>NC_089501.1:17878996-20278996 GCF_036850765.1 Saccopteryx bilineata
TTTCATTTCATTTACCTAATTGAACAACTGTCTTTAACTTGTCATTTGCTTTTCTGATGTACTTGTTTAATAAAAAAACAACAACAACCAAGTGCTTCTTTTTTTATCACTTCATATTTTTTTGAAATATCCTCTAAGTTTTGTGAGCAGTATATATAACTCCTTTTACACATTTGGTAGATGAGACCCTACTCCTTGGAATAAGTCCTCTGTGAATTGACCCTGTTTTTAGGGAGAATCATCTTGATTAAATTGAGAGGATTTCTAAAAAGCCCTGAAAGTGTTCTTACCCTGTTGAAATAAATGAGTTACTCATGAGGATGGCTTTAGAACTGATCTTGTTGAAATGAGCCAGACATTACCTCTTCACATTGAGATCTTAGTTCAGAGAAAGTAATGACTCTACATTCTGCACATTTCTCTCTGAGCCTCTGAACACTTGTTCAAACATATATAACAACTCTTAAATCTCTTAAGACAATGGAAGAGGCAAAATCTATAAAATTTTCTTTCTATGGGACTGCCACTACCTTAGTACCTGTCACTTCCTCAATTCCAGAGCTTTTAGTCTCCCTTCTCTTTCACTTTTCACGTCGATTTACAATTTACAGTGTAGGAGAACTTCTTTGGTTAGAAACTGTAATTTATCCATCTTTGTATTTTTAGCGAGTTAATCTGTTTCAGTGCTTGGAGTTCAGAAGGGAATAAATAAACAAGTTAACAGGTCCTTCAGTATTCATTCACCTGTCTCCCCTAAACTCTGCCTACTGCTTGTCTTTTGGCAAACTTAAGACAGCCTGTCTCAGGATAATTTGGTCTAAATTATCTGGATGCCTGGATTGATAATTACATAGAGATTATATTTAATCTCAACTTAATTTTGTTAATGTGTACATTATGTACTTCTAGACTCTCAAACTGGGTGTCCATGACACATATCATATGTGTATGTGAAGTCACAGAACACATATCTTCTTGGAATACCAGTTTTGGTCATTTAGTTCTTGGAGACAAAATATTTACATGAAAGCAGGGACATTATGTAGTCCAATAGGAAGTTTATGACTACTTAAAAAATAAAACATAACATTTTAAGACATAAAAATTCAAAGAAATTTCACAGTGGGGTAAGCCTGTCTCTTCTAAATCCTCATATCCCTGGGATATGACCTTGGCTCTTCTCTTTGGGGATACTAACCTTCAGATTTATGTCTGAAGCACTGTAGGCATATGTTGTACAACTGTGTGTGTGTATGTTGAAGAAAGGTTTGCCTGTGAAGATTCAACAAAAAAAGTTTCTGATGCTAACAAAAACAAAAACAACACAATGTTAAAGAAAATATGAAATCTTTTTAGAGTTTAGTATACCAGGGTTAGCACTAGCCAACCTAGCGATTTACTGCTAGGCTTTCTAATATCAAGAGATAACCATTTTAATAAAGAAAGGTGAAGTTTCTTATATTGTCCCTCCCAGCAGCCAGTATGTAGTCAAATGACTTACTGCCTTCCTTATTAGACTTGCTACGTGAATATAAGAGTAATCCATTGTACATGGAGCTAAAAATCTCTCTTGATATGTTTAGATTTAAGACAGGAGGATTTAAATGTTATTGTATTAACAAATGAGTAAAACCAATAGAGCATCACAAAATTAGCATTAGTTATTTGGCTTAAATAATTTACATGAGGATTTAAAACCCCCTTTAGAGAAGCTAGAAGGCTCCTGGGTTTTCTGTCATGGCTAACCACAACAAAGATTTCAGGTATTTCTTAATTTTTGCCAAAAGGAACAGATGGAGACTTGAATTTTAAGTGCTTTGCTTTGAAAAGAGTTCCTATTCGGCAAATGATTTTTATACACAGATATTAAAAGTAATCAGTTTTCTTCCATATAAAACTAATCGTGTATTTAGCTTTTCTTTTAATTCCAGGACAAAAGTCTTTTAGGTCTATTCAGTTTTTTTTGTTTTTTGTTTTCAAGGAAGAAGTCTGTAAGGGGTCAGCATATCCAAAGAGTACTGACTAGCTGAGTGATCCTGAAAAACTCCTCATTTGAGTTATTCCTGGTTTCTTTCTTTTTTTTTTTAATTTTTTTTTTTTATTTTTCTGAAGTTGGAAAGGGAGGCAGTTAGACAGACTCCTGCATGGCACCTGACCGGGATCCACCCGGCATGCGCACCAGGGGGCGATGCTCTGCCCATCTGGGGTGTTGCTCTGTTGCGACCAGAGCCATTCTCGTGCCTGAGGCAGAGGCCATGGAGCCATCCTCAGTGCCCAGGCCAACTTTGCTCTAATGGAGCCTTGGCTGCGAGAGGGGAAGAGAAGAGGAAAGAGAGGGGGAGGGGTGGAGAAGCAGATGGGCGCTTCTCCTGTGTGCCTTGGCCGGGAATCGATCCCGGGACTCCTGCACACCAGGCCGACGCTCTACCACTGAGCCAACTGGCCAGGGCCCTGGTTTCTGTATCTATAAAAGAAGGGGGCAGTGTGCAAACCTTCAAGCTCTTTCTCCTTTAAATAGGCAGTGAAATTATTTAAATTAACAAGTGTCTGGACTTAGGCTTTCTAAATACAGGTCAAGGAAACAGGTGACAACTCTTCTGGATCTGTGCAGCAAAGTTTACATTGTATATTGGATGTAAATGTTTTCAATAAGAATATATTAAGTGTAAGACTACTCTGGAAAAGTTCTGTATTTTGGGATGGTTTCTCTTTTTAAAAATACTATTTAAGGCCTGGTTGGGTAGCTCAACTAGTTGGGGCATTGTCTTGAAATGTCAAAGTTGTGGGTTTGATCCTGGGTAAGGGCACAAGCAGGAGTCAACCAATGACAGCATGAATAAACGGAACAACAAAATTGATGTTTTCACTCTCCCTCTCCATTTTTCTCTCACTCTATCTCTAAAAAAAAGGAACGTAAAATAAATATGGTACTTTAATCCAAGATTCTCTGGAGGTTCAGAACGAATCACCCTAAGATGTACCTTGGTGGTATGAAGATTCCTTTGAGGTTAGGGCAATTTTAGCTTCAGGCTCAAGAGAAACTTGTGGCCCTCTCTTTACTATCTATAGGGCAGGATAAACTTCTGTTTACTAAATATCTGTTCTTATTATCCTGCAAGGACCCCTTGAAGCCCCATGGTGAATTACCTCATTCCTAGCATGGGATATCTTATATATATACCTCAATTCTCCTTTTCATCTCTGAACTTTTCCTATATGTGGGGTCTCTAACTCTCTTATATGCAGTGTTCTTATACATTTGCATTTATTAAATTTGGTTATTTCCTTTTGCTAATCTGTCTCATGTCTATTTGATTATTAGAACAGCCAGAGAACCCTGGAGGTAGAGGAAAGTTTGTCTTTACCCCACAATTCCTAGAATGAAGCAAGCAAAAGTTTTAGAAAAATTTTTCTGCTCATTGTCTTTTTCTTTTTTTGAGGTTCTTTATTTTTAAAAGACACTTGTTTATTTTTAGTAACCAAACAGTTGCACTATTGTTTTCTCTTTCTTCCAAGCAGTCCCCAAGAGATCATAGCAAAGGAGATTACATATTAAGACAACAGGCTGCAGGATGGGCACCTAACAGACCCCACAGAAACCCCGTCAAAAGAGGGCCATTGGGTGGAAAAAGAAGCTTTTGACCATCAGCCCACTGCCAGCCCACAGACTGTAGAGAGCTCTCATAGTCAGAAGGGGTGGCCAGTGTGCCCCAGCCCTAAGGCAGCAAACTTTAAAAATGATTTTAAATTTCTAAACAGTTTTGTACATAAGCTATTCAAGATTTCCCTAGCACTAACTAGTACAAAGCACAATGAGTTAGCAATTTTAGCAGCAGTTTCAGACCCAGAAAAGGGTGGTGAGATGAGTTTCATATGGCTAAATCACTGGCAAAGTAACACTTATTTTTCTTTTTTTCAAAGAGACAAGAGAGCAAATAACTGGTCACTTCGACGTGAGGGGCCCATGCTCCGTTCTGTGAGCTGCTGGGAAGTGGATAGGCTGGGACAAGGATTTTCTGCTCATTGTTGGCTAACACAAGCTAGAGATTTACTTGAAGTAGCCTTGTGTTCTTATTTTGTTGTGTCTAGACAGCCAATTTTTTTTTACTGCAATTCAAAGAATGTGCAGCCAGCGTTGGTGGCATAGTAAAGGAGGGGAAACAAATGTAATAAATTTCCAAATTATGCTCTTTAAAGTCATTGAAAAAAATGAGTAGGAACGATTTTTATATATAGTATATTCACTTCTTCAGCAACATGTCCAGACTATTTTTAAAGTACAAAAAATGATCGTGGGCTGCAATCTGAAAGCCACAGAGGATTTTATTCTACATAATATTGAAATGAATGTGTGCACAGAAAACATTTCTGTGATTGACTAGGGATTGGAAGGCAGTGGTACTTCATACTAGCAATGGGCTCACATTGTTGATTTGAGTTTTGTGGATTACATAAAAAATTCTTGGTAAGAAACATCAATATTTTACAAATAACAAGATGAAAATAATAATAATAATAAAAACCATTAACTTAGCATGAACAGTATATTTGGGAGAGAAGAGAGAAGATTTTAAATGGCATTTTATCCTTTTCTCAGCAAATATTTTAATCTGTAGCTCTAAAACATAAAGATTCTTTATAAAATCACCATTACCACACTGAAAACTTTACAATAATTCAAAGGAAACATTTAAAGTGTCTTAACTTGGCCCTGGCCAGTTGGCTCAGTGGTAGAACATTGGCCTGGCGTGCAGCAGTCCCGGGTTCAATTCCCGGCCAGGGCACACAGGAAAAGCGCCCATCTGCTTCTCCACCCCTCCCCCTCTTTCCTCTCTGTCTCCTCTTCCCCTCTCGCAGCCAAGGCTCTATTTGAGCAAAGTTGGCCCCGGGCACTGAGGATGGCTCCAATGGCCTCTGCCTCAGGCGCTAGAATGGCTCTGGTCGCAACAGAGCGACACCCCAGATGGGCAGAGCATTGCCCCCTGGTGGGCGTGCCAGGTGGATCCCGGTCAGGCACTTGTGGGAGTCTGTCTGACTGCCTCCCGTTTCTAACTTCAGAAAAAATACAAAAATAAAATAAAATAAAGTGTCTTAACTTTACATACTTCATTTGGCATGGCAAAATTATACCCACTGTTTAGAGAAAAACACGAACATGAAATTGAACTCAGTTTTCTCAGTTCTTCTCAGAGGCTCAGTCTAGTTGCACAGAGAAGCAGATTGGGTCACTGCAGTAAAACAGTCATTTCATCTGTGTCCTTTTTAGGGGACCAGGTATGAAAATGCAGATGCTAGGGAGTCAAAAGGTTTTGGCTTTCCTGAGATCAAACATATTGACACTGACACTTTTCTGGAGGGGTGAACTGTGGCACACAGCACTGCAGAGTGAAACAAACGGATGATAGTCAGTGATGAAGGGAAGTCATCTTTGACAGCAAATGCTAACAAGCCTTAACCTTTTCAAATATTATTACCAATTCAAATTATCATCTTAGAAAAAGAAAATAGAATACAGAATAATACATTTATATAGTCAAGGACTTTGTAGATCTATTTGAACAGTGAAAATAATAAAATACCTAGAAAAAAGTCTTTCAAGTCTCAACATGCAGCCAGGGAGACTATAATACCAATATATTATACCTGTGGAGAAGATAATCTTATCTGACACCAACGTCACTCACTTTAAGGTAAAATTCGGATTTAAATGGTTAATTTTGGCTGTCCTGGTTGTGGTCAAGTATCAGTCTAAGGTAATTTTTTAAAGATATGATTAAGATTTAAATCAGTAAACTTTGAGGAAGGCCAGTTGTTTTCCATAATATGTGTAGGTCTCATCCAATCAGTTGAAGACCTTAAGAGAAAAATACTGATATCTTCTGAGAAAGAAGGGATCCTATGGACTCAAGACTGTTACCTCTTCCCTGCATCTGCCAGCCTACTTTGCAGATTTCAGACTTGTTAGCCTCCACAATTATGTAAGCGCGTTTCCTTGAAAAAGAAAGAAAGAAAGAAACCCACAAAAACCTATCTCTATCTCTATCTGCATCACTCTCTCTCTCTTCCTCCTTCCATCTGTTTCTATACACACACATACATCCTGTTTTTCTGGAAAACTCTGACACAGGAATAATAGAACTCTTGTGATGTAAAAAAAATTGTATTTAAACAATGTTATATATTTCAACAGGGTTCTCAGTAAATATAGAATCATAAAATCTTAGAATTGGAAGGGACTTAGAGTAAAATATGCAAAATTTTCACCTATACATGGTAAAAAATTCTAATAATAAGGGTCAAATGATTCACATGTATTATGTATAATGTTTACAACACTCCAAGTCATTATCCAAGTTCATCTATGAGAAGATGAGGATTAGAGAAGTAAATCTTTTCTAAGATGACTTGAGTGACAGTCAGTAAGCCAGTATTTGAATTTACTGCTATATAAATCTAAAGTCAAGTGTCTTTCCATTAGGTTAGATGGCTTTTCTTCAGTGCAGCTCCAAAGTTGTTTGGACATTTTTGGTAATGTAGAATTTGATATTGCAGGGGCAATTTATATATATATTTAACATCTCTGTTAAGAAAGGTCTTCCATATTTTGAGTCACATCTTGCCATGTCCTTTGTCTACTTACATTTTCACGTCAGCTTTTCAAACACTTGAAGTTAGCCATGTGATCTAAGTTGTATATTTTTTAATGTTTTGTCATAAGAATCAATTTTCACATTCCCTCCCTCTTGATTGTTTTTACTGATGATCTTTGGTTAGCTGTCCATTGTAAGTTCCAGCAACTATTTCAAAAGATTGGCTTTAGTATTATCTGACCAGAGAACAATAGAATACCTTTTCTTCTTGTTCTACATACTATGCTATCTTAATGCTAAGATTTACTAGCTTTAAAGTATAGTCTCATGCCTCTTTTTATAGTTTTTTTTTTTTATAAGAACTGGTCTCTCATCTCTGTATTTGGGTGGTCAATACTTGTAGAACTTTGAATTTATCCACATTAAAATTCATATTATTAGTTTCAACCAAGTCTATCTATTTAATATTGTATATTCTGTATTTTTTGAAGCCTAATTTTGGTAAGCACAATTTTGGTTAACCTATGTACAGAATTTAGTTTTAGAGATATTAGATATAAAATATTAGAGCAACATATTGGCAGAAAAGTTTATAGAAATAAAATTTTGGGCTTTATCTGTACTGAAGTCCTAGCTGAAATTGTTAGCAATGGATAAATTGCCATGAGAAAGATCATAAAAAATGAAAATATCAAGGATTGATTCTTAGAAAATAATTGCATTTAAACATGGAAACCTTACTTCAGGTAGGAAAGAGAAAGAGCAAATTCTTTAAGCAATTTGAGGCTAGGAAACAGCTCTGTCCTGAAACATGATTGGAGTGCAATAAATATTTTTAGTAGAATCAGTGCAAGAAGGAAAGAAGGAGAGGTTAGAGAGAAAAGAAAAAAAGTGTTGAGAAAGAGTGCAGTCTGCATTGTCAAAACTGCAGACAGATCAAGAAGAGTGAGAAGTGAGAAGAGACTACTAAATTTGGCAGTCATGAAAAGGGTCACCAGTCATACCAGAGGCAAGAGCTGCAGTGAGACGTTTGGGATAGAAATCAGGTTCTGAGGTGTGAAGGGGAAGATTGATGGGAAGGCAGAGATTGAGTACAGATTACTTTTCCCAGAAGTTTAGTGCTTTCAGAGAACTTGATAGATCAGGGGTCAGGAAGCATTTTGGCTGAGAGAGCCATAAACGCCACATATTTTAAAATGTAATTCCATGAGAGCCATACAATGACCCGTGTATGTTACATTATTATCCAATAAAAATTTGGTGTTGTCCCAGAAGACAGTTGTGATTGGCTCCAGCCACCCACAACCGTGAACATGAGAGGCAAGAAATGAAGGATTGTAATACATGAGAATGTTTTATATTTTTAATGTTATTATTTCTTTATTAAAGATTTGTCTGCGAGCCAGATGCAGCCATCAAAAGAGCCATACCTGGCTCGCGAGGCATAGGTTTCCAGTTCCTGTGATAGAGGCTGGTGGTTTTACTGAACAGGTAGAACTAACTCTTTTTGTAGTTAGAAAAGATTAATTGGCAAAGAGATATTGGTGATGAGACAGAGAGAGAGAGAAGGAGAAAGAGAACAATTAGTTGCATACCATCTCAGGAAATGCAGTTGGAATTGGGTGAAGAACTGAGTTGAGTTTTGTAGAGGATGAACATGTTTCTCCCAGACCAAGTCACCAGGGGAAGGTAGGCAGGCTGGCTGGGTTGTGATTTTGTGTAAAGACCAGGTAGAGATTAGGTTATTATCAGCTAGAGAAGGACAAAAGTGATTAAACTTGGGGAGTGTACTACAGCTGCCATAATAAGGTACCACAGACTGGGTAGTTTCAACAACAGAAATTAATTTTCTTGCAGCTTAGAGGCTGGAAGCCCAAGATCAAGGCATTCCTACAGTAGATTTCTTCTGAGGCCCCTCTCCTTGCCTTGTAGATGACTGTCTTTCTATGTCATAACATGACTGTATCCTCCTGTGCCTGGCTGTATTCTAATCTACTCTTCTTATAAAGGACACCAGTCATATTGGATTAGTACACCCCTCCACTCCCAATAACTTCATTTTACTTTAATTACCTCTTTAAAGGCTCTATATACGAATTGAGTCACACTCGGTGGTAGTAGGAGTTATGACTTCAACGTGAAGTTTGGGGTGGTGGGGGAGGGCTGGGTAGAAGAACACAATTCAGCCCGTAATAGGGATACTGCAGTCAACAGCATACGAATAAAAGAATTTTACTTCTTTATTTTAGATGAATATGCTACAGAGAGAATGCATATGTTGTATGTTTGATAAGCAGAATAATGACCCCTAAAGAAATCCTGATTCTAATCACTACAAATTGTGAATATGTTACCTTACGTGGCACAAAGGACTTTCAGACATGATTTATTTTAGCATCTTGAAATGCAAGATTATCTTAGGTCATCCTAGTGGGTACAATCTAATTACATTGTTCTTTAAACATGGAGAACTATCCCACACTGAGTTCAGGGTTATAGAGAGATGTGATGATTCTGGTCACACAGACGCAACACTGATTGTGTCAGACGTGACACTGATGGCTTCAGACATAACCCTGATGGCCTCAAATGCAACCCTGATGACTTCAGATGCAACCTCTATGTCAGACGCAACACTGATGGCTGTGAAGATAGAGAGAGGAAGCCAGGAGCCAAGGAATGCAGGTGGCTTCTAGAAGCCAGAAAAGGCAAAGAAATAAATTCTCCCCTAGAACCTCAGGCAATGAGTTCAGCCTTATCGTCATCTTGACGATAGCCCAGTGAGATCTGTGTGGCATTTCTGACCTACAGAACTGTAACATAATACGTTTTTGTATTAAGTCACTAAGTTTGTGGTTGATCTGTCACAACAGAAATAGGAAAGTACCAAAAAAAAAAAAAAAAAAAAAAGGAAAGTACCATGGTGTACATAGCAATCACCTGGAGGTCTATTTCAAAAGCTGTTTTCAGTTTGGTAGGTATGGTTGGGGCCACTGTTCCACACTTGTAACAGTCTCCCAGGAGATGGCAGGGCTTCTGGGCTGTGGACACACTCAGAGTAGTAAGGCCCAGAGACCACGCAGTCCAACCTGCTCAGAATATAGATGAAGGAATTGAGGTTTCAGAAGTATTTATGGATAGGGGCAGAGATGTCTTCAACTCCCAGCCCACATTTTTCTCACTGTGCATCACACTAGTACTTAAAAAAAAAGGAAAATAAAGGAGCCTTGTTGGGCAGATAAAATGTATTATGCTCACTTTGTTAAAGAGGCCGTTGCCCAGGTGATATTAATGTGTGTTGAGAATTGTTGTAGCCTGAGGCTTGGTTTTGGGATTAAGCCTGTCCCACCCTTTTTGGTGTGAGGTGGTACAATCCTATCATGCCTCATAGAAGTGATTTTGTATTAGAGACTTCCCCATTATGTATATTGGATTAAGGGTTTGGATTTCTACACTATAAAATGGGAACGGAGCGGGAGTTTGCTCTGGGTTCCTGAGGTTAGCATGAGAGAGCAGAGAGAACAGAGCCAGCAGCGGGAGGAGGCCACGTGGAGAAGGCCAGGAAAAGCAGCCAAGATGGCGGAGTACTGAGTGAGATGCCAGTTTGTACAGAGTTTGTATCTGGGATAAGGAAGGAAATGGGGAACTGAGGAGAATAAGGCTGTTGAGCTAGAAACCTTTGATTCTAGGAAACTCGGATAAATCAGTAGCTTTGTGAGCACTGAATGTGACTGGGTTTTGGAGCCCAGTGTGTATTTTTACTTGCCCGCCGGGTGCAAGCTAGATTAAAGACTATGGCCCACCAGTTTTTGGCTCCATGGTTTCTTTACCGACTGTCCGAATCCAATGCGAACCTGCATGAGCCAGACAGCTCTGATGCTGGCCATGGCCCTGCCTCTTGGCTTTACAAGCCTGTTAAAGGGACCAGCATTTGTAAAGTTTGGCTCCCAAGCCTCTGTGTCTTTATGGTGTCTCCAGGTGTCCTAGTTGACACTTAGCTGGTAAAAATTGTTAATTATCAGCACCTTAGCACACAGACAGCTTTTTGCTATGTGCAACAGGCTGATAATCTTCTTGGTGCCTGAAATTTCTAAGTTCCTAGATGTCAGCAAGTTCAAGAGAAAAATTTCAGGGCAAATGGGCATTTTGTTTTGACAATTTAGGAGGGCAATTTCCAGAAGGCTTAAAAGCTGTAGAGCATTTGTAAACTCAGAACTGTAAACGTGGAGGGAGTGTTCCAGTGACCTGAAGGGTATGTTTTATGTTTATCTTGTTGCCTGAAGCACTCTGTAATTATGTGAGAACAGAATGTTATCTGATACCCTTGTGGATGGCATGAGCAAGAAGGCTTGAGGAAAGCTATCAGGTTTATTAAAGAGGTTAAAGAGCTCCCACCACGGATATAACAAAAACCCAAGACAAAAATTAGAAAGAAAAAGAATTCTAAGAAGGTAGCAAGGAACTGTACAGAGAGGTCTGATGAGGAGAAGATTATAAAGAGGAATGGGGAGAAATTGCTCCACTTTCCTATTCCAACTCTACAGAACAATAAGGAAGATTTCCAGAATCTTCCAAAATAGAGTTCTTAAACAGCTTAGTACATGAGTACACGTGAAAAGCCGGCTAATATACATTCTTTAGATTCTACCCCAGAGGTTCTTTTCAACTTTTTATTATGGAAATTTCCAAATATATAAAAGTAGAGAGTATAGTGTATTGAACTCCTGCACACCCATCCCCAGACTCAATAATGATCACCTCCTAGCTAATGTTTCTTCATCTACTCCATCTTTCTTAATGCCTTCTCATTCACTTTCCTTCTCCCCTGGACTCTACTGATGTAAATTCCAGTCATTGGGGAAAAAACATTTCAGGTGGAGAGAAGAATAAGTATAAACACCCCAGGACAGAGGGTGCCTGGTATGTTTGAGCAACGCTAAAGTGGTCAATGTTAGTGGAATGGAGGGAGTGAGGGGAGGGTTGACAGGAGATGAAAACAGAGATGTCACATAACACTCACACTGTGTAGGTCATTAAAGCTCAATTCAACAGCTTTGGCTTTTACTTTGAGTAGGAACTTTAGAACAGAAGGGACTACAGTTGTGTGAAGCTAAAATGGAAAAGGTAAAAGTGATAAAATGGTACTACAGGAGCGCATAGAAAAGGAACTGCTAGGTAGGACCTATAGTCTTGGGCTAAGAAGTTTGGAGTAGGGGAATTATTGCCCCAATTCCCATGGTAATCAAAATCAATCTCCCTAATGAGTAGAGTACCTTCCATTTCTGCCTCTTGGTTCAGTGGTAGGAGAAGTCTGGAAGGTCAGAGGGCTTCCAGTTAAATGGAAAACAACTATATTCCTCAATGGAAGTATTTCTCCCTTGATTTGAACTAAGAACTTCAAATCACCAATCTCAATATTATGGGGATCAACACCTAAAACTCCTTCAAAGGGATAAGTGTAATAACTTAGTGAGAGGAATCCTTCCCAATCCCAAGTATTGGTTCCTTAATTTCTGTAATCTGGCAATGGAGAAAGCTATACTGTTTAGTTGTGATTTTACCAATGAGATAAAATACTTATTCTTTATTACTTATTCTTTATTACTTATTCTTTATTGGTTCCTATTCTCTAGGGCTGGGCAGAAATTTTGGGAGTGGGCGGGGGTTGAGTAGAAAATGGTTTTTGATTTTGTTTCCATGATTTGTTAGGCTCATCACTCACCTTGTGGTTAACTTCATGTCCTATGGCTTCCCTTGAGAGAGGAGACCAGAGATTTTCAGAGTAACCATTCTCCTGTATTCTGGAGGCTATTCCCTGAAAGCACCACTTTTCCTGTATATGCTGGTGAGCAATTCTACCTTTTCTGAGAAAAGGCTCTGAAATAAGTGAGAATCTGGTATTAATTAAATCAATTTACAGGCCATGCTATATTCTAGACCAGAGGTTCTCTACCAGGGGATTTTCTCCCATAGAGGAGAAAATGTGCAGAGACATTTTTAGTTGTTGCAACTGGGATGGGGGTGATGGGGAGACAGTGTTGCTAATAGCTAGTAGGTAAAAGACAGAGATGGTGTTAAACATCCTACAATGCACAGGACATCTCCCGTAAAAGAATTATCTGCTCAAATGCCAATAGTGCTGAGGATGGAAAATCCTGCCCTAGACTGAAAGAGTCATCATTTATTTAATTTCTTTTCTTAAATTTTGCCTAGCCATGCTGTCCAATATAATTTATTGAGACTATACGATAAGCCAAAATGATAGAATAAAGTTTAAGTAAGACAATGCCAGCAAGACAAATCTGTATTAGGTTTGAACACTATAACTTTTCCTCCTATTATGACATTTTCAGAAAGAAACTAAAGCCCCAAATTAAATCCTTTAAACATTTATAATGAAACATGTAGAAATTAATTTCTACAAGTTATCTTCTGTTCTGTCTCAGCCAGAGAGGTCAGATGCGTGTGTACATTGGGATTTCCATTTGCAAATGAAGCCTCAAGCATCCTTCACTAAGAATATAGCTCTTTCAGTACATTAGGTGAAATTAATCGCACTAATCCAAACTCACACTTCTCGTGTGCCCTCTTTGTAAAGAATGTAAATAGTTAATAAGACTCATACGTCTATCACAGTCCCAACCCCACACCCATAAATATCAACAAACCTCTAGTATCCAGTGAATGGTAAAATAAAGATGCACATTACTATTGTTACCCAAGGACCTCTGTGGACATAATTATTAGTTCTAAGTAGAAGCAAGGCTATCGGGATCTGAAAATCTTGCTTTCATTCTCAGCAGCCTCCTAATTAGTTTATGCCAGTTGTTTAAAAACCTCAACCTATAACTTGCAATTTGATAAGGAAACTTGAAGATCTTAACTATGGCATCATATTTATCTTAAGAAAACATTCCCAGGATCCAACTGCCTTTTCCATTTTTAGAGTGCCATGCGGAAAAAAGTTAGATTCACATGGGAAACTAAGAGTTACCTTGATGTACCAGATTCTTATCCAAAGTTCCTTCTTCCCCATTTGCATATTTTTTTAAAAAAAATTTTTTATTTGTTTATTCATTTTATAGAAGAGAAAGAGAGAGAGAGAAGAAGGGAGGAGCAGGAAGCATCAACTCCCATATGTGCCTTGACCAGGCAAACTCAGGGTTTTGAACCAGCGACCTCAGTGTTCCAGGTTGACGCTTGATCCACTGCGCCACCACAGGTCAGGCCCCATTTGCATATTTAAGAATCTTTATTTTGTTTTTCTTTTGCACCTTGTGTGTCTAGACTTCCTGAATTCAACTATTTAGTGGTACACTCTGCACACTCTTTGGAGCAGGTTGCCCTCCCTCATTTGTAGTAAATCTCATACACAGACATTCTTCACCTCGCACCCCCTTGTGGTTTCTGTCTCCACTGCCATCATCCCAGCAAGTCCTCAGCCTGGGCTATGCGCACCTTCCCAGGACAGCTTCCCTTGCAGCCCAAGTCAGCGCACAAAGTGCTTTTCCCTCTGAGGTACCAAATTTATCTTCTGCATTTTTTTTCCCCGAATTTCTCTCCTCTCACAATGTCAACATTTGACATTTTTGAAGAAACTTCATTTATCCGTTCTTAATGCATAAATATTATTTTACTTTTTGGAGTATTTCTGACATCCAGAAAACTTTGGAAACATTTGCTTATAACTTTTCTAATGCGTTTTCTTGGTCTTTAATGGAGATAAATACATTTTGACAAGCCCATGACATTGAAATCTTATTTTGCTGGCTTAAAACCTACATGAAAATTTGCAACTTGTCACGACTCAGATTTCTCTGTTACCATGTTCCCTCAGCTCTGCCCCTACCCTAGATTCTTGCACATATGAAGTTTAAAACTACAAGCTAAGAACAAGAAACTGATGTTGGTTGGAGAGAATTTCTAAATGTCAGATTAAATTCATAGCAGGAATTATTGGAATTAACTCTAGCTATGAAAACTGTATAGGAGAGATGCAAATAAGGAAGGGTCAAGAGTGACGTTTATTGTAGCTAGTACTTTATAGGAATGATGGTTTCTTGCTGCTTGGTATATTTGTATAGACAGAAGAGGACATGGCAATTAAAATAAGGGAAATAGACACTCGTATAGTGATTTTAATGCCACCCAAGTTATTTTTGTGACACATTGAAAACTACTGGTGACACTCTCCTATACTTCTGTTTATTCAACAACTTGGCTCATCTGAATATCTATTCTGTTGATTTAAGGGAAATGTTTTCTGTTAAGACAGAGAATGAGATCATTTTTTAATGCATTGTTTACGGAGTGACTTGGACATCTTTATTTCTTCCTTTTCAGTGGAATCTATGTTTTTATTTGGTTAACATATAAAAGTTGCCTCATGCCTTCTACTTAGTTTTACTGATATAGAAGATATTTTAACCAAATAACATAGAAAACAGTTTTTTATTGTAGAACTCAAGAGGAGAGATAGACATTTGCTTGTAGCTCTTAGAGAATCAGTGCTAACCTTATAGTTGTGGTGGTATGGGGAAGATAAAAAACAAGAGAAGAATTAATGCTTTCTCAGTTATGACACTTTTGGTTGTAAATATATGAATATCAATTCAATCTGACTAAACAATGAAGGGTTTTATTGGCTCACAGTACTAAAAATCCAGAGGTAATATTTAGGTATAGTTTAATTAGGGTCCTAACAATATGTCTCCATTCTTCTCTCAGCTCTGCATTGCTGATGTCAGATTTGTTCTCAGGCTGTCACGCCTCATGCTGTCAAGATGGCTGCCAATAACCACTAGGGCAACATGCTTCAAGTTCACATTCTGTGGGAGGTAGAGAGAATAGTTTTCCATTACTGCCTTTGAAAGTAAAGAGGGATCTGTTTCAGAAATGTCTGGCAACCTTCTCCTCATATCCAAGTGGCCATAATCAGACCATTCTAAACCAGACACTGGCAAAGGAAATAAAATTATCTATAGCTGGAGCAGATCCATCCCTCTAGTTAAGTATACTTCTCTCCACTGACTTCTACTCATGGGACGTGAGTGGAAATGGATGGTAGGCAGTCAATTTCCAAATTTACTAAAAATGTAAATTATGTCACAGAAATCTAAAATGACTAATTTTTAACCTAAGGGGGATTTACATTGGAAAAAAGCAACTTTGTCCCTGTGTGTCTATAGAGGTACTAGTTCAGAATTAATTTGCTCTTGTTAGTAATTTCAGTTCTCTAACCTCTAGCCAAAATGGTATTCAGTTTTAATGTTCTCAATAAAATTTTAGTCTGCCTAAAAAATTAGAAGTCAGATCTGACATGGTAGCCAGTGAGTTCTCAGGATCCACTGCTACATGAGTCCAAGAAATGGAGAGGCCAAATGCTTGCTGAGAAACGGTGTGTAGTTCTGGGAATTGATAATCTGTTTTGGTAGATAATGTGATTGTTCCCACTTGTGTGCTAAGCTATTTGTAACAAGGTCATATACCTCTACTCTACTGAGTCAGGTCTGGCCAGGTAGGTTGCAAAATATGTGGCAATAAGCTAAGAGTGGTAATACAAGGTGAAAAGAAATGATATATGTCATTTCTGAGCAGAAGCTTTAAGAGAAGCTTTAAGAGACATTGTATAGTTCTGTAAAACCTCTGTTTTTTCTCTGCCATGAAAATGACATATTCCAAATAGGGCTACTCTTTCAACCTTGGTCTTAGAATGTACAGACACAGGTTACAGAACAGCAGCCAACTAAATCTATCAGCATGTGAAGTGAATGAGAAATAAACTTTTGTTGTGTTGGGAGATAAAATGTATTATGCTCACTTTGTTAAAAATGGCGCTGCCCACGTGGAGGCCATTGCCCAGGTGATATTAATGTGTCTCTGTGGGCTGTGGGCAGGCAGGATCATTGTAGCCTGGGGCTTGGTTTTGGGATTAAGCCTTTCCCACCCTTTTTGATGTGGGGTGGTGCAATCCAATCATGCCTTAGAGAAGTGACTTTGTATTATAGACTTTCCTATTTTGTATATTGGATTAAAGGTTTGGATTTCTACACTATAAAATAGGGGCAGAACGGGAGCTTGCTCTCTTGGTTCCTGAGATTAGCATTAGAGGAGACAGTAGAGAGCAGAGAAAGGCCACGTGGAGGAGACCAGGAGAAGCAGCCAAGATGGCGGAATGTTGAGTGAGAAGTCAGTTTGTGCAGAGTTTGTGCCGGGAGAAGGAAGGAGGTGGGGAACAGAGGTGAATAAGTCTGGTGAGCTAGAAACCTTTGATTCTAGGAAACTCGGATAAGTCAGTAGCTTTGTGAGCACTGAATGTGAGTGGGTTTTGGAGCCCAGTGTGTGTTTTTTTACTTGCTTGCTGGGTGCAAGCTAGGATTAAAAATGTTGGCCCACCAGTTTTTGGCTCCGTTGTTTCTTTACCGACTGTCTGAATCCAATGTGAACCTTCATGGGCCGGGCTGCTGTGATGGCAGTCCTGGCTTCTGGCTTTACATGTTGACACCCACAGAGATTTGGGGGAGGTTGTGTGCATAATTTATTGTACATAAAATGCTATAGTATAATTTATAAAGGCTGGATTTTAATTTAATCAGTTTGGCTACTAGAAGAAATATCTGTGTTGTCTTGGATAAGTTACTAAGCCTCTCAAGCATAGTTTTCATCTACAAAATTAAAAAAAATGATACCTATGATGCTTGACATTTTCACTACTAAATCCAAATGTCTCTAAACACTTTGTCAACTGATTAAATTGAGTATTGTAGATATTAATAATGTATTTCCTTTTAGAAATAATTAAAAGCATTTATTACTTTCAATCAGCATGAGATAAATCATGCTCTCATAATAAAGTAAATAATTTTTCCTTTCCAATATATAGAAAAGAAATCAATCCCTATCACTTATATTCTATTTTGTATTATAGCTTCTTTTTCTTTTGCCTCATTTTAAGTACATAATCTGATAAATGGTTTAATTTAAATATAAGGACTAAATTGCTATAGTTCTAAAATTTTTTTAAAAGATTTTATTTATTGATTTTATAGGGGGGCAGTGAGAAGTATCACTCATAGTTGCTACACTTTAGTTGTTTATTGGTTGCTTGTTGTATGTGCCTTGACTGGGAAAGTCCAGGGTTTGGAATTGGCAACCTCAGCATTCTAGGTCGATGCTTTATCTATTGTGCCACCATAGGCCAGGCAGTTCTAGGGATTTTTAAGTAGAGACTTTTTATTTTCTTGTTTTATCTAACAAAATAAGAAAAAAAAATCATTCATTCAGAAAAGTAGAAACACAAATAACACATTTATAAAGTAGTTGTACTAGAAAACCACACACAAGCACACACACACACACCACCACCACCACACATCCAAAATTTTCGTTAATGAGTCTTAACAAAATCTTCTCCTATAATTAACGTTTTTTTATAGTGTTTTAAAAAATATTTAATGGAGAGAAAAATAGCCTGTTAAAACCAATTCTGAATGAGATATCAATTAAGTCTTTGTCTTGATTAAGGTATACTATAAGCTACCATGCCTGTTTCTACATCAGACAATGTGAGAGTAACATCTTTATAGCTAGGCTCTGGGGATTAGAGAAATGACCACCAACCAATAATTTATAATTTAAAAAAAACTTTAAATGTTTTCAATAGCTATAGATAATTAAAATGTTCTTTTATCATAGAGGATATTTTACATACAAGATTCTAACTCATTTTATTTACATATAATTAGATAGTAAAATATTTAAAGTTCTATGGATGATGATCAAACCCATCTCATCTTTTTTGTACTAACTACTCTAATACATAAGAATGTGGATTTGCAAGAGCGAGAGATGGAGAATAGTAGAGGAACAGCTGGAGGGAAGTAATTCTATGAAATTTTACATTAACAAACCTGGCTGTGTTTCAGAAAAATCTTAATACTTAACTGTCTCTACCAATGTAAATTTATGTCTCTATTTTTCCTAGTGACATTTTAAGCGCCTAACATCTGTACACTGAGTTGTATTATGAAGAGCAACATTTAGACAAATTAAACCTAACTAAAGTCAACATTTATATAACTATGTCCAGTCTCAAGAACAGCAAACAAGTTGGAAGTACTAATGAGATGATACTTGGGAACTTATTACGTCATTATTCATACATGTGGTGCAGTGGAAATGGCTAGGTTATTTTGATGGTCAAATGTTAGATTTGTTTATAGTCAGCCAGATTGTGATTTTTCCAACTCAGTATGGATTATGAACAGTGCATAACTATCTAAATGGGGTTAGTGAAGACTAGAAGAAAACTAACCTTGAATGAAAATGAGAAAAGCATATGTTTTATACTTAGTAAAGTCACATTAATTAATATTTAGGACAACTACAAATCAATATCTTACAAAACAAGCCTCCTGGACAAGCAGTGTTCTTGTTATATTCAACAGACATGGGGGGTCAGTGAAAATTTTTTCTGAAAGTAGAACTGGATTGGGCCCTGAGATTGAAGCTCAGGAGGAAATCTGGAGTTGAAAGCCAAGCATTCAGTCTAGCCAAAGAGTCACTTTGAAGAAAATGGACACAGAAAAAGAAATTGGGCATGAGGGAATGGAGTGAATCAAAAGCTTGTAAATCAAACAAGGAATTCCTGACAATATTCTTGTTTACCGCTTTTCTGAAAACATCAGGATACCTAACATTATCAACTTGTTGTCATGAACAGTATCAATGGCCTTGCGCTGAGTTGCTCCTGCCTCCTGTGATGGGCGAGCAATCTCCTGTCTACCACGTCCCCACCAATGCCCCCCTATCCCCAACACAATGGATGTGAGCCAGTTGCCTTTTGCCATCATACTCATTTTGTTATTTTGCTTGAAGTAGAATTAAAGCAAAACTGATTTATTGCTTAAATCCATTCTGTAGGTTTTTTTAAATTTCAGATCTTTTTTTCAAAATTTAGAAAGCTTCTACTGCAAAACATTTTCAAACATATAGAAAATTAGATAGACTATTTAAGTACTTCTCTATAACCTTACTTCATAGCTTTAACTGTCAATACCAAGCCCAGTCTTGCTTCGTCTATATCCCTACACACTTCCTTCCACTGAATTATTTAAAGAAAAATACCTAGCATCCTACCATTTTATCTTTATATATTTCAGCATGTAACATTAAAGACAGGAACCCTTTTATAAAACAACCACATGTCATAATCATACCTAAACATTATCATAAATATTTGTCATCAAATACCCAGTATGTTCAAATTTCCCGTTCTCTCATAAATATATGTTCCAGTCTGTTTAAATCAAGATTAAAATAAGATCTACACAATGTAATTGATTAATTTTTTATTTTTATTTATTTTTTATCATTTGTTATTTTTAATTACATTTGGCATACATTATTATATTAGTTTCAGGTATACATCCCAGTGATCACACAGTATATAACTTACTAAGTAATTATCCCAATAAATCTCACACACATCTGACACTATACATAGTTATTAGAATATTACTGACTATATTCCTTATGCTGTCCTTTATATTCACATAACTACTCTGTAACAACCAATTTGTTCATATTAACTCCTTCACTTTTTTAACCCATTCTCCCAAATCCCCTCACGTCTGGCAACTGTCAAAACATTCCCTTGGCCTGACCTGTGGTGGCACAGTGGATAAAGTGTTGACCTGAAATGCTGAGGTCGCCGGTTCAAAACCCTGGACTTGCCTGGTCAAGGCACATACGGGAGTTGATGCTTCCTGCTTCTCCCTTCTCTCTCTCCTCTCTAAAATGAATAAATAAATTTTTTTTAAAAAAATTCCCTTTATCTGAGTCTTGTTTCTGTTCTGCTTGTTCATGTAGGTATCTAGCGTGTGAAATGTGGTTAGTCCGAATTGAGATGTGTTTTCAGTGGAAAACACACACTCAATTTCAAAGACTTATTATGAAAAAATATATAATATCTCATTAATTTTCTATTCATTGCATTTTGAACATAATATTTGAATGCACTGAGTTAAATAAAAGATAGTATTAACATTATTTTTACCTGTTTCTCTTCTTTTTAATGTGGCTACTCAAAATTTAAAATTATATATATTTGTGACTTAAATTGGTGCCTTTCAATATATTTCTATTAGACAGCGTATTCGAAATTATTTATATTTTTCTGCAATATTTTATTATGAAAGTTTTTAGTTAGAAAATAGAAATGTTGAAACAATTTGAAAGTGAATATTTATATCTTATACAGTCAACTTTTACTATACTTGTTTTATAACACATGTAGCCATCTAGTCATTTTTAAAATTTTGTCACCAATTCATCTTATTTTTTTTTTATGTATTTCAGAGTAAGCAGCAGACATCATTCTATCTTCCTCCAGACCAGGGGTCCCCAAACTACGGCCCGCGGGCCACATGCGGCCCCCTGAGGCCATTTATCCGGCCCCCGCCGCACTTCTGGAAGGGTACCTCTTTCATTGGTGGTCAGTGAGAGGAGCATAGTTCCCATTGAAATATTGGTCAGTAGAGCGTCGACCTAGTGTGCGGAGGACCCGGGTTTGATTCCCGGCCAGGGCACACAGGAGAAGCGCCCATTTGCTTCTCCACCCCTCCGCTGCGCTTTCCTCTCTGTCTCTCTCTTCCCCTCCCGCAGCCAAGGCTCCATTGGAGCAAAGATGGCCCGGGTGCTGGGGATGGCTCTGTGACCTCTGCCCCAGGCGCTAGAGTGGCTCTGGTCGCAACATGGCGACGCCCAGGATGGGCAGAGCATCGCCCCCTGATGGGCAGAGCGTCGCCCCTGGTTGGCATGCCGGGGGGATCCCAGTCAGGCACATGCGGGAGTCTGTCTGACTGTCTCTCCCTGTTTCCAGCTTCAGAAAAATGAAAAAAAAAAAGAAATATTGGTCAGTTTGTTGATTTAAATTTACTTGTTCTTTATTTTAAATATTGTATTTGTTCCCGTTTTGTTTTTTTACTTTAAAATAAGATATGTGCAGTGTGCATAGGAATTTGTTCAAAGTTTTTTTTTATAGTCCGGCCCTCCAACGGTTTGAGGGACAGTGAACTGACTCCCTGTGTAAAAAGTTTGGGGACCCCTGCTCCAGACATTTCAGCAGGAAGGAGACTTATTTTTGGAATTCATTAAAAACTAATAATCTTGTTAGCTGTGTTTCTGTTTCTTTAGATTTGATTGTGTTGGTGTACAGAGGCATAAACAGACTACTAAATGTATCAAATTGTGTTTAATAAGTCTTCTGAGTAAAAGGAACATTTAATCTCTGTTGACATTAAAATCTACTAGATTACTCACCAAATATCTGGAAACCTTATAACGTTAGCTTCTGATCAGAAAGACACATTTCTACCTTCTTCTAAGCAAGTGGCAGAAGGTCCACGCTGTATCCATGCCAGTTGTTTGGCCCTGTCAATTACATAACCTCTTTGAGTCTTTTTGAGATAATGCTTTTCTAACAAGATTATAGAGATGAAAAGAAATAATGTGTGAAATTGACTTGGTGATGTTTGGCACATACTTTTAAAAGTAAGTATAATTGGAAATAAATGAAAACTATTTGGAGCATTTTGTCTGGCAGGTGGATATCTTGGCAGTGTGGAAATATTTCTAAAAAGAAAAATGAACAGTCATAGAGATGGTTTATCATTTATGAACATATTCAGAAAGGCCCATGTTATATAATACCTTCAAAAGAAATGGATATTTGTTTTCTCTTGCTTTTACAAATAAATAGCTTATAGAAATATCCCAAAACTTTTGCTAGCATTTACCAGATTGAACCTCCAAAACAGTCTGGACTTGTGCCTTGGCTGGGATTGGAGACTTGAGGAGAAAATTTGTTTATGCAACTGTTGGTGATTCACTTACAGACAATGTGCTGGTTGAAAGGCCAGCACAATTAAGGAACTGACAGAAAATTAAGAGATTTAGCTATGTTGTTTTCTACTTTCTGTGTATAGCTATATGGTCAAACTACATTAAATATCCTTTAGCGTTTTATTATATTAATCATTTTTACTTTGATCAAAATAACACATAAATAAAGAAAGCTTAATAAATAAAACCAGAGGTCCCCTTTTATTAACCACTCCAACCCCTCCCCCCCAACTGGGGAGATGAATGAGATTGTTTGTGCATTACTCATTCCACAATAAAAACCATAAAAATCTCCATTACCACTTATTTTCTTCTTCCTGTACAATATCAACCTCAATCACATAGCTATCTACATTATTTTGTAGACCCTTTTTCATCAACATCTACCTTCTTCTCCCCAGATATTTCTCATATATCTCACCATTTTGTTAAAAGGCAACCTGTGTGTGTATGTATGTGTGTTTTGCTTACATATTTGTAAATACTGTCAAAGTATTTATAGCTTTTGCTTCATTGCTTCTCAGTTGAGATAGTTTACATTTGAGGTTTTTTACATTTCCTTATCATTCCCACATCTGCCCAGTATAGTTATAACTGATGTTTTAAAGAGATCCAAAGGTAATATTATGACAATGAAACTTTTTTTATTGATGAGCTAAATGATACAGGTATAATTTCTTTTCTTACACTTTAAATTTTTTCCTAGAGTTAGTCATTGCTTTATGATCTTTTATTTATTTAGTTTCTTTGAATGGAGAGTCAATTTTTCTACTGCTTCCAATGGATCCCTAAAATGTTTTTCAATGGAATTTCAAGAATTGAAATTTGTCAAATAATCTTTTATTTACTTTTTTTATTGGGCAACTTTTTTTTCTTGAAAGCATCCATCTTTCTGCTCCAGTCTACATAAATAGCTATCTAAGCTTGCCCTTGACTTTGTAATTTCCTTCATATACTTCTCATGTTTGACCTCAATTTCCCAGAGCTCATGTTTCCTGTTTGTTTAATCACACATTTTAGGTTGGAACTCTCTAATAGCTTCCTGAATAAGAATAAAAGAAAAGTAATTTTGTTTTGAGAATTTGAATATTTGAAAATGTCATTATTTTTAACATAAGTTTGTTAATATTTTAGCTAACTATAGTATTTAGGATTAAAAATCATTTTTACAAAAAGATTTTGAAAACATTGTCTTCCTTTTAGGATTTAATGTTGTAGTTGAGAACCCATTCCCAGTCATTTTATGTGTGTTTTTTTTTAAATCTACCCAAATTTCAAAGAGTTTGATTAAAAAAAAGAATACAAAAAATCTGGCTAATGACTTCTTTGAACAGACTACATGAGGAAGTGCTATTTTTGGGGGTTAAGTAAAATATATTATTAGAATTTAAGAACTTTAGAAATGGTTAGGATCTTCTTTCAACCATATTTGTCTTGAGATTTCATAATAAAATGCACTATTGTAAGTCCCTCTGGCCCTCATTAATTTTATTAAACACTCAGATGGCCCTTTTTTATACAGAGGTTATTTTCCCTCGTTGCTCATTGTCTTTCATTTTGGGGGACATAATTTTCTTCCAACTCTCTCTTTTTTATTAATTTTGGGGGGAATAGGTACTTATTAAATGTGAGATATCTTGGATCAATTTTTATACACACACACACATATATATATATATACATTACATATGTAATATATATTGCTCTTCTATTTCTTATTTCTAAACTTTTAATATTTTCATAGAAAATTTCTTTGACTTTATGTTCTAACCATTTATTGAATATTTTATTTAAACATAATTTTTAATTTCCAAGAACATGTTTTTTTTTTATTTTCTTGATTTTCATAGTCTTAATCTTGTTTTACAAAAGTAGAATCAACTTCTGAGAATATTAATAATAGTACCTTCAACATTGTTTCTTTTTCCCCCTGTGTCATCTTAGTTTTCTCTTAAGGGCAATTTATAGTTTGTTTTAGTCATTGTCTTTTATGATTCAGACTGTCTCTTAACATTCCCTGTCAATATATATTTAAGAGTAGAACACCAGTAAAGGGCTTGGAAGCTCTTTGTATTGGGATCAATTTTCCATTGGGTTTAGATAGACCCAAGTGATTTTTGTTGGGTGACTTAGTGTTTTCAGAAAAGGGTCTTACATTTCTGCACTGAAGTTGTAAGTCTGACGTCTGATAACTGTTTAGCTCACAGTTGAATACATAGATTTCTACTAAATTCCATCTCACCTTTCTCCTGTCACCACCCAGAAATTAAGCCTAATCACTTACTCCATACTTCCTTTTGGTCTTATTTTCTAACTCTGAAACAATTCAGGTTAAATTTCTCTTGGAAAAAAAAATCAATTCCTGTAGTGAATCTGAGGAGCTGTTACTTTGGACACAAAGAGGGGACAAACTGGGAGCCTCTTGCTCTGCTTAAAGTTTCATAAATATTTCTGCTGTCTGCAAACCGCTGGCATGCCCACCTTCCAAGATACCTGACGCCTCCAATTACTGAGACTGTCAGAGGATCTGAACAACAAACTGAATTATTTTGCTTCAGATTCTTTATCTTAAGTACATGAATTTAAATTCTCTCCCCTCTGCTACGGTATATACCACTTTTTCATTTATTTTTTAAGTTTATACTCTATTGTAGATAAGATTACATATGTTTCTTATATCCTAATTTCATTGAAAATGAAATCTGTGCTCCTATTTCTTGTTTTCTTTGATATTGGGGTGTTTTTAAGAGAAGAAATATGATGGATTTTCTTTACTTAACCATCGATTTTAAATACCTGTTTTTCTTCATCTTTGTTTTTTAATTCCCTCTAAATGTCATCCGTTTCTTTGTCTTCTCTTTTCTCTTAGCATTGTTTTTCTTATTTCATTTACTTGTTGACCAAGTGAATATTGTTTCATTGTAGGGATATTGACCATTACTAAGTGTTTTCTTCTTTCTCCAGAGAGGTGATCTTCACTTTACTGATACCGTTTCATAAACACTTTTTTTTCACAACTTTATTTTTAACTTTATTATTATGATTTCTTTTATTTACAGAGTTTTATTTTGAGGAAAGGTTCCATTTTCATATGTAACCTTAAGATCATTGTAGCGGTTCTGGCTGGTTGGCTCAGTGGTAGAGCATTGGCCCAGCATGTGGTTGTCCTGGGTTTAATTCCTGGTCAGGACACATAGAAGCGACCATCTGCTTCTTTACCCCTCTCCTTCTTGCTCTCCCTCTATCTTCCCCTCCTGCATCTATAGCTCAAATGGTTTGAGTGTATCGGCCAGAGGCATTGAGGATGGCTCCATGGAGCCTCTGCCTCAGGCTCAAAAAATAGCTTGGTTGTGAGCATGGTCCCAAATGGGCAGAACGTAGACTCCAGATGGAGGTTGCCGGGTGGATTCTATTTGGCAAACATGTGGGAGTCTGTCTCTATCTCCCCTTCTTTCACTTGAAAAAGAAGAAAAAAAAAATCATTGTGGCATGTGCTATATCATACTGAAATTACTTGCTTACTCGTCTTCCTGAGATTTCACTAAGAATAGGAACTGTTTTGTGTTCATTACTATTTGCCCAGAGCTCAGTTTAGTAACCTCAACTATAGTAGAGAAATATTTGTTAAATTAATTTTACTTGTTAAAATTCATAAATAATTTTCATTAGTTTAAGAGTAAAAAATTTTTGTTCACTAGACTTACTACTGTTAGTATTTTGTATTTTGATCATTATAAGAAAAGGTATAAACTGTAAATTTTAAAAAATTATATTCCAACACTAATTATTCTCTGATTCTTTTACTGTAATTACTGAAAATGAGATTTCTCAAATGTTTCAAAAAATGCTTTTCAATAATTTCATTAATACTTTTTGTAGTTTTTATTGTAGTTCTGTTAACCCAAGTTGTTTAAACCTTATATACCTTTGCCTTTCTGGTCTTAATTCTAGTGTGTTTCAAGAATTTCTATATATTACATGCTTTTCTCCTCAGTGAGAAGAACTTTGTAAGAGAAAGGAGGCAGGCATTACAGAATACTTCATACTGAGATTAAAACAAAAAACTGTGAGTGGTAAGACTTATATGTTTGAAAACTTATGTTAGAATGAAGAATCCTTCTCATTATCACATACAATTATGATTATCTCTTCCAAAGTAGTTCTTGGCTTACAAAGAATAATGCTTTCCCAGGCTAAATTTCAAAGTAGGTAGTGGTTTCAAAGAGACAGAAGTTTCAGACAAAAATTTTTTAAACAAAACAGAGAGAGACAGAGAGAGAGAGAGAGAGAGGTAACTCAGAGTGAAGACATAACTAAAAGGTAAGATTAGCATTTAGAAGTTTTACTAAAAAATTTTAAAAGTAAATTAAAATAATATAACATTAATTCATTCAAAAGAAGCATTAATTAGATGATTAATCATTCATGTTAATGGTCTATGATTTTTTTTCAGCTAGCCTTATGTTTTTTTAATGGTATACAGATTTTAATACTTACTTAAATTTTTAAATTGAGATGAAAATACAATGCAACACAACTTGAACAACTAAGAACGGCTCAGTTAAAGTCATTTTATGTTTTTATTGGTGGAAATACCTTTAGAGATTTTCAAAGGGATTTTTAAATGCATTTATTTGAGCAAGTGAAATATATATATATTTGATTTTATCAGCACTATGGGGAGGTTGTCTCTTTAACATGCTTGATTAAAAAATAGTTTGGCTTAGCTTAGTGTTTTGCTCATTAAAGAAATAAAACATTACTGAAAATTTTAATCAATATTTTAAAAAAATACCATGACTATAGTTAGCTATGTCTTTAACATAATGTTTTCTAGTTCTCCTTTGATATCCTTATGTGTGGCTGCAATAACAGTAAAGTTAAAAAAAAGGCTGGGGTATATTTAGGTTTACAATCCAGTAAAAAGACAGGGGACAAGTATACACTTTATAAAATTAACCCCTAAACCTTATCTTTATTATATTAATATTTATAAAAAATAAACAAAAAGAAAGAACAAAATGTTCATAGTTGCAATTTACATCCACACTATTGTTACTATTTTAGCATATTTTCTTTTAACTATTCTTTACTATACATTTATTATTAATGTTATTTATTTTAAACTTCTGTTTAAATCTTCTAGTTATGATAATGAACAACTAAAATAAGAAAAATAAAGCAAGAGATCATGAAGAAATGGGTCAGGAAAGGGAAGACAAAGAATTTGCTTCAAGAACTTTTCAAATACTGAACACTGCTTTCGCATGACAGTCTGAAAACTTGTAACGAATGCATAGATCGAGAAGCTATGAAGCTACTGAACAATAAAACCTGCAGATTTGAAATGCAGCACAGCGTCATCTGGGCTTCTTTCCTATCAGAATAAAGTAAAATAAAATAATCAAGTAAAATAAATCTCAAAATCAAATGCATATTTGAAACACTATTGACTAATTCCACCTTATATACAATGTCATACAAACTGAATTCTTTCAAAATCCATAGATATTGATTAATCTACATGTAGTACCTGATCCGAAGTAGACTCTAAATTTTTTTTGAGGAAATGAATAATGTTTTTTTACTGCAATAGACTGTGAAAAATAATATAATAGTGTGTCTGTACGCAAAAAGATCTTATAACGTTGAGAAGATAAGTCAACACATTAAAAATGTGAAAAGGGAGAATGAGAATAGAGAGAAACTCAGAGAAGGAAGGCAGTGGCCAGTGAGATATGGAGCTATGTGAAAAAAAAAATCACAGAGAAAGAAAAATTTGAGCTGGAGCTTAAAGCTAAGTAGAATTTGTATTTTTTTTTTTTTATCTTTGTAATATGAAGAAGTAGAGATAGCACAGTTGGAAAGAACAGCAGAAGCAAAAGTTGAGAGATGATATTGGACATGATGTGCCTGGCAAATGGTATGGAATTAGAAGGCTAATTGGGGAACAATATACTGAATGCATATATCTACAGTAATGTTACCAGACGGTAAGTTGTAGGGAAATGGCCAGGAATTAGACTGTTGTCCTGAGACATGTCTTTGGTGAGGACTTTGGAACACCAAGTCCTGTGGGGGCAGAACGCTGCCCAGGCAAGCACTGATAAGATTGTTTAAAGGAAGCAGCTGATTTCTATAGCCTTTTCCTGCATAGCTGAAAGTTAATCATCCTTCTCTGCACCTGAATCCATTCTAGACTAATTTGACACAGGTTCTGCTAATTTGCTTGATGAGCAAAGACACCAATAAATATGATACAATGAGGATGCAGAGATCTGGGCTCTTAGCCCTAGAGGCTGGAAGTCCTCTGTATTCATCTTTTCTCTGTTGTGTCTTTTTTCTTAAGTTCTGCAGCGTCTTCCTTTGCTGAGCTGGTCATGGCAGTATTTATAAATGATGAAATTTGCAAAGCTGAAATTTTACACCAGGTAGATGAGAGTATAATTGACACACTGACTACATCAGAAAAATGCGAGTACAGAGAATGCACATGTGTTGTTCTTTATTACCCCTTTAAAATTTGGTGGGAGGTGATCTTTTTCTGCTCCTATCAAAACGTTGGTAGTGTCATTTCTTTCTTATTGTCATTTTAAATCGCAAACGTTTAATAAATTAGAAAATAGAGCGCTGTTCGTTGTAATAGTCTAAGTTTCCAAGTTCGTTCAATATGACTCACTTATCTCTTTGTCATTCAATTCCTTACCTTAGTTGTTTTTTATTTTTCTCTAAAAGTTTCATCTTGGCCCCTCACTTTGGAATCTTTTTTTAGGGATTTAGTTAAAACTCTCAATTTAAACCTTTTTCTAGAAGCATATAGCAGAGGGACTAACATAGTTTGTGAGACCAGGAAGAATTTTTTTCTGAGGAAATGAAGAGAGGAGTTGCATGGAATTCAAGAAAAGAACATTTGAATAATGAAAGGTTGCTCCATGGCAATCAAAGCTTCCAGGAAGGCAAGTGAGAGACGAACTGAGAAGAACCCATTGTTTTTGGCAGCGGAAAAAGTTGTTGCTTATCTTGGCAAGAACAGTTCCTTTGGAGAAATAGAGGCAGAATCTGAATTCTGTGAGGTCAATGAAAGAAGGGGAAATAAGAAATGGAGATACTAATTTGAAACTTCAGAAAGTTTGATGTTAGCAAGAGAAAAAAGTTGGGAATTCTTTTTAAATGTGAGAGGCAGAAGACATTTCAGTGCCATGGGAAGGTGGTGGTGAATACAAAGTCATTCAGGATAGCAGAGAGAAGTGATCATCCAGAGAATACATCGGTGGGCTCAGGAAAGTTGGAGGGGCTGAAATGTAGAGTTGGGGTAATGATTTGTCTTGGGCAGGAGAGATGCCGCCTACTGCAACACCCAGAGGAAAGAATTAGTGGATATATAGGGCAAATTTGAAGATTTGATGTTTGAAAGCTGAGGGATTTATGGCCTAATAGAAAATTCCTGGAATAGAGAACAATTTTTATGATGGGAGGGCGAGGGTTGTATAAGATTGAAAAATAAAATAAACTGAAAAACAGAGGGCTTTAAATATCCTCCTATATCTGAATTTGACATAATAAGAGAAACATGATTCAGAGGAAAATTAAAAAATATATAAATATGGGGTCATATTGACTAATTTAAATTAGTGCACATTCTGCATAAGAACTTCAGTTAAGCACTTTACAAACATACATCTAATTTCCGATCTCCATTTCACCTGGACTACGGCTGACTTTCAATCCACTTTTGTTCCCACAAACCATTCTTTATACAAGAGCCAAAGTAGGTCTTAAAAAATGCAGACTGTCAGTGTCACACTGCACTTGGGCCCTGGCCTGGCTTCCAAGTGCCCGGAGATAAGCCCTGCCTGCTTTGCACCCTGCCCAGCTCTCCGCACTCCCCTTTTCCTTTGCTGTGTGTTATGTAAGTCATTGTAAATAGATATGTTTTCATTTCACTTAAGTTTTCTAACAAGGTTACACAGGAATATAAAAAAAAACTATTAATTTTTATTACAGACAGTTGACAGTAGGTAATATTTTAAAACATTAGTTAGGTTAAAATTTTTTTGCAATCCACATATAGAAGGAATGCACTACAGCAGTGGTCCCCAACCTTTTTTGGGCCACAGACCAGTTTAATGTCAGAAAATATTTTCACAGATGGGCCTTTAGGGTGGGATGGATAAATGTATCACGTGACCAAGACAAGCGTCAAGAGTGAGTCTTAGACGGATGTAACAGAGGGAATCTGGTCATTTTTAAAAAATAAAACATTGTTCAGATTTAAATATAAATAAAACAGAAATAATGTAAATTATTCATTTTTTCTCTGCAGACCGGTACCAAATGGCCCACAGACCGTTACTGGTCCGCGGCCCGGGGGTTGGGTACCACGGCACTACAGCAAACCAACACCCTCTTCTTACCCCAAATCCTGAATCTCTTCGTCATATAACTGGAAATCTCATTTTGGTTTCAGAAGAAAATGAAAACTCCATGGAGTGTTATATACTCATTTCCACCTGGGGATAGAAGAAACCAATGCATGGCAATGAGAATTATGGAAAAATGCCAACATCTTGTGTCCCACTACTTGATTTATTCAAACCTCTCTCTCTAGCTCCATTTTGTTTTTATATAGCCCTCAACCTGAGTGAATATATTGGGCATAGAATCAAGATAAATTTCGTTATTTGTCATAGTGGTGCTGTTTTGTACCATGACTTTTAGCCTTATTTTACATTTAAATGAACCCATAAATTTAGGGTAGTTTTACTAAGCCATTAACATTTTCTGTGGGGATAAAACATGGCTCATGAGGTTTTAACATGAAGTTTTTTTCCTTTCCTTTTTGTTTTTTTAAACTAAGTTAAAAAGAATTTGTCTGGGCATCCTTAAATATTAAAATGACCAAAAATAAATAAAGAAGATGATAAAAACATTGGTTTGGTTTTAGTGGTTCTTTGTATTATAGCAATTAAAAATAGAAAGTAAAACTGAAAACAATTCTTACTTAAATGTTTTGAGAGACCATTAGAATAATCATTTAATATTTTAGTGTGATCTGTACAAACTGACATTAGCTATTTTGGAAATTTTGCAATAGATAAATATATTTCCAATTACATATTTTAAAAGAAATTTAAAAAAATAGAAAGTTATTTATATAATAAAATTATCTCAAATGAATGTGTTTGAAACACTCTGTGTATATTTTTCTATGATTTATGAGCTGCTGTTTATTTTTATAAGTTTCTAAGAACTTCTCTTATTAGTAGTCCCTTAAAATATTCCTTAAAATACAATACTTATATAGTAATTGGCAAGGAAATAGATATAACTTATAAAAACCAGAAAGTAAATCTTAGTTTCACATAGTTAATAGCTTCCTTCAACTTTTACTATGTATACATTGATTGATTTGGCTTTGCTATGAAACATTTGTCCCCAAGTATATAATTTGTTCTAACCAATCATTCTGTCTTAATAGCTTTCATGACCTCTACTCAGATGCACTTGCCTTACTAATTTTATATTTGCTTCAGGAAAATATAAATGACTAGGAAGAATGCATAACCAAATTGTAACAGAGAAAATCTGATACATGATGATCTGGAAGAGCTACTAATTCAGCCAATCCTTCTATCTTTAGCAAGCTACTTGATGGTTTACCCGGAATGTCAGAGGAGACAAGCATCTTTATTCCCCTATCATCCTCTCTGTTAGCATTCCACACTTCAAACAGTGGCTCTGAAAGTGTGATCTGGGACTAGCAGCATCAACAATCACCTGAAAACCTGTTAGAAATGCTAATTCTTGGCTACCACCAGACACTTGCTGAATCAAAGCTCCAGAGTGTAGGGCCCAGTAAACTCTATTTTAATAGGGCCTCCAACCAATTCTGAGAACCACTGTCCAATGAGCTGCACATGGTTCTGGCACAGTTACTAGGAGAGGAACCAGAGCTTCACACAGAAGAACATGATGGATTTATTACACGTGGCCATATTCTGTCTCTTTCTTAACTGAGCCATGCCCTTCCTCCAAATAGCATGGTATGGAGGACATACGCATGCAGCTTAGATAGGAGAAAAAAGAATAATTCCCCATCCTCTCTGGGTGATCTATACAAGTTAGGAATTTTCTGTTGTTATTGTTATATGAGACAGAAATTTCAACACAAACTAGCTCAAGTTAAAAAGAGTATTTATTCACACAGTATCTGACAATCTGGGGATTAACAATGGTAATAGGTAACACTTATTGAACACTAATATGTGACAGGTACTGGTCTAATTGCTTTGTGTGGATTAATTAATTATTACCCATAAAACTCTCTGAAGATGGTAGTATAATTATTAGAAATATTAGAAATGCAGAAACTGAGGTACAGGAAAGTTAAGTAGCAGGATTGAAATTCAAACACAGAGTGGAGCTGGCTTCAGTCTGGCTTGACGTCATGTCACTAGAAATCTGTCTGTCTACTCCCAAAATTGAGCAGAAGTCCTGAGTCTGACTTACATTGACTCAAAGTCAGATGCTCATCTCTAAACCAATTACTGTGACCAAGGGAAAGAGATGTACTGATCAGCTAATAGCAATCTGGGCCCGTCCAGAGCTGATAGGGTATTGTTTTATGAGAACAGTGGTGAATGGATAATGCTCTACAAAAGGAGCAGAGAAGATCACTTTATTACTGAAGACCTATTTGGGTCTAAATAGCATAGCCTCATGCATATTAGTTTTGACAAAGAAGCTTTCATTGGATCATATTACTGAACTATGCAAAAAGCAGAACTGCATGAAGATCTGAGGGACAACTTTCACCAGCGATGAGTTGTTGCCAAGACTTCCCCTTTTCACCTTTCTGTTTCATAAAAAGGTAGCCATTTCTTTGTCTTTATATTGAAGTATCTATATATCATATATGTTTTGTTTTAAACATGTAGAGAAAAGATGAAATGATGGATTTGTTTGGTTGGCATTATTTTTTCTCTCTCCACCATTCCCCCTCTTTCACTATAATTCTGTTAGTAGAGACTAGTACTGTTTATACATTTTCTTATAAGCAAATAAATGCTGGAGCATTTCATTTTTAATTTTTACAGAATTTGTGACCTGTGAGTAGTTGTCCTGCAAGAATTAACAATTATAACATACTGGTTTAAGATATCATTATATGCCCTTATTTTGTTTTTTGTTGTTGTTGTTTCTGTTTCTTTCTTCATGATCGATTCAAAGAAGCTAACAGAATGAGCCTGGTATTGGAATTATGAGGAGGGTAAAAGGGGGATAAATCGTGATGGAAGAAGATTTGACTTGGAATGGTGAACACACAATACGATGTACAGATGATGTATTTCAGAATTGAACACCTGAAACCTATATCATTTTATTAATCAATGTCACCCCAATAAATGCAACAGGAATTAAAATCAAAGAATGACCATGGTATTTTCAAAGAATAATTTTAAAAGGGCATTAAAAAACATGAGTATTATACAAATAACAGGTAAGAATATATGTCATAGATTTATTTAAGTCACTAATTTGGAAAACAGGATGGTAAACTGATTGAAAGGACATTTAAGGAACTGAAGAAAAGATTTTGGAATTCTAGGTTCAATACAAACCTGGATAACATCCTAAAGGGCAATCAAACCATATTCTTCCGTTATAGTTTCAACAAGACAGAAATTATTTGCATCTTTACCAGACAAAATTTACAAGGTAATATTTAACATTATGGAGTGTGTACTCTGATCAGTAATAGAGAGTTTGTCAAAAATATGTTTATTGCTTTAGAGATTTCAATATTTCTTATGTGAGTCTGTCAAACAATCCTCCTAAGAGACATGTAATTATCCTTTCACCTTATTTTCAAGTTTTTCAGATTTTTCTTAATAGCAATAATGCTACAATATTTTATAAAGATTAATAAAATAATATATGTGAAAATGTTTTATAAAAATGTAAAGTAATGTTTTTGTAGGTTATTACCATAATTACACAATATTTCAAGGTCATGCTTTGACATAACTGAGTCGTTAGACTGTCAGTATTCTTTTTTCTAAGTTTCTAAAATAGAGACATTGGTGCCCCCAATGGCAGGATGAGAATAACTTTATGTCAACTGGGACATGACATGCAAAAAAGATTAGAAGAACCAAAAATTCTTTTACTTCCCTGGGGAAAAATATTACAAAATAAAATTATGTTGTTTTCTTGCCCCAGCCTGAAAACAATACTCAGGAAAAACTGTGAATGTTCTATTTCTTTAATTCAACAAGTGATGTGTTGAGCAATAATACGGTGCTCTGTGTCCTACTGTTGAGAGACAAAAAGGAGGAGGATACATGTTCTCTTCATAAGGATCCAGACTTATCAGCAGAGATAACACAAAAATAATCAATTGGTTTATTTAAAATACTTTTTCTGTAATTTATTGTAAGCTGGTAGCAGTAATTCTTGTACTTTACTGGATACCATTCACATTGAACTGCATACAAAATTTTGTTACTGTCTTTATACTTGGTTTCTTTTATTTGTTCTCATATTTTTAAATATAAAGTAGTTAAAGACTATATTCCGTAAAAATTTTTATTTTTTAATAGAATTATTTTTAGTAACAAAAAATGATAGCTTGTTTAATGCCCAGGAGCAAAAAGAAGGATAAATTACGTGTTTCTCCAGGTATTTCCAGTAGCTACTGGTACTGTGTATAGTTATTGCAAAAGACCACATTGCTTATGCTATACTTTATATCCCAAATTGTCTAACCATTATTCCATACAACTGAAACTAATATAAAACAATATTGAAAGTAATTTTTAATTAAAAAATTTTTTAAAAATTAAAAGAGGATACAGACATCTGTTTAAAGTACCAAACTGAAATAATTTTAGATCTCTAGATTCTTTCAGGGATTCTGTAAAATTTTATGAGTATAATAATAAAAATTCTGTAGAAACACTATCCTTCTTTTTACTAGAAATCAGTAATTTAATATTAATATAGCTAAGCAAAATAAGCCAGACAGAAAAAAGGAAAAACCCACATGATTTCACTCATATATGGGATATAAAACTGAAACCAACAAATAAACAGGACAAAAACAGACAGAAACTTACAGACACAGACAGCAAGCAGTATAGTGGTTACCAGAGGGAAGAGGCGAAGGAGAGGAGTAAAGGCTGCAGGAGGTCAAATATATGGTGGCGGAATATTTGACTTTTGGGTGGTGGGTATTCAATGCAATATACAGATGATGTATATAGAATATATAATTTTATTAACTGATGTCACCCCAATAAATTTAATTTTAAAAAATATAATTAAACTAAACCAGAGATATAACCTGCAAGGACAAAGTGAGCTATTTTATTTTATTTATTTATTTTTTTATTCATTTTAGAGAAGAGAGAGAGAGAGAAAGAAAGGGGGGAGGAGCAGGAAGCATCAACTCCCATATATGCCTTGACCGGGCAGGCCCAGGGTTTTGAACCGGCAACCTCAGCATTCCAGGTCGACGCTTTATCCACTGTGCCACCACAGGTCAGGCTAAAGTGAGCTATTTTAACAGAAACAATGGGAAGAAAGAAGAATACTACCTCTAAATTGCAGTGATTATTATAACCGAATAGTAATCATAATTATGTCGCCTTTATGTTTGCAAAATACCTCAACATATGATCTTACAATTTTTTGTAGAAAATTACTTATACTAATAATTACTTGATATTTCATCATAATTTACTCCAGTTTTTAAAGTATAATGTTCGAAAGACCAAGAGCTGGAGGACAGGATGCAGCTGCAATATTGCCAAACACTATAAACTCCAATAAAAAAAACAACTTACTGTATATGTTTTGCTACATTTTGTTCCAGACATACTTCTGTGCATTGTCACTGTTTATTCAGAAAAATATTTTTAGAATAGATGTGGCTTTACCTTTAGAGTAAGGTTAACCTAAATGAGTTCCAAATAGTTCTGGTAAAAGATCTAGATGCTACCTGGGCTGGATTGGTAAAACAGAGAATCCTCAGTCATCAATACTGTAAGTTAGTTCCATATGCTAACCTGAGATGGTTGCCAAAATATGTTATTCAGTGAAAAAACTAACTGTGAGATCATATATACAATCTGACTCCATTTATATTTAAATTAAGATACAGAGTTTAAATTTATATCCTAGTGTGGAACAAAAACCAATGTAGTCCTCAATACCTACATGAGTGGAAGCCCCTTTTTCTCTTTTATTCCAGTTCTTGAATTCACAACACTGGAAAAAAAAAATCTATATCTATATCTATATCTATATCTATATCTATATCTATATCTATATATATATATATATATGGATTTTATTGTCTATATACTTGTGTTTTTTTAATTTTTAATTTTATTTATTTATTTTTAGTTTTAGTTTTTTAGTGAGAGGAGGGGAGGCAGAGAGACAGACTCCTGCATGCAGCCCAACTCAAATCCACCTGGCAAGCCACTAGAGGAGCATGCTCTGCCCATCTGGGGCCATTGCTCCATTTCACAGCAATATGGCCTTTTTTCTTTTTTTTTTTAGTGCTTGAGGTAGAGGCCACAGAGCCCTCCTCAGCACCTGAGGCCAACTGGCTCTAACCAATTGATCCATGGCTGCAGGAGAGGAGGGAGAGAGAGAGAAAGAGAAAGGGGAGGGTTAGAGAAGCAGATGGTCACTTCTCCTGTGTGCCCTGACAGGGAATCGAACCTGGGACATTGACATGCTGGGCGGATGCTCTACCACTAAGCAAACCAGCCAGGGCTCGTTTGATATTTTTTTATAATAAACATATAATCATGTATACTTTTTTTTTCTTTTTCTTTTTTTTTTTTTTAATTTTCTGAAGCTGGAAACAGGGAGGCAGTCAGACAGACTCCTGCATGCGCCCGACCAGGATCCACCTGGGATGCCCACCAGGGGGCGATGCTCTGCCCATCCGGGGCGTTGCTCTGTCATGACCAGAGCCACTCTAGCGCCTGGGGCAGAGGCCAAGGAGCCATCCCCAGTGCCCGGGCCATCTTTTTGCTCCAATGGAGCCTCAGCTGCGGGAGGGGAAGAGAGAGACAGAGAGGAACGAGAGGGGGAGGGGTGGAGAAGCAGATGGGCACTTCTCCTGTGTGCCCTGGCCGGGAATCGAACCCAGGACTTCCGCACGCCAGGCCGACACTCTACCACTGAGCCAACCAGCCAGGGCCTAATCATGTATACTTTTAAAATAAAGTAGAAAGGATAAATTATTTAAAAAAGAGAAAAGATGAGTTATAAATACTGACATAAAAAGATATGTATTCAGATATATATTTCATATAAATAAAGCAAGCTACAGAATAACATGGTGTTATCCTGTTTGTGTTAATGAAGAAGAAAAGCAAACTGTGTTGAGAATGATGTTGAAGACAGACTTTTCCTTTATCCTCTTCTGTGTGGAAGTTTATACAGTAGGTCTGTATTTATATACTTTATGTGTTACTTTATGTGTACACTTTATGTGTAGGTCTGTATTTATATACTTTATGTGATTTCTTTGCATTGGGCTTACCTGATTGTTTTCTTTCTACTAAGGGGTGAGTCATAAAGGGTGTTTTAAGAAACTGTTTAATATATAGTCAATGATTTAATAGAAAAAAAATGTTTTTCTTTGTACAGGAATTTCAGTATTAATCAAAGAAGTCAATTGTGAACTTTTCTGAAATTATTTTTGTTACCCTCTTTTCTAAATCTCCCTAAGAAATCAAATTCCTTATTTCAATATTATATATTTTTATGCTTAATATCTCAAGTGAAATCTTAACTGTTTAATGTTTACAATATTATCGCTTTTTTCTTCCAAGATCAGATGATAACAGGTATATTCAGGATGGTATGTCATAAAAAACATCTTCATTTTTGATAAGGCTATTTTGTGACTTTTAATTTGGTGCATTAATTTTTCTTTCTCATGGAAAGGTTGTGTCTTTCTTTCATAGTGCTTGCACTTGTACTCTTAAGATTTCTGTTTATTTTTTCCTGTGTGTTCATATTTGTGGAACTGCCATCTTCCCTGCTGGTGATATGTACCTGAAGGGAGAGCTGACAGCTCAGATACAGGCTGACACTCTTCTTGATGAAATGATAGTATGTTGGGAAGGTGGACACAAAGAGGGAAGAGCCTTTGGTATTGTATGTGGTAACCTACCCCCAATCAATCTGAATCAAACACTGATATTTATTTATTTATCTATTTATTTATTTATTTCTGGAGGCTGCTTCTCCCTCTTGCAGTTATTCAGTAGGAGCTTGATGATGGGAAGCTACTTAGCCTATTTGCATTAAGTGATTATTTTTTTCTTCCTACCCACCCATAGGCCAGTGATGTGCAGACGAACTGCCACTTGTGGCAGGCTCTGGACTGGAACTTAAGTTTTCTGTCTACTCCTTGAACCCAATACAGCAGAGGAGGCCCTGAGCTGTCCAGTAAAATGTGAGGAGAGAAAAGTGCAGAACCAGAAAGATTTTCTCCTGGTTCTGTGGGACCAGACCTATCTTGTGGTTCTCCAAGGGATTTTTTCCACAGTGTTTGATTATAATTCTGGAGCCTATCAAATTTCTAAAAAACTTTGTGGCATACAGCCATGGCCTATTGTCTCAGTGGTAGAGTGGCAGCCTAGCGTGTGGAAGTCCCAGGCTCAATTTCCAGTCAGGGCACACAGGAGAAGCAACCATCTGCTTCTTTACCCCTCCCAGTCCCCTTCTCTCTCTCTCTCTCTCTCTCTCTCTCTCTCTCTCTCTCTCTCTCCTGCTCCTGCACTCATGGCTTGAATGGTTTAAGCAAAGTTTGCCCTGGGCACTGAGGATGTCTCCCTGGCCTTGCCTCAGGCACTAAAATAGCTCAGTTGCTAAGCAACAGAGCAGCAGCCCCAGATGGACAAAGCATCACCTGGTAGGGAGCTTGCTAGGTGGATCCCAGTGGGGCACATGTGAGAGTCTGTCTCTCTGCCTCCCTACCTCTTACTTAATAAAAAGTAAAAATTAAAAAAACCCAACAAAACTTTGGGGTTTCTCCAGGTTTGGGTTCAGGGGAAGGGTTGAATAGTCTGTGCTTGTTTACCGCCCTGACCAATATACCAAACTTCAGTTTGGAATGTATTCACCTTCAAAATCTCCTTTCTTGCATCTGGTTTTATCTTTCTCATATGTTAGGTCCCAGCTATGTCATTTCCTTAGGGAGGCCTGACTCCCAGATTAATATATATTTTCTAATACTTTTCTATATGACCTTAAAATTGGAATTCAATAAGAATTTCTTCAATAACTGGCCATCTCTTTAGAAGTTCAGGTCCGTGAGAGCAAGGGATATGTCTGTTTTGTTTGTTACAGTTATGTCCTAGTGCTTAGACAATACATGACACTTCATGAATATTTCTTTTTCAAAGAAAAAATAAGGAAAGATGGAACAAAGAAAAGAGAAACATCTCTTTTTGTTAAAGTGAAATGTAATGTATATTTACTCAAGAGTAATCTACCTCTGAGTTAGTCACATCTGTGATATATAAAAAGCATGGAACCACAGACTGGCTCTATCCTGGATGCTAAATAACATTTGGCCTTTTCATTTTATTAATACTTTGATATAGACCAAAAGTAGATAAATTTCCTGGAAAAGAAACATAAGGTACAGCATCAAATAAAAATAAATTCTGTATATTCTACTGGGAATAATAATAAAGTGTTAACTGTGTGTAAAACTATTATGAATTAAGAGACTATAGAATTCTTAGGATATAAAGAATCCCTTACTTAGAAGTCTGAAAACCTAAGTGAAGCACATTATTGAAAAAGAAAAGGAACACAGAACACTAGTGGAGATTAGAATAATAAATTTAAAAAAAGGGGGGGGGTGATAGGCACACCTTCAAGATCTTCCTTCTAAATACTTTAACAATAATTAATTTCTGCCCTCTGTCTTTTCTAATATGTAAGTGAATTACTTGGACCACTGTCTACAAGTTTCCTAACCTGGATTTCTAAGCACATTACTCAGGATCTCAGATACTATGTCAGGAGGTAAAATAAAAGTTATAATTTCAGATTATTTGGGGGGGCACCACGCTATGATAGAAGCACTTGGTGCCTGTGTGTTAGCCTTTTATTTAATTCCATTTTCCTTTTCTGGTATGATACTTCAATCTGAGAGATGCATGTGTGAATACCTGAATGGACCAGAGTTCTTCCTACCAGCTCCTCCTCCTGTATCTACCAAGTTGTTCAGGGTTATCATCTTCATTTGTGATTTATAATGAGACAGTGAAGTCAATTACTTTATAATGAAGTAAACAAGAAACTACAAAATCTCTGCTTTCCTCAGTATTAATGTCTTTTACAATACAGTTTCTACTCAGTGCCAATTTGTTTTGTTCTTTTTGCTTGCCTTTGAGCCAACTTTCACTCCTCCGTTTAAAATGTGCACTGTGGAAGTTATCAACTACCAATTAAGGTTGTTCTAAGTGCTAGGAAGGAAAACAAAACAAAGCTCTCAGCAGGCAAGCTTTATACTGATAACTGAAAAGCACCAAATTAAGAGTAATTCACATAACTTCAGAACATGACTCAGAGCTACAGATCATGAGTCACACGCTTTCATTGAGATAGGGTTGGCAATACACACGGAAGAGCTCAGCGTATGCAAACACAGCTGAAAAAAGCATAAATCCGTCATGAACAGATCAGTGTAGTGCAAAGATGTGTATTATGGCCAGGATTGTCCTAGCAATAAAGGTTAATAACACCTGTGAAGAAATCAGTGTTTCAAGTGACTCAGAACAGAATGAATTGGAAAATAAAGGCTCTGTTTATATTGAGCTTGTCACTATGACTATGAAATTCCACTGTAAGGAGGAGTTTTGGTAGTGCTTTATGGAACAAATAAACCATAGCTGCTTGAAGGCATGTCATAAAAAAATAAAAATAAAATCAGGACACCTCATACCAAGTCCTCTGTGCTCCTGGGTTCATTCTTGCTACCTTCCCTGCCACTTGATTGACCCAAAATTATGGTTTTCAGATTCACTCCTTGTCCCTACTCTGCATAGCCTGCCAACTTTTTGGCACATAATTCTATTTTTCAATTTCTCTCATTGTCATGCTATGGATTATATATATTTTTTCCACCCTCGAATCCATTTTCTACCAACACTGCTAGAAATTTACTAGGAATCTAACTTACTCTGGAGTTTTAGTTTGATGCTTGCTGGCCACTTCCTCCACCCCAACAATATACAGGAACACAAAGATTCTTCACCCTATTTTCTGACAACATGATACATATTAACCTCTCAGCCAGTGTTAGTGGTGGATTTTGTTATAGATTTTACAAATAGAGACTACTGAGTAGAGGAAATAAAATGAAAGGCATTCACTTCTAGGTAATGGGAAATAAAATATGTATTCAGATCTGAAAATAGTGGAAGATGGTAACTGGATATAAAAATAAACAGAATTGCCTGGCCAGGCGGTGGCACAGTAGATAGAGCGTCGGACTGGGATGCAGAGGACCTATGTTCAAAACCCTGAGGTTGCTGGCTTGAGCATGGCCTCATCTGGTTTGAGCAAGGCTCACCAGCTTGAGTGCAAGGTCTCTGGCTTGAGCAAGGGGTCACTCGGTCTGTTGTAGCCCCCTGGACAAGGCACATATGAGAAAACAGTCAATGAACAACTAAGGTGCTGCAACGAAGAATTGATGCTTCTCATCTCTCTCCCTTCCTGTCTGTCCCTATCTGTCCCTCTCTCTGTCTCTGTCACAAAATAAATAAATAAATAAATAAGCAAACAAACAAACAACTGTTTTAAGAGGAGGGAGTAGGATGAGTCAAGACAAATAGTTATACAAGTACGGTAATAAAATGGCCACACAGAGGATGGCGCTAGGAAGTGAGGGGGAATTTATGATATGGAAGGTTGTAGAAACACTCATCTGAATTCTTGATAAGAAAACACAGACAGCAAGAGAGAAATGGTCACTCCTAGTCCATATTCCGTCCTTTACTCAATTATTATATCTATGCACAGGGCTGATCCTAGGCACCATAGGATAGGCACGAAGGAAGCAGATTCTGAATTTAAGCAAATATGGTTTTAGGCCCCAGCTCTACTGGTTACTATTTGTGAACTTGAGCAAGTACAAACCCTTGTTGGACCTCTGTAAAACAGACTTAATAATTCTACCTAGTTCTTTGAAATAGTTGCCTATGTTTTTACCTCCTAAACTCTCCCATCATGATTTTGTCCTCATTGTGCCATCCACCCCTGCTCTGGTCACCAATAAAATTCTTGCCACTAAATGCCTGTGTGGTCAATTTTCAGGACTCATCTTTCTTAACATGTAAGTTGCGTTTGGCAGAGTTAAGGCTGCCTTTTTTCTAGATATACTTTTTTCTCTTGGCTTTGAGGACTCCTCCTTCTCCTGGTTTTCCTCCAATGTCACTGATTTTTCTTGTTTATTGGTTTGTTTGTTTTTTATAAATTCCTCCTGTCTCCCCACACTTCCAGTGTTGAAGTGCCACAGAGTTTAGTTTTTTATCTTCTTCATACACATTCTCTCCTTTATATATATCAACCTGTCTTGTGGAATCAAAATCTATGTGTATGCCATGGACTCCCAAATTTACATCTTTAGCCCAGGCCTCTGTCCTGAACTTCACACTTGTAAACCAAATTGCTTGGTTTGGATGGCTATTTAATAGTGAACTAACTGGATTTCCTAGTTTATATTAAACAAGTGGAAGAAATTAGACATAAATATTGAAAGGAACAAATAAAGTTACCGATATTTTTATATAATTTGTCTATCTGGAGAACTAAAGAAAATTATTAATAAAAAAAACATTAAACTTTAAAAACAATAAGAAAATTCAGTATGATTTCTAGAACAAGACCAATAGTTGTTATTTAAGCAACAATCAGTTAAAAAAAGATTTGAGAAAGATTCTACTTTGATACCATATAAAAGACTAAATACTTAGAAATAAACTTTACATGATAGGTACAAAATCAACATGAAGAAAATTTTAAATCAATATTGAGGGACCCAAAAAATGATATTAAGAAATAGAAAAACATATGGTATATTTAGATAACAAAACTCACACTACCAATTACTAAGGTATAATCCATAAATTTAGTATTTTTCAAATAAAAACTCAAAGTTTTAATTTTTTAATATATAAAAAGTACCTAAGGCCCTGGCCGGTTGGCTCAGCGGTAGAGCATCGGCCTGGCGTGCAGGGGACCCAGGTTCGATTCCTGGCCAGGGCACACAGGAGAAGCGCCCATTTGCTTCTCCACCCCCCCCCCCCTTCCTCTCTGTGTCTCTCTTCCCCTCCCGCAGCCGAGGCTCCATTGGAGCAAAGATGGCCTGTGTTCTGGGGATGGCTCCTTGGCCTCTGCCCCAGGCGCTAGAGTGGCTCCGGTCGCAGCAGAGTGACGCCCCGGAGGGGCAGAGCATCGCCCCCTGGTGGGCAGAGCGTCGCCCCTGGTGGGCGTGCTGGGTGGATCCCGGTCGGGTGCATGTGGGAGTCTGTCTGACTGTCTCTCCCCGTTTCTAGCTTCAGAAAAATACAAAAAAAAAAAAAAAAAGCACCTAAAATAATTAAAAAGCCAACACATGTTGATAGAAAAATATTCAAAGGGTAGGAACACATGGCTTACAGAAAATAAACATACAAAGAAGCTACTTATGTATGTGTGTAAAGACTCATTTATTTTTTTATTTATTATCTAAAAAATGTATTTTTTTTCTTATCAAGTGAGAGTCAGGGAGGTGGAGAGACAGACTCCTGCATAAACCCTGACAGGAATCTACCTGGCAGCACCTGTTTGGGACTGATGCTCTGCCCATCTGGGGCTGCTGCTCTGTTGTTGAGAAACTGAGCTATCTTAGTGCCTGAGACAGGCCATGCAGTCATCCTCAGCACCAACGGCCAACTTGCTAGTTCGAGCCATGGCTGTGGGAGGTGGAGAGAGAGAGAGAGAGATGGGTGAGGAGGAGAGGTGGAGAAGTAGATGGTTGCTTCTCCTGTGTGCCCTGACCGGGAATTGAATCTAGGACATCCACACACCGGGCCAGCTCTCTACTGCTGAGCCAACCAGTCAGGGCCTCAACTCACTTATTATAAGTAAAATGAAAACTAGTGACACTGACATCTCAGGTATTACTTACCAAATTTCAAATAAAAAATGTTTTATGAGCATTTATACTCTATGAGCATAAATGTGGGGATAACAAAACATTAGCTCTTGTGCTTTTTTATACATTGCTACTGAGAATATAAATTATCAGGGCTTCTATTTGGCAAGATCTATAAAAGCTTCAAATACACATATTCTTTGAGTCACCAAATTTACTCCTGGGACTTTATTTTAAAACTATACTGTGTAAAATTATTTAAATACAAATTTATTCATTGAAATATTTTTTGTAATTCAAAAAGATTGAAACAAACTAAGTGGCTATTAATGAGGAACTGCTTAAATAAATGATTGTAAATCCATACAATGCACTATCATGGGGCTGTGGAAGAAGATGGGCAATCTATGTACTGATAGGGTTTCTAAGATGCATGATTAAATGTGAAATGCAAGGTTTGGAACATTGTGAATAATATACATTGTATTTTCATTAAAATATGCAGATATATCTTATATATAATATATATATGTTTTATAAATTTATTTCATATTTATATTTAGAGTGCCCAGAACAGATGAACAGGAACTGGAAGCCCAGCTGAAAGGGCAAGAAATGGATTATAAAGGTCAGAATGGGATAAGACTTTTCACTTTCATCTTTAAGTTTTGAATTTTGACAACATTAACCATAAAAAATAAAAGTATAAAAAGGATTGGACTACTAACACAATTTATAAAGCATATTCTAATTTAGCATCTTCAGTTTAAAGAAAGAAAAAACAAGACCCAGAAAGGTGATGATGGAAGGTTGCCCAGCTCTCAGCAGACAACCAGAGCCAGATCCTAGATTATCCACCTCCCAGTTTAAGGCAAAGTCTACAGCACCAGATAAAGAAAATTTATATAACTTGATATAACTGGAAATAAATTACAGTAACACAGCTAAAACTGATGTTTTTTTTCATTTTAGATTATACTCTTGGTCTGATACAAAATATTCTGAAAATGTTGCCACCTGTCATAATGAAGATGTTAGCTGTTTCTCCAACTTATGCCATGGTCCTGAGTTGGTTTCTTTATGATATATTTTATTTTTTAAATGTTATTCAGTTTTTTTTTAGAGAAAGAGAGAGAGACACACACACACACACAGAGAGAGAAGGGGGAGGAGCAGAAAGCATCAACTCCCATATGTGCTTTGACAGGCAAACCCAGGGTTTCGAACCAGTAACCTCAGTGTTCTCAGGTCAATGCTTTATCCACTGCGCCACCACAGGTCAGACCCTGAGTTGTTTTCTTTAATAGTAGTGCCGTAAAGTTTCAGATCTCACAGATTTTCTTCTGCAATCAAGATCTTACATTTGTGGGAATCCAAGATGACAGTGGAGTAGGTAGACATTCCACCTACCACCTCCCAGGACCAAATTGGATAACAACCTAATTTAAGAACAATTATCTTGAAAATCCAACTTTGGACTAAACAAAAAGGAGTCTATAACCAAGGATCACAGAAGAAGCCACACTAAGACTGGTAGGAAGGGTGGAGTCATGGAAAGGGCTGCCCTGTTCCCAGGAGTGAGTGGTGGCTGAGGGTCTAGAGCAGTGGTTCTCAAAGTGTGTGCCAGGGCACACTGGTGCACCCTAGAATATTTCCAGGTGCGCCCTATGGTATTCCAGAGAAATATGTGCCTGTTGGGGACCAAAACACCAACAAGGTTTTTAGAGTTTAGATTTTGGGGGACAGAGGTGAGCATTGAATGAGTAGGTTTTGGAGCCCAGTGTGTGCGTTTTACTTGTCTACCAGGTGCAAGCTAGGAATAAAAGTAATGGCCTACCAGTTCTTCGCTCTGCTGTTTCATTACCATCTGTCCGAATCTAATGTGAACCTGCATGGGCCAGGTGGCTGTGATGGTGGCCGTGGATACTGGCTTTACAGAGACTCATCAAGAAAAAAAAAGAGAGAGGACTCAATAAATAAAATCAGAAATGAAAGTGGAAAATTAACAACTGACATTGCAGAAATACAAAGGATTGTTAAAAAATACTATGAAGATGTATATGCCAAAAAATGGGGGAATCTAGATGAATTGGATAAATTCCTAGAAACATACAATCTTCCAAAACTCAATTTGGAAAAATCAGAAAACCTAAAAAAGACAGATTACAACAAATTAAATTGAAACAGTTATCAAAAAACTCCCAGCAAACAAAAGTCCTGGACTGGATGGCTTCATAGGTGCATTGTACCAAACATTCAAAGAAGAATTACTACCTATTCTTCTCAAGCTGTTTCAAAAGATTCAAGAGGATGGAAGACTTCCAAACTCTTTTTTGAGGCAAGCATAATCCTCATTTTCCTCATTCTAAATCCAGGCAAAAACACTACAAAGAAAGAAAACTATAGGCTAACATCCCTGAAAAAGATAGATGCTAAAATTCTCAACAAAATATTAGCAAACTAGATCTAGCAATGTATGAAAAAAATCATACATTATAATCAAGTGGGATTCATTCTGAGGAGGCAAGGCTGGTACAACATTACCAAAATCAATGAATATTATTCATCACATAAACAAAAGGAAGGAGAAAAATCACGATTATATCAATAGTTGCAACAACAACAAAAAAGCATTTGATAAAATCCATTACCCAGTTATGATCAAAACTCTCAGCAAAGTGGGCATACAGGGAACATATCTCAACATGATAAAAGCCACCTATGACAAACCCACAGCCAACATCATACTCAATGGGAAAAAGTTAAAAGCAATCCCCTTAAGAGCAGGAACAAGGCAAGGTTGCCCCCTTTCACCACTCTTATTCAACCTAGTTCTGCAAGTTCTAGCCACAGCAATCAAACAAGAAGAAGAAATAAAATACATCCAAATTAGAAAAGAAAAAGTAAAACTATTATTATTTGCTGATGATATGATACTGTACATAGAAAACCCTAAAGACTCAGTCAAAAAACTACTAGATCTGATAAATGAATTCAGAAAAGTGGCAGGAGGTAAAATTAATATTCAGAAATAAGTGGCATTTTAATACACCAACAATAAACTGTCTGAAAGAGAAATTAAGAAAACAATCCCCTTCACTACTGCAACAAAAAGAATAAAGTACCTAGGAGTAAATTTAACCAAGGAGGTAAAAGACTTGTACTTGGAAAATTATAAGACATTGAAAAAAGAAATCAAGAAAGATATAAACAAGTGGAAGCATATACTGTGTTCATGGATAGGAAGAATAAACATTATTAAAATGTCTATACTACTCAAATCAATCTATAAATTCAGTGTGATTCCTCTTAAAATACCAATGGTATACTTCAAAGATACAGAACAAGTATTCCAAAAGTTTATATGGAACCAAAAAAGAACCCACGTAACCTCAGCAATCTTGAAAATGAAGAATAAAGTGGGAGGAATCACATTTCTTGATAACAAGTTATACTACAAGGCCATTGCAATAAAAACAGTTTGGTACTGCATTAGAACGGGCATACAGATCAATGGAACAAAACAGAGAACCCAGAAATAAACCCACACATATATGGTCAAATGATATTTGACAAAGGAGGTAAGAACATACAGTGGAGTAAAGACAGTCTCTTTACCAAATGCTGTTGAGAAAATTGGACAGCTACCTGCAAAAAAATGAAAATAGACCGCCAACTTACACCATTCACAAAAATAAACTCAAAATGGATAAAACACTTAAATGTAAGTCACAAAACCATGAACATCTTGGAAGAAAACATAGGCAGTAAACTCTCCTATATCCCTTGTAGCAATATTTTTGCTGATATACCTCTACAGGCAAGTGAAATAAAGGACAAAATAAAGAAATGTGACTATACCAAACTAAAAAGCTTTTGCACAGCAAAAGACACCATTAACAAAATAATAACGCAGGCTTGCCCTGTAGTTGCACAGTGGATAAAGCAGCAACTAGGAATGCTGAGGTCACTGGTTCAAGGCCCTAGCTGCCCTGGTCAAGGCATATATGGGAGTTGATGCTTCCTGCTCCTCCCCCCTTCTCTCTCTCACCCTTTCTCTCTATTTCTTCTCTCTAAAGTAAATAAATAAAATCTTTTTAAAAATAAATAAATAAAGAAATAAAGAAATAAAGAACCCACACAATGGGAGAACATGTTTGCCAATATGTCTGATAAGAGGTTAATAACCAAAGTTTATAAAGAACTTCTAAAATTCAACACCAGGAAGGTAAACAATCCAATTTAAAAATGGGCAAAGAAAGTGAATAGACACTTCTCTAAAAGGGACATGTAGATAGATGGCCAATAGTCACATGAAAAAATGTTCAATGTCACTAATCATCAGGTAAATGCAAATTAAAACTATAATGAGATACCACCTCACACACACCAGTCAGATGGCATTCATCAACAAAACAACACATAATAAGTGCTGGAGAAGATGTGGAGAAAAGGAAACCCTCCTGCACTGCTGGTAGGAATGCAGACTGGTGCAGCCACTGTGGAAAAACAGTATGGCGTTTCCTCAAAAAATTAAAAATGGAACTGCCTTTGACCCAGCTATACCACTTTTAGAAATATATCCTAAGAATACCAAATCAGTGATTCAAAAGAACATATGCACCCCTCCCCCATATTTATTGCAGCATTGTTTACAACAGCCAAGATCTGGAAATGCCCAAGTGTCCATCAGTGGACAAGTGGATTAAAAAGTGGTGGTACATATACACAATGACATACTATGTGGCCATGAAAAACAAGGAAACCTTACCTTTTGCGACAACATGGATGGACCTGGAGATTATTATGCTAAGTGAAATAAGCCAGGCAGAGAAAGACAAACATCATATGATCTCACTTATATGTGGAATCTAATGAACAAAGTGAACTGAGGAATGGAATAGAGGCAGAGGCGGGATCACAGGGACCAGAGGGACAGCAGTCAGAGGGAAGGGAGATGAAGGGATGGGATGAGAGAAGCTGAAGGGATTAGTGAAACTATACATATATAACACATAGCCTGACCAGGCAGTGATGCAGTGGATAGAGCGTCGGACTGGGATCCAGAGGACTCAGGTTCGAGACCCCGAGGTCACCAGCTTAAGCGCAGGCTCATCTGGTTTGAGTGAAGCTCACCAGCTTGGACCCAAGGTCACTGGCTTGAGCAAGGGGTTACTTGGTCTGCTGAAGGCCCACAGTCAAGGCACATATGAGAAAGCAATCAATGAACAACTAAGGTGTCACAATGAAAAACTGATGATTGATGCTTCCTGTCTGTCTGTCCCTGTCTACCCCCTCTCTGACTCTGTCTGTCTCTGAAAAAAAAAAAGAAAAAAAGAATATTGTATATATATAACACATAGGTACAGATAACAGGACAGCAAATCCCAGAGGTAAGGGGGGAATTAGCGGGAGGTGGACAAAATGGGTATGAGGGGGGACATGGGGTTTTGGGGGTGAATGGGGGTTTTATATTGAGCGGGACACTTGAATCCATTTTAACACAATAAATTAAAAAAATTAAAAAAGAATTAAAAAAAGAAAAAGATCTTACATTTGTGAGATAACTGCCTAATGTCAAAAAAGATTATCTGAATCAGTAGAACAGACATTTTTATCTGTGCCCTGCTGACACCATTTCCTTTAAGACATCAATTGTTAAGCCCATTAGTTCTTCTGGCCTTTCCTGAATTATTTCCTCTATGATTGTGCCTTAATTCTGTCACTTCATTTCTCAAAACTATAATTTCTGCAGTGTACAACATTTTAATGAAGGTTCAACCATATTCCAAAAACTTTGTTAAGAATTTTGGGTAAAAAGATGAATAATACAAAGCTTATACTTTCAAGAAACTCAATTTAATCAGGGAAAGAGATTCATCCATTAAAGAAATAATATATTGAGGGCTTGCTATGTACTAGCACTGTTCAAGTTGTTGGGGCTACAACAGTGAAGAAAACACAAATATCCCAATGACTGCCAGTTAAGGAATTAGAAAATGGATTGGATATTACTTGATCTGAGGCAATTATTAATTTTGTAGGTTTGATAATTATTGTGGTTATATAGAGGCTTTATTCTTAAAATATACATACTGACATATTTAGAGGAGAAATGTAAAGGTATATTTAACAATATCAGGAAAAATACTTCCCCTATGGTATAACAGCTTTCTTCAACAGTAGAAACACATTTAAACTGATTCTTTTAGTATCTTTTATGGGTTCTCCTTTGTGACCAAGCAGTGTATGTGTGAGATCATTGCTTATAACTAGATGATATTATCTATGTCTGCTTTACAAAAATTTAAAGCCTATATCTATATCTAGTTCTAAGTAGTTAAGCAAATAGCGGAATCATGTTAACAATCTTTGACTCTAGATGGTAAGTATAACAGGGTTCATTGTATAATTCTTTAATTTTTTTGTATGTTTCACATTTTTTATATAATAAAAATGTATTTATTGAAAGAATGCACACTGGAGCATACATTCTAGTGGGGGCTGGGGAGATACAGATATAAAGAAATAAGCCAAATACATAATTTCATCAGATGATTATAAATGCTACAGGGAATCAAAACAAGAAGGGGATAAGGCAGATAATAGTTTTAACATAAATAATTTATAAATCTATTCACTTGATATTTTTTAGGTTGAGCTTTAACATTGAAAAATATTTTTAAAATGTCATAGGCAGAATGACTGAAAATGATTTCTTCTTTGCTTGTATACAGGAAAAATCTAAAAAAGATATTGCAGTAGATCTTAAAAGATAAGTAAAAATTTGTGCCTGACCAGGCAGTGGTGCAGTGGATAGAGTATCAGCCTGGGTTGCAGAGGACCCAGGTTCAAAACTCCGAGGTTGCTGGCTTAAGTGCATCTGGGCTCACCAGCTTAAGCGTGGGGTAGCTGGTTTAATGCCCAAGGTCACTGGCTTGAGCAAGGGATCACAGGCTAAGCTGGAGCCCCCCTCATAACTCCGTCAAGGCACATATGAGAAAGCATCAATGAACAACCAAGGTGCCTTAACAAAGAATTGATGCTTCTCATCTCTCTTCCCTCCTGCCTGTCTGGCCCTGTCTGTTCCTCTCTCTGTGTGTCTCAAAAAAAAAAAAAAAAAGAAAGAAAAAAAAAAAAAAGCTAAATGAAAATTTGCTTAAAGGACAAGAAGTTTGGGGACCCTAAGAGAGTATTCTAGGACATATTGTACTAAGAATGAGTGATTTTTCAGGTTCCACTAAAAAGGTGTGGCTCAGGGGTCCTACAATTTGCATTTTTATAAAGCTCTACAGATAATTCTAATGTGCTCCAAATTGAGATTCTGTAGCATGAAAATAGGTGTCATTTATGGGAAAGGAGAAAATGGAAAAGTGGTTGGAAATATAGGCTGTTGCTAGGAAGAACAATAATAATGAAATAAAGATTTGAAATTTTATTTTGTAGGCACATGGGAGCTGCAAATGGCTTTTAACCATGAGAGTTAACATGAGTGACCATATCTGAATTTTAGAAAAATAACTCAGATGATGTGTTTATGTAGGTAGCAGAGGGATGCTACCGGAGGCAGGGCAACAGATAAGCTACTCCATTAATTTAGATGAAAGTTGATGAAATCCATTTCAGAGCCCTGGAACTTGCAATAAAAAATATCTAAAGGGAGAGTAGACAGATCTGAATGATGTGATGTGGGTAAGAAGGATGTCAAATATTCTGGCTTTGTGAGCCACTAACAGACTTAGCAGAAGTAGAAGAAAGAGTTTGGAAGGGTTAGAGAATATACATCAGCTTGCAGTTCTTGAGGAGTTTGTAGAACACCTGCATGGATCTATTCAGAAGGTAAAGGGAAACATACCTTGAAGCCTGAGCAACGGTTAGGGACAAAAAATAGAGATTTTGCACATATTCCCTAATGTATTGTATGTTGGAGGCCTGGGTCTTGGACTTGGTGGAAGAGGACACCAAAGTTCAGGGAAGATGCTAAGCAAAAGAGAACAAAATGTGACCAGCATTTAAGAAATGGTCAGAGGAAGAAGAGCAATGAGAGTCACTCATATTTTTATGCTAGAGTTTAGAAATTCCTCTAAGATAGAAAGGTGTAATTTACTTTCTTTGTACACAATTTCCAATACATCAGTGCAGAATATACAACAATCACGTAATAATTGTTTGCTAAGTTCATGACCTAATGACATATACTGATACATACCTTTCGCCTTTTAGCAGTATCTCCAAAGTTTATATTAAAGATTTAAACCCTAGTGACTGACGAGGTGGTGGTGCAGTGGATAGAGCATCGGACTGGGATGTGGAGGACCCAGGTTCGAGACCCTGAGGTTGCCACAGCTTGAGCGCAGGCTCATCTGGTTTGAGTGAAGCTCACCAGCTTGGACCCAAGGTCGCTGGCTCAAGCAAGGGGTTACTCGGTCTGCTGAAGGCCCACAGTCAAGGCACATATGAGAAAGCAATCAGTGAACAACTAAGGTGTTGCAACGAAAAACTAATGATTGATGCTTCTCATCTCTCTCTCTGTTCCTGTCTGTCTGTCCCTATCTAGTCCTCTCTCTGACTCTGTTAAAAAAAAAAAAAAAAAAAAATTTAAACCCTAGTATCAATTACCAGTATTATTATTACTAAATTGAAGAAAACTAGGAATATTAAAAATAGATCTTCTTGGGTCATTTAAAAAATTTTTAGGCCCTGGCCGGTTGGCTCAGTGGTGGAGCATCGGCTTGGCATGCAGAAGTCCCAGGTTCAATTCCCGGCCAGGGCACACAGGAGAGGCGCCCATCTGCTTCTCCACCCCTCCCCCTCTCCTTCTTCTCTGTCTCTCTCTTCCCCTCCTGCAGCCAAGGCTCCATTGGAGCAAAAGATGGCCCAGGCGCTGGGGATGGCTCCTTGGCCTCTGCCCCAGGCGCTAGAGTGGCTCTGGTCGTGACAGAGCGATGCCCCGGAGGGGCAGAGCATCGCCCCCTGGTGGGCAGAGCATTGCCCCTGGTGGGCGTGCCGGGTGGATCCCGGTCGGGCACATGCGGGAGTCTGTCTGACTGCCTCCCCGTTTCCAGCTTCAGAAAAATACAAAAATAAGTAAATAAATAAATAAATAAATAAATAAATAAAATTTTAACCTAAAATCTAGTTAATTTTAAAAAGGATTTAGACATAAACTACTTGTAGGCATTTTCCACATGATATAAGATTTATATATTAACATTTCTGTAGATATTTTATTCTTTTTTTATTTTTGCAAAACATGTTGGCTTTTTTTTACACTAGAATGTTAGTCTTAATAATTATTAAACATTTTAAAAACCTGTATATAACACCATTTATATATGGCTCTTACCAACTATTTAATGACACTTCAAAAGTCATCCATAAACCACTTAGTACCCTTCTAGTTAAAAGCTGTCTTCTGCCTGACCAGGCGGTGGCGCAGTGGATAGAGCGTCGGACTGGGATGCAGAGGGCCCAGGTTCGAGACCCCGAGGTCACCAGCTTGAGGGCAGGCTCATCTGGTTTGACACCAGCTTGAGCCCAAGGTCACTGGCTTGAGCAAGGGGTTGCTCTGTCTGCTGAAGGCCCAGGGTCAAGGCACAGATGAGAAAGCAATCAATGAAAAACTAAGGTGTCACAACGAAAAAACTAATGGTTGATGCTTCTCATCTCTCTCTGTTCCTGTCTGTCTGTCCCTATCTATCCCTCTCTCTGACTCTCTCTCTGTCTCTGTTAAAAAAAAAAAAAAAAAAAGCTGTCTTCTGACCAAAGTGACTCTTGCATGACTCTTGCATCTCCTTGTATCTTATTTTAGCAGCCAGGCTAACTCTTAAATTTTAAGTTTTGTGATCATCGCCTTATCAGATCATACCTTAAAGCAGCATGAACAAAAGACCAGAATTCCGATCGGATTATTAATAAGATGAAAAGAGAAAAACTAAAATTAATCATAGGAAAGATTAGCCATCATTACCCATAGAGGGTAGGGTAAAGTAGGTTCACAGTTGTTTGTAGGGAAAAAATCAAATAATTAATAAATAATAATACAAGAATAAATTCTGTGTTTCATGTACTCACAACTGTAAACCTGCTTTTGCCCCACTCGATATGGCAGCTGGATGACTTTCAAACCAAGAAGACTATGCAGATGTGTTGAAAGAGATGGAAGAAGAAAACATAATATTTATTGGACTCCGTGGTATCTTACAGGATTCAGGCTCATAATTTCCTAAGTGACTCAGCAGTGTTGCACAATCAGTGCTTTGAACAACCCAGCTCCTTAAGAATATTCTGAAGAACCAAATGGTGCTTTGCTGACTTACGTTATTAAAATCTTTCTCCAAAATACACTGCAGCACAGTATGTTTACCTGCTGGATTGACTAATTTCTGTTTCATTAAAAATATCTGAAGAGCCCTACCACACACATCGATCTATTTAATTTTCTTCTGTAAGTGTAAATAACTGTCGGAGTCAGAGCCATTTACTCTTCAGTATTTCCTGTGTTATTCTGAGTGTCTTCAAAAGATTTTTTTGTCATGTGCTGAAAATCAATTTCAGCCAAATAATTATTCTTTATGCAGGAAGAGGCTTAAAGTATGGGGAACTTAATAATATAGGGGGAAAATTAGAGCAAAGTTGTGATCTTCAAAGGCAAACTTCAGTCCAGAAAAGTGGATTTCTTTTCAAGTTACAGCATAAAAACAATCTTGAGAAAATAAACATCATGGCTTATAGGAGTTTCCACCACTAAAAATTGTTTTTCACTATAAAAATGAAACCAAGGTATGTTTAAGAAGTGATAGGGGACAAGGTTTTTATTTGATCAAGTTTATTGATTTTTGTTTACTGTTACATAAATAATTTTATTAGGTACTAAGAAAAAGGCAGTTAATGACTTTATATTCACAATGGAAGTTTAATATTTCTCACTTTCAAGAATTTAATACTAGGTAAATCTTTGAGCTGATAATGAATAACTTACAGTAAAAATGTCATCATACTCTGTCATGAGTTTAGCTATCCTAGGACATATGCATACTGACTAGCACTGTGTCTGTTTACTTGTTTATCATGGCTATGTTAATTTAAGATGTTGTCATCAGAAGCAAGTGTTTAGTTTGCTAACATTCCTTTAGGAAATAGTCTATGTTTAGACTAACTTTTAAAACAATCAGCATCCGGACCAAACATCTGATAAAGTGTAAAGCAGGAATAGGTACTTTAATTTTAGATAGAGTAATGATGACTTATTTCCTCTAGTTGGGATCGGCAACTTTTTTCTAAGACCCGTGTTGTGGGAAGTATTGCAACTGGGCTTTGAACAGACGGGAAAAGATGTTTGCTAACACTTCTAGTTGGAGTCACAATCTCACTTGGCCTCCAGGCTTATTGAGCCGAAACTCTTTTCTAATTAGGTTGTAATTTACTGAAGGACTTGACAAAAGTATGCTTTAGGGACAACTATCCTTACAGTTAAGTCAGTATAGGGAATATGAGAAAATTTGTGTATCTAGTAAGGTAGTGTTTGGGGATTCTTCTGAAATTGGTATTAGAAAAACATTTTCAAAGACATTTATATTCATCTCCATTTCTCTTGTTCTTTGCCTCAATGAACATGGGGTTTCTGCCACTTGGCTTGAAGATAATGAAGAACAATAAAATTAAATCATTGCTCCTCTTCCTCTTCTTCTTCTACTTTTTTTTTTTTTTGCATTATCTTTAAATCTCCACCAAAGGCTCTTAAATGCAATTAATGTTAATTTATAATTAAACAGCTATTTATGTTTGTCTACCTCTAACAATCAAATGATTGTGCAAAAATTCTAGCTTCTATTATTCTTTTATTGGAAAAGTCTTTGAAAACCAAAAAGATTTTTATGATCTTCAAAAAGGTATGATGGCCTATTGTTTGAACTTCTGTGAAAGAATTCTCCCACATATTCATAGAACACAGTGTTGTGATGTTAGAAACACAAATGCTTTCCTCACAGGATGTCAGTGCATGCTCACGTGTCTGTTGCTGTGATGTGGGAAGCACAATAATTCCAGGATTATAAGGATATCAGCTGTAAACAGGATGCTCAGTAATGGCATGGACACAGTACTTCTCTCTCCTTGGAGAGGGAAAAGGTTTGAAGGTATTAATAGCAAAACTCTGCTGGGGTAAAGATAAAAACATATTCAATTTCCTTTCAAAATATCTTTAACATGTTCTATATATGACCCCAACACAAAATCCAGGTTTAGGCAATAGACATTAACCCCTTGAGTAGTGAGTTTTTTTCATACTTGCTGACCTCTGGAAGTGGGTTCTTTTTCAAAAAATGAAATTAGTCCCAGTTACAGTTTTATTAACTTAAAATTATGTTTGATAACCAATTTATGGAAACAAGAAGAATATACATTTTTCTAATGTTGCCTTACACATTTTTAAAATAAATATTTTTGTACAATTGTACTCTGGATGGTCAGGAGGCACAAAGATATACATGAATGTTCATACTACTCAAAGGTTAATAAATCATAGAACATCCTTTAAGGAATATAAGTTCACAGGCTGCTGCCACCATATCATGGCCATTCACATGCAGGTTCTCATTGAATTCGGGCAAACGGTAATGAAACAATGGAGCCAAGAAGGTGGGCCATCCTTTTATTCTAACTTGCATCGGCAAGTGAGTAAAAAAACACAGGGGGCACCAAAACCTACTCACATGTTCTCCAGTTCCACAACCAGGAGAATCTTTCCGGGTTTTCCTAGAATCAAAGGCCCTTACTGGTTCAGCAGAGCTCAGAAAGCCCCTCACCTCTGTTCCCCTTCAGCAGCCGGCCATCTTGGATGCATGCCTCCTCAGCAACCACTTGGCCTCTCTAACAAAATGGCCTTCTAGCTCCTCCTTCTTAAAACTTTTCATTGGCACAAACCCTTCTCCAGCACACATTAGCATAACCAAGCCCCTTCCCAAGCATGAAGGTAATTAACATTATCACCTGGGCAATGCAATAATGTGGTCAGTGGCCATTTTTAACAATAAAAGTGGGCAAACCCCAAAAATACAGATTTTGCAAATTTATTTTCCCAACAAGCAGTCTAAGCAGAGCACACATATATGTTCTTTTTTTTAAATAAGCACTTTATTTTATGATGATAATTTAAAAAAAAGCAAAAAAGATTGGATCTGGTTATTCCTGAGTATTTTTTAGATTAAACATAATAAGTTTATTCTATGCAGCATATAAAAAAAGTTTTTTGATTGATTTAAATGCAATTTTTTCACACATTAATTTTACAAGAATTAAGTTATATTACTATGGAAATGTATAAGCAGTTACTATTTAGTAGGATCTATATTGCTGTAACCATTGTGTTGATAACTGTTGACCTTACATTACTTTTGGAAAGCTGGAAGGTAAGCTACACAATAACTGCCTTGGTATGAGGCTGGCTGCCCGGGAAAGCCAATGGTATATATTTTAGGCAGTAAATTTTCTATGATATCCTCTTTAATAATCAACAATCTTCATTCTTTTAAAAGGTCTCTCATTTCTTTTAAAAGGCTGAGTCAGGGCCTGACTTGTGATGGCACAGTGGATAAAGTGTCGACCTGGAACGCTGAGGTTGCCGGTTCAAAACCCTGCACTTGTCTGGTCAAGGAACATATAGGAGTTGATGCTTCCTGCTCCTCCCCCCTTTCTCTCTCTCATTCTCTCTCCTCTCTAAAATGAATAAATAAAATCAAATAAAATAAATAAAATAAAAGGCTGAGTCAGTATGATGATGTAGGTAGCAAGGAAACCAACTTTCTAAAGAGATGCTTCCACATATTCAATTCCCTAAATCATTATTATTATTCTTTGGCTTTCTCTTTCCCTTCTCTGCATTTTATCACAGCAACCTCCCCTCATTCCTGCCACCTTATACACACACACCTCTCCTTGCCTCCTTGCAATAAAACTAAAATCAAGAAGAATCTATAACTCCACCCAGTTCAATCTTACTTGTCTCCATTCATGTTTACAATAAATTCCTCTACCTGTGCTCTTGATCCATCTTCTTTCTGCTTTCAGTTCTTGCTCCATGTATTTGCTTCTTGTTAAAATGCATTTCTAACTTATATTCAAGATTCTCTGAGCTTAAAAGAAAAATACGAGTAGCAGACACTTCTATGTTGTATGCTACATTTACCCAACTCCCTCTTTAACTTGTAATAGTCAAACTCAAGTCACAGTAATTGTTTCTACTTCCTCACTGTCCTTTCTCCATCCAGTGCACTAAAATCTGGCTTCAGTCCTTACATCTGCCCTTTACTGGGTTCAGCTCTAATTGAGGTCATCAGAATAGTACCAATCATTAAAATCAGTCTGGCTGTTACTAGATATTTCCTAAGCATTTGAAACTACTCATCCTCTTTGCTTCAAAAATTTTGAGTCCTTTGGTTTTGATGACAACTTACTTTTGGGTCTCCACCATCCTTTATGCAGATTTCTTTTCAATCTCTTTATGGACTTCTTTTTCTAAATACTGGCCATCCTCAGGTATCTGTCTAGTAGGCCCATTGCTCAGATTCTTCCTAAATGAGCTCAACTACCAACTTTATGTGGACATCACTTATGAGCTGACCTGAACATAACTTAGGTTCTTTTTGGTATATAATCACAGCCACAGAAATTTTGAAGATGGTAAGAACTAGCTACAGCCCACTATCAGTACCAATTAATAATGAAAACAAATCTCCAAACAAGTTTAGCTACACATATAAACCATTTATCTAAATATTTATTGGAAAGCAATCTCACACACACACACAAGTGTGCATGTGCTCGAGCAACAATTTGTGTGATCTGTTCTGCAAGGTTGAAGAAACACAGGATTCTAGCAGTAGTGGTTTTGTCGCCTCTGTCATCAGCACCTGACAGTCAGATCCTCCCAGGTCCATAGCTAACACTCACTCACCTGTGGCATCAGTAAAAATGCCAGCTAGTAGCTTGCTGGTTTTTTATTCTGTGTTCATGCATGTGTATGGATGGATAAGAAATATTTCTGAAATATTTTATCTAATCCACATATTGTTAATACAGTAACTTATTTTCCCTGAAAACATGGTTCATTAACATAATTTTAAAAGTCACTCACTTTACCAATATTAACCTATGTCTGACAATTACTGTGCTAATTAGCAAAGAATTGATTTTGATAGAGATCCAGATGACAGAAGCCCTTGTACTCTTAAGAGATACCTCTGAAATATGAGTTTTCCTCCCTGCTTTTTGGAGGTATAGTTGAAAGAATTGAATATATTTAATGTGTGAAAGATGATGATTTGATATACATACACATTAGAAAATTATTAGCATCATCAAGTTAATTAACACACCCATAATCTTACATGGTTACAGTATTGTGTGTGTGTGTGTGTTGTATGTGAGAACACTGAAGATATACTTAGCAAATTTCAAGTACACAACACAGTATTATGAACTATAGTCTATGCTGAGTATTAGATTCCTGAAACTTACTCATTTTACAACTGAAATTTTGTACACTTTGACCAACATCTCACATCTCCAAGCTCCCAGCTCCTGACAACCATCATTCTACCTTCTGCTTGTATGAGTTCAGTTTTTTAAATTTCACAAACTGTATTTATCTTTTTCTGTCTGATTTATTGCATTAAAATAATGTGTTCTTGGCACTGGCCCATTGGCTCAGTGGTAGAGTTTCAGCCTTGTGAGTGGATGTCCTGGGTTTGATTACCAGTCAGGGCACACAGGAGAAGCAACCATCTACTTCCTCACCCCTCCCCCTTTCCTTTCTGTCTTATTTTCTCTCTCTCTTCTCCTCCTGCAGCCATGGCTTGATTGGTTTGAATGCATCAGACCCAGGCACTGAGGATGGCCCCATGGAGCCTCCACCTCAGGTGCTAAAAATAGTTTAGTTGCCAGCATAGCTCCAGATGAGCAAAGCATTGGCTCCAGATGGGGTTGCCGGGTAGATCCCAGTCAGCACCCATGTGGGAGTCTGTCTGTCTAACTCCCCTCCTCTCACTTGGAAAAAGAAAAAAAAATAATGGAATTCTTGAGTAGAAGGTCAGCTATTCCTCTTGGACTGTGCATACTTGATTAGATATTAGTGAAACCGGGCTTATAACATTATCTAAATGTCCTTTATAATACATCACACTGCATATGTGGAAATGTTGTCAAGTCAGTTATAGACATGATAGCAACTCTAATTTCAGGTCCTTATTGTCATTTCAGAACTTTTATCTTAATTTCAGGCTCATATACAAAAGATTCTATGAAAAGCCCAACCTGCCAAAACTGAACTCATATTTACTCCTTCTACAATTCCAAAATGTTCCTCATTCATGTTTTTCATTTCTTTGTATTGGTGTATGATCAGATACTCCCTTTCTCAGACTCCTACACATATGTAATCACTCAACAAATCCTGTCAGGGTTGGAGCCAAATTCTTCAAATCCCAACTCTATCATTTACTAGCTATGTGACCTCACGCAAGTTTCTTAACCTCTCTGAACTTCAGTTCCATCATCTTTAAAACAGAAATATTACATCTGCTTCACAGGTTTAGGATGAGAGTAAAATAAGATGAAGTAAGTAAAGTATAAGGCTTGGAACATGGTAAAAAGCTCACTGAATGTTAGTTTCCTTCCACACTCTTTCTCCTACATCATTGTCAACTTTTGGTGACCAAGTCTGTGCCTTTAAATTAATTCTTAATTAATTCATTAAACAAAAATTTATTTAGCCCCTTCATGTGCTCAACAAAGTATTGAGAACAAAATTGTGGCAAGATAATTAAACATTGTCTTTGTTTTAACGGAGGTACATTTTAATGACAAAATCTGTTGTGGAAAAAGACAACAATCAAATAATTATTATCAGGTAAATTGTGATAAGGATTATGCACAAGATACACAGGAAGCTGATACAGAAGAGAAAACTGGAGAGACTATGCTACTCTACATTCATCAGGGCTGCACAAACTCTGCTCTGGGTACAGTCTACAAATTGTTTATTCTCTGTCTGCAACAAGAAAAATACAAACACTAAGAGTGTTTAGAAACTTTTGTAGCAATTTGACATGGCCAAACAGTCAAGTTTATGATTAGTGATTGGTTAAACAGGGCAGAGACAGTCACACTTATGTCACACATGGTGTGAGCTGTGCAGAAATCTCATGAAAAATGGAAGCATGTTAAACTTTGCAAATAGAATTTTCATCATTCCTTCCTAGATTAGCTAAATTAACAAGAACAAACAAATTCACTTGTCATGTTAAAAACTTTAAATATTGATATGCACTGTGTTTCTTTAAAGCAGGGGTCCCCAAACTATGGCCCGTGGGCCACATGCGGCCCCCTGAGGCCATTTATCCGGCCCCCGCTGCACTTCCGGAAGGGGCACCTCTTTCATTGGTGGTCAATGAAAGGAGCACATTGACCATCTCATTAGCCAAAAGCAGGCCCATAGTTCCCATTGAAATACTGGTCAGTTTCTTGATTCAAATTTACTTGTTTTTTATTTTAAATATTGTATTTGTTCCCGTTTTGTTTTTTTTTACTTTAAAATAAGATATGTGCAGTGTGCATAGGGATTTGTTCATAGTTTTTTTTATAGTCCGGCCCTTCAACAGTCTGAGGGACAGTGAACTGGCCCCCTGTGTAAAAAGTTTGGGGACCCCTGCTTTAAAGTATGCAGATAGGCTTTTATTATTGGGAGTCCCTGTTTCACTAATAATGTTTGTTCAGTCATAATAACAAATCAACAAAATGTTATTAGTAAAGTAGCAATTTTCTGTATTTATTGGCTATATACACACTTTAAATGAACATTTACAGTTTTTATTATATTTTGTTATTTTTTCATATTAGTTTTGTTCTTATTATATGTACTAAATGTGTTCCTATGTTTAATGGATTTTGTAATAAAATAGTTGGACTTTATTTTGAGACTGTATATTTTCTATTTGCTTTTCTACTAATTTGTTATATTGAATTTTATATAGTTATTAATCCAAGATGGATTGGGGAAAAAATAAATTCAGTTTGCACTGCTTCAGGAGCATTTCCATAGGTGGGTGGTCAAGAAAAGCTCCTTAGGGTAGGGGCAGTTAAAGTGTTAGAGCTGTAGCCTCCTACTTTTCAAATGTCTTCAAAATTAATGTTTTTCTGTGTTAATCCTCATAGTCACTACCTGGGTTCAGACTCTAATCACCCACAACATGGACATCAGCAAAAGTGTAAGTTGCCAGGGAAATTCTCCTTTCTCCTCACACCTTTTGGTTCTTTTCTGTGCCCACCCTGCTAACATACACAGACCCATCTCTCTCTAAAGTTCTGGAATGGTTATTTTTTTGTATCACCTTCCGGATATTTAGTACCTGCTGCATTAATTTGTTGATTTTTATGTGTGTGTTTTTATGTATATGTGTGTGTACTGAGAGGGAGACAGGAAGAGAGAGGCAGACAGAAAGAGAAAGAGACAGAGACAAAGACTGCATATCACCATCTTTCAAACTAAATGGTAAGGTTTGTAGAGGTCTTGTTTACATCTTATATTCTGCATCCAACATCATTAGTATATTATCTTGCACACAGTGGGTGCTTGATAATTGTTTGTTGTTGATGGCAGTGCTGTGATACGTCTAACAATGCATTCCTCTTCCACTGATTCTCTTTTCCTCTCTCACTCTCTACACAACAAAGTCAGCTCAATTTTATTAAAACCCATATTATTTTGTTGGGGAAGAAGCTTCGGGAGCTTCAATTATTGACTCAGCAAACCACAGCATGTCTAGGCAGAAAGCAGACCACAGTGGTCTAGTGGCAAGCTTGCGTGGACATGTACACCCTGGGACCCTCCCGGTCTTCCAGTTACCCACGTGACTTTCCACCAACTCATTGCTTACTTGCTCAGCAGTGAAAGAGTTTTTACTTTTCTAACTTCTGAGTCTTTAAAATAAATGTGCAGATACCCCTCCAAAATAAACCCTTTATATTTAACAATTATAGTCTTTTAAAGAGAATTAAGAGACTGTTACATTGTTAACAGTTTAACAATGTAAATAACAATGAGAAAATGTATACACTAAATGTTTACAGTGTAAATCTCTGAACTCAAGACCAAGTGAACTTTCTGCTTTCTAAAATTGGAGTTTATAATTTTTGCAGTAATGTCACCATTTCAGAGAAAGCCATTTAAACACACATGCATTACTTTTTTTCTGGAACATAACAAAATTTTTTATTTTTTTCTCTTCTGGAATGTATCTTATGCTAGAAAGAAGACTGCTGAGTTTCTTCCTCATAGTGTAAAATAACAACCCTCAAAAATAAAGAATCAAACAATTCATAAATCTACAAATAGTATTAGATTTAGGCATAAAAAACTAACTCCAATGATAGAGTGTTTAAATAGGCAATTTTAAAGTAATTAAGAAATAGCATACCTTTTGGTGGTATGAGGTACTCAGAAGGGGACTTTCAGGAGTTGGGCATGGTGATTGGTTTGGGGTTCATGAAGTATCAGAAACAATCTTGCCCAGGGCTGATTTTCAACACTTTTCACACTTCTGAGATCATTCTTCTGTATGTTGAGTTCATGAGGGCAAAAGCAGTTTGTAAGAAAACTCTCAGGCAAAGACACAGAAGGAGATAGTATTGGGTTGCAAATGCTTTTTGGTCAATCAAACCCAAACCAGGTTCCCTTAATTTTTCCAACCTTGTGTATTCTAAGAAAATTTAATCCACATGTGTCTTATTCACTTACAATGAAATCATGGAATTTTTAAAAACAGCTGTTTAATGTCAAAACAGTCATTTTGATATTTTAACATCCTCCAGTCAAAACCAGAACTTCATTTCTCCATCAGAAATCGATTTGAGGATCAAAGACTGAAATTCAATTTGAAACTTTAAACCTATTCTTGTGAGATGAATGTTTAAAATCCATCCAAAGAGTTGTCCCTCTTAGAGAACTAATAAAATGGAGAGAGATTTTGCTCACTTTAGTTTGTTCAACAATAGGATTTAGGACAAATTTTATTTGAGGACATTTGAAATGTCAAAAATGTTTTGTTTTTCAAAAGGCAAAAAGGCAAAACGAGTAAGTGCTGTTATAATGCTTTTCCATTCTGAGAGATCAGATCAGTTCAACAAGTATTAAGCACCATAATAATGTTGTAGTCCTAATTCTTCAGAGAAACAGAACCAATAGATGTGTATGTTTATATATAAAAAGATTTATTATAAGTAGTTGGTTCACACAATTGAGGAGGCTGACAAATTCCAAGATACTCAGTCTGCAAGCCAAAGAGCCTGAAAAGCCAATTTGAGGTTCTTGTTGAGATCTGAAGCCCCAAATTTTAATGCATAGTGATTAATTCTGTAATGCAAGTCACATGGGAAAGGTGAGGGCAACAGTGATCCACTGCATTGACAAGGAGAGTTGGGTGCCTGATGGAAATTAAAAAACAAAAATATGTTTATTTTCCTACACGATGGCTGTGTGAATCGAATACCATATTTCCCCATATATAAAACATACCTTTTTTTGAAAAATTTGGGGTCTAAAGCTGGGTGCATCTTATACAGTTGTTGTCAAGTCTGTAAGACAACAACTGTATAAGTAAGAAGTGTGGCATTTCAAATGCCACAGAAGGAACTGAGGACGAGGCAATATATGAAGACAGTGATTTGTCATCAGACACAGATGAGGACAAGCTAATGGATAGGAGTTTTGAAATGAGAAGGAGTTGTATAAATTTTGTGATGAATAAAACTTGAGTTCAATAACTTTACATTGGTCAAATAAGTTTGTAAATATGATATATATGTTTGCTCGTTTATAGTTCGCATTGGGTGTGGGGGACAGGCTGTAAGCAGGCCGGGTCGTTATAGCCTAAGGCTTAGTTTTAAGACTAAGCTTTTCCCCACACCCTTGACTGATTGCATGATGTGGGGTGGTGCACTCTCATGAGGAATCCCATTATGCCACAGATAAGTGACTTTGTATCAGAGACTTCCTTGTTTGTATATTGGATTAAAGGTTTTGATTTCTATACTATAAAGTGGGGCTGACTGAGAGCTTGCTCTCTCTCAGTTCCTGCTATCACCATTGCAGAGGCCTCCCTGATCCCTTGCCCTTCATGGGAAAAGCTGGTTTTCTGCTTTTCTCTTGTCTTCTCTTGTGGTTTGCCTGTCTTGAGACACCAATAAACAGAATGGCCCACCATCCTCCAACTCCATCATTTCTTTACTGTCTGCCCAAATCCAATGGGAACCTGCATGTGAATGGCCACAATGGTGGCTCCTGGCCTTACAGGTGGCATAGTCTGCAGGATTTGGAGATTGGGATGGAGCCGCCACCCTTGAGGGGTGGGATAGAGTACTGGTTGCAGCTCTGGCTCCCCATGGCTGTCCTTTTAGGGAACATGGACTACGTGTTTTTTACTCAAGAGGAAACCAGGAGTTCTGTGCGAGAAGCTGCCCGAGGTCAAAAGCTTCAGTATGAATTGCAAATAGAACGGCGGAAAAGGCTGGAATTGGAGCGAGTACTGGAGAAAGAATTATGAGTTTGTGAGTTGCAGTTTTCCCTGGAAGTTGAACGTTTTCACCAGCGGATTCAAGAGCTCAAGTCTCAGCTTCTGGCCAAAAGCCAGTAGCCACAGGAGCCTAAACAGTCACCAAAGGAGCAGCAGCATCTGTGCCGGTGGATTGGCTTTGAGTCAGCGGGAGCCGGCGCTTGCAACTCCTCTTCTGAGGATGAGAAGGCTCAGGCTGAAGCTGCCATACGCACACTGAGAGCCCAACCAGTGGTTGCCAAGAAGGTAAAGACCCAGCAACAAAGACTCCCTCAGGGGCAACCACAGCCTCCTGCCCAGGTAATAGAACACTCTGTGATCTGGCCCTATACCCAGGTAAAGCTGATAGAGTTGGGGGCATAATTTAAGAGAAACCTACTGAATCCCTGGTAGCCTGGTTACTATGATTATGGGACATAGGGGTGGATGGCATCATGCTCTTCAGAACAGAGATGGAAAAATTGGCTGCCATCACCACACACTCCTTCTTGAGGCAGCATCTTCAGAACTGCCATGGCAACCCAGGAGACCATACCCTATTAGAATGGGTGATGGCCACTATTTGTATGGTCTGGCAGAATGCTGGAGAATTGCCAGGGGCAATGAGTCAGTGGCAGTGCTACAGTGAGTTAGTAAAGGTCCTTCAGGAACTAGGTATGAAGAATGCTGTTTTCAACTCTGGGTCCCGTGGGCCAGACGAGGAAGTGTTTACGGCAAAAATGAGAGAATTTGTCCTTGCTAGCACCCCGTCAGCCCTTTTTGGGTCACTTATGGCTATCTTGGGCCCCTATGTGGGGCAGCCCATCAATGCAGTTACACAGATGGTAGCAGATTTGGGAGAGCTAGAGGCCGCTCGGGATCATAAAGCAGTAAGGGCTGCTGCCTATGTTGCCCCCCCAACTAACAAGGGAAACGGGCCTGTAAAGGTTACCTGAACACAGATGTGGGTAGATTTGATTGTGACTGGAGCAGATAAGGGGAAATTGGATGGCCAGTCTAATAAAATTCTTTTGGAGCTTTGGCGGCAGGTTAAACCAGAACAGAAGTTCCAGCCACAGAGACGAAAGGCCCCAGCAGCTACCAATAAAACACTTGGTGCACGGGCCGCTAGGTTACAAGATTATATGATAGAGACGGCTGAGGGAGAGGAGAACTCCCAAGACTCATTGTACCAGTGTGAATAGGAAAAGGGCCGAGGGACCAGTCTAACAGGGATGGGTGGGGACCGGAGGTCACATGTGGAACTGGCTATCTACTGGTCCCTTTCCAATGTACAACGAATGTTGGCCTTGGTGGATACAGGTGCAGAATGTTCCCTCCTCTATGGGAACCCAGAGCAGTTTGCTGAAACTCCAGTGGCCATTGACAGTTATGGGGGCCAAACTTTTCAAGTGTAGCCATTAACTATTCCATTGGGGATAGGAAGACTGCATCCTAATCCATATAAGGTGTATGTATCTCCTATTCCTGTGTATATTTTGGGGGTAGATGTCTTGCAAGGACTGTGGTTGGAAACTACAGCCAGGGAGTTATGGCTGCAGATCAGGGTTGTGAAGGCAGTGTTGCGGGGACACACATCACATTCCCCTTTGCAATTACCCATCCCTCGGCGTGTGACTAACACCAAGCAGTACCATCTGCCAGGTGGTTATGAATAAGTCACAGGGACAGTCCTCAAACTAGAAAAGGTAGAGATCATCCGGCCAGCACACAGTTCTTACAGCTCCCCAGTATGGCCTTTGTGCAAAGCAGATGGAACCTGGAGAATGACAGTAGATTACAGGGAACTTAATAAAGTTGTTCCCCCTTTGCACGCTGCTGTTCCCTCAATAGCTAACATGATGGATCGGCTAAGCCATGAGTTGGGGACATACCACTTACTGGCAGACTTGGCCAATGCTTTTTTCTCTATTGATATAGCTGCAGAGAGTCAAGACCAGTTTGCCTTTACAGTGTTACCCCAGGGCTATTTGCATAGCCCCACCTTGTGCCACGGGCTGTTGGCTGCTGATCTGGCTAAATGGAAACAGCCAGAGGCAGTTCGCATGTACCATTATATTGATGATATTATGCTAACTAGTGATTCTCTTCCAGAATTGGAGCAAGCAGTCCCTAACCTGCTATCCCATTTGAAAGCATGTGGCTGGGCAGTCAATGAGAACAAATTACAAGGACCTGGGTTATCTGTTAAATTCTTAGGAGTTGTCTGGTCGAGCAAGACAAAAGTTATCCCTGACGCAGTTATAGATAAGATCCAAGCATACCCCGTGCCCACTATGGTAAAACAGTTACAGGAATTCTTAGGTTTGTTGGGGTATCAGCGAGCATTTATACCCCATTTGGCTCAGTTACTATGCTCCTTGTACAACCTTATTTGGAAGGGGTTCATTGGGATTGGACTGAGCAGGCACAAGGTTCATTTGCAGCAGCTAAGGGAGCTGTCAAGGTGGCACAGGCCTTGAATGTGTTTGATCCTGCCAGGCCCTGTGAGCTGGATGTTCATGTAACCTCGGAGGGGTTTGGATGGGGCTTGTGGCAATGGACAGAGCGCCTACAGCAACCTATTGGGTTTTGGTCCCAATTGTGAAAAGGTGCTGAAGTTCGTTATTCATTAGTGGAGAAGCAGCTGGCAGCTGTGTATGCTGCCCTCCTGGCCACTGAGAGTATTACAGCCACAACACCAGTTACAGTCAAGACAACATACCCTATTGCAGGATGAGTGAGAGATTGGGCAACCAAACCACATAGTGGTATGGCCCAAATGTCCACCCTGGCCAAGTGATGTGCATACTTGCAACAATGCTGTGCTCTTAGCACCAGCCTGTTGAAGGCAGAACTGCGGGAAGTCTTGGGTCCAGTCACCTATGCGACCTTAGAGTCAAGTGCAACTGGGGCTCTGGAGGCAGAACCTGAAGTCAGTCCCTACCAGGAGGGGCAGGTGCCCATCCCCGAGGATGCCTGGTATACTGATGGTTCCAGCAGGGGCCAATCTGCCAAATGGACGGCTATAGCCTTCTATCCAACCACTGAGACTATTTGGATGGACACGGGTACAGGCCAAAGCAGCCAATGGGGAGAATTAAGAGCTGTTTGGCTAGTTGCCCATAATGAACTTTCACCTCTGGTGATCTGTACTGACAGCTGGGCTGTCTATCATGGACTGACCCTTTGGATTGCTACTTGGCACATTAACCAGTGGATGGTAATGCACCATCCACTATGGGGTCAGGCCATGTGGCAGGACTTATGGAAAATAGGATACTAGAAGCAGGTGACAGTATATCATGTCACGGGGCATGCCCCTCTAGCCCATCCTGGGAATGATGAGGCAGATACGTTGGCAAGGGTGCAATGGTTGGAGATGGCACCTGCAGGTGATGTGGCACAGTGGCTCCACCAGCGCCTGCTCCATGCGGGACAGAAAATTATGTGGGCTATGGTTAAGGCATGGAACTTGCCTGTGTCCTATGCAGAGGTACTTGCAGCCTGTGAGCAATGTGCAGTGTTGGGCAGATAAAATGTATTATGCTCACTTTGTTAAAGATGATGCTGCCCACGTGCAGGCCGTTGCCCAGGTAATATTAATGTGTGTCTCTGTGGGCTGTGGGCAGCCAGGATTATTATAGCCTGGGGCTTGGTTTTAGGACTAAGCCTTTCCCACCCTTTATGATGTGGGGTGGTACAATCCAATCATGCCTCAGAGAAGTGACTTTGTATTAGAGACTTCCCTATTTTGTATATTGGATTAAAGGTTTGGATTTCTATACTATAAAATAGGGGCAGAACGGGAACTTGCTCTTGGTTCCTGAGATTAGCATTAGAGGAGAGAGCAGAAAGGAGAGCAGAGAGAGGCCATGTGGAGGAGGCCAGAAGAGGCAGCCAAGATGGCGGAGTGTTGAGTGAGAAGCCAGTTAGTGCAGAGTTTGTGCAGGGAGCTGGAAGGAGATGGGGAACAGAGGTGAATAAAGTCTGGTGAGCTAGAAACCTTTGATTCTAGGAAACTCGGATTAAGTCAGTAGCTTTGTGAGCACTGAATGTGAGTGGGTTTTGGAGCCCAGTTGTGTTTTTACTTGCCTGTTGGGTGCAAACTAGGATTAAGATGTTGGCCCATCAGTTTTTGGCTCCATTGTTTCTTTACCGACTGTCCAAATCCAATGCGAACCTGCATGAGCCGGGTGGCTGTAATGGTGGCTGTGCCTACTCGCTTTACATGCAGTATGTTCCAAGGAGCACCCTCGGAGACCACTGGTGTCACCTGGACAGGTCCAGAGGGGTCATGTTCCACTGACACGATGGCAGATAGATATCACTGGACCCTTACCAAAGTCAGAAGGGTACCAGTATGCAGTCACTTGTGTAGATACTGCCACCGGGCTGCTTGCTGCTTACCCCGCTCTTAACCCTGACCAGAGGGCAGTCATACAGGCTCTGGACCGCCTGAGTGCTGCATATGGGCGGCCGCTGATCCTTGAAAGTGACAATGGTACCCACTTCACTGGTTCAACAGTGAGGCAATGAGCTCAAGAGCTGGGGGTGGATTGGAAGTACCATGTTCCCTACCACCCCCAGGCTGCTGGTATCATTGAGTGGTATAATGGACTCTTAAAGCAGGGACTGTGACAGGAGGTGGGCACCGGCCCCTTACTGGAGGGACACGCTGCTTATGGACAGTACTCTGGATTTTGAATTAGAGACCTTGACAGGGGAGCCCAGCTCCAGTAGAAGCCCTCCTGCATCGGACAGCTGCCCCATTCAGTTGCAGATACACACCAAGGATATTTTACTCAAGCCAGGTTTTGGACAGCAGGGCAATGTGCTCTTGCCTGCCCCAACAGCCCTTCTTAAAGGCCAACGGCTTCAATGGACTTGGCCCTGGACTGTACAGGCCCCCATCTCAGATGGGTGGCCTTGTTGGCACCATGGGAATATGGGCTAGAGGTGGCAAGTTGCTTGGGCAACCAGCACCTGGCCACCTAAGGTAGAAGTGTATTATCCCTTGAGTGCTCAGGGGGACAGCATTATGAAGGGCACTTTTGTAATTTCTTTATGGCCAATAATGAGTTCTCCTATTTTACTACACATAGAACCAGCAGATGCTGATGTATTGGCCAACAAGGTTTGGTATGCCCGCTCAGGGCGGCCTCTGGTACCAGCTACGGTGCTGTCTGCAGACAAAACTCTGGGTTGTATTCTGTCAAAGGGAAAAGATTTGCCTCTCTTGGTGCCACTGACAGCTCTCTCATTTCACCCATAGCTTTTTGATTTGTTAATCCTATTGCTGTAGGTGGTACTGTTTCTGTTTATGCAATGTATCCCACTCCTTGCACAGTGACCATCATGGAATATACCTGTGGTTTAGATTGTGAAGCGAGTAAAAGGGGTGGAATGTTGGTCAAATAAGTTTGTAAATATGATATATATGTTTGCTCGCTTATAATTTGCATGGTGTATGGGGGACAGGCTATAAGCAGGCAGTGTGGTTATAGCCTAAAGCTTAGTTTTAAGTCTAGGCTTTTCCCCACACCTTGACTATTGCATGAGGTGGGTGGTGCACTCTCATGAGGAATCCCATTATGCCTCAGATAAGTGACTTTGTATCAGAGACTTCCTGGTTTGTATATTGGATTAAAGGTTTTGATTTTTATACTATAAAGTGAGGCAGACCGAGAGCTTGCTCTCTCAGTTCCTGCTATCACCATTGCAGAGGCCTCCCTGATCCCTTTTTCTTCATGGGAAAAGCTGGTTTTCTGCTTTTCCCTTGTCTTCTCTTGTGGTTTGCCTGTCTTGATGAGACACCAATAAACAGAATGGCCCACCATCCTCCAACTCCACCATTTCTTTACTGTCTGCCCAAATCCAATGGGAACCTGCATGTGAATGGCCACGATGGTGGGAGTCCTGGCCTTACACAATGGCAATATTTTTTTTTTTCATATTTCAGACCTCAAAATTAAGGTACGTCTTATACATGGGAGCATCTTATACATGGGGAAATCTAATTTAATAATAGTAGTTTTTCTTTATGAAGTTTCTTCTCTGTGCTTGACTGAGTGCTAGGCAACTCACCTTGAACCCTCACAACCTGTTAAGAGAGTTATTATTGTCATAATTTTATTACTAAACAAAATGAGAGCAGGAAGTTGTAATGAATTTTTCTAATTTTCTTAGTGGGATTCAAATCTATGGTTACTTGATTAATTCAAAAGTTGATGATGCTCTCTTTACTACTATCTCACACAGTCTTTCATTTATTCAAGAGAGTTTACTGCAAGACTTGTAAGTTTATTGTTAATTCCAGACAGTAAAATACTGTGATTCGATTTTCCTATTTTAACTGGATTTGAAATATGATGTGCAATAAGTGTTCTGAACTCTAAACATATAAGGAACAATCTGATGAAGTGCTAGCTCTGTTGGAGAAGAAAGTGATTGCTCTTATCAGTATCATAGGTCAGATTTCTGGAAGATAAGATTATAGGTAGTGTAAGTAATGGCAATGGAAGTCGCAAGGTTCCCCACCAAAACATTCTTGTGTAAACATCAGCCATTGGCACAAGACTGTCTCTTAAATAAAATGACAGCAGAAAGCACTGAAGGAAAAATTTTTAAAAAGAGTCAAAAAGGCCCTGGCCTGGTGACTCAGTGGATAGAGCATTGTCCCCACAGGCTGAGGTCACAGATTCAACCCCTGGTCAGGGTGCATTCGAGAAGCAGCCAATGAGTGCACAACTAAATAGAACAACTAAGTGGAACAATGAGCTCATGCTTCTCTCTCTCTCTTTTCCCCTGTCTCTCAAATCATGGAAAAATAAATGAATAAAAATAAAAGGTCTTGCATGTTTTCAGTAAAAGTAGAGTCAAGTAATACTGAAAATGAGTGGTGACGTCAAACAGTAATTGTTGCTCACAGAAAATCTGATGCCACCTCCATCTTTTTCTGCTTTGAACTTTTGAGCTCTGCCCTAGTCAAACTTTTACTCCTTGTTTGCCTACTGGTGAGCTTCTCTCTCTTTTTGTCATTTATTCACTGCTTGCATTCCTTTTAAGGCAGCAAAAGAGACACTTGCTCTCAACATTCAGAACAGGGAAGGCAATCAACTCTGGAATTTTATTTTTGAAAACAAACAAAACAAAACAAAAATAATTTTTGTCAGTCCTTCTCAAACATAAATTACATTCACATTTACTCTTTAATGAAATGCACCTAAATATAAACCCATGTGCATACAGATGTTCGTTTTATCACAAGAGAAGAAACAGAAATGATAACACTTGAGTCAAGTGAGATGATACTTGAACGCATAGGTTAATGAGAAGATCAGGAGCTGTGCTGGGTTACAAGAATGGATGTGAAGTCTGAATTGGTGGAAGCAGCACGTATACATCCAGCCATTGATTGCTTGGGGGGAAGGCTTCCGAATTAATAGCCATGACTTCTAACTAAACTAGCCTTAAAATAACTTGCAGTTATTTTTTCCATGGGAAATAGTGATACTAAATAAAGTCTCCTACTCTGTCAGCTGCAACAGGCTGCTTGAGATTTTCTCATTGTAGATAGGAAATCACGAGTTTTTGAATCCTGTGTTCAAATCCTGGCTTTTCCCCTTACTGGAGATCTCCCCATGTTTCAGGTACTTCAGCTTCATGAGTTGTTGCTAAAGTGAGAATGGGGGCTAGTAATACCTACATCATGCGATTTTTGTGAGGAGTTGAGCACCTTAAAACAGACAAAAAGAACCTGGCACACGGAATATACTCAGCAAGGGACAGCTGGGAGTAATTATTATTTCTAAGGTGATCGATACCAGGATATATGAGGAAACAATGGAGTGACTCAGCAGGGCTTTAATTTACTTTTTCACTACAGGAAAAAAAAAAGCACAGAAAGAACAAGGAAAAAGTGCTTCTTTGCCGAAAGTAATTTCTGATGGCCTCAAACACTTTGTCCGCTATGCTCTTATTTGTGATAAATAATCTTTTGGTTTTTCTTTTCAAAAACATCCCTTAAATGCTAACAGTGTTCTTCTCTAATGCACAAATATCAATGGGAAATTCATACTTAGGAAAACTGGCTTCTTTGTGATACCAAGAGTCAAGCTTTTCACTCCAGTGAGTGAGCGCTTGGAGGATGACCTTAAACTTACTGAAGGCAGAGAGAGGAAGATAACTGAGAAATATAACTATAATCTGTTTTTAGGTCCCAAACGCTTGAGCATAATACTTATAACTTACTCTTTAGATTAGAATATATCATGTTAATGATACCACTAGTATTATTTGTACAGTTACTGTGAAACTTTGAATAATCACTTAACATTTCTGAGCACAAGTGTTGTATCTAAAATTGGGAATAATGTTTATCTAAGTGTTATTGTGGATATTAAGTGAAATAATTATTGTCAAATACTAACCTTATTGCTTGAGATGGAATGGGCAATATCCATAGGTGTTAGAAAATGAGACATAAAAGTCTATTGGCTTGCCTTCCTTAGAATTTAGCAGATTGTCAAGACTATAATTTAACATAAACATTTAATATTTCATCTTCATGATAATCAAATCAAATAATCAAATCTCTTTAATAACTTTCCATGAAGTATTTTTTCTTCCTTTTTTTTTGGTGAGATATCCTACATCTTATTGGGGTGATAATTTTGTAAGTTATATAAATGTCTAATCACTATCTTGTACACCTGGGATTAATATTTATGTCAATTGTAATTTAAAAAATTAAAAACAAAATAAGAAAAAAAAAAGAAATGCCATAATTCTTACAACAGTTTTCTGATGACTAGAATTACAGTACAAAGCTGGGTTGGAACCAAGGACATAACCTATTCCAGGAATTAGATTTTCTTCTCTCTTCTCCCTGAGGATGAGGTGATGAGTTCCAGCTTGCCATGGTGTATGGCCAGTAGCTGCGGCCATCACAGTCAGGCACGTGCAAGTTCCCATTAGAATCGGACAGACAGTAAAGAAACAGTGGAGCCGGAACCTGGTGGGCCATTCCTTTATTCTAGTCTCACACCCGGCCGGCGCGTAAAACACACAGAGGGAAAACACTTCCCTTTCCATGCAGGGCTCCCAAAGCCACTGACACATCTGTGTTTTCTTAGAATCAAAGGCCCCCACCAGCTCAATCACCTCTGATTCCTCATCTGCACATCTTCTCCCTTCTCCTCTCTGCACAAACTGGCTTTTCCTTCAGCACCCTGCCATCTTGGCTGCTTCTTCCCTCACTCTCCAAAAATGGCCTCCTTCTTCTTCTCTCCTTAAAACTTTCTGGTGCGAAACCCCCACTCCATCACACATTAGCATAACAAAGCCCCTTCCCAAGCAGGAAGGTAATTAGCAGTTTCACCTGGCAGCGCAATTTAACTGGGCAGCGGCCATTTTTAACAATAAAAGTGAACAAACCCAAATAACACAAATTTTACAAACTTATTTGCCCAACACATGAATAGGGGATTAAGGGGTAGATGGAGGATGCTGGAAAGAAAATATTTTTAAAAATTAGCTCTTGGAAATCTTGGGTCAGTATTCCAATATATAATAAAAAGCATTAATACTGCTGGCACTAATGTAGTTTGAACAACAATAAATTTCTAGGTTGGTCCTGATCATGAGAAAGCATGGAATAAACATCTGTGTGTGGTGTGATATAAAGAAAACTAAACACAAAGGTCCAGTTACTCATGTGTAATTCAGGGTATTTTTATAAATCCAGTAAGTCCACAAAAGTCTGCCTGTTCAGGTGTGCCTAATATATGAAGGGACTCAGGAAGTGTATTACTGCATCCTGTAAAGTTAGAAGGACCTAAAAGCATCTGGAGAGACTGCCAGTTAGGGACTCTGGTGCAGATCAAAAGAAATCTGGCAGAAACAACTGCTGGCAAAGGAGCTGTGGAGGCTCTTTTTAAATCCATGTTTGAGAAGTCAAATGACAAGCATGCCCCTTGATACAATGGGGAAAAAACAGAGTCCATGATGTTTAACATTCATCAGGCACCAGATACTGAGCAGATCATGTAAGAGATGTGTATTTATCCGTGTGAATGAAGTAGGTAATGTCTTAAACATGCTTCTTAATTTGAAACATGTTGAAGATAGTTTTTGAAAGAATGTTTGATTTAATAAATGCTAACAAAAGAGGAGTAACTTCAAATGGGGGAAGGGCAGAGAAGGAAGATATCTTTTTCTTTGTGTTCCTATGTTTCTCCAGGGTCAAAGAAAGGTTATTATTATTTTTTTAAAGGGACGCAGCATAACTTCTTCTATGACTTCTTAAACTAAGATGGTAAAATGACCTTCAGGGAGCCTCAAAGCAAAGAATCAGCTACCAAGGTGACTTTCTGTTGCTGTTTTATCCAACTATGTAATGCAGCTTACATTATGACCTAGTAAAGACAGCACCAGGGAAGAGGCCCTTGTGAAGAAGCCTGCTTGTGTATTCATTTTTCAAATGGCTAAATCACTTGCCTATTCTTGGGTAGATTTATTTCACAAAGGAAGAGGAAAATCTTAAGTCATTTCTTTTTTTACAGACATATTTCTTAGCAGTTTGTATGGCTGCTTGATGTTTGCAAATATGTTAATTTTCCAAATAACTTTAAAACTACTTTTTCATTGTCGCTGGTCTTTAATTATTAGCAGAACAAAATAACTCTTCAGTTTGGTACTGCTTCTTAGACCTAGGAAACAAACGTGTCAATCAAGGTCATTCTAGTTCTAAGAAGTTACAGCTGTAATAGTCATGGTAATTCTCTCCTAAAAATGAGTCAGTTGAAAATTCTGGAGATCAAGTCAATAAAACCATATATGATACTAATGACCATTGCTGCATGAAATGAAATGCTAACTTCTCAATAAAAAGAACAAGATAGATGAATACTTCTAGGATCCCTGTGCTTGATAGGCAATGGTGCCTTCACATGCCTGCCAGTTCCAGAACCCTTTCAAAGCAGAATAGCTAATGCGGAATGAACTTTGTTCATAAATGGCTACTTTGTAACATGCTTACCCTCCATCTAGGCAGGGGCTTTAGCTGAGCCTGAGGTGACCTAGAAGTTGAGCTGATTTGGTATGTATGGGGTTAAATTCTAGATGGTGACTCTCTGATCAGGTCAATTTTTATAGCTCCATCCCTGACCTACTGAGTGAGAGACTGAATCAGCAATCTGTAGTTTAACAAGCACTCCATGTGATTCTGATGATGCCAAAGTTTGAGAATCACTCTTGAGACTATGAGGTATAAGGGCATTGAATTCATCCTTAGGCAGTCAGAGACAGCTTCTGAAATGAAGTCATTCATTTGGGTTGAAATATGTCAGGGGCAGAAAATTGGATGCATTGTCTTACAAAGAGTGAGCAGGTTAAGAAAAACTATGGAGGCACTTGTTTCATAGAAGGTATAGTTCAGAAAATGGTATTCAAAGTGTGGATATGGAGGAAAAATAAGGAGACAGAGGGAAAGTTGTGGGCAACTTATTGTAGACCTTGTGTGCCATGCAAAGTCTTAGCAGAGAAAGAGAGAGAATAATAGGATGACTACAGCTTTCCAGGGTGGGTGAGGGAAGGGTGGTATCACCAAATGAGATATGATTTGCAGCAGGAGAGTATGTATGCACACATTTAGCCCTGCTGAGTTTGAGTTGCTATAGGACACCTTTGAGGAGGCTGATATTCAGTAGGAGATTATATATTCAGTCCTGAAGTCCTAAAGAGAGAACAGTCTTGAGACTGAGCAGAATATATGGTTGTTACGACCATGAGAAAAGACAAAATTCCTTAGAGGGTACAATGTGAGGCTATAGAACATTTGTTGTTCTTAAGTTTTAGCAATCTTTTAATAATCGATAAAAGTATTCATCTTCTTAGAGAAATAAATACACAGGTAAAACTTTGCATATACTTTCTGGGCTCATGGGCCTTCCCAAGCTTCTCATTCCATGTCTAGGGATTTAAGAGAACTTTTGGTGTTCCAATTTGCCTTAGAAATGGTGACAGAAATAATACCAGCTCATAGGTTGTGTGGTAAATATGCAACCTATTAAATGACAATTACAACAAAATAAGTGTTTGTTAATTTATATTCTCCAAAAACCAACTTAAATTTTCCCATTTAAATTTTTCTCCTCTCAGTTCTCCTCTTTCTTTATTACTTTACAATACACACTTTGCTTTCAGTAGGAAAAAATCAAATAAAGAAAAAGCAAAACAAGTCCCTCTGTCCATAAATCCAAATCCCCTTTCATTGGCTTTGTTTTTCAGGTCTAAGAATCAGGAATTTGTATTATCTGGTCTAGCATTTCCCACAGTATAGTGGGAAAAGGCCTTGGACAATTCATGCTTTTTCAAGCTGTGGTTTTGAATCCAGGCTTTACAATTTATGAATTCTATGACGTCAGCTTTCATATCTTAACTTCTAAAACCCAGTTTCCCCACTGATGAAATGGGTAAATGCCGTCTATTTTGCAGAATAGTGTTGGGATTAAATGATTTAGATTTTGCAGAAATGTGAATCAGAGAGCTCTGTACACTGCAGGTCTTCACCTAGGTCCTGATCAAGGCCAGAAGTGTCCATAGGAATGATTAGACATTATTAGGTGGCTAACCCATTCTAGGACTTTTAACACAATGAAGAGAAAGAAATTTTACCAGCTCTGTTCTCGGAGAACTTGCTTGTCTGTGGTTGGAAGGAAATAACTTTGATAAGCTGCTTGGAGTGTGAGGTGAGATGCCTCCTTCCCTCAAAGAGTATTTTGAGTAAAAACAGATGGTCATTAAACTGACTCCCTGGGAGGATCAGTTCAATTTAAAAGGGTGATTAAATTTGTTATGTAGGTTATGCAGAACTGAGCCAGGCCTAATCACTAACTTGAACTTTCTTCATCTTGCCTCCATGTGGTTCACAGCTTCTCCTTGAAATACATTTAAATAAATACTTTTAAAATAAATTAATAGCATGCAAATTAGATAAGCACCTAGCATCCCTGAATGTTTGTTGCCATGTTTTAGTGTAGCTTAAATATTGGGGTGAATTTAGTTGTGAGGGTCCCAAAATGATGTCATTGGTATATCATGCTTCACTGAGGAATATTCTCAAGCAAGGGCTCACTCTGATTTTATTTTGAATTGCAGAATCATTAACACCATGTACCTAGAAAAAGTCATGAGCCTGAGGAAACCTGTGAATGCTGACACGACACGCAGGTAGAACTGGGTATGCTAAGGCAGCCCTAACTGTGATTGGTTCTATGTTTACACTTCTGGGTAATCTTTTCTGAGAAAAAGCTCTCAGAGTTTTTTTTTGTTTTTTTTTTAATTCTTATTTATTTTAGTGAGGGGGGGGGAGAAAGAGAGAAAAGGGGGAAGAGGCAGGAAGCATCAACTCTTATATGTGTCTTGACCAGGCAAGCCTGGGGTTTCGAACCAGTGACCTCAGCATTCCAGGTCAATGCTTTATACACTGCACCACCACAATCCAGGTGATTCAGAGATTAAATTGCTTGCAAACCCACTTAAAAATATTTAAAGTTTACACAATTGCAGAACAAATAAAACCATAACACATTTCTTGATTTACATCATAGATTTCACACACTTATATATTTCACTTTTAGATTATTTTGAGTTTACCCCCTCTACAAATAGTTTCTCTTTAGCCCCCAACCACCACCCACCTGCTCCTCCTATTCTAGTTTCCTCTTAGATAAATAAATAAATAACAAAAATTGAGCTTCTATAGTTTATGTAACAAATGGGTGAAACTGCACAGTAAAATGTCATGGCATTTTTGAAAATCTATTTTTGGATTTTTGTTAGCTTTTCTCTAGTATTTACTCCTCCCCTTAAAAGTAAAAGCACAAATATTTTACCAGTTACTCTCATGTCCAATCTGTCCTCCCACTCTCCTGATCAAACCCCATTTTTATGTCTGCCAACCCATTTGGCTGTGATGGAGTGGAGTGGGAGATGAGTTTGCACAGTGAAATGCACAAATGATAGAGAGGAGCTTCCCTTTTAGGAAGACCAATGGGTGTTAAAAAGTGAAATATTTCCTGATTCAGTTTTTAGCTGAAGATGAATATATTTAATTTGGGGAAGGAAGCATGGATAGGTTTCAAAACAAGAGATTTGTTACACTTAACTATCGATTCACTGCAAAAGGTGACAAACCACTTAGTGTAAAATGGAGCTTAAATCTTTGGTGATCTGAACATCAGACCAGGAAAAATCTGCTCTTCAATGTGTTAAGCCCTCTCACAAATCACTGTGAAGATGAGAGCCTGAAGGAAGGTAAGATAAATTGTAATATAATGCTTATAAATTTACTGTACTCCTACCCTTCAAAGTACCTTGAATCCACTATAGAACTGTTTTTGGATCAGTGCCTATGAACAAAGGTACCATGGGCCAGCATGTTCTCCTTTTAATTAGGGAATGCACATAATTTAGGAAATAAAGGTGAGTCTTAGAAGCTTTGTTTATTGGTCACAAACTTCCTTTTTTATTAAAATTAGCTTGCAATAAAATGAGAAGCCACTCTATAGTACAGATAAATTACCCTAAATTGCTCTCCTTTTATTTTTTCATTCAAGTTATAGGGGGAAATAAATAAAAGGAAGAACTTTCTTGTATTTCCAAGGATTATGAATTTGGGAGTCTTGGTAATAGGGTCATGGGGAAGAGTTATGGCCCATAGAGGTGAGGGGGACCTGTAATATAAAAACATATGAAAATCAAAGAGCAAAATGGAAAAGTGCTATTGTTTTAAAGCAATTTATAGGAATTGGTAAATCTTCTCTGAAGAACCATACACACACACACACACACACACACACACACACACACACACGTGCACGCATGCGCTGTACAAACAAACAATCTAGTGGTTTTCATTAAAACTGGAAGTTAGAACCAGAGCTAATCTGCAATGTAAGCACATGGAATTAGAATGGCTAATGGATTCCATAGTCATCAACCACCCTCCTGCTTTGGATCACAGAACAAGTGAAGGGGAGCATGGTTTGAACATGTGAAAGAAATGCAGAGATTATATATGCAACTTTAAATTGGAGCTCATTTTAAACAGACCACCATTGTTTAGTAAAATTGTAGGTGTGTGTATGTCTGAAGGGCATGTTAGTTAAAAAAGTATGATTTGTGTGATCTGGGAAAATCCTTACAAATGAGTTCCATCCCTTCCTATCAAGAAACCTGATCGTGGCAGGTACCTGCTTACGCTGTATTCTGTTACTAGTCTCCTATCAGCATCTCTGTACTGCCTGTCTTTTATACTAAGGTAGCAAATAATAACAGGAGGCCCTTAAAATAAGTATTTATAGTTAAATCTTTATTAGTCACCCAAGAGGGTTTGGGGTTCTGCTGTATGGAAAGAATTGTTTTTATGATATACCTTAAATATGATTATAGTCTTTATAAAACCTGCTTTATTCAATGTAGTCTTTTGTTCTGCGAGGAAATGTCTTAACCTCACAGAACACAGAGCCATCTAGAGTGTTGCAGAAAGTTGCTAGAAAAACTCAGTTCTTCATTTCTTGTTTTTCTGAACTTTCTCTTAAGAAACTTATCAATGTTATGCTATATTCAGGGCAATATCTTAGTGAAAAGGGGTAAGCATAAATCTCCAAAGGAACCAGTGTATGAAGTAGACCAAAACATAGATCAAATAGAGCTGGAAAACACTGTTGCATAAGTATCAAAAAATAGCTTCAGGCTGTTGAAAATATTTTCTTTTGACTTTTTAAAGCTACTGTATATACAATATAAACTAAATTAGTCTTCTGTTTCTTGGTTTCAATTGTAATAAAACAAAAGGGCATTGATGGAATTTGCCTTGTTGCTTCACTTATTTTAAGACTTAGAGTTTTCTAAAACACAATATTTCTAATTTTTTCAGTTTTGAATACTATATCTTAGTATTCAGAGGATTTACTATACGATATGAATTGTATAAAATGCATTTCTTTAATAACCACTAACTGCAGTAGTTACATTAAAAAGATATAAATATGCTATTGTTTACTAGTATGAAAAAATGACTAATTTTATGCATATTCATATGTATACCTATATATGTCTTTAAATATTCAACTTACAGTTTATAACTGAACATACTGCATTTTAGAATGTTCCTGTAGTTTTATCACTTTGAATTTAGATGTATTTTTTCATAGATATAATTTTATAACTGCTATTAGACTTTTGAATATTATACCAATGCTTATTTAATCCAAAGTGCCCATTAAAAATATTAATAATACCTTTTGACCTATAGCTACTTTATGAAAAATGTATTCTTAGTTTTAGCCTAGGCTATAGCAACATGTTTTTGTTTATGCTCTTACTCTTGGTACTATCAACAACTTGAAAAGCTGAGTAGAGGTGGGCAAACACTGAAGATGAAAAAAGTCTCTTGTGTGTGCCATCCTTCTATTTGCATGACCAAAAGCAAATGCTAGACAAGTTGCTCTTCAGTATTTTAAATTGGAATGGACAGGTATTTGAGAGTAAACTATACCACAACATAGGACATTTTTAGTTGATTCGTCTCAATCTTTTGCCATTTACCCACCATCCTTCCATCTAATTAATTTTTTTTTTTTTAATTTATGTTGTTTGTCCTTAGACTGTGAGTCTTTCAAAAAAAATGCCAGTTGTTCAATGTATGAAGGAATTTTATCCCTCAGAGTAATTTCATTGGTTGCAGGAAGGCCTAAAATGAATTCGGTAACTTCTTCCATTTTAAAAGTTTAAAATACGGGCATTAGAGAGAAAGCCAACAAACAGAGACCCATACTTCAATGGAAATTTGTTTTTTTTGTTTTTTGTTTTGTATTTTTCTGAAGCTGGAAATGGGGAGAGACAGTCAGACAGACTCCCGCATGCACCCGACCGGGATCCACCAGGCACACCCACCAGGGGGTGATGCTCTGCCCCTCCGGGGCCTCTGCTGCGACCAGAACCACTCTAGCGCCTGGGGCAGAGGCCAAGGAGCCATCCCCAGCGCCCGGCCATCTTTGCTCCAATGGAGCCTTGGCTGCGGGAGGGGAAGAGAGAGACAGAGAGGAAGGGAGGGGGGTGGAGAAGCAAATGGGCGCTTCTCCTATGTGCCCTGGCTGGGAATCGAACCCGGGTCCCCCGCACGCCAGGTCGAAGCTCTACCAGGCCGATGCTCTACTGCTGAGCCAACCAGCCAGGGCCCAATGGAAATATTTTAATTCAAAACTTATTCTTGCCAGCCCCCAGGATGATGACAAAATGCAGTTAGGTATCACGATGAAAAAATTGCAAACATATTTTCTCCAAAACTCCCAGAAACTAAATGGTTTTTTCAACAAAATATGTTATCATTAGCAGTAGCTTCCAAATACACGTGTGACCTATGTGTCTTTTTTTGTGTGACCTATGTTTCTTTATCTAATTTCTGCTTAATGGAGTTATATAGATTGATCAATGTCATTTAATGAATTTATTTTTAGATTTCAGAAGTGAATTTTTTTCTGAAACTTTTACTTGAGAATTATTAAAATAACCAGTATTTTATAAAGCATAGCAGAATAAAACAAATTGGCATTTTAAATAAGGAACCCTTGTATTTATGAATCTTCTGATACTATGAACTAATTTTGCTTTCTTGAAATTCTGGCTTCTTTGCTTTTTACAACAAGCACTTTCCTGGTTTTCCTGCTATTTCTCTGGTCTTGGCATTTTGTTTTTGTTTGATTATTTCTGTCTGTTTTGTCTACATCTATTTCCTAATTTCTAAATGTAGGTGTGCCACAGTATTCTCTCTCCTCTGTGTTCCATCTTGACCTCTTCGCTCTACAGCTCTAATTACCACCGCTAAAGGGATGATTTCACAGCCTACGTGTCTGCTCCCAGTCTCTTCTGCATTTTTTCCTGTCTGATTAAAAATCTTCACTTATCTTTTCTACAAGCACTATAGACTTAACACATTCAAAAACAAATCCATCACATTTCCTTTAAACCATCCTAGTTTTCCTCATGATTTTCAAGATTCTGTTAATAACTGCACCATTTCTCTTTTTTTAATATTTGTTTTATTAATTTTAGAGAGAAGGGAAAGAGCAAGAGAGAGACAGAAACATCTGTTCCTGTCTGTGCCCTGACTGGGGATCAAACTGGCAACCTCTGTGCTTCAGGACGATGCCCTAACCAACTGAGTTATCGAGCCAGGGCTAACTGCACCATTTCCTCAGTCATCCAGTCTCCTCAAACGTCTAAAAAGTTTCTTATTTTCTTCTAGTTTCTAAATCAGCAGACCAAGTAACCCCTTGCTCGTGCCAGCGACCTTGAGTCCAAGCTGGTGAGCTTTGCTCAAACCAGATGAGCCCATGCTCAAGCTGGCAACCTCGGGGTCTCGAACCTGGGTCCTCCGCATCCCAGTCCGACGCTCTATCCACTGTGCCACCACCTGGTCAGGCTATAACTGGATTCTTACTTCCTATCTCTATCCACTCTGAAATCCATCCTCTCCACTGACAAATTAATCTTCGTAATGTGCAGTTTTAATTATATCTACTGTCTACCAAAAATCCTTAAGATTTTATGATTTTCTGCTGTGTTAAGTAGCATATCCTCACCCATTAGTCACAGTGGCCAAGACATGGAAACAACCAAAGTGTTCTTCAACAGAGGATTGGATAAAGAGGATGTGGTATATATACACAATGGAATACTACTCAGCCATAAAAAATGATGACATTTTATGACAACATGGATGGACCTTGAGAACATTATACTAAGTGAAATACGTATTTCAGAAAAAACTAAGAACTAGATGATTTCACACAGAGGTGGAATATAAAGCTGTGACTTATGGACACAGATAAAAATTAAGTGGTCCCTGATAGAGTGGATGGCAGAAGGGGAGTAAAGAGGGACAAATATATGGTGATGTAAAATAATTTGACCTTGGGTGATGGGCACCCAGTGCAACCAACAGTTCAAATGCTATAGAGAGGCTCACCTGAAACCTATGTACTCTTACTGATCAATGTCACCCCATTAAATTTAATTTCAAAATAAAAATTAAAAAAAGAAAAATAAAGAAAGAAATAGGATCATGCCACACCCTCACCCTCCCACAGCAATCTGAACCTCGGTCAAACAGGAGTGGTTTGCATTCCCAGGGCAAACTGATTCCTACCGTTTTGCTTTCATCGATGCTGTTCGTTTCATGAAGGATGTCCTTCCCTGGCATTGATCTCAATTTGTTCAAATTCCACTAGTCTTTAAATGTTATTATATTCATGACCCATGGCCAGGTGAAATTCCTTTCATCTCTTTTTTGTTTTTTGCTTATAGGGCATTGTGTTTATATGTTTCCAGTGGCAGCTACCTTATTCCATTTTGCACTTTAGCTATTTAAGGATGCGTTTCAGTTCAACACATTTTAAGATACTCATGTGAAATAAGATGAGATGCATGTACTACAGTATAAAGTGTTTGAGGGAAGGCACTGCCTGATTGTATTTGTCTTTGATGTAGCACAGTGAGGCCCTATGCTTTTACTGAGTTGTGGGAAGACATTAGTTTTCAGTACATGTGTGTTTAGACTTAAATTTGTTCAGCGATGATTTGAGATATCTTAGAAAAGACCTCACAATTTTAGTCTTAAGAAATATTTTCTTTCTAAATCTAAAAGTCAAGGTGCTACATTTCAATTCTTTTTCTTTAAAATTTTTTTTCATAAGAATTTATTTAAGCCAAACTGATGACATAAGTTGGGCAGTAAGATCTCAAATGCTCCCTCAAAAATTTTTAAATGAAGTGGAAATAAAGCTGATTTTACTATTTATGCCCAGGATCAATTTCTGTTACTGTATACAGAAAGTTATAAAAATACAAAAAGATACTTTTTTGGTCTTCTTTCATATTTTCTTGCATTAGATCAGTTTGCCTCATCTTTTCATCTATAAATTGGAGAATGATATTATCCACTGAGATTTCCCTGAATTCATACACACAGAGTACTTAGGACAGTGTCTGGCATAGAGTGAGCTTCTGATGGCATTTAGCTAATGTTATTAACAGTCACAAGCCAGGCTGCTCCTTTCAGGACACATCTGGAGTCAGGTACAGATTCCCCTGCCCTGTGTCTTTCTCTACAGTGCCCTTAGATCCTGCACACCTGGGTAGCTGAACTGTGCCCCCTTTCCTGCTTCACCTCACATATCCATAACTATGTGGAAGGAATGTTACTAGTATGTTTAGGTGGGAATTCCAATGCTTTCTTTTTCGTGGTAGGGTGAATCAGATTCCATAGTAATTGCTTATTTAAGACTGTATACCAGGGGTCCCCAAACTTTTTACTCAAGGGGCCAGTTCACTGTCCCTCAGACTGTTGGAGGGCGAACTATAAAAAAAAACTATGAACTATGCACACCGCACATACCTTATTTTAAAGTAAAAAAACAAAATGGGAACAATATAATATTTAAAATAAAGAACAAGTAAATTTAAATCAACAAACTGACCAGTATTTCAATGGGAACTATGCTCCTCTCACTGACCACCAATGAAAGAGGTGCCCCTTCTGGAAGTGCGGTGGGGGCCGGATAAATGGCCTCAGGGGGCCGCATGCGGCCCTCAGGCCGTAGTTTGGGGACCCCTGCTGTATACACTATGTTAGTTTCATAAAATGTAAGCTTCATACAAAAAAAGGGGAGTAAGTCTGATTCATTCACAATGCCCCAGCCTTGACACAATGCTTTGCGTATCGTAGGCTTTCATTTGAATGAGTCAGTTAGTGGAGTTAAAAAAATGCGACAGCATTTGTTTTTCTGACCTTTAGAAAATATCCTACAGATGAAATCTTCCTTTTGAAAATAACTAACCTATAATTGCTTTTAGTACAAACATAAATCACACCTTTGTTTTTGTATTAATAGCTCCTTTGCTATATCCTAGTGGAGTAATTTTATTTATTCTTACATGTGAATGCTCAATATGGGAAATTGGGAGTAAAATCTTGTTAATATATGACAGTATTAGAAGCACTCCATCTCACCTACATGAAAATCATCTAATAAAATGAAATAACATAGCAGGTGCTTACTATAAACCAGGCACCATTCTAGATGTTTGAAAAATAAAATAAATTTTCCTAAGAGCAATGTGGTATTCTGAATTGAACCTTGGAATGGAAAAGGTACATTAGTGGAAAAATTGATGAGATAAAAATAAAACCTGGAGTTTGGTTAATTGCAGTGCACCAATGTTGGTTTCTCAGTTTTGCCAAATGTATTATGAGAATGTAAGAGGATAACATGACAGAAAACTAGGTGAGGGTTATATGGAAACTCTGTATTATCTTCCCAACTTTTCTGTATATCTAAAATTATTCCAAAATAAAACTTTTATTTAAAAATCTATTCATTTATTTAAACCTTAAAACAAACTTATGATACAAGTGCTATCATTAACCCCATTTTATAAGTAAGAAACCAAAGAATAGAGAAGTTGAGCACCATTATACTAGCTTTAAATACAAGCATCTCACTCTGGGTTATACACTCTTAACTACTACTCTTTATTTCTTGATTCACATAATCAAGAAGTCATGTAGTATTTGTAAACACAGTTCACTTGATAATTCTATCTCTTGACACTAGTCATATCATCGAGGGGGTATCTATTTTGTGTTGCAACAATATTCCTTAAGAAGCCTAGCCTGGGCACTATTGATTTTGTTGAGTTCAGAATGCTGTACAACAATTACCCACTGCCGTGACCACAAATCCAACTTGGGTGTATTTCAATTTGGTTTTCATGGTCATGCCTTAAGTTCATTAATTCCAGACTGAGATATTGAATTCTGTAGTCAGTTCAGGTTTATGAAGAAAACCACTATCCTAGCTTTTTGCACTGGTACATATTCTGCCACCTTTCCTGGAGGTCAAGTCTCTACAAGTCATGTTCTTCTGTCAAACTATTTAATAAAAGGCATACTTTCTGAAAAGGACTGAACAACATGGGGAGAAGGAAAACATAGTAAAACAAAAGCACTCCAGAAAATGTAAATAAAACACACACACACACACACACACACTCACACACACACATACACACACACTCACTCATAAACTTTAAAGTCTATGCTCAGAACTTTAAACTTAGACATAACTAATATGCTCCAAATAATCTTATTGTTCACAGCAGTCAAAAACCTCTTTATTCTTTAATGGGTATTTCTAGCTGCTTCCTTACACCCTTGAAAACATTATGCCTTGCCTGCACAGCTGCTACTATGACCACAGACCCCTTATTTTTCTCATTATATTGCCTACCTATTTGTAACAATATCCTTTATTGTTTCCTTAACCACAAACAGTACTATGGGAGAAAGAAATGCTTGGCCCTCTTATTTATTTTAGTGTGACAGATGAAAATGTGTGGAAGTAGAGCTAACAGGAAGGAAAAGATTTTTTTTCTTTAGTCTTTGATGTTACTATTTCAAAGCACACTTAGCACTATTTTGTTTTGTTTTGCATTTTAATTCCACCAATGAACACTTATAAGATTTGCAATGTTTGGGTAAAAGTAAAATTATTCATGTTTTCAAAACAATCTGTTTGAGAGTTCAAAATTTATCTAAGAAGAATATATTATTTCTCCATAGATTTAAACTGTTGATTAAAGCATTTGACACATTGCTACTGGACTCATTTTTCTTCCTAAAAACACTTCTTGTTTTCAACTAAAATAGAATGAAAACAGAATTTATTGAAAGTCTCATAACATTTTATTTATTCCTGAGAAATATATTTCCTGTTATGACTTTGATTTAGTCTCTCTTTGGATAAACTGTGTAACAATTCTTGAATGTTACAATATTTATAATTATATATTCCTTTTGGTTAAAATGTCTAAGAAGATTAAATAAAAACTGGAAGAAAATTATATAGTGACTCATTGAAAATCAACCAAAACTGAGTGCAATGTGTAAAGGAAATACAAACAGTGGCAGAACCACTTTATCTCAAGCTTGCAGTGAGATTTACTGGTGCTGTTGCCTGAACTGTTACCATAGACACCAGTTCTTTGGTCCTGTTCTCTCTCACCTCCCATGGCTTTCCCTTCCCCCATCTCCTTTCTTGCATTTCTACACACACCCTCAGGAGGCTGGCTAAGGTGGAGACGAGGGAAAGATAAGTTTATTATTCCCTTCTGCTGTTTTTATTTTCTCTGACAACAAAAGTGTTAAAGATACCTCCTATAACCCAATAGAGTTTTACATTTTTGTTTGTTTTTTTGTCCAGGATAACATTATAAGTTTGTCCAATTATTTTTTCTGTTATGCTTCTGGGCTGAAAGTTTACACAAATATGTGTCTTGAGCAAAAACATTGTGTATTTTTTTTTCTCTTTCATCATTTAGCACAATATTTTGGTAACAATTCATCCTTAATATACCATTTAACACACACGCACATTTGCCTACAGTTACCCTCCCACAGTCCATACCTGACTTAAATATATGCTAAAAATATTAGTCATTTTTTCACAAGCCTATTTAACTTACATTGTTATTTTTAAGGTATATGTTCATAACACCTTACTTCTCACTCCATATTTCTAAGTCCAACACGTTTTTTTACAGCCGAGCACTAGTCCTAATTTTTCCATTAAATGTCACTGGTCTACCCCAGCTTTTTTTTTATCTCCTTTTCTTTCCCTCCTTCCTTGTGTTCTCTGATTATTGTGACTAATACTTTAGTGTCAGTTTGGGGGGGGTATAACATTATTATGAATATATGTGTACTTTGTATAATACAGACAAAAAATTCTGTGTAGCTTTATCTACCAAACTAGATTTTGAGTTTCCATAATAACTATGTCTTATAGCTTATTGCTATTCTTTGTTCCTTAATAGTGGAATGTGTCAGTATATAATGGTTGACAGTTATGTTTTCTTGTGACAGAAAAGCATTAAAGGAAACAGATTCTGTTTGTTTTCCTGTATGTTAACTTAGGGTTGTTTGAATGTCTCACAGAAAAACATAAACAATCTTGAGTCCTGAATAATGAATAAGAAATAGCTATAATGCTCCTTAACAGTTGACCAATAAGAAAACAGGTACCAGGAAGAATAAAGGTTTCTACATTAAGTGCTTTTAGAGAGTGTTAGTGGTTATCTGAGTAGAGTTATAATGCCAGGGTGGTATGTTAATCTGAGGCTGATAAGGAACCTTTGCTTGGCAAGATGAACAAGAGTGAAGCAACTAAATATTGTGATTCTGGCATATCCTTTGAAGATGAAAGATAATCACTGTCTCCAGGTCAAATTAAACACTCAAATCTTGATAGATTAAGGTGAAGAAGATTTAGATTTGGGTAAAATACTGTTTCACATTTCATAAACTGTCTTCATTTATGTGCAAATAGCTAGAGCAAATGACTATGGATATCCGAGCCACTACCAGAAAGAAAAGAAAGAACATAATGCATATGGTTTCTGAGACATTATTATCATCATGAAAGGGCATTGGACTCAGTATCTATGTATGCCTTTCCATACACTCAGAGCTGCAAAAACATGATCCAGGGAGGATGATTTCAGATTTAGATTATACTATGCAAGCAGTAAGCAAGCGACTATTACATTTTGTAGCATAAGAGAGTTAACATTTGCAATCCTGCCATGGAAGGTTAATAACTTGAGTATAAGTGACCCTACACAAGAAAGTTAATACATTTTCCAAGCATTTCATTCTGAACATTGTAGTCATTGGTTGAATCAAAATAAAAAACTCTGTCGCTATACCACCTCAAAATACCCACAAATGTGATATATTGATAGTATTATTCCTGATGCCAGATAAAGAATGTTAAACTTTTGGTTTCGTATCTACAAAACATCAAAAATCACATGGACTGTACATGTTCAGAATTAATTTATTTTCTCCTGACCTTTGTTAAAAGGAAAAAAAAAATGCTGCTTCTTGTACATGCATAGCTGATTGTCATTATCACAGAGGGAAGCGAATGAAAACAGACCAAATCACACATCTGCATTCCATGCTGTTTACTTTGTTATCAAATTAGCTGAAATGAGATACCAAGTTAGCTCATGGACATTTCTTAGGTAACCATCATTCATTATTCTGAATTTTACCAAGGTCTTAGAATTCTTAAGATAAGCTGCAGAGAATCCAATGAAAGCCTAGGAGAAAGAAAAAGAAAACAACTTTTGATATTTTTAAGACCAAAAACCTGAGGCTGCTTAACGTTTTGAGGCAAAGAATTCCAAATATCCATTCCACACATAGTTAGACATGTGTACGTGTGTGCTCGTGGTGGGGAGGCTAGATAAGGAGGGGTAGGTAGGAGAGTGGGAGAAAAGGGGCAGACTTTGTTACTTTGGTTACATTCTTTAATTAAATATTTTTGTTTCCTGTCTATAAATTTTGACATCAGTTTTGCAAAACCACAAAGAAGAATGAATTTTATTCTTTCTTGTCTCATTTGACAAAGATTTTCTATTAAGCTCTACAACTTTATTTTAGGGTTCATGTAACTGAGACAGTCCTTGGTACACAGAAAGTGCCAGATACATTTTATTTCCACACTTACTTGGCCTGTATTGAGATAAGAAATCCCCCTTTTTACTAAGAGGCTTAAAAGGCATTGTAAAGCCAGTAGGCAGGGCCAGAGCCACTGTCACAGCAGCCTTCTGGCCCATGCAGGTTCGCATTGGATTCGGACAGTCGGTAAAGAAACCATGGAGCCAAAAACTGGTGGGCCATAGTCTTTAATCTAGCTTGCACCCGGAGGGCAAGTAAAAATACACACTGGGCTCCAAAACCCAGTCACATTCAGTGCTCACAAAGCTACTGAATTATCTGAGTTTCCTAGAATCAAAGGTTTCTAGCTCACCAGACTTATTCTCCTCAGTTCCCCATCTCCTTCCTTATCCCAAATACAAACTCTACACAAACTGGCATCTCACTCAGCACTCCGCCATCTTGGCTGCTTTTCCTGGCCTCCTCCACGTGGCCTCCTTCTGCTGCTGACTCTACTCTCTCTTCTAATCATCCCAGGAACCAAGAGCCAAGTCCCGTTCTGCCCCCATTTTATAGTGTAGCTTCACAACCTTTAATCCAATATACAAAATAGGGTAGTCTCTAATACAAAGTCACTTCTGAGGCATGATTGGATTGTACCACCCTACAGCAAAAAGGGTAGGAAAGGCTCAATCCCAAAACCAAGCCCCAGGCTACAAGGATTCCGCCTGCCTTTAGCCCACCCCAACACACATTAATATCACCTGGGCGACGGCCTCCTCGTGTTATCTTTAACAAAGTGAGCATAATACATTTTATCTGCCCAACAGGCATTTTATGATTTAGGCCAAACATTCAGAGAGATTTTGTAAATATGATTTTTATACTTGTGTGTGGTTTACACCAGCTCAAGATGGCTGATCGCATTCCTGTTCAGGAAGGGCTATTATATTGTAAATAGAGAGGTTTTTGTACTAAAAGATTTTGAATGAAAGGAGGAAGGAGACTCAGACCTCCTCCCTTCTCCACACCTGTGAGGAAGAAGGTAAACAGCCAGGAATGCAGGAGAGGGAAGGGAGATTTGAGTAGCCCTTTCCTCTCCCCTTTCTCCTTAATGGGTAATTTACAAACACTTATCCTCTGACATCATCTAGCCCCCTCCCAGCCTGAAATCCTGTGATTGACTTATGTACCTCAAGGAATCACGAGATCCATGTATGTGAACTTGTGTTCGGTAGAGGGTATATAAGATGTAGGAAATCTAATTTCGGGGAACACGTCTCTTTGGAGCTACTAGACCACGTGCTCTGCTGGCTCTTTAAATAAATTCTCTTTTCCTCTTATGTAGGTATCTGAGTGTCAATCTTCCATTGGGTTTCTTTCCTGCAACAGTGTAAAGCCAGTAGCCATGTGTTGGGCAGATAAAATGTATTATGCTCACTTTGTTAAAGTGGTGCTGCCCACGTGGAGGCCGTTGCCCAGGTGATATTAATGTGTGTTGAGAATCCTTGTAGCCTGGGGCTTGGTTTTGGGATTAAGCCTTTCCCACCCTTTTGATGTGGGGTGGTACAATCCAATCATGCCTCAGAGAAGTGACTTTGTATTAGAGACTTCCCTATTTTGTATATTGGATTAAAGGTTGTGAAGCTACACTATAAAATGGGGGCAGAATGAGAGCTTGCGCTCTTGGTTCCTGGGATGATTAGCATGAGAGAGCAGAGGGAGCAGAGCAGAGAGCAGCGGAAAGAGGCCATGTGGCCAGGAGAAGCAGCCAAGATGGCGGAGTACTGAGTGAGATGCCAGTTTGTGTGCAGGTTATGCAGGGAGAAGGAAGGAGATGGGGAACTGAGGAGAATAAGGCTGGTGAGCTAGAAACCTTTGATTCTAGAAAACTCGGATAAGTCAGTGGCTTTGTGAGCACTGAATGTGAGTGGGTTTTGGAGCCCAGTGTGTATTTTTACTTGCCCGCTGGGTGCAAGCTAGAATTAAAGAAAATGGCCTATCAGTTTTTGGCTCCATTGTTTCTTTACCGACTGTCCAAATCCAATGCGAACCTGCATGGGCCAGGCTGCTATGATGGTGGCCGTGGCTTCTGGCTTTACACCATGGCCACCATCACAGCCGCCTGGCCCATGCAGGTTTGCATTAAATTCAGACAGATGGTAATGGATCAGTGGAGCCAAGAACTGGTGGGCCATTAGCTTTAATCCTAGCTTGCACCCAGCGGGCAAGAAATACACACAGTGGGAAAACACTTCTCTTTCCATTCAGGGCTCCCAAAGCCACTGACATCCCAGTTTCCTAGAATCAAAGGTTTCTAGCTCATCAGCCTTATTCACCTGTTCCCCATCTCCTTCTCTCTACACAAACTCTGCACAAACTTGCTTCTCCTTCAGCATTTCGCCATCTTGGCTGCCTCTACTATCCTCCACGTGGCCTTTCTCTGCTCTCTTTTCTCTGCTCTCTCCTCTAACGCTAATTTCAGGAACTGAGAGAGAGCAAGCTCCCAGTCTGCCCCACTTTATAGTGTAGAAATCAAAACCTTTTTATCCAATATACAAACAAGGAAGTCTGATACAAAGTCACTTATCTGAGGCATAATGGGATTCCTCATAAGAGTGTACCATGCCAGGTGGGAAAGGCTTAGTCTTAAAATTAAGCTTTAGGCTATAACAACTTTGCCAGTTTATAGCCTGTCTCCCACACCAAAAGCGAGCAAACATATATATCATATTTAAAAATTTATTTGACCAACAGCAAGCTTCCGGTCTGCCCCACTTTATAGTGTAGAAATCAAAACCTTTAATCCAATATACAAAATAGGGAAATCTCTAATACAAAGTCACTTATCTGAGGCACCACCCACATCAAAAAGGTGGGAAAGTCTTAGTCCTAAAACCAAGCCCCAGGCTACAAGAATCCTGCTTGTCCATAGCCCGCCCCCAACATACATTAATATCACCTGGGCGATGGCTTTCATGAGGGCAGCGCCATCTTTAACAAAGTGAGCATAATATATTTTATCTGCCCAACAATGGACCAGGCTGCTGTGATGGTGGCCGCGGGCACTGGCTTTACACTAAGCCTTAGGCTATAACCACCTTGCCTGCTTACAGCCTGTCCCCCACCCGAATACAAAATATAAACGAGCAAACATATATCATATTTAAAAACTTATTTGACCAAAGAGCAGTATCTTCTTTCAATGATTTCTGCATGTCAGGAATTTTTCTCCTTTATTTTTATAACCTTGTAGCTTATCAATGTATTTGTATAAATTATTTCTTTTAATCTTTTTAAAAATTTTAATTTGTTGTGTTTACATAGTTATAAGTGTTCCCCTAAATATATCTCCCTCCCTTCCCCAAACCCGTATTCTCCTTCATACCCCCTTTGTCCTCTCCCCCCACCACCTTCCCTCCTTCCCTCCATGATTTACTATCCTGCCCTCTATCTCTGTGTTATGTGAATATACTTTCCCTAATGTTCTTCCTTTCTATGATCCCCTCCTCTCATCCCCTTTTCCTCTGATCATTTTCCCTCTGCACTCTTTGACTCCTTCTCTGCCTCTCTTCCATTCCTCAGTTGACATTGTTCATTGGATTCCTCATATGAGTGAGATCATATGATATTTTTTTTTTCTCAGCCTGGCTTATTTCACTTAGCATAATAATCTCCAGGTCCATTCATGCTGTTACAAAAGGTAAGATTTTCTTCTTTATCACAGCCGTGTAGTATTCCATTGTGTATATGTATGTGTACCACTGCCTTTTAATCCACTCGTCCACTGACGGACACTTAGGCTGTTTCTAGATGTTAGCTATTGTAAACAATGCTGCAATGAACATGGGAGTGCATTTCTAAGTCTTTTGAGTCAGTGATTTGTTATTCTTAGGATATATTCATAGAAGTGGGATGGCTGGGTCAAAAGGCAGTTCCATTTTAATTTTTTAAGAAATTTCCATAATATTTTCTACAGTGGCTGCATTCCCACCAGCAGTGCAGGAGAGTTGCCTTTTTTCCACACCCTCCCCAGCACTTGTTATGTGTTATTTTGTTAATGAGCGCCATTCTGACAGGTATCTCTTTGTGGTTTTAATTTGCATTTCTGTAATGATTAATGATGTTGGGCATTTTTTCATATGCCCATTGGCCACCTGTATGTCCTCTTTGAAGAAGCGTCTGTTCAGTTCTTTTGCCCAATTTTTGATTGAATTGTGTACTTTCCTGGTATGGAGTTTCACAAGTTCTTTATATACTTTGGTTATTAATCCCTTATCGGACGTGTTGGTGAATATGTTCTCCCATTGTGTGGGTTGTCCTTTTATTTTGTTCACATTGTCTTTTGCTGTGCAAAAGCTTTTAGTTTGATATAGTCCCATTTGTTCATCCTGTCCTTTATTTCACTTGCCTGTGGAGTTAAATCCGCAAGTATATTGCTGCAAGAGATGTTGGAGAGCTACTGCCTATGTTTTCTTCCAAGATGATCATGGTTTCATGACTACATTCAAGTCTTTTATCCATTTTGAGTTTACTTTTGTGAATGGTGTAAGTTAGTGGTCTAGTTTCATTTTTTTTGCATGCATTTGTCCAATTTTCCCAGCACCATTTGTTAAAGAGACTGTCTTTACTCCATTGTATGTTCTTACCTCCTTTGTCAAATATCAATTGTCCATGAAGGTTGGGTTTATTTCTGGGTTCTCTGTTTTGTTCCATTGATTAGTATGCCTGTTCTTATGCCAGTACCAAGCTGTTTTAAGTATGATGGCTTTGTAGTATAGCTCGATATCAGGAAGTGTGATACCATCCACTTTATTTTTCCTTTTCAAGATTGCGAAACATATTCATGTTCTTTTTTAGTTCCATATATATTTTTGAAATATTTGGTCTATATCTTTGAAGTATGACAGTGGTATTTTAATAGGAATTTTATTGAATTTATAGATTGCTTTGGGTAGTATAGACATTTTAATGATGTTTATTCTTCCTATCCACGAACACAGTATATGCTTCCACTTGTTTGTATCTTCCTTGATTTCTTATATCAATGTTTTATAATTTTCCACATACAGGTCTTTAACCTCCTTGGTTAAATTTACTCCTAAGTACTTTATTTTTTTGGTTGCCATAGTGAAGGGGATTGTTTCCTTAATTTCTTTTCAGACTGTTCATTGTTGGTGTATGTAAATGACACTGGTTTCTGAATATTGATTTTCTATCAGCCAACTTGCTGAATTCATTTATCACTTCCAGTAGTTTTTTGACTGAGACTTTAGGGTTTTCTATGTACAGTTTCAAGTCATCAGTAAATAATAATAGTTTTACTTCTTCTTTTTCAATTTGGATACCTTTTATCTTCTTCTTGTCTGATTGCTGTAGCGAGGACTTTCAGAACTATGTTGAATAAGAATGGTGAAAGGGGGCACCCTTGCCTTGTTCCTGATCTTAAGGGGATTGCTTTTAACTTTTTCCCATTGAGTATGATGTTAGCTGTGGGTTTGTCATAGATGGCCTTTATCATGTTGAGGTATGTTCCTTGTATTCTCATTTTGCTGAGAGTTTTGATCATGAACGGGTGCTGGATTTTATCAAATGCTTTTTCTGCATATATTGATATTATTATGTGGTTTTTCTTTTTTTTTTTGTTTATGTTATGAATCACGTTGATTGATTTGTGAATATTGTACCAGCCTTTCCTCTTCGGAATAAATTCCACTTTATCATGATGTATATATTTTTTCATGTATTGCTGGATCTGATTTGCTAATATTTTGGGAAGAATTTTAGCATCTAAGTTCATCACGGATATTGACCTATAGTTTTCTTTCATTTTAGTGTCTTTGCCTGGTTTTGGATTGAGGATTATGTTCACCTCATAAAAATATTTTGAGTTTTCTCTGCTCTTGAATTGTTAAGCCAAATTCGGAGGGACCCAAAGCATGAAGGACAGGAACAATGTCCGTCATTTACACATCAAAGCTTTATTGTCTAGCTTGGCCAAGCGGCGGCAGCTCTGACAGAAATCTGAGGGAGAGCACGCTGGCCCTTTGTTTTACTTAGTTTTTATAGTTTTGTAAGTGGGAAGTACAGAAGCAAAAATTATAATTAGGAGCCCTTTACCGCTATTGGTTATAGTCATATGTCCTTTAACATGATAGGACCACGTTCAATTTGCAAACCATACATCATTCTGGAGAGAACAAAATTTACAAGTCAACACAATGGTAGAAAGATATCTCTTTACATATTAAAAGGCCTTCCTATATTTTCTAATGTTCATCTGCCATCTCTCTGTCCAGAGTCAGACGTATTAACCGCATGCATTTACATAAGAGAGGTAGTTTCCGTGGGGACAAATGCCCACAAGTGGCTCATAGTTATAAGAAAAGGTTTATTTTGGCCCTTCCCCTCCTGCACCAGGCTAGCCATTCACTCCTTTCCCCACAGGTGTGGTGGAATGTCAGGGAATTCATGCTTTCCTTCCCTTTTCATTTACAATACAATGGCAAGAGCCATCCTGGTTATGCCAATCACACAGTACAGAGACTACTCTCATAATTTCTCTGCACTCCTTAACCCAAATTAATAAAAATGTTCTCCAAGCCTCTCAAAATATTAATTCTGTATTTTTTTGGTACCTTACAACACCTGCGGATGAAGTGGCTCAGTGGCTCCTCAGAATCTTTTGAAATAGTTTGAGAAAGATAGGAATTAGTTCTTCTTTAAATATTTGGTAAAATTCGCCTATGGAGCCATCAGAACCAGGACTTTTGTTTGTTGGGAGTTTTTGATAACTGTTTCAATTTCATTTGTTGTAATTGGTATGTGTAGGTGTTCTGATTCTTCCAGATTGATTGTTGAATGATTATATGTTTCAGGGAATTTATCCATTTCATAGGTTGTCCTGTAGAAAGACATCAAAGAATTGAAAAATCAATATTGATTTTTTTAAATTAATTAATTAATTTATTTTTTACAGAGACAGAGAGTGAGTTAGAGAGAGGGATAGACAGGGACAGACAGACAGGAACGGAGAGAGATGAGAAGCATCAATCATTCGTTTTTCATTGCACGTTGCAATACCTTAGTTGTTCATTGATTGCTTTCTCATATGTGCCTTGACCATGGGCCTTAAGCAGACGGAGTAACCTCTTGCTCGAGCCAGTGACCTTGGGTTCAAGCTGGTGGGCTTTTCCTCAAACCAGATGAGCCCGCACTCAAGCTGGCGAGCTCGAGGTCTTGAACCTGGGTCCTCTGCATCCCAGTCCAATGCTCTATCCACTGCGCCACTGCCTGGTCAGGCAATATTGATGTTTTAAAGTCAGGTTTCTTGTCCCCTCCTTTCTGTAGGGAGTAAAAGTAAAGGAATGTGAAAGTTTCCTAGCTTGCAGAGAAATACTGTGTAGGAAACCCTTTTTAACAGGAAGCTAAAGGGCATTTTATAATTTAGGCTAGGCATACAGAGAGATTTGTAAATATGACTTTTATTCTTGTGTGTGATTTGCACCAACTCAAGACAAACAACAACATTGTATTGTAAAGAGATTTTGTGCTGGGGAGACTTAGATTCCCCCTTTCCTCACCTCTGCGAGAAGACAGGGTAGACACCTAACCAGGTGTGGGGAGGCTAAGGAGGCATAAGGCAAGCTACTTTCTTTTCTTTCTTCTTTAATAGGTCATTTGCAAAAGCTTATTCTTTGGCGCCATGTAGGCTCCCCATCCCATCCTGAAAGCGTATAGTTAATGCATATAACTCTAGACAAAGGAATAGCAAATAAACACCAAAAAACTTAGAAATGTCTTTTAATATGAAAAACAACATTTTTCACTATGGTGTTACCTTATAAGTTTGTTTGTTTTTTCTTTTTCTTTTTTTCATTTTTCCGAAGCTGGAAACGGGGAGGCAGTCAGACAGACTCCTGCATGCACCTGACCGGGATCCACCCGGCATGCCCACCAGAGGGCGATGTTTTGCCCCTTTGGGGTGTCGCTCTGTTGCATCCAGAGCCATTCTAGCGCCTGAGGCAGAGGCCACAGAGCCATCCCCAGTGCCGGGCCATCTTTGCTCCAATGGAGCCTCGGCTGCAGGAGGGGAAGAGAGAGACAGAGAGGAAGGAGAGGGGGAGGGGTGGAGAAGCAGATGGGCACTTCTCCTGTGTGCCCTAGCCAGGAATCAAACCTGGAACTCCTGCACGCCAGGCTGACACTCTACCGCTGAGCCAACCAGCCAGGGCCTACCTTATAAGTTTTAATATGTAGAAATGTTTTTTATAAATCCTATAGATGAGTGTTATAAGCTTGCTAATGTATTGTGTCTTTATTCCTCCTCCCCCTTTTTCCACCAACCTGTGTGATCAACTGTATATAACCTGCCTCAGGGCTGTGGGCAGTGTGCATGATTTGGGTCAGCGTTGCCCCGTGTTAGCCATATGCAGCTGGCATATTAAATTTTCTCCTTTTAATAATACTCCTTAAAAATTCATTTGAACTTGGTGTCTCTACATAAACCCATCAAAACGATACTTTATAACAGACCAATTTTTTGGCATGCAGTTCTTCACAGTATTTTCTTACAATTCTTTTAATTTCTGCTGTGTCAGTTGTTACTTCTTTACTCTCATTTCTAATTTTATTTATTTGACTCTTTTTTCTGTTTTTCTTGGCGAGTCTGGTTATAAGTTCATCAATCTTGTTTACCATTTCAAAGAACCAGCTCTTGGTTTCATTGATCTTCTGGGGTTTTTTTGGGTTGTTTTTTTTTTTTGCCTCTATGTCATTTATTTCCACTTTGATCTTTATATTTCCTTCCTTCTACTTCCTCTGGGCTTTACTTGCTGTTATTTTTCTAGTTCTTTTAGGAGCAGCATTAAGTTTTTAATTTGAGCTTCTTCTTGCTTCTTAAGGTATGCCTATAATACTATGAACTTCCCTTTCAGGACGGCTTTTGCTGTGTCCCGTAAATTTGGAGTTGTATGTTCATTTTCATTTATTTCAAGGAAGTTTTTGATTTTTTCCTTGATCACATTGTTAACCCATTCATTATTTAAGAGTATGCTATTTAGTCTTCAAGTGTTTGAATGTTTTTCAGTTTTTCTATTGTAGTTGATTTCTAGTTTCATGCTGTTGTGATCAGAGAAAATGCTTGATATCATTTCAATCTTCTTAAATTTATTAAGACTTAATTTGTTTCTTAACATGTGGTCTATCCTAGAAAATGTACCATGAGCACTTGAATAGAATGTATATTCTGCTGCTTTAGGATGAAAGGTTCTGAAGATATCTATTAAATCAAGTTGATCTAGTTTATCATTTAAGGCCAACGTTTCTTTGTTAATTTTCTGTCTGGAGGTTCTATCCATTGATGTTAGTGGGGTATTAAAATTTCCTACTATTATAATATTGCTGTTGATCTCACCCTTTTTGTCCATCAAAATCTGTTTTATATATTTAAGTGCTCCTATATTAGGTGCATATATATTTATAACAGTTATATCTTCCTGTTGGATTGCTCCTTTTATCATTATGTAGTGACCTTCTTTATCTCTTACTATAGCCTTTGTTTTAAAGTGTATTTTGTCAGATATAAGTATTGTTACTCCAGCTCTTTCTTCCTTTTTGTTTGTGTGAAATATTTTTTTCCATCCCTTTACTCTCAGCTCATGTGTTCCTTTTGTTCTGAGGTGGGTCTCTTGTATAGAGTATATGTACAGGTCCTGTTTTCTTATCAATGCAGCTACCTTATGTCTTTTGATTGGAGCATTTAATCCATTTACATTTAAGGTTATTAATGATATGTAGTTGTTAATTGCCATTTTATTCTTTAAATGTATAATCCTCTTTTTCTCTATTTCATTTTTTCATTGCTCTTTTTACAGCAAGTCCCTTAATGTTTCCAGCAGTACTGGTTTGGATGTAATGAATTCTTTGAGCTTTTTTTTTTTTTTTTTTTTTGGTCTGGAAAGATTTTTATTTCTCCTTCATTTTCAATGCTAATCTTGCTGGATAGAGAAGTCTTGGTTGTAGGTTCTTGTTTTGCATTACTTTGAATATTTCTTTTTTTTTTAAATTTTATTTATTTATTTATTCATTTTTTTAGAGAGGAGAGGGAGAGACAGAGAGAGAGAGAGGAGACAGAGAGAGAAGGAGGGGAGGAGCTGGTAGCATCAACTCCCATATATGCCTTGACCAGGCAAGCCCAGGGTTTCAAACTGGTGACTTCAGCATTCAGGTCGAGGCTTTATTCACTGTGCCACTGCAGGTCAGGCACTTTGAATATTTCTTGCCATTTCCTTCTGGCCTCAAGTGTTTCTGTTGAAAAGTTGGATGTTATCCTTATGGGTGCTCCTCTATAGGTAATTGAATTCTTTTCTTGTGCTGCTTTTAGTACTTTTTCTTTATCTCTTAACTTTGGTATTTTAATTATGATGTGTCTTGATGTAGGCCTCATTGGGTTTCTCTTTAATGGGACTCTCTGTGCTTCTTGAACTTCTGTGACTTTTTCCTTCATCAATTTAGAAAATTTTTCAGCTATGATTTTTTCAAACAGATTCTCTATCCCTTGTTCTTTCTCTTCTCCATCAGGAACCCCTATGATGCAGATGTTATTTCTCTTCATATTGTCAGAATTGTTTTATAGTTTTCTCAGCCTTTTTGAACCTCTTTTCTTTTTGCTGCTCTGTTTCTTGTTTTTAATTTTCTTGTCCTCTAAATCACTGATTCAGTCTTCTGCTTCATCCAGACTGCTGTTGATTCCTTCTAGTATAGTCTTCATTTCTGATATTGTAATTATCATTTCTGATTGAGTCATTTTTATGATTTCAATGTCATTTTTGATGCTTGCAGTCTTTATTTAGGTGCTCATTAAGTCTATTCATTATAGCTCTGAGACCCTTAAGAATCCTAACAATCATTATTTTAAACTCTGCATTCGATAATTTGGTTATTTCCATCTCATTCAGTTCTTTTTCTGGGGATCTCTCTTGTTGATTCATATGGATTACATTTCTCTGTCTTCCCATTTTTTTCTGTGTGTAGTTTGCACACTGATTGGGGTTGTGCATCTGAGGTTGGTATATGAAATGCAGACACTCCTCCAGGTTTCTATCCCTCAGCCTCTACTGGGTGCTTGGATTTTAATTCTCCTCAACAAGTTGAGCTGCTTAAAAGTCTTCCTTTTCCTTCTGTTTGTTTGCTGAGCCCAGCAGGGAACTTCTGTGTTTAGGACAGGGGTAGTGGGCATATCTTGCTCTTCAGCCCCAGTTGAAACTCTATCCAGGCCACAGGAATGTGGTGGGCATAACCTCTGAGAACCAGAGGTGTGGTTTGCCCAGTTACTCTCTGGAGGTCAGGGCTTGTTTTCTGTATCTGAATGGGGAGGTGTAGCTCAGGCCTCCCCTGAATTCTGAGTTATTAATTTCCTCTCCCCTTTACTTCTTCCTTTCTGAATGGCCTTTCATGCTGACTGGAGCTAGAGAGCTTTTTGGAGATGGGTCCATTGGCCTTATGCAAGGCTTGTATTAGATGGAGGGAGTGACCCTCCCTCTGCCTATGGATGTCTCAGTATTGGAGAATGACTCAGCACAGGCATTCTTTCTATCACCATTTGTGTCCCTGTGCCCCGATCTTACCACTTTCTTCACGCAAGACTAGTCCTCTCAGCCCTTCTTGCCCCCAGAGCCCCAGGCAAGTGGCTATGAATGAGTTTTTCTGTGCTGGCCTTTTAAGGCTTCAACTTCTTTGCAAGCATTTCCCACAGACAGAAATTCGCTCTTCTTCCCATTCAATGCTGTCAGGCTGTCTCCTCTAGTCTCTGGGTCTCTAGGCTGAGGCTCTGGTCCTGGGACTGAGGACACCCACCTTTCAGGGTCTCTCTCCTCACAATGAGAATTCCTCTGGACCCTCAGCTTCCCCTTGCTCCTGGGAGTGGGGGAGCCCCCACCACATCCTTGCCCTTCTTACCAGTCTCAGTGTGGCTTCTTATGTGCTCTTTGGTTTTCAAGTCCTGTCCTTTTAGTCCAAAGTTGGTTTTCCACAATGATTGCTCCCAAATTAGTTTGTAATCCAGTTTGTTCCTGGAAGGTGGCAGTCTCTGTGCCTGCGTACTCTGCTGCCATCTTCAGAATCCCTGTATAAATTATTATAATACCTATTAAATAACAGAGATGCTTAAACTTTTATTTAATATGTCTGCAAAAATTTTCTCCCAAGTGGAGTATTGCAAAATTATAAATATAGTTTGCATAAAAATTTTAGATGTGGCCCTGGCCGGTTTGCTCAGCGGTAGAGTGTCGGCCTGGCGTGCGGGGGACCTGGATTCGATTCCCGGCCAGGGCACATAGGAGAGGCGCCCATTTGCTTCTCCACCCCCCACCCCCTTCTTCCTCTCTGTCTCTCTCTTCCCCTCCCACAGCCAAGGCTCCATTGGAGCAGAGATGGCCTGGGCACTGGGGATGGCTCCTTGGCCTCTGCCCCAGGCGCTAGAGTGGCTCTGGTCACGGCAGAGCGATGCCCCAGAGGGGCAGAGCATCGCCCCCTGGTGGGCAGAGCGTTGCCCCTGGTGGGCATGCCGGGTGGATCCCGGTCGGGTGCATGCAGGAGTCTGTCTGACTGTCTCTCCCTGTTTCCACTTCAGAAAAATACAAAAAAAGAAAAAAAAATTTTAGACGTTATGTTAACTCGCACTTATTGTAACCTAACTTTTTGTTCAAAACTGAGTTTCATCTCAGTTATTTCTTTTTTTAATTGTGGTAAGAAAGCTCAACATAAAATCTATCTTCTTAACAAAATTTAAGTACATATGATGACATTCTTAAGTATAGGTACAATGTTATAGATCAGAGCTCTAGACTTATCTTGCATAACTTAAACTTTATACTTATTTAACAACAATTCTGCATTTTCCTCTCTCACAGTCTCTGGTAACCACCATGCAACTCTGTTTCTTTAACTCTTTAGAAACCTCATATAAGTGAAATCATGTAGTATTTGTTCTGTGACTGGCTCACTTCACTTAACAGAATGTCTTCAAGGTTCATGTATGCTGTCACATGTAATAGGATTTTCTCTCTTAAGCCTTAAGTGTGTATATATATATCCATCCCATGCTTTCTTTATTTATTATTTGTGCTTTCTTATCTGTCATCTGGACATTTAGGTTGTTTTCATCTCTTGAATATTATGAATAATGCTGCAGTGAATATGAGAATGCAAATATCTCTTTGAGATTCTGATTTTAATTTTTTTTGATAAATATCCAGAAATACGATTGCTAGATCATGTAGTAACTACATTTTAAATTTTTCCAGAGAACCCCATATTGTTTTTCATGACAACTGTACCATCTTATATTCCTATCAAAAGAATTCAATGGTCCCAGTTTTTCCACATCTTTGCCAACATTTGTTTGTTATATATTCAATAATAGCCATCCTAAGAGGTGTGAGGTGATATCTTATTTTGGTTATGATTTTACATTTTTGTAATGGTTAGTGATGTTGAGCATCTTTTCACATAACTGTAGGCTTTTTGCGTGATTTCCTTAGAGAAATATCTATTCCTTTGCCCATTTTAAAATTGGGATTATTTGTTGTTAGCAATGGCGGTTTTTGTTGTCTTTGCTATATAAAATTTCCTTATATATTTTGGATATAAATCTCTTATATGATGAATGGTTTCAACATACATATTCTATAGGTTGTCTTTTCATACTATCGTCCCCTTTGCTGTGCAGAAACTTTCTAACTTGATGTATTCCTATTTGTCTATTTTGCCTTTGTTGCCTATGCTTTTGGTATCATACTCAATATAAATATTAATAAAAATTTCCTCTGTGTTTTCTTCTGGGAGTTTTATAGTTTCAGGTCTTATGTTTATGTCATTAATCCATTTTGACATGATTTTTTAGTATGGTGTGAGGTGAAGATCTGATTTTATCTCTTTGCTTATGGATTTCCAATTTCCATGTTGTGTATTATTGATGACTTAAAGACCAGTTTACTGTATGTATGCATGCATGTATGTGTGTGTATATATATGATTATTTCTGATCTCTATATTCTGTTCCATTGGTGTATGTGTTCATCCTAGTGCCAGTACCATACCATTTTAATTAATATAGCTTTTAAAAAATTTTTAAATTAAGTGTGAGGTGGGGAGGCAGAGACAGATTCCTGCATGAGCCCTGACCAGGATCTACCTGGCAAGCCCCTACCAGACGATGCTCTGTCTGTCTGGGCTGCTGCTCCATTGCTCGGCAACTGAGTTATTTTAGTGCCTGAGGTGAAGCCATGGAGCCATCCTCAGTGCTCAGGGCCAATTTTGCTCCATCCATTTGAGTCATGACTGTAGGAGGGGAAAGAGAGAGAGAGATAGAGTAGAGGGGGAGGGGAGAAGCAGATGGTTGATTCTCCTGTGTGCCCTGACCTGGAATCAATCCCAGACTTCCACATGCCAGGCTGATGCTCTACCACTGAGCCAACTGACCAGTACCCTTAAGCTTTTTGTTATATTTTGAAATCAGGATATGTGATGCATCCAGCTTTTCTCTTTTTTTTTTTTTTCATAAAATTCTTTTGGCTATTTGGAGTTTTTTGTGGTTTCATATGATATAAATTTTATGACTGATTTTTTTAAATGTCATAGATATTTTGATAAGAATTACATTATATCTGTAAATCTCTTTGAGTAATATGAACATTTTAATAATATTGTCTTCCAATCCATAAACACATAATGTTTGTTTATTCCCTCTATTTGTATCTTATTTAATTAGTTTCATAAAAGTTTTACAGTTTTCAGTGTACAAGTTTTTCACCTCCTTAGTTAAATTTAAATATTTTATTTTTTCTATTGCTATTATAAATGGGATCAATTTTTTCTTCCAGATAATTTATTGTTAGTGTATAAAATCATAACAGATTTTTTTGTTATTTTGTATCCTACATCTTTACTGACTTTGTTTATTCTAATTATTTTTATAGAGTCTTTAGTGTTTTCTACATATTAAGACCATGTCGTCTGCAAAGATCATTTTACTTCTTCTTTGCCAATTAGAATAATTTTTATTTCTTTTACTTGTCTAATTTCTTTGGTTAGGACTTCCAGAACTATACTGAATAATAATAGAAAGAGTAGGCATCCCTACCTTGTTTCCGATCTTAGAGGAAAAGCTTGGACATACATATCTCTTCTCTTTTCCCTTCCAGAGACATGCCAGGGACTAGAAATATTTCCAGTTGAGTTGCATTGAAGTGGGGGGAGAAGGGAGGGTACATGAGGGCATCCGAGTTCAAATCTTAATCAGACATTCTTAATTTACATTCAGAATATTCTTGAAACATTAGTTCTTCAAGACATGAGAGACAGAAACCAATCCTTCAAGCCCTTGGAAAAGTTTGAACATTGTATGATGCAAAATCCTAATCCTTCTTTCTCCAGCAGAAGCTGCTCCCTCTACCCTGAGCCAAGGGGAGAGGTTCTGGCAAGGGCTTGCATGCCAGTCTAAACTGTTGTCTTTGTTCTCAATGGTTCACATTCTGTAATCCTTTTTTGTTAGTGCTCAGATTCAGGCAAGACAGAAACCAGTCCCTCAGGCAGCACCCAGAAAAATCAGAATTTTGGATGTATTATTGTTCATTCATTTTCTTTCTGTGCCATAGAGGAGATGCTGGCAGTTTTATTCCAATTACATGGTTCTGTGCCAGAGGAGGGATTATGGTGAGAGGGTATGTCAGATTTTCCAGCTTGCTTCAATGTGGTTGGTTCCGCATGCACCTGGGATGGTGTTGCTTCTTAACTGGTTTCTGGATTTCTTACAAATAAAATTAGCCCATGTATTACTGTTAAATCATTGTATCCAATGGGGGCAGGTCCTAAGCTTATTATTTTGCCATTTTGCTGATGTCACCCGCCTTTTTAATGATTTTTTTTTTGTCTCCCTAGGTTTTTGGTTCAGCAGGCATACATGTATCTTACATGTTTTAAAATTGTTCAAAAACAACAACAAATACAATTAAATTGGAAGATACATGACAAAGTAACATGATATCACTGTTGAGAAATTTAGTAAGAAGTGGTTCAATCTTTTGTGTGATTTTATGCAATTCTCTTTATGTAAGTCTGTATCCAGTGTGAGGTTGGTAATTTTTTTAGCAAATGAGGTCTTAGTTTTGCTAAACTGGCTATTCAGAATGTGAGCATTAATTAAAATTAGATGAGGAGATATTAAATATTAAAACTTGGAAAAATAGTTTACAAATTTGCAACCTATTTTAAAAATCAAAAAAGAAAAATAAAAGGAAGGAAGAAAGGAAAGAAGGTAGGAAGGAAAGAAGGAAGAAGAGAAGGAAGGAAGGAAGGAAATAAGGAAGAACCAGATGTTGAAGACTGTGCAGTAAATGACTTTTAGGGACAAAATTTAGAGGTTAGGTATGAGGTATAGAGATTAACCTGCTGGAAAAACTGGTCCCAATATCTTTTTATTTTATTTTATTTTAAATTTTATTAATATTAATTTATTGTGTTTACATGGATTCAAGTGTCCCACTGAATATAACTCCCTCACCCCCCACCCCATGTCCCGTTTTATACCCCCTTTGCATGCCTCCCCTAACTCCTTCTCCCCTTCCCTCTAGGATTTGCTGTTCTGTTATCTGTATCTCTGTGTTATGTATATATACAATAGTTTCACTAATCCCTTTAACTTCTCTGATCCCATCCCCTCATCCCCTTCCCTCTGACTGCTGTCCCTCTGGTCCCTATGACCCCATCTCTGCCTCTATTCTGTTCCTCAGTTCACTTTGTTAATTAGATTTCACATATATATGTGAGATCAAATGATAGTTTTCTTTCTCAGCCTGGCTTATTTCATGTAACATAATAATCTCTAGGTCCATTCATGCTATTACAAAAGGTAAGACTTCCTTTTTCACAGCCTTGTAGTATTCCATTGTGTATGTGTATGGCAGCTTTTTAATCTACTCGTTCACTGACCAACACTTGGCCTGTTTACAAATCTTGGCTATTGTAAACAATGCTGCAATAAACATGGGGGTGCATTTCTTCTTTTGAATCAGTGATTTGGTATTCTTAGGATATATTCCTAAAAGTGGGAGAGCTGGGTCAAAAGGCAGTTCCATTTTTAATTTTTTGAGGAAATGGCTGTACAGTTCTCCACAGTGGCTGCATCAGTCTGCATTCCCACCAGCAGTGCAGAAATTTCCCTTTTCTCCACATCCTTACCAGCACTTATTGTGTATTGTTTTGTTAATGAGCACCATTCTGACAGGTGTGAGGTGGTATCTCATTGTGGTTTTAATTTGCATTTCTCTGATGATTAATGACATTGAATATTTTTTCATATGCCTATTGGCCATTTGTGTGTCCTCTTTGCAGAAGTGTCTATTCAGTTCTTTTCCTATTTTTAAATTGGATTGTTTACCTTCCTGTTGTTGAGTTTTAGAAGTTCTTTATAAATTTTGGTTATTAACCCCTTTTCAGACATATTGGTGAATATGTTCTCCCATTGTATGGGTTGTCTTTTTATTTTGTTCATGGTGTCTTTTACTGTGCAAAAGCTTTTTAATTTGATATAGTCCCATTTCTTCATTCTGACCTTTATTTTACTTACCAAATCTTTACCTTTGGAGATAAATCAGCAAAAACAATGCTACAAGAAATATTGGAGAGTTTACTGCCAAATTTTCTTCCAAGATGTATCTGGTTTTACAACTTACATTTAAGTCCCTTATTCATTTTGAGTTTATTTTTGTGCATGATGTAAGTTGGTCTAGTTTCATTTTTTTGCATGTACCTCTAATTTTGCCAAAACCATTCATTAAAGAGACTATCTTTACTTCACTGTATGCTCTTACCTCCTTTGTAAAATATCAATTGACCATAAAAGTGTGGGTTTATTTCTGGGTTCTCTGTTCTGATCCATTGATCTGTATGCCTGTTCTTATGCCAGTACCAAGCTGTTCTGAGTACAATTGTAGTATAACTTGTTATTAGGAAGTGTGATATTTCCCACTTTATTCTTCCTTCTCAAGATTGCCAAAGCTATTCATGTTCTTTTTTGGTTCCATATAAATTTTTGAAATATTTGTTCTATATCTTTGAGATTTGCCATTGGTATTTTAATAGGGATTTCATAGAATTTATAGATTGCTTTGGGTAATATAGCCATTTTAATGATGTTTAATCTTCCTATCCATGAACATGAAGTATACTTCCACTTGTTTGTATATTTTTTTATTTCTTTTCTCAATGTCTTTTTTTTTTAAATTATTTTTATTTATTTTATTTTTTTACAGAGACAGAGAGAGAGTCAGAGTGGGGGATAGACAGGGACAGACAGACAGGAACGGAGAGATGAGAAGCATCAACCATTAGTTTTTTTTTTTTTGAGCATTGCTACACCTTAGTTCATCGATTGCTTTCTCACATGTGCCTTGACCGTGGGCCTTCAGCAGACCAAGTAACCCCTGCTCGAGCCAGCGACCTTGGGTCCAAGCTGGCGAACTTTTTGCTGAAGCCAGATGAGCCCGCGCTCAAACTGGCAACCTTGGGGTCTCGAACCTGGGTCCTCCGCATCCCAGTCTGACACTCTATCCACTGCGCCACCGCCTGGTCAGGCTTTTCTCAATGTCTTATAATTTTCCGAGTATAAGTCTTTTACCTCCTTGGTTAAATTTACTCTTAGGTACTTTAATTTTTTTTTTATAATAGTGAAGGGAATTGTTTTCTTAATTTCTCTTTCAGACAGCTTATTGTTGGTTAATAAATATCCCACTGATTTCTGAATATTAATTTTATATCCTGCCACCTTTCTGAATTCATTTATCAGGTCTAGTAGTTTTTTGACTGAGATTTTAGGGTTTTCTATTATGTCATCAGCAAATAATGATAGTTTTACATCTTTTCCAATTTAAGTGCCTTTATTTCTTCTTCTTGTCTGATTGCTGTGACTAGGACTTCTAGAACTATGTTGAATAAGAGTGGTGGAAGGGGGCACCCTTGCCTTGTTCCTGATCTAAGGGGATTTCTTTTAATTTTTGCCCATTGAGTATGATGTTGGCCATGGGTTTATCATAGATGGCCTTTATCATGTTGAGATATATTTCTTGTATTTCCACTTTGCTGAGAGTTTTGATCACAAATGGGTGCCGAATTTTATCAAATGCTTTTTCTACATCTATTTATATTATCATGCAGCTTTTATTCTTCCTTTTATTTATGTGATGAATCATGTTGATTGATTTGCAAATTTTATACCAGCCTTGCCTCACAAGAATAAATCCTACTTGATCATGATATATGATTTTTTTCATGTATTTCTGGATCCAGTTTATTAATATTGTGTTGAAAATTTTAGCATCTAAGTTCATCAAGGATATTGGCCTATAGTTTTGTTTCCTTGTATTTTTTTGCCTGGTTTTAGAATGAGGATTATGCTTGTCTCGTAAAAGGAGCCTAGAAGTCTTTCCTCTTCTTGAATTTTTTTTTGAAATACCTTTAGAAGGATAGGTGTTAGTTCTTCTTTAAATATTTGATAAAATTCACCTGTGAAGCCATCTGGTCCAGGACTTTTGTTTACTGGGAGTTTTTTGATAACTGTTTCAATTTCATTTGTTGTGGTTGGTCTGTTTATGTTTTCTGATTCTTTCAGACTGAGTTTTAAAAGATTATATGTTTCTAGTAATTTATCCATTTCACTTAGATTGTCCAGTTTTTTGGCATACAGATCTTCATAGTATTTTCTTCGAATCCTTTGTATTTCTGTGGTGTCAGTTGTTACTTCTTTACTTACATTTCTAATTTTATTTGAGTTCTCTCTCTTTTTTCTTTGATGATCTGTTTAAAGATTCATCAATCTTGTTTACCTTTTCAAAAAGCAGCTCTTGATTTCATTAATCTTCTGTATTTTTTTTTTAGCCTCTGTGTCATTTATTTCTGCTCTGATCTTTATTATTTCCTTCCTTCTGCTTCCTCTGGGCTTTGTTGTTCTTTTTCTAGTTATTCTAAATGCAGGGTTAGTTGTTTATTTGAGCCTTTTCTTGCTTCTTAAGGTATGCTTGTAATGCTATGAACTTCTCTCTCAGGACTGCTTTTGCTGTGTCCTATTAATTTTGAGTTGTTGTATGTGCATTTTCATTTGTTTCAAGAAAATTTTTTATTTCTTCCTTGATCTCATTGTTAAGGCATTTAATATTTAATAACAAGCTATTTAGCCTTCAAGTGTTTTTGAATATATTTCAATTTTTCTATTGTAGTTGATTTCTAGTTTCATGCTGTTGTGATCAGAGAAGATGCTTGATATCATTTCAATCTTCTTAAATTTACTGAGACTCTTTTTGTGTCCTAACATGAGGTCTATCCTAGAGAATGTACCATAAGCACTTGAAAAGAATGTATATTCTGATGCTTTGGGGTAAAAGGTTCTGAAGATATCTATTAAATCTAGTAGACTTAGTGTGTCATTTTAGGCCACTATTTCTTTGTTAATTAATTAATTATTTTTTTACAGAGACAGAGAGAGTGTCAGAGGGAGGGATAGCTAGGGACAGACAAACAAGAATGGAGAGGGGTGAGAAGCATTAATCATTAGTTTTTTGTTGCACACCTTAGTTGTTCATTCATTGCTTTCTCATATGAGCCTTGACCATAGGCCTTCAGCAGACTGAGTAACCCCTTGCTTGAGCCAGCAACCTTAGGTCCAAGCTGGTGAGCTTTGCTCAAACCAGATGAGCCTGCACTCAAGCTGACGACCTTGGGGTCTTGAACCTGGGTCCTGTGCATCTCAGTTCGATGCTCTATCCACTGTGCCACCACCTGATCAGGCAGGCTCTTTGTTAATTTTTTATTTGGAGGACCTGTCCTTTGATGTTAATAGGGTATTAAAATTCCTTACTATTATAGTATTGCTGTTGATCTCGCCCTTTATGTCTATCAAAATCTGCTTTATATCATATATTTAGGTGAATCCTATATTAGGTGCATAGATATTTACAATGGTTATATCTTCCTGTTGAATTGCTCCCTTTATCATTATGTAGTGACCTTCTTTATCCCTTAATATAGCCTTTGTTTTAAAGTCAATTTTTTCAGATATAAGTATTGTTACCCCAACTTTTTTTATTTCCATTTGCGTGAAATACTTTTTTCATTCCCTCACTTTTAGTCTATGTGAATATTTTGTTCTGAGGTGGGTCTCTTGTAGACAGGATATGTACGAGTCCTGTTTTCCTATCCATGCTGCTACCCTATGTCTTTTGATTGGAGCATTTAATCCATTTATATTTAAGGTTATTATTGATATGTAGTTGTTTAATGCCATTTTATTCTTTAAATCTACAATCCTCATCTTCTTTATTTTTTTTGCTTTACTCTTTTTACAGCTGGCCCCTTAACATTTCTTACCATATGCATTTGGTTGTAATGAATTCCTTGAGTGTTTTTTTATCTGGGAAGCTTTATATTTCTCCTTCAATTTTAAACAATAACCCTGCTGGCTAAAGTAGTCTTGGTTGTAGTTTCTTGCTTTGTATCACTTTGAATATTTCTTGCCAATCCCTTCTGGCCTCAAGTGTTTTTGTTGAAAAGTCAGATGCCGTCCTTATGTGGGCTCCTCTGTATGTAATTAACTGCTTTCCTCTTGCAGCTTTTAGCATTCTTTCTTTGTCTTTTAATGTTGACACTTTAATTATGATGTGTCTTGCTGTAGGCCTCTTTGGGTTCCTCTTTAATGGAACTCTCTGTGCTTCTTGAACTTGTGTGACTTTTCCCTTTATCAATTTAGGGAAATTTTCAGCTATGTTTTCTTCAAAGAGGTTCTCTATTCCTTGTTCATTCTCTTCTTCAGTGACCCCTATGATATGGATGTTGTTTCTCTTCATGTTGTCATAGAGCTCTCTTAGAGTTTCCTCAAACTTTTTGAGCCTCTTTTCTTTTTGGTGCTCTGCTTTCGTGCCTTCGTTTATCTTGTTCTCTAAATTGCTAATTCAATCCTCTGCTTTATCCAGCCTGCTATTAATTCTTTCTAACACTGTCTTCATTTCTGGTATTGTATTTGTTATTTCTGACTTGTTCTTTTTTATTATTTCAATGTCCTTTTAGATACTTGCTATGTCTTTATTTAGGTGCTCATTATGTCCATCCATTGTTGCTCTAAGATCCTTGAGCATCCTAAAAAATTATTGTTTTAAACTTTGCATCTGGTATTTTGGTTACTTCCATCTCATTCAGTTCTTTTTCTGTGCATTTCACTTGTTGATTCATTTGGGTCACATTTCTCTGTATTCCTATTTTTTCTGTGTATCAGGTAGTGCTGTCTGACTTTGAAATTTTTGTGTTATCTTTATGAAGATGACAGGCTAAGTTGTACTTCTGTCCAAGGCACTTGTTTTCCTTGTTCTAAGAATTCTTCTTGAGGGTACTGTTTTCCCTCTCATTGTATGTGAGTATGAGATGCAGTTGGTCTTTTCATGGGTATGTTTATTCCTTTATGCTGGCTGGCTCTAAGGGTCAACCTTGATTATGTGTATTATACACTGTGCAGTGTCTGTCCTGTTGGGTGTATTTATTCCCCACAGGGTACCTGCTAGACTCTACCTTGGGTGCACTACTTGGGTAGGTAGTTGAGTCTAGAGTTGGTGCTGTGTGCCACCCACAACCAGTATTACTGTCTGTAATTCTTCTTGGGTTGGCATCAGCTGTTGTTTGTAACCCACTGTGGGCTACCAGTTTGTAGCTACTGCACTTTTCGCTGTTCGTATCTGCTTTTTCTATGTCTGGGTACTGTGGGTGGGGCCACCCTTTGTATAAGAATCAGCTTCCTCCTGCTTAGAGGTGACAAGAGCTCTGTAAAAGCCACAAGCCCTGTAAGATTTGTCTCCACTTTTCAGTTTCTCCTGCTCCTCTTGCAGCTGCCTGGTCTTCCCATAGAGTATTCTGTAGTTTGGGCTCAGATTGGCTTCCCCAAACCAACCCTTTTACAGGTTCCACACTTGGTGGGTGAGGACAGCTGAAGTTGTGAGTACAGTATTTGTGGGATCCCCTACTTCAGGGGTCTCTTGGTCAGAAGCTCAGTACAGAAAATGTGACCCCTACTCCAGAGCTTGATCCCTTAGCCACTGCTGGATACTCAAATTTTATTTCTTCCCAACAATGTGAGCCAGGTTCAGACTGAGTGTGGCTGACAGTTCCCTCTGCAGAAGTTCTTTCATCTGTTGAGACCCTGATCTCAGGGAAGAAGACTGAGAGCATTTTCTCCTGGGGCTGACTGTGCCCCTCCCAAAGGTTGCTAAGCCCCTCGGCCAGATCCAACAATAGACTCACAAGGACCCATACTTTAAATGTCCCTGCTCAAAGCCTCTCTCCCTTCCCCCTGTGGAATCTAGCCTAGCAGGAAAGAGTATCCAATGCTGAATCTGGCTGACTGTGAAGCTCCACCCTATCCAATGCACATGAGCTGCTGTGCTGGTGCTGATCAGAGAGTGAAACTTGCCTCAGCTGGACCTCGTGTGAGGAGTTTTTTCTTAAGATACTACTCTAGTAAGGGTTGTTAGGTCCTGAACCAATTCTTTCCACAGCTGGCCCTGGATGTGCCAGCCCTGGGCCTCCCAAGCAGGAACCCAGCACAGACCAGTCAGAGACAGTGACTATGATTGGCCCTCAGCAACCTTCTTGGAGCTACAAGCAATTCAGAGTTTGTAGTTCCCTCTGCTGGGCCCAGGTGTACATGAAAATACCAAGCTACACTTGTAGGCTGGCTTTTACTCACTCTGGTCCTGAGGAAAGTCCGCTCAAATGGCTGAGTTTCCCTGAGTCTTGTCTCCTGCATCCTGTCTGCTGGCTGCTCGTTGGGCTTAGCCGCTGAAAAAACCTCTTCTAGAGTCTAGAACAGGCATTGCCAAACTATAGCCCGCGGGCTGCATGAGGACCCCTGGGCCATTTATCTGGCTCCCCACTGCATTTCCGGAAGAGGCACCTCTTTCATTGGTGGTCAGTGAGAGGAGCACTGTATGTGGCAGCCCTCCAATGGTCTGAGGGACAGTGAACTGGCTCCTTGTGTAAAAAGTTTGGGGACCCCTTGTCTAGAATCTGTAGCAATCCAGGGATTAGGAAAGGTGGTGGGTGTGGCTCTGCCTCTTGGCCTAGGTGTCAGTCTGCCCAGACTTTTTTCACAGACCTCAGTAGGGTATGACCCCAGGAATCTCTTGGATGTGGCCTCTGTGACTCAGAGGTGTGGTCTTCCCCCTCCTCATACAGTTTCAGCTGCATCTCTTGTGAGGCGGAAGCATCAGTCATAGACTTGGGAGAGTATGTGGGGGAGCTCTGGTCTCAACACCAGAAAATTGATTCACTGACGTGCCACCCTGATTTCTGGCCTCTCAGAATGACCTGTCACCATCCTTGGGGTAGGAGAGACTCCTGAGGATGGAGCAGTTGCTTTTCCCCAGGCTGATTCTACACAAAGAGGATGCTTCACCCAGGAAAGATGGCAACTACCATACTAAAGAATGATTCAGCACAGGGGTTCTGGTAGCCATCCCCCATGGTGTCTCTCCTCAGGCCTCCAACTTTACACTCTCCTCCTGCGACTTCAGTCCTCTCAGCTCTCTTTCGCCAGAGCCCTGGGTAAGTGGCTGTGGACAAGGTTTTCTGTGCAGGCCCTTTAAAACAGAGTCTGCGTCTGAGAGCTGTGCCTCTTTCTTGCAGACAGAAACCTGGCTCTTTTCACAGCTAAATGCTGTCTTGTGCCTCTTCTAGGTTCTGGGGCCCTAGGCTGGGGCTCTGGGCCTGGGGCTGAGGACCCACACCTCTCAGGTCAACCCACCCCACTGTGAGAGTCCCTTCGGGTCACCACTTGCTCCTGGGAATGGGGCAGCCCTTTCTGCATCTCCACCCTTCCTGCTAGTCTCAGTGTGGCTTCTTAGGTGATCCTTGGTTATAGATTCCTCTTAGTTTAGTCCAAAGTTGGTTTTTCAAGAAGATTGTTCTTAAATTAAGTTGTGATCCAATTTGGTCCTTGGAGGTGACATTTGGAATGTCTACCTACTCCCTCTCCATCTTTCTTCCAAGTCTCCATGTGACTTCTTCTGTGATCCTCGGTTATAAACTCATCTTCATCTAGTTCTGGTCCCAATATCTTAAGGAAACAACAAGTGTCATGGACATTGTGATGAAAACAAGATGATCTCTGGAAACCTACTATCTCAATCAAGTAAAAATAGGCAATAAAAAGATAGCTTTTGACTCTGGGCTAGGACACACTTGGTCATTCTTTGATCTTGATGAGTAGATTAGAGTTGGTTGTGATCATTTTAAGAACTAGAACTTGAAAACAGACATTGACTACACTGTGTTAAAGTGGAGATTATGAATGAAGTTTGGGATTAATTAAGCTTAGTCTTTCTACATTCCTGATTTATCATACTAAATTATCAGTTTTAGTTGAATGAAATATTTAATCTTCCCAAACATGGAGCTGCAGAGATGGAAGAGAGATCCTTTTTCCCTGTTTACCTGATGAGCATATATTTAATAGAAAATTTTTTTTGCGTGTGTGTGTGTGTGTGTGTGTGTGTGACAGAGACAGAGAGAGACAGAAAGAGAGGGACAGGCTAATAGAAGTACTTTAAGTAGCTAATATTTCAGTCATGTGAACAGAGTTTAAGAAAGGGTTGTGACTGACAGATAACCTTTACTGTTGGTTACGATTCACAAAAATTGCAAAGTTGTTAGCCCTTTTCTATCAACATATAAGTTAGTTCATACTTTAGAAAAGATAATATTACTTCATAAGAAGGTGGTATTGGCTTCAAGTATGTATAATCTTTTTGATTTTTTGGCTGAAAAGATTTTGTATTTGTGCTTCCTTCAAACACATTGGAAAAGTGAAAACTACATAGGGAATTATTTTCTCTTTTGCTATACATACTAGTCCATCACACCTTACCAGGCAGGGGTCCTACAAATGATCATGGTTCTGAAATTGGCAGACTGATGCTATTAGTTCCTCTGAATGCTTGACATTCCACATCAATGAGAAAAAGAAAGAAAGAAAGAAAGAAAGAAAGAAAGAAAGAAAGAAAGAAAGAAAGAAAGAAAGGAAGAAGGAAAGAAAGAAAGAAAGAAAGAAAGAAAGAAAGAAAGAAAGAAAGAAAGAAAGAAAGAAAGAAAGAAAGAAAGAAAGAAAGAAGAAAGAAAGAGAGAGAAAGAAGTTCCTGCTGGGAACATGGTAGAAATGTTAGAATTCTTTCCAAAAGAAGAAGAAATCCAAATCAACAACAGCACATTGTTTGCATGTTTTTCTAAGCTTTATTTTCAGCTTTGAAAACTTTCACGCAATGCCTCCTGCCAGAATATGACATATACCACTGGGACTGAAACTAGCACCTGTGAGAAGGAAATCCATGACCATGAAAATATTCAGTCCCTGGGTGGGACAAGGCAAACTCTGTTTCATTGAGGTTGAGCCAGAAAAAGGCCCCAGTTTAGTTGGCACTGCAGCCATGGCCAGAAAGTAGTTTCCCAGGCACTTAGAATTCACAGCATTGCTTGGACTCTTAACACAGCTATACTAAAGTAGATTTTAAGATGTGGCTACATTTGATTGGTACACCTCATGTATATGGTATGATGTTTACTTCAATTACTTCAGATATTTTCCAAATATTGCAATCTCTTCTTGGCTTATCTGTTTACCTTCCAGATCAGTAATGTGAGTGAGTGAAGTGAGACCAAGCTTTAAGAAAAGTCAGTCAATATTATTTTTCCCACTTCTGGTAGAGACATGGTACATTGTATGAGTGATGCAACTAACACTTAGCCTCACTGTGTAGACGAGCCTTAGGAATGGCAGAAATTGGAAAAATATCAAAAGAGCTTATCCCATCTAAGGGTGGCGCAGTCACTCACTCCACTTGAGTGTTACCACACAGAATCTAGGCCCTGGGATAACAGATCCTCCACATTCTCAAGAGATACTGTATAATGTGAAATCAATGAATTTTTAGGTTTTAAGTGTTCTATGTGCCAGTGACGTCTATAAGCTATTCAAGGGTGTGTTTTATGTTTTAATCCCAAGCATTGCCCTTAAATTGTAGATCCATATCTTGCCTCCTCTTTTGAATTATTTTAGTAAATTCAAGTGAGCTAAGGTCTGTGTGTTTTATAGACATGCATATGGTACATACATAAAAGAAGTAGCTACATGATAGTATTTTGCTTATACCTGCCTTGTCAATGAAAAAAAATTGTATTAAATAGAATAAAACAGACATTGGAAAGAGAAAATTGAAGTGCAATATGGATGAGAAATTTATAGAAACACATGGCCTTCCAGAGTTGCAAGTTTTCCTACCTGGATATATCACATCCCAGAGTATGGAGAAAACATTAAATGATTATGAAACTACTTAGTAAATATTTGAAATAAGTGTTTGAGTAAATGAATAAAATATATCTAGGCTGCTGGATATAGTAAGAAAAATTTATACCAGTGGTTGCTAAATGGCTCCAAAGACAGATGCCAGTCTTAGAGCAGTTTCACCAATCTGTGAGCAAATGAAACAAAAAATACAGACAAGTATAGTATATGGAATATACTGTATGTATTTATTTGTATCTATGTGTGTATGTGCATAGATGTCTACTGTCCTTTTCTTTTGAGAAGACTAAATTTTCTTCTATTTTTGTTCTTTCTATTTTTTTAAATATTAAAATTGTGATTTTATGGTAACAGTACATATTAGTTTTTTATCTTCTTGAATAATTCTTTTGTCAAAATTAAAATTAATTAACTTCACTCAGTCTTCAAAATTTATTTCAAATATTTTTTTATTCAAAAAAAAAATCCAAAAATATAGCTCCACTGTATTAGGATCACTCTAGAGTTCCTAATGTTCACTTTTTATTTTATTTTATGTATTTATCTGTGTTGTGTTATGTCAAGCAGGTAAGTGGATGGAGCTCCAACTTATAAGTATGACAAATGAGAATCTACAAAAGCCTTAATAATTTGAAGAGATGGGCCACACTTTACAGGATAATTTTTTAACATGAACAAAGTCTGAATGATTTATTGAAGAATTGAGGACCTCAAGCCAACCACACAGTTACCTAATGGGGTGTGAGATCTAAGAACCATTAATAGAACTGCATAGAAAATTGCCCTCTTCAGCTCTTCCCTTGTCAGCATATTAATGGATATTGCATGTGAATCTAGATGTCACTTTCAGGAAGGATGTATCTGAGCAAAGTTGTGCTATTTTGTGGAACAGAAGCAAGGAGACAAGGATTCTGACCATGCCAGATGAAGAATAAAGTCTGGGATATTTGGCCTAACGAATGAGATTGAGGATTATTATTGGTATCAAGTTCTTGAAGGTATAACAATTTTCTTTATTACATAAAAGGTAGAATTAAAGATCATGAGCACAGATTATGAGAGACAAATTACGGTTTAGCCAAAAAAGAGAGATCTAAGTAGTGGACACCTACGCTAAGATTTGATGTTGATGAGTCTTTGCCAGCCATGGGACTAGACCTAAATTTAACCAGTAGTTTTTCCTGGAAGCCATGTGTTGTCATTCCCATTTTATCAGTGCCACAGATGAGTGTGTGGGCTGGTGTCTGAGTTATGTAGAGAATTGGAATTAGGAAGCTCTGACTCTACCACCACGAGGTTTGTAGCAGTCACCTCACTTCTTGGAGCCTTGGTATCTCATTTGTAAAATAAGAGCTCAACAACCTTGTTTTTTTCTTTTCTCTCTTGTTCTTTCTTTTTTTTCTCCCTATTGCTGCTATAACAAATCACCACAACTTAGTGCTTTAAATAACATAGATTTATTACTTTACAGCTCTGGAGATCAGAAGTCTGAAATAGGTCTTACTGGGCTAAAATCAAGGTGTCAACAACAGAGCTTGAGATTTTTTTCTGGAGACTTTGAGGAAGAATCACTTTCTTGTCTTTTCCAGTTTTAGAAGCACCCACATTCCTTGGCTCATGGTTCTTTTCCATCTTCAAGGCTGTCAGTGGTGAGTCAAGTGATTTTCACATCAAGTCACTGACACTCATCCTTCGCCTCTCTATTCCCCATATAGAACCATTGTGATTAAAGTGGGCATACCTAGGGAAGGAATCCTTATCATTTTATTATTTTAATGTCAGAGGGCTATCACATTAATTCCATCTGCAATATATTCATGGGTTCTAAGGATCAGAACACGGACCTTTTGTGAGCATTTTTGAGCACCATTATTCTGTCTACCACATCCTTTAAAGTTATTTTTTTTGTACTGTCTTATAGTTATGGGAAATAATATCATTTAAGGCCTCACTTATTACAAAGAAATGAGACAATTGCCAGGGAGCTGAGTGAGCCTGAAATTTGTCAGAGCTCATGGCATCCTCTTGGTGTCCCTCACAGATCACACTTAACTCTGAATTACCAAATGATCTGACACTGATTATTCTTTTCAACTAGGCCTCAGCCAAAGACCAAGCCCTCAGTACTTTGATTTCTGATGTTATTAAAATAGCAGCTGGTTTTCCAGATGATTGTATGCTTCTTTGTTTACCAGTTTTGGGAATGGAAGTGCACAGAGCATGGGCAGCACTCCTGTGCAATTCTTGCGTGGTCTCACACATAGTAGATCCTGTTATGTGGCGGTCTGTGCTTACCCTTATGAAGTCGAGATGACAGCCCTTCCTAAGGATGAAATAGAGTGTAAGATATTAGAAGCTCCCTTGCCTCTACTATCATGGTGCTGAACAGAGCAGTACCATTAGGGGGAAAAATGTTTACCCAATATCCCTAAATAACCAGGCACAACTCTGCCCAAACAGCTAGAAAAAAACCCCTAGTTTATGACCTGTGATAAATCAGTATTCCAAACAGGCTCACTAATGTTCTTTTAAAATTTTTTTCACTAGAATATTTATGTTCTTGACTTTCCAAGTTGAAAGTGTTGTGTGAGCCCTGTTCAGAATAGAGGCGTGAGTGGCAGGCTGACTCTCCTCCCAACAAACAGCCATGTAACTTAAGAAAATGATAAAACAACTATTTAAAGAATTTGGAAATTTCCCTAAGGGCACACAGAGAATGGATTAACCTTCATTCAAGAAAACCTACTAAATCTCAGTATAAACAGTGAGAATCTGTGGCATTTGAGCCACAACTGACTCCCTTCGTCTCCCTCTCTGCCAAGCTCCTCCTTCCGAAAGCTGCTCCAGGAGCTCTAATTCTGATGAGTGCGGTAACCAACTGAGAACTTCCTCTCCCCACGGTCCTAGTCCAGGGCCACATTTCAACCCAGGAGCAGGCTGCCAGCTTGTCTCATCTCCTTCAGTCCCATGTTGCAAAGCTTTATTCAAGTAAGAGGAGCTGAGAGCATCACATCTCTCTTTCTGTACAAACCTCACTCATAAAACAGAAAGTCTAGCCAGGCACGGTGGGCTGATCACAAGGCAGGGCCCCAATTACTCCTAATCGGTCATTTATGGGGCAGAGATTATACTCTGAGAGATGCAAGCCGAAAAGACTAGGGACCACTAAGCTTCCAGTGAGTGCTTCCAGCACTGTCCTGTCAAGCAGTGGTGTCACTCTGTGAGAAACAGGCCACTGTCCCTGTCTCCAGCTCTTGTGAGGTTCTATCTTAGGAGGGAGGCAGGTCTTAAAGACAAAGAGCTCCTAGCTCTCCCTGAGGAAAATAACTTTATGGGAAAGAGAGCAGGGAGTTTTTCCTGCCTAACTGAAGGGCATTGTTGGAAAGAATGGGGATTTAGGTGTAAAGTAATTCAAAGTGCTCTTATTAATAGAGAGAACCAAGAAAAGCTCTCCTGGATCAGAATCAACCCTAAGAAAGTAGAGTGCAAGTTCTAGGCCTCACTCCGTCAGGACCAATCAGAGCAGGTGGTGGGGTCAACGTGGCAATGTGCCCCAAGCAGCACACAGATCACTAAACAAAGAACAGATGCCTCATTAGAAGTCGGATCTTAAGCAAAACCTTTGACAATCACTGATTGACTAATAAGTTACCCTTACCTAGGGAAAATTGCTAGGAAACCAGACTCAAAAATAAAACCCATGCATCTTTAGCAGTGTGAAGACTATGTGTATGTTCGAGACTGTGCCTTTCCAGAACTTAGCAGAGATGTCAAATAGAACCTAATTTCTGTTTGAGAATGGGGAAAAGACAAACTTCTTGAACTGTGATAACATCCTCCTTTACCTGAATGTAAATGTACAGTATGATCTAACTGGCCGAAGAAGCTAAAATATAACCTTTGAACAATAAATGACCTATGCAGTTTGAGAGGCAGCGCCTAGGTAGAAGGCTAAAAGATAAAAACAGGAAGCAATACTTGACAGGGACATCAGAGGGTGAACACAGGGGGAAGTGTGTGTGTGTGTGTGTGTGTGTGTGTGTGTGTGTGTGTGTGTGTGAGAAATAGACTTCTCATACAGATCAGTCAATCCACTCAACAAATAAATCAGTGGCTGAGCAAACAGCGGCAACACTTACCCATGAGGGAGGATATCAGAATCCAGAACTGCTACAACATAGTTAAAGTTTTTAGTTTTCAGCTAAAAATTACAAAACATGCAAAGAAAAAGAAAAGGGTGACTCATACAAGAAATAAAGCAGGGTAACTAAGGGGTCCAGATGTGCAAATTAAAATTAGTAGGCCATCTTTAAAACAGCCATTGTAATCATATGCAAAAAAAGAAAAAAAAAAGAACCCATGTATAAACAATTAAAGGAAGGTGTGAAGACCATGTTTTATCAAATAAAAATATCACTTAATACATAAAAATTATTTTTAAAGAATCAAATAAAAGTTCTGGAGTTGAAAGTAAAATGACCAAATTAACAAACTCATGAGATGGGCTCAATAATAGATCTGAGCTGACAGAAAAAGAATTGGTAGATTTGAATATCAGTCAATAGAGATTTAAAATTTAAATGCAAAGAGAAAAAAACAACAACAAAGAAAAGTGAACAAACCTTCAGAGAAATATTTAATACTATTAAATACACCAAAATATGCATAATGGAATAATTAGAAAAAAGAAAAAGGGGCAAAAATAATGGATCAAATAATGGAAAAAAAATAATGACTGATAATATCTAAAATGTGATGAAAAACATTAGTTTACAAATCAATGAAATTTGAGTAATGATAGAGTAAATGCAAAGGTTGCATACTCATACAAATCTAACACAACACGTTGAAAGACAAAGAAAACAAAGTTGGAGGAGTCACATGTCTCAATTTCTAACCCTACTACACAGCTGCAGTAATCAAAGCAGTGTGATACTAGCTGACAGATAGACTTATATAGATAAATGGAATTTAATTGAAAGTCCAGAAATAAACTCTTACATTGATGGTCAATTCATTTTTGACAAGGGTGTCACTGGGAGAAGAAATGTCTTTATAGATGGTGCTGGGACAGCTAAATATCCACACAGAAAAGATTGAAGTTGAACTTCCTTCTTATATAACATACAAAAATTAACCAAAAATCAATCAATGACCAAAATGTAAGAGCTAAAACTATAACTAATTTAAAAGTGAACCATACCTTGGAATATATGATATAGGAAGTTAAAAAAATGGCTAATAGCTAATAAATAACTGTTTAAACAAACTGGAAAAATATATAATGACTGTTATTAAAACATGGAGATTTTGTCAACTATAGCCAACTTTTTTTTGTCACATTAGAAGAAAAAGTTTTTTAGTCAAAGTCTTTTCTACAAAAGCTTTGTTAAAATATAGCAAGAACAAAGTGAACTGAGGAACGGAATAGAGGCAGAGGCGAGGTTACAGGGACAGCTGTCAGAGGGAAGGGGGATGAGGGGATGGGATCAGAGAAGGTGAGGGATTAGTGAAATTATATATATGTAAAACAGAGATGCAGATAACAGAACAGCAAATCCGAGAGAGGGAAGAGGGGAAGGGGTTAGGGGGAGAAAGGTAAAAGGGATGTAATGGGGGACACAGTGGTGGGGGTGAGGATGTTATATTGAGTGGGACACTTGAATCCATGTTAACACAATAACTTAAATTTAATAAAAATTTAAAAAATATATATATAGCCAACCCTCTCTTGCTTTTCTTTGGTATCATATTAAATGCCATCTAAGTTAGCAATAACAGGCCCTCAAATTATTGTTTCTTTAAATCTTAAAAAAGTATATGGTGACAGAAAATGATTTGACTTTGGGTGATGGGTATACAATAAAATAAATAGTTCAAATGCTATAGAAATGTTTACCTGAAACCTATGTACTCTTATTGATCACTGTCATCCCATTAAATTTTATTTTCTAAATAAAATATAAAAAAATCTTTAAACAAAGTTACCTTAGAATATCATTGATCTTTTATTTTTACCATTAAATAGTATTACTCATGATATATTATATATATATTATCATAGTTAAATTTTATACATATATCAGAAAACTTTTATTATTGTATCATTATTCAAGAAAGGTAACAGGTATTAGAATACAAATAGTTTTTTTCTATCAATGAATACATAAAATATCTCTGTAATCCTTCATGGATCTAGAACCCAGGATTTAACAAGAATCAATACTTTTCAAAATGAAGTGTTCTTCTCAGGTTATCATAATAGTAGAAAGAGTTTCTCTCTCCAGAGTCCTTCTCCAGCAAAATCTAAAATTAAAGTTAATATTTAAAGGTTCATTTTACTCTGGGGTGGGGTTGCCTTGACTTATCAAATAGTCGTTCCTTCTCTTCATGAGTATTTGCTGTATTCACAAGTGGGTGAGAAAATTTGGCTTAGAAATGTAAGCCCTCTTGTTTCCTAAAAATTTTTGTAGCATATTTTTTATTGTAGACGTGGAAAATTTCTTGTAGTTAGTGTTACATACAGAATAAAGGTCAGAAAAGACATCACATATTCTTCTGCATCTGAGTTTCACGGAGTCCAGCTTTTTGCCATACAGATCACAATATCTGACGGGCAGCATAAACCACACATGGTATTCAGCTATACCTTCTGCTTATTTATGGATAATGACGGGTTGGTTAATTAGGCCTGTAAACAACTTTGCTAGACAGCCTTTCCTGAGATTGAGTTTTTCTAGGGAATGAATTTAATAATTTATACTGAAAGAAATAGTTTTCTTTTTAAGGATATCTACCTCAGAAATGAAGATTCAACTGAACCTAAAAATTATCCTGATGGGGCTATACTGAAAATTATACACAAACAGAAAAATCACTTCTGCCTAGAGAAATCAACCTACTAGAGCTTTATCTTGTATGGTACGAACTTTCTTCTTAGGTGAATACCAACAAAATTATACTTTATTTTCCAAACTATATATTTTTTTCTGATTCAATATTTATACAGTGTATCCATAAAGTCATGGTGCACTTTTGACTGGTCACAGGAAAGCAACAAAAGATGATAGAAATGTGAAATTTGCACCAAGTAAAAGGAAAACTCTCCCAGTTTCATACCTATTCAGTGCAGTTCGATGTGGGCTCATGCACAGATTTTTTAGGGCTCCTTAGGTAGCTATCCCGTATAGCCTCTACAGACTCGTCACTGACTGATGGCCTACCAGAATGGGGATTTCTTCACCAAACTGCCAGTTTCCTTCAACTGCTTATCCCACCGAGTAATGTTATTCCTATATGGTGGCGCTTTGTTATAAACACGCAGATATTCATGTTGCACTTTGATCACGGATTCAAATTTAGCGAGCCACAGAACACACTGAACTTTCCTCTGTACCTTCCACATCTCGACTGGCATGGCTGTGGGCTGCTCCGCTGTATACAGTGTTACGTCATCATCTGCGCATGCGCGCCACATCATCCTACAGAAACTGGGAGGGTTTTCCTTTTATTTGGTGCAGATTTCACATTTCTATCGTCTTTTGTTGCTTTCCTGTGACCAGTAAAAAGTGCACCATGACTTTACGGACACACTGTATATTTGATTGGTATAGTAAATAAGCCGACAGTTTATGTTAGTCTCTACTTTGCATAATATGATGAAGCTATTAATAGTCTCTGATCAGTGATGATGTGTCTTAATTAGGTCTTCTCTCAACTAATGAATCTAGAAAAGTCTCTAGTGAATTGGTGTTTTTGTTACTCAGAATTTTTTCATACACCGTCTTTTCTTTTTATTTGAAGGAAAGAGGAGTAATATAGTACTACAACACTCCTCTGGGGAATCATTCTTTTCTATTCTCTTGTTAAGTGACATGTGAGATGGACTCTAGTCTTTATTCAGTATTCTGGGAGCTAGGTCTTGACTAAACCACTGGTTTATCTCAACCTTCAGCCACAGTGATTGACACAGCAATTGGCTTGTTATTCAATCAGAGTTTATTTGATGAGAGAGGAGATTTGCCAAGGCTGGTGGAGAAAAATGGCTTTCTTTTTTCCCTCTGTGCTGCATAGCATGAGGAGTTCAATTCAATACCTGCTGCAGCCACGCTCCCTACCCAAAGGGGAGGGCCCAACTTGCCAAAGGAACCAAGTTGAAGTTTCCAGATAAATTATTACTGTAGAGTGCGGAGAAGAGACACAGAGAAGAAGAGGCCTTTTGTCAGAACATTTCAGCCACTGGATCAAGCCTCATCTCAAATTAAATATATATATATATGTGTGTGTATATATATATATATATATACATACATACAGTATGTATATACCTAGACTCTTAAATTACTAAGGAATAGATTTAATTTATATTTAAGTTGATTTAATTTAGATTTTCTGACACTTGATGATACAGCCAAAGAAATGCTACTCAACTGATAAAGAAGTGAAAGCTTATTTATTAAAATTATTTTTCCTTATTAATACATATATTTGACTATCAGAAAAACATCACTTACAAAGAAGTGTGTGTGTGTGTGTGTGTGCATGCGTGCGTGCACGTGGGCGTGTGCACGCACTATCAGTGGTGTGATTCTTGTGATTGGGAACCACACACAGGTGAAAAGTTGAGCATGGATTGGGTGTGAACCTTGTAACAAGCTGCTGCTTATTTCCGACCTTAAGTCCATAGAGGAAATACCACTTTGAAGTCCAGTTTCTTTATTTTTTTAATGTTGAGCTTAACTGATTGTTTTACCCTGTGAATTTCTTGGACACTATGCAAGCTTATTTTAGTTTTAAACTCTAGTGCTCTTAGATTCCCTCAATGTCTTTAAAAGGAAAGAAACATTGCCATGCTGCTTCCCATTTAGGGACTCCTTAATAGAGGATCAACAATGGCAGCTGCCTGCAATTTCCCCAATTTACTATAATTTCCTCTGGCCTTTGCATTTCAAATGAACAAGAGGAATTTCTTTAAAAAAATTTGTTTCGGACAAATGTTATACTTATGTTCCATAATAAGCACTAAGTTACAATCTATCTTATCCCCCAATAAATCTTACCATACCAATGTTAGATTCCGCACGACTCCACCCCTACCAGGCAGGTTCCTTTCTACCTTTATTTCACTTTGCACGACTGGCTCTTTGTTTTGTTCCTTCCTTGTGGTACACGATTTTAAAAATGTCAATTCTAGGAACTCCTGTGGTTTGAGCATGTTTCTTTTTGTTCCTATTTTGAAAGACGGCAAATTTGCATCTAATTTTTCAAAGAATAAACATCTCTTAAGATTTCAAATCTGATTCAGTTAGGTATGAAGTCTTAGGCTTGTATATGCATGGTTTAAAGGAAAAAATATCTTGGAAACCTTTCTTTTGATTTTATCAACATATGTTCTAAGTATGTCCAATTAGTGGATTGAATTACCTGGATTGGCTCTCTATATAAAGTCCTTCTTTCCTTTTCTCTTCTCACTCTTTAATGTCTAAAAATAAGGATTGGCTCTGATGCCCCAGTATAAATATTCCTTCAAAGGTTACCAATTCTAAGCAGGGATTCCAGTGTCTAATCTTATTTTTCATGCCACTTCTAGTGCACCTTATAACAATTGACTTTATTTCTCGATACCATCTTTGCTTTAACAATTAGAATGCAGAATCTTGTGCTTTGTTTTTTTTCAGTTCACATCCCAAATTCAGGCATTTCAAAGAGTTCCCTCTTTAATCTTTATTTCCTTTTTTGTATGTGTGCCATTGCTCATTGCCAAGAACTCTAAAGTCAGCTCCATGTGTAACTTCAAATTCTATCTTCATCATCTCTAATTACTATGTTGAACACTACATCCCACATGTTCGATACATGCTTAATATCACCTTTTGGAACCCTCTACATGATTTCAAATTTAACTGATTCCATTATCTTTCACCCTAAATTAGAACTTTTTCCTTGGACTGAACAACTTGGACTTAGTACTTATTTAAACTTTTTCTCCTGAAGCTAACATCCATTCATTAATCTATTTCTCTATTATTACATATTCAGGCTTATTTTTTTTTTTTTTTTGTATCTCCCTCCTACAATTCTGGAAAAAATTCTAATGATCTCTGACTGCTCCCTTGCAAGAACTTCCTCCCCAGGTCCCTCATATCTAGTCTGTCCTTTTTAATGTATACCAACAATCTCTGTGCTTTTTTAGACCTTTAAAATTCTGTTATTGCAAAATAATACAATTACAATGTCCTAACATAGCCTTTCCTCACCTCTATACTTTTCTAACTTTACTGCTTGCTCTTCCTCCACCTGAAGAGTGAGACTGTTTCACCCTTTACTGCCCTCCAGTCCAAGCAAAGCCCTAGAATGGAGTGAATTTCTTCCATCTTTATCTGCGAGAGTTCAAACATGAAGCTGTGGAAACTGCCAAGCCTTCAGTATTTCTTCTTTCCCTGCTAGCCTCTTTTCTCTCACCTCTCACTGGAAAAACCCTTTCTATTTTTTACTTTCATTAAGTCAAAAAGTTTTGTTATTGTTATTATTTTTTAACTTGTTACTTAAACTTTTTAAAAATTTATTGATTGATTCAGACAAAGAGGAAGGAAGGAGAGAGACACAGAAAGAGAGAGAAACATTGGTTTGTTGTTCCACTTATTTATGCACTCATTGGTTGATTCTTTTAAATGCCCTGACCAAAGATTGAACCTGCAACTTTGGCGTATCGGGACCATGGTCTAACCAACTAAGCTACTCAACCTGGGGTAACTGTTACTTTTACTTAAAATTGTTATTTAAAAATTACTTATTATGTAAGTTTTTCACTGTTATTATTTGTGTATGTCCTCTTGCCAAGAAAGTCATAACTTCCTTGAGAACTGGTCATTCATAGTATTCATTTTTCTATTCTCTATGGTGCCTGGTGAAGAAACTGAATAGGTGTTCAAGTAAATCTTTAAATTTATTGCCAATTTTATGCAAACTTAATGAGGTTATGAAATAACTTTCAGCATTTTAAACTTTTAATTTTCTTTATAAACAATTTTTCTAAGTGGGAGAAATATTTTTTCTCATAAAGAATGTATAATATAGCTCTATCTAAAATGAAATAACACTAGTGAAAAAAATATTATAGTTCCAATAAACAATATGATTAAAGTTTCAGATATTTTCTCATAATCTCTTGCCCTCTTGTAGTAGCTAGAGCTGAGTTCAAAAACTGAGTCTGCCGGCCAGGGCACACAGGAGAAGCGCCCATTTGCTTCTCCACCCCTCCACCGCGCTTTCCTCTCTGTCTGTCTCTCTCGTCTCCTCCCGCAGCCAAGGCTCCATTGGAGCAAAGATGGCCCGGGCGCTGGGGATGGCTCTGTGGCCTCTGCCCCAGGCGCTAGAGTGGCTCTGGTCGCAACATGGCGACGCCCAGGATGGGCAGAGCATCGCCCCCTGGTGGGCAGAGCGTCGCCCCTGGTGGGCGTGCCGGGTGGATCCGGTCGGGTGCATGCGGGAGTCTGTCTGACTGTCTCTCCCTGTTTCCAGCTTCAGAAAAATGAAAAAAAAAAAAAAAAAAAAAAAACTGAGTCTGCTACTGTGTAATTAAGTGGCATTGGCTAGAATACATAATCTTTATAAGCCTATTTATTTACTTGTAAAGGAAGACTAGAGCTCCATATTGATGCTTTTTGTTTTTTTTTATTTTTTTTAATTTTTATTTATTCATTCTTAGAGAAACAGGAGAGAGAGAGAGAGAGAGAGAGAGAGAGAGAGAGAGAGAGAGAGAGAGAGAGAGAGGGGGGAGGAGCAGGAAGCATCAACTCCCATATGTGCCTCGACCAGGCAAGCCCAGGGTTTCGAACTGGTGACTTCAGTGTTCCAGGTCAACGCTTTATCCACTGCACCACCACAGGTCAGGCCCATATTGATGCTTTTAAGACTAAATAGGACAGTACACGTAAATAAGTGATACAGAAAACACATTCAATATACAATAGTTACCACTGATATTATTATCTATTGTGGACTATATTTTTTTTAGCATTTACAACTCTCATTTTATTCCACTGTGTGAAATCTTTGAAACTTTAGATGATTCCCGGGGCACAGTTACCCCTCTCAGGTTTATCACACATTGCATTCTCTGCTTTTCTCAAATTTCTGAGAGTCTTCTTTGCTTAGATCATAAAATCTGCCCTGATGTCTCATCATCAAATTGTTGCACAAGAATAGAAAAATTGGCAGTTACTTTTATTTATTGGGATTTAAAAGTGTTCTATTTGTATCGCACAGTCCTCCACAGATGGGAGCTTTATTTTTTTTAACTTCTAATAATATAATTTTTTGATCTATTCCATTGTCTAATTACCATATACATATATGATAGAAATTATCTAAACTGGAAACAGGTTAAATGAACATTTTGAAGAGGAAATCTTTATAAACCTTCATAATTCATCGTGGTCAGTGCAGCAGAGGTATCAACACGTGTCATATTGTCATTATCAAGCATTTCTGATGTCTGTCTACTACTTTGCCATTTACAAAACACCATTGCCTCTTCACCACCTTTGAATTTTGCAAAATCCAGTCAGAAAAGCAGGACAGGTACTATTATTTCAATATTATAAATGTTGAAACTAAGGCTCTCAAAAATTGTTTAAGTTGCATAAATGTAAGGGAAAGTCACATTCAGAACAGTGTTCTGATTCCTAATCAAAGGTATTTCAATCTATTCTCCCTAATTCATAACATTCATGGCTGTATAGAAAAATTAATCAAACTTACTAACAGCAGAATATTAAAATAAAGTAGGTATCCTAAAAAATTAACAATCTCTTTCTTGTTATTAAAACAGTAAAAAACTCCTTTTATATTACTGTTCATATTTTATGATTAAATAGGAGTTTACAACATTCTTAATAAAAAAAAAAACCTCACCAACTTTCAGTAACCTTGTGTTTCCTTCTTTCTTCTCTCATTTTTTTTTTTTTTTTGGCATGTAAACTAGTTGCAGTTATGTAAGTCAGCAAATAAGAGAACATTAAAAAATATGCCTGACATGTGGTGGCGCAGTGGATAAAGCTTTGACCTGAAATGCTGAGGTTGCCGGTTCAAAAACCTGGGCCTGCTCGGTCAAGGCACATATAGGAGTTGATGCTTCCTGCTCCTCCCCACTTCTCTCTCTCTCTTTCTCTTCTCTAAAATGAATAAATAAAAATTAAAATATATATATATATATATATTGGAGTGTATGTACTTTTCACAAAAACAAAAAGTGTTGACAAATAATGCTTTTGTTGTTCACAAACCTCTGGTGACATCTACGGAATATAGCAAGAACACTGATAGGAACTTACTATAATAATTAGGTAGCTAAAAAAAACATTTAAATATGATTATCATTGCTCATTACTATAATAGTCTTTATATAATAAGTCATTAATAAATCATAGACAGAAGTATTATCTATGAAGACAGTTGTCTGAGTGACAGAAATAGGTGATAGCATTTTTATTTTAGTGATTAGAAGCATCTATTTGTAAAGCTGATTATATTATTTTTTTTTCCTCCTAAAAATTGATTCTTGTGGCTCTGAGTAACTTAAGAGTGATTTAATTTTGGACATAAAAATGTTCACATCAAGATATTTGATAGCCAATGTATGTAAACATCCTGGCTGTCTGTCAATAGATGACTGGATCAAGAGGATGGTAGATAGCATATACAATGGAATATTACTCAGCAGTAAAACAGAATGAATTCTTCCTCTTTGTGACAACATGGATGGACCTTGAGGGTATTATGCCAAGTGAATGAAGTCAGACAGAGAAAAACAAATACAATATGATTTCACTTATCTGTGAAATCTAAAAACAAAAACAAAACAGAAACAGACTCACAGATACCAAGAACAAACTGACGATTTTTAGATGAGAGGTGGGTAGGTTTAAAAAGTGAAGGGGAACAAGAGGTACATGCTTCCACTTACAAAATAAGGCATGGAATGTAATGTGCAGAATATGGAACATAGTCAACGATATCAGCATACCTTAATACAGTGACAGTTTCTAGACTGGTCATGGTGATCACTATGTTGTACACCTGAAACTAATGTAATATTGTATAACAACTATACTTTAATAAAAATCTTAAAGCATAAAAAAAAAAGATATTTGGTAATACAAGCATTAGTAAATTGGGGATAGTACAACTTACCTCATAAAATTTTTGTGAAGCGTAATCATGTACACTTGGTACATAATAAATACTCAATGCATTCTGTTAGTATTAGTAGTATTATTCCCCTCCCACTCTTTAAGATTAAATATATGGTGAAGTTGATAACAAAAAAAAAAGGCCACAACTTCCCATCCCTCTTTATATGCATGTCCTTGGCAAGGTAACTTTATAGCTTCTCCTAAGGGGACCCATGACTTGCTTTTACAAATAGTATGCATCAAAGATGACACTGCATATTACATATATTCACCTAGTCTCTTGGGACCTCTGCTTCCATCATATAATGAAACCCAGGCAAACCTAATAAAGAAAGTAACTTTATAGCTTCTCCTAAGGGGACCCATGACTTGTGTTTACAAATAGTATGCATCAAAGATGACACTGCACATTACATATATTCACCTAGTCTCTTGAGACCTCTGCTTCCATCATTTAATGAAACCCAGGCAAATCTAATAAAGAATGTTATAAATTAAGTTCTGTGATCTAATGGAGACTGAGAGAACCTTCATTTGATTGCCCAAGGTATATTAGGTAGCTTCTTTCCTGACATTCAGTGAACCGACCCCCTAAATGAGCCCAGCCGGCACACAGTTATTTTGAGTACACAGAATATACAGATGTAAAGTGAATACGGTTTTATTTTTTATAAGAAATTGAGGCAACAAGCATTATTAAAAATAAAAAGAGGATAAAGAGGCCACCATAAGCAGCATTCAAGACCGTAAAGCTAAAAATTATATCATGAAGTTTTTCTCTGTAGTAATAAATTCTGATAATACTTTAATCACTTTTTATGTAGAAAACAATTTAATATGACATGAAATTGTTTACTTTTTTGAATCTAAATGAGAATTTTAATTCCTTGCATTATGATACCAAATACATCTTTCCTGTATTACTTCTGTAACTTAAGTGAGAAAATGAAAATTTAGATGCACTTACTCTAGATAAATTAGCTCATTTCAAAATTTTTTATTTTTGTATTTAATAAGACGTAATAAGATTGAAATAATTTTTTTTTATGTTTCTTTGAAAAATATCCTGGTGTAAAAAAAATACAGATAAATTTATCCAGCACCTCTTGTAACATAAAAAGGACCTAGACATTTAAAAATGTTTTATAGTTATCCCTTAGAATGAGACAAATGAACACTATTTGAATAGAAGAATGGAAACTAAATGGAAAACCAATTTAACACTACAAACACCTGGAAAGCTTAAGCATTTGGTTTATTAAATTTCCAGACAGAAGAAGTTGGGGTTTATTTTTACATATTCAAAATATATATAGTATTTCCTATCTTAAACAAACATGCTTACTAATTTAGCATAAGCTTCCTCCTACTAATCTAGTAACTTTTAATATTATTTGTTCTGGTCAATGACACCACCGCTTTATCCACCTTGTTTTCCCACCAGAGATATATGTGTGACATCCGGACACTGGTAGGGAATATATTTTAACTGAGGTTCCCATGGTCTACATCATCTATTGTTTGAAACACAATAAATTGGCAGGGAGTTGCTTGGCACCTGGAAACACATGATGTGATATAATTACTAAGTATTTTGTAGGGTGAATTGTTACTCTTATATAAACCTTACAAGTGTGAGTGACTAGCACCTGTATACAATATTTCTAAGTCCATTTCCTTATCAAGAGCCAGACAGTTTACCTCTTATTGATAACCAAATGCTTCTGTATCACCCTTTAAAGGACTAAGAAACCAATGAAATGATATTTTGAAGACTTAGTAACATTATACCTCTTTCTCTCATTTACACATCTGAGCAAACATAATGCAATTTTCTCTAAGGGGATCCATAAGGAAACAACAGTGAAGGTTACATAAGAAACGAGTATTATTATTAGACTCTAGTATCAACTCATAGTCCAGAAAACATCTTTTAAAAATACTTAAAAATTTCTTGTGACTAAACTTTTCATCTTTATGATCACTGGCCTACTTAAAATTTTTTTTTTAGAATACATAGATGGTATTTGTGGGATTTGTACAGGTGGACAATAAATTTATTGCCTCCAAATGCTGTTTTACATATTACTTCTCTCTTCTAAAGTAGACAATCAAGTCTTAAATCTTCAATGAACCATTAAGACATTATTCATAGTCGATTTTACTTTATAATAAAATTAGTTTGTAGTTTACCTATTTAAATAGCTAACCAATTAGCAAAAAAATCCTAGATTATATTTTCTAGGTTCAAATGGAAGTTGAGTTTAATACGTGGCCCGGTAACTGTCAAAATTAACTTTTCAAAAATTATACAAAATATACACATAGAATTAGAGGGAAAGACATTATTAAATTAGACAAAATAACAAGAACAATAAAAACTGTCAATGACAAGACAAGAATCACAATTGAATGAAAATAGGAAAGATAAATGAAAATCATTCTTGAAGAGTTTAGGACTTATTTTTAAGTTGACTTTTATGACTAAACAGTCAGTGATCATTTATTTTCAAAAAAATGGGTTAATCCTTAAAATAAGAAGTTTTAATTTATAAATACAAGTACTTTACCTAGAAAACATGGAACTTAAGTTGAAAAACTTTATAGTAAACTAAAAAGCTTTCCATTTTAGAACTGTGATGTTTCCTAGCCTATTTCCTATTCACATCATGAACATCATGAGTCATTGTTTCTCTGAATTACGTTCTTTCCCCTTCAATGAATAATCTTTCCAGTATAAATATGATTAACCTTCTCTCTGTATGTCTGTTTTCCTTCCCTTTTTTTCTAACTTGAATTACTTAAAATATTTATTTTGAGTCTCGGGTCATCCTGAATATGACTGCAGTCCTTATGAGAAATAGCTTCCTTTGGTGTTGTGTGACTAACATAATCAGTTAACAGTTGACATAATACCTATCAATCATGATGCCTGATAATTGGAAACTTTAAAAAAATTAGTGGGGGTGCTTAGGCAAATCAATTCTGGAATCAGAAAACTTGAGCTCAACTTTCAGCTCTAAAGCTTTCTCGTTGTGCGGTCTTGGGAAAGCTGAATAGTTTTCTGAGCTTTTATTTTTAAAATAAAAGAGAATAGTACTATTTGTTAAAAGAGAACAATACTAATGTTTGACTTAAATTACATTTATTATGAGAGAAATTATAGCCTTTAGGGAAATTAAGCATCAGGGAAAAAAGTTGATAGAAAAATAAATTATGGTGATAGAGAGGTTAATTACATTTTAAAACAATATATTTTTAAATGTTTTAATGTATTAAACTTATAATTTATGTCTATTACATGTCTTGGAAAGAAGAAAACCCATGTTTTATTTCATATATATAAACATATAGTTTATATAAATATGTATAAATACGTATTATATATAAACAAATCTTTCTATTATGTTTATGAGCATGAGTATCTGCATTCTCATTTTTAAGAATATCTTTGGAACCAGAAGATAAGATACAAAAAATATTAAAATACAAATGTTTTGCATCAAAACCCCATGGACAATGCAAATACGTAATGCAATTTGAGCAATTTAAAAGATATCCTTTTTATATCTAGTTTTCCTCAATAAATTATCTCAGTCAAATAAAAGCAGTGAATGTCTTTACTTTTTTAAATGATTTATTTGTTAAGAAAAATAACACAGGTAATTAAGTTTAAAAATAGAAAAAAAAAAAGATAAGCACACTTGAGGCAATAATCTCCACAACTCCTAGCACCCTGAAATAACTGCTCCTAACAATTAGGTGTGTCTATTTCCATTAGTATATGAATATGTATGTGTTTCAAATATATATTTTGTCACCTTTGTTGGAAATCCCTTTGCTTAGCACAATGTTTGGCATAGAGTAGAGGCTTAATAAATCGTTTAGTGAAGGAGTATATGAACAATTCAGTTCTAATAACAAACAGATAAAGATACTTTGGAAATATTTGATAAAGTTTGTAAAAATATATTAAGATTTTTAAAAGAATTATTTTATATATTTATATCAGTTTGGTGAAGAAGTGCATATTTACTACATTAAGTTTTGAATTCAAGGAACAAAAAATATTGCTTCATTAAATATGTCACATGTATTTCCCAGCAGAAGTCTCATTTTTTTTCCAAATATATTTCAGGTATTTTCATTTTTTGATTGAAATCAGAAGAAATATATGGTAATGACAGAAAGAGTGATTATTTTACTTTATCTTTAATAGAAAGATTTTTGGTGTTTTATAATACAGTATGATGTTGGGAGTTGGTTTCAGAAAGGTATCATTTAACATACTAATGAGGATTATTTATTCACATTTTTCTGTATGTATAAAAAAATTTTTTGGCCCTGGCCGGTTGGCTCAGTGGTAGAGTGTCGGCCTGGTGGGTAGGAGTCCCGGGTTCGATTCCCAGCCAGGGCACACAGGAGAAGCGCCCATCTGCTTCTCCACCCCTCCCCCTCTCCTTCCTCTCTGTCTCTCTCTTCTCCTCCCGCAGCCAAGGCTCTATTGGAGCAAAGATGGCCCGGGTGCTGAGGATGGCTCTGTGGCCTCTGCCTCAGGTGCTAGAATGGCTCTGGATGCAACAGAGCGACCCCCCCAGAGGGGCAGAACATCGCCCCCTGGTGGGCATGCCGAGTGGATCTGGTCGGGCGCATGTGGGAGTCTGTCTGACTGCCTCCAAGTTTCCAGCTTCGGAAAAATGCAAAAAAAAGAAAAAAAAGAAAGAAAATTTTTTTTCTGGTTAATCAAAATGACCATTCTTTTTCTTTGATCTCTCAATGGGATGAATTTGAGGAATTGCTTCCTTTTAAAAACATTTTATTTATTAATTTTACAGAGAGAGGAGTTGGAGGGAGCGAGAAGTATCAATGCATAGTTGCTTCACTTTAGTTGTTCATTGGTTGGTTGTTGTATATGTCTTGACCAGGCAAGCCCAGAGTTTTCAACTGCTGCCCTCAGCATTCCAGGTTGACACTTTATCCACTGCCAGGCTCAGTTCTTATGAAGTCATTACACTGATAAATCTAGTACCTATCTGATACCATTCATAGTTATTGCAATATTATTGACTTACATATTTTATCTTTCTTCTTCTTCTTCCTCCTCCTCCTCCTTCTCCTTCTCCTTCTCCTCCTCCTCTTCCCCCTCCTCCTCCTCCCTCCTCCTCCTCCTCCTCCTCTTTCTTCTTCTTCTTCTTCTTCTTCTTCTTCTTCTTCTTCTTCTTCTTCTTCTTCTTCTTCGAGAAGTCCCTTTAACATATTTTTATAATACTGGTTTTGTGGTGATGAAGTCCTTTAGCTTTTGTTGTTGTTGTTGGGGAAGCCGGGGAGAGGTTAAGCTACAAACTGTGGTCAGTTGCAGCTAGTCCTGGACTTGGGCCTGCATAGCAAGAGGTACAGAGCATGCTGAGGCCAGATGCTGCTTGTTTAGTGTTTGTGAACCTTTGAGAGATTTTAAGTAAGTCCCCAGTATGATCCAAAGAAGGCTGTGTATATGGAAGACCACTGGAAGTGACTTTGGTAGGCCTGCAAGTTGGATGCGGTCGGGTCTGGCGATCACCAGGTTGGGGCTAATGGCGATAATTAGGTTGATGGAGACTCAGATATAATGCTTGTAGACTGAGTTGGAGGAGGATTCAACAAAGGGATAATGGCTTCTGCCAGCACTTCTGTTGGGAGAAAGCTGCCCATCCAAACTTCACCCTGAAGTCAGACAATTTAGTTCCTCCCTGTATGTCCCTGTTACCTATTAAGCTGTTGCCCCAGCACTGGAGCTCAGAGTGAGTAAGATAGTCAATAAGTCCACGTGCTAGTCCTAGAAAAGGAAGGCCTGAAATTCCAGCAGCTTTCTGTGTCACTCAGTCATGGTCTCCACTGTTCTCACAGCCATAAGTTATGGGAAATTTTCATCCAAGCACTGGAACCATGGACTGGGGAACTTGGTGTGGGGTTGGGAGCCCTAGGTTCTCAGGTATGACAATCTCCACCAAGATATCCTTCCCAATTTTTAACTGCTACATGCCAGTGTGGGACCACCCCCTTCTGTAGCTCTGCCCTTCCTATCAATTTCAACATTGCATTTTCTGTATATCCTTAGCTACTGAACATCTGTTCAGCTAAACTTCTGGTGGTTTTCAATGATCGTTATTCTGTAGGTTAGCTGTAATTTTGGGGTGGTGTGGGAGGTGGTGAGCACAGCATTTACCCACTCTGCTATTTTGACTGGAAGCATCACACTGTTCATTCCAAGGCATCAACTCCTTGATGTTAAATCATCGTAATATTCTTGGAAGTAATCAAAATAATTATATCTTGTTATTTTATTTAAGATTTTTTATTTTATTAATAGTGGTAATGTTCTCTAGTTTTTATTTTACTTTGTGATTTATTTCATGTTTTGGCAACTTTAATGGTAGCTTTAAAAAATGAATCAGTAACTTTCCCTGTAACTCTATGATTCAGAAAATTTTAGTAGCATTAATATAAAAAGTATTTTTGCTTGGAAGTTGAGGTAGGGCTCCTGGGAATTCTGTAACTGTTGTCTTATTTATTTATTTAGCTTTGGCAATATTTTATTCTTTGACTTTAGTCCAATTTTACAAATGAGATCAAAGATTAAGGAAATATTTGTGGTTTTTATGAGTGTCTTTCTAATCATGATTCTTTTATTTTATATTTTTAATAAAAGTTGGCATACAATATTGTATTAGTTTCAGGTGTACAACCAAATTACTACACATTTATGTATCTTATGAAGTGACCACTACAATAAAATTAGAATCCATCCGACACCATATATAGTTATTACAATGTTATTAACTATATTTCCGATGCTATACTTACATCTCCATGACAATTCTATAACTACCAATTTGTACTTAATCCCTTTACCTTTCTCACTCCTCCCCCAACCCTTTCCCATCTGACAGAACGAACAGTGTGAGCCAGGTTGATGGAAACTCAAATATAGAACCCACCTACCAGCTCTGTGTTTGTACATGAGGGACATTTCAAAAAGGAAACAATGGCTTCTCCTAGCCCCTTTTTAAAAATTATTTTTATTTTATTTATTTATTTATTTATTTTTTAGAAGTTTAAGGTTGATAATCCTTTTCTGCCAGAACTTTTATCTGGCAGAAAACTTTTCTCCCCAAAGCTCTTGCTTTGATGCCAGACAATCCAGTTCCTTCCTGTATGTTCCTAGTTTTTCTTTCAAGTGGCTGCCCCAGTGCTGGATCTCAGAGGTAATGAGTCCAAATAATTCCATGGTGTGTGGACCCTTTAAGAGGAGCTCCAGGGACTCCAGCAGCTGTCTGTCTCACTCAACCACAAGCCCAGTTGTTGTTTCAGTCAGAAATTATGGGAACTTCTCTTGCTGGTGTTGGAACCCTGGGTGGAGGGATCTGGTAAGGGGTCGGGACCCCTTACTATCAGGGGAGACCTCTGCAGCTGAGATCTTCCTCCTAATTTTAAGCCACACATGTGGCTGTGGGACCAGCCCGTTCCACATCTCCACTCCTCCTAGGAAGTTTTGATATGGTTTCTTTTTTAATTCCCTTGTTGTAGGACTTTGATTCAGCTAGATTTCAGCAGAATGATGGTTATTCTGTAGTTTAGTTGTAATTTTGATGTGGTTGTGGGAGGATTTGAGTATCATGTTTACTTATGCCACCATCTTGATCCAAAGTACAAGAATATAATCTTGACAGAAAAAGAAGCATTTAATGAAACCAAGTATCCAGTTCTTAAAAAAAAAAAAGCAATCGATACGAACATATCAAATAAATTCGTTTTTGGGGGGGTTTGTTTTTGTTTGCTTCATTTGAGAGAGAGAGAGCGGGGAAAGGTGAGAAGCATCAGTTTGTAATTGCTTCACTTTTGTTGTTCATTGATTGCTTCTCATATGTGCCTTGACCAGGGAGCTACAATTGAGTTGGTGACCCCTTGCTCAAGCCAGCAACTTTAGAATCATGTCAATAATCCCACATTCAAGCTGGTGACCCCATGCTCAAGCTAGCAACTTCAGGGATTTGAACCGGGTTCCTAGCATTCCAGGTTGAGGCTCTATCCACTCTGCAACCACTGGTCAAGCAAGAAACATAAAATAAATTCCTAAACTTGTTTAGTGTCTTTATTAAAAACTTAACAAAAATCAACACATATGATTATGGAACATTCCCATTAAAGTCAAGAAGACAGAAATATTTTGACTCCTCAACTGGAGAGCTCAGAAAATATAATAATTATTAGAAAGAAAAGGAGAATAAAAATTAGAAATGAAGTAAAAAACTATGGCTATATAATAATTTATATGAATAAACCTATGATTTTTATAGGCTCTTAAAACTAACTTTTTAAAAAAAATTTTAGCGCTGTGACTAAATAACATACCAATGGATGAAAATAAATAGGTTTTTTATATCAGTAGTAGTAAATTAGAAAAGAAAATAATAATGAAAATAAACACAATAATTTTTTTTCCCAATTTTGGAAGATAACTTAAAAATGACTGATAAACATAAATAGAGAGAAATGCAAAGACAAATACAAAATAACAAAAATCTCCCACTGAGGTTGTGGTTGGGAACACAAAATCTGAGCAAGCCATGTGATGCTATGTAATGTTGAGAAAGACAACAAAATTAACAATCAAAGATTTACTCTGGACTCAGTGCAACCAGAAAAAAAAAAAGGCTTTAGAATACTTGCTAAACATTTTTATTAAAAACTGCTCCTTTAGCCTGGCCAGGCAGTGGCACAGTGGGTAGAATGTTGGACTGGCACACAGAAGACCCAGGTTCAAAACCCCGAAGTCACTGCTTTTAGCATGGGTTCATCCGGCTTGAGAGCAGGCTCACCAGCTTGAGCACAGGGTCACTGGCTTGAGTGTAGGATCATAGATATGACCCCATGGTTGCTGGCTTGAGCATGGGGTCTCTAGCTCTGCCCCCCCAGCAAGGCACATATGAAAAAGCAATCAATGAACAACTAAAGAATCACAACAAAGAATTGGTGCTTTTCATCTCTCTCCCTTCCTGTCTGTCCCTATCTGTCCCTTTCTCTGTTTCTCTCTCTGTCTCTGTAACAAAAAGAAAAGAAAACCTACTCCTTTAATAAATAATTAGTGAATCTTTATTAGGTGCCATTGTAATTGCATGTATGTAGTACACTCTAATAGGCTCAGTGCTGAATTAGTGGGCAACACAGAGGAAAGAGTTTACAGTAAACCTGGTTAATACAGAATTAGAGAGGCAGCTCCTTGATTAAAATTTTTTTCTGCCAAATGAAGGGATACATACAAATTTGTAAAAAACAAAAACAAAAAACTAAGCCCCTTGTACTTGGGGATGTTTTCCTTTAGGTAAGTTAGCAACATTACCATTTTGGTTGTTTCAGAACAATTTAATAATTTAAAGTAACAGATATTTAAAAAGTTTTTTTTTTTAAGAATCTCCAATATTTGGAAAAGTTGAAATAAATATAGTAGTAGTAGTTATTACAATGGTATCAACCTATTTTATGAAGTAGGTTAATTCCATTCCTTTTACTACCAGATGATGGCCTAGGTCAGAGTTTATTGGCCATACAAAGGCAAAGCAATTATGACTATTTAGAATGCAAACCTTAGTATTTCCCATTCTGGTAAGCTCAGTGGGTGATATTATTAGGCTTGAGCCAAAATGCAGGGACTTGTTTCCAAATAGCTTGACCTAAAATAAAGATAATAGAGGGCTTATTTTCCTTGGTCCTTTCACAATTACTTTGGGTTTTTTGTTTGTTTGGATAAAAACACCAAGGATCATTCCACCATTTAGTTAAACACATTTCTTGCAGAATCCCTTCCCTCCCCAGATGCAGAAAGCAATCCTGTTTTTCATAAGTTAGTGCAATAAATCTAAGAAATAAAGAAACTATTGTCACCTCTTTGTCCAGCTGAAAATAAAAGTCTGTATGAAGCTTACATTCTAGAAGTATATTCATTCACTTCTACAAAATGGATAGTTTACAAGTCCCAATTTCCTCTGAACCTCTGAGTATTTAAATTAATTGAAGTTACTATAAGCTTGTTGTTTGTAAGTGGTCAAGATCATGCCTTTTCCCCCTAGCCTCAAAAGGGTTAGTTTATATTTCCATTTCAGTTTACATTGCTTTCATATCTAATATTTCTTCTGATATTTAAGCAGCTTGGTGAGATAGGTAAGGCAAGTGTTATCAGTCTGATTTTATATGTAAAGAAATAAAATCTCAAAGAGATGTGATTTTTAATAGAACTGAGTTTTCTTGCTTTTATTCTAGTATCATTTTATTAAATTCATTTACTTAAACAATTATTATTTTTTTATTTTTTGTGAAAGAAACATAGAGAGAGGCAGAGAGAAGGACAGATGGGGACAGACAGACAAGAAGAGAGAGATGAGAAGCATTAGTTCTTCATTGCAGCACCTTAGTTGTTCATTGATTGCTTTCTCAAATGTGCCTTAACCAGGGGGCTACAGCAGACTGAGTGACCACTTGCACAATCCAGCGACCTTGGGTTCAAGCTGGTGAGCCTTGCTCAAACCAAATGAGCCCGGGTTCAACCTGGCGACCTTAGGGTTTCAAACCTGGGTCCTCTGCGTCTCAGTCTGACATTTTATTCACTGTACCACCGCCTGGTCAGGCACTTAAACATTTATGAACACATTCACTGAATGCCTACTTTGGCCAAACTCCATTGTAGGAACTTAGTTACCTTCAAGTTTTTGTCACTATTTATGAGTATTAGAAAGATTTCTAATGATACTAACTTCTGGTATTAATTGTAAAGAGAATATCCCTATTTTAATTCTTTAGTTTTAAAATCTGATTTATATTATAGTTTTCCCAGACATTAATTTTGATAATGCAGTTACCCCAAGTTTATGTGACTACAAATAGCAATATTTCTGATATTGAAAGTTGTGAAGTCAATATTTGACAAACAAACTATTTTCCCTTAATGGCCAATGAGTTTGGACTCTGCAAAGTGCTAAAGTTAGACCCTTGATTGTAGCCTATGAGTTGCTTTAAAAATTACTAGTCCACCATATAGTAGAAAACTACAATATTTGTCTAGCAAATAGACTTTACTGTGTTCTATTATGTTGGATGCATTATTTCTTCAGGTATTCAATATGATTAATCTCTTTCCAAATAGACATAAAGAAAACTCACTATTTCATTTTTTTGCTACAAATATATACCATAAAATTAATTCTCTAAAATATAGTAGATACTCATTGATTTTTTATTGGCTGATAATTTTTGTGAATGCAAGGAATAACATAAGAAGAGGGTAGTAGTGAGGCAGTAGTGAATTTAGCAACACAACTTCCTTACTGCTCTTGTAGCTACATGCAGCTCTCAGATCATTGTTCACATCTCAGTATATCAATTTTGTTGTTCAGACATAAGAATTTCTTTCCTTCCCACATATTTATCTAGTTACTCCTCACCATTTATTAGAAAGAGTTCTTTTACCATTGAATTATCGTGGCACCTTTGCCAAAGATCAAGTGATCATGCATAAACCTATGGGTTCATTTTTAAATCTCATTTCTTTTTTACTGCTCTTTTTTTCTATCTTTATGCCAAACCAGACTGTCTTGGTTACTGTAGCTTTATAATTTGGTTTGAAATCAGATAATATGACTCTAATTTTGCTTTTTTTTTTTTCAGATTGTATTGGCTACTTTAGGACTTTTGCATTTTTATATTATTAACTTTAGAATCTACTTGTTCTCTTCTACAAAGAAAAAAAGCTTATTGAAATCTTATTCAGATTATATTGAATCTATATATCAGTTTGTGGATAACAAACATTCTAGTAATATTGAGTTTTCTATTCCATTAGTATGATATACTTTCATTTATTTAGGACTTCTTTATTTTAACACATTTTGTAACCTTTTTTTCAGTATGTATAAAGTTCTTGCCCATATTTTTGTTAATTTTTAACTTAAAGATATGTTATAGGTATTTTATATGAATTTTATTGCAAATAATTTTTAAATTTAATTTTCCAATTGTTTGCTGCAAGTATAGAGAAATACAATAAATGCATTTTGCATATTGACCTTATATTTTCCAACCTTGCTAAATTAACTTACAAGTTTTGAGGATTTTTTTTGCAGATTCCTTTATATTTTCTAATAAAACAATTGTTTTAAATAAAAATTATTTTAACTCTTTCCTTTTTCCCTTTTTTATTTATTTATTTTTTGATCTTACTTTAATGCACTGGCTAGTACTTCCAATATAATGTAGATGACATGTGGTTATATACCTTTGTCTCTTTTCCAAACTTAACTGAAAATAACTTAATAAATGACTATTAAGTAGAATATACTTGTGGTTTTTTATTGATGTATTTGAAAATTACTGACCTTTTTCAGATTGAGTTCTTTTCTAGTTTTTGTTTTTTTAGAAGTCTTGCATTAGAAGTTGAAATTTTTTCAAATGATTTTTTTCATCTGTTCAGTTGATTATATTCTGTTAATGTGGTAAATTTTTATATTGATTAAATTATGAATGTTAGTAAATTTTGTATTACTGGGATCAATCTAACATGATCTTGTATAGTATACCTTTTATATATGGCTAAACTCAGCCTGCTAACATTTTATATTATTTTCGTGACTATATAATGATGAATGTTAATTTTAAAATTTCTAGGCATAATACATTTTTTAGATTTAGTATCAAAATTAAAATTATGCTGATATCATAAAACAAGACAAAGAATATTCACTTCTCTAATTTCTGTAACAGTATATGTATATATTTTCCATTCTTTTATATTTATTATGCCTGTCTTTATATTAATATGATGCTTTGGATACATCTAAGGGTTAAGTTTTACTTTTATATCTTGTCTGGTAACCTCTGCATTTAATTAGAGAATTTATTTCAGTGATGTTTAATATTACAGATACAGTTGGTTTAAGTCTATCATCTTGCTTTTTATTTTCTGTCTCAGCTGGTTTCTTGAATTTGTTTCTTCATTTTTATTTTTTCTGGGGGGTGGTGGTTAATTAATTATTATTATTTAGTAGTTGGTCTTGAAATTAGAGTATGCATCTCATATTTATTATAGACTGTTTAAAGTTTATTTTTAATTACTCATCTAAAATTTCAGTCATTATCCTCATTTTTCATCTTATCATTTTATATCTACATGCATAACTCATTCTATACTACCATGTTACATTTGCTTGAAATAATTAATTTGTCTTTCAAAGAAACTGGGAGGACTAAATAAAAGATCATTATTTATACTTATTTACATACTTGCCATTTCTGGTATTTTCATTTAGTCCAGCGTATCCAAATTTACTTCTAATGTTATTTGACTTCAGGCTGAAAATCTTTATTTAGAATATTTTCCAGTAAGCACGTCTGCTTTTGATAAAGTTTTTCAGCTTTCATTTATAAAACATGTCTTTTTGTTTATTTGTTTGTTGTTTTGGTTTTTTGTGTATGTGTGTGTGTGTGACAGATACAGAGAGAGAGACAGAGAGAGGGACAGATAGGGACAGACAGGAAGGGAGAGAGATGAGAAGAATTAATTTTTTGTTGTTTCACCTTAGTTGTTCATTGATTGTTTCCTCATATCTGGTAACCGCCTTGACTAGGGCGCTACAGCAGAGTGAGTGACCCCTTGCTCAAACCAGTGACCTTGGGTTCAGGCTGGTGAACTGTGCTCAAACCAGATGAGCCCAGGCTCAACCTGGAGACTTCGGGGTTTCAAACCTGGGTCCTCTGTGTCCCAGTCTGACGCTCTATCCACTGCGCCACTGCCTGGTCAGACTTCACCCTCATTTTTTTTTAATTTATTTATTTCTTTATTCAGTTTAGAGAAGAGAGACAGAGAGAGAGCGAAAGAGAGAAAGAGAAAGAGAAGGAGGGTGAGAAGCAGGAAGCATCAACTCCCACATGTGCCTTGACCTGGAAAGCCCAGGGTTTTGAACCAGTGACCTCAGCATTCCAGGTCGATGCTTGATTCACTGCACCACCACAGGTCAGGCCACCCTCATTTTTTAATGGATATAGACATTTAAGTTGACAATATATACTTTTTCTTTTCAGTTCTCTGAAGATGCATCTCAGTTGTTGCCTAGCTTCCTTTTTTTTTTTTTTTTTTTTTTTTTGGTAAGTTACAGTTCTGGCCACTACTACAGCTCCCTTTTGTCTAGCTATGGGTCAAATAAGTTTGCAAATATGTATATGTTTGCTTGCTTATAGTTTGCATTGGATGTGGGGGACAGGCTGTAAGCAAGAAGGGTCCTTATAGCCTAAGGCTCAGTTTTAAGACTAAGCTTTTCCCCAGCTTTTCCCCACACCCATGACTGTTGCATGATGTGAGGTGGTGCATTCTCATGAGGAATCCCATCATGCCTCAGATAAGTGGCTTTGTGTCAGAGACTTCCTTGTTTGTATATTGAATTAAAGGTTTTGATTTTCACACTATAAAGGAGAGCAGAGAAAGGTCACGTGGAGGAAAGGAGAAGCAGCCAATATGGCTGAGTGTGGAAGGAGAAGCCAATTTGTGAAGAGAGAAGGAGATGGGGAACAGAAGTGAATAAGGCTGGTGAGATGCAAACCTTTGATTGTAGAAAGCTTGGATAAGTCAGTGGCTTTGGGAGCCCTGAATGGAAAGGGAAGTGTTTTCTCACTGTGTGTATTTCTTGCCTGCCAGGTGCAAGCTAGGATTGAAGCTAAAGGTCCACCAGTTCTTGGCTCCGTTGTTTCATTACCGTCTGTCTGAATCAAATGCGAAGCTGCACGGGCCAGGCAGCTGTGATGGTGGCGGTGGCTACTGGCTTTATACTAGCATAGTGCTCTGAAATTTCTACCTACTTTGGGAGCTTCCAACTCCTGTCTTCACAGCCTCAGCTTAGCAATATCACTGGTCAGTTTTGTTTGACTTCTCTATACCACCCCAACAAAGCCCAGCTGGAAACTAAAATGAACATGGAACTCACCTTGAGTTTTCCTTCCCCCAAAGATCAGAGTACTAAATTTTCTGTTGTTCAATGCCTGAAAATAGTTTGCTTATATATATTTTGTTCAGTTTTTAGTTTTTCTTGTTGGAAGGACAAATCAGGGACCATTTATTCTATCATAGTCAGAGGTGATGCATCCTTGACTGTCTTAAAAGTAGACCAGTGTACCCAAAACAAAACACATCTGGTCATATTCTATATTTCATATATTTTTCCCTTTTTTTTGGCTGTCATTTATTCTTTTGCTTTCTTCTTTTTTTTTTTTTTTTTGTATTTTTCTGAAGCTGGAAACGGGGAGAGACAGTCAGACAGACTCCCGCATGCGCCCGACCAGGATCCACCCGGCATACCCACCAGGGGGCGATGCTCTGCCCCTCCAGGGAGTCGCTCTGTTGCGACCAGAGCCACTCTAGAGCCTGGGGCAGAGGCCAAGGAGCCATCCCCAGTGCCCAGGCCATCTTTGCTCCAATGGAGCCTCGCTGCAGGAGGGGAAGAGAGAGACAGAGAAGAAGGAGAGGGGGAGAGGTGGAGAAGCAGATGGGTGCTTCTCCTGTGTGCCCTGGCTGGGAATCGAACCCGGGACTTCTGCACTCCAGGCCGACGCTCTACCACTGAGCCAACCAGCCAGGGCCTCTTTTGCTTTCTTCTAATGTAAAAAATTAATTTAAATGTTTATTGCTAGTTTTTATATTATTTTATATTATATTAAGACCAATGGAAAAACATTGTTTCTAAGAATCCTCTCCAATTAGTTGCTATGTTGTAGTTTTAAAAAGGTAAAATCCATCAGTGTTTCAGGATGGTAAAAACAAAAACAAATCAGAAACAAAGGTTAAAAAAGCCTTTTAAAAGGAACCCTCATTCACTGTTGGTGGGACTGTAAAGTAGTACAACCATTATGGAGGAAAGTATGGTGGTTCCTCAAAAAACTGAAAATAGAACTACCTTATGACCCAGCAATCCCTCTACTGGGTATATACCCCAAAACCTCAGAAACATTGATACGTGAAGACACATGTAGCCCCATGTTCATTGCAGCACTGTTCACAGTGGCCAAGACATGGAAACAACCAAAAAGCCCTTCAATAGAAGACTGGATAAAGAAGATGTGGCACATATACACTATGGAATACTACTCAGCCATAAGAAATGATGACATCAGATCATTTACAACAAAATGGTGGGATCTTGATAACATTATAAGGAGTGAAATAAGCAAATCAGAAAAAAACAAGAACTACATGATTCCATACATTGGTGGAACATAAAAATGAGACTAAGAGACATGAACAAGAGTGTGGTGGTTACCAAGGGTGGGGGGGGAGGGAGGACATGGGAGGGAGGGAGGGAGAGAGTTAGGGGGAGGGGGAGGGGCACAGAGAACTAGATAGAGGGTGACAGAGGACAATCTGACTTTGGGCGAGGGGTTTGCAACATAATTTAATGACAAAATAACCTAGACATGTTTTCTTTGAATATATGTACCCTGATTTATTAATGTCATCCCATTACCATTAATAAAAATTTATTAAAAAAAAAAAAAGCTAGACTTTAATGTATAATTACGTTACTTCTGCTAGTGCACATATAAACTATAATTTAACAGTTATATATATAATTTACAATCAAGTCAGAATACTGGGCCATCTCACAAATAAGAAAATGTGTTTTACATTAATTAATCTATGTTATTATTGAAATTTTACTGTCAAAAATTAGTATCCTTTCACTGTACTCCAATTTCTCTGTCTTTTAAGGATTTATCTATTGTAAGCTTTAAATGATGTGTGTGTGCTCTATAATGATAAGCCAGGACTGACATTCTTCAGCGATCTTCAACCATCTTCCAAAATATGTACTTTGATATTTTATTTTTTACATGAATTTTCTGGCTTTTCAAGTCAAATGATATTAAAAATAACAATATAGTTAATTTTTTATGTTAAATTTTATTCCCTAGAAAAAATAAAGTCAATATGGATAAAGAGTCAAAAAAAAAAAAAAAAAAAAAAAAAGAAATACAAATGGCCAACAGATATATGAAAAGATGCTCATCTTCTTTAGCTATTAGAGAAATGCAAATCAAAACGGCAATGAGATACCACCTCACACCTGTTCGATTAGCTGTTATTAGCAAGTCAGGTAATAGCAAATGTTGGAGAGGCTGTGGAGAAAAAGGAACCCTCATCCACTGTTGGTGGGAATGTAAAGTAGTACAACCATTATGGAAGAAAGTATGGTGGTTCCTCAAAAAACTGAAAATAGAACTACCTTATGACCCAGCAATTCCTCTACTGGGTATATATCCCCAAAACTCAGAAACATTGATACGTAAAGACACATGCAGCCCCATGTTTATTGCAGCATTGTTCACAGTGGCCAGGACATGGAAACAACCAAAAAGCCCATCAATAGATGACTGGATAAAGAAGATGTGGCACATATACACTATGGAATACTACTCAGCCATAAGAAATGATGACATCGGAACATTTACAGCAAAATGGTGGGATCTTGATAACATGATACGAAGCGAAATAAGTAAATCAGAAAAAAACAGGAACTGTATTATTCCATAAGTAGGTGGGACATAATAGTGAAACTAAGAGACATTGATAAGAGTGTGGTGGTTACGGGGGGGAGGGGGGAATGGTGGAGGGAAAGGGGGAGGGGGAGGGGCACAGAGAGAACAAGATAGAGGGTGACGGAGGATAATCTGACTTTGGGTGGTGGGTATGCAACATAATTGAACGACAAGATAACCTGGACTTGTTATCTTTGAATATATGTATCCTGATTTATTGATGTCACCCCATTAAAAAAATAAAATTATAAAAAAAAAAAAAAGCCTTTTAAAATAAAAAAGAGAAGGAGCATTTAAAATATATATATATATATTAAGGTAGATTTAAGATGTTTTGTAATCATGATATAAAATCCAGAAAACATTTTATCTTAAAGCAGTTAACTCTCATTATTGAGAAATAGTCTATTTCCCCCTAGTTTAATAAAAATATACTTTCTATTATTTAACAACATGTTTCCATGTCTTAGGCATTATGTGCAAAAGTTGACACATTATAGACTTAATTTAATATTGACAGTATTAAATGATAGCTTTATGTTGGTGTAGACCAGAATTCCAGCCTAATGATGAGTCATGCAGAGGTAGTGGATCACAAAACAAGAAAAGGATTGATGTCCAGGAACAGATGGAAAAATTCAGGGATGTCTGCATCAGATACATTATACCAAAACAGACAGAACATCAAAAATTGGTGGAGTTGTTGCAGGCTGAAAGAGAAGAGTACTTTTTCTTATTAATTGTTTGAACTTTTTATATAGTATGAATTTCACTTGTGAAAATTATTTTTTTTTGTTTCAACTTGTTAGTTGATGGCAATAGTTCCTAATAGGTAGTGGAACATAAGCACTGATATAAATGACAGTGTAATGATTAAATACTTTTATGTTTCAAACTTTTTTTTTTTTTTTAGAGAGAGGCAGGGAGAAAGAGACAGAAAGACAGGAACATCGAGCTATTTCAGGATGTGCCTTGACTTGGGATCGAACTGGCAACCTCTGTGCTTTTAGATGATGCTCCAACCAACTGAGCTATCTGGCCAGAGCTTAATTTTTTTTTCCCCTTTTTTAAAATTTATTGATTGATTTTTAGAAAAAACAGAGGGAAAAAAAAGAAAGAGAAGGAAGGGGAAGGGAAGCATTCATTTGTTGTTTCAATTAGTTGTGCATTTATTGGTTGCTTCCTATGTGTGGCCTGAGCAGGGATAGAACCTGCAACCTTGTCATTTTGGGATGATGCTTTAACAAACTGAACTAACTGGCCAGGGCCTAAATGTTTATGAATGAAAAATAACTGCATGCTTCACTTACATCTTTAAATCTTATAGAGTGAGTGACGTCAGAGAATTGGCGCTGTGAGGAGTGCTCCTGATACCTCTCCCTGAAATTTCAACAAATCCAATAACTAGAGACAGAATAAACAATCCCAGAAGCATCTGAAATACACATACATCAAACAAAGGTAAGATTGGGCGAAAAGGTGGCTGAAAAACCACTTTGAAGGAAATAGGACGGAGAACGGAGTATTCCACTTCCCTCACTGACCCAAGGAAACTTTTTTTCTCTTGGAACTGAGAAGAAGGGAGGGCTAGGATGGAAACATTCAAGCTGAGGAGAGAGTGTGCCCGCGGCTCAGCCCACGTGGAACTAACACCAGTAGCAAACCCCAACAGAGGTGGGCAAGTGACTTGCCTGTGGAGTGGGCTTTGTTTACCCTTGGTCTCTGGGTCAGCAAGCGCGGGCAGTGTACGAGTGGTTCCTCCTAGCGCCTAGACACCTGCATTCTCAGACAGAGGGTCTGGGTCAGAGAACATTGGCGGTGGCCTTCTGTGTAGGCTGTAGACAGAGTCTCTGAATAATCCCTGCTCCCTGAACTATAGCACTAAGGGAGTGCATGAAAGCCTGCTTCCCTATGCCCAGACCTCCTGGGCGGGGTGCCACTGCCAGCCATACAGGCTAACAAAGCAAATTCCTGGGGAAGAAAACTACAGAAGTGCTGGGGGAAGGGCACGCAGGCAGCTTGTAGACAGCCTATGGAGAGCAGACCCGCGGATCGCTGAAAGGAGCCTAACCCACAGTCTGCTCACTGCTCTGCTGGCTTAGGCTGGCAGCAGCTCTGGCTGACAAGGTCTTCTTCCCCAGGTCTATCATTTAAGAGAATCCGGAGGAGGGACTGGATAGTTCTTAGGGCCTCTCGCTCAGCCGCAGTGGCTGGGGCAATTTCCTGCCAGCCGATACAGGTTAAAAAACACACCCCTATGGAACAGACCTCAGAGAATACTGCAGAAGTTCGGCAGCGTGGGTGGTAGGCTTCCCAATAAGAGAGAAACCTGTGAAGAGCAGACCCACGGAGCACTAAGGCAAATTTAACTAGACATACCTGGAGAACCTTAGAAAGGAGCCTGACCAGAAGTCAGCTCACCCCCTGCCTGCTTAAGCTGGTGGCTCTAGTTGGCAGAGCTTTTATACCCAGGGCTGTGCTTTAAAAGGACCTGGAAGAGGCACTTGGCAGCTTTTAAGATCTCTTGTTCTGCAGACAGTGACTGGGGCATCTTCTTGCCAGCTGATACAGGTTACATAGTGCAAAAAGTCTGTGGAGAGGAGTCTCGTGAAGTGCTGAGGCATACTAGACATACCTGGAGGCTCATAGAAAGACACCTGAGGAGCAATCAGCACCCAGCCCAGCCTGATTACACTGGCAGCTCGGGCTGGCAAGGCCTTACCCAGAACCCTGCATTAAGTGGGGATAAAGATGGGGTTTTGGCAGCTCTTAGAGCCTCTTGCTCACCAGGCAGTGACAATGGCAACTTCACAGCTGGGTCCCAGGCTGCTGGTTCAGGAAGGAGAGATTTGGGCTCCAAGAAAATGGACTCTCCCATTGTTGAAGCCTGCAAACGCTAACAAGCCCTGCCTACCAATGGAACTGAGGCCTAGTTTATGTCATCACCATAACGACACATCAACTGCGAATCTCTACCTAAGAGTGCCACAGGGGCAGAACCTGGGGTATAGTGCCACTGGCCAAAAAGAGAGAGAAAGAAGAAAAAAAAGAAGATAACCTCTCAAAACCAGAAAAACCCACAGTCTTTATAACTTTTTTCATTTTTTTCTTTTTATTTTCGTATCTTTTTTTCTTCCACCTTAGTCCTTTTTTCCTCTTTCTGTTTTATTCTTTCCTTTTCATTTTGAACTTCATTACCCATACTTGTTACATTTTCCTTTTTTTCCCCCTCTCTCTGAGGGTTACATTCCAAAAACCTTAATTCTCTCCTTTTTTTCTTTTCTCTTTTTTTTCTCCCTCTCTTTTGGCTTCTTCTTTCTCTTTCACTTTTCCTCTCATTTGATCCTCATTAACAAACAAATTATTTTATTTTGGATTCAGATTTTTTCTTTGTGGCATTTTGTGTGCTTTTTACTTTGCTGTTTATCTTATTAGCATTCCCCCCAACTCTGGATCTCCATTCTATGTAGTTTTTTGTTCCACTTAATACAATAGAATTTGCAACTTTTACTGTGTTTTTTTCTTCTTTTCTCTTTCACTATATCTCTCATTCTACCATCATTTACAAACAAATTATTTTATTCTTGATCCAAATTTTTTCCTTGTAGCATTTTGTGGGTTCTTACCTTGTTTTTTGCCTGTCACTTCTCCCCAACTCAGGCCCTCCATTCTATGTAGTTTTTGTTTCATTTAGCACAATATAATTTTCAGTTTTTTAATGTATTATCTCAAAAAAATTCATTTTTAGATTTTTTTAACTTTTTAATTTTTATCTTTTTTTATTCTTTATCAACTCTTATTAGTGTTATTAATAATACCACTCTCAAATTTAATTAAGGAAAAAGAAATTGAATATATTGGACACAAAAGACAGAGATGTAGCTCAGATACATGAGGAAAAATCTATAGAAAAAAACTTCAATACCTTGAAGACCTTGAAGTTAAATGATAGAGAATTTAAAGTTGAAATCCTAAAAACACTCAAAGATATATAAGAAAGCACAGAAAGACAATTTAGGGAGCTCAAAAAACAGTTTAATTAATAGAAAGAATACATCATCAAGGAAATTGAAACTATGAAAATGAATCAAACAGAGATGAAAAACTCAATTTATGAACTGAAAAATGAGATAACAAGCTTAGCTAATAGAACAGGCCAGATAGAGGAGAGAATTAGTGACATAAAAGACAGGCAACTAGAGGCACTACAGAGAGAAGAGGAGAGAGACTCATGAATTTAAAAAAATGGGAAAGCCCTACAGGAATTGTCTGACTCCATCAAAAAGAGCAACATAAAAGTAATGGGGGCCCTAGCTGGTTGGCTCAGTGGTAGAGCATTGGCCTAGCATGCAGGAGTCCTGGGTTTGATTCCTGGCCAGGACACACAGGAGAAGCACCCATCTGCTTCTCCACTCCTCCCCCTCTTCCTCTCTGCCTCTCTCATCCTCTCCCGCAGCCAAGGCTCCACTGGAGCAAAGTTGGCTGGGCGCTGAGGATGGCTCCATGGCCTCTGCCTCAGGTGCTAGAATGGCTCTGGTTGCAACAGATCAACACCCCAGATGGGCAGAGCATCGCCCCCTGGTGGGCATGCTGGGTGAATCACGGTCGGGCGCATACGGGAGTCTGTCTGACTGCCTCCCCGTTTCCAACTTCAGAAAAAAATACAAAACAAAAAGTAATGGGTACATCAGAAGGAGAAGAGAGAGAAAATGGAATGGAGAACATATTCAAACAAATAATAGATGAGAACTTCCCAAGCCTGTGGAAAGAACTAAAGCCTTGAATTCAAGAAGCAAACAGAATACCAAGTTATATTAACCCTAACAAACCTACTCCAAGGCACATCATAATGAAATTGGCACAAACCAATGACAAAGAAAAAATTCTTAAGGCAGCCAGGGAAAAGAATACAACATATAAAGTAAGGCTCATTAGATTATCATCAGATTTCTCAGCAGAACCTCTACAAGCTAGAAGAGAGTGGACCCCAATATTTAAAGTTCTGAAAAAGAGGAACTTCCAGTCAAGAATACTATACCCATCAAAGTTATCATTCAAATATGAAAGAGAAATAAAAACATTCACAGATACAGAAAAGAGTGGGAATTTATTACCAGAAAACCCCCATTTCAGAAAATACTAAAGGGAGTTTTCCAACCAGATACAAAGAACACAACAAAACAAAACCCCAAGTAAAAGCTTCATCAAGAGCACAATAAAATCAAATTTAATCTGTGACAACAAAAACAAAAAAGGGGAGAGAACAAAGATTAACAGTAGCAAAGGAGGATGGAGTGCAGAAGCACTCATGAGATAATGTACTACAATGAACATGACAGGTACCCTTTCTATCACTTAATGGTAACCACCCCTGAAAAAAACACCACAAAAGCACATGGCTTGAAGAAAGAAGCAACAGAGAAAAGAAGTATGGATTATAACCAAACAAAAACAAATGATTGAAAAACAAAAGAGAAGAATCAAACAAGATACAAAACTATCAGAAAGCGATATATAAAATGGCAATAGGAAACTCTCAAATGTCAATAATTACACTAAATGTAAATGGATTGAACTCACCAATAAAAAGACACAGAGTAGCAGAATGGATTAAAAAAGAAAATCCAACTGTATGCTGCCTACAAGAAACACATCTAAGCTACAAGGATAAAAACAAATTCAAAGTGAAAGGCAGGAAAAACAATACTCCAAGCAAATAACATCCAAAAAGAAAAGCAGGTGTAGCAATACTCATATCTAACAATGCTGACTACAAGACAGCAAAGGTAATCAGAGACAAAAATGGTTATTTCATAATGATAAAGGGGACATTGAATCAAGAAGACATAACATTTCTTAATATATATGCACCAAGCCAAGGAGCACCAAAATATATAAGACAGCTACTGACTGATCTAAAAACAAAAACCAACAAAAATACAGTCATACTTAGAGACCTCAATACACCGCTGATGGCTCTAGAATATTCATCCAAACAGAAAATCAATAAAGAAATATTGGCCTTAAACGAAACACTAGAACAATTGGGTATGATAGACATCTACAGGACATTTCATCCCAAAGTGCCAGAGTATACATTTTTCTCTACATGGAACATTCTCAAGAATTGAGCATATGTTGGGCCACAAAAATAACATCAACAAATTCAGAATGATTGATATCATACCAAATATATTGTCTGATCATAAAGCCTTGAAACTAGAAATCAACTGCCAAAAAAAAAGGTAAACAAACCCACAAAAATGTGGAAACTAAACAACATTTTTTAAAAAAATGAGTGGGTCAAAGAAGAAATAAAATCAGAGATCAAAAGTTACATACCTACAAATGAAAATAACAATGACATATCAGAATCTCTGGGATGCAGCAAAAGCAGTAATAAGAGGGAAGTTCATATCACTACAGGCCTATGTGAACAAATAAGAGAAAGCCCACGTAAACCACTTAACTTCACATTTTAAGGAACTAGAAAAAGAAGAACAAAGGCAACCCGAAACCAGCAGAAGAAAGGAAATAATAAAAATCAGAGCAGAAATAAATAAAATAGAGAACAGGAAAACTGTAGAAAAAAATTAATAAAACAAAGAGCTGGTTCTTTGAAAAGATCAACAAAATTGACAGATCCTTGGCAAAACTCACTAAGGAAAAAAGGGAAAGGACTCAAATAAACAAAATCCAAAATGAAAGAGGAGAAATCACCACAGATATCATAAATATACAAAGAATTAATGTAGGATACTATGAAAAACTATAAGCCACCAAATTTAACTATCTAGAAGAAATGGATAAATTCCTAGAACAATACAATCTTTTTAGACCGAATCATGATGAAGCAGAAAGCCTAAAATGACACATAAGCAGGGAGGAAATAGAAACAACTATCAAAAACCTCTCCAGAAATAAAAGTCCAGGGACAGACAGCTATACTAGTGAATTCTATCAAACATTCAAAGAAGACTTGGTTCCTATTCTACTCAAAGTCTTCCCAAAAAATTGAAAAAGAAGCAATACTTCCAAACACATTTTATGAGGCCAACATAACTCTCATACCAAAACCTGGCAAGGACAACACAAAAGAAGAAAACTACAAACCAGTATCACTAATGAATACAGATGCTAAAACACTAAACAAAATACTAGCAAATCAAATACAACAACCCATTAAAAAAATAATTCATCATGATCAAGTAGGATTCATCCCAGAATCACAAGGATGATTCAACATACGTAAAATGGTTAACGTAATGCACCATATCAACAAAACAAAGGACAAAAACCATATGATCCTATTAACAGATGCAGAAAAGGCATTTGATAAAATACAACACCATTTTATGTTTAAAACACTCAACAAAATGAGTATAGAAGAAAAATATCTCAACATAATAAAGGCCATTTATGATAAACCATCAGCTAACATCATATTAAATGGCATAAAACTGAGGACTTTTCCTTTAAAATCAGGAACAAGACAAGGTTGTTCCCTCTCTCCACTCTTATTCAATGTAGTGCTGGAAGTTCTAGCCAGAGCGATCAGACAAGAAAAAGAAATAAAAGACATTCATATTGGAAAAGAAGAAGTAAAGGTTTCACTTTTTGCAGGTGATATGATTTTATACATTGAAAACCCAAAGACTCCACAAAAAGACTACTGGAAACAATAAACCAATACAGTAAGGTTGGAGGACACAAAATTAATATACAAAAGTCCATTGCCTTCCTATATGCCAACAATGAAATGTCAGAAAATAAATTAAAAAAATAATCCCCTTCATGGTTGCAACAAAAAAAAATAAAATACCTAGGAATAAACATAACAAAGAATGTAAAGGATCCATATAATGAAAACTACAAAGCATTGTTAAGGGAAATTGAAAAAGATACAATGAAATAAAAAAATATTCCTTGTTCCTGGATAGGAAGAATAAATATAGTCAAAATGACTATATTACTCAAATCAATATACAAATTTAATGCAATTCCCATAAAAATTCCAGTGTTATTTTTTAAAGAAATGGAAGAAAAATTATCAGATTTATATGGAACTATAAAATACCCTGAATAGTCAAAGCAATCCTAAGGAAAAAGAACAAAGCTGAGGGCATTACAAAACCTGACTTCAAATTATATTATAGAGCCACGACAATCAAAACAGCATGGTATTGGCAGAAAAACAGACACTCAGACCAATGGAACAGAACAGAAAGCCCATAAATAAAACCATACACACACACACACACACACACACACACACACATATGGTCAAATAATTTTCAATAAAGGGGCTAACAATGCACAATGGAGAAAAGAAAGCCTCTCCAACAGATGGTGCTGGGAAAACTGGAAAGCCACATGCAAAAGAATGAAACTCGACTAAAGTTTGTCCCCTTGTACTAAAATTAATTTAAAATGAATCAAAGACCTAAATATAGGACCTGAAACAATAAATTACATAGAAAAAAACATAGGTACTAAACTGATGGACCTTGGTTACAAAGAACACTTTATAAATTTGACTCCAAAGCCAAGGGAAATGAAGGCAAAGATAAATGAATGGGAACTACATCAGACTAAGAAGCTTTTGCATAGCAAGAGAAACTGACAACAAAACAAACAGACAGCCAACTAAATGAAAGATATTTTCAAATAACAGCTCAGATAAAGGCCTAATATCCAAAACATACAAAGAACTCATAAAACTCAACAATAAACAAACAATCCAATAAAAAAATGGGAAGAGGACATGAACAGACACTTCTCCCAGGAAGAAATACCAATGGCTAACAGATACATGAAAAGATGCTCATCTTCATTAGCTATTAGAGAAATGGAAATCAAAGCTACAATGAGATACCACCTCACACCTGTTAGATTAGCTATTATCAACAAGACAGGTAATAACAAATGTTGGAGAGGCTGTGGAGAAAAAGGAATCCTCATCCACTGTTGGTGGGAATGTAAAGTAGTACAATCATTATGGAAGAAAGTATGGTGATTCCTCAAAAAAAAAAAAAAAAAAAATAGAGCTACCATATGACCCAGCAATCCCTCTACTGGGTATATACTCCCAAAACTCAAAAACATTGCTACATAGACATATGCAGCCCCATGTTCATTGCAGCATATGACTGGATAAAGAAGATGTGGTTCATATATACTATGGAATACTACTCAGCCATAAGAAATGATAACATCAGATCATTTACAACAACATGGATGAACTTTGATAACATTATACTGAGTGAAATAAGCAAATCAGAAAAAACTAAGAACTATATGATTCCATACATAGGTGGGACATAAAAAAGATACTCAGAGACATGGATAAGAGTGTGGTGGTTACGGGGGTGGAGGGAAGGGAAGGGCACAAAAAAAACCAGATAGTAGGTTACAGAAGACAATTTGACTTTGGGTGATGGGTATGCAACATAATCAAATGTCAAAATAACCTGGAGATGTTTTCTCCAAACATATGTACCCTGATTTATCAATGTCATCCCATTAAAATTAATATAAATAAATAAATAAATCTTATAGAGTGATAATGATTAACTGAAAGATGAGAACAATAGAAATTAGCAAAACTATTTACTACCTTTATAAGGGAGGAAATGGAATATATCTTAAAGGTGTTGTCCCAAAAATGAAAGATTCAGTAATTTATTTTTTTGATTGCAGTGTCTAATAACTTACACATTCTAAAATATGGCCTCTATTAATATTTTATTATTTTTATTCTTTAAACTATATACAAAATCTATTCATAAAATGTTAACTTGTTTCCATTTTTTTATTAACAGATGATCTATTCTTTTTGCTACCTTTAAAATTTCAATGATTTTTTCCTATTAAAGTCAACTTTATTTATTTATTTAATAGAAAAAATATTTTTTGATCTGATAAAGGTTATTTATTTACAGTAGAGCAATAACAAACAATACTGATCAAATCATCAAAGCTTTTCCCCTGAGAATGAGGAGATAAAATTGTTCATTATTTCACTTATTTCAATATTGTATTTGGGGTCATGACCATAAAGTGAGGCCAAAAAATAAAAATAACAGACTGAATAGGAAGGGGAAGGGGGAGGGAAGAAGGCTAGAACTTGGACTTGAAGATTCCAAAGCAAGCCAAACCATAATTCAGTTTAGAAAATGTTATGTGTACAACACAAGGTGGACTTTGAAGCTAACTTTAAGGGGAAAAAAAATCAGCAATTTTAGAAAAGAAACTGATATACCATGAAAGTTTTTCTTTTATGTTGCTAAGCTATAAATATTTCACTTTGATATGAATTCAAATTATTTAGTAGAATGACCACTTTTCAGGTAAACAATTTCCATCTTAACATCTTAGCTTTATTTTGTGGCCAGTGAGACTAAGATCAGTAAATCAGCAATACAGAATATTTATCCACAGTTACATTAGAAACATACCTGCTTCAATCTCTTATGTAATACTCCATTTGTAGCTGCAGAAACTGAAGTACTGAATGCCAATTTAGCTTCTCTTGAAAAAAAGACTTCAACTACTGCCCTCATTCTTCCCCAAATCAGAAAATCAGAATTTCTTTTTTTAAATTTTTATTTTATTTATTCATTTTAGAGAGGAGAGAGAGAGTGAGAAAGGGGGGAGGAGCAGGAAGCATCAATTCCTATATGTGCCCTGACCAGGCAAGTGCAGGGGTTTGAACCAGCGACCTTAGCGTTCCAGTTTGACACCTTATCCACTGCGCCACCACAGGTCAGGCTGAAACTCAGAATTCCATAATAGAATGATCTTTACCTTTTGCAAATAGGGCAGAGAATTTCAAGAGTTGAGAAGTTATAATTGAAAACTACAGTTATTCCAGTAGTAGGTGGCAGTGTTAAAGCTGGACCCTGGTCTCCAGTCTATTGACTTACAGGGCTCTTACAGTTGCATCCAATTCTCTTCATCTGTTTGATAAACCTATCGGTTGGATATGTCTCTGTTATAGTTTCTATCCCTTTACATTTTGTTAGTTATTTGTTTCAGTTGAATAGCCTGTTCATATTAATGATTAAAGATTACATTTATCTAGTCAACTCAAGGATGGAATTACTACATCTGACTCTAACTCCAATTCATTTTTTTTTACAAAGATCTTCTCAAATTCTACCTACTACCTTTACTATGTGACATAGTTTTAAATAGTCTCAATCTTATAGTCTATATTATCTTATTTAAAATAATTAATATTGTCAATATATTTATATAAATTTATTTTTTCCTGATAGCTATTTTACCAATTCCATAGGGTTTAAATGAAGACTATTTTTCTCCAACAATTTGTAGCCAAAGAGAGCTTTTCCTCCTTTCAACTCAGAGAATGGTTGTGAGTATGTGTAATTGTTGGTCAATTATACATTTAGTATACTTGAGTTACTCCACTTTTTTTTCTTAACTCTTTATATATTTATTTTTATCTCCATAAATGATGTAGATTGTGAGTTCTTTGACAATAGCTTGTGTCTAATATTTTCAGTTACAAGTCAAATGCTTTATATATGGTAGGTGGGTGATAGATGTGTGTTGACTGATAACCAATCAAATTTTCAAACTTATCTCATCCACAACCTCATTCTGTTACTGAATTGTAAGAAAATCAATAAAAACAACTTGAAGTCAACCACTTCTTTCAGTTTTTCTGAGTGGGTTTTGGGATGAAAGGAACATAAATATTTCCCCATGGGGTAGAAGATAAGCATGCTGAGATTGAGATCAAGGGAGTAGATTCTTATCTTAAAGTTCTTTATGGTAAGAAAGGGAGCAGTGGGTAAGTAATAAGGGTGCAAAATTTATTTTTATTAGTCAACGTATTGATTGCTAATAGGTTATGGGAGTGATAGGAGTTCTGAAAGAGGAACTATTTGTGATAACCTCCAAAATCTTAAATGTGCACGTGGACATGTTCAGACAAAGAACAAAAACCCCATTTCATCATCTTAATAGCAGATAAACTTAATACTCATTTATTCAATAATATTTTTGAGCTTATGTTCTAATTTCATGTTCTAAATTTTCCTAGTTTCTTTCCTTTTACTTTCAGAGATAAAATTTATTTTGTTAAAAAGAGGAAAGAAAAAGTACTTTTATGATTATTTATCCCATCTTGCTTTTTCATAGAATGCTCTTTCTTTAAAGACTAATATTTTTAAAGTTGTATTTCAAACTCTGTATATCATTCATCATGTATCTATATATTTTATTTTTATTTGGTTCTTTTGGGAAAACCAAATCTCTGCGGATGAATCAGTTTCCACTTCTTTTTTTTTTATTTATTTTTTAAATTTTTATTTATTTATTTCAGAGACAGAGCGAGAGTCAGAGAGAGAGATAGACAGGGACAGACAGGAACGGAAAGAGATGAGAAGCATCAATCATCAGTTTTTCGTTGCAACACCTTAGTTGTTCATTGATTGCTTTCTCATATGTGCCTTGACCATGGGCCTTCAGCAGACCGAGTAACCCCTTGCTCGAGTCAGTGACCTTGGGTCCAAGCTGGCGAGCTTTTTTGCTCACACCAGATGAGCCCGCGCTCAAGCTGGCAACCTTGGGGTCTCGAACCTGGGTCCTTCTGCCTCCCAGTCCGACGCTCTATCCACTGCTCCACCGCCTGGTCAGGCTCAGTTTCCACTTCTTTACGTGTGGATTTTCTTTAATAAAAAAGCCAAATCAGTTAAATTTACTTTTAAATTGTTTTGCTGATTTAGAAATTGCTATAGCTAATTTAATTTGTTGTTTGGATGACTAAATTCTCTTGACACCCAATTCATCCATGCATATATAAATCTTAGAAATTATAGCTGGCATAGACAGTGGCAATGGTCTAGTCAAAACACTTATTTTGCAGTTGAGAAAACTGAAGTATAAAGGTGAAATAACTTGTTCAAAGTCTCACTCCTAATTTGTTTCTCTTTTCATGGGTTGCCAAAAGAAAGATTAAACTAACGAGCTTAATTTATTTGATTTTCAATGAAATTACTTCTTTTGCCTTTAATAAGCTTTGAAGAAAGGGAACCAAGAAATGTCCAGAGGAGAGGAATCATTAGAGGCCCTTTCTGCTTGTTAATTTCTGTTTATTTCTTTGAATGTTGAATTATCACATTCCGGTTGCTTCTGACATTTTCTGTTTTTCTGTAAATAGTGAATGTCCAAAATTGCCTTTCAAACACTGTGCACCACTCCCTTCCACCCATCCAAATCTAATTATTACTTTTTTTCTTCTTTTGTCAAGTTAACAGTGTCTGTCAATATTTTTGAAGACAAATCATGTGTGAAGCAAGACAAGTTTTAAAGTTCCTGGCACAACAAGAAGATCAGTTCAAATATTTGTACAATACATGCTGTGCTTCACGGATGACTGCTGATAATTATATCGGGGCCAATAAGCAGGGTTTCCCTCCAAGGCACGGATTGGGATTTAAAAATATTCGATAGAGACAATCAAATTGGAAACAATGATGGAATTTGTTGCAATTAAGCTGAGCAAAGCAGCTGAAATGAGATCCAGATAACAGTATTATTATCATCTTCTACTGTCAGTGAAATTGAGATTTATTTTATACAAGTGATTCAAGGACATTTTGTTAGAAAAAAACTTCTTGCAGACTATAAAGTCTTAAGAAATTATAATCTTTTCTTTATAGTGAAAATGTTAAAAATAAACACTGTAAAGTTAAAGGTTGTGATATATGTGATTTATGGCTAGATACAAAAGAAAAAGAGAGAACAGACACTAGCCAACATCCTCCATGGAGTATTTTTTTTTCAAGTGTTTGAGAAAATGTTTGGTAGTTACTTTTTCCTGAATTATTGCAATAAAAGCATTGTCTAGCAAATTTATCCCAAATGAATAACATCAAATTGTGAGATGTTACCTATCTCTTTTTCAATAAGTCAATATTTTGCCTTCAGCAGTAAATGATTACTTCTTTTTGCATTATCTCCTTTCAAGAGCTTCATTTAGTTGTGTTCTGTCTCTTCAGAGAGGTGGGCAGTGAGTGCACAAAAAAAACCCAGGTACAGTAATGAGGAGCTACTGCGCCACTTCACCTGCAGGTGTTGTAAAGTACCAAATGCTACAGAATTAATATTAATATTTTAAGAGGCTTGAAGAACATTTTATTAATTTGGGTTAAGGTGTGCAGAGAAATTGTGAGAATAGTCTCTGTACTGTGTGATTGGCATAACCAGGATGGTCCTTGGCGTTGTATTGTAAATGCGAAGGGAAGGAAAACATGGATTCCCAGACATTCCACCACATTTGTGGGGAAAGGGGTGAATGGCTAGCCAGGTGCAGGGAGAGAAAAGCCAAAATAAACCTTTTCTTATAGCAATGAGCCATTTGTGGGCATTTGTCCCCACAGAAACTACCTCTCCTATGTAAATGCGTGTGGTTAACATGTATGACTCTGGACAGAGAGATAGCGGATAAACACTAGAAAATATAGGAAGGCCTTTTAATATGTAAAGAGACATCTTTCTACTATTGTGTTGACTTGTAAATTTTGTTTTCTCCAAAAGGATGTATGGCTTGCATATTGAACATAAAGGACATATGACTATAACCAATAGTGGTAAAGGGCTCCTAATTACAATTTTTGCTTCTGTACTTCCCACTTACAAAACTATAAAAACTAGGTAGAACAAAGGGCCGGCGTGCTCTCCCTCAGATTTCTGTCGGAGTTGCCGCCACTTGGCCAAGCAAGACAATAAAGCTTTGGTGTGTAATTGATGGACTTTGTTCACGTCTTCAATGTTTTGGGTCCCTCTGGATTAGGCTTAACAAGTAATATCTCGGTTTTCATTGACTTCTGTTATTGTCAGTTTCAGTTTTCCTCAATTTTTTCCATGAAAATTTTGTCTCAGTTTGGTCGATTGTCTCGGATTTCATCAGTGTGCTTCATAAGCGTGCTTGCATGACCTCGCTGCTAATTTTGGGAAAACAAAGGGCGACTCACACGTTCTCCTGCTCAGTGTGACGTTACTTCTCATTGTGTGAGCACAACCCCGTGATCTAGCCAAACAGTTCCATTCCTTTCCAGTGTTTTTGTGCTTTTTTTTTTAACTGATTGCAAGTGCTAATACTACAATTACATGTAAGTGATTACTGTGTATATAGTATTCAGTGTAATGTGTTGTGCGTTCTTCAGTTTCAAAATGTACATAACACGTAAGATAAAAACACATGTGCTCAAATCTCATTGTCCCTGTTAAGTGTTTCCCTTGCTAATAATGCATGTTAAATGTTCATTTATTCTTTATATTAGTCTTTTATATTCATTTTATATTAATTTCTTATTATTTTTAATATTAAATGCTACATTTATTTATTCTCTATAAAATGTGTTTTTGGTATGTATTTTGGGGTGTCTAGAATAAATTAATTAGATTTAAATTGATTCATATGGAAATAATTGCCTCAGTTTTTGTTGGTTTTGGATTTTGTCAATTATTTTTTGGATGGATTATTGACGAAAACCAATGCATCACAGTACTTAAAAGATTATGAGTTTATCATCACACAACTTTCACACTTTGTGAGACTGATGCTATAGCTTATGACTGTAGGCAGGAGAACTCTTAGTGAAAAAATTAAAAAATGATAAAATAGGAATGCTGATGGCTCAGTGAACAGAGCATCATTCCAGCGCAGTCACAGGTTGGATCCCTGGTGACGCCATGTTGGAGAAGCAGTCAATGAGCGCACAACTAAGTGGAATGAGTTAATGCTTTTTTCCCTTTCTCTCTCTCCTTCCCTCCCACTCTTTCTATTTTCCTTACTCTCTTTCTCTCTCAAATGAATGAAAAAACTTAAAAAAGCGAACAATACAATATGAATAAAATTTTGAAAAATTTTGATCTACTCTTAAAATTTTTACAAATGAGAAAGTGAGTCATCAGGTGGTAAACGACTTGCACTTTTTTTCCCTAAAATTTCTATCTATTAACTGGATTTTTTGAGGCAGTCCTGATTTCTATAATCTGAATTTAAAGGCTTGTGTTACATTAAAAATATTTCAACTACCTTCCTACTTTAATACGTACTAATAACTGGCATGTGTTATATACCAATTATCCACTAAATGCCATCCCTCACATCATCTCTGTTACTGTTTATTACAACTCTCTGAAGTAGATAGTTTATTATCCTATTTGGTATATTTGAAAATTAGGCACAGCTAGATAATCATGGACCCAGAATTTGAACCATAGTAGTTTGATTTCAGATATTATACTATACTTAAAGCCACCCCATTTAGAGAGATGAGAGATACAGCTTAAAATTTAGCTGAAAGTTGGATACTACAATATTAAAAGATGTTCAGCATAATATGTGAGCTATAATAAATGATCAACCTATTTATTATCTCCGACAGTGACAAAAGTGATGTTTTACTTTTAAATGCAGTTGTTAATAAACAATGTACTCAAATGCCTAATTATCTTAAAAACTTTAAGTCACATGAAAGAAAGCCATGTTTCATAAGCTTTATTAGCTAATATATATCAAAAAATTTTGGCACATACTAGATGTTTAATAACTTTTATAGATTTGAAATTAAATTATGCATTTCTACATGTGAATTCAAACTACTTCCTGAGGTTATTTTCAAAAATCTCTCTAAGGAATTAAATTTCTTATACTGACCTCATACCATTAAAACAAAACTTATTTTTATTTGTATTTTATTATTAAATACCCTTCAGAGGGCCTGTTCTTTTGCAGGTTCACTTCATGCTTTTCTTTTACAAGCTTACAGACTTTTCAATCTTTATTTTTCAAATCTGATTGTTTCTTTTACTTTCCTTTCACTGTTTTAAAGCATTTTGTAGAATCATCTACAATATTTAAGGATGGTTTGAAGCTGGGTAACATAAAATTATCTGGATTCTGTTTAATAACATATTTTAACATGTATAGTATTTAATATTATTCTTAATGATTATCAAAAAGTATGTGTATGGCTTTTTTTTCTTTTTTTGTATTTTTCTGAAGTTGGAAACGGGGAGGCAGACAGACTCCCGCATGCGCCTGACCAGGATCCACCCGGCATGCCCACCAGGGGGCGATGCTCTGCCCATCTGGGGCCTTGCTCTGTTACAACCAGGGCCATTCTAGCGCCTGAGGCAGAGGCCATAGAGCCATCCTCAGTGCCGGGGTCAACTTTGCTCCAATGGAGCCTTGGCTGCAGGAGGGGAAGAGAGAGACAGAGAAGAAGGAGAGGGGGAGGGGTGGAGAAGCAGATGGGCGCTTCTCCTGTGTGCCCTGACTGGGAATCGAACCCAGGACTCCTGCACGCTAGGCCGACACTCTACCACTGAGCCAACCTGCCAGGGCTGCTTTTTTTTTTTTTTAAACAGAGACAGAGTCAGAGAGAGGGATAGTTACAAACAGACAGGAACAGAGAGAGATGAGAAGCATCCATCATCAGTTTTTCTTTTTCTTTTTTTTTTAAATATTTTCTTTTTTATTTTTTATTTATTTATTTTTTCTTTTTTTTTTTTTTCTTTTATTCTTTATTCATTTTTAAAGAGGAGAGAGAGAGGGAGAGAGAGAGAGAGAGAAGGCGGGAGGAGCTGGAAGCATCAACTCCCATATGTGCCTTGACCAGGCAAGCCCAGGGTTTCGAACCGGCGACCTCAGCATTTCCAGGTCGATGCACCATCCACTGCGCCACCACAGGTCAGGCCATCATCAGTTTTTCGTGGTGACACCTTAGTTGTTCATTGATTGCTTTCTCGAAACCCCTTGCTCGAGCCAGCGACCTTGAGTCCAAGCCGGTGAGATTTTGCTCAAACCAGATGAGCCCACGCTCAAACTGGCAACCTCAAGGTCTCGAACCTGGGTCCTCTGCATCCCAGTCTGACCCTCTATCCACTGCGCCACTGCCTGGTCAGGCTGTATGGCTTTTCTTATATAGAAATGTTCCCATACCAAAGGAGTAAGTTAGATTTTGCTGTGTTTATAATTTTTTTAGGCAATTGGCATACTTCTGCTTATCACAAGACAGCAGCAATTCACTAAAGAATTTTAACCTCATTGAATCCTTGAAATTACCTAATGTCTGATATCTTTCCAAAGAGAAGCTTATGTCCTGTGAATGTAGTTCTCCTAATACATTTTAAGGACAACTTGCCTCCTTTCTTAGGTATTGTTTACTATCTTTGAAAATACTAAACTCTCTTATGTTATTTATATAAGGTCATTTAATATTTATTTTTCAATCAAAAATTATTTTTTAAAAAGAAAACATTTTCTTTTCAAGCTTTATTGTATAAACACTTGTTTATACAAGTTTTTTAAATGTGGGTGGCTAAGAAATTGATCATTCACTGTTCCTGGTTCCCTCCAATGCAGAATAGCTTATATGAAAACAATATACAATGAAAAGAACAAGAAAGGCTTGCTTAGCTTTGCTAAAGGTAAAAGGAGTGGCTTTATATCCACTGTATTCTATGAGAAAACATGTCATCAAATAATAATTTAAAATATATAGAGCTTATGTGTATATAAATGTATGTACATATATGTATGTTTGTGTTATAGAACAATTAGTATTAGAAACTAAATATAAACTTTTGTGAAGAAAAAATAAATTGTTTAAATTTTTATTCTTTTGATTATATATTTTTATTAAGTTTATTTGGAGACATCAGTTAATGAAATTTTATAAGCTTCAAGTGTACAGTTCCGTAATACATCATCTCTATATTGCATGTGTGCCCACCTCCCAAAGTCAAATCATCTTCTGTTTCCATATATTCGACCCTTCTACCCTTTACTGCCTCTCTTCCACTTTTTCTCCTCTGATAATCACCATACTATTGTCTGTGTCTATGAGTTTTGTGTATTTGTTTTTTTTGTTTGTTCATTTGTTTCTTTCAGTTTTATACCCCACATATAAGTGATATCATATAGTTCTTGACTTTTTCTGTCTGACTTATTTCACTTAGTCTGATATTCTCAAAATTCATCCACGTTGTTTTAAATGACAATATTTTATTTTGTCTTATGGCTGAGTAGTACTCCAATATGTATATGTATAAATCACATCTTCTTTATCCAAACATTTATCAAAAGACATTCAGTATTTTAAAAAAAGCTATTTTGGGCCCTGGCCGGTTGGCTCAGTGGTAGAGCGTCGGCCTGGCGTGCGGGGGACCCGGGTTCGATTCCCGGCCAGGGCACATAGGAGAAGCGCCCATTTGCTTCTCCACCCCCCCCTCCTTCCTCTCTGTCTCTCTCTTCCCCTCCCGCAGCCAAGGCTCCATTGGAGCAAAGATGGCCCGGGTGCTGGGGATGGCTCCTTGGTTTCTGCCCCAGGCGCTAGAGTGGCTCTGGTCGGGGCAGAGCGACACCCCGGAGGGGCAGAGCATCGCCCCCTGGTGGGCAGAGCGTCGCCCCTGTTGGGCGTGCCGGGTGGATCCCGGTCGGGCGCATGCGGGAGTCTGTCTGGCTGTCTCTCCCTGTTTCCAGCTTCAGAAAAATACAAAAAAAAAAAAAAAGCTATTTTGTATAGACATTCTATATCACTTTTCCTAAAATACTATTTGTTATACTATGTTCCCATCCAAAATATTTCATCTTTTTTTTATAACATAAATTATAAATACCTAAACTGGCATTGAAAGTAAAATCTATTTTAAGCCAACCTTTACAATCTTACCTTTGTTATTCTCATTAAAGAAACTTCTACATGTGCCATACTCTTTGCCTTATTTTTCACAAATAATGTCTTTCTTTTTATTCCCTTTAACATTTACTTCTTTTTCATTATAGCTTATAATGACTTCTCTCCTCATTCTTGGCCCTCATGGTGTTTATTATCTATACCTCTTATTTATTCAGTAATCAAATATTTCTCTGATAAAGAGTGGCTTGTCATTAAAGGTGCATTATTTTGAAGGATAAAAGACCATGCTTGTATAGCTTAATTTGAGTTTGCCAAGGAAGAACTGTGTGACCCTGGCAAGTCAGTCAAACTTCTCTTGGTCTCAGATTTATAAAGTCTAGGTAAGTATTTTAATATATATTTATAAAACCTCTTCCAATATAAGGATCTATGTTCTGTAAAGTCATGGAATGCTCAGATTCACTGCTCTTCAAAGAAATACATATTAATGTAACAATAATTATCATTTTTTGTACTGATTATATTGGTACTGTTTCAGACAAAATGAAAAATCACTTTCATTTATTATTGGTGGAAATGTGAAGTATTACTATATATAAAATAAGCAAATAAAACCTAATGGAAGCTAAAAGATGTCCCATCAACAGGTCGAATGGATTTATAATTCATTCAAACCATTATCAGTAAATGTGTTAGTGTTACATGAGGTGACTTGTGAGAAAATTTGTGAATTTAGTTGCATGAGAAAAGTGCAGAAAAACATTGACAGAGCAGGATTTATAGGATGTAATCATAAATATCTTTTCTTACCCACAACTGCTCTTACACAACTATTTAGTAGAGCTCTAGAATTTCTGCTGTTGGATAAAATACAGGGCAAACTCATAGTTTACTGCCTACTATAAGGTAATAAAACATCTTTTAATCATTTTGGTTTTAAATATTCAGTAATTAATACATCCAGTCAGTAAAATAATTAAAGAGTTCATTCAAAGTTAAAGTTTCTCTTCTCTCCAGCTCTGGTTTGATGCTAAAGGAGAAGCTATCTGCTTGCCTATGTTTTTCTTCTTCCCACGATTGGCTAACCATGGTTTCTGATTCCTCCAGCATCAAGGGACTGGTGGTGGAGGAAAAGAAAAGGGAAAATATGTAAAACATCAGAAAAGTATGCGACTAAGTTACTCTGAGTTGGCACTTTCTGGTCTTGGCATATAATAAAAGCTGACTCTCCTTCTGATGGATCTAGTTTGTGGGTTTTTTTGAGAACTTACCATTACTGGACGTGTCTCCCTACAAGTCACTTGACTTGGGCTGATGCAACTCTTTTGTTTGGTAGTTTCCAGTTTCTCCCTAGTCCCCTGGGCATTTACTGGTACACTTCAATCTCCCTCTGTTAAGTCATCTTCACCACTCTATATAACCAGGGGTTCCCAAACTTTTTACACAGGGGGCCAGTTCACCATCCCTCAGACCGTTGGAGGGCCGGACTACAAAAAAAAAAACTATGAACAAATCCCTATGCACACTGCACATATCTTATTTTAAAGTAAAAAAACAAAACGGGAAGAAATACAATATTTAAAATAACAAACAAGTAAATTTAAATCAACAAACTGACCAGTATTTCAATGGGAACTATGCTCCTCCACTGACCACCTATGAAAGAGGTGCCCCTTCCAGAAGTGCGGCGGGGGCCAGATAAATGACCTCAGGGGGCCGCATGTGGCCTGCGGGTCGTAGTTTGGGGACCCCTGCTATATAACCCTCTTATTCAGGATACAAACAACTTCACATAAATTTCTCTCTTTTGTGGTCCACATTCTGTCTGCAGGAAAGATAGACATATTTTTGACTTTCTGTTGATTAATCGCAGTTAATTCCTAATAAAGGCCTTCTACTTGTCAACTGTTTCCTTTAGAAATTCTCTCATCTTTAAGTTGTCAATGCTGGGCTCATGTGTCAAGCTCAGCAAATGATTTCTCTGAAGTTCTTTTTACTAGGTAAACCTATCCAGTCCCACATGGGAGCAAAACAATAAAACTCTCAGAAAATTGATTGCTCTTCAATGAAGTCTTCTTCTCAATCTCCGACTCTGACATCCTCAACCGCAACCCTTTTAAATCCTGAAGAAAGGTTTGGAAAATGGTTTGAAATATGGTGTTTAGTCCTTTACATTGCATATCACGTCTAGATAGATAATAAAGTGTTCAGGCCTCAAGCTGAGATAGTTACCTTTTAATGTGTTGGATATAAACCCACTTAATCTGTGTATTAGTTATCTACTGTTGCATAACAATATTACCACAAATTTAGTGGCTGAAAATGCATTTATTATCTCACAGTTTCTGTGAATCAAGAGACGGGGCCTGGCTTAAGTAGGTCCTCTTTTCAGGGTCTCACAAGGCTGCAATCAGGGTTGTCAGCTTGGGCTGGGTTCTCTTCTGAGGCTTGACTAGGTAAGGATCCCCTTCCTAGCTCAAATGGTTGGGGCAGCATTCAGTTCCTTATGAGTGGGTGGACTGAGGGCCCAAGTTTCTTGCTGGCTGTTAGCTGGGGGCTGCTCTCAGTCCCATGCCTTGTGGAATTTTCCAGTATGGCCACTTGTTTCCCCAATACTTTCAAAGGGAGAGAAAGTCTTTCATTGAGATAGGCATTATAATTTTATATAATATAATTAGATATATGTAATATATATGCACCCAATCATCTTTGCTGCACTAAATTTATTAAAGACAAGACATAGATCTCACCCCAACTCAAGATGAAGAAATTATACAAGGGTGATACTATCAATAGGTGGGGGTGATGGGGCCTCATTACAGTCTGTCTGCCACAACATGATAAACAAAGAAAAAATAAGATATCTATGATTGTTGCTATCCATCTGTATAAAATTACATGATAATGGAGATAGCATGGACAAAAACTAGGTTTTGATGTGGGTCATTTTGTAGGGGGATAATGAAATGTGTTAGTGTAATAAGAAAGAGAAAAAGAAGAGAGGGTAACCAAAAGAGAAAAAGAAAAGATGTATTCATTTAAAAATAAGCATGCCTATGATAATATTTATTAATTTATATAATATACATATATGTAAAGTATATATGAATTATATATAAAGAATTTAAATAAAAACTGTTAAAAAGAAGAAAAATGTAAGATATATTCTCTTTTCTTATAAGCTGTTTCTAAATTTGGTTAGAACTAAAGTGTTATTTTTCTTTTGGAATAAAAATGTAAAAACAGCAGCAGTAATAGTTTTAGCAAGTGAATAGAATTTTTAAATATGTTGATAAAAACTTTAGGATGTTAAACTGTTTTTGTACATGGATGTAACAATTAACCTGCCTTTTCAATTACATACACACACAAAGCACACACACACAATGTATATCAGGGCTCAATTATCCTTTACATTTAGTTTGCAGCACAAGAGGGTAGAATTTGATTAAGTGACTGTCAAGTGGTTAAAAACTGTCCAAAGAGTTTTGGAACACCCCAGAAGAAAACAACAAATAGAAATAAACAATAAGTTCCAAGTTCAGAATGGCACATAAAATCTCAATATTTGGAAGCCAATAACTACAGAAAAGGATGATAAAAATATTATGATTTAAGTACCTAGACACAATAACACTGGGGAACAAATTTTTTTTTAATTTTCTGTTGCATGAAGTTTTAAAACTGTTTCTATATATTTCTGCATCACTGATTCCAAATCTGAAATTTGTTTTTTGATACATGCTCTAATTTGTATGCAATTTTAATTTCTTTTTGTTACAGTTAATGGCATGCATTGGTTTTTAAATTGGAGTTAAAGGGCAACAACTCTTGGATTGAACATAACTACAAGGCACTTAATGTTTTACAAATATCACTTTTACATAATTGTAGTTGTTTTTAAATGTAAAAAATTATTATCTGATAAAAACACCCTCTTATTTTGTTTTAAGATTGAATCATGGTTTCTTCGAGTAGGCATAAATGTAAGAATAGTCCTTACACCTTCTGTTATATATTTGGCTGTTACACACTGCAACATCAAAGGCACAATATTTCATCATTTGTGACACGTGCATATATTGCCTATTTTTAAGTTCCCCTTGGCGATCAAGACAAGAATTGGGCTGCTCATATTGTGTGTCATAATTGTGAGAAAATGCTTCATGACTGGACAAAAGAAAAATGCAAAGGAATGCCTTTTGGTACTCCCATGGTTTGGCGTAAACCTAAGGACCACAGCAGTGACTGTTATTTCTGTCTGATCCATACAAAGGGCATCAGCAAGAAAAAACAGCATATAATCACATATCCTAATATTCCTTCAGCAATAAGACCTATCCCACACTTTGAGACATTCCGGTTCCATTTTTCAATGGTTTTATTTCTTCTAAGGACGAAGAAAGTGAACATGGTGTTCAAGTGTATTTTGATAAGGTGCATGAGGAAATGGTTGTAGAATCTGAACAGTCTTCTTCTAATGCCAAGCAGTCATTAACCCCTCTGCAGTTTAGCTAACCAAATTGAATGACTTAGTAAAAGATTTGGGTCTATCAAAGAAATTTGCTGAGTTATTAGCCTGCAGGCTTCAAGAAAAGAATGTACTTCACTAGTCAGCTAAAGTATCCCATTTCAGGAAGCATGAACAAATTTTTGTGAACTTTTTTTTTCTGAAGACAAACACTTTGTTTACTGTCATATCAGTAGTCTTCTCAGCCAGCTAGGTGTTACCACTTACAGTCCAACAGAATGGTGGCTATTTCTTGACAGCTCTAAATGGAGTCAGAAATGTGTTCTCCTACACAACGGTAATGTTTATGCAGCAGTTCCAATTGGTTTTTCAACTCATCTGCGGGAAGGTTATAATGACATAAAAATTGTACTCGACTTTCTGAAGTATGAGGAGCATAACTGGATCATTTGTGTGGATCTGAAAATGGTCAATTTCCTGCTAGGTCAACAGAGAGGTTTCACGAAGTATCCTTGCTTTCTGTGTTTGTGGGACAGCCGAGCTCGAGAGAAACACTGGACACAGAAGGAGTGGCTGAAATGTGAGGCTCTGGAAGTAGGGATGCAAAATATTGTGAATGAACCTGTGGTTAATTGAGACAGGATCATTTTTCCCCCACTTCACATCAAACTTGGCTTAATGAAGCAGTTTGTTCAGGCTTTGAATAGAGAAAGTAAATGCTTTCAACATATTATTTCTGCATTTTTTGCCTTGTCTTTTGAGAAGATAAAAACAGGTGTATTCGATGGACCTCAAATTTGAACCCTCATACGTGATGAAGAATTTGCCAAGAAGATGAATAAGGAGGAGAAAGCAGCATGGCAGTCTTTTGTGGCAGTTACAAAGAACTTCCTTGGCAACAAAAAAGCAGAAAACTATGAACTGCTGGTTCAACGGATGCTGTTGGCTTTCTGCGACATTGGATATAACATGAGCGTTAAGATTCACTTCCTGAACAGTCACCTTAATAAGTTTCCCAAAAATTTTGGAGCTATTATTGATGAGCATATTACTGCTGGAGCATCAAACAAGATTGTCCTCAACAAGTACTCAAACACAAGAGCTACAAATGCAAATTTTTGCCTGAATAGAATTTAAATAAGTTTTGTGAAAATTTTATAATTAAATTAAGTGTTTTAATATGTTCTATTTTGAAATTGTAGACAAATTCTGATGTGATCATATCTTTTCATATATTAGTGTATTTACTGCATTATATAAATTATTATATTTTCACAAAGATGATGCCCAAGAAGACATTCAACTTCATTATGTTAAACTAAATGTTGAAAATTTTACAATAAGATGAAAACCTAAAATCTTGAATTGCAAAAAAACTTTAGCTTACAGAGAAAAACTAATGTCAGATTTGAGATCAGCACACTCGAGTTAGGTAAGAACAAGTATTTCTGTGGATGCAACAAAAATGTTGTTCCCCGGTGTAATCTAACTTCTTAAACAAAATGCAATATAGACTCATTATTCCAAATAACTCAATTAGAAAGTGGTAGATATTTTGGTAGAAAAAACTTGAGGAGAAAAAAGCAAAAGGGATTAAAGCCTTATTAGTATATTGAATCAATGGATCCAGAAGGTAATCAATCTTTGTCAGTTTCTCTTTGGGTCTTCCTATTTCAGCCTAATTTTTCTACCTTTTCTTTCCTCTCTCAGTGGCATTACTTGCTTTGATTCCTTTTCTCTATTTTTTTCTTTTTAAAAATTCATTTTAGATACCTTCTCACCTCATTTCTTTCTTTTTTAAAAATTTTAATCACAGTTGACATTGAAAATTATATTATGTTAGTTTCAGGTGTACAGCATAATGGTTAGACTTTTATATAATTTACAAAATCATCCACTAATAAGTCTAGTACCCACCTGGTGTCATATATAGTTGTTTCAATATTATTGACTAAATTCCCTATGCTGTACTTTATGTCCCTGGACTATCTTGTAACTATCAGTTTTTACTTATTAGTTCCTTTACCTTTTTCACCCATCAATATTCCTTTACCCCTCTGGCAACCATCAGTCTGTTCTCTGTATCTATAAGCCTGTTTCAATTTTGTTTTGTTTATTTTGTTCTTTAGACTCCACATGTAAGTGAAATCACATGGTATTTGTTTTTCTCTGTCTGACTTATACTTAGCGTAATATCTTCTAGGTCCATTCTGTCATTGCATATGGCAATTTTTGCTCTTTTTTATGGCTATGTAATATTCCATTGTGTATATGTACCACATCTTCTTTATACAATTATCTTCATCCTTTTAAAATACAACATGTATTCTCTCTGACAGAGATAATCACTTTTCAGCTCCTCCCCTTTGAGGACACATCTTCATTAACATTACTGCCTCTTAATTAATTATTATTTGTCACCTCCAACAAATTGGAAGCTCCCCTTCATCTTTTTATCACCAGATACATGCACTGTTCTTGGAATACTGGATGACTCTTTTATTTATTGAAAAAAAAATTTTTTTTTTTGTATTTTTCTGAAGCTAGAAACGGGGAGAGACAGTCAGACATACTCCCGCATGCGCCTGACAGGGATCCACCCGGCACGCCCACCAGGGAGCAATGCTCTGCCCACCAGGGGGCGATGCTCTGCCCTCCAGGGCGTAGCTCTGTTGCGACCAGAGCCACTCTAGCGCCTGGGGCAGAGGTCAAGGAGCTATCCCCAGCGCCCGGGCCATCTTTGCTCCAATGGAGCCTTGGCTGCGGGAGGGGAAGAGAGAGACGGAGAGGGGGAGGGGTGGAGAAGCAGATGGGCGCCTCTCCTGTGTGTCCTGGCTGGGAATCGAACCTGGGACTTCTGCATGGCAGGCCGACACTCCACCACTGAGCCAACCGGCCAGGGCCTATTTATTGAAAAATTTTAAATTTTTATTTATTGATTTTTAGAGAGAGAAAGGAGAAAAATAGTGAAAGAGAGAAAGAGTGGAGAGAAGCACAAAGCTTCAAATATAATACTTGCTTCCTGTATATGCCTTGACCAGGCAAGCTCAGGTTTTCAAACCAGTGACCCTGTTCCAGGTTGATGTTTTATCCACTGTGCCACCACAGCTAAGGCACTTTTATTTATTTTTATAATGTGTTCTTCCTTTATATCATATTCACTTATACTCCTCTGCCTTCTTTACCACTTTCCATTCTACAAGACCTAAACATTTTATAGCTAGAAGGAATTTTAGAAAAGAAGCACCCAGCACTTTTCAAGGTGCGGTTTATGAAGTTTCCTAGATGCAGTACCTTAAAGTACTTATTAAAAATGTAGTATATTCCTGGCTGCCAACCCAAATCCACTGAATCAGAATAAAGTGAATGAGGTTAATAAAATGTTCTTGTTAACAATCTCCTGGGTTATTCTTATGCAAAGTATGTCCCAGGTTTACTGTGACACAATTCTAAATTTAGAAACAGGACAAAAAGAAAACCCACTTGGAATCTGTAAGACTTGAGAAGTCTTTTAGGGACTAATTTGATAATATTTGAGATTGTGACAAAAGTTAATGAGTTTTTTAATTTCTTTCTTTCTGATTTTGTGTGACTTTAAAGACTCATGTGGGTAATATCACTCATATTTTTAGTATTAAACTTATTTCCCAGAGAGCTTGTTAGATTGCTTAGATCAGTACCATGAAATTGACTTGAGCATGCACTATTGTTATGATGTCCTTTACTCTGCATGGGAAGCTGGCTTGTTCACAGTTGGGTACGGTCTAAATGAGAAACATTTATAGCCATTCAGTAATCTTTACTGCACTCAGGTAAGAAGAATAAATCCACTCCATGTTCTTAAATTCTATAATTTAGTCTAGCATAGTTTTCACAGTCTGTATCTAACAAGACTTTCTAATGGTTTTCTTTGGTTTGAATTTCTGTGTCTGTTACTGAAAACAATAATAAAGCCAGGGAGTTATTAGATTATATAGCTAAGAAATCAAAGTCTTTTTTTTTTAAAATACATTTCTTTTTTAGTTGATTTTGAAAGAACTTTAGTAAATTTTCTCTTTCTAGGAAAAGGGCTCTGCCCATCTTAGAGAGCTTAACTGTAGGCAGAAGAAAGTGCACATATGAACTGTGCTATCTTTTAGTTGCCATGTATTCTCTCTCTTCCTCTCCTGTCTGTGATCCCTCTCCCCCTTTTTTCTTTCTCCTTCTCCTACCCCCTCCTTCTCTTTTTTCTCTCTGATACACATATACATGAGTAAGGAGGGAAAGAAACAAATTAATATCACTCTCAAATTGTTAACAAAACTCAGATGTGTTTCTAAGTTAAGACCAGATTACAGTTCTATTCTTAGTTTTTCCATACACAGCTGCATATCACGTTATTCAAATATTTTCCTTTGCCAAAGATACTGTTGAACGTTGATCTTTTAAGAAAATCTGAGAACAATATACATTTTTTCCTTGAATCTTAACTTCAAGATCACAAATAGTCTTTGACTTGTTCTTTGCAGAAATTTGAAGTGTCCTTTTATTTTTTTGTGAAATTTATTAGGGTGACATTGGTTAATAAGATTATATAGTTTTCAAGTGTACATTCTATGACATAAGATCTGTATATTGCATTGTATGCCCACCACCCACAATCAAATTGTCTTTTGTGATGTGTTCCTTTAAAGGTGTTACTATATTTGTATAAATAGAACTGAAAAACTGAACTGTGTTCTTCCCTGGCACTTAGAGATGCCATGCCAAGTCTTGAAGCCCATGTAGACTTGCTTTTTTTTTTAATATGTGCTTTACTTCTATACTGAACAGATGCACTCTGACATTGACCGCTACCCACCCTATGGTCTGGCCGGTGTCTTTTTATACTCACCTGAAAATATTATTTAGAATTAGAGAACTTAAAGAAACTTTGAATAATATCCTTTGTTCAATCACTTACTCATAGACCTGAGACTCATATGGGTTGAGAAACTTGCTTTTGTCTACAAACTAGGCCCTGATGAGGATGAATATAGAATCTAGTGTTCATGATGTCCCATTGTTATCTATGTTTATCATATTTCTGGTGGCTCCAACATAAGGCTAAATAACATGGTGCTTTTGATATAAGCTATAAGGGTTCAAACCAGAAATAAGTTATTTTTAATAGCATTCCAATATTCATTAAGTATTATCATAAAAGAAAGTTTGTTTGTTTTTTTAACAAAGACTGAGAGAGAGTCAGAGAGAGGGATAGACAGGGACAGACAGACAGGAATGGAGAGAGATGAGAAGCATCAATCATCAGTTTTTCGTTGCGACACCTTAGTTGTTCATTGATTGCTTTCTTATATGTGCCTTGACCAGGGGGCTACAGCAGACCTAGTAACCCCTTGCTTGAGCCAGTGACCTTGGGTTCAAGCTGGTGAGCATTTTGCTCAAGCCAGATGAGCCTGCGCTCAAACTGGTGGCCTCAGGGTCTCAAACCTGGGTCCTTCCGCATCCCAGTCCGATGCTCTATCCACTGCACCACCACCTGGTCAGGCAGTATTTTTAAGGCTTATTTTTAAAAAATATTTTGGACAATAATATCCTTTTTAAAAACTGTGGCTTAATTTTTAGGCTGATATACTGACATAAATTTCTATTAGCTCACTGAAGAAAAAGATTTCTATTCATATTTTCTTCTTTATTTTTTTGGATACCAATTTTTAGGGTATTTGTTTTCTGATTGAAAATTACAAGATCTTAAAATTTATAAATTAAGTATTATTGTCCCTATCATATAGGTGGGAAAACTCTTAAGAGGAGTTTTTAAACTCTTTGTGAACTTTTGTGAACATGATAGAACATGTGAAAATAAGCAACATACTAAACCTTCCTGTCAGGTGTCTTAAACCTATGAGACAGGGACAACTATCACCCACAGAGCTGCGGAGGTGTCAAAGGAAATAATGTATATAAAATTCACACTGGATACGAGATCATTATTATAAAATATATTATTGTGTATTTCAAGTTTTTTAATTTAAAATACAGATGCAGAAGGGCATTCCTCAGAGGATGTTAAGCATACCCTGATGCCAGCTTTCAGGTGTCTTTTGAATGAGTTCCTAAAAGAGCTTTACAAATAAATGAAGCTGCTGAGTTGGCCTTTACTCCAGCAGTAAGCCATTAGTCATCTTTTGTGCAAAGTGATCTCTTATGAATTTCAACTGAGCAAAATGTTCATAGACCAGGACTGACAATTCCTGAGGTTTGATATGAAGCAAAATTTACCATGCTGATAGTTTGGACCTTCAGATTGCTGGTCTACTGGCATTGCCAGTTTATATTAAGAGTATGTTTAAGAACATAAATCATATGACTTTATTTCAATATTCACCAGATAAGGCTTCAGAAAGTTTCTTCTGTCTTTAAGAACAATTTACATGTGCAGACCTCCTAAGATAAAAGATCTCATAAACTAAACGAAACCAAAAATATGAAAGCACTATTAATCTTTTGAGGAGAAGATACGCTATAACTCTGAAGAAGTGTGAGGTTGTCTTTATGGATAAACTTGGGGCCGTTCTGGGGCAGCAAGTACAATATTACTGCCTTCATTCCATAAAGACATGCAGTGAAATGTGCTTCCTGCCACCATGTATTACTTGGATCATTTTTCAGGCTGCTCTCAGGAGTTCCATAAGCAATATCTTCTATGCCCGTTACAATGGGGTAAAATGGGTAATAATACAGGAAACTTTTGATTAGATTTTACAGAAAGAACCATAATGTTTCTCAAGCAAAAGCAGAGCCACTTCAAATTTCCCATTCTTTTCCACTGTCTGTGCTGACAACAGATATTAGAGACAAAAAGAAGTAAATGGGCTTCGAGGAGCAGAGTGAAGACAGAAAAACACTTTTCCTTAGAAATCAAATAGCACTGCAATTGCAAAATAAGACCCGGCTTGGCAAACCCTAAAATAAATGTGTTTTAAATTTGGCCCTGGAAGATTTCCGTGGCATAATTCACGAGAGGAAGACTGAGTAAAGAGCATCTTCATTTAAGTCCTCGTCAGTGGGAACTGTAATTTGTGCTGGCTTTCAGTTAGAGCTGAGAGAAGAAATAGATTTATTTATCTTCAAAAAAAAAATAAAAAATAAAAAAAGAAAAGGCTAAGCAGGTATATAAAATATTTCAGGTTACCCAAAAGGTAATTATGTTTTCAAGGCCAAATAACAGCATATCTGTATAGGTTTCCTAATACTTCAGGTACTTATCTTAAATATATAAATAAAGCAACTTTTCTAGCAGTGGATTGAACAAACGTAATGAATGGGTAGCTCTGCCTGTCCTGGTCTAGATTAAAATGGGTTTTGAGGGGCATCAGGATAAACACTCAGAGATTTTTTTTTTTGAGTTGACTCTGTGTTATATTTTAAGTGTATTTACTAAAGAATAAAACAAATACACAGTTCACAAGGTTGGTGCTGAGGGTTAACTAATATTAATAATTGTTTGTTTCCTGTGATGACACAGTGATTTGGTTTTATGAAATTAACAAACAACATTCTGTTGTATGGATTTATATGAGGAAGCTTAAATACCAAAGACTGGGTGATTCAGACAACTTCAGTAGCTAATTGGGGGCAAGAAGTTGCAATAGTTTCATCTAATTATAGATTATTCTAAAATGCAATGTTGCTGAATGATTGCAGTGATCTTGAAATCAAGGTCATATTGGTTCTGAGAACGCAAATCATGAAAAAGATGAGACTTAACGTTTTCATACAGATTATAAATAATCACACTCCTGAGACAATATGCACATGTTCAAGAGACCTACTTTGCTGTTTTTCTCCCCAAAATGTCTTGTCATCCCAGACATTTGCATATGTCCACAGAAGTGTCTACCTTAGAAATTATTCCCTGAAGTAATTTTTTTGACCTATAAGCAATGAGTTAAATTTTGATGTATGTACAAAAAGGCAAATTTGAAACAAATCCTTTGAAGAAGTTGTACTTTATTTTCACACATTTTGGGTTGAAATGTATGATATCTAGGGATAACATCAGAATTTCTAAACAAGAGGTTTAGATATGAGACGTGGCTGAAAGTGAACGTATATTAATGCGATAATCGCAGCACAAATTTGTTTTTAGCTTTGATGGTGTGTTGATTTGGCATGAATCTGGAAAAGACTAGAGGAGATTCGTGGAGCCAAGTTTCACCATGCCTTCCTTGGTGCCCTCAAAGTGCATGCAGCATTCAACTTAGCCACTTAATAAAATCTTGCTAATTGGAACTTACATAAGATACATTATATATATTTGTATATTATCCATGTAATATATACATTATATCACACACACATACACATATAGGTACACTAACAAATGATGTGTATATATTACAACCCACTTCTACCCCCTGTATCACACACTGCTAGTAGAGTCAGTATTTATCCTACCTCACCTTGTCTTGCTATTTCTCTTCTATACATTTTCTCTGTTTCCAAGCCCAGTAGCTATGAAGTCTTCCAGGGCATAAATGATCTCATATACAAAAATGAAATTTTAGGCATAACATGTATTTCTGGATGAAAAAAATATATCAGTACAGATCAGAACAGATAAATTTTACACAGTTTATTGATAATAGCGTGAGAGCATGGGCAGTATGGTTTAGTTGACCTTTATAGAATAATATGGCTATGTCATAAATGTATTTCTGTTTTTTAAGGGATAGTACAGACTTTGAGCTACTAAGTATACTCACTAAGCTGCATTACTGAGCCTCTAAAAGGCTAAGGTCTCAAACAGACTTCATTGGAAGAATTCACCAGCATGGAGAGTCTTAGGTAACTTTGACCTGGTTTTGCATCTAAGAAAAGAGTTGGTATTTACATAAAAAATTGGGAGAAGGGATAAGAAGTAGAAAGACAGGCAGATACAATTTCACATCTTTTTTTTTAGAGATTTCTTTTTTTTATTTTATTTATTCATTTTAGAGAGGAGAGAGAAAGGGAGAGAGAGAGACAGAGAGGGGGAGAGAGAAGAGGGAGAGACAGAGAAGATGGGGAGGAGCTGGAAGCATCAACTCCCATATGTGCCTTGACCAGGCAAGCCCAGGGTTTCGAACCGGCGACCTCAGCATTTCCAGGTCACCGCTTTATCCACTGAGCCATCACAGGTCAGACCAATTTCACATCTTTTCAATGAAGTCAAACCTTCAGCTCTACAGTAGATGTCTATCATAAGTCTCTTATTATTGAATGTTGATCACTGTCCTTGGCTTGACAACATCCAGAGAAGTTTGTTGTTAGCGTGTGCACTCTTAGAAATTCATACAATTTTTTTCAAACCCAAACAGTTTTGGTTAAATCTGTCAAGTTCAACATATTTTTTAACATTTTTTTTTTTTCCCTAGAATGAGAAAAGAGCTGGTAGAGACAGGAGAAAGATGATTATATAATCAAACAACAAAAAGGTTTTGCGTTACAAAAATTGTTTGGGAATCTCTTCGCTAGGTCATCCCATTTTACTTCCTTATTATTATTTTTTTAAGACTGAAATGGTACACAACATATTCTATTTCCCCTTTCATTGAAAACCTGGTTTTAACTCTGTTTAGATTGAGGTCAGTCTAACCATGCTTCTTACTTAGAGGAAGTCTAACCTCAGTGGAAGTGGTTGAAATAGTCTTCCTTCTGATTGGCTGAGGGTCACATTAATGATATTTTAGTACTCGTCTGGGATAAAAAGGAAAAAAAAAGAAGTGAATTTTCCCAGTTTCCCAGATAGCAGCTCTGTGAAAGGCACACACCATATAGTTTATTGGAAATCATTTCATAAAGGTAAATTAAAAATCTAAACTGGGAGCAATTATTTTAAAGCATCTAGTAATGTGAGATTTATTTATTTACTGTGTAGAACAAAAATAAAAATTTATAAGTTCTCTTCCATAATGGTTAGAAAAAAGAATATATGATTTTCTAATAACAAACCTTAAAGGTCCGGTCTTTGCCATGAGAAACTTGACTAGAGTTTCTGAAATCACTTACAATTCTCTGCAGATTAGTATGGTCACATCCCATTTATTGGTCTTTTGGTATTAATTGCTTTTTATCCTTATTGACTTATCCATTAACTTGTTTCTTGGGGAAGAAGATACATACTTCTGTCAAATCTTAACCTCTACATTAATAAATGCTAACATAAGAAAAAAATCTATTATTTGCTTAGAGTTAGAGGATACATTTAATTGTAAAGAATTTAATTTGAACTATGGTAAGCAGATAATTGTGTGCTCTCAAAATGATCAACTTTAACATGAGAATCAGAAACTGGCTAAACTTTGTGCTTATCCTTTTAATATGAAGTACCATCCATGAAACAACACTGAGCAATAGCCTTTGATCCTAAAATAAGATCTTGGGATGCAGATCTGTATATGAAGAATTCTGTAGTTTTATACATGAAGGAGAATATTTATCATGAAAATATTTATAATGAGAATATTTATCTGTCCTCTAAATACGAACTCTATTATTCTGATGGAAACATGTAGAGATGGTTTTCCCTAATATAACTTTGTAGGAGGTAGTAATATTTGTGTATAGAAGTTGGAAAATTAATTAAAACACATTTATTGAGTGCTTCCCATACACAAGCCACTGTTTTAAGAGTTTTATATACCTTCACTCAAGTAATTCTTTTAACAGCCTAAGAAGGACTTACTAATTATCAAACCCTCGTTAAATATGAGAGACACAAAATAATGTTAATCATCTTGTCCAACATCACAAAGCCAGGAAATGCAAGAGTTGGCACTTTGAACGTGGAAAATTTGGCTCCAGAATCTGCCCTCTTGATCATGTGATACACAGTCCTTCATGACTACATGCCATAGAAATTATAATCCAAACTGTCAAGTTAGAAGATTAGATCAATGTTACTTTCACATATACCTGAATTGATACATTTTAGAAAGGTTTAAGGATTCTAAGATAAACATGTTAAATTTGGTAATAACAAAAAATATATGGGTCAGATATGCCCTGATCACTGGTATAAATGTCCTTCTGCAGCCACTATAGAGGATATAGCCATGAATAATATGTGGAGTCCACCTTCCAGGAATTTGCAATTTAACAGCAGAAGGAAATATATAAACTATATAATGTAACATGAAAGGCCCATATTACGTAAATACAGTGCTCTTTAGAAACTCAAAACAAAGAGGGATAATACTTTTGATTTAGGATAAATAGAATCCAAACTAAAACTCAAAAAGCCTCAATAAACAAACAGCTGTGTTTAACCATGTAAAGAAAAAGCTGGACAACTTTAGACTATCACAAAGAGATCTCAAATAACACATACAAATAACAAGTATAGTTACATACACAAAATACTGATTTTTTTTCATGTTTGACCTACACATGGCCTTATATAACAAAATAATGATTTAAAACAAATGAGATCATACCATTTCTTTTTTTTTAAATCCTTTACTTTCTTTCCTGTTGTACTTAGACAAAAGTAATAAAATTATTATATATAGTTCTGTTATTACTCCTATTTGGAATATTCTTCCCTGCGTTGTTGCACATGTCAATTTTTTTCATCTTTCAAGTTCCTGCTCCAATGTCATTTCCTTGGCGAGTCAGCTCCAAACACCTTCAGTGAAACACCCACTCCTCTACTTATGATTTAACAACTTCTTACCTGTTTCATTTTCTTTATACCACTTACCGCTATTCTTATTTATATTTTTATTTACATGCTTTCTTCTTATTATTTTCACATTCTAAGCTCCATGAATGCAGTGACTTAATTTCTCTGCTTACCACCAAATCAATGCCTAAAACAGAAGCTAGCAGGTATTGAATTAGTATATGTTAAAAGAGTGAAAATATTTAAATATCAAGTCCTATAGAAGTCCTTTTACAGTCTTGCTTGCTTATTGAATTTTCCTCATTTCTATAGCCTGACATTTCCCTGTTTCTGCTCGCCTATGTCTCTCTGTGTTTTCTCTCTTCCTTTGATTTATTTTACCCATGCTGACTTCCATTACTTTTTAAACATTTTTATAACTTTCTCATCTTCATCAAAACATTGTCCTTATATCTAAGTCTAACTTTACAATTTTCACAGTGATTTTTCTTGCATTGTTAAATTCAGTTGAACATGTCACTTGACAGCCCAAAAATCTTGAGCAGTTCTCTGCAACCTAAATGTATTCCACATGTTTTGAGGGGCTTTTCTGTACAGTAGAGCAGAGAAATGGGACAGGAGCTAAAGAGAAATTTGAATAAATGCATATCTATTTCCATGTACAAATACACTTAGAAATATGACCTATGCATGGGATATAAAGTGGAAAATTGAGAATACAGGGCATAAGGATGCAGTAATTGTAGAAATAAAGATCTTGATAAGAGGGAGTGGGATGTAGTGTGCAAGTGGAAAGCTTTGCATGCTGAAATAACATCCAGAGTAATACAAGAGGAGGCAAAGTTTATAACAGTTTATACACAGATGCAATGGGATTGTTAGATTTGACAGAAGAAGAATTTTTGTTGTATTACTTTTATTTTGTCAGTCATGTGGGAAACAAGGTAAGGAAGACACTAGAGAGGTGGGGGAGGGGCGGTTTTGGGCCAGGGAAGTATGGTATAATTTCCAGAGAATGTTTAATGCTCCCAAGAGGTTTGGGGTAAAAATTAAAGAAATCCAAGCATGGTTGTGTTTTTCTCTAGCCATGTTTAACTGCTCTATAGTTGATAAGTATGATTTAACTTGAATTGGAGTTTTATAATGGTTACAATAGAATAATTGAAGGGCAAGAGACTGGAGGGTGTATGCAAAGGAGCGTGAACTCAGTCAGAAGTCAATATGTTAATTTTCACTGAACATTTAAAATATATAAGGTATTGTGAGAAATGAAAAATATGAGAATTCTCTATCCTCCAGTTGCTTACTATACCATTTATAAGCACACACAAATTGTATATGTAAGAATAACTATATAAGTTCAGTTTCTCAATGCTAAAGAGGTGTTACAAACAATAAGCACAAAGTAGAAGTGTAGAAGAGTAGACATCACTGTGGGCTGGTGAGGTTGAGAAGGCTTCCTGGAGAATGCAGAACTCTGTGGGAGTGTGAAAGATGGAGAAGACCCAGAATGATAAAAGTAAGGAAGGCATTTCAGGCAGAGGTGAAAACAGAGAGCAATAGCAAAAATACTTAAGAAGAATAATCTTACTTAAAAGAATGCAAAGAAATGTCCTCAACTATATTTAGTTTTACTATGGCTGTGTGTGGGGTTTATTTGGGAGAAAATGGGTCATTGAACTAGAACAGTAGTTGGGACCATATTGCAAAGGCTCTTGAATACTAGAATAGGAATTCAGGCTTCTCTGGAGAACTTTGAGGGCTAAGCTGTGGAGTTGATATCTGCAATAACATCCACTAAGGAACTTAGAATATATTCTTGATTATGAATGTGCAGGGATAAAATGTTTATTGTATAAACTTGGGCTCCCCTTCACTGCTTGGACTAAATGCTAACTTATCCAAGTATCTTCCCAATAAATTTCTACCATGCCTATCTCTTCCCAAGTCACATCTCACAATGTCTTCTCTTTAATCAAGCTATTTGCAACTTCCGGGCACACGTGGCCCAGCATTACCTCTGGATGTGTTCCCCTAAATTTGTTGCTTGTCTGGAAGGCTCTCATTTCTCAGAGCCATGACCCGAGCTTTGCTTCCTTCAAAACTTTGCTAGAGGCTGCTGTTCTCCTAGATGCTTTCCCAGACTAATTTCCCTCCTGTGAGGTCAGCTCCCGGCTTTGTATTGCTTGGCACTGTGGAGTGTTTGTGTTATGTTATTTTGGCCTTGCTTTTATTGTCCATTTGCTGTCTGTGTTACCTTTGTCTTCCCAGGATTCACTGTCCAGTCTCCAGTTTTTTAGTATTCATCTATGTAATTCGCATGGTGCTTTGAAAACAGAAGAATATGAATAAACGCCCTTGAACTCAGCTTTTCTTCTCTGGGTGAGGTTATCTTTGATTTGAGGGCAGCAATATAGTTACAATGGTGTATCAAATTGAAATATCATTTGTAATATTTTGGATCTGATCATAAAATAAAATTTAAAAAAAATTTATGTCTACAATTTCATTGTGGTTTGGCAAAAATGTTTTGGTTGTTATGAATCCTATCTTAATTGGAAAATCTAATGGAAACTTCATTGAGTCTTATCTGGAGATATTTATAACTCCTTCCAATTTATTGTCTATCTTCCAATTCAAGTCAAACAAAAAAAGATAAACTTTTTTTTTTTTTAACATTTATAGACATCTTGGAAAGAAGATACTTGCCAACTATAGGTTTTAAGCATCATTTTCCCTGATATGTCATTAAATTAAGTACAGCATACGATAGAATGTGAAAGCCCAGTGTCCTTAGAACTCCCCATTCCAATGCAACTTTCACACTAATAAAACTCCAATCATCCTACACATTTAAATAGCTCTAGTTGATAACTGTGTTCTCAGTCTCTCCACTGCCGCAGAGAGCCTCCCTTTTCCTTCCTTGTTGCTTTCTTTTTATCAATTTATTAATAAGTTTATAGAAGGGTTTCAAATTTTAAAAAGCATAATAAAGACAAAAATCTCTATTTAGCATTAGCTTGTTTAGGTAGTTATTTAAAACATGTTAATACTGGCTTGTTTATATTATACGTAAGAACATCTGTATTTATAAACTTTTTAGGGTGGTTTTTTTATTCTTGGCATGTTTGTAATTATTATCTGTCTTATTTTTATAAGTCATAAAATTTTAGAGTCAGAAAGGGCCATTACATAATATCATCATTTTACAGAACTAATAGAAACTAAGAGATGCAATTAAGAGATACAGCCAGCTAGCTTCAGAGCTAAAACTGGCACTTTCGTTATTAAGACACACAGGTAACTACAGGGATACACACCCTCATTGAACTTATATTCTGACTCAGGTCAGTAAGGACTCTGGGGTAATAGGAGATTTTTATGACATGCCTGGCCCTCTGAATTTATAGGAAGTGGGGAAGACAAATAGGCATGGTAATCAATTATAATACTAATTGCGATTAAAAAATAGGCGTGGTAATCAATTATAATACTAATTGTGATTAAAAAATACATATGTAAAATAATATAGGAGTTCAAAAGAGATTTAGGGGCAGTCTTTAGAGAAATAGTCATTTTATTTTATTTTTATTTTTTTGTATTTTTGTATTTTTCTGAAGCTGGAAACGGGGAGAGACAGTCAGACAGACTCCGGCATGCGCCCAACCGGGATCCACCCGGCACGCCCACCAGGGGCAACGCTCTGCCCACCAGGAGGTGATACTCTGCCCCTCTGGGGCGTCGCTCTGCCGCAACCAGAGCCACTCTAGCGCCTGGGGCAGAGGCCAAGGAGCCATCCCCAGCGCCCGGGCCATCTTTGCTCCAATGGAGCCTTGGCTGTGGAAGGGGAAGAGAGAGACAGAGAGGAAGGAGGGGGCGGGGGTGGAGAAGCAAATAGGCGCTTCTCCTATGTGCCCTGGCCGGGAATCGAACCCGGGTGCCCCGCACGCCAGGCCGACGCTCTACCCCTGAGCCAACCGGCCAGGGTCAGAAATAGTCATTTTAAACTGAGTTTTAAAATTCAACTAATATCCTTTTGAATTAAGTGTAAGAAAAACGGCATTGGAAGCAGAGGAAAAAAATATGAATGAAAAATATAGAGGTACTAAGAGTGCCTAGCTTGTTCAAAGAATGGTGACTAGTTTCATCTAGTGACAGGTTGGGGGAAGTAGATGAAGGGGTGGAAAGTAGCATGGGACCACAAAGAAAAGGTAAATCAGAGCTTGTTTTGGTAGACCTTGTGTACCATTAAATTTGTGTGTTACTTGTTTTCACACTTAAAGGATAATGTATACATATTAGTAATCAACTTAGCTTTGCACAGACTTTTTTCTCCCCACAGTCACAATGAACTGAGCCAGTTAATTCAAAATATGAGACTTAACCATCATAAAAGACCAACTTTGTTTTTAGACTATCAAACGAGAGTTATCATTTATTGACCCTAAAGACAGTATTATGACATTATTTATAGTGACATGAAACAAATGTTCGATAACGATGACAAGAGTAACATGTTAGCATAACATCATTTAGAAAAAAATACTTCACAAACTTTACCTTGATAACTCCGTACCACTGTGCTGGGAGGTAGAAGTTGTTATTATTTTCATTTCATAAACAGGGAAATGGGCCAAGAGGAAGAAACTTCCCCAGCACCACAGTGAGGAAAGGGACAGCTGTGACTTTGACCTAGGTCATCTGAAATCAGATTCTGGGCTGTTCCCACTAGACTGCATTTTATTCCTCCCAAAACAATTCTTTTTAGGTAAAAATAAATAAATAAAAAATCAGTATCATCTAATTTTTTCCCTGATTAGTCCCAGAGCCAGAATGAAAATGGTCAGGAATGAGACAAGCACTCACAGAGGACAGACCTGAAGATAATAAGAGCATGGGTAACATTTTCAGAGTACTTGCTTCATGCTATATTGCCACAAATATACTGCTCACAAAAATTAGGGGATATTTTATTGCTTTTTATTACTTTTCACATATAGATTCTTTTAATACTTAGAAAAACTTGGAGTCCTAAAACATCATATTTTTGTCCACATGCACTGAGATTATACAACCTGCCTGTGGCAGTTCAGTAAGAAGCCCGGAGTTGGGACCCACTGTATAACCACTTACACTGTGCCTCTCCCATCAGCCGATATCAGATACACTCAGGGCATCCTCAGTATCACAGCACCAGAGAAAGGCCAGATGGGCAGGCAGAGCAGTGCCTGGGGGATTAAGGTGGAAAAGATATACATTATTCAATGTTGAAAGACAAGAGGGCAGAGGGAGATCTTGCAAGGCAGAATTGGTGGATTTCTTTATGATAAACTATTAATTTCAGGCAGCAGGTTTAGCTATGTGACTAGGACCTAGTAGGATTCTGGTTTCTGAGGACTCTGAGCAGAATCAGGTAGCACATATCTCAGAGAAACAAAGAAATTAAATGGTGGCTCTCACCTGCTAGACCATGGGGGAGTAAGTCAGAAACCTAACTGTTGGGAAAAGAAATGCAAGGCTCTGTCTTACAATAAAAACAAACAACAAGTGCAAGAACCTAGAGTCCAAAGTTGGAATAAGATGACCAGTATGGAACTATATACTTCAGAGTCCTTCCTGAGAAAGAGGCCATCGCAGTTGAGAGAATGGGTCCAGGCATGGAGTGTCCTATCTAGCAATGTAAATCGGGTGAGATGCCAAAGCCACCTAATTGTTGAATTTCTATTTCCTAATCTGCATTAATACCACCCACTTACTTTTGGAACAACAAATAAAATATCTTCAATATTATTGGGGGGAAGGGTTTCTAAAATTGTAAAGCTAAATTCAGATTCAAGGGCAAGGGCAAGCCAGTATGTGTTGGAGGAAATGGCTGCAGCTGAGTGTCTAAGGCTATCTAGTTGTGACATCCTCCAAAACATTTTTTTTAATTTTTTTATTTATTTATTTTAGAGAGGAGAGGGAGAGACAGAGAGAGAGAAAGAGGAGGAGCTGGAAGCATCAACTCCCATATGTGCCTTGACCAGGCAAGCCCAGGGTTTCAAACCGGGGACCTCAGCATTTCCAGGTCGACTCTTTATCCACTGCACCACCATAGGTCAGGCCCAAAACATTTTGTTAATCCTCTCAAGCACACTGACTGCTTTGTATTGTAATTAGCTCTCCTCTTTTCTAATCCACTTTAGGAATTTGGTGGAGGATTGAGTTATTCACATTCCTCAGTTTGTGTCACATAATCACCAATAATTTGTAAAGACCATGCTAGTTTTATCTATTTATTTACTTATTTACCTAATTCTTTTTTCATTTGCAGTCTCCATTCCCTTGCCTTTCCACACACACCAAAGGCATGTTCCCATTATTCTTTTATTAGCGTGGTGAATGGGCATTCTTGCTATGCGTGCATGTACTTCAATTTACATGCATGATCTTGTTACAGATTTTTTGTTTCTTCTTTTTCAATTTACTCAGCATTATGTATTTCAGTGATGCATCTTATGTTATTTTGTTAAATCTAATTCTTTGCTTCTAACATTGGTAAATCATCCTGTCGGGCGTGTTTGTGATAATAGAGCCCATATTGCCTCTAACTTACTGCAAAGCTCTTAAAAGTTTAGTTAAGACTTTCTCAGGTAGAAATGACAAGAGAGACATTGCTTCCTTCTAGCAATTTGATTATGTGTTTCCTAATTGCTTTCCAGAATGATATACTTTTTAATTTATGGGTCTGTTTAGATTATATATTACTTAACGTCAAGGAGGATGTATTAGTCATTTTGTGCATCATCCACATTGCCTTGTTCAATGTAAAGAAAGTGATTATTGCATATTTATTGAATAAATGAATGGGACCAGATAGGCCAGTCTATTTCATTTCCAAAGCAAATAGCATGGTGGGATATAAGCCAGGCCCATAGCACACCAATTTACCTATACGGAGAATCATCTTTCAGATTACCAAATAGAGGGGAAAAAAGCAAAACACTAAAAGCCGCCAGAGTTTAGGGACTCTGTGTCCTGCCTTTGAACTGCTGTTTCCGCAGAGGAGTGGAAGTGCTTTCCATTATTCTGAGTAAAAAGGACATGCTCTGTGGGGCTTCCCATCATTGTTCCGAAAGCCAGCACACTGGGCTTCCAACACCACTTCTCCCAGAAATCAACATTGTTTCCTCTCTCACCCTAACTTCCGGGTTTTTTTTAAAAAAAAAAGACAGAGAAAGTTCCTGTTTGTGATGAACAGAGGTCAGGTTTCTGCGTGGGAATATTTGTAAAGAATTGACATCCTACTCCAGACAATGTCACAGTGTCATGAAGCACGTTTTACCTTCCACGTAGGGTCCCCATGTGGAATGTGTGCAGCCTGGGATATTCATTAGGGGATGACAGACTTACAACAACATCAGGGTCATGCCAGACCAACTGAAAGATGACCGTTGGTGGCTGTTGAAAATAAAATGATACGGGTTCTTGGAATGGAAGTAAGCCTGCAGTAGTGAGTAAAATTATTGCTTAAAACAAAATTCAAGTATTTCCAAGCATTTAGTCTGTGCCTCCAAACAATCCAGTTCAAAACATATGTATTTTTTTCAATTATCTATGCCTAGAAAAAAATAAGACTAAACTCCTAAATAATAAAATTTATCTTCTGTTGTAAAGTCCAATTTTAAAATTTCCTACTATGTTTTTGTCTTTTAAGATACTGGAATTGTTTAATTCATAAAGTGTGTGTGTGTGTGTGTGTGTGTGTGTGTGTGTCTGAGATATAAACAGAAAAACTTTTACTAATAAAATGATAACAGCCTGACCTGTGGTGGCGCAGTGGATAAAGTGTCAACCTGGAAACACTGAGGTCGCCAGTTTGAAACCCTGGGCTTGCCTGGTCAAGGCACATATGGGAGTTGATGCTTCCTGCTCCTCTTTTCTGTCTGTCTGTCTGTCTGTCTGTCTCTAAAATGAATATATAAAAAAGGAAACATAAAATGATAACAGTTTGATACAAGGAAGGGAAAGATAGTATTGATAACTGGTCATTGTTATTTGGTCTGTGAATCTCAGAGAACCTGGGAATCTGGAAGCCTGAGTTCCATGACTAGCATTGCTAAGAGGCTGAGTGGTCTTAAACTTCAGGCCTGTGTCCAGGGCTTCTGTGTCTGTAAAGCAAAGGATAGACTGGATGGTATTAAAACCTGTTATTGTGAATTTGAGACAGTCCTGAAATGTTTATTAAATCTTACTTGTTGCCTGTGAAAGGGATCAGGTCAAACTAAATATCTGACCAAAAGTTTTGTATTAATTTTTAAATTGCAGTGATTTCCTGGAAAGCTCAGTAAAGGATAGGGAGTTTTAGTTTTCCCATGAATCCTAGCAGGCAGGCTCAATTTTCCAAGAAGAGTGTTTTAACACATAAGAAAGTGAAAATAAACTTGGAGAGTACTATGGGGCAATAAGCTCAATTAACATTACAAAGAACAGATTTCCAAAATATGTAATCATATTCTCTACAAACTTCTTTTAATGAGACTAGTTTATTGCCTGATGAAAATATCCATTAACAAGAAATTTCTCAAAGATGCCCTCTAAAAGATCATGAATCTCTGAAGTTTTGATCAGTCATCAGATTTTATTTGGTAGTAGAATTAGAGGGAGATTGATGTAATATTCATGTCAATGTCTAATACTTATTGAATAAATAGAAGGAGTTCTAAGTTGTTTGTATAGACTGATTTATTTAATCTTCACACACACACACACAAAACCTATTAAGTAGCTACTGATACTATATTTGTTTTATAGATGAAGAATTTGAGACAGAGCAAAACCATGTAATATGTTCAAGGTTTACAACTAATAGGGAACAGAGCTGGAATTCAACTCAGACATTCAGTTCCAGAGTCCATGCTCTTATCCTTAATGTCGTGATAAATAAATACCCAAACTGCTATTAAATTTTGAAGAATTCCTTTTTCTCCATTTCTCCCTTCTTCTCCCTTTTTTCTTTTTACCTCTCACCACATGTTTTCTCCCTTTCTTTCATCAAATATAATTTAAACACCTACTTTCAGAGACTCCTAGTACTGGGATTTCTAAGGTAAATCAAATGAGAACCCTAATCATCCATGTATTCAAGATTCAGTTAGGCAAACAGATACACACTCATGTGAAAGGAAACCTTATAATATCCACCAAACAGGGCACAATGGAAGAGCCCAGTTGCCCCAAGGAATCTTGGAAAGGAACTCTAGAGATGAATTAATTAACCTGACCTCAGAGACTGAAAACTAAGTGTAGATTGAAGGGATAGGGCATTGCCAATAGAAGGAGCAATTTGTGTAAAGTTTCAGAAGTTTAAAATTTTGTGGAACTTTTCTGGAGTAGCAAATATTTTGATGCAGCTTCAATACACAGACCTGGAGGATGAGAACAGATGAATGATAGCTATACATGCAATAGATTTGTGATCTTTATCAATTACTGTGTTTCTAATTTATATAACAAAAATGCCATAAAAAATCAGTTTTGCTTAAGACTCAAGTCAGTTCTTTGTCAAAATTCATGCCTGCCTTTCTGGTCCTTATGGTAACCCAGTGTAAAGGATGAATATTGCTATTTTACAGTTCAGTACACAGAGGCATAGAGAGATAAGATGGTTTGGTAAAACTGACATTAGCACTAAATGGTAACACCAACATTTTGCCTTGTGATCTAGGTCTGTGTCCTGGCACCACACTCTATGGTTGAACCAGTGCTCTATACCATATCTTACTAATACACTAAAGTGAGCAGAGCAGAAAAAGAACAAGTGTGTGGGTCTCTGATGCATAAATAAGCTGCTGTTTCAGTTCTATACTATTTTTAGATTTCTTGGTCTGTGGTGATAATTTATTTGTTTAATAATTACTAAGTAAAATACCAAGTAGCCAATAGTCAAAACTGAGATCTTACTTCATATAATGTAATAATATCTTAACATTTCTGCAGTGATGTTGTTTTTTTCTGATAGTTCTCTGCCCAAAATATTTTTATTAGCTAATTGTGTTAAGAAAAATTCTTTAGATTAACAAATTTGGGGATATGATGTATAGCATAGTGATTATCACTAATAATACTGTATTATACTTAAATGTTGCTAAGAGAATAGCTCTTAAATGTTCTTACCACAGAAATGAAAGGGAATTATGTGACAAGATAGAAGTATTAACTAATGGTATAGTGATGTTCATTTTGCAACATGTAAATGCATCAAATCTACACACTATATACCTTAAACTAACACAGTGCTAGATGTTAATTATACCTCAATAAAGATAAAAGAAAAAAAAGAAAAATCTTTCATAAAAAAGAAGACAGTACAAAGGATATACCTTTTAAGAGATGTCTTGACTTAGACTGCCATAACAGAATAACTTATACTGGAAGGTTTAAACAGCAAAATTTTATTTCTTACAATTCTGGAGGCTGGGAAGTTCAAGATCAAAGTGCAACCAAAAGCCTTTTCTCTGGCTTATGGGTGGCTGCCATCTCTGCATGTGCTCACATGCCCTCTTCTTCATGCCCACTCAGAGAGAGAGCAAACTCTCCGGTGTGTCTTTTAGGACACTAATCCTGTTATTAAAAAGGCACCTCATGACTTCATTTAAATCCAATTACCTCTCAAAGGCCCCACAAATGCTAACACATTGGGGGTAAGGCTTCAACACATGAATTTTAGGGGACACACATTTATTCAGTCCACAATTGGAGACAATTCTGCATGAGTCTCTTGCACATCTGCAAGTTTTATGAGCAGAGACACTGATAGCTTTTTGTCTGAACTGTCCTAAATAGGACAGTTTTATTTATAGTTTAATAAAAATAATATCTGTCCTGAGGCAAAATTGGTCATATTTGCTTGCAGTCTATTTTAAAAGATTGGGATTTCCCTGCTTAACACAACCTATTACATGTGCATGGCCACCTTAGGGGTGTATTTTGAAGATGGTTACTGCCTTCAAAAAACATGCAGATATATTGGATCTGTCAGGATGATTCTCAGGTTTTTGTTTGACCATGGACTGAGTGGTGATGCCTCTGATTAAGATAAGGAAGAAAGGGTGAGGAGTCAGTATTGTGAGGAAAATCATGAGTTCTTTTTTTGCCACGTGAAGTTGAATTTCGTATGTGTCATTGAAGTGGGGATATTGAATGGGCAGGTTCTGGAGTGCAGAGGAAGAGCAAGGGTCTAGATAGTGTTCTAGTTACCCACTGATGAGTAACAAAATCCCCAAAGCTTAATGACTTAAAACAACGGCAACATGTGTTTTGTTTCAAACCTGCAACTTGAGTAGGGCTTGATGGGGACTTGTTTCTGCTTCATTTGGCATCAGCTGGGGCAATTGGAAGGCTGCAGGCTGGAGTCATCTAAAGCCTTGCTTACTCACATGTCTGGTGGTTGATGATAATGGCCATCCGCCATCTGCTGGGTTGGGCCAGAACTCCTACACATGGCCTGTCCATGTGGCTGCCTGACTTCTGCACAGCCTTGTGTCCAGGGTACACACTGAGAGAAAGAGAGAGAGAGAGAGAGAGAGAGAGAGAGAGAGAGAGAGAGAGAGAGAGAGAAAGAGAATGAGAAAGAGAGAGAACCAGGGTAAAGCTGTATCAGTTTTCTTAACCTTGTCTCACGAATTTCAGAGCTTTATTTTTGTCTCTTTTGATTAGAAGTGCATTTATAAGGCTGTTTTTTATTTAAAGGGAGGAGAATTATAATACCTACCTCTTTAGAGGAGGTACAGCAAAATATTTAAGAAAATGTTTTAAAATCATTATAGCTAAAGAAATACATTTGGACTTCACTGTCATGCTGATGACATTATATCGATTAGAGAGGAGGAAACTGTTTAGGGAGAGAGTATGTTTAGAAGAGAAAGAAGGCCAGGGAGTAAGCCCTGGGGAACAGCAACATCTAGAGACTTAGGAAGGGAGAGGAGCTAGAAGAGGAGACTGAGAAGGAAAAACCATGGAGGGAGCAGGAGAACACAGAGCTCAGAAAGCTAAGAGATGAAAAGTTTTCACAAAGGAGAGAAAACTGTGTCGAACACTGCCGATGGCGCAAATAGTTCAGGGAATTAGGCTCAGAAAATTGGTGCCTGTGAGATGGAAGTTGATGGGAATTTAGACAAGAGCAGCTTCATTTGCATGTTGATAACATAAACCTGTTCAGAGTGACTAAAGGATGAATTGAAGGTGAAAAAGTAACAAAGATTTTTCCTTCTTTTATACATACAAGGCCCCATGGACCACAATATAGAAGAATAAGAGGAAGAACTAAGGGAGAGCATAAGCACATGGGAAATCTCTCAGGTGGGGTGTTTAGTTCTGCTCAAAGTTAAGAATAATGCTTCAGGGCATATTGGCTATACACCCTCCACCTCACCCCACACTGAATTTTTCATGGTCAAACTATCTCCAGCTTTAACACAGCAATATGATTATACATTTATTCTTAAAATGGACTTTTAAAGTAGTTCTTATATTGACAATGACAGTAGGAGGAACTTGTGCCCTGACGCTACAGCTGGAGACTTTCAGGGAATAGACTGAAAACAGAGCAGGATATTGTTGACTGCAGGGCGCATTCCTAATGAAGAGCAGAGACAAGATCTCATTGCGCATGAAGGCATTTTCATTGGCTAATTTGTGTCCATTTCTTTTTCATTTTAAGCAGAGAAAAAATAGGCAGTTTGAAATGGGGTTTATCAACATATTTAAGTCTATCTTTTCTTTCTTTTTCTCTTTTTTAACAGCAGGTAATCAAAGTTTACATGCACATGGGAAACTCATATAGACATGATAAACCTATGAAAATTCTCAAAGACAGTGGGGCAACATTTATTTTTTAAAACTTACCTTTTAAAATATTATTGAATTAGGTCAATAACATTTTTTAGGCAGGAATATTCACAATGGCTAATTTTTAGTGCCTACTGTTGGGCAGATAAAATGTATTATGCTCACTTTGTTAAAGAGGCTATTGCCCAGGTGATATTAATGTGAGTTGAGAATTGTAGCCTGAGGCTTGGTTTTGGGATTAAGCCTGTCCCACCCTTTTTGGTGTGAGGTGGTACAATCCTATCATGCCTCAGAGAAGAGACTTTGTATTAAGAGACTTCCCTAGTATGTATATTGGATTAAGGGCTTGGATTTCTACACTATAAAATGGGGGTAGAATGGGAACTTGCTCTCTTGGTTCCTGAGATTAGAAGAGAGAGCAGAGGAGAGCAGAGAAAGGCCACGTGGAGGAGGCCAGGAGAAGCAGCCAAGATGGCGGAGTGCTGAGTGAGATGCCAGTTTGTGTAGAGTTTGTATCTGGGATAAGGAAAGGAGATGGGGAACAGAGGTGAATAAGACTGGTGAGCTAGACACCTTTGATTCTAGGAAACTCGGATAAGTCAGTAGCTTTGTGAGCACTGAATGTGACTGGGTTTTGGAGCCCAGTGTGTATTTTTACTTGCCCGCCGGGTGCAAAGCTAGAATTAAAGACTATGGCCCACCAGTTTTTGGCTCCGCTGTTTCTTTGCCGACTGTCCGAATCCAATGCGAACCTGCATGAGCCAGGCAGCTCTGATGCTGGCTGTGGCTCCTGGCTTTACACCTACTTTCTAGTGATCATTGATCTAATCTTACTATTTCCAATCACTTTTTAAAATACTTAGTATTTAATTCTATTATAATGCCACGAGATAGTTTCATTTTACAAACAAGGAAACTGAGGTTTAATTTGATTAGATGACTTGCTTGGGGTCATACAAGAATTTGATGGAGTTGGGCTACTGAGTAATTGGGCTCTGCATCTGGGCTCCTAATCACTGGGCATATTGCCTCCTCAGAACCATGCTCGTTTACCAGAAAAGGCAAGCAATCTGCAACTGCTTTTCAATAATTTTTTTTTAAGTAGCCAAATAAAATTTTATTGAACATTTTAAAAAGGGCAACTCTCAGCTAAGAAGAGAATGTAAAAGTCTCAGCTCCATGGGTAATTTTTTTTTGTTTCTTTTTTTTTCAGTGTAGAAAAAAAAGGACACACTGCAATGCTTTAATTAAAAATACACCAACAGAGGGGAATGCCAACTGCCTATGTACTTTCAGAAAGCAGAGTTCTGTCTTGAAAGCAGCTTTGTTTGAAAGACAAATACTAGGAAGGAAAGGTATTGGTAGAGTTTCATCAAGAGGCAAGCCCTGTTTTCTGGGCCATTGGCCATCTGCTAGTTCTCAGAAATGTTAATGATGCTGGCTTTCTCCAAATTCATGGTAAAGAAAAGTCATCTGAATAAGCGATATCATATATGACACCGGGGCCAAAACCCTGTGGAATTAAGATACAAACCCTGAGACCTTGGTGTGGCTGGTTTCCTTGCTCATCAGCCCACTAGCATGCAGCTAGGAAATAACACTTAATTCAATTTAATAAAAAATATATTAAGCAACTACTATGTACTGGCACTATTTGTGGTCCTGAGAATACAGGATGAAGGAGATCAAGTCTTCTAAGAAGCGGACAATCTTTCTAATTAGAAGAGAAACAAGTGAACAGGTTACAAGTAAGCAGTGTGTGGTAGTAGCTGCCATTATTGGTTGTTGAGGGAGGATGAGGGAGGTCATTTAAGAGTAGCTGAGGCCCTGGCCAGTTGGCTCAGTGGTAGAGCATTGGCCAGACATGTGGAAGTCTTGGGTTCGATTCCCAGCCGGGCACACAGGAGAAGTGCCCATCTGTTTCTCCACTGTTCCCCCTCTTGTTTCTGTCTTTCTCTTTCTTCCTCTCCTGCAGCTAAGGCTCCATTGGAGCAAAGTTGGCTGGGGTGCTGAGGATGGCTCCATGGCCTCTGCCTCAGGTGCTAGAATGGCTCCAGTTTCCACAGAGCAATGCCCCAGATGGGTAGAGAGCATTGCCACCGGGTGGGCATGCCGGGTGGATCTTGGTCAGGAACATGCGGGAGTCTGTCTGACTGTCTTCCTGCTTCTCACTTCAGAAAAATACAAAAAAAAAAAAAAAGAGTAGCTGATAGTTTAGTTAGGATTTGAATGATAAATATCAGCATTTTGTAGCAGCTAAATGAAACAGGGACAAAACAGAGATTCCATTAGAAGAAGAGATAAAGTTCTGAAAGACAAAATTGAAGATATGCACATAACAGTTTTAGTAAAAATACACATGCATTATAATATAGTCAAACAACATATAAATAAGAATCTGAAATTCCAACATGCAGGGACAATCACTCCTATGTTTCCATTAAGGGATTACCACTAGCATAACACTTGTGACCTCCCTTCCCCCTTTCTCATGCTTGTTCTGCAGATGAGAATTGCTTTATCTGATCATAAGCAGATGGAGACTTTGGTAGAGTTTTCGTTACTGGACAGGAATGTTCAGGTATGTTCTGCTTTCGCCCAGCAAGCATGCTTCTAGAGGCAGATTGTCACTCTCTATCCCCACTTCTAGAGCCCAACTGGTACAAAGAGTAAAATTTCCCTTTACGAACTTCTGAGGAGGGGTTAAGCTTGCAGAATTAACGTTTCCTTTGGGTGATTATGCTGAGGTGAGACCCCAATGGAAATACTGGAAAACGCATCTGGCCTCACGACCAATTCATATTCTCCAGTCGGAGAGCTCACAGCATGAGAGCTTTCAGACATTTTGATTCTTACCTGCTTTTTGTATTTATTCGTGAATTGTATTTTCAAAATCTGTAAGACAGGTACATTATTATCTCAGAGAGTTTGTATAACAATTACTTGGCATTGAACATTAATGCTGCCTAATTCTGCTTAGCACATATTTGGTGAGAGTAGAAGTTGGTTCCTCTTTCCTTCATGTTCCTGCTCTAAAGAGTATTCAGAATTTTGGAGACAGATTTCCAAGATCTTAACTCCTCTAACCTCTCTACTAATAAATGGTCCCATGTTTGAAGGAGTCTAGTGAAAGGAAATGTACCATCTGTGATTAAACCTAAATGACGACTAGATCTTTTCCACAAGTGAATAAGTTTTAATTATTGGAAAGTTTTATGCTAACCATAATCTGCCTCTCTATAATGCTTGGTTACTGTTCTAGAGTTTGCCTTCTGGAGAGACATAGTAAGTTTGCCATTTCTACTATTTGATAATCATTCAAGTATTATGCCTCCCATCATTCACAATAAAAATCCTTGTTTCCTCAACCATTTCTTGCTCAGTACTGGACACATGGAAATTGCTCAATATTGATTAACTGAGCTTTATTCTCATTTGCCAAATGTCTACTTGACATTTATTGCCATTTGAAAGGAGCAGCTCAAATTCATCCCAACCCAAAATGGTTAATGCTTGGTATACTTCCATATCTTTCACTTCTGCTTATAATCTTTGTTACTGCAAAATAAAACATCTCTAGTCACAAAGATGTTAATAAAAAATGAGTCCTTTTTGTGTCTTCTCTTTCATATCCAATTTGCAATACAAAAGTAAATCTTGTTATATCTTTAGTAACACTTCTTTTTATTTATTTTAGAGACAACAGAGAGAGAGAGAGAGACAAGGAGGGGGGAAGGAGCACGAAGCATCAACTCCCATATGCGCTTTGACCAGACAAGGCCAGGGTTTTGAACCGGTGACCTCAGTGTTCCAGGTCAATACTTCATCCACTGCACCACCACAGGTCAGGTAACACTTCTAAAATATCTTTTTTTTTTTTCTTTTGACAGAAACAAATAGGGACAGATAGACAGGAAGGGAGAGAGATAAGAAACAATTCTTTGTTCCGACACCTTAGTTGTTCATTGACTGCTTTCTCATATGTGCCTTGATGCGGGGGGTGTTACAACAGAGTGAGTAAGCTCTTGCTCAAGCCAGCGACCTTGGGCTCAAGCCAGTGACTTTGGGCTTCAAGCCAGTGACTTTTGGGCTCAAGCCAGTGACCACAGAGTCACATCTATGATCCCACACTCAAACCAGTGATCCCACTCAAGCTGGTGAGCCCATGCTCAAGCCGCCAACCTTGGGGCTTCAAACCTGGATCCTCTGGGGCCCTGTCCGATGCCCTATCTACTGCGCCACTGCCTGGTCAGGCTAAAATATCTTTTAAACCATCAGTTTATCTCCCTCCATCTTCACCTCCTGTACCCCAGTTCCAAATACCTTTATATTTACCTGGATGCTTATAAAGTCCTTCTCATTGGTTTTTTTGTTCTACTCTTAACTGTATTTAATGCAAGTTTTATACATCAGATGAAGCAATTATTAAAAATTTTTTTTTAAAAATTATGCCGTTCTCCATCTTAACATCCTACAAAAAGTTTTCATTGTATTTAGAATGAAATACCTAAAACTTACAAACCTTACAAGTCTTTGATTAGTTCTCTACCCTCATCTTGTACAATTAATTCTTTCTTTACTTCTCTACATTAACACATTTTTTAAAATCTTGAAACAAGTCAAGATTTGTGCAGTTCAGGGCTTTTGCACACGCTATTTTCTCTGCCTAAATAGCATCCCCCCCTCTTTTTTTTTTAATGGTTCATTCTGCTCCTTATATTCCAGCTCATGTGAACTCTGAGAGGCTCTGCCCAAACCAGCCTAGGTAACACAGAGTGGCCTCCCTCCCCAGTGTCACTATTGTGTGTCACAGCATCCATCTACACTTCCTTTCTAGCATTTGTCATTATCAGAAGTCATGTTGTCAACTGTTAGTTTACTTTTTCATTGCCTGGTTGCCCTAACAGCATATTTCCTTTTCTTCACATTACCCTTTATTTATTTATTTATTTTTATATTTTATTTATTGATTTTAGAGAGGGGAAGAGAGAGAGAGAAATAGTGATGGTAGTGTGTGTGTATGTAGGGGAAGCAGGAAGCATCAGCTCCCATATGTTTCTTAACCAGGCAAGCCCAGGGTTTCAAATCAGCACTGCACCATGACAGGTCAGGCTAGTTTTTCTTTTTTTAATTTTTTTAATTTTATTTATTCATTTTAGAGAGGAGAGAGAGAGAAAGAGAGAGAGAGGAGAGAGAGACAGGGGTTAGGAGCTGGAAGCATCAACTCCCATATATGCCTTGGCCAGGCAAGCCCAGGGTTTCGAACTGGTGACCTCAGCATTTCCAGGTCGAGGCTTTATCCACTGTGCCACCACAGGTCAGGCCAGGTCAGGCTAATTTTTTTTTTCTTTTTTTTTTTTACAGTGACAGAGAGAGAGTCAGAGTGAGGGATAGACAGGGACAGACAGACAGGAACGGAGAGATGAGAAGCATCAATCATTAGTTTTTCATTGTGACACCTTAGTTGTTCATTGATTGCTTTCTCATATGTGCCTTGACCATGGGCCTTCAGCAGACCGAGTAACCCCTTGCTTGAGCCAGCGACCTTGGGTCCAAGCTGGTGAGCTTTGCTCAAACCAGATGAGCTCACGCTCAAGCTGGCGACCTCCGGGTCTCGAATCTGGGTCTTCCACATCCCAGTCCAACACTCTATCCACTGTGCCGCTGCCTGGTCAGGCGGTCAGGCTAATTTTTAATGTTTATAATGCTGCCTGGCATATAGTAGATGTAATATTAATATTTATTGAAAGAATAAATAAATAAGGTTGTCTTTAGAGTCTTGGATATTTGAAATTTCTATTTCAGAGATAGAAAATTTATAGCGATTAGAAGGTCCAAAATGTGGTCATAAATGTAGAGAAGATTGAAGGTTACTGGTGTGAGGATGGTAACCTCTATAAGAAGCTGTACTGTGATCCATGTGGACAGTACATTTTGATGATGAATCTTGGGTGGGTGAAAAGTGTCCAATTTGTGCTTCTATTCATACTTTTCTTTCTTCAAGTTTCTGGAAAAGCTATTCCTAGAATAATATTCTTATAGGGGTATAGTTTTATTTCCTTAGGCCTATCATAATTTCCACTTACTAACTTTATGAAATTTGAATTCCTATATACTTGGTGATATAGTGATATTAAAAACTAGCTCCTCTGGAGGCAGAAGTCCTGAATTATAGCATTTGCCAGTTTTTATGTTATAAATATTCCTATCATGGAAGATTTCAAACTACCAATGCGACATCAACCCAGTCACAAAATTTCTGGAAATTAAACAACTGGCTCCTTTGAGCCTGTATGAGTTCATTTTAGCATACCATTGTGATTAAACCCCACAAAAAGCTTTTTCTTATTTCCATTTAATCATATTTTTCAACTTCCTTTTAAAATTTTTGCCATCTTGCCTATCTACTAAGTTGAAGATGACAATACAGTTACCTCCAGCATTTTAATTCTCCTTTTTCATCAGAAGTGTTTTTGTAAAGCTGTTGAAACTTTAGTGTCAGAACCCCTTATATAAATCTTTTATAACTGCTAAGAAGTGAGCTACCAACTTCTTATTAATAATTTTTAAATTAATTTTTATAAATAATATGTGAATCCCCAAAATATTATAAACTTTAAGACCCACGATGCCTGACTGCTCCTGTATAGCACATCTAATTGGTTACTACCTCAAACAGAAAAAAGAACATACATATTTTGCTGGTGGCTACCATAATTACCTAGGTTTTCATGTTTCTTGGGTCTATGAATTAAAAATGCCTGCTCCACTCCTGATCACTAAAAATGCCCTGTGGATACTGATTCTTTGTGATTTTTTTTTCTTCCTATAACCATGGCTAATTTGTTGAGGCATTAAAAATATGGACTATTTTGCACCAGCCAATATCAAGCCTTGTTTTCTTCCTTTCTTTCTTCTTTCTTTCTTTCCTTCCTTCCTTCCTTCCTTCCTTCCTTCCTTCCTTCCTTCCTTCCTTCCTCCCTCCCTCCCTCCCTCCCTCCCTCCCTCTCTCCTTCCTTCCTTCCTTCCTTCCTTCCTTCCTTCCTTCCTTCCTTCCTTCCTTCCTTCTTCCTTCCTTCTTCCTTCCTTCTTTCCTTCCTTCCTTCATTCCTCCCTCCTCCCCTCCCTCCCTTCCTTCCTTCTTCCCTTCCTTCCTCCCTTCCTTCCTCCCTCCCTCCCTCCCTCTCTCCCTCTCTCCCTTCCTTCTTCCTTCCTTCCTTCCTTCTTCCTTCCTTCCTTCCTTCCTTCCTTCCTTCCTTCCTTCCTTCCTTCCTTCATCCCTCCCTCCCTCTCTCCCTTCCTTCCTTCCTGCCTTCATCCCTCCCTCTCTCCCTTCCTTCCTTCCTGCCTTCCTACCTACCTCCCTCTGTTCCTCCCTTCCTCCCTCCCTCCCTCCCTCTCTCCCTCCCTCCCTCCCTCTTTTCCTTCCTTCCTTCCTTCCTTCCTTCCTTCCTTCCTTCCTTCCTTCCTTCATCCCTCCCTCCCTCTCTCCCTTCCTTCCTTCCTGCCTTCCTACCTCCCTCCCTCTGTTCCTCCCTCCCTCCCTCCCTCTCTCCCTCCCTCCCTCCCTCTTTTCCTTCCTTCCTTCCTTCCTTCCTTCCTTCCTTCCTTCCTTCCTTCCTTCATCCCTCCCTCCCTCTCTCCCTTCCTTCCTTCCTGCCTTCCTACCTCCCTCCCTCTGTTCCTCCCTCCCTCCCTCCCTCTTTTCCTTCCTTCCTTCCTTCCTTCCTTCCTTCCTTCCTTCCTTCCTTCCTTCCTTCCTTCCTTCCTTCAGCATATCCTTGTATCATTATGTCAAAATATTTCATTCATGCTTCCCTCGGTTTTGTGGTATCAGATTACCTCTGTAGTTCTACCACTGATGGTGGTACTAGGCATGTCCACAAGCAATTGAGGATAAAGCAAACTCCAAGTTGAAGATAAGTCTTTTCCAAAGAGTGAGAGAACCTGTCTTCTGACACTGTTCTTTAGGGCCAGGATTTCTTTTTCTCTTTAAAACTGGTGAAAAAATAAAAACAATAGTTTTATAAAGTCAAGATATGTCTGATTTTATAAAAGATATGATGTCTGTCAAAGATATGATGTCAATGATATTTTTTAAAGCATAAGGTTTTAATGGTCAAAACACAGATATTTTTAGCCAGATAATTCTATTTTCTATAATACTTTGAGCCAATATTTTGTAAGTACATGGAAATATGGACCTTGTCAAATATGAGCACCAAAGCACTGGGTGGGCCAGTGAAAGAGGGGGTACATTCACCTATATAAGCATTCAATTGCATTTCCAATATAATCAGCTGCCTGAATTCCAAGCCTAACTCAGCCAATACATTTTCATCTGTTAGTAATTAGGACTTATTTAAAAATATTCCTTGAGTTTTATTTCAGTCTTACCTATAAATCAAATTACAGAAAAATAAATTTGATTTTGAAACCATCTTGGGACTATTTCCTTTTTTGTGCATTTGGCTGGTATGTAGTATTTACAGACTTAGAAAGGAAACATGAGAAATACAACCAACTGTGACCAAGAAAATCCCTCAAAAACAAGAAAACATGACCATAAGAAAAAGTAGAAGCATAACCATAAATTACAATGGATACTATGTAAAGCAAGAAAGGACACATTCCATTGATTTAAAATACAAGCAGCGAAAAAAGAATTACTAAGCTGATTTAAAAAACAAAAGAAATCCTTTGATTTTATACTCTACAAAGGAGTGATTAACTGTACTTCAGATTAAACGATTTCATTTTATTAGTGCTCCAGAAGTTTTAATTTAGTTCATAAAAATTTAAATTTTATGTAGCTGTTCATGGAAGAATAAGTTTAGTAAAATAAAATCTTGGTAGGTTTTTCTACCGTTCTTAAGTTTGTCCTGTGTGTTCACATGTCTGTTTTACATGCTTACCTCAGTCTGAAAAGCTTTTTCTTTTTAGACTTAAATAATTTTTGAGATTTACTCCTCCTCCCTGAATCTTCATTTGAGGTTTCCTCCATCTTTTTCTAAAACCACAATTTTCTCTACCCCGTGATAGCATGCACTTTATTCTCAAATAGGTCAGTTAGTCTCATCTTTTTGCCCACTTGAGTTCTTTAAAGATGAAGGCTCTGTCTTAAGCTTCTCTGTTACTCATAGTACGACAGAGCTTGAAGTATAACAGAAAATATGGAAGGGAAGATGTTTAAAAGATTCCAGATCTTAGACAATTTCTTCACCTGACAATATTAAATAGTGAGTGCTTGAAACAGAAAAAAAGGTTGGAGTAGTTAAGTTTATGAAAACATGGGTCACATGGCTGGGTTGGGATCCCAGCTCTGCCTTTTTTTCCACATGCTGACTTCCAGGAAGATAACTTAAGTTTTCAGATCATCATTTTTTTTTCACCTCTAAAATGGAAAAATAATAGTTTTTGTTTCATAGGCTCATTGGATATGCAAAATATGACATACATAAAAAGAAATTAGAATAATATCTGGCACATAAGCTGTTTGGTATATGTTTGCAATTATTATTGGTCATAAAAGCATATTGATGCCCTACTTACATGAATGCATACATGGTACTATGTTCCATTACATTAAATGAGAAAAACAACTTATAAATAAGGTGTATAGCTTTCTTCTAACATTGTGACAATGATTAGTGGTTATTTAAATTTGCCTTTTAGTTTTATAATATTTTCTAAGTAATCTACATATATAACTTATAATTAGAAATTAGATATTTCTTAAAAACTGAAGATGCATACAAGTAAAATATGATATAGGAGATGGCATAGGTCCATAAACTTAGACAAAAAATATAAATTTGACTTAAAATTATGTTGAGAGAGTATGAAAATCAAATTGTCACTTCAACCATGCACTATATCAATGAACATCTATAGGAACATCTATAGGAAACTTTTAGATAGATAAAAACAAAGAATGAACAGATATTACAACAAATTGCCCCTCCCCCCAAAGGGTGAGTGCTACATATGAGCCATAAATTAGAGCACTAAAAAAAAAAATAATAATATGGATCCAAAATGGGTTCTCCAAGAATGAATCTCAACAAACAATATATTTATTCTTATATTGATATATTTATGCATCAATGAATAATTACAGCAGGATTACATTGTAAAAGGTATTACTTTCTGTTGTTAAAGAGATTACAAAACATAGTTTACACCTGATTTAAGAATTGAGCAGAATATGTAGTTGCTTCAATGACATAGTTTAAAAAGTGCATATGACATCTATTAAAATACTGTCATGGGGACCTTTAAATAAGTCATTCAGTCAAACACAATTATCTCAAAATTTGGGGAATATCTGTGGTGTGTGGAATACTAAGAAGGCCAAAAGTCTTATCTAAGTGTAAAATTCTGTGATTCTTAATCCCATTGAATTTTCCTCCCTTGCATTAACACTGTGTTACCTGGTAATGTGAAAGCAATAAGTAGACACTGTTTTCTTGTTCTTTTGTTTTTATGATTATCACATTATCCTCCACTATTACTCAGAAGATGTAGGGTTACCATTCAAGGCCAAAAGCCAGAACAGAACTAAATTCACACAAAGATACTGGTACCTAAGTCCTTTTAGGAATAAAATAGGAGGAACACAAGGAAGAAAAGAATAGCTGTGAAGAATCTATAATATTCACAAAGTACTGGTAGTATTCTCCATTTTTACCCTGGGAATCACTCACAAGGTACAGATGAAAACAAATAAATTATACCTAGATAATGAGATGAGGTATGAATGAACTTCAAACCCAATGAAAATACTCAAAGATATCTCTTTATGTACAGTAACATTTTAACTTTTGGAAGAAATAAAAGAAATGAACCTGTGTTTCTCAATGCATTGTGTGGAGATTAATCCACCAACTTTAAAGCTAAAGCCATTGCTGACTTGTTGATTTAATGTGAATCAAAACCCCAGAAAGAATGAGGTAAACTAGATAATGACATGCACTTGGCTGTATGTAAAATTTTCTCCAAAAACAGAAAAGTGTTTTACTTTCTATTTTTTCCATGATTATAAAATATTATAATAATTAAAAAAAGAAAAAATCAATAGAAAATTTAGTGCATGTATATTAAAAATGGCTTAGAATTGAATCATCTCAAAAATGTATCATTAACTTCAAATAGTTGATATCTCTAAAATACAGTAATTTGGAGTTGAAGGGAGAGATAACAGGTTGTTGAAAAGACTCATACAAAACTAATATTAGATTTATTAGAGCTCTATTATTAATAGTAATAAAAGAATAATAAAAATGAAATTAAATTAGAGAATATATTTTCTTCATAAGGTATAAGGTATTCTCCTAGTTAATTATTTAATTTATTCTTTATTTATCCACCATTTTGTGAATAATTCTATTTGTTTTATGAATAAAGAAATTAGGAGACATAACAAAAGTAACAAAGATTAAGTTATTTTCAGTCAATTTTTCTTTACCAAGGACATCAAATAGAAGCAGGATATGTGGCTTTATAGAAAGTGTCTTCCACAAAAGAGTAATAGTAGCAACATGTCCTAATTATTTTTTATATTCTTTATATATTTTCTTCCTTCCTTATCCCTCTCTATGGGCCAATATTTTCTCTCTTTCCACTTGTTATTTTTACATAAAGAAAATACATTGCGTATGGAATCCCATAACCCTGCAAGATGAGAAGAGCTGTGGCCCAGAAGGAATGACAGTAGTCGCATGTATACCACAGGGTTTTCACATCTAAGCATTTAATTGAATAAGACTTTTCCACGGGGATCATAGAATAGCTAGATTGAATCCCAATTGGAGGATACTTGGGCAATTATCATAGCAGGAAAACCAAGAATTGGATTATTGTTTTTGTTTTTTATTTTAAAAAAAAGGTATTGGGTAAGCAGTGTAGCAAAAAAGGTAGTATCAAATAGCAATCTGTTTTAAATACTTTAATTCTGACCACAGATAACAAAAAGCAATTTTTTTAGCATTCCAAAAGCAAAAGCTCCTGTTTCCTTCTACAGGAAAACACCACTATCTGAATACAACACCAATTGTTTTGGGGATACAAATCTTGTGGCAGGGAATATGGCAGTTGATATCTGCATGAGGGCACTAGCCATGGAGAGACAAAGCCTGGAAGAGTGGAGTTTCACAGGAACGGAAGGAGGGACTGCCTTTGATTCTCTACTTTAAATCTTTCCTCTTCTCTATATTTGTAAAAATACATTCAGGTAACAGTTACATTGACATGCCAAAATTAACCAATTTAAAATAAGGTATTGATCTGATTATCACCTTTCTTTCTTTTTCTTTTTCTTTTTTTGATAGAGACACAGACAGAAAAAGGAACAAACAGGGACAGACAGACAAGAAGGGAGAAAGAAGATGAGAAGCATCAATTCTTCGTTGCAGCTCCTTAGTTGTTCAGTAATTGCTTTCTCTTATGTGCCTTGACCGGGGGGCTACAGCAGAGCAAATGACCCCTTGCTCAAGCCAGTGACCTTGGGCTTCAAGCCAGTGACCATGGGGTCATGTCTATGATCCCACACTCAAGCCAGCAACCCCTCTCTCAAGCCTGATGAGCCTGCACTCAAGCTGGAGACCTTGGGATTTCAAACCTGGGTCCTCCACATCTCAGTCCTACACTCTATCCACTGCACCACTGCCTGGTCAGGCTTACCTTTCTTATTGATGTTATTTGTCCTGAAGGCATTTGTCTAAACAACTTTCCTTAGAAGAATTAATCTTCTTGGATTAAGTATTTGGATTTTAGGCAACATGAACAGATGATAATAAGATATCTGGAGGTCTTTAATTCAAATATTTTCATATCTTTTGTAGGCCTGATTATATACATATATGTATATGGATATATATATATATACTTATGCATATGAATATATGTATGTATACATGTGTATATATGTGTGTGTGTATATATATATATTCACCTTTTATACATGAACCTTATTTGAATTAGCACAAGGTTTATTCAGTAACTAAATCAATGGTTACATCAATACATCTCTTCTATTTCACAGTTATTGGAGGTTTTCTGAATCTTCTTTTTTTCTCTCTCTGGATTAGATAAGTAACTTTGATGTATTTAAATATGTCTTAATTTTGTTAAAGAAGAGCTAAGAGGAAAACATTACCAGGTATTAAAAGATAATACAGAGCCATATTAATAATAATAAAAAAAAAATTTGGCACTGGCCGATGGCTCAGTGGATAGAGCATCAGCCCAGCATGTAGATGTCCCAGGTTTGATTACCGATCAGGGCACAGAGGAGAAGGGACCATCTGCTTCTTCCCTCCTCCCTCTCCCCCTTCTGTCCCTTTTCTCTTTCAATAAGTGCCTCAATTGGTTTGAACATCAGCCCTGGGTGCTGAGGATGGCTTGGTTGATTGGAGCATTGGCCCCAGACAGGGGTTGCCAAGCGGATTCTGGTTGGGGTGCATATGGGATTCTGTCTCACTATTTCCCCTTCTCTCACTTAGAAATAAAGAAAAGAAAAAAAATGTATAACGTTCACAGAAATAGAGAAATAAACAGACCATAACAAAGCTTAGAAGAAGACATATATGGTATAAATATTATAATTGCAACAAAAAAGCAACATGAAAATGATAGTTTTTCCAGTAGATGACATTGAAGAGTAAGCTGATTATTTGGAAAATACTAAAGCTGTGTCCCACCTTATACTATATACAAAAGAACTCAATCTTATATGCCTAGTGTGAAAGACAAAACTCTAAGTCAGTGGTTCTCAAAGTGTGCACCAGGGCACACTGGTGCACCTTAGAAGATTTCCAGGTGTGCCCTATGGTATTCCAGAGAAATATGTGCCTGTTGGGGACCAAAAAGCCAATAGGGTTTTTGGAGTTTAGATTTTTGGGGGACAGAGTTGTGGGGAATTGGCTGTAAGCTGACAGTCTGCCCAACCACCCTACCTCACTTGCCTGATTAGGTTGCAAAAGGCTGTTAAGCTGTGGTGCTGGATTGTTTACACTACCCCCCATGTTCCCCAGAAAAAACTGGAGGCAAGTTTCTTCTATCCTTTGTTTGGTGTAAAGTTAAGATGATATATATGGTGGGGGTTTTCTGCACTCAACACAATTAAGAGTCAAAAGAGAGGAATTCTTCAATGTATTGACAAGGAAATGAGAGTTTGCCTTTCAAATATATGCCCAAACATTGAAGTAATCATTAGGACACATCAGGTTCCTGTTTCTCATAAACACAAGAGTGAAAAAACTTAACACATTCACTCTGGGACCTGCCAAATTTACTAAATTTTACTAAGAATATATCTATATATATATAAAAAGATAATTTTTTCTCTTTTTTAAACCTTTTTCTTACAAATTCTAAAAAGCATAACTCAACAAATGTAACATAAAAATGTTTTTTAATGTCAGAATAAATTTAATTTTGTCGTATTTATTTTGTTTAATTACCATAAAAGCACGCTTGGACTTTATATGTTTTCTTTAATATCTGACTTAATTATTATAACATATTTCTCAGAAATTTGTATATAATGTGCCTACACTTATTTGTAGGATTTTTTTTTATAATTTTATTTTTTTAATGGGGTGACATCAATAAATCAGGATACATATATTCAAAGATAACAAGTCCAGGTTATCTTGTCGTTCAATTATGTTGCATACCCACCACCCAAAGTCAGATTGTGCTCTGTCACCTTCTATCTTGTTTTCTTTGTGCCCCTCCCCACCCCCTTTCCCTCCCCCATTCCCCCCTCCCCCCCATAACCACCACACTCTTATCAATGTCTCTTAGTTTCACTATTACGTCCCACCTACGTATGGAATAATACAGTTCCTGTTTTTTTCTGATTTACTTATTTCGCTTCGTATCATGTTATCAAGATCCCACCATTTTGCTGTAAATGTTCCAATGTCATCATTTCTTATGGCTGAGTAGTATTCCATAGTGTATATGTGCCACATCTTCTTTATCCAGTCATCTATTGATGGGCTTTTTGGTTGTTTCCATGTCCTGGCCACTGTAAACAATGCTGTAATAAACATGGGGCTGCATGTGTCTTTACGAATCAATGTTTCTGAGTTTTTGGGATATATACCCAGTAGAGGGATTGCTGGGTCATAAGGTAGTTCTATTTGCAGTTTTTTGAGGAACCACCACACTTTCTTCCATAATGGTTGTACTACTTTACATTCCCACCAACAGTGGATGAGGGTTCCTTTTTCTCCACAGCCTCTCCAACATTTGCTATTACCTGTCTTGCTAATAACAGCTAATCGAACAGGTGTGAGGTGGTATCTCATTGCCGTTTTGATTTGCATTTCTCTAATAGCTAAAGAAGATGAGCATCTTTTCATATATCTGTTGGCCATTTGTATTTCTTCCTGGGAGAAGTGTCTATTCATATCCTCTTCCCATTTTTTTATTGGATTGTTTGTTTGTTGTTGAGTTTTATGAGTTCTTTGTATATTTTGGAAATTAGGCCCTTATCTGAGCTGTTGTTTGAAAATATCATTTCCCATTTAGTTGGCTTTCTGTTTATTTTGTTATCAGTTTCTCTTGCTGAGCAAAAACTTCTTAGTCTACAAAAAGACTACTAGAAACAATAAGCCAATACAGTAAGGTCGCAGGATACAAAATTAACATACAGAAGTCAATAGCCTTTCTATATGCCAACAATGAAACAACTGAGAACGAACTCAAAAGAATAATCCCCTTCACGATTGCAACAAAAAATAAATAAAATACTTAGGAATAAACATAACAAAGAATGTAAAGGACTTATATAATGAAAACTATAAACCATTGTTAAGGGAAATCGAAAAAGATATTATGAGATGGAAGAATATACCTTGTTCTTGGTTAGGAAGAATAAATATAATCAAGATGGCTATATTACCCAAAGCAATATACAAATTTAATGCAATTCCCATCAAACTTCCAATGATGTTTTTTAAAGAAATAGAGCAAAAAATCATCAGATTTATATGGAACTATAAAAAACCCCGAATAGCCAAAGCAATCCTAAAGAAAAAGAATGAAGCTGGGGGCATTACAATACCTGACTTCAAACTCTATTATAGGGCCACGACAATCAAAACAGCATGGTATTGGCAGAAAAATAGACACTCAGACCAATGGAATAGAATAGAAAGTCCAGAAATAATATATATATAGTCACCACATATATATAGTCAAATAATTTTTGATAAAGGGGCCAAGAACACACAATGGAGAAAAGAAAGCCTCTTCAATAAATGGTGCTGGGAAAACTGGAAAGCCACATGCAAAAGAATTAAACTGGACTACAGTTTCTCCCCCTGTACAAAAATTAACTCAAAATGGATCAAAGATCTAAACATAAGACCTGAAACAATTAAGTACATAGAAGAAGACATAGGTACTCAACTCATGGACCTGGGTTTTAAAGAGCATTTTATGAATTTGACTCCACAGGCAAGAGAAGTGAAGGCAAAAATTAATGAATGGGACTATTTGTAGGATTTTAATGTGACCCAACTTCAAAAAGTTTGAGAACCACTGTTCTAAGTTAATTGAAAAGAATTTAAGATCTTCTTCTGTCCTAGAAGTGATAAAGTATTTCTTTACAAAGTCTCTAAAAGTTTAAAAGGAAAAGTGAAGGATTGAGAGATTACTATATTAAAGTTAAAGATTTTTGTCCAATAACAACAATAAAAAAGCCCACAGACAGAATAGACAAAGATAATTGGACCATTAAATAGCAATAAGGATTACTATTAGACTGTACAGTGGTTTTCTAAAAATCAACAGGGAAGGAGAAGAAAGAAATAGAGGAAAGGTGACAAGTTGATGAAAAAACAGCCTATATAAAGAAAAGTCCTAATGATGAACAAATGTATGAAGAGATGTTCAAATTTATTAAAAGTGATAAAAAATTGAAAATACCAGAAACCTTTGTTTCACATCAAAATATCAAAATTATCATTGTTCATAAAACAAAGCATTGGTGCAGGTATAGGGAGATGAGAACATTTTTTTTCTTTTCTTACCTTCTTTCCTCCCTTTCCTCTCTCCCTCCTCTCTCCTCTCCTCTCCTCTCCTCTCCTCTCCTCTCCTCTCCTCTCCTCTCCTCTCCTCTCCTCTCCTCTCCTCTCCTCTCCTCTCCTCTCCTCTCCTCTCCTCTCCCCTCCCCTCCCCTCCCCTCCCCTCCCCTCCCCTCCCCTCCCTTCCTCTTCTCTCCTTTCCCCTCCCCTCCCCTCCCCTCCCCTCCCCTCCCCTCCCCTCCCTCCCTCCCTCCCTCCCTCCCTCCCTCCCTCCCTCCCTCCCTCTCTCTCTCTCTCTCTTTCTTTCTTTCTTTCTTTCTTCTTTTCTTTCTTTCTTCTTTTCTTTCTTTCTTCTTTTCTTTCTTCGTGCTGTTGATGCGAGTACTCATTATAACAGCCAGTCTGAAAGGCAATTTGAAATTCACCAGTAAGTTAAGTACACATGCTCCTGATGATTCAGCAATGCCACCCCTGCGTATACTTTTCAGGACCTTTTTTACTCAGGTCTACAAGCAGTCCTGCAGAAGGAGGTTCATCACAGCCCTTTTAGTGTTATTAAGGGAACTGAAGTCCATAGCCAGACCAAGGAATAGGTGTGTGAAATGTGGATGCACTGTATGGAATGCAGGGTTAGAGCCAATGGACCAGGTGTCCAAACAGCAGCATGGATTAGCTTAAAACACAGTGCTAAGTGAAATAAGGAAAAACAAAATGACATTTTAGCTCAATATATACAAAACCATATGAGAGCTGTATATTTAATTATGTAAATCAAAGACATGAGAAAAGGTTCTTGCTAGGTGAAGAACAAATGGTGAGCGAGTGGGAATTGAGAAAAAAGAAAAGAAAAGTGATGGACTTTGCCCAGACTGATTTGCTATTAAATGAAAGGAATGACCATTGAAATACTTCAAAAGAAGAAATAAAATATTATTAATAAAAATTTTTATTGTAAACTGTAATAAAAATTTATTATTGCATTTAAATTTCCCAACAGCTTCCCCAAGCCTGCACAACCCTTGCATGACCTGCTTCCTGCCTATCTTATTACATTTCAGTCATACTGGCCCAAACTCAATGCATAGAGCATACTAGAAGCTTTCATATCTCAGACTCATTCTTCATTCCATTTCCCCTTCATGAAAATTCACTTTTGCACCTTTTGGGCTAACTTAATTATCACTTCTTAAGGATGTGATTCCTGTTTATACTTTCAAAAAGGTATTCTTCTCTTATTGCTTATCACAACCCATACTTTATTCTTGGTTCACACTTACAACAATTTGCAATTATTTTATTTGCCTGTTCACATACCATGTCCTTCCCTGTTAGCAGTGAACTCCATTAGGGAAGGTAGTGTGTCTGTCCTGTTCCTTGCTACATCTATAGCATCTAACACATAGTGAGCACTAGCAACATTTGTAGCATGAGTGAATGAATAAATGAATGAATGGACTTTAGGCATGGAAAATCACAAGTTTTCAAAAATTGAGGCCACTCTTCTTTTGAAATCAAAATTCAAAGATACTTTAAAAAGTAATAGACAGGAAGTAATTTATGCAAAATCATCAAAATAGCAATACTATTGCTATTATATAAGTTTAGCTTTCAGGTGCTGTAGATATATTTTCAAGTGTTCTTTTTGTTTTACAAAGAAGAAATATATTATATCTATTATATATAAACAATCTTTGAAAAGAAAATAAAGATGAATACAAAGATAATAATTCACTTGTGAAGGAAAGAAAGATTAAAATTATGCTTTGCTTTTTAAGATTTTAAAATATCTACTAACATCAGCTGAAGCTTCACTACTAACCCCCTTTGTTATGTGAGAGCTAGTTTCCTTGGAGAAACTGAGTCACAAAAGGATTGTTTGAGGTCACACTGTGAGTCAGTGACTTTGCTCGGAATGAAAACCCAGAGTGCTGACTCATTGCATTCTAAGTGGTGATTGCTCAGCCACAATCCTCAACTGCCACGCTCAGTCAGTCTGAGGTCAGCTGCGGATTTAAAGAAATCACAACTCTCTTCAATCAAGGCAGATGGAACTCTATAGATATTGACACATGTCTCTTGGTACTTCTGTTTTTCTTAAAAGAGAAAAGACTATAAAGAAAATGACCCAAATTACTAAAACAGTAGGAAAGAGAAAGAATTTTTAAGCTTTTACTTACAGTGCATAGATCATATATATAAAAACCTCAAAGTCATCTAAAATACCCATGTACAACATCACAGTTTACCAAGAAGAAAATTCTCAGTTCCTCACTGTTAACAACCCAAGGGACATACGCATTTTCCTACTCTGTTATAAATGCTTTCGATTATAAATGATGTGAACTTAACTGCTGAAATGGCTGGTAATTTAGTATGCCAAGGTCAGCTGAATTTATTCAGTCAGTCTGTTATTCATTCAATCTATATTTACTCATGTTCCTGCTCTCATGGAGTTTGCCTTCTATTTTTTCATGACTAAATGTAACCATACTTGTCCATGAGATGAGCATAAAATACTAGACCTATGCAATTTTTTTAAATTTTTATTTATTCATTTTAGAGAGGAGAGAGAGAGAGAGAGAGGAGCAGGATGCATCGACTCCCATATGTGCCTTGACCAGGCAAACCCAGGGTTTTGAACTGGCAACCTCAGCGTTTCCAGGATGACGCTTAAACTTAATCCACGGTGCCACCACAAGTCAGGCCAGGTTTTTTTTCTATTTCATTATTTCCAAAAGAATATACTAATATTATTAATAGTTTTTCTAAAAAAAAAACATACAATACCTGCAGATATTTATTAGTTCTAAATTTAAAAAGAAGCAATTATTATTTGAAGACGTGGATTTCTTGTTATGTACACTGAAAGTGAGCTGCAGTTGTGAGTAATGAAAATATGCAATTTTTTACTGGTTAGTAATGAAAAGTCATGATGCATTCAAAGGCTGTGGATATCCTATGTCTTTTAAAAATCAATCTGTATATGCAGTCATAACAAGACTGAAATATTTCGTTAATTATTTTTACTATGGCTCTAGTATACAGTTAAACTCTATAGTTGATATTGAGAATCCAATTTAATCATGATCATATACAAGTGACTTCGAGTATTATTGAAATAGATACATACACAATTTCCAGGTGGAAGCCTGATAATTAGGTCAAGTTAAGAAAATATGTGTCTGAGTCTCATACACATATGAGATTCAAGCTCTGAAACTGACTCCTAAAGGGTGCCGTACTTCTCTCACAAATATGCTCATCAGATTAAACATGAAGGACAAATTCCCTGGAAGAAGCTATATTGAAATGGAAAATTCCCCCTTCAGCATTCCATGGAAAATTAAATTTCTGTGACTAATGAATACTGTATTGAGATATTCTATGTGGAAATGCTCACACATGGACAGAACAGAGGCCCAAAGCCCTGACTCACAGTTCCCAGCTTTTAACCACTACCTTACTTTAAATTCCCTTGGCTCCTGTTATGAGAGAATAACGCAGGAGTGAAAACTGTGAGGACTGAAGTTCCCAACTTGCAGAAAGGCAACTTGTTAGAGCAACGTGTTGTAGTGGTGAGAGTTCTGCGGTTGGAAAAACAGTGCCGAAATCCCAAGCACACATTTTTTTTTTCTCTTCACATTTCAATGTTCTTACCACTAAGTTAAGGGTAATAGTGCTTAGTCCTTAGGATAGATCGTGATGCAATCACCATTGACAATGAAGATGATGGAGGTGGTGGTGAGACCACCTAACCACTATATATTTTGTTCTTGTCACATGGCAGGCAGACTTAATACTCGGTGTTCTGCAGGCCCTGTGCAATCCAGAAGAGCAGTAAGCACATGAGCTTTGATAGATTCAGTGGGAGCACGGTCTGAGAGGTGGGTCTGTGAATACAGTATGCCCTTTGGTAATAAGTTATGTGTCTGAATTCAGTTTTTCTTATCTGTAAAAAGCAACTGATAATCACTCTTTATTTTTGAAATTGTTGTGAGGATCAAGTAAAAAAACGTATGTTTTATGCTCTTTCATCAGTGCCTGGCATATGTCTGGTTGCTTCCTCCTTTCTTGATGTGACACTACTCCCTCAATGAAGAAAAATTGTTAAACCTAGCAGTGACTTAGTTTTTTTTTTTTTTAAACTAAATTTTTTTTTTTTTGTATTTTTCTGAAGTTGGAAATGGAAGGCAGTCAGACAGACTCCCACATGTGCCCGACCGGGATCCACCTGGCATGCCCACCAGGGGGCGATGCTCTGCCCATCTGGGGCATTACTCTGTTGCAACCAGAGCCATTCTAGTGCCTGAGGCAGAGGCCATGGAGCCATCCTCAGTGTCCAGGCCATCTTTGCTCTAATGGAGCCTTGGCTGCGGGAGGGGAAGAGAGAGACAGAGAGGAAGGAGAGGGGGAGGGGTGGAGAAGCAGATGGGTGCTTCTCCTGTGTGCCCTGGCCGGGAATCGAACTCGGGACTTCTGCACGCCAGGCTGATGCTCTACCACTGAGCTAACCGGCCAGGGCCGATGACTTAGTTTTCTTTATGTGTGGGAAGAATCGCTTAATACTTCAATATCATTTGTGATTAAAGTAAGGTGATATTACATGATTGGGCCCTAATCCAAATGGTCTGGTGTCTTTATAAGAACAGGAAATTTGAACACACAAAGAGGAGCTTCTAAAGCACACACACACAGAGCCATGGCCATGTGAGGATACAGAGTGAAGGTGCCCATCTTGCAAGCCAAGGAAGGAGGCTGGGTTTTGAAACCAAGACTGCCAATACTTTGATTCTGGCATACCAGCCTCCAGAACTGTAAGAAATAAATTTCTGTTCTTCAAGCCACTCAGTCTGTGGTATTTGTTATGACAGCCCTATGAAAGCAACACGAAGTTTTCCTACCTGCAAGGGGATTGTTGACATCCTTTGAAAAGGAAGGCTAGCTGCCAGCTATCTAGGCAGTATCTGTCACTTGTTCAGCTGTGCCACCAGGGTAATGTCTCGGCCCAGGGTCCCAGGTATTCACTGTCTAAACTTCACATAAGATCTCTGAGCCCTGCTTTTCTTTTGCCTAGAAGATTTTGTTGTTAAAGTGAATGTTTGTGTGATCCATTTTTTGCATATGCCAGTGGTTTAGAAAATCCACAGTGAGCAAAACCAAGCATAAAATGTGTTACCAAGAAAAAATGAATAAATATTATTACTGATGAAGAAATGGATGGGAATGCAAGGAATGTAAGAGATACACATCCTTCCTGCAGACCAGTGTCTCCTCTGTGACTCTAAATATGACTTTATATTAATGCTTCAATAAAAAAGTTTATTAGCTTTTTTTTTATTTATTCATTTTAGAGAGGAGAGGGAGAGACAGAGAGAGAGAAGTGGGGGAGGAGCTAGAAGCATCAATTCCCATATGTGCCTTGACCAGGCAAGCCCAGGATTTCGAACCGGTGACCTCAGCATTTCCAGGTCGATGCTTTATCCACTGCGCCACCACAGGTCAGGCGGTTTATTAGCTTTTAAGAAGAAATGTAAAATAATTTCTATTGATATTTAAAAATAGACCATCATATACTTGAAAGAAAATGAATTATTATCAAGGCCCCTGGCCATATGATTTTTCACAAGATGTATATAATATAAAACCAGTCTACTTTAAAACAATGACTAGTGATGGAGGGGAGGCCAGGAACACTCAGACTGACGGCGAAAACTGTTTAGAATGTGGAAAGGCAGCCTGTGGAAAAGACTCTCAGGAGTAAGTAACAGGAAAGAAAAAGAAAGCACAAAATAAGTTATTAAAATAAGACATGGAAAGTACTGTAGAAATTCTTAATTATTATTATTTTTTGCCTAATATTTAGCTGACCTACTATTAATAGGCATCCAGGCAATAAGTACAACTGAGAGAAAACAAAGATTGTCCTCACCGCCCTGGCCGGTTGGCTCAGTGGTAGAACGTCGGCCTGGCGTGTAGAAGTCCCGGGTTCGATTCCCGGCCAGGTCACACAGGAGAAGCGCCCATTTGCTTCTCCACCCCCCCCCCCCTCCTTCCTCTCTGTCTCTCTCTTCCCCTCCCACAGCCGAGGCTCCATTGGAGCAAAGATGGCCCGGGCGCTGGGATGGCTCCTTGGCCTCTGCCCCAGGCGGCGCTAGAGTGGCTCTGGTCGCAACAGAGCGAAGCACCGGAGGGGCAGAGCATCACCCCCTGGTGGGCGTGCCGGGTGGATCCCGGTCGGGCGCATGCGGGAGTCTGTCTGACTGTCTCTCCCGGTTTCTAGCTTCAGAAAAATACAAAAAAAAAAAAAAGATTGTCCTCACCCCCATCTATTTGTATTGCCTCGATCATCTTTGAGCCCCTTTGAACCTGCTGTTTCCTTTGCCAGGAATGCCTGCCTCCTTCTTGCATCTGAGGAAGAAACTTCCCACGCCTTCAGGAGCCAGATCACTGCTACTTTGTTGTTTGCTTCCTGACTCTCCCAGACAGATTTGTCATTCCCTGAAACATATCCTCCAACTCTTTTTATTAGCACGAATCTGCAAACACCTTGATTACAACGATCTTTAGCATGGTGTGCCATGATTGTTTGTGTTAATGCATCTGTTTCCCATTGCAGATCAGAGACACTTAAAAGTAAAGACCCTATTTTTGTACCCTTAGTGACTTACTCTATGCCTGACTTAACAGACATGCAATAAAAGTTTGAAAAAAGTATTTTTTCTAATATTTATAGAAACATATTTCAGATAGAGTACACATACTTATTTATTTGTTCCATAAGCATCAATATAGTTTCACTGGAAAAAGTTCAAAATGTACAGAACTACAGTGAGCAAAATGGGGATCATCATTACTAAACCTACTGAGGCTACAATATTCTTCTTTCATTTGACAATATGTAAGTGGATGTTTTTATATCAGTAGCTCATGTTTACTGATAACAGCTGTGTGGTATCCTATAATTTGGATTTACTAGAATTTAAATAATCACTCACCCATTTATGATCATTTAAGTTCTTATTTCTTCTTTGTTTCTTTGGTTGTTCAGCTAGTTTTTCTTATCACAGCTAATGAAACAATGCTCCATCCTCGTACTTACATCTTAGAGCACGTGTACTCCTATGTTGTTGTTGTTTTATAATAGATTGTCAGACATGTGATTGCTCCAACAAAGAAGATGTACATTTCAAATATAGATACTGACAATATGCTTTCCAAAGAGGTTTTACAAATTCAGACTGTACTTGATAATGCATGTTCTTCTCAATGAATTCTAAGCAATAATTCCTGTTATCTATCTTAAAATTGTGCTATTTTGATAAAAAGTATTATGTCATTAAAAGCTTTTATTTTCTAATGGCTAGTGAGAGTGAGTCTAATCTGAAATGTCTATTGGGCAGTTATATTACCTTTAGAATTATTTTTTTAATATTTATTATCCATTTTTAAAATTTGTATTGCTGGGAAGTTATTTATTTTTAAGAACTCTTCATGTAGTCTGATAATGATATTTAGATGTTAAACAAGTCATACGCATTTTTCCCAGTTATTACTTGAGTTTTAACATTTATATACTATTTTTGTCTCATAGAAGTATTTTTTGTTGTTTTTTAAACATATTTTTAAAAATGTGGCCAGATGTGTTAGTTTATTTATTATGTTTTCTGGAATGTTAAACATCTTGCTTAGGAAGGCTTTCAGGACCTCAAATTATAAAAATATTCTTTTTTTAAAATTTGTTTTAAAGCTTACTTTTATGTTTAGTTTATTTATTTTGGAGTTTATTTTTGCATACTATATGTAGAGGTCTAACTTCATGGTTTTCTAAATGAATAAACCATTGTCACAAACTATATATATTAAATATACTATATGTTTCTCATTTTGATTTGAAATATGACCCTTTTCATAAATATGTCCATATATTGGTGAATTTCTACCCTATTCCATTCTATTCAGCTCTTTCTCTATATTTGCACCAAATACAATAATGCCTAAATTACTTTAACATCATAAAGTAGTTTGGAATATGGTGAAGCAAGTTCTTTTTCATTCTTTTTTAAAAGATTTTTTGCTATTGAACATTGTCTTTGCCTTGTAGAATTTAGAATTAGCTTATCTAGTTTTATTTTAAAATATCAAAATTTTATTTTAATTAGAATTCATGAACTATAAATTAATTTGAGGAGAACTGATTTATTTATGAAACCAAGTGCTCCCATCTAGGAACATGGCGTAATGGATGACTCTGTTATGTGATCTGGGGCTTGTCATTCAACATCTCTGTACTTTTGTTTTGCCAGCTATAAAACGAAGATTCTAACAGTACTAATCTGAAAGAGTTATTATGACGGTGAAATGAAATAATACAATACAATATTACAGGATGCTACCTGATATTTAATATGTTCTAAAGGATGTTATTATCATTATTACCATTATTATTAATTGATTACACAACTCTCTGTCAGTAAAATTTTGTAATTTTCTTCATTTGGGTTTTACACATTACTCATTGACTTTATATAGTGGTATTTTATATTTTGAATGTATAAATTACTGAATTTTAGTTATTGATATAACTGTGTGTTGCCTGAACTTATATTACTTTTAAAAGTTTTCCAGCCCTGGCCAGTTGGCTCAGTGGTAGAGCATCGGCCTGGCGTGCAGAAGTCCCGAGTTCGATTCCCGGCCAGGGCACACAGGAGAAGCACCCATCTGCTTCTCCACCCCTCCCTCTCTTCTTCCTCTCTGTCTCTCTCTTCCCCTCCTGCAGCTGAGGCTCCATTGGAGCAAAGATGGCCCGGGCGCTGGGGATGGCTCCTTGGCCTCTGCCCCAGGAGCTAGAGTGGCTCTGGTCGCAGCAGAGCGAGGCCCTCGGAGGGGCAGAGCATCACCCCCTAGTGGGCAGAGCATCGCCCCTGGTGGGCGTGCCGGGTGGATCCCGGTCGGGCGCATGCAGGAGTCTGACTGTCTCTGCCCGTTTCCAGCTTCAGAAAAATACAAAAAAAAAAAGTTTTCCAGATTTTATTTTTTATTTTTAAGGAAAACAATGAAACTCTCTGCAAATACTGACTTTCCAAGACTTCTGCCTCAGATTTTACTTGCCTCATTGAATTAGCCAGGCTGAATTATGGCAGCGATCACAGACTCAAATGTCTAGTGAGGCCAATTATATAAATGAGTGAACTAGGAACTGAGTCAAAGGGGAAAATAGTAAAACGGGGAATGTACTTCTTGTCTAAAGCTATTAAAAATCAGAAAGGGGACAAATATGTTTGGTGCAAGCAATGTCATTGTTTAGGCTGTTTATTTGCATAGTCATCACACTAGATTAGCAGTTCTCACAGTGTTGTCTGGTGATTTTGGGGAATTCTCAACATTCTTTTAAGGTCAAAACTATTTTTATAATCATATTAAGACATCACTTGCTTTTTTACTATGTTGACATTCACAATGATAGTACAAAAGCACAGGTGGGCAACACTGCTGACTCATTATAGTGCAAATCAAGGCAGTGGCTCCAAACTGTCCTAGAAAGCATTCTGTAGCTTTTATTTTCATGTGTTCATAATAAAAAAAGAAAGTCAGTTTCACTTAAGAATATTCCTGATGAAGCAATACAAATTCTAAATTTTATTGAATCTCAACTCTTGATTATATACTTTTTAAATGTTCTGCGTGAAGAAAGGGGAATTTGCACAAATCACCTCTGCCCTCTACCAAAGTGCGACTATCTTAAGAGAAAGCACTAATGCAATTGATTGCTGAACTGAATGAACCAGTTCCTGTTTTTTCATGGAACGCCATTTTACTTGAAATAAGAGCTAAGAGACAAACTATAGTTTGGGGGGCTTGGGGGCTTGGTAGCAATGTTCTCAAGGGACAAAGTAAGCCTTTACTTCAAGGAAAACAACTGAGTATTGCTGTCAATGATAAAATTCCAGTTTCTAAATAAAAAATTGGCATTTTGGAAAATGTTTAACCAATTCTTGGAGCTTCCTAATACTAAAAGACATTTTTGAATTGATAAGTGATGATATTAATGAATGTTATTTTTTGATATTATATAATGAAATCTGTCAACATTTAGAAGGCTTGTATTATTTATTCAGTGACTCAGTATTTTCCACAAGACTAATGTGCAATGTTGCAAAACCATGGGTGGATAAAGATTCATTTAAAATGCAAGTAGAACAATAAATTATAATGTAACAGTGTGGAAAGTTCATTAATATGGTTTCAGATCCTATATTGTAAAAATCTTAAGAAACTATAGCTTATTGAGTTTTGGTGTTGTATCAAAAAAGAATATTTACATTTATCAAAAAGTCTATTCTTCAATTTTTCAAGTACATATTTTTGTGAAGATTGATACTCTTTGCTTACTTCAACCAAAAGAGTATATTGTAACAGAAAGAATGCAGAAACCAAAATGAGAGTCTAGCCAGACATTAAAAAATACATTAAAATAAAAAATGCAAATGAAATTTTTTTTACTAATTGGTGTTTTTTTTTTAGGAAATAGTTATTTTTTAATAAAATATTTTGTTAACTAAATTATATATTAATTGTAAGTCACCTATGTGATTGGTTTATTGTTATTTTTAATATATTACTAAATACATATTTGAAATTATTCTGTTTTTACTGCAAAACCCCATGTTTCCATATGACTTTGGTAAAACTCATCACAACTTTTTTTTCTGATCCCCTTAAGACCCTCAATCGCTACCTTGTTTATCATTGACCAGCTAAACACAGAAACTCTAAATTTCCATTCCTTGTTTCTTAAATAATTAGTTGGGCTTCATCTTTCTGCAGAAAACAAACAAACAAACAACAAAACCAAATATAAACAACCTCCCAACACACACAATTAAGTAGACACAGATATAAGCATTTCTTACTCAATTGACTGACTTTGACCCCTCTGATGACAAAATCCAGCCCCATTATAAAATCACCCCCCTTGTCGAATTTCCTTATAAAGTATAGGGCAAATCACCATGCCAAAATAAAAGCTAAATTAAATCAAGTTCTTTCTCACTTGTTGTTGATTTATGTTGTTGTTCTTTGCCTTTGACATTAAGAATAATTTTATATATTATATTTTTGTTATCTCCTAGTCTTCTAAACATATTGAAGCTTACAAAAATAAGAAATTCTGGACTGACCTTTAATTTAAAAAAATATAAAACATTTATAATGCAAAATGTATTTTTTTAAATTTATTGTGTTTACATAGATTCTAGTGTTGCCCCGAACCCTGCATACCCCCTCCCCTGTATTCCCCTCAACATAACAGCTTCCTCCCCCTTCCCTTCAGGTTTAATTTCGTTCCTCAATTCACATTGTTCCTTGGATTCCTCAAATGAGTGGAGTCATATGATATTATTCTTTCTCTGCCTGGCTTATTTCACTTAACATAATAGTTTCCAGGTCCATCCATGTTGTTGTAAAAGGTAATATTTCCTTCTTTTTTATGGCCCCATAGTATGCCATTGTGTATATGTACCACTGCTTTTTAATCCACTTGGCCACTGACGAACACTTAGGCTGTTTCCAGATCTTTGCTATTGTGAACAATGCTGCCAAAACATGGGAGTGCATTTCTTTTTTTTGAATCAATGATATGGTGTTCTCGGGATATATTCCTAAAAGTGGAATGGCTGGGTCAAAAGGCAGTTCCATTTTTAATTTTTTGAGGAATCTCCATACTGTTTCACACAATGCACCAGTCTGCATTCCCACCAGCAGTGCAGGAGGGTTCCCTTTTCTCCACATCCTTGCCAGCACCTATCTTGTGTTGTTTTGTTGATGAGCGCCATTCTGACTGGTGTGAGGTGGTATCTCATTGTGGTTTTAATTTGCATTTCTCTAATGATTAATGATGTTGACCATTTTTTTCATCTGTCTATTGACCATCTATCTGTATGTCCTCTTTGGAGTAGTGTCTATTTATTTTTTTTGCTAATTTTTTGATTGGATTGTTTGTCTTCCTGGTGTTGAAAGCTTCAACATTATGAAAATGAAGCTGTGTTTCAATATTTACATACAATTTTTTGTATGATTTTATTCAGGAGAAGGAAAAAACAGATGAATCAGGCAGGGGTTATGTGACAATGGAAGAGAAAGGGCTTTCTATGAAAGCCACACAACAGGGTGAAAAGTCACTACACATACAGGGCAATTTGTAGAGCAAAGGGCAGCCCTTCAAATTTAAAATATCTCTCCTTTGTGCTTGTGCATATGTGTGTGTGTGTGTGTGTGTGTTTGTGTGGAATCCAAGTGACATTTAAGTGAACTGTGGAAAGAGATAACATGAGACATCGATTTAACACTGGACACTGATACCACCTAATGCCTTAGCGAGAATTAGTTGCCTACCAGGAAAGGAAGATGCAATTCTACCTGCAGTTCATCCTTCTTGGTTTCAATATGTTGGGGCTTTTTTACTCTATTCACTAATCCTGGAAATCAGGAAGCTTCCATGGAGGCCAGGAGTCAAATGTATTTTAGAACCCCTTAATCTCTGCCCTACTGCTGACAATCCCTGTCAGGCTACTGCTTGTATAGATGCTCTTGCCAAGAAGTAACCAACATCAGTGCTGAAACTTACCAAAGAGTCATGCATTTTCCTATTATTTGAATCTGTAACTCCTGCATTTTTAATAGTAATAAATACAAAAACAAAGGGAAAGGTCAGTGAATAAAAGGTTACTGGTGAACCTTTGCTCATATAATGCTAACTTCCTGTGATGAACTATTCCCATTAAGTAAAGAGCATTAACAATACAGACTTGTGGAAGTGAGTGTATTTGTTATATTTTGTTTAGACACATGTAATGCAGTCAAAAGACTAAAAGAACTTTACTAACTACATTTTGTATTATTGCAGAGAACTCAGAGTTGAAAAGAAAATACCATTTATGAATATTTTTAAAGTCACAGCACTTTAGCTACTAACCTTGAAATATTTTTTAAAGGTTTATATAATGCAACCAAAATCTCATTAAAAATTGGGCTACAAATTGATGATTAATATAAAATTAAAGTAGTCTGATCAGGTGGTAGTTCAGTGGATAGAGTGTTGAACTGGGATGCAGAGAACCCAGGTTTGAAACCCCGAAGTTGCCAGCTTGAGTGCAGGCTCATCCGGCTTGAGTGCGGGCTCACCAGCTTGAGTGCAGGCTCGCTGGCTTGAGCGTGGGATCATAGACATGACCCAATATTCATTGGTTTGAGCCCAAAGGTCACTGGCTTGAAGCCCAAGTTTGCTGGCTTGAGCTCAAGGTTGCTGGCTTGAACTAGGGAGTCTCTCGCTCTGCTGTAGTCCCCCAGACAAGGCACATATGAGAAAGCAATTGATGAACAACTAAGGTACCACAATGAAGAATTGATTCTTCTCATCTCTCTCCCTTCCTGTCTGTCTGTCCCTATCTGTCCCTCTCTCTGTCTCTGTCAAACATTTAAAAAACATTAAAGTAAAAAAAATTAAAGTAAATCTTCACCAAAATAATAGTAATTTTCATTTTGTACTATTAATAACATAGATTATTTTGGTAATATCATCTTTGGAATTGTATAGTATTATTCTGCCAAATAATTTAAATAATTTTATCTTTGTGGTATTAATTATTCTCATAATATTTCTACAAAGTATTTAAGTACATTCAGATATTTTAAATTATTTGGTTTTTTCCTTTAAGTAACACTAAGCATATTGTGATTGAAAACTGAAGTAAAAAAAAATAATATTAGGTATAAATTTGTAAGAAGTTTCTTTTCTGGTCCTGGCCAGTTGGCTCAGTGGTAGAGTGTAGAACCAGTGTGTAGAAATCCTGGGTTTGATTACAGATTGGGGCACACAAGAGAGGTGACCATATGTTTCTCCTCTCCCTCTTCATTTCCTCTCTCTTCTCCTCCCACAGCCATTTGCTCGATTGATTCGAGTGCATTCATCATGGGCACTGAGAATGATGCAATGAAGCCCCCACCTCAAGTGCTAATAATAGCTCAGTTATTAACATTGGACCCAGATGGGTAGATCATCAACCCCAGACAGGGTGGCCAGGTAGATCTCAGTCAGGGCACATGCAGGATTCTGTCTCTATATCTCCTCTCCTCTCACTTTAATACATACATACATACATACATACAAGTTTTTTTTTCTGAATATAATGATATAAAGCAATGGTTCCCAACCCCTGGGCTGCAGACCGGTACCAGTCTGTGGGCCATTTGGTACCAGTCCGCACAGAAAGAATAAATAAATTACATTATTTGTTTTATTTATATTTAAGTCTGACCAATGTTTTATTTTTAAAAAATGATCAGATTCCCTCTGTTACATCCATCTAAGACTCACTCTTGATGCTTGTCTTGTAAGTTCGACAATTATATTTAAAAATACCACAGTTTTTACGCCTGTCGCATAATTTTATTTTGCGCATTTATCCGTCCCACCCTAAAGGCTGGTTTGTGAAAACATTTTCAACATTAAACCGGTCTGTGGCCCAAAAAAAGTTGGGGTTCACTGATATAAAGAATAATACTTGAGATTTAAAAATGTCCTGCATAATTAGAAAAGCTGTCAACATTTAGCAAATTTAGATTTACTAAATTTCTCTGTATTTTTAGTGGTATATTAACGTAGCCTGCAATTTGCTTTTGTGTAAGTCAGAAAATATTCTGCATAGATATTTTAGATACTCTTATACTGTATAAAAATGTAATATTGGAGATTTTCTAGAGAACAAAATCTCATAATAATTTACTCTTTACTATTATTGTACAGCAAGTTTTTCTGAAAAGAGGAAAAGAGGAGTACATCTGAGGTGAGGAGAGAGAAAATCAAAGCTTTGGGACTTGGGAAAGCACGCTTAGCTAATGTGATAATCCTCTGTCACGCCGCTCTTGGAGGCCACTCAGCAGACTTGTCATAACAACCTAAAAGTGACTTTTCAGAGTTCAGTCCTCAGCGAATCAGTCCACAGAAATTCAGAACATCCTGTGAAAGGAAGCGCTGAGTGTAAAATCATCCCATCAGGAATAGCTTTACCTGTACAATTTCAGGTGTACTATGTAAGATGTCAGTGACATACCAGACAAAAAGAGACCCATCATTCACTCTAGTTAGAGGCAACAGGTTGTCCTGTGAGAGCATTTGCCATGAGTCCAGGAACTTCATTTCAAGTCTTAGCTTGGTGATCAACTCAGGGCATGGCTCTCACATTCCTACCTCCCTGAGTTTCTTCACATGCATCCTCCAGGAGATAAGGAAATTGGACCAGATGACCCAGAAAATTTCTTCTGACAAACTTACTGTGTTTCAACCGTAACTATTTAAGGAAAAGTATTTTACTAGTGTGTATTTTTATCATAGAAAAAAGAATTCTAACCATTATTTGTTAAAAAAAAATTAAACTTCTGAAAAGAAAACAAAATGATTCTGTGATATTTGTAAAACAAAATATTACACAGAGGATTATCACATTAGCTAAGCGTGCTTTCCCAAGCCCCACATAAGAAAATACATTAAGAAAAATTAGCTAATTCAGTTTTTCTTCCATCTCGCTCTCCACTAATCCTTCTTTAGTTTTCACCAGGAATGTACGGTATGACCAAAGTTAACAAAAGCAGTTCTCTACACATGGATAATTCCTACCCAGTGATCAAGGGCGAAAAGCAATGACCATGTATTAAAAGGTCAGAGCTGTGTGTCAGGAGATGGTCCACATTCCCACAGAGAACAAGGCAAAGCTCCTGGACCTTGTGACCCTAAGTCTGTTTCTTTGTAAATTTCAAAAGGAGACGCAGTGAAGTGCTAAATAACAATCTTATCCACCGGCGCCTAAGAATGGATTTGCTTTAGAGGGAATTAAATTGGAGCTATTGAGGGCTTGAGTTCATCTTCGTGTTTTTAACATCCACTTTCTTACAACATAACTCAAAGCTTATTTTCATTGCACCACCCACTTCATTTGTGCATATAAAACACCAATTTTCTTTAGCCATTAAAACATTAGGTTAAAAAATGACTATTATGAACAAAGTTTTGTTTTACTTGACAAAGCCTTGTTCTGAAAAACAAAACAAAAATAATAATGCAAAAACAAACTTAAGATTCTCTACCTGTGACTTAGAACTAAAATATAGCAGCACATTTCAAGCTACCAAAAGGTAGAAAATCTCCCTTAGATTATTGTGAAGCTTAATACTTAAACATATGGATATAGATGCAGCACATTTTTATTACAAAATAAGAAGCTGCCCAGCTTGCACTTTTTAACCTCAGAATTGGGAAAGCGAAGCCAACAAAGATAAGAGAACATAAAACTGTGCTGCTTAAATTTTACATCATAATTTACAAGTTAACTTGGAAACATTTTTTGTGTGTGTGTATGACAGAGACAGAGAGAGACAGAGATAAGGACAGACAGGTAAGAAGGGAGAGAGATGAGAAGCATCATTTCTTCGTGGTGGCACCTTAGTTGTACATTGACTGCTTTCTCATATGTGCCTTGACTAGGGGACTACAGCAGAGCAAGTGACCCCTTGCTCAAGCCAATGACCATGGGGTCATGCTTATGATCCCATGCTCAAGCCAGTGGCCCCACGTTCAAGCTGGTGAGTCTGTGCTGAAGCCGGTGACCTTGGGGTTTCAAACCTGGGTACTCCGCACCCCAGTCCGACACTCTATCCACTGAGCCACTACCTGGTCAGGCTTTATTAATAAAATTTAAGCAGAATTTTAACTATTTTTATAATAATAAAATGCAAATAAGCAACATCTAGTTTTAAGTTCAATTATGACAATAAAAATTTCAACAGTTTTTATCCCTTGATTTTAAATGAGAAATATCCGCATAACATTATTTGTCAGTGTTGAAAATCTTTTCCTTGCTTTTCATTTTATTACTTAGGAAAGAAAGAAGAAAATGTTAAAGCAGGACTGCATATGAACATCAAAATATGAATTACGACTAAAATAAAATATGCAACTTCAACATAGACAATGAAGACATCAAAATTGTTAAATATTTTGCTTTCCTTGCTTCAACTATTAATTCAAATGAAGACTGAAGCCAGAAGTCAAGAGAAGGCTGGGACTTGGAAGGGCAACAGTGGAATAATTTTATCAAGAACAAAGACGTGTCGTTAGAGACCAAGGATAAGATTGTCCATATCCTTGTATTTTCAGTTACTATGTGCAGATATGAAAGTTGAACAGTGAAGAAGGTTGATAGGGGGGAAAAAATCATTCATTTGAAATATGGTGTTGATGGAGAGCTCTAGGAATATCCCGAATTACCAGAAAGATGAACAAGTGAGTCCTAGAACACACTAAGCCTAAAGTATTGCTGGAGGCAAAAATGACAAAACTGAAGCTGTCCTACTTTGGGCACATCATGAGAGACAGGGTTCTTTGGAAAGACAATAATACTGGGAAAAAGAGAAGGCAGCAGGAAAAGAGGAAGACTAAATATGAGATAGACTGACTCCGTAAAAGAGCCATAGGTTTGAGTTTCTACGGGAGCTGAGCAGGGCAGTTGAGGACAGGACTTTGTGGACAACACTCATTCATAGAGTCACAAGGAGTTGGAGCCTACTCAATAGTGGATAACAACTCTTTTTTTTTCCCATTTGCTGACCCTTTCATATTTTACCCTTGCTTTCTTCTTTCTCTTACCACAGTTTTCACCTGCAGAAATTTGATGTTAAAACTCAGCTCGTGATGTCCCCATCATCATTTGAAATGGAAGACCTTGAGGGTCAGGTGTAGATGGGCTGTGTGCAAGAAGAAGCTAGAAAAGCATCCAGGCTGCAGACCAAGGGGAGAATGAACTAGACTCAGATAGTCAGACATTAAGAGTCCCAGAGCAAAAGTCAGAATGACAGGTCTCCCTGTTCCTAGGCTGCTGCTTTATATCTATTCCAGTCCCTCTTGATGTGGCCTGTAATTCCTCACTGCTTCTCTGCCAACAGGAGTGTGACAAAGAGCGCATGCTGCTTCTCTCCGGACCCTGCTCACTACTTTGAGGGAGTCCCCCGTTGCTTGGCTCTCCCATGTTATCTGTGAAAATAGGGGCTCAGAGGAAAGCATGCCGTGATCTTTTGTTTCAGTTACTACATTTATATCTTAGTGTGTGCATTAATCTGAGATACCCCAGCCTGACCTGTGGTGGCGCAGTGGATAAAGCATCGACCTGGAAATGCTGAGGTCGCTGGTTCAAAACCCTGGGCTTGCCTGGTCAAGGCACATATGGGAGTTGATGCTTCCAGCTCCTCCCCCCTTCTCTCTGTCTCTCTCTCTCCTCTCTAAAAATGAATAAATAAAAATTTAAAAAATCTGAGATACCCCAGAAGAGCACGCTGTATTCCTAATAATTATGTTCTTTAGAACTTGAGAGCTTTAATAATTTTTTGTCTGCTTGGTGTGCCCATAGGCTAAGAAAAGAGCGTTCAAAGTTCTTTTACACCATTTTGATTTTATTAATTTCTTTGCATTTTTTTCAGGGTTTTTTTTTCTATATTTGGATGCTATGCTCTTTGATTCATAAATGTTTAGGGTAGTTTTAAACTTGTAGATTGCATTCATTAATGTTATAGAAAGTGACATTCTTTGGATCTTTAATCACTCTTTCTTTCAGTTCAACCCTGTTAAACATTGTTATCAGAACTATAACTTTAATTTACAAATGTCTGGTATATGTTTGCTTGTGCTTTTACTTTAAATATTTTTAAATTATATTTCATAGATTTATCTTTTATTTAACAAGTAGTTTAAAATATCTATGTAGTTCTAAATGAAGTTTTTTCTTGATAGAACATTTTATCTTATTTTAAAATTGTTAAATCAGATGTCGTCTTCTGCCACCTTTTTATCAAATCTCAACCTCCCCTTGAAGATATCTACTTTTATTAAAATTTTTATTTTTATTTATATAATTTTTGTCAACTTTTATTCATTCAGCCAAGTTTAAAATGTATTGCCTATTTTTGTCCTATTAAATATATGAACCAATAATTTTAAATATTTAAATTTACATCTGGTTTTCTATAATTTCACAAATAAAATAATCATTGCTGCTTCTTTGAAAAAATCAAAAGAAGTAGTTTCAAATTATTTTTACTAACTTTTTATTCCCCAATCTTACTTTTTACATTCTGAAATTTTTGTCCTAATTTATATCTCACCAGATTAATATTACCTCTTTGGAATATATATGTTTTCTTTTCAAAATTATAAATGTGGAATCAGGTTTTTTTTATCTTAATCAACAGGGAGTATTTGAAATGAACTACTTGTGGTAAGACATACTTTGGACTTTAAAAAAAGCATATATTTGTCTTATCATATTTGTCTTATCAATTCTGAAATTTCTCAGCCATTACATGTTTGATCTACCCCATTGTCCCTATTTTTTATTCTAAAACCTTCATCAGATATTTGTTGAACCATCTTATTCTACCTCCCATGTGACTTAACTTTTTTTTTTTCCATATACCAAATCTCTTCATCTCTCTGCAGTATATGCTAGGTAATTTTTCTATTATGTCCTATACACTTATTCTTTCTTCAGTTATATCTAATCAGTTTTTAACTCCTTCACTGAGTTTTTAATTTTAGTATCTATGTTTTAATTTTAGAAATTTTATTTTGTTCTTTTTCAATTCTGAATTGAGAAAAAGAACTGTTTTATTCTTTTTTTATAAAACATTATTTTAAACATACTTCTTTTAATAGTCCTTATTTGATAATTTTATCATGTTAAATTTTTTTTATTTAATCCTGTTATTTGTTGTGTCTTGTAACTGTTACTCATAATAGATTTTTTTTCATTGTGTTTTAGAAGTTTATCTTCAGTATGGCTTTATCTAGAGAAATATGTTAAACTTTGGTTGAAAGAGGTTTAGCATCCTTTTCTGCTGAGCACCTCAGGACTATCACTTACCTAATTTTATATTTTTATTTCTCAGTGTGATGGTTATTGGGCTATATATATGATATAAAATTGAACCCCAATTCCGTATGAGGTCAGGACTATGTTTACTAATTCCTGAGAGTTCAGAAAGATACAGAAAAGATTTTTATTTTCCTTCTTTGCTGCCAGTGGGTGAAAAAAAAATTATTTTATTTTTTTGGTATTTTCCGAAGAGAGAAGCGGGAGTGGGAGGGGGGCAGGCAGACAGACTTCTGCATGTGTAGGACTGGGATCCACCTGGCACGCTTTCCAGGGGACGATGTTCAGCCTATCAGGCGCATTACTCCGCTGCAACTGGAGCCATTCTAGCACCTGAAGCAGAAGCGTTGCAGCCATCCTCAGTGCCCAGGCCAACTTTGCTCCCAGGGAATCTTGGCTGTGGGAGGGGAAGATAGAGATAGAGAGAAAGGAGGAGATGGGGAAGGGTGGAGAAGCAGATGGGTGCTTCTCCTGTGTGCCCTAACTGGGAATCGAACTGAGGACTTCCACACGCTGGGCCGATGCTCTACTGCTGAGCCAATGGGCCAGGGCCTGGGTGAATTTTTTATATCCTATTTTTCACTGAATTTGTTTCAGTTTTATAAATGAAGTGTACTTTTGTACCAACTTCTCCTGCCTCCATGTGGATGCTAAATCCCAACTCTTCAGCTCATATGATTAACATTTCTGTCTCCATTCTACCCTTGAAACTGCTATAGCATAGTTTATCAATTTACTTCTCTGCACTTTAGTTATTTCTTTTAATGCGGTTTATTTACATTTCCCTCCATTTATTTTGAACTTGTCTATTTTATCTTTAAATATTTCTAGTAGTTTCAACCATTCTATTTTCATGCATACCAATTCTTGCAATATTTTAATATTATTCATTATTATTTATTTATATAGCTTTCATATTTTCTCCAATTTTATTTTTTTATTTTTTTATTTTTTTTACAGAGACAGAGAGAGAGAGTCAGAGAGAGGGATAGATAGGGACAAACAGAAAGGAATGGAGAGAGATGAGAAGCATCAATCAATCATCAGTTTTTGTTGCAACACCTTAGCTGTTCATTGATTGCTTTCTCATAGGTGCCTTGACTGTGGGGCTATAGCAGACAGAATGACCTCTTGCTCAAGCCAGCGACATTGGGTCCAAGCTGGTGAGCTTTGCTCAAACCAGATGAGCCCACGCTCAAGCTGGAAACCTAAGGGTCTTGAACCTGGGTCCTCTGCATCCCAGTCCGATGCTCTATCCACTGCGCCACCGCCTGGTCAGGATCCAATTTTCTTATTTCTGCTTTTTCTGAAGCTTTCTTAAGCATATCTTCATATTATTGATTGGCTTTCTGTAATGTTTAGGTCAGTTTGTAATAGATATGAAATCTTTCAGTGTCATTTCCCCTGGTTTCTTTTACTTTCTTCATTCCTTTATAATTATTTTATTTTATAAAGTTTATTTTTTGATAATTCTCCTTAAAGATATGAAGCTGTCTTACATTGTATTTTCTTTCCCTGCTACATAGACTTTGTCTCCTAGAATACTGTTCATATCTATACTTTTCAATTTGTATTTATTTTCTTTTTGTTCTGAAAAATATTTGCTCAGATGACAAACACTTATCTCATGCTTCCTAGTTTTATCCTTTTGAATTATCATAATTTACCTAGGTCTGCTAGTTTTCTAAAGTAGAAGGAATGGAATTTTTTTGACAGTCTTTCTTGTTTTCCTGGCAACTGCTTGTTGTTGAAGATATTTCTTCTATGTTTAATTATCTGTTTGCATGCGAGAGACAGGAAGCCAAAACTGTGGGCAGCATAAAAGCTCTGTGAAATTTCTTCTCTTTTTTTTTGTAATTCTGCACCTGACTTCACTGGGTTGGGGATTTTTCTTTGGGAGAGAAATCTTTTATTTTTTAAATGTGTGTGTGTGTGTGTGTGTGTGTAAAAGAGAGAGAGAGAGAGAGAGAGAGAGAGAGAGATGGGGGAGGGGGTGGGTAGAGAAGCTGATGGTCATTTCTCCTGTGTGCCTCACCTGGGAATCAAACCCAAGACAGCCACACACCAGGCCAATGCTCTACCACTGAGCTCACTGGGCAGCCTCCTTTCAAAATCACTTAGTTTCTCACATTTAGATTGAGCTAGCAATTTTTCTCAGCTAGAGTGTAGTTTTTTTTTTTTTCAACTCATATGGTTATACACATTATTAGCCAATATGTATTTTTCTCCATGTGTTTAATTCTGGTCAGCAGTTATAAAGTTATCATGTTCTGTTCCTTACTCTTTCTAATTAGTCTGATCTAAAAAAAGGAGGGAGGAGAGGGTTAACATCTTTATTGAACACGTTCTTCTTCAATTCCACTGACTTTTCCAGTCTGCAAAAGGCAAATGGCCCTTAGGTCTGCCATTTCTTACAATTTACCCACATTTCCAGCCTGTGCCATTAGTTATTTCTTTCACTGACTCCCTGCAATACTGATCTGTGCTCACTAGCTAAGGAATGAATCATTAGCTCCCAGTGTCCAATTTAATTTATATATAATATATAACACCCAATTATTTTTCAGAAATTTTAATATTATATTAGAATGTGTCTTATTTTTAACAGAAATAAAAATTTCTTCTCTATTTCCTTAGTTTTGTGTGTGTACCTTTTGGAATTTATTTTTTTCAAAACATACTTCTGACTCTTGGAGCTAGAATTATAGTTTATTTATACTATAGGAAACTGAGATTTAAAGAAATTCTCTGTCAATTTTGTGTGACTATACATTCTTGTTACTTTATGCAAATTGCTTACTCTTCTTAAGCTTTAATGTCCTCAGTTATAAAATGAAAACAGTGATATATGTTTCCTTGGGTTATTGTAAAAATTTAATTAAGTAATAAACACAAATACAATGAACGCATCGCTAGGATGTTAACTGTTGTTACTACTATGGTAATGTTTCAAAGATTTAGATTTTTCTTTTTGTGTGTCTGCTTTTTAATGTAAAGCACAGTGTATTTTTGAAGAGGCAGAAGAGGCATACTTAGTTTATTTTAACCAGTCATTCTTTACCACTTGGCAGTATTCAGTGATCACTGGAAAATCCTATCCAAAAATAAAAAATCTATGGAACTAATACCCTGAATCAGAGATGAAAATAACCATCTCCATCAAAGGATGTTGACACAGTTCAATGATTATATCATTTTAGTCAGCTAAAACAAGGTTAGAAAGGAAAACAAAGTAAACAATGAAATAATATTAAAAAGTTTTGATGCTTTAGACATATTATGACAAATTTATAAAACAAGCTTATTACCAGACAAGAGTACAACCAAAAGTTAAAAAAAGGAATAAAAGTAACATGAATTTTATTATTGTCAAAAACAGAGCAAACATAACCATTTTAGGTAATATATTTATAAGAAAAATCCTCTTTACTGATGGCTTTGAGCTTAAGTCATTCATTTTTGCCATCTGCCACCAATAGTCATGTTAACCTCAAGAGCAAAACATGCCAGACTATGGTTTCTCTGTTAAATCAAGTTGCAATGTATCTGAAGTGAGGAATGATGGAATTAGATGTTATTAAGCAAGAGTTAATAGTTACTTATGTATTTCTGGCTGAATGTATTCTTAAGTCTGCAGCCTAAATATTTCATTCTTAATACTCAGTGACTAAAAAATTATGTCATATCACATTTGCAATTTCCAATGTTTGGGGCATCTACCCTGTGGTTTTCAACCACAGTCCATGTTTGACTCTATAATCCTCATACAATATCAGGGTTGTTAACACTTTCATGGAGCAGCACAAAATTTCTGGCAGACCAGGGTTGAAAAATAGTGATCTACCTGCTTCTTTTCCAACGTTTTCAGTTTTTCTCAGGGTTCCATTACCCAACTATCTTGAAATCTCTCATTGTTCAGGAATCAGTTATTATTCTCTTTATTCTATCTACCTCTTCCTCATCCTTTCCTTCTTCTCCCCCATTTGTCTCCATCCCCCACCACCCACTCCTCGTTTGTCTCTCTCTCCTCCCACCCCTTGCTGAACAGGAATTTTCACAGCTCATTCTACCACTTCCTCCCAAAGAGATGAGAGATGACTGATCACTGCTGTTTTCTGTAGGAGGTTTCTACTCCACTGTCTTCTAGAGCCACTAAGGGTTTCTTTGGCTTCTCTGGTTACTGCTGCTTCCCTGGGGTAACAGCTTAAGAGCCAAGTCTTGTTCATCTTAGACTTAGCTTCTGTTGGCATCATGTTCATCTTCAGACCCATTAGATCTTGGGCTTTGAGTCTGCTAAAACAAAGGTTTGGTTACAACTGTGTCACCAGTCTCCATTAAATGATGTGATTTCTCAAAGGAAAGAATCTACTTTTTTTCTTCAGTCAAGACTGTGCAACCTACACACATACACAAGCAACTTGGGCCCCAAAGTTTACAAATCTAGTGGTATGAGTTGAGCCCTAGATTTCCCCATATAACTGTCTTCCCCAAATATGTCCAAGATTCAAGGCTGACTGCTTTGGGTAGAAAATTACTATCCATCCCCAATGTGGCCAGAACCAACATTATTCATTCCATGTTCTCATCTCCATCATCCTTTCCTGACATCTTTCTTTGATTGGAGCTTCCCTTGTCTCACTGTAAATATGTATTGAATGCTTTCTATGTCCAAAGCATAGCCCAAGCAATAGTAGATAAAACAGAAATAGTCGAACATTTGTTGTAATCAGTTTGAAACTCAAAGAGGAGGAATAATGCTTTTCAAACCCTTTTCTCTTAGAAGGTGCTTTTACCTAATCAATATTTATGTATTCAGATAACTTTCAGGGATCAGCTAGGTAGAATCTAAGGCCCAATCAACATTGTATGAGAAGCTGTACAACTACGAATATCTACAGAGTGTGAGCCCTAGGTTCTTACTCATTCAAAAGCTTATTGTACATCAGTGGGATGCCAAAGACAGGGCAGTAGAGATAATCTACCCTGGGGGGCAGGCAATGTGTGTACATTATCTATGAATGTTTTGCTTTTTATTTTTACCAAACACTAGCAATTCTAAACAATATCAGTGTTAAAATATTTTTCCTAAAATAAAATTTTTGTTGGTTTAAGTTAAGAATCAGCAAGCTTTTTTTCTTTTTTCTTTTTTGTATTTTTCCGAAGTTAGAAGCAGGGAGGAATGAATCAGACTCCTGCATACGCCCGACTGGGATCCACTTGGCATGCCCACCAGGGGGCGATGCTCTGCCCATCTGGGACATTGTTCTGTTGCAGCTGAAGCCATTCTAGTGCCTGAGGTGGAGGCTGTGGAGCCGTCCTCAGCACCTGTGCCAACTTTGCTCCACTGGAGCCTTGGCTGCTGGAGGGGAAGAGAGAGAGAGAGAGAAAAGAGAGGGGGGAGGGTAAAGAAGTAGATGAGTACTTGTCCTGTGTGTCCTGACTGGGAATCGAACCTGGGACTTCCACAGGCCAGACCAATGCTCCACTGCTGAGCCAACTGGGCAGGGAAGACAATTTTTTTTATAAAGGACCTGATACCAACCATTTAGGGTTTTGGGGGAATATAAGGCCTCTGTCACAATTACTCAACTTTGCTACTGTAAACAGAAAGCGACCATAGACAGTACATAAATGAGAGTGGATGTGTTCCAATAAAACTATATTTACAAAAATAAGCAGCAGACAAGATTTGACCAGCAGGCTATAACTTATCATCTAAATTATAAGTAATTGGGTTTACTGTTGATTTTTAATACATGTAGGCTTAAAATTACCATGTTTATCACTTATCCTTTAGTAACATTGTACTCAATATGTAAATTAATCAGAGAACCCCCGTTATACAGAAGCACTGACACATGCAGACTGAACTATAGCGTTCAATTTTTAGAGTAACTTCTTTTTTTTAGAGTAACTTCTTAACAGTAAGAAATAATTTGAGTTTCAATCTCACACTCCCACAGTACTACTTATTTTTTCATCTTCACAGTGATATATAGAAGAAGAAACAGAAGTTGGATCATTTTTTTTTATTATCTCAGAGTTGACAAACTATGATTATAGCCAGCTGAGAATGGTTTTTACATTTTTTAATATCTAAAAATTTTTCAAAAGGAAAAATATTTTATAACATGAAAATTATATCAAATTTATCTATGAGTCTATGTCTATTTTGTGTGTTTATTCATTTTGTTAATTGGCTCCCACATATGACTGAAATATGGTACTTGTCTTTCTCTAGCATATTTCACTTTGCATAATAACCATCCATTTCACTGTCTATAAATAAAGTTTTATTAAAACATGACCATTCTCATTTATTTACATATTATTGAAACAGCAAAACTGAGTAGTTGCAATAGAACTCATGTGGCTTGCAAAGCCTGAAATAGTAATTATATCAGAAGCATTTGTCATTTCATGTGACCTCTTGGAGTTTTAATTGTGTTTCAAGGTTAAAATAGCCAAACAAGATACAGGCTCTAAGGTATAATATTTTTGTTTAGTAAATGTAAATTTTAGTTTATATAGGAGATATTTTTCTGACTTTGAATGATATATTTAAAAATGAAAGTTATTTTCTTTTACTAAAAATAAAGAATAAAACTAATAATACTGTTGTACACTGTATGCATACTAACAGCATAGACTGGGTGGCTTAAACAACAGAGATTTATTCTCACTGTTCTGGAGGCTAGAAGTCCAAGATCAAAGTGTGAGCAGGTTTGGTTTCTCCTTAAGCTATTCTCCTTTGTTTGCAGATAGTAGCCTTCTCGCTGTGCCCTCACATAGCTTTCCCTCTGTGTGCATGCATCCCTGGTGACCCTGTGTATGTTCAAATGTTTTCTTCTTATAAGGATACCAGTCAGATTGGTTTAGGGCCCAACCTTGTGACATCATTTTAACTTAATGACCTCTTTAAAGGTCTTACCTCCAAATATAGTTATGTTCTGAGATGCTGAGGGTTAAGATTTCAACATATAAACTTAATGCAAACAGAATTCAGCTCATAATAAATAAAATGAATGAAAAATATAGTTTTAGATTTTTATGCTTGAAGGGGAATTTGATTTCAGTTGTTCATTTTATAGCTGAGGGAAGAGAGGTCTTTCCAAGGCAAACTTGCAGAAAAACCATGGGACTCCAAATCTGATTAGTGCTCTTTCAACTAGAGTTTACAGGATAATTTTTTACTGTTTGTTTTAATGGCTGTCACTGAAATAGTAAATTTATATTGTGTCATTATATTACCTTTAGTCAAAAAGTTCCCCTTTTGGTATTTATCATTATTGTGCATAGTTCTGTCACCACTCTATGCAAAACATAGATTTGGAAAATTCTCCATCAAAACAATAAAAATAAAAGGCCTTGAAAGAAATGCTGATAGAAACCTGACAGGAAATATATGTATAGGAAGTTAATATTTTAGTGATTATAAAGGGCTTTGTTCTTCCCATCTGTCCCCCCAGCCGCATTTTAAGGAAATAGAATATATTTGGGATAACATGAGAAATACCTCTGAGTCAAGGAAAAATCAAAAATCATGTGTTTTCCATAAAACACAGCAATGTAAGCTCTATTCTAAAAGGATAGAAATAGTTATGAAAGAAAAAATGTAATTTGAATAACTAAAATCCAAAGAATTACACAGCAAAAAGATGATTTTTTTTTTCTAAAAGAGGAATATTTGAAAACTAAGACAATTTTCCTTGAAGATTTCTCTGCAAGTTTCTCAATTTCTTAAAGTCATTTAGTGATCATTCACAAATGAAAACCATATACTGTTATCCAGGTCTGAGGTTAGACAAGTTTATTTATAAAGCTTTCAAAGCATTTCAGAATGCTTGATGCTTATCACATACATAGACTCATGCAGTAGGCACGGGATGAATGGAGGCATTTTCTCATTAAACTTAACCAGAAAATGATCTTGAAAGCATAGCTAAGATTTTTTGAAAAAAGGAGCTCACAGTACCCTTTTTAAAAGGGTTAGGGTGACCCTGACTCTGGGACCCATTTTGGAGTTTGGAATCTGTACACAGAAGTGGGCAAGGTGTACTTTAACAACTAAGGGTAGCTGGCAGATTTCCCTGTCTGCGTGCTCTCAAGATCTAGCTACACTTTAGACATTTGGCCTATAAACATATCAGCTCCTGGAATTCTGGCCTCAGTTTTATTCTGTCCTTCTCTGTAATTCTCATATCAATGAAATGAATGAAGGGGGTTAAGAATAATTATGAAATGCTTGAAATCACACTAAGTTTTCAATAATGCCTGAGGTTTTAACTTTTTCCGTTGGAAGTAATATTTATTTTTTTGTTGTTTTGGCTCTTTTTCTTTTATTAAATTTATTTACATTATCTTATTTTCGTGAGTGATTTACAGTTAGTAGTTTGTAGAAAATTAAAGGTGCTTCTCACCAAAAGGAATTTTAGGGATAATCTAATCAGAACACCAGTTCTTAGAGTTAAAAAATATATATGAAAAATTAAGGTGCCTGTCCTGTGGTGGTGCAGTGGATAAAGAGTCCAGCCTGGAACGCTGAGGTTGCCAGTTTGAAATCCTGGGCTTGCGCTGTCAAGGCACATATGGGAAGCAACTATGATCAGTTGATGCTTCCAGCTTCTCTCCACACTCTCTCTCTCTCTAAAAGAAAAAAAAAAAAAGAATTAAGGTGATGTTTTAATGCCACATGATAAACAGTATTGAAATAAGAACTCAAATCCATGCCTGATAATTCTTTATTTTATTCTTCTTGATATGCCATGCAAAATAAAAAAATCAAATATATTAATTAACATAAAAAGTATTGAGTTTTTCAGTGGAACAGTAAAGAATATTTTATTTTCTCATCTCTCTAATAGAACTATCTTCTTCCTTTTGAAAATTTAATCTTCAGTGGATACAGTATTGATTTAGTCAATACTGTCTTGAGAGACCAACTGGTTACTCAGACAGAACTCAGGTGAAAGAAGATTTAAAGTAGGCATTGCATTCCAAAGATGGGGTGGGTCTCCAGCCTTCCGATTTTTTTTTTTTTTTTCTTTTTTTTTTTTCTGAAGCTGGAAACAGGGAGAGACAGTCAGACAGACTCCCGCATGCGCCCCGACCGGGATCCACCCGGGACGCTCTGCCCACCAGGGGCGATGCTCTACCCATCAGGGAGAGCCACTCTAGCGCCTGAGGCAGAGGCCACAGAGCCATCCCCAGCGCCCGGGCCATCTTTGCTCCAATGGAGCCTTGGCTGCGGGAGGGAAAGAGAGAGACAGAGAGGAAAGCGCGGCGGAGGGGTGGAGAAGCAAATGGGCGATTTAGTCAATACTGTCTTGAGAGACCAACTGGTTACTCAGACAGAACTCAGGTGAAAGAAGATTTAAAGTAGGCATTGCATTCCAAAGATGGGGTGGGTCTCCAGCCTTCCGATTTTTTTTTTTTTTTCTTTTTTTTTTTTCTGAAGCTGGAAACAGGGAGAGACAGTCAGACAGACTCCCGCATGCGCCCGACCGGGATCCACCCGGCACTACCACCATGGGGCGACGTTCTGCCCACCAGGGGGCGATGCTCTACCCATCCTGGGCGTCGCCATGTTGCGACCAGAGCCACTCTAGCGCCTGAGGCAGAGGCCACAGAGCCATCCCCAGCGCCCGGGCCATCTTTGCTCCAATGGAGCCTTGGCTGCGGGAGGGAAAGAGAGAGACAGAGAGGAAAGCGCGGCGGAGGGGTGGAGAAGCAAATGGGCGCTTCTCCTGTGTGCCCTGGCCGGGAATCGAACCCGGGTCCTCCACACGCTAGGCCGACGCTCTACCGCTGAGCCAACCGGCCAGGGCTCCAGCCTTCCGATTTTTAGGAACTTTTCTGAGTATACTATGAGATGATGAACTGACACATAATAAACTTACTAGAAACAGATTTATATAGAAAGTCTAGTGACTAATTTCCAACAAAAATGAAAACAAATAGAATATTTATGTTCACTCAACAACAAATAGAAGAGATGCCAAATCAAGGTTGCTCTCAATGATTTAATCAACATCAAGCAAATCAGACAATTTAAATAGTTATCATTGGCAGTCTAGTGATGACCTGATTTTTAAATCACGCTTATTCAGAGATTTTAGTTTACATGACATAATGAGAGTCTAATGCTCAGAGAAATGTTTTTAAAAATGTATTTTGTGTTTATGTGATATTCATAATTAACATACACATTGATATCTACAAAAGAAAAATGTGTACATAACTAAGCACATTTTCTTAAATTTGTTACACATTGCAATACTATTGATTTTTTATATTTATGTATAGAAACATGTATTTTAAATAAACATTTGAATATTTGTGGTGATAATGTTTCAGATTTCTCCTTCAATAGTCTTTAGAAGTCTATAGGTAGAATTTTATCCTCCTCAGAGAAACCCCAGTGTTTGCTTTTAAAGGCCTTTCAACTGATTGGACAGGCCTGCCCACTTTATGGAGAATAATCTTCTTCACTTAATGTCAGCTAACTATAAGTGTTAACCATATCTATAAAATACCATCATACCATTACCTAGATTAGTGTTTGATTGGATAGCTGGGTGCTATAATAAATCATAAACTTCTAACTGGGAAGGTTGTGGTGGTAGTCATTTTAACTTTTTAGGAAAAGTTTATTTGTGCCTTAAGCAAGCACAGTGTTTCTGTGCATCTAGGTTAACATATCTTTGAAATGCTTCTTTTAGTCCCTTACTTTTAATGTGCAAACCACCCTTTCAGACCTCTCCTTTTAACCACCCTCAAGAGAGCAAACAAACAATCTAATTAAAATATGGGTATAAAACCTGAATAGACACTTCTCCAAGAGGACATACAGATGACCAGTAGACATATGGAAAGATGCTCATCAGAGAAATGCAAATTAAAACCACAGTGATATATCACCTCACACCTGTCAGAATGGCTCTCATCAATAAATCAACAAACAACAAGTACTGACGAGGACATGGAGAAAAGGGAACCCTCATGCACTGTTGGTGGGAATGCCACTGTGGGAAGCCTTATAGTTACCTCAAAAAACAAAAAATAAAACTGCCTCCTGACCCATAAATTTCACTTCTTGGAATTTATCCAAAGAAACCTAAAATACTAACTCAAAAGAAAATATGCACCTCTATGTTCATTGCAGTGTTATTATAATAACTACAATCTGGAGACAGCCCAATGTCCATCAGTAGACAAGTGCATAAAAAAAGCTTTAGTATATTTACACAATGTAATACTACTTGGCTGTAAAAAAGAAAGAAATCTCACCTTTTGTGACAGCATGGGTGGACATGGAGAGCTTTATGCTAAATGAAATAAGCTAGTCAGAAAATGACAAGTACCATAGGATTTCACTCAGATTTGGAATCTAATGAACAAAATAAGCTAACAACCAAAATAAGAAACATATTTATAAAGAGAGGCTGTCAACTGTTATTGGGCAATGGGAGAGGGCAGAAGGACTGATAAAAAGGAAAAAAAGGGAAAAAACTCATAGACACTGACAACAGTGTGGTGAGAGGGAGCTGGGCAGAAGTGTGTGGACAAGTCCTGCCAGGGATGAGGATGACGGAGACACAAAGATCTGACTCTGGGGACCAGGTTTAGTGACACAGATCCACTTTATTCAGGAAGTAAACTAGCTTATATACACAGGTTACAGCGTGTTCCTCAAAGCCAATGGCTGAAAAGATCAGGGAGCAGTGTAGTTGGCACTAAGTCACTTCCTTATCGCGGCGAGCTCCCTTCCTGGGTATGCCCAGGAGGCTTCTGGGAGCTGGAGTATTCTCACAGCATTGCATCAGCCACAGCTGCTAGAAATGTGCTCTGCACTCCACCCACAGAAGTAGTGGAGGGATTAGGGCAGGGGTCCCCAAACTTTTTACACAGGGGGCCAGTTCACTGGCATTTCTCTGATGATTACACAGGGGTCCCTCAGACCATTGGAGAGCCGGACTATAAAAAAAACTATGAACAAATCCCTATGCACACTGCACATATCTTATTTTAAAGTAAAAAAACAAAACAGGAACAAATACAATATTTAAAATAAAGAACAAGTAAATTTAAATCAACAAACTGACCAGTATTTCAATGGGAACTATGCTCCTCTCACTGACCACCAATGAAAGAGGTGCCCCTTCCAGAAGTGCGGCGGGAGCCGGATAAATGGCCTCAGGGGGCCGCATGTGGCCCGCGGGCCGTAGTTTGGGGACCCCTGGATTAAGGAAATAAATAGTGATGGAGGCAGGTTTGACTTGAGTGTAAACAGACATTACAGTCTACAGATAATACGTTGTAGAATTATGCACTTGAAACCTATATAATTTTGTTAGCCAGTGTCACTCAATAAATTCAGTAAATAAAAAAGAAATAAAAAAATTATAAAGAAAGAGTACAAAGCTTAACCATCCTAAATCTAATCCCAACTTGCTTTCTTTCACCTTCCTGTAATCTCCCTTATATTCCCTCCTTAATCACAAACGTGTAAAAGAAACTGCAAAACTGTTTTTCTTCAGAGCATTTGAGCTCTTGCTCCCCAGTATATGTTGTCAGTTTGACTCATATAAAATCTTATCTGTGACATTATTCATGGTGGCCACAACGCGGAAAGAATTGAAGTGTTTCTCAATAAATGACTGCCTGAAGAAGATGTGGTACATATGTACAGTGGAAAACAACTCAACCATTAGAAGAGATGAAATACAGCCATTTCCAACCACATGGATAGATCTTGAGACTATCATTCTAAATGAAGTAAGGCAGACAGAAAAAGTCAAGAGCCATATGATTTCACTCATATGTGGGAGATAAAACTGAAAACAACAAATTAACAAACAAGACGAACAAATAAACAAAAACTTACAGACATAGACAAGAGGATTGTGGTTACCAGAAGGAAAAGAGGGTGAGGGAAGGTAGAAGAGAGTAAAAGGGTCAAATACATAGTGATGGAAGGAGTTTTGACTTGGGGTGATAAATACACAAATGCAATATACGGGTCATGTATTATAGAACTGTATACATGAAACCTATATATAATTTTATTAACAAATATATCAATAAATTTAATAAAAGAAGATATTCAGAAAAATTATAAGTTTGGACATTCTTACATTGACAATTCAAAGAAGTAAACTATATATTGATTTTTGTTATCATTGAAGAATTAAAATATTTATTATTGAACTGGTTTAAGTCTTTGCATTATATCTGTGTGGATTTAAAAAAGGGGATTCTATGGAAAGTAAATTCTTAACTGGGCAGATTATGGTGGGTAGTCATGCTCCAAGCCGAAAATTTCTTTACTGGAAGGTTTTAAGCCAGGCTTCTTCCTTGTTTTTGTGTATTTAGGTTAATAGCCCTTTGAAATATGAGAAGTAATATCCCTGGATGGGGGTATGAATCCTCAAGAGAGCACATAATGTTGTTAACGATCCTGTAATTAATCCCTGCCTTGCTTTCTCCCTCTTCTATGTATGTCTCTCCTTAATTTCAAATGAATAAAAGAAGCTGGGAAATTGTTATTCTTTGAAGCATCTGAAATATTGCTCCCCAAAATATGTCATCAGTTTGGCTCAAATAAACTCATAAAAATTCTTTACAAGTTTAGGTTTAGGTTTTTCTTATATTGACACCTGAAAAGAGGTACTGTGTCTTCAAACATTTCCAACTTTTAACACTAAACTCCTACTATTCCGTGAAATAAAAGAGCAAGGGCTTCTGACCCATAATTAGGAGTGAGAAGAAGAAAGTTGAAACTTGCACAGTACCCGTAACAGCCACATTTTTTTTCTTTTTATCTGCTGCAGATTTTCTACTTGTGAAGAGCTTTGGTTTAATTTTAATCAAAAACAGCTATTTCAGGCAGATGTTCAGAGTTCAAAGACATTATGTACACAATTATAAAAACTTTCCTTTTCAGACACAGGAGTAAACCAATCTAAGTTTAGCACGCCTGGGATTCAAGTTACATCCTTGTGTTCTATTTAAGAATATATCTATCATAATGCTTCCAAGCAGCTAAGGAAACAATTTTGTCACTTTTTAAGGCATGAAAAAGCCTGAGTCAGGTCCCTGGGGATGTTGCCTTTTGTCATCTCTCCAGATATGTAAATTGCTATCTCAGGGCAAAACTGTTTACACTACTTCCAAATAAATATTGTTTATTTTTTTAATTATAATTTTTTTTATTGAATTTGTTGGAGTGACACTGGTTAATAAAATTTTAACAACAGTAACAACAAAAATCACCCATAATTACTGACCCAATTACATCTTTTAAAGTAAAATTCTTGGCTACTTGCCCTTCCAATAGTCTGCCAAAAGATACTAGAAAGAGAACTTCTGCTAACATTTTCGAACCACTTAAAAACCACTAACTGAGGATTCTAAGCACTTGCCCTCCTGGGTGTGAATGTTTGTCACCTGCTGGGGTGATGTGTTGTCATAGAGCTTTTATCATTTATTAGGACAAATTGCCTGATGGGTTAGGTATTTCTGAAGGGGTGAATCAATATGAAAATAAACACAAGTGGAAAAGCAATATTTTTATATTACTCTCTGCTCAAATATAAATAAATTGTGAAACATGTGATACCGCTTTGAGAAGCCAACAAACATTGCAACTATTTAATAATCTATTTTAGAAAAAAAAATATTCAAAATTCTAGATGGAAATAAGGAGATTTTTATTCTTTAAAAAGTTATTAATTATGTATATTATTAATAAAAGACTGAAATGGCTCATTTCTAGGTTTCACTTAGTGCTGCCACTGATTAGTTAGATCTTGAGGAAGATTTTTGACTGCAGTGGGCCTCAGTTTCTTCCCTGAAAAAGGGAGAAGTGAGACTACAGGAACAGTTGACAGATTTATGGAATTCATGGGTTAGTAAAATTAAAAAAAAAAGAAGTTGACACTGAGCTGACAACTTTTTTTTCTTTTTCTTACAGCATTCTTATTTACCCTCTACTATTCTTACCATTTTGTTGAGAAAGGACATGAATACCAAGAAATGGGAACAACATAATCCCAGAATACCAGTTTTATGGAAGGAATAAATTCAGGTTGAAGGAATAGAAAAATGACAACATTGTCCTCATTTGTCTCATTTATCCACAAGCCTGTGAAAAAAATTGTACAGCCCAGCACTTGTCCTCCAACAGTTTTTTTTAAATCAATAATGAAAATTATCTCCAAGATAATTATCTCCTTCTCACTCAGAGCCAACATGCTAAATTAGAGCCTACAATCTTAGAATTATATAATTAACTCATCACTTTCTTGTTGGTTTACTTTATTTTCTTCATCTGTTTATAATTTATTTTCCAACATAAATACTTTTTCTTACCTAAATTCCACATATTAGGGCATATTTATATTTCTATAAATAAACCTACATCCTCTCTTTTCTTTGTAGTTGTGTACATATGTGTGAGGTGGTACTAGCTCTATACTTTGTGAGACCTTCTTTATCAGGTCATTATCAGAATGTATGAAGTGCAGGGAATACATTTAAAAATGGCTGGTGAGATTCTCTTTTGCAAATGTGTTTGATCTTGGAAATTCCATGTTTTTTTCCCTATGTATAGCTATGTAAATAATCTATCTGACATTTAAAGAAATTGCATTCTCTTCCTAAAAGCCCTTCACAGGCAAATAAAAAAAATTTAATTAAGAATTCATAGAGCCTGACCAGGTGGTGGCACAGTGGATAGAGCGTCGGACTGGGATGCAGAGGACCCAGGTTCGAGACCCCGAGGTCGCCAGCTTGAGTGCGGGCTCATCTGGTTAGAGCAAAAAGCTCAGCAGCTTGGACCCAAGATGGCTGGCTCCAGCAAGGGGTTACTCCGTCTGCTGAAGGCCCGTGGTCAAGGCACATATAAGAAAGCAATCAATGAACAACTAAGGTGTCGCAATGTGCAACGAAAAACTAATGATTGATGTTTCTCATCTCTCTCCATTCCTGTCTGTCTGTCCCTGTCTATCCCTCTCTCTGACTCTCTGTCTCTGTAAAAAAATAAACAAATAAAAAAAAAAGAATTCATAGAGAAAAAAATAAGTTGCCAAGGCCTCTGGATTTCACATTTCACATTTGTTGATCATTTCTCACCCCCATCATTTTTATTTTATCCTTCTAATGTCTCAGTAGTTTCTGGCAGCAACCATTTGATTCCATAATCCTTATAATTACTACTTTTCTGGAAGCTCTCAAACACCTGTTTTCATCAGCAACACGTTTCCTTTGATATGTATCCCATCCCATTTCAACTGAACTGTGGCAGCATGGCAGAGGCTACTTGAACCCTACCTAATAAGTGATAAGTCTTCATGCTGTTGGATGGAGGTGGGCCCAACTCCAAAATCCCATTTTACAACTGATCTTAGAGCTAACTCTCCTAGATGAGTTTCCCTGAGAATAGGCTTTGATAGAGATTTTTATTGCAGTAATAACATCTCTAAAATAAAAAGAGAAGCAAGACTAGGAAGATGAATACTCAGTATGTGATGCAATTCTTACAGAGGATTTTAGACAATACCTGTTGAGGCAAAGGGGTCTGTACCTTTATACCCCGGTAATCTAACAATTACCGAATGTGGCAACATCACTTTGGAGAGGAAGCTGTTCACAGTGGGTGAGTGGGGGTGATGTTTGGGAGGAACTCAACTGTGAGCATTCAGTAAGCAAGAATCCCAGCAGCTAAGGGATTGAGTCTAAAATGAGAATCTATTCTTATTGACCCAAAAATTTCTTTTGAAGGAAATTTTTGGCTATTTTCCCTGAGTATACACTACCAAAGATATTAGAAAGAGTGATTAACTTTTGTTAATACAATATCTGTAAGGTTGGCAGATAATGGGGAAAGGTCAGGCCCAGGAACTTTAGCTAGGACCGCCCACAACCAACCACGCCAAAAGAAACTCCCCAAGAATCCTTTGGAAAAAAGCAACTGACTGTCAGCCAGTGACATTTCACCATGTCATATTAGCTCGACCACCCTAGGGACCCTTTAAATATCTTCCATGCGGGTCACCACTTGCGACTTCCCTGGCCTCCATATTTTCTCAAGACCAGAGAACCTCGTTGGGCGGGAAGAGCTCTGTACTCAATAAAGCCTTTTATTATTTCACACTTCGTGGCTCTGGCCCCTTCCTTTTTTCTTGGTGGGGAAAAATACCTTACAATATCCATTACAAACAAATTATGATTTATAGTTTAGAAATGCTTATATCTATTATCTTCCTCAGACTCAGTCACTTATTTATCTTGCATTTAACAAATATCTAAACCATAACTAATGCACCAAGCAACTGGGTTGGGTGGGAATACAGCAATGTAGGGGATAGGCAACTTTCTTCCACATTTGTCTGAGGAAGACAAGAAATGAACCATTTATTAATTTATTTAGCTATATTTGAATTAAGTATTTACTATTTTGATAGATCTGACTTTAAGTATTAAGGACATCACAATGAATAAGACAAAGAATATCCTTGCTTTCAAATGTCTGACATATTGTTATTGGGAAAAATGAAAAACCTATCAGTGAGTAAATAAAGGAATGAGACTATTTTAGATAGTGACAAGTGTTATGGAGAAAATAATACAGAGTAATGTGATGAAAGGTGACAGAGTGTGGAGGATGGTCAAGAAGAGCATGTCTAAGCAGGTGGCACTTGAGATAAGACTTGAATGGTGATGGTTAACTGGTAAACCCGTCATGTGAAGGCCAGAAGGATATATGTTCAAACATAAGCAATAGGTTCCCTGAGGGGAACAAGTAGAAAGACCAATGGAAGTATGGCTGGGCTGAGTGAGGAGGGAGGGTAGATGGTGAGGATAGAGAAGTGGGCATGTCTCACAAGCCATGGTAAGAAATTTGGATCTCCTTCTAAGTGTTGGAAAACCATTGTGGAATTTTAAGTAGGTGTGTAAGAAATCTGGCTTGAGTTTTTACAAAGATCATTATAATTATTAAAAAATTGAATATGTTGGGGATAGGTGTGGAAATAGGTCTTCTAACTAAAGGGATATGGTAGCAGTCTAAAGTAGTAATATTAGTAACTGGCTAGCATTTTAACAGTATAGATGGAACTCAATCAACACTTATTGAATACCTTTTAGAGCAAGAGGCTGATAGATTGATTCTGTTTTCATTTGATCACATACTTAGACAAACAAATGAAATAAAAGCGGTAAATACTTTAAGAATGATGTGCTAGGGATTAATGGGAGAGTCATCTTTACGTATATGGAGATAGCATGATAATACAAGGCTCTTTGTGAAGGTAATATCTGAGCAGAGATCTGAGCCATGAGATACGGGGCAAGGGTGAATAGTCTCAAGGAAGAAGTCCTGACACCATCAACAAGGCTTGGTATAAACAGGAGCCCATGATGGCTGGAACATAGTGAAGAAAGGGAAATGTTATGAGATATGGTTGAAGAAGGAAGCAAGAACCATAAAATAGTTACTACTACTGTTTTTAGACCTGTTATGAAATCAGTGAATTCACTGATTATATAAAAAAGTGTGAGTGGGAAGTGGAAGAAGGCCAATATGGCTGCGGGAAGAGTAAAGATTTTATGGTTCATAGTATTTGGCAAAGGCGGTTTGACCACCCACTTATTTCCAAGGACCACTTAAAAATATTTTTAATTGTGCTTCAAGATTCCATATGACTGCGTAAATAAAAAATTCATTTGTGGCTTTTAGTTTTAAATTTAGAATTAATTTCTGGCAGGCTTGCTAACAAAATAATATGGAACACATGCAATGTTCAAAATGTTCTCAATTTTCAACATTTTTTGTAAGACAACATAAAAGTTATTATACTTATTTTATCAATCAATTAAAGTGAGTCGTGGATTAATGTAGTGGACTTGACCAATATGAATGCCCAATTAATGGAAGAATTAGAATTAAAATCCAAGTCTTTCCTTTCTACTAAATCCCTTCTTTGTAAATACTAAATCATCACAAAGAACAATGTTTCACAGAACGAAGTTTTAGACTTCTGATGGGAGCAAGGTTACAGAAAGAAGCTACAGAGAACAAACAGCACTCTGCACAGCAAGGGATGCTTCAAAAGCAAACTGGCTAGGAAGCCTCAAGCTGAGAAGTTCCGAAGATGAAAGGGGAATATTTCTTAAGCCTTTCTCCTCCCATTTCTAGTCTTTACCTTTGCTGGAAAATGCCTATTTACATCTACTTTACAACTGGGGAAGTTGCTCCTTAGATCAATTTTGTCTTTAAAATTATACTTCTTTCTATTTTAACCCTGTAGATTGACCTTTTTTTTTTTTAATTTTAAGCATCTGGAGAGCAGGGACAGCATCATCTATGCATTCTGTGCAGGATGCAGTACGTTGTGTGAATGAATACGTGACAAATGTGTTTCACAAAGTGATTTAGTTGTTTTAATTATAGATAGTGGCTACATACTGTTGGTTCAATTACTTAATAAACATCTGTTCAAAGAATATAGGCATCATATCTGAAGTTTAGTCTTCACATGCTCAAGCAGCTACATGTGGGTTTGGAAATTCACATTGATCATAGGTTATGGCTGACTTGATAAAACAAACAAACAAACAAGAGTATATTGTAGACTAAAGCACATACCAACAAGGAAACTTCATCTACATCCTTTGAGATAAATCTTTGAAAAACATTAACTTGAAACTCAATTGAATAATGCTGCATACTTCTGCTATAAGAACATCAGGTTTGTGTATTGATATTATGATCCTCTGGCAGCGATCCAATGTTCTCAAAGAAATTCAATGTCTAAAAATGTGTTATTTGTTAGAAAAACAACTTGACTCTTCTCAATAATCTATTTAGATACACATAGGTTTTTTGCAGTATAAACTTTTAGGACATGTGTAATTCTTTAGTTTCTCCATCTGTAACAAAAAATTATATTCCTTTTTCTTCTTGAAAATCAATTAACTATTTACTATTATATGGAAGAATCTCTAATCATAATAAAAAAGAGATTACTCAGAAGATTTAGCTCTAAAACTAAATTTTAATAACATAGATAAAAAGTTAAGTGTGTGTTTAAAATATTTTGATTCTAGTAATATAAAATATTAGTGGTAATGACAATTATTATTATTAACTAGTGTATGGTTATTTACATTTAAATGTCTATTGGGTGTGGTTGAAACAAACTCTAAGATGAAAGCCAACAACCTTTTATTCTTTGTTCTTCTCCCAAAACCTTCCTGATTGATCATAGCTGCTCACCTAAGACTCCTTTATGCTCGCATCCAGGAAAGATATGTTTAAAATGCCTTTTCTTTGAGGAATAGAAAATTTTAAATGAGGTGTGTCTTCTGTTCTCTCTTCCTCTCTATGTTTCCTTAGTTGTAAAATCACACTGGATGTTTTGTTATCCTAAGACTGTGAAAAATACTAATCTCTTAAACTGAAATTTTTCATACAAAGGTTTTATCAAAGAGAAATAATATTTTTTAAGGTGGGTTTTTTTTGGGGGGGAGGTATGAAGAATAATCAAATGCAGATATGCTGAGTAACAGTAAAATGCAAAGCTTTGCTCACATCTTTCTCTTACATTATGTGTGCCTTCTACATACATTTGTGTTGCCTTACTATTTCTGAAATACTTTGCATAATTCATTCTTGTCAGATAAATATCTCAAAATATACTGCATGAAAAGTAGACATGAATTTCAATACACAGCAGTGACACTACAGGAAGAAGTCTGGAACCTCATTAAGAATATTGTCAGAATTTGAGAGGGATTTGTTTTAGGCATGACAAAAAATACAAAAATTTGAATTTCTTGCACAACTGTAAAATCAAAACATAGTATAACCTTTCTGTGTTTTGGTTGGACCAAACATCTCTCCATCTATTCAGATAAAAACTATTGGATGCATGTTTCTTGGTGAATTGTCAACAATGAAGCATGAAAACAGATGTATTTCTGCTATGTTCATTATTAGGGAAATAAAAGCAGCTGTGCGGGGCTTGTGTGCGAGGAAGGCTCTCAGTGAGGCCTTCACACTCTGCGAGATGTAAAAGCTGGCGGTGCAGACCAGAACTTGTAGCATGAATATCTTCAAACAAATGCCTGGCATTGTTCAGGGTTTCACTCCTTTCTGGAGTTGGTAGTTAGGTTTTTCTGCTATCAGAATTCTGCGTGGGAACATATGCTAAGGCTAGGTAAAGTTATATGGCCTTAATTTGCATAAAACAGTAAGAAAGTCTATTTTATAACTGTACTTGGTCAGAATTTGAGACTCTATCATTTAAAGTAGTGAATGTAGCTTATTACATTTGGGAGTGACTAGTACAAACTATTAATTGTACTTCGATGTAGCTCTACTATCTGGACAGGAAGGACCAAATATGCCTTTTCTAGACACAATACATACAGTGGGGAAAAAACTCAGCATGTTTGGTGAAAGAAAAATAAATCAAAGTATAAAAACAAGTCTTCTTTTATGCACTTGCAGACCTGACAGTAACCAGATGGTAAGTTTTTTGCATTGAATCAGTGTTTTTTGTGCAGAAGGGCTATTTTTGGCCTGATTTGGAAAATTTGTCACAGAAGTTCATTTGTCTCATGCTTTCTCCTCCTTCTGCAGGAGCCTGGTGTTTGTATTTGTGTGTGTGTCTGTGCATGGGTGTGTTTGGGGGGCAGAGCTCCTTATATATGTGGTTATGTATTCATCCTGCCTCTACATGGAGCAGAAGTTATCTCTTAGCAAAGAGACAAAGGTAAAATATGAGAATGATGAAATTGGGTTTCTCTGTTGATTTGAAGTTTGAGCTGATATTATCTTTGCGATCAGATAAGAAAAGATTAAAGTAAAGAAATTGATAAAAAAAAAGAATAGTGACATATTTAATTCTACAAAATTTTTTTAAGCATGGCATTTCTTGACAGTATCTTGAGAAATTTTCTCAATGGAAGAAATAAGATTAAGAATAAAGAGGATTGTATGACCGATGGTGCAATAGATAGAGCATCAGCCTGGAGCACTGAGGTTCCAGGTTTGAGACCCTGATGTCACTAACTTGGGTGTGGAATTATCAACATTATCATAAGGTCGCTGGCTTGAAGCCCAAGTTCACTGGCTTGAAACCCAAGGTTGCTGGCTTGAACCCAAAGTTGCTGGCTTCAGCCCAAAGTTGCTGACTTGAGCAAGGCCTTGGTCACTGACTTGACTGGACCCCCCCTCCCCATGCCCCATCAAGACATGTATAAGACATATGAACAACTAAGGTGAAGCAACTACAAGTTGATGCTTCTCATCTCTCTCTCTCTCCTCCTTCTCCCTCCCTACCTGTCTGTCTCTTTTTCGCTCTCCCTCTCATAAAAAATAAAAAATGAATAGGATTTACACAGGCTATAGGTAATCAGAAAACCAATAAATTCAAGAATGCATACCTTGTGCTTTAAAATTAAGACGTTATGCTTTCTTTAGGTAACTAAGAGCAGCTCAGTGCTGTAACCTTAGAATCTCTAAGGTACAGACGTAGCTGGAGGTGTTTCTAATAAGAAATGAAAATCTGTAGTGTCTTAGCATTCATTTTTCACACATTGCCCATGTGCCAGAAACTCCTAAAACCCTTTGATTTCTTCCACCTCTGGTTATAGATCTCAAAAGACTCATTTTGAAATAGTTTGAAAAGAAGAATGGGGATGAGGAGAAAATTTAGGTATGGGTTTCAAATAGCTTTGGCATAAACTCTGAAACTCCTGCCCACACAGGCAATTATGGAGAGCTGTTCAGGGAGCTTTTCTTTCACAGGTGAAATATTTTTGACTCTGCAAATTTAGCTCACTTGTTAATTTTAATTTCCAAAAACATTCTTTTTTCCCCTTTCTCTCTTCTCCCCTTCTATTTCTCTCTCTCTCTCTCATCTCTCTTTTCTCTTTTATTTCTGGTTTTCAAAAATGGCATTACTACGGGCTTATATTTGACCAAGCTCAGAGAAACTTATGAGGAAATGGTTTAAATGTTACAATCACAGAATGGTTGTTAGGAATGACTGTTCCGATATGTTGGATGTTTGATCAACTATCATAGAAGTGTAATTGAAGAACACAAATTTGGTAAAATCCTATTGATTTTTAAAGCCCAGTTTAAAAATAATAACTATATCCAGATTGTCCCTACTGAGTATTCTGGACTGGTTATAGATTGAAAGTGATCCCAAGGACCTCCGCTCTGTAAGAGCAGGAGGTCATAGCAGCTGGGAAGTGAAGGAAAGCAGTAGGTCTCAGGCTCTGCTTTCTCCAGGTAGCACCTCAGAGAGATGTAAACAGCTGTGCCTTAACCCCCCAGAGCAGAGCCAGCTCAGATCAACTTCTAAATTTTTGTCTTGCTCACTTTTTTGTAATCCTGCCTTCCCACAGGACATGTAATGCCCATTTCTTTGGCCTTGATCTAAATATTGTGTATGTACAGGGAATATTAAGAAAGCAGTGGATCCCAAACCATGCTCACTTTCAACTCTTTTATGTTCAGCTGCCACATTGAGTCCATAAGTGCAAAATCCCTTAACTTTCTTCTCCCCGAGTCCGATACACAGACTTGTAAGCATATCTTCTATTCTGAGAAAATGAAGCCTCCCTCATGATTACAGTTAATCTCTCTGCCATGTTCATGATTTTCTTTCTTCATTGCATTGAACCTTATTCCATCAGTTATCCTCCCTCTCCAACACTTTTAATCCCCTTGTCTTCACCTTTTTCTATGGCTTATATTACAGACAAATCTTTTCTATTTTTAAAACCTCATCTTGACCTTATTTCTTCCTCTGGTTATTGTCTTGTCTTTCTTTTCTCCTTCCATTGCAAACATCACAACAATATTTACATACTCTTTCATAATTTCCTCCATTCACTCTTCAACCTACTGTAATTTCTGCCCCTCAGAGCAATTCTTCCACCACTTTCTTTTCTTTTTTTTAATTTTATTTATTTATTTATTTATTCCGAAGCCAGAAACGGGGAGGCAGTCAGACAGACTCCCGCATGTGCCCGACCGGGATCCACCCGGCACGCCCACCAGGGGGCGATGTTCTGCCCATCTGGGGCGTTGCTCCGCTGTGACCAGAGCCACCCTAGCACCTGAGGCAGAGGCCACAGAGCCATCCTTAGCACCCGGGCCAACTTTGCTCCAACTTTGCTCTAATGGAGCCTTGGTTGCGGGAGGGGAAGAGAGAGACAGAGAGGAAGGAGAAGGGGAGGGGTGGAGAAGCAGATGGGTGCTTCTCCTGTGTGCCCTGGCCGGGAATCGAACCCGGGACTCCTGCACGCCAGGCCGACGCGCTACCACTTTCACTACTTTCTGATTCTCATTTTACTTCTCTGACTTTCCATCTTAGGCTTCTTTTTTTTTTTTTTTCTATCAAGGGCTTCTTTTTTTCCATGTTCCTTTAGAATTTGGATGATCCTCAGATATTTTTTTTGTATTATATGCTTTATTTGAGTAATATTTTGTTTCAAGGTTTTAACTATTGCCTGACCTGTGGTGGTGCAGTGGATCAAGTGTCGACCTGGAAACACTGAGGTCGCCAGTTCAAAACCCTGGGCTTGCCTGGTCAAGGCACATATGGGAGTTGATGCTTCCTGCTCCTCCTTTCTGTCTGTCTGTCTCTCTCTCTCTCTCTAAAATGAATAAATAAAAATTAAAAAAAAAAGTTTTTAACTATTGCCTATGCACCAAAGATTCCCCCGATGAATTTATCCAGTATAGTCTTCCCTGAGAAAAAAAGAACCCTATATTCATTTCCTCTAAACATTTACACAGGGAACTCATTCAGGCTATTTCATGTCAATATTTCCCAAGTGGAATCTGTCTCCTTTCCCTGTTCCTCATATGATCTCATTATTTTTCCCTCTCCCTTTTTCTCACGTACACTGTTGAAAATGAACCATCACCAAATCCTTTATTTATTAAATATTTCTTGACCCTCTCTTATCATTCTCTCATCATCTCTTGCCTGTATTACTATTATAACCTTCTAGCTGGTCTCCCTGTGTCAAAATTTTTGTTCTTTAAGTTCATCCTTCACACTTATCAGAATGGAGTATCAAAAATTTATTTGGCCATCATCCTATTCAACCTATAAGATGGCCCTATTTGACTTAGTATATAAATTTTTTATCATCTGCACCCTGCTACATTTTCAGTCCTATTCCCAGTCTCAGTTTGCTTGCCAATATTTCTTTTCATTCATCACATTTCTCTTGCTTTAATACCTTTATTCCTGCTGTTTCCTCTAACTGAATCATTTTTCTTTCATATCTTCATTTAACTTCTTTACAATGCCTCCTTGACTAGTCTTCAAGATCTCCACTCTCCTGGATGGATAATATTTATGCTGATGGTTTGGGGGCTCACAACACCTGCTAGATACTAGAAGCCAGCCAGGTAATACAGGTCAGATTAAGGGTATTGCTCCTTCATTCAAGGCAAATGTTTCAATCAGCATCTAGGTAGTCACCATCATGTTGAGATGGTAGAGTGTGAGAGGAAAACACAGAAACTAGCAAATTAAAAAACAGTAATTTCAGGCCGGACCTATGGTGGCGCAGTGGATAAAGTGTCGACCTGGAATGCTGAGGTCGCCGATTCGAAACCCTGGGCTTGCCTGGTCAAGGCACATATGGGAGTTGATGCTTCCTGCTCCTCCCCTCTTCTCTCTCTCTCTCTCTCTCTCCTTCTCTCTCTCTCTCTCTTTCTCCAGTAAAAATGAATAAATAAAATCTAAAAAAAGACACACACACAAAAAAACAAAAAACAGTAATTTCAGGTTTTAAAGTTATATCCAAAACTTTGGCTCTGGTTACTCCCAAATAGAATTAAGTAGGATCCTAAACACTGGACACCTGTTAATTTTTTAAGGACATTGTATTGTCAAAGAATTTATAAGCTAGATTTACAAAGACTTTTATATTTTAAGCTCTAAGTCAGATCATTCTGTACCAGAAGAAATCAAACTGCAAATCTGAGCAGCCCCTCAACTATACTTTAGATGGCCACAGAGGGCAATAGACTAGAAAGGATCTTCCCAAGAAGCAAACTCAAGGGCTCTTCAAAGAGAGAAGTATCAAAAATAGTCAGTCTGTCTATAAAATAATTTACTTTGTGGCAGGGAATTTTTGCACTTCTTACAAAATCACTCTTGATAATCTCTATTGGTGAATAACTATGTTTCCCATTTTCCCTCTTTAAAATTAGAGACTTTATTACAGTTATACTTGTCATATTTCACCATTGTAAATTTGGTGTATGTGTGGGGAGGGTGTCACTTAACGACTTATATTTTGTAGGTTGTCAGATGCTAAACAAGACTTGGAGATGGCTGGAATATGCTCTATATATGAGAAGAATACCACAAGTATTTGGGTAGGCAAAAGGGCAGACTGTGGAAGAGATGGGTAACTGATCCCTAATATGTGTTCTCCTCATCTGTGGTAATGGAATTCTGACTCTTACAAGGTCATCCAAAATAAATAGTATGTTTTCTAACTTTTCTTGCAGTCAGTTGTGGTTATATGATTTGATTCTGGCTTTTAGAGAAGAAATAGTGTGTGTTTCCTGAATTTTCCCTTAAAGGGATGCTCTTTCCTTACTCCCTTCGCCTTTTCTAGTTATAGAAAAGAAGGCATTAGGTTATCAACTAAACACAAGATGGAAGCCACTTGTCATGAAGGTTAGAGCAATAAAATAGAAGGAGCCTTTGTTCTCAATGCTTATAGAGCTATTATAAAAACCAAATGACTCAATAAAAGTCTATTTCTATCCCAGGACAAAAGTAATATAAAATCAAATAAAGAAAAATTTTACAAATAGTATCTACATAATCCCACATAGTTAATTCAACTTTACTATTAAATTACATGTTCGTTTGGAGAGTTTTTATGTTTTTTACTTTTTCAAAAGTAGTTTCAAATTTTCTCTGGAATCTGCAAAACCAAAGTCTTTCGTGTGTAGTTATTTTTCCATTCATCAATCTTCATTTTACTTTGCGGGTAGTGTGAAATCTGAGCTGGAGGTGAGGTACAATTGGAGAAATAAAAATGAATTATCAGTTTCTACTCTCTTGTCTTTGGGTATGTATTTAAAATGCTTTGTTTACACTGAAAGAGTAGGTACTTATATTATTGCATGTTTTGGTAAATATTAATTTGTAATGGTCAAAATCACCAACAGATTAATTTCAAAGAGCATAAAAGCTATAAAAGGTGAAGTAATTTAAGAAATCTAGGGAAAAGGTAATAGTATGCACATTTATGAGAGAATTGGAACATTGAAGGATAGGATTTCTTTGGACATGGATATCTAGATTTAAAGTTCTAAAGTCCTAACGGCCATTTCATTTGAAAGTAATGGATACAGGGTGGTTCAAAAGTAGGTTTACAGTTTTTCATATGAAAAATAATACAGTATCTAATAAATAATAATACAGAGATAAACTGTGTTTTGACTACTCACAACTGTACATCTGCCTTTGCCCCAATTCTGTATATTGCCAAAAATTAAGTATTTCTTTACTCATTTTGTGTCTTCTCCTTTCCTGATCTGGGAGATTGCTTTAAATGATTTAGTTGGTTTTTAAATGCCATGGCAAGTGTCCTTATAAGAGAAAGGAAGAGAGAGATTTGACACAAATGTAAAATGTGTGTCATGGGAACATGGAGTGCAAAGAGGAGGAGATTAGAGAAATGTAGCCATAAGCCAAAGAATGTCAAGGAATGCTGGCAAGTACCAAAAGCTAGAAGACTCAAGGAATAGATTATCCCCAGAACCTCTGGAGGGAGAATAGTCCTGCCCACACCTTGATTTTGGATTTCTAACCTCTAGAACTATGAAAGAATAAATTTCTGTTGTTTTAAGTCACCAGAGTCGTAAAATTTTGCAGCAGCTCCAGAAAAATAACATAATAGGCAAATCATAACTGTACTAAACATTGAATTGTCTCCTTTTGTGTTAGTGTATATAACAAAGTTACTCATTCATTCATTTCTTTATTCATCTAGTAATTATAGTTCTTTTCTAGTAATTGGCTGTGTGTGTGTTGTGTATGTGTGCGTACTCGTGTATGCAGTCATGCTGACTTTATCTTTCAGTATTTAAACAGAGAGTGTGATGCTATGTCTACCTTTTCTACGTGCCTTATTCTTTTCTGTTCTTCATGACTTCAGCCTTTCTAACCTGTTCCTGTATTAAAAAGAAAAAGAAGCTATGAGTAAGTCAATTACTTAAAGCAGTTTCATCTATTAGCTCTGTTTTTTGCTGACACATGCAAGCACAATTATTACTTCACCTGGCCTGGCAGTATGACAAACATTTGATGGATGAAAGGTTTTACAATGCATTTTATTTTCCTAAGAATTGCACAGGCCTTTATTAGGGTCATATTCATGACACATAGACCATATGCTTTAAGAAAGCAAACAGCTGAGATTTAGAAGTCAGCAAACTGGTCTACAGACAAGGGCAGCCAAAACCTCTGCTGTCATTAGACAATGTTCTGCCAGGGGAGACATACAAAAGAAGTATGGATAATATTTGAAAAATATTAAACCAGTGTGTTTTTATCCCTCTCTCCCATAAACCATGTTCTATCATAGAATATTACTGGTAGAGCCCATAGAAAAGGTATGGTGATAAATACCACTTCAGGAAAAAGGAACCAATGTGATAATGAAAACCTATGTTACGGAATAGACAGCCTGTCCACATTTTGTCCAGTAAATTAAAAAAAAAAAAGAAACAATGAGACAGAAATAGGGGAATAAAACAGTCAGACTTGGGCTTTTACTGGAGGAGGGCATAAGGGCTCAGGCTACACTCCCTATTAGGTCTCTAAGAAAAGCCCACACAAAAATTCGTGGCCACACAAAAATTGTAGAATGGCCCACAATGAATGAGTGGGTGGATTGGTATAAACAGGTCAAGACAAGGTTCTGTTTTCTCTCCAAAACCTCCCCCAGGTCCTGTGTAATGTGAAAGCTGCATTAACAGCCAGTCCCTGAGCAAACCAAGCAGATTCGACTATGAGTTCATTAGGTATAGCTGTCAGCAGCAAACACCAACAAAAAGCACAGGGATGAGAATGAGCCAACCACAGCTCACTGGATTCAGCTAGAACACTGAAGGTGGTGAAAGACATGGGTATGGAGTAGACTGCCTGGCTTCAATTCTTGACTTGCCATTTATGACGGAGTAATTTGTACAAATAACATTGCTTTTATCTGTCTCAGTGTCTCCAACTGTAAATCAGATTAATAAAAGCATTTACTTATAGCATTGTTGCAAGGATTAAATTATGACATTTATATACAGTAGTAATCTGTAATCCATGGAGGACACACCCCAAAATCTCCAGTAGATATATGAAACTGTGAATAGTATTGAACCCTAAAAAAACTATATTTCTTTCTATACATACATACCTATCTATGTAAAGTTTAATTTATAAATTAGGCTCAGTAAGAGATTAACAACAACTAATAATAAAATAGAATAATTATAACAATATACTCTAATAAAAAAGTTATATGGATGTGGTATCTCTTGCTTTACCTGATAAAAAATCTGATCCATGATATGGCTACTCATTGACTAATGGGCAGGTAGCATTCAGAGCATGATTCATGTCCTGGGCAGGATTGACTGGAACAATAAGAGATTTAATCATGCTACTAAGGATGGTGGGCAATGTAAAGTTTATGAATTGCTTATTTCTGGAATTTTCTATTTAATATTTTCAGACTGTGTTTGACCACAGGTAACTGAAACCACAGAACTGTTTTATTTTTACTGTATGTATTAAAATATTGTTTGAAGAAGCCTGACTTGAATATACTGATCTTATTTCTTTTGTCACTAAAACAAAACAGTTGTAAAGGATCCTAAATAATACACATCTATTATAGGCAATTTAGAAAACGATGCCAAGCCAAAAAAAATTATCCATAATCTCATGTCTCAGAAACAGTCACTATATGATATTTTCCTTGTTTAACTATATTTAGATGTAGAATCCTAATTATTATAATTTTATATTTAGTTGTAGAGCTTTAAATATTTTATTTTTAGTTTTTTGCAAACTAATGTTTCCTAGAGTTGTGCCATTTTGTTGAATTGTGATTTTCAATTCCCATTTTTTATACCACTTATTTCTCTAACCCAGATTTTAATCCTGTGTACCATACTCCTCTATCCTATGCTACTAGATAACTTAACTTGGGTATCTTATAAGAAACCCAGATTCTATGAATCAGATTTGAAATTCATTGGTTTCTACAATCCCCATATTCTGAGTTTGGGTAAATGACACCACACCATTATTTACCAAATTAAAATTTTTAGGCAAGTTCTCATTCTTGACCTATCTCATCCCCTTGCTCTCCATATTTAAATACTAACTATCTTCTACAGATCCTACATACTGCAAGACTACCAAATCTGAATTCAACTATCCTGGCTGTCACTGCTTCAGTTCAAACTTTCAAAATATTTTTATAACAGTCATTTAATTCTTTTCTTATCCTGCTGCAATGAATCTTTCTTTAAAAAAAAAAAAAGTAAGCCTGATTATTTTTACTTACTCCATTATTTTTCACACCTCAATGACCACTTTCCTAATAAAAGCTGAACTCTATCATTTGGCACACAAAGCATCTCCTAACAGGACTCCTCTGTTCTGGGTGCCTTGTATCTCATCATTTTTTTTTCCCACTGGGATGTACCTTCAGTGTCTAAAACATACTCCAGCCTCAAACTTGCTTAGAGTTCCTAATAGAATACCAGACACCACATAGTCATTCAGTGCATGTTTATTGAATACAAGAATATAAGTTTGCCTGACCTGTGGTGGCGCAGTGGATAACGTGTCGACCTGGGAACACTGAGGTCGCCGGTTCAAAACCCTGGGCTTGCCTGGCCAAGGCACATATGAGAGTTGATGCTTTCTGCTCCTCTCCCTTCTCTCTCTCTCTCCTCTCTCTCTCTCTGTCTCTCTAAAAAAAAAACAAACAACAAAAAAACCTGAATAAAGTTAAAAAAATAATAATAAAAAAAGAATATAAGTTTAAGAGGAATTTCAGAGCTTACTTACATTGTGAACATGTGAAACAGCAGACCATAGAGATGAAAAATTCAAGTAAAAAGGGAGTTGTATCTAAAGGATTCAGAATAAGGAAGGGACATTTGAAATCACAAAGACGGGGTTTGGGGCTTCATATTCTAACTCATGCTGTCTTCTAGACATATAACATGAACTACATCAATCATTTTAAACATTCTTATATCCATATTTAAAAAGTAAAAAGAAACAGGTAAAAATAATTATACCAAGGTAATTCATTTAAGTCAATATAATCAACATATTTTCATTTCAATGTATAACCAATATTAAAATAATTGAGATATTTTAGATTCTTTTTTTTCATACTCATTATTTAGAATCCAGTGTCTATTTTACACTTACAGCACATTTTAGTAGAGAGTAGACACAATTCAAGGGCTCAATAGTCACAACATAGTTCGTGGCTACTCTAATGGAAAACAAAGGGCTAGCATCTACAGAGAAGAATCATATCCGGTATAATAATACTGTGTTGTTATCATTGGGGCAAAACAGCAAGTATCCAGAGTTTAAGTTTGAAGAGTTTAGGAACACTGTATTTTTTACTACCTATGGATGAGATTTAAGATGAATCAGAGAAGATGAAAACATTAATAAGAGTGAAAGTTAGGAAAAAATTTTATGGTTAAGACTGACAACAATAATCATGATGCAGACATAAGAACACCGAAGTGGAAAGTTGTGTTACTATGGTACAAGAAAACAAAATATAGCTGCTTCAGATAGGCTATCAAAACCTTTATGGATTTAGACTTTGCCAAATGCTGAGTGTGTTTGCTATTATTTTCTGGATTACTTTTCATGGCCTCAGTGGAAAATGTTTTGCCATTTCAGAGGTTCTTATCATTTATTTTATATTTACTAACATTTTTATTTGTCATAACTCAAAATCCAAAGTAGTGGTTTCCATTTTTGTCATCTTGAATTATAAGCAAGTCAAAGTCTCTAAAATAGTACAGGGTGGCAGCAATCACTAAGCAGGACCTGATGACAGAACCTCTCCCTTCTCTCCAATAAATAGGCTGAGTTCAGATAGAGCCCAAAGCGGAATCCCGGCACCTTTATTAGATAAGGACACTAATTATAGTGAGGTGGGTGTTACTCATTTACATCCTCTGATACTTCTGAAGTAACAGGAGCAATGATGTGTCAGAGCAGATAAAAGGCACTCAGTGTCAGGCTGCCTGGTTTTTGTCCATACGGAGTGTACATCTGTGATTAAAGACATGTTAGACTTTCTGGGAAAAAACAAACAAATCTCAAGACACAATCTTTATAAAAGAAGTTCTTTTTTTTTACAAAGACAGAGAGAGGGACAGACAGACAGGAACGGAGAGATGAGAAGCATCAATCATTAGGTTTTTTTGGTTGTTGTTGTGCATTGCGACATCTTAGTTGTTCATTGATTGCTTTCTCATATGTGCCTTGACCACGGGCCTTCAGCAGACCAAGTAACCCCTTGCTGGAGCCAGCGACCTTGGGTCCAAGCTGGTGAGCTTTTGTTCAAACCAGATGAACCCACGCTCAAGCTGGAGACCTCAGGGTCTCGAACCTAGGTCCTCGGCATCCCAGTCCAATGCTCTATCCACTGCGCCACTGCCTGGTCAGGCTATAAGAGAAGTTCTTATAATTAGATTCTCTATTTGTACATAAGTAATACACTAGAGGCTTACATTGCTTTTCTCTCTGCTGGAATGTTTTAACTCTTGTATGGGTAATTTATGAATTCCTATAAGTAAAAAAAAAAAAAAAAAACACAAAAAAACAAAAAACAAACCCAGAAGTTTAAATTAAAAGCAAAAAAAAAAAAAAAAAAAAAAAAAAGGCAAAAGATTGCATTAAAAGCAACTAACCTTTTACATATTATATCAATTGGCTATTTTAATAATGTAACCATATCTGCAACCATCTGGTGATCTAATATGCAAAAACCATTGAAAATGTTCCTCTTCTATAATAGTCATTTTTTATTCATTTTTCCTAATTATATTATTATATTATCTTAATTATCAGCTTTTTGGTTTTGACATTCAATAAGTATTTAATGAGTTTATCTGATATAACTTCTGATAAAAGAAACTAAATTTTCTTTATTGATTTTGATTTATACTTTTTCTACCAAACTGTACATCTTTTGCAACTCAGCACTAAAAAAATAACAAACCTTTATTTTTAATCACAGACAACAAAAGATTGATTCATATAGGCCATAGAAACTTGGCTATAGAGCTAGGCTTTTGAATCTAGTTATACAAAGTCTCTCTAATGTTGTACGTGTCTTTCTGACCTATATCTGGTCCAAATTTAAATCCTTCGCCAGTGTAATAGGGTGGGGCATGTAGTGGGGAAACAAGTTGAGCTGAGATTTGTGGGGGAGAGGGTTCTGGGTGTATGGGTGTATTTGTGCTGCTCTTGCACAAATAATGGGGTTTGAATGTCACAGGCAAAACTGTGGCTATTTACTGCAGGAAAAGAAAGTAATTGCTATTTCTACATTTGTTTCAGATTAAATAAATTTTTAAATAAATTTAAAATACCTACATATCTAATTGTTCATTGAAACTAATAATATTAGTTCTACTTGAAAAATCTCTGGATAATTTTCCCTTTGTTTTCTTCTTGAACAAACTCTGCAGATAATTTTCACTTTGTTTTCTTCTTCAACAAACTCATGTTTCCCACTTCATCCTAAACTGGGGCTTCTTCTTCACAAGTTTTAAACAGGTCTTTTTCAGGGTAGTTCATGACAAGATCTTCAAGCTTCACGATGATAGATCCCTGTGCTATTTTCCGCTCTTCAATGGCCTCATTCAGCTCTCTAAAAATCAGCCTTTAGAAAAAAGAGTGCCAAACAGTCAAATTTCTCCAACCACAGTCAGGCTTCAGAGTGAGGGGACTTTCTCATTAAGAAAACACCTAGGAAGCCTTTTATTTAAAGTCTGCTGCTGGCACTTTGAACCTACAAACTGATTACAACCCAACTGCTAATGGTTTCATACAACCGTGTACTTTTTTTTTTTTTTAGAGAACTGTTTCTCCTGCATCTTCCAAGTTATTTTCAAGAAATATGTACCATACAAGGAACTAAAAGTTGGACAAGAGGGCATCGTCTAAGCTAGTCTGTGATAATAAAGGAATGAAGTTCAGATTATTTACATGTTTCACTTTTACCTAAAGGGGAAAAAAATCCTTTTAATGGTTTTATTAGACCTGCAGTTGGTTAGAGCATTGTCCTGATATGCAAAGGTTGCATATTCAATCCTTGGTCAGGGCACATACAAGAATCAACCCATAAATACATAAATAAGTGGAACAACAAGTTGCTGTTTCTCTCTCTCTCTCTCTCGCTGTCTCTCTCTTTCTTCTTTCCTCTTTCTCTAAAATCAATTGATCTTTTCTTTTAATTCTAAAGATTTTGTTGTAGTGGGTCTATCTGTTTATTTTTTATTTGTTTGTTTTGCTTTTTAAAAGAAAATAATATAGTGCCATCTCTGAGTCATTAAGTAATATTCTGGGAGTTTTTAAGACAGGTAGTTACTGAATTTGATTAGTCACTCTGTAGATACTAAAAAAAGTATAAGTCCAATAAGTAATAAGACTCTAAGAAAAAGAAATAATAGTTAGGAAAGAATTTAAAATAAATTGGTAATATTTAAATCAGCTACAGTCAGAATATATTTTAATGAAGCTGTTTTTTAAAAAGGAGAGGAATTATTAACATGGCCAAAAGAAAAAAAAATTATAGTCAGATTGATGTTCAAAGTTAATAACACCTGTAACTTTAACATTTCTCTCTTGATGTAAGCTTCACTGTCAAGTTGTTAAAAAATAATGACTCAGTCTACATTTACAGTACAGTCCATGGCCTGTAGCAATCTATAAAGATGAGAGAGAACGAGGTAGGATTAACGTGTCACTCTCCCATGCTACTGAACCATGGGACCTGCAAATCCCAAGGAAGAGAGAGAGACTCATACAAGGTCACTTGGGATTAGGCATGCAAACTAATGGCTTTACTCATTGTTCCAAAGGGTCCTGTGATTGGGCTTGAAGCCAACACACTTGAGCCAACAGAGTCTCTCAATTAAGTACAGTCCCAATGCCAAGTTTCTCAGCAAGAGCATGTGAAAGAGCTCCTTTTGACATTTGATCAAATCAACTTAAAATCTTTGCCATGGGACTCTGAAAATTGCCATTTTAAAAATATGTCTGGAATGCCTCATACCTGGGAACAAATATTAAGTACTTTGTCTTACTATAGAGATTATGACCAATGAGCTCACACTTCTCTCAAATAAATGGATTCATAACAAAATATTGCTGTCGACCATGGTGGAAACAGGAAACCCATTACTCTGCCAGCAGTGCTAGACTATCAACTTTTTAGGGCTTGTATGTTTGTGCAGGTGCAGAACCCCGTACATGGTAGACACTTAATGAATGACTTTTACATTGAATAGATAAATTAAATAGCAGGGTTTTTTTTTACTGAGCTTAGAAAATATGCATCAAACAAATAGATGGTTTATCATTTGGAAGACATTTTTTTTTACCCTATTTTCCCAGTTACCTATGGTAAGAACTTTTAGGAAAGGAGAAGGGCTTTTTACAGTAGGAAAGCTAGCCCAATGGCATTGTGACTTGTTGTGAAGGTTGAATTATCCCTTCTGCTTTGGAATGCTCATTTGTGTTGGGATGTCAAGTCTCCTGTCTTAGCTATTATCATAGAGCTATAGAGAAGGGCTTGCATCTTAGTATACTTTATATTCTTCTCAAGGATAAGAACAACAAGGTTTGACTAACATACAATACTGGACACATTGTTTTCAGATCTTGTTTATCTCTTTTATTGAATTTTTTGAAGACAATAATCAAACAATGACACACAATCCATAAGAGAATTTATACTTGTTCTCTTTAAGAGGGATGCTGCCATGATTTCAACTGGGCTGAAGTAGACACAATAAGCAGAGACATGAACCCCAAAGCGTGAGACTTAGGCTAGACTGTGGAAAATTTTGTGGCCTGTGCATACGATCTATCTTGCTAAGCTCCTCTACATAAAGTAGAACACATCTTCAGAGAAAAAAACTGAAATAATATTTTTCCTGATGAGAAATGTAAGAATTTATGCGATGTTAAACAATTAAATCTTTTTTTTTAAATAAACCTTTTTTTTTTTAAATTATTTTTATTTATTTATTCATTTTAGAAAAGAGAGACAGAGAGAAAGAGAGAGAGAGAGAAGGGGGAGGAGCAGGAAGCATCAACTCCCATATGTGCCTTGACCAGGCAAGCCCAGGGTTTTGAACCGGTGACCTCAGTGTTCCAGGTCAACGCTTTATCCACTGCGCCACCACAGGTCAGGCAAACAATTAAATCTTAACCATGAGAATTTAAACTAAAAAAGAAAAAGTACTTTTATATATTTAAACAATATTTGAAAACTCGGATGCTATAGCAATCAAAAAGAAAACAAAGATTTGTGAAGTGAACCAGATATTAGATTACTAAAATGGTAAAGACTGTGGGGGAGTGGTTTGTGTCTATTTCAGAGTTGTTCAAAGTATTTCAAAGTGTCAAAAACACACATACAGACACACACATGCACACAGAGATACACACCTTGAACTAAACATGTCAGTGACTGGCTATATGTAACTCTTTGGTCATTATTTTTAACCCATGAATTCTACCACAGTGTTTTATGTAATTTTGCCAGGTTAGGACAGTTTTCCCAGTTGAGAGTCAAACCAGGATCCGCTTCATGTCATGTGAAATCTTTAAAAAGGTGTGATTTCAAAAGGACTAAAGATTGAGCCCTGTGGAGGATAATTCCTTCTAATTCTTTCCTAATTCACCCGAAACTCAATCCACAACTACCATGACCCAGTAAGGTTTTACTCTTAACCTTTATTCAGGACGCCTCTCCTTGAGCTCCCCCTAGAGGTAAGTGTCTGCCACTAAAAAATTAACTGCTTCCAATGTCTTCTGAGAGAAGATGGGAAAAACATGCTGGAATAGGAGTGACACCGTTTATTTTTTGTTTGTTTGTTTGTTTTACTTTATTTAATTAATTATTTTTGCTGAGATAATAACAATCAAAATGAAAATAAGAACAAATGTGTGGGAATTTATTCCACAATTTCTTTTGCACTAAGTAAATATTTAGGGTAGAGTATATGCAAATAATTGTGGTAAGTGTTCTGGAAAATATTAAAATCACCAATTGCACAATTCTTCCCTCTGTCTTAAAGCTGTTCTGCCTTTCTGACATCTTAAAACTCTTTCACTAATTGTTCTACTATATACTTCTTAAGTAACAGTGTTCTTCAGAATTCTCTTCAAACCTTCATCTTTTCTTGTTTTACATTCCTTTACTTATATACTCTCATTTATTCCAGTGGTTTCAGTCACTACATATTTTCTGATGATTTCCACATTTTTATCTCTGCACTAGACTTTTCTTTGAGTGACAGATTCATGCCTTCATTTTTCTACTGAAATTCTTTCCCACAGCATTTCAAAGTCACTTCAATTCCAACATACCCAAATTATAATTCAAATAATAAGTATTTAGTGCCAAATTAGCATCATCAGTGCTAAGAGCTATGAATCTAGATCACTAAAGGCTGAGAGTCTCTGGAAAAGTCTCATGGCAGAAACAGACTTGGGCAGGACTTTGAGCAACAGATTGTGGACAACAGTGTAAACAAAATCAAGAACGCATCTATCACTGGTTTTTTTTTTCAACATAGACTTTTCCTGCTGTCCTAATACTTTTGAGGTCCAAACTCAGTTTTTATCTCTACTACAAACCAAATTTAAAAAAGAAAAAGAGAAAGAAAACTTGCCTCAAGGTGATCTCTTTCTCTCATTACTTTCTTCTTCTCCCTTCCAAGTAGAGAGATTGGAGATTGGAAATCAAATAAGCAAAGAAAGACCCAGTCACATTCCATTAACAATGGAAATATATATGCTTTTTTCAAACATTTGTAGATTCTTCTAGCCCTGAAAACCAGAAAGGGCAATCCTGAAGCCCAGTTGAGAGTTGGCTCTTGGATACCAGGCATTTTCTTTATTCATTCTGCATCCACTTAAGAGTGTGGATCTGGTCCTGCCTTTGTTCCATTCAAGAAGCTGAATGCAGCCTCTGGGGCATTGAGCATTGCCCTGCAGTCTCATAAAGAACTGCCTTCTTTCCACCCCTTCCCTTGCAGCAGCCCTTCGAGTTTACGTAACTCTCAGTCCAAATTGGACTTTGTATAATCCCATCAGCCAAGCTCTTTTGAAGCTTACTTCAAAATAAAATAGATGTTTTCTTCTTTTTATCTAATGCAATGTTGCTGTTTGGAAGGGACATGGAGAGGCTTTTCTCTCCTCAGCCTTCACAGCAGTTGCCTTTCTTGTACAGAGTTGTAAATAATTACAAACATGATTTCTTAAAAGTATAACTGGACACACAATAAAAAATCTTAGCTCTCTGAAAATTTTTCAGGAGAAAGAAGAGTCCCTTTTACTGTGACAGCCTCAGAGGTGAAAGCAGTTGTGCGACAGCTTGCGAACAAAGCAACACAGTTGTGAAAATTCAATCAAAAGCATAAGCTCCAGTGAAGAGTTTTAATGTCCTATTTTTTTCCTCCACATTAATAGTTGCAAGATTTAAAAAAATTATATATATAGTAGCTTTTGAACAGAAAATTGTCCATTTGCAAGACAGGTAAATACAATCAGTGTCATGAAAAAAGATCTGTTGGCATTAGTTAGGTCATATTGTATATCATGACTTGTTTGCCAGAATACTGGTTTTGTTTGTAATTAAAGGGCTATTTGGGGAGTCTGTTTAATGAAGGGCTATGTATTTTTCTTTTATAATTTCAAAAGTAATAAGTGTTTAGCCCAGATTAATGAATAAATAAGCTTTTGAAGAGGAAATGTCCCAATTTTCATTAGTTTATATGCTAGTGGTTGCATTGAGAAATACTGAAAAATTTGTTTTTATTGTAAATGTAAAATAAGATAATTTACTTAGCTTGATTTTTGATGCAGTAGTCATTTGCCTTTTAGAAATGTATCCTACAGAGAAGTTACAGTTTCTGCTCCACTGGAGTTCAATAGAATGAGGAGTATGAAAGGTCTAGGGATTAGCATGACCTGTTTCAAAGGTCAGGATATAGATATGGGCATAATAGAATCATCTCCACCCCTTCCTCAGTACTTCTTTTTTAGAAACAACAACAGTAGTATCTCTCCTTAAGCCCCTTTTCTTCCCCTGCCCCAAATAAAATTGTTGAAGAACCCTAGGAATTTACTCAGTTGAGGAAGTGAGTGAGAGGTCATCCTGATTCTAACACTAAGCAGAGAGAAACTGTGCCTGTCTAGGCTCTCTGCCATTGCTTCTCCCAGGTACACAGTGTTGATGGTAAGGACTCAGTCTATGCAGCTTGATGGATGGTGCTTGTGTACTGTTGCTGGGAAGTCCTGATGATATATAAACACATTAGGCCAGATAGATGTTCTGCATTATGTGCCAAGGTTACAGCTTTTTTTGGTTCACTTTGCTCAGCCACTGTTCTTGAAAGCACATAAGTGGGGTAAGAACATTCCGGGCATATAAAACAGCACATATAAAGATCCAGAGGCAGGAGAAGTATGGCTGTTAAGATAGAGAAAAACACTGGAAAACTATGTAATTGTTTAATAGTTAACTCTGGACAATAGAACTATGAATGATTTTTTATTTCCCTATACTATGTTCAACTCTCTTAGGTTTCTGCAATGAAACCGCATTACCTTATTATTTTTAAATGTTTAAGTATCCAAGAGAGTAAAAAATCAGTAATGTTGCAAAACAGTAGAACCTCAGAGTAATTTTTTATTTTTAATGATACAGGGAAATACTCAAAGCTGGATAAGAGATGGGAAAAGGGAAAGTGAATTCTAGGGTAATACCTAAAACATTGGTGTTAAAAACCCAGGTCTAGAGTGAAGAGGTGTTGGTCTGGGTGCTGGCTGATACTGTGGAGGTTATAGAGATAATAATAATAATAATAATAATAATAATTCAGGGCTGAATTAGATGGGAGTTTTTCTAGTCTGTTTTCCTTATTGAATAGGTACCAACTATACCAAATGCCTGAGATTTATTCTTAATCTTTCACAGTCTCTTCCCCCCCAAGATTTTCTCTTTGTCTTTGGTTTTCTGCAGTTGAACATGATATGCCTATAATTTATTTTTATTTACCCTGCTTTGTGTTCTCTGAACTTCTTGGATCTGTGGCTTGGTAGTTTGTCATTAATTTTGAAAAATTCTCAGTGATTATTACTTCAAATATTTCTGTGTTCTACTGTAGAGTTCTAATTATGTTGTATCTTTTGCAATGATTACACTATTCTTTGATGTTCTTATATTTTTATATTTCTTTGTCTTCACATTTTAGTTTGAGAGGTTTTTGCTTAGTTATCTTTAAGCTCAAACATATCCAGGTATATTAATGAGTACATCAAAGGTATTCTTCAGGTCTGTTAACAATTGTTTTTAGTTTTAGAATTTCCTTTTGACTTTTTCCTGAGAATACCCATCTCTCTGCTTACATTATTAACTTGTTCTTATATGTGATCTACTTTTACCATTAGAACTTTTTAACATATTAACCATGCTTATTTTAAATTCTCTTTCTAATCATTCCAAAGTGTATATGATATCTGGGTCTGATTCCCATACTTCTGTTGTCTCTTTAAACTACTTTTTATTGCCTTTTAGCATGTCTTATATTTTTTCTTTTTAAAAATTTTTATTTCCTTGGGGGAGGGGAAAGCTACAATGTATGAGATAATAAGAAATGAAGTAAATAGCCTTTTAGTATGAAATTTTATTGCATAGGAGTTTGGTCAGGCCATGTTTAATGTTTGCCGTAGCTATAGATGACAGACACTTCAAATTCCTCAGGTTCTCGGCTTTGTCTTTCTTGTTGACTGTGAGCTTCTCTAAGAAGTCTGTCTTAGAGTCAACATCAAGCAGCTCTTTATAATTCACTGCTATTACACTGGAGCCTTGTTGGTGTGGTGGTAAAATGTGGAGAGGAAAAACATTCTACATTCTTATGACTAATTCTCAGAGCTTTAGTGAGTTTGAGTTCCTAGAATGTGACCTTCACAATGGTTCCTTCACACTTTTCCTCTCCTTGTACCAGACGGAAAAGTTAGAGGGGGTGGAAGTTGAGGGTGAGGGACCGGGTGATGTTTTTTCCGCATGTTGAGAAAGTCTTTTCCTCTGGAGGTAGGCCTCTGTTGTGGAGAACATGCTGAGGCTCTGCACCTATTTCAGATGGATGCTTTCCTCCTCCCCCTACCAGAACCACAGGGGATTTTTTTGGCTTTTCAAAAAAGAACTTGGTGTGATGTCTGGGTGGAACCCAGGAAAGCTTGGGAAAGTGTCGCTAAGGCTGTGCCCCTAAGGCATTTCTCACTGTCATGCTAGCCCACACTTGGTCTCTAGCAATTCACCAAAATTATCATTTAAGTGTTCCTGCTAGTTTATTGTTCCAGAGGCTTCCTCCCAAGGTAAACATATCTTAGCTATGACTCTGGATTCTCCTGGCTCACCAGATTCAGAGGTGGTGGTTTGCCTTGTGGCTTAGGTCTCGGGATCCAAGAAAAGTCCTTGTTTTTCAGTTTGTTTAGTTTTATTGTTGTTTGTTGCTGGTATTGTAAAGAAAGCCTCTAAATTTTAAATGTTAGAGCTAAAAGCAGAAGTCCTCTTCACTTCTTCATCCTTCACAAACAATCGATCAAAGATTCCTGGTTTTATCTTCTTTTTTTTTTTTTTTTTTTAAATAATTTTATTTTTTTAATGGGGTGACATCAATAAATCAGGATACATATATTCAAAGATAACAAGTCCAGGGTATCTTGTTGTTCAATCATGTTGCATACCCATCACCCAAAGTCAGATTGTCCTCTGTCACCCTCTATCTTGTTCTCTCTGTGCCCCTCCCCCTCCCCCTTTCCCCAATGCATCCCTCCTTCTAACCCCACTGCTATTGCTTTCTTGCGTGCTTCTTTGTCAGCAACATAGATCTTTCCAGAAACTTCATAAATGGTTCCTGTGCCCTTAAATCCCCTCAAATTATGGTAAACATACATCCCAGTTTTGTGGAAACACTTCTAGTTTATGCCTATTTTTGGAACGAGATGATCATAGTGCTCTTTTTTAGTCTTAAAGTATACCAGTTTGGCAACAATTATCGGTCACCTAACCTCCTTCAGTCTATCTTGTCTTGAATCTACGTCTGTGTTCAAATGGTCTTTCTAAAAGTTAAATATGATCATGTCTCTCTTCTGTATAAAGCTTTTTAAGTTTTTTTTCTCTATCCATAGGTAAAGTTTCAATGTCTTATTATACATGGCATCCAAGGTCTTCCATGACTTGATTCTTTCTTTTCTTTTTTTTTTTTTTTTTTGGCTGTTTTTTATTATGACTTTCTCAACACCTTACAGTTGGAGATTTAGCAAAAATAGAGCTGCTTAATATTCTTTGAACACAGCATGTTGTTTTATATACTACTGCTACCTCTTTATTCTAAAACCATCCAAGACCCATTCTACCCCCTGCCAGCTCTTCCCATATACCTCTTCCAAATTCCGTTATTGTAAATTATGGTTAATGACTCACCAATCATTCATAGTTACATATAATACTCATTGTTTCACAGGCTTTGTAACACACATACAATACATTATAAGCAAATACTATAAACACTAGATTATGAACCTCTCAAGAGCAGAAAACGGGCCTTAATCATTTGAATTCTCAATGTCCAACATAATAGGTGCTTAACAATATAGGTAGTCTTCAACAGACACTCTGTTGCATTAACTTAGGAGACAAGAGAGCAATAAAAAAGTTTAAATTAGTAGCAAGGTACACTCAAGTTAATGTTAGAAATTTACACAGTATAAAGTTTCCTTGGGCCTATGATTTCTTTTGGGAAGATTTATAAGGCTGGCTTTATTTCTGGAACTTCAAATGATTAAAGATAAAAGAAAAGCAAGGAAATTCAATGATTTAGAAAAAGCAAAAAAGAAAAATGGAATAATAATAATTAAAAATTACCCTTGACCATTTGGTCCAGTTCTTATTCAGGATTCTGGAATTCCTTAGAATTCCATGCTGGCTTCTGGTGCATAGCACACCCTCATTTCCTCCCCAATCTAGCCTACTTTTATAATTTTTGCCCTCACTCTTCACAAACAACCACTTTCTGGCTACCTCGTTGGGCCTAGAGTTGTTAGCTTCCAGCAGTATTGATGGCAGTTAGGGATATGGCCAGAGGAAGTGGCTTGTGCAGGGACCATGAATTTCTGTGGCCCTGGAATGTAGAGTGTGCTCTAGAAGGAAAGGCATAAGCATGTCTTTAGACCCTATAGACGCCACATCTCCACTGGGAGAAGGGTAGCTGAAAGAGAGCTCCCTGGGGTCCTCTAATGTCTAGTGCTCAGAGTAGGGGCTTCTCTCCCCAGGGACTAAGGATGGGATTGGATTGAGGACTATAAAGGAAATGAAAGAGAATAGTGTTCTGTTACATAATCATATTTTTAATTAAAAAAAAAGAGGTAAGAAAATGTTTGGTGGAATGATAAAGTTTTCCCTGAATAGAATGAGGCCACATAGGAAAAAAAAACCAAAACACAAAACAAAACCAAAAAACAATAGACAAAAACTATGGCTGAAAATAAATATAAATTATTGGTGAATATTAGCTCATAATCTCATTTTCTCCACCAATGCCTTTCCTGGCTCCCTATAGTTGAATATATTGATTTGGTTCCTTACATTATGGACAAATTCAGTCCCCTGTCTTAAATAAGGACTTTTCTTGCTGCCCACAATAAGCTTTGAAATAAGAAATTTCTTGATTCACGTCCTTCTTTTTTCATTAATAATTTATGTGGTCTTCAGTAATTTAAGTGGCAAGACCTCAATTCTTATAAACCTGAAATGATCAAAATGGATTACAATATTAGTCTAAGGGCAGTGAGGGAGTTGGTAGGTAGAAAGCAAAATCAGGAGATATCCAAGTACAACTAGAATTATATCAAAACCTTTGAGCTATGATGTATGTAGCTTTTTTTTTTTTTTTTTTTTTTGGAAACTTTCCATTTCATACTAAAGACTTCATTGGCTTAATCTGTTGGAAATTGAGAGAAAAATTTTATTTCAACCATAGCTGGTTTTTCAAATAGTTTATCAGTCACTTGTTTTATTTTTCCATCTGTCACAGGCTGAGTTTCCCAGAGTCAGATGCTGAAGAGTGTAAGCTCTTTATTAGGGGTCAATACCTGCAAAGGGAAAAGCAGAGGAGCAAGTGAAACAAAGATGCAGGTCCTAAAAAATCTTGGCCAACCCAATGAAAAGTTCTGTATTAAATATTGACCATGAGGTCTTTCCCAAGATGGGCTTTATGCCTGACCTTGCTCAGTCACTAACATGTGTTTCCACTAATGTAGAAGGGCATAACCTCAGGTGAGGCAGCTCTTCACAGCTGAGACAGACTGAGGAAGCTGACATTTGGAGGCAATCTGCTGAATACACTCTCTGTAGTGGAGCAACCAGACCTCCTTAAAGAGAAACATAAATGGCACGTCTCCATGTCTACCTCACCATCTTTGACTCTGCTTCTTTCTTCTGTGCCAGTGTCATTCTGAAGCCTTTCCAAAGTTATGGCAATGGTGTTCACCCAAAGCTTCAGACATATTTTTCCAGCTTAACAATTTTAGAAAAAGAGTCTATGCAACTTCCAGCTAATGCCTTGAGATTAAATATTCTATTTGGCTTGGAGTCATGGTCTCATTACTAGAGGTAGAGTGTAAGTTTAGTCCCACCTAAACTGTGTAGACCAAGAGCAAGAGAGGAGAAGGTCCTCAAAGGCACATCTTGTTACTGTTACTAAATAAAGTGTGTTGGGGGAGTAAGATACAGTTGCCTCCTATCCCACTGTAGGCCCTGATGCATCCTGGAGTTATTTCTAGATGGGTCTGAACTTCCCCAAGAAATGACTAAACTGCACTTCATTGTAGGTAGAAGATCTTAAAATGCCTTCACATTCACAGAGACCCTCATTATTTTGGAAGACATGACTTTGACTTGTCAATAAATAAGAGAATCAACAATGTTATAATATACAAAGTATTAAAAATTCTCTCTACAAATTCTATCTATTTTCTGAAGCATCTTTTGCTTTTCTTTTATTTGTAATAGGGTGGCAAATAACTGTGGTATTCTGCAACAAACTGAATAAAAAGTAGCGCAAGAACACAGTAACAAAGAGCCTTTCAAGCTGCAAGGGAGAGCAGTCCTGCTGACATGGAAAGCTTCCACCACTGGGGCTGCAAACTGCAAATCTGTGCAAAGAAAGCGATGTCTACATTCAGAAATACTGGCTACATCTAAAGGAATGTCAGTGTAATTGTGTGTGCTTGTGTGAGTGTGCGTGTGTGTGCCTAAACACACACTTTGCTTGTATGTCTAGGTATATATGTATGTGTGAATCTTTTATTTAAAATCTCTTTGGTTGGGTTTATGAAAGTTTGTTTTTTCTTGGAGTGCTGAATCTCTTTTTCTTAAATAGAGTAATCCAGAGCTTTTACTCAGGGCGTAAACATCAGTGCAACCACACTACTTATTAAATATTAAAATATTTTTCTACTAGTTGGTAAATTATATCATAGTAAATGTGATAGGTACTAAAATAATACATTCTAACACATATCAGAAACCAAACACTGCTGTAATTTCAAGATATTTTGTGTGTGTGTGTGTGGGGGGGGGGGTTGGCACTCGAGCACAGAGTTGAGAGGGACCTGCTGAAGACATCTTGTTATTTGTTTCAGGTTTTAAGAAATGTGAGGGCAGGGGATTCAAGTGTCCTTGACCAGGAAAAGGAAGGCTCACAGCCACATTGAGGAGACACTTGGCAACGAGTAAAGAGTTTGGGAGAAGGCTGGGGCACAGACAAAACACGTGAGGTTTAGGTTTCAGGTTGTCGTAGTAATCACTTAGGTATGTATGATTGGGAAACTACGCTCTATTGGACAACTGCCCTGAAAGGTACTGACCGTCTCACAATGTGAGGAGGTTGATGAGGAGGGGTTGTTCCTGGATTCCTTTTCTGGGTCAAAAGAATGTGTTCTGGGAGATGTGACAGTGAATGCCTCCTTTTAGACCCCTTCTAACTCCCAGTGGCCAGTTCTCCCAATGGAGAAACCTCAACACATTTTACCCCTCAGCCTCCCAACTTCGAATTATTGCTGCAACTCTTCCAGACACTGGTACGTGCTGAGCCTGGGAGCAATTGCTCTTTGTTTCCATTTTCCTCTTCTTTTCCCCTTTGCTTTTATCCTGCTTATTAACTGGACTTAAACTGGTTGTCTACAAACACCCAACAAACACTTTTTCTTGACTGGACTTTGAAGAAAGGCAACCATGTTAACCTTTTTTGGTTGAAAAAAGCTAGAAAAAAGTTTTTTAAAGGTTCTTTTCTTACTGAATTTATTGGGATGACATTGGTTAATAAAATTATACAAGTTTCACATCACAGTTCTATAATACATCATCTGTATATTGCATTTGTGTTCACAACCCCAAGTCAAGTCTCCCTCCATCACCATCTAGTTCCCCTCTGCCCTCCGGCACCTTTCCTACTCCCTCTCCCTTCAACAATGCCACTCTGGTGTCTGTATCTATAATTTTTTTTTTTTTTGCTTAATCCCTTTCTTTACCTTTTTCACTCAGCTCTCCAAACCCCATCTCTCTGACAGCTGTCATTTTGTTCTCTGTATCTATGAGTCAGTTTCTATTTTGTTTGTTAGTTTATTTTGTTCATTAGATTCCACATATAAGTGAAATCATATGATACTTGTCTTCCTTTGACTGGCTTATTTTACTTAGCATAATAATTTCCAGTTTCATCCATGTTGTTGTAAAGGGCAAAATTTCCTTCCTTTTCATGACAGAGTGGTATTCCATGGTGTAAATGTACCACAGTTTATTTATCCACTCATCTACTGATGAACACTTGGGCTACTTCCAAATCTTGGCTATTATAAATAATATAGCAATAACGTTGCAATAACAGTGCATATATTCTTTTGAATTTGTGTTTCGGGTTTCTTGGATATATTCCCAGAATTGGAATCATTGAATCATAAGGCAGTTCCATTTTTAATTTTTTGAGGAATCTCCATACTGTTTTCCACAGTGGCTGCACCAGTCTGCATTCTCACCAACAGTACAGAAAGGTTCCATTTTCTCCACATCCTCGCCAGCACTTGTTTATTGATTTCTTGATGATAACCATTCTGACATGTGTAAGATGATATATTATTGAGTTTAAAATTTGCATTCCTCTGATAATTGGTAATGTTAAGCATCTTTTCACATGTCTACTGGTCATCTGCATGTCTTTTTTGGAGACTTGTCTATTCGGGCCTATTCCCCATTTCTTAATTGGATTGTTTATGTTTTTGGTATTGAATTTTATCAGTTCTTTGTAAATTTTTGATATTAAGCTGGTATCAGATATATCAGAGAATATGTTCTCCCATTCAGTGGGTTGTCTTTTTATTTTATTGATTGTTTCCTTTGCTGTGCAGAAACTTGTTAGTTTGATGTAGTCCCATTTATTTCTTTTTGTTTCCCTTGCCCAAGGTGATATATCAGACAAAATATTGCTATAAGAAACATCCAAGATTTAACTTCCAATGTTTTTTTCTAGGATTTTTATGGTTTGGGGTAGCACAAAAGAAAGTGTCAGGGTCAGTCCTGTGGCAGAGGGAAAGAACTGTGGATAAGAGCCTTTATCATGATGAGGCAGAGTGAGCAGGTTTAGAATTACCTGGTAAGAATAATTTGAATGGGCTTGGCATATGATGGCTATCCTTAGTAGTCTCTCATCTGGCCCAGAGGTGATTAAGGCAGGTATATAGTGGCCCAGAGAAGAAAGCCTGAGAAGCAGGTGGCTGAGGATGTAGTCTCAGTTGGTTGGACTGTAGCTGAGAAGAGTGCCCCTGGGAGGAGGATTCCCCCAGAAGAGTAGGACAGTGCAGGAGACCAAGGCAAGGCGACTGAGCCCTACTACCCTGTTTTTTGGATCAAGTTGTGTTTGGCATATCTATATCTGTCAAAAGTTAAAGCATCAGGTTCACGGATTCTAAAGACATGATTAATATACATTTTCCCTCTTTATCTTCTTTTTCTCTCCCTCTGGCTTTTATACTCCTGTCAAGAGGTTCATGATAAAGGTCCAGTGTTCTCTGACCAATGAGGAACAGAGACAGAGAAAGCTGAAACTGAGATGGGGCAGGAAGATGAATCTTCGCTCTCAGGTGCCCCATAGCATCCCTTGTCACCCAGTGACCTTCACTTTAACAAAGACGTCCATGGAAGAATTTTGTATGCAACATTTTATCTAAGAAAAGAACAATATTTAATATCTCTGTCAACTAAATGTTAATGACCTTAAGATCATTAGAATGACTTGATGAATAATTTTTACTACAAATATAAAATAGTAAGCAAACATAGAAGGTTTAAAGAATTTATATTTAGAAAATGAAAGAATAAACTGTATTTTATATTTTATATTATAAACATAATCATACATCATTAACACAAGTTTAATATGAATTTAAGATTATACATTTATTACACATGACATTGACCATTCTTATCACTTCCAACTTTCCAAATCATGATTCTTTTTTAAAGCTTATTAAAAATATCATCTCCTCACAAACTTGATTATGATCACGACTTGAATCTCTTCTGTCTGTTGTTGCCTTCCCCAGTCTTTTGGCAGTAAGATAATTAATCATCCTCTCCCCCGGTTCCTAGAGCAGTTGTACTTTTCTCAGGATGAGTGTATCCCAGAATCATAGAGAAGAGTCTCCACTGAAGTGTATATTTGTAGTCTAACCCATCATCCAACTGCATATACAAAAAAAAAAAACAAAAAACACAAAAAACCTAAGGAATATTTGAATCTAAAGTAGTGTTTCTTAAAGTGTATCAAAATCACTTAGGGGCAATACTGACCTAAAGCAGACAATACAGGAGACTATAAGTCTCAACTTTTTTTTCCGAACTGGAGAACTTGGAAGCAGTGTTTCCTGACATACTGACCTGGGTCATGGTGTTCTAGCATTGATCACATTTTCTGATTCTACTCAGATCAAGGCTAGCAATGGTCACTGCTGGGCTTCCACAATGCTCTAGAAGTTCCAGTTGTTCATGATTGTTACTGATAGCAAAGCTCCTATGATTGAGGTTTTGTCTTAAGTTTTATCACCCCTCTTCTCTTTCATGTTCTGTTCACCCACTTTCAGCATGCCCAGCCAGACCTCTGTCTTGACTTACAGCTTATGTTTTTGAAACCTTGCCTTATTATTTAGACTTTATGAAGGATTTCTGCTAGAATAGAAGCTCAGCCTGCATCCATAATAAGTTTCCTAGATGGTGATGGCATGCCTGTCTATACTGCCAAGTGGTTCCTATTGTTATTGGCTAGGCCTGCCCCCCATTAACCTGAAATTTAACTCTAATAAATGAGTTTATTCCTAAGTCCTGGCCATTCTCTGAAATTGAATGTTGCTTTGAGTAATTGGTCATGTCCAGACAGTGAGTGATTATCATGTCTAGGTAATGTAGCTGGAATATATTAAGCATTCCAGCTACATTTGTTCTCTTCACATACTTTATATCAAACACATTGGCTTGTTTTATAACTATTTAGATTCAAGGCATCACTCTTACTTCTATATTTGAAGGAGATATACCTCTTTCTATCTAAAATTTATCTTCCCACTTGAGTTCTAAATTTTCCCTGCTTCCTGCTCTTCAAATTTGTGATTATTTGATAAATGATCAACCTCCTATAATATACAGTTTCTAGAAGGTCAGTGATATTATTCTACTTTTTAATCCTATTGCATCCTTAATGCCTGGAAGAGTGCCTGACACATAGTAAATGTTCAATAAATATCTGTTGGATAAACAAATGAAAATACTAAGGTCCTTGAAAGTTGGGAGGGTGTAATGTTAACTCCATCTTAGAATCTACTATTATGTTAGCCTGTCAAAATATATTTAAATTATAGATGAAGATGCTTTTGGAGAAATATATAACTTAATGTAATGTAAGAATTCATAGACATCAAGAGATTAATGTTCAATTTCAGAGAATATAAAGGTTTAGACCTAAATATAAAAGGACATATTCCTGAATAAAAATGACATTCCTTTTTGAAAATATGTATTGGTAATTTTCTCCTTTTCATGTTGGCAACAAGACAAAATCAGATAGACCAAAGGACTCAACACAGTTTTTAACCATCACATAAGCCAACAGAAGGTTTATTCTCGGTGCATTTTTTTAGTTACTCCACATCCCCCTCTTGTATTATGGAATGTAACTGGTATTTCCTGCTTCCACTCAAACCCCAATTGATACATCAAAGATTCAAAAAGGCAGGACTGTTTTCTCTCTCTTCATAGAACAAAGAACACCTCTCCTCACACACATACACACAAAACCCCAAATAAGACCAGAAGGACTAACAACTTTAGTCCTAATTCTGCTTGTTCTATAATAGCACTGCCCAGTGGGAATGCAATGCCAGCCATAATGCGAGCCACAGAATCAATTTTAAATTGTCTGGTAGTCACATTAAAAAAAAGTAAGGGAAACAGATGAAAATAATTTTAGTATTATGTTTTATTTAACTTAAAATACCAAAAATATATCATTTCAACACATAATGTAAAAAGTTATTGATAATACATTTTTACATTCGTTTTCTATACTAAACTTTTGACATTTAGTAAAGTACACTTTCCACTTAGAGTTCCTAACTTTCACATTTTAAAAGCTGAAAGCCACATGTGGCTGATGGCCACACCCGAGGCAGCAGAGTTTGAGAGTGTGTTTCTGTGCTAGAGTTTTCTACACAGTCATAAGAGATGTCCCCATTCACCTTTACTGCAGCCACTGACACCCTAGCGAGGAAAGGCAACCTGTTGAAACCTCTGAGAAATTTGAAATTTTAAGTAGATTCAATAAGGAAGACCTTCCAAATGCTTTAGCTGTCTCTAAGCCCTGCTTGTCATGACTATACCAGCTGGACTCAGCATATTTGATACAGCACTGCTAGGCTGATGCTGTCCTTGTTGCTGTGATAAGGTGCCAAGGAATTGCAAATATTGTTAACATTAGTATTTTAAAAGGAAGAGTCAGTCCCCCCTTACCCCTCTTTTCTGAAGAGAAAGAAATACTAAAGAGAGAGATATTAAAGGGACAAAAGTTAGTTAGTAACTAATCATAGTTTAACTATAGTTCTCTGGAAGGACTGAGGACACTACTTGCTAGACAGAGCAAAGAAGGTAAAACTTATCTGAAAACTTCCTCTTCCTCTTCCTTAAGAACCTTTAGGAGAAAATGTGAACATATCTTAATTAAAAATTCCTACACTGATTCTAACTCTTCCTCCCCTCCTGGAGTCCTGAGAGTGACGTATACCTCTAGACAAAGGGATCACGAGCCCACTCCCCTTGCTTGAAAAATCTGTATTCTCTAATATTTTATATGCTTTCTAATAATCATCCTTCTGAAATTCTTTATATGTATAAAACTTGTAAACTAAGTAAGCAGGGACTAGCTTAGTAGGCGATAGCAGAGCAACCAAACGGCGCCGTGATTGGCCCACCATGAAAGCTGGAACATCCACTAGTAGGCGGGAGAGACCAGGTTGACCAGCACTGCAAAAGTGGGCAATTTTTATAAAAAGGTTCATCATCATGGCCCTAGAAGATTTGGGAATGTCTTTGCTGGGTATGTAAAACATTTATCACTACTGTGTTATCTTGTGGTCTTGATATGTGGGAATGCTTTTTCCTTTTAATAGAGCCTATAGATAAATGTTGTAAGCTTGTTAGTAATTGACTATTGTACCATGCTCCCCCTCCTTACCCACCCCAACCAGTATTTGATTTTGTATAAAAGAAGGCTCAGAACTGTATGAGATCGACCTGGAACACTGAGGTCGCTGGTTCAAAACCCTGGGCTTGCCGGTCAAGGCACATATGGGAGTTGATGCTTCCTGCTCCTCCCCTTTCTCTCTCTCTCTCTCTCTCTCTCTCTCTTCTCTAAAATGAATAAATAAATAAAAATAATTTTTTTAAAAAGAAAAAGAATCTTAAAAAAAAAAAAAGAACTATATGAGAGTCTACATGATTTGGGACCATGCCCCATGTAGGTAGCCGGTTAATTAATAAACTCCTCAAAATTTCTTCTGTATCCTGCCTTGGTGTCTCTATGTAACCCGTGGATTAAAGTACAATACTTTACAACATTACAGTGATCAGTATATGTCCCTGTCCAAGCTGCACTGTGGCCCAGGCACAAGAGGACTCATTTCCTTTTGGTGTCCAACATGGCCAAGGTTAATCAGACCGAAACTGATGCAGCATCTCACTGCCATAGCCCTTTTCAAAGGTACTCACGTTTGTTCTGTTTTTCTTACTGGGATAACTTGGAATATCAGACAGAATCCTTCCAAGCCAAGTACTTAGATGTTAATACTTAGAATGATATTTTTAATGAAGGTTTTTATAGAGCAGGCCAATGAATTTGTGAAGAATTAGTGGACCAACCTATACAGTTGTGAGAACTGCATAAATTTTCTTACATTGTAATATGTAGTCAATCATGAAGTTCATAGGACAGATTCCAATAATTTTCCAATTTGTCATTATTAAAGAGTGTTGATGATAACCCTTAACATAAGATTATTTTCTCCTTTGTTAAAACTGTGTTTGTTAGGCTGCATTCTCCTGCAGAGCCTGCTGCAGGGACCCTGGGGTCAGGGACTGGGGGCAGGGGGCAGGGGCAGGGGAAGGCAGAGGGTGGGGATCCAGAGGAGCCGGCAGCAGAGGTCCAGGGCGTGTCTCTGTCTTCAGCCAGAGCAGCTCTGTTTGTATTTTTTAATGCATCTGGGCAAGATCTACTATGGATAAGTGACTGTGTCAAATTTTTAGACAATCACACACATAAGGAATTGCCTCTGTTCTGATTCAGTTTGGGTCTTTTTCTGGGCTTCCCACGTGGCATTTTTATCCTGCCACCTATGCTGAGATGTTCACTTTCGCTTGGGGCCTCTAGGGCCAACCACTTAATCTTTGTTGTGCAATTGCTCAAAAAAAAGCCTATAAGTACTACATCTATTAAGTTCATTTTAATTATTCTTATTGTTTTTTTTGCTTTTTTAAAATAAATTTATGCTTATTGTGGGAAAATAAAAAAAAGAAAAACTAGGTAGAATAAAGAAGAAAATAAAAATCAGCCATAATTGTACCACAGAGACCAATGATGTTAACATTTTGATATATTTCCTTCTGAATTTTAATACTTATATATTTTAAACAAAATTGGAATCATATTTTACATGGTTTTATACCTTACATTTCTCTGTTAAAAAATATTAGCATCATAATGTGATCATGTTTTTACTTCATTAAAGTGTGATTGTTATTAGCTTTTAAATTTGTAATATTATGCATGTCTCATAATTTACTTAACCATTCTTCTATTGTTGGAAATGTGGACCATTCCTGATTTTCCTTTATTAAAAAGATGCTTCAAATATCATTATTGTACAAAAATAGTGCTTCAGTAAACATCCTCACATATAAATGTTTATCTACTACTCTAAATTTATTTTCTAGGAATGGATTTACTAAGTAAATAAACTTTCTAAATGCTTACACTCTATATTGCTTAAACACTGCCTTTAAAATCCTTCCACTAGTTACATGAATGGCAATCTAACCTACTCTTTTGGACTTTTAAGTTCAGCATTTCTAAAAAGTCTTTTTCAGTTTGATTATTTTTAAGTATTTCTTTTCATTTTTTCATTTGAAGATCATTAATAGCTAGTTATGGGACATTTATCTTCTATTGTTTGGAGATTTATCTATATTTATCTATCCCTTTAGCTATTTCACTTATATTGTTAATAATTTTATTTTTATTTATAAGAAAATTTTATGTATTAAGACTAGCAGATCTTGGCTGATTATATTCATTGTAAATATAAATGACCCAGTCTGTCTTTGTCTTTTAAATTTGTTAATATTTTTTGCTATTTCTTTAACACAGAAGTTTGGTTATAAGTACTTCTCTAATTTCTGTTTATTCTGCCACTTTAAGCAGTTTCATCCATCAATGTGGCTTCAGTTTTTTCTATTCCATTCATGACCCACAAACTTACATTTCCAGCCCAGGGAACCCAAGACAGAGGGGGAGTATCTTAAAGATATATGTTGGAGTGGCTTTTATCTAACAAAGTGAAAAGAGAATTAATAAAAAGAAAGCCAATACAGCTCATAAAAGACATTAGATCAGATTGCACTAAGAGATAAAGATAGTACAAAATTAAGAAAAGACTCTGGAACTCTTGATCATCTATATACATACACATAAGGTATACTTTCATCCTACAGATTCTTTTTCTCTGGTGAACCTCGGCTCATACAGGATAACTTGGGGCATTACTTCAGAGATCTTTAACTGAGAACTGTATTAGAGGAGTTGTATCCAAAAAAACACACTTGAGGAGCCTCATCTGCATCTAGACAACCTGATTAAGAGGATTTAAACTTTGAGACTAAGCTTTATGAGCTAACGAAGAAATACTTGTCAAGGATCTTGAAAAGGGGTGAATGTACTTTCCATGTAGGAAGAATATCAATTATTTGGGACTATATATTTTTGACACTTTTCCCATTATGAAGTAAAACTGTTTATTTCCGTTAAAGTTGGATGAACTTGTGATTTGCTTGTAACCAAAGGAAGGTGGCAGGAAGGAAACAAAGCTTCCAATTTGTTTACTAGATTCTCTTTGGAGCTCTGTGTCATCTGGTAAATCATCTGGCAGCACTGAGGCTGCCATGTTTTAAGGAAACTAGCCAATTGGTAAGATCAATATCTAAATGTTCTGGTCAACAGCCCCCACTAAGCTCCGCTTACCCTCAATTTGGGGGAATGTATAGTTTTCTTTATGTCTTCATATATCATTACCTACTATGCAAATTTCAATATAGATGTGGTACCCTAATTCAATTGTATTAAATATTTTGTTTTAATTTTCTTCTTTTTAAAATTTTGTCTATTTGAGATCAAAAGCTAAAAAACATGTTAAATTCTCCACTAAAGTTGCATTAAAAAGTTTTGACTTACAATTTGATGCTATATGCCTATGCTTGTCATGACTATAATAACTTCATTGTGGGTTGTATGTTTTCAACATATATAAAAATTATTAATAAGTGCTTTTATCCTCATTCAAAATAATGTTTTTGTTGTAAATAATTTTAGATTTATAGAAAAGTTATAAAGAAAATACCCCTCACCTACTTTCTCCTATTATTAACATCTTATAGTACCATGATATATTTGTCATATGAAGAAAGCAGAATTGATACATTACTACTAATTTAACCTCAGACTTTATTCAGATTTCACTTTTTTCTTTTTTAACTAACGTCTCTTTTCTCTTCCAGGATCTCATTTAACGTAAGACATTAAGTTTAGTGGTGCTCCCTTAATCTTCTCTAGTCTACAAGTTTCTCAGTCTTTCCTTGTTTTACATAATTTTGACCATTTTAAGAAACACAGATAATTAATTTTGTAGAGTGTTCCTCAAGTTAGGTATGTCTGATATGTTTCTCATGATTAGACTGAAGTTATGGGTTTTAGGGAGGGATATCAAAAAGGTGACGTGCCCTTCTTCACTGCATTATATCCGGGGTATGTGCTATCAACATGATGTTCACCTTTGTCACCTGGCCAAAGCAGTTTTTGACAGCTTTCTCTAACTTAAAATCACCTCCCCACATCCTACCTTTCCATATTTTATTATTTTTAAGTAATCATTTAAACTGGGGGAAAGGGGTGAAGATTAAGATTAAGTTCTACCTCCTGGAAGATGAATGCTTTTCATACTTAATTATACTTAGAGATTTCCTTTAGTTTTGTATTCAACACCTACACTTTAGTCTGTCCATTTATTTTTCATTTTTGTTGATAATACACCATTTTATTTTAGCATATTGATTTTGTGGTTGAATCTTATTTATAAGCCAATGTGTGACTCTGTTTTATCAGAGAGATCTCTAAGGCTTTTATCTTACTTGATTGATTCTAAGGGTTGCTGCTTGTTTATAACATGTTTATCAGAAATATAGCCTCTGACCTAGCAATTACCTGCTATGTAATGATGGAGTATTCAACTTTCTTCTTTTTTTCTCTTTAGCAGTTGAATTCTTTGAATGAGGTAAACCTTTTTCACATATTACTGGAGTTAAGGGGACACTTTAAACCTCTTTTGACAGTGTGAGTCCCTTCTAGCTAGGAATGTGACCTAAAAAGAAGTGACTTATTTTGTATCACCATAATCTTTCTGGTTCAAAATTTAATAACTACCATTTGTGTGTTTGGCATTATCCTGAATGCTTACATGTTAACATCTTATTTTATCTTCTCGGCATCCCAAAGACTAAACTTTGTTCTTCCTATTTTAGATGCTAAACGAAAACTCAGTGAAAAACTGTGACTTCTTTTTGGAAATGGCAGGAGTTTTAAAATAAGACCATCTGACTTCTAAACCTGTTCTGTATTTTACTGCACCAAATCTTCCAAGAAGACAAGATATCTCTGACCACACATTCCTTCAACCTCCTACCCCTTCCTGTAGCTTTCCAAAATATTATTGTTTATTCATTTCGGTCTCATAATCGATTGCAGTACCATCCTGTTTCTGTTAAGTAGTGCAAAAATCAATAAGTGGTGGTCTAATGCTGAGACACACCACAAAGAAAACAGGATGGATGTCACAATGTGAAATTATTAGTTGGAAAAATTCAACTCAATAAATACTGTGTTAACCCCTGCTATGTGGAGAGCTTTAGGGAGATCGAAGGGTAAATTGGATAAAGTTTTGCACAATCTGGAGCTCCCAGATTGTAATAAGTAAACATAATTTAAATTTTATTAAATTAGGATTATCTAAAACATGAGCCTGTGTCATGAAAAGGATCACAGTCTGAAAGCTGTCTCCACTGTCACTTAAATGCCATGCTCTGCCCGAGTTAATGACTCAGTTGGAAGGAATGGCCTCAATGGCATAGTGTTTGGTTAGCCAAGAAACTTAGTTCTGAAAAACCCCAGTTTCATAGACCATTTAACTTCTCCCTAGTAAAAAGCAAGACTTTTTAAGTTAAAAATTAGTCTATGTACAAAAAATGTGTTTAAGTAGACACTTCATAGATGTTTCAGAAACTACTAAACATTCATTTTACATGCTAAGAGAGTTCTAGTATTATTGTCTTAATATTGCCTACATAAGGGTGACTATAAATTTTTTCCCCACTCTGAAGAGCAAAGTATCATATTTTTTAAAATAAGTCTTTGATTCAAAAACATAATACGGGTATAAAACATAATCAACTGTTCCAATACTATAGAACCGTTTACCTGAAACCTATGTATTCTTGTGGATCAATGTCACCCTGTTAAATTTAATTTTCTAAATAAAAATAAATAAGTAAATAAAGTAAAAATATAGACTACAAAGAAAACCTCTTAAAAAATAAAAACAGTACATTTCGAGGAAACAGAACACGTTCTTGTTAGTTTAGTGTTTGTAGAGTACATGTTTACTTGGAAAAGTTAGAACTCTGCGTGTTGTTTTCCATAACTTCATATTAAGTACCCAAAGTATTTTTAAAACTTAGCCTTTAAGATGAAGCTAAAATGTTACATATTTTTTAAATGAAAACTTTATGTGCAATCTTCTATCTGATGTGAAATACTATACTTCAGATTTCAGTGGAATTACTTTCTAATCTGGTATTTGCTGAAATATTTGTTGAAAAATTAGATATCCTGTCACACATTATCTAATTTGCTAACATTAGATGTGATGCCAAGTTTCCTATGTGCAGTCTCTGTCCCTCCGAAAAACTTACAAGGAAAATCCTAGCTGACTCTGGCAGTACTAAAATTTTAAAATCTTCATGTACAAAAATTTTAAAATGTGTGCATTCCATGCATGAAGGTAGATGAGAACGTATCGCATTTTGATGAAGGGACATGATGTTAAACTTTATCTTATATTTTATTGCATCTCAAATTGTAACAAATCAAAAAAGATAAAACTTTATGAGACTACAATTATTTCTTGTAAGATGCTTGCTTGTAAAAATTGTTCTCTGCCTTCATTTATTTTTGTTTTTATTTTAAAAGCTAAAGCCAGGCCAGGAAGATGAGAAACCCCAAATCAAGGTAAACATTGTTATAGCAAAGCACAACACTGTGAAATAAACCAGAAATAACATTATCATACATGTCATACTAGGCTTCCCTTATTCTCTCCTTCCAACAAAACTTGTTTTACCATTCTTAGGGATATTTCTATATAAAATAGATAATATTAGAGAAAATATTTCTTCATACTTGTCTTTCAAAAATGTTTTTATTTCTAATTTTCAACTGATAGAAATATGAAAGATATTTTTGCCTGAAGGTTGTTTTCTGTAACTGATACCATAAAAACCAAAGAGAAAAACTAAAAAAGGGCTTAAATTTCATAAGCACCTACATGTTTGGGCATATATCTGAGTTATGCAAACTCCTTGAGTTTGTTTTTTTTTTTTACTTTCTAACTCATATGAAAGTATTGTGAAGTTTTCAGAAGATTCTATATTTCTGCTTACTTTTAGCTGAGTAGGAGATATTTTAAGAGCTTTAAAAAAAAAGCCACATGGCAGTTGTGCTCAAAATGGTCAGCAAATTATTTGCATGTTAGAAGGAAACAAAAGACTTTTTTATATGTCAATGTAAATTCCATAAAAGCTTAATAAAATATAAAATATGATTATAATAATGACATGATAATTAAAAACATATAGCCTAAGATACTGTAAAAGTGATGAAGGAAAACAACTTATTTACCTCATGTTCTTTCCTAAGGTTGTTCAATCACCACCCCAGCCAATGGGGCAACACCTAGCCCAGGGTCCCACATTAGGATTTAAATAAAACCCACCCCTGCCTGTGCACTTGCTGGCCTGCTCTCCCTACTGGCAGCTGTCCTTCTGCAGAAGTCATTAAAGTTGCCTTGCCGAGGTATTTTGTCTCCATGAATCTCCCTAATTGCAGCTCTAACATTGAGAAAAGTGACTAAAGCTAGACTAATTTGCTTGGTTTCTGCCTGTGTCTCCTACCTTTTCCTTTGTCACCCTCCTGCCAATCTGTCCCTGAATGGCCGAATACAGGCCTACGTTGGTAATCATGGTAGCTTAGGAAGTCTTTCGGGAAGCCAAGTCCAGCAGTGCGTGGTACTTAAAATGAAGTCATGTCACCAGCAAGACATGATTAGTGTGATAGGGATAAGATATGTTCACAAACTAGTTTGTGAGTTTCAGAATTCTCTTCTGTACTAATTTTCTTAAATACCTTGTTGTTCTTTTAAAAAAAAAAGGCCTTGATGCTCAGCCTAATTCAAACCATTTCCCTTTTCCAGAACTGCATGCTGATTGATGGGCCCACCCACTGACGGGCACATTGTTGTGTTTGGCCAGATCTTCCAGAAATCAGGATGCAGTCCTCACCTGAGATAATAAGTCAAATGACCTTTCACTGCTGTGTTTCACTCATTGATTCATTCATCCATGTACAAATTCATAAATTTATATATTTATTTGGAGAGTCTAAAATAAAATTTTAAGGTAGAGCCTCTAAGATTTAGTAAATGATTTTAACAGACCAGTTTGTTAAAAACTTTGCCGTGCAAATTTCTGCCACCTGAGATCCGGCTTATCAACTTTGTACCCCCTCTCCTGACCCCATTGAACAAAATGTACCTTAGGGGTTCCTCTGTCCTGGTACTGCAATCCTCTGTCTTCTCCATTCACTACTTCTACAGCCTTGTTTTTTATGCTACCTGGGGAAGCTGCTCCCACTATGGCAAATTTGGCCACAAAATTCTTTAAGAGTGATAATTTTAAATTGGAAGTTAAACCTATTTACTGTATATAACCCTCTTTTTATTAGTGTAAATGACTACTTAAACTCCATATTCCAAAATCTACTCTTAAAAAATTATTGATAGCCTGTCCTGTGGTGGCGCAGTGGATAAAGCGTTGACCTGGAAATGCTGAGGTCGCTGGTTCGAAACCCTGGGCTTGCCTGGTCAAGGCACATATGGGAGTTGATGCTTCCAGCTCCTCCCCCCTGTCTCTCTCTCCTCTCTCTGTCTCTCTCTCTCTCCTCTCTAAAATGAATAAATAAAATAAAAAAAATTAAAAAAAATTATTGATAAATAAACTAAATGTCTTTATGCATTTTATGAAACATAGCAAAATTTTTAATATACAAAGGAGATTTGGTATATGTAAAGTCAGTAGCCACGGCCACCATCACAGCCACCTGACCCATGTAGGTTTGCATTTGATTTGGACAGATGGTAATTAAATAATGGAGCCAAGAACTGGTGGGCTATTAGCTTTAATCCTAGCTTGCACCCACTGGGCAAGAAATACACACAGTGGGAAAACATTTCCTTTTCCATTCAGGACTCCCAAAGCCCCTGACTTATCTGAGTTTCCTAGAATCAAAAATTTTTACCTCGCCAGCCTTATTCACCTCTGTTTCCCATCTCCTTTTCTCTGCACAAACTGGCTTTTCCTTCAGCACTCCGCCATCTTGGCTGCTTCTCCTCTCCTCCATGTGGCCTTTCTCTGCTCTCCCCTAGCATGGCTAGCATGGAATCCTCTGCTCCATTTTATAGTGTAGAAATCAAAACATTAATCCAATATACAAACAAGAAAGTCTCTGATACAAAGTCAATTAGGGTGGGAAAGGCTTAGACTTAAAACTAAGCGTTACACTATAACAACCCTGCCTGCTTACAGCCTGTCCCCCACACCCAATGCAAACTATAAGCAAGCAAACATATATATCATATTTACAAACTTATTTGACTAACAGTATACATTTCTCATCTTCAGAAAAGACATTTTTCTGTGACTATTATATGATTTTTATTATTGTACTTTCAAAAGCAAAGAAAGAGTTACTTTGTAAATTAATGACATAAAATATGATAAAGAAATTACAATAAAAAAAGTGAGTTTTTTTTTTTTTTTTTTTTTTTTTTGTATATTTCCAAAGCTGGAAATGGAGAGGCAGTCAGACAGATTCCCGCATGTGCCCAACCAGGATCCACCCGACACACCCACCAGGGGGCGATGCTCTGCCCATCTGGGGCGTTGCTCTGTCGCGACCAGAGCCACTCTAGTGCCTGGGGCAGAGGCCAAGGAGCCATCCCCAGCGCCCAGGCCATCTTTTGCTCCAATGGAGCCTTGGCTGTGGGAGGGGAAGAGAGAGACAGAGAGGAAGGAGAGGGGGAGGGGTGGAGAAGAAGATGGGTGCTTCTCCTGTGTGCCCTGGCTGGGAATCGAACCCGGGACTTCCGCACTCCAGGCCGACGCTCTACCACTGAGCCAACCAGCCAGGGCAAGTGAGCTACTTTTTAAAAGTTATAAAACCAAGAAAATGAAGGAAGAGCAGCTGTTTTCAATGCACATCTTGCATTTCTAAAATAAAACATATCAAAGCAAATACTTTGTATGTAAAACAGACAGCTTTCTACAGAAGGCTTATGATTGACTGCCAAAAAAATGATGAGACTAGCTTTGACTTGATCTTATTTTTCCTTTTCTTCTATATGAGCAAAATCCACGTTTAAACTCATTAGTCAAAGTCCACCTTTGTCAGCTACCAATTGGTGATAAGAATAGACTTAATCCAAATGTACCTTCAGAGGTATGTTGACTGTAAAGCCAGTAGGCACGGCCACTACTACAGCCACCTGGCCCATGCAGGTTCGCATTGGATTCGGACAGTCGGTAAAGAAACAACGAGCCAAAAACTGGTGGGCCATAGTCTTTAATCCTAGCTTGCACCCGGCGGGCAAGTAAAAACACTCATTGGGCTCCAAAACCCACTCACATTCAGTGCTCACAAAGCTACTGACTTATCCGAGTTTCCTAGAATCAAAGGTTTCTAGCTCACCAGACTTATTCACCTCTGTTCCCCATCTCCTTCCTTCTCCCTGCACAAACTCTACACAAACTGGCTTCTCACTCAACACTCCGCCATCTTGGCTACTTTTCCTGGCCTCCTCTACGTGGCCTTTTTCTGCTCTCTCCTCTAATGATAATCCCAGGAACTAAGAGAGCAAGCTCCCATTCTGCCCCTATTTTATAGTGTAGAAATCCAAACCTTTAATCCAATATACAAAATAGGGAAGTCTCTAATACAAAGTCACTTATCTGGGGCATGATGGGATTGTACCACCCCACATCAAAAAGGGTGGGAAAGGCTTATTCCCAAAACCAAGCCCCAGGCTACAAGGATTCTGCCAGCCCACAGCCCGTCCCCAACACACATTAATATCACCTGGGTGACGGCCTCCACGTGGGCAGCGCCATCTTTAACAAAGTGAGCATAATATATTTTATCTGCCCAACACTGACAAAAAAGGAAACAAACACTGGCGACTGAGATTCAGTGCTCATACTATCTAGGGATACACATAAGTGCAAAATAAAGGTTCTAGGAATCAGATTTAGGGATTTGAGAAAAGAGTTGCTCAGCCTTGATCACGTCTATACTTACAGTCCCTTTAGTTATGAGAAACAACTCACAAGCAACAAGATGTCACCAAGAACAGAGAACCAAGTGCCAGAAGCAAACTGTATTATGCATAGTTTTAGCTAAAATTTCCTTGTAAACACAATTGCCTTCATTTTTGTTGTAAACTGACTCATTGTAAGACTCACTGTGAATATGCTTCCTGATGGGTGTTTGATAAGAGTAATAAAATAAAGCTTAAAAAAACACAAAACCAAACTGGTGATTCATGCTTCCTTCACATGAAAATTTCTTCTAAAAAGATTATTATTAAAGTCTTTGTCCTCCATATCTTTGAAGAACTCAGTAATGGTAAATATCATACTCTTGATTATGAACTTGGGAACAAGTATAAAGTGGAAAGCAGTTATTTTCCTGGCCTCGTTAGAGAAGATAAGACATAACCTTTTCATACTGGTCTGTTCAAAGTCTAAGCCCTTTTTCTAAGATGTTGGGTGTAGGGCCAGTAGTTGCAGCCATCATGGCCATTCACGTGCAGGTTCTCATTGAATTCAGTCAGATGGTAAAGAATCAGTGGAACCAAATAATGGCGGGCCATTCCTTTAAGTCTTGCACCCCACAACGAGCAAATAGGCAGGGAAGACCGCTTTCCTCTCTTTCAGTGGCTCTCAAAGCCCTGACACATTCTCCGGTTCCACAACCAGGAGAATCTTCTCTGGTTTCTCCTAGAATCAAAGGCCCCACCAGTCTTAGTGGAGGTATCAAAGGCCCTCAGCTCTGGTGCCCCATCTGAACTCCTCTTTTCCTGGCAACTTGGCTTCTTTTCCAGCACTCTGCATTCTCTGCCCTCTCCTTTCAAAACTCTGGCACAAAAACCTTACCTCCAGCAAGCATTAGCAAAACAACGGCCCTTCCCAAGCAAGAAGATAATTTGCAATTTTACAGATCACATATACCTGGTGCTGCCCAGCCCCCAATGCAAACTGTAGGAGAGCAAACATAAAAATCATATTTTACAAACTTAAAAGTAAAAATCATATTTTACTTTATTTCCCAACACTGGGAAATAAAGTAAAACTATAGTAAAAGCCCTTGTTCTAATTTTCTCCAAATCTTCTTTATTTTTTTCTGAAAATGTTGGAAGTTAATAAGACATTTAGAGTTGTCCTTATGAAGTAAACTTGTGATTTTATATATGCAATTAGGTACCACAGTGTGCCTGAATGATACCTACATTGGTCAATGTCATCTCTTAACACTGAAATTATTCAAATTTTCTGAGTTCTCTATGTCAACAGAGTAAGCAAATACAAATAATTGTGTAGAGTGTCAACGTAAAACAACTTCCAAACCTCTAAGAATTTTTTATGAGTTTATTTGAGACAAATTGTCGACAATTATTGGGAAGCAAAATCTCAACAGATTGAGAGAATACCCTGAAAAATGGCAGTTTTACCACTTATTTTATACATTAGGCAGAGGCGGATTTAATGGGGGGTGCACCAGATGCGCACCCTGGGCCCCAACTTCTGAAGGGCCCCGTGTTGGTCAAATAAGTTTGAAATAATGATATATGTTTGCTTGCTTATAGTTTGCATTGGATGTGGGGGGACAGGTTGTAAGCAGGCAGGATTCTTGTAGCCTAAGGCTTAGTTTTAAGACTAAGCCTTTCCCACCCTTTTTGATGTGGGGTGGTATACTCTCATGAGGAATCCCATTATGCCTCAGATAAGTGACTTTGTATCAGAGACTTCCTTATTTGTATATTGGATTAAAGGTTTTGATTTCTACACTATAAAATAGGGGCAGACTGGAATCTTGCTTTTTCTCAGTTCCTGAGATTAGCATTAGAGGAGAGAGCAGAGAAAGGAGAGCAGAGAAGGGCCATGTGGAGGAGAGGAGAGGCAGCCAAGATGGTGGAGTGCTGAAGGAGAAGCCAGTTAGTGCAGAGTTTGTGCAGAGAGAAGAGATGGGGAACAGAGGTGAATAAGGCTGGTGAGGTAGAACCTTTGATTCTAGGAAACTCGGATAAGTCAGTACCTTTGTGAGCACTAAATGAGTGGGTTTTGGAGCCCAGTGTGTGTTTTTACTTGCCCGCTAGGTGCAAGCTAGGATTAAAGATGATGACCCACCAGTTCTTGGCTCCGTTGTTTCATTACTGTCTGTCTGAATTAAATGTGAACCTGCACATGCCAGGCGGCTGTGATGGTGGCCATGGCTACTGGCTTTACAGCCCGCAAAACCTCAACTTTACACTTTTTTCTAATGACACCAAGTTTGGTTTCATATGTGCAATTTTAACATTAATAGCACATAATATTTTTTATCTATTTAAAAAGATGGTTAACATGTATTTTTATTTTCCCTCTCTCTCTCTCTCTTTTTTAAGGGGCCCAATATTTTCTTCTGTGCCCGGGGCTTCAACCGATCTTGATCGGCTTCTGACATTAGAATCAAAGGGGAAGACATGAGGGGGCTACATGAAATTAATTGGTGAAAGAGTAGAGAGGTGGGAAAAAGCAAAAGTGGGGGGATTTCTGGGATTGGATAAAAAGTAAAAATGTATATGTTGTTGAAACTTTATACAGGTAGGAACAAGACAGATAACAGTTAATGGTTCACATGACAATAACAATGAGGAGGTCTGTTGGTTCCTGCTCTGGTGGGATGTCTGGCCTGAGGGAAAAAGAAGATGACCCCTACATTCTAAGGGCATGTTATCAGGTCCATTATCATAGACGCAAAAGACAACAGACAGGCTGGAGTAAAAGTAAGTATTAACCTTTGTTTAGAGAGAGAATACCTCCCTAGGACATGAGTACCCCTATGAACTGCTTTAAGTTAGAAAGTTCAATTTAGACCGGGGTCCCCAAACTATGGCCCGCGGGCCGCATGCGGCACCCTGAGGCCATTTATCCGGCCCCCGCCGCACTTCCAAAGGGGCACCTCTTTCATTGGTGGTCAGTGAGAGTACTGTATGTGGCGGTCTTCAAAGCACGGCGTCGCTCCTGTACAGTGATGCGGGACGCACGCATCACGGCTCCGGAAGTGCATCATATCACTTGTTACAGCTAGCAGTGACAAATATGGAACCGGACAGTGACCATCTCATTAGCCAAAAAACAGGCCCATAGTTCCCATTGAAATATTGATCAGTTTGTTGATTTAAATTTACTTGTTCTTTATTTTAAATATTGTATTTGTTCCTGTTTTGTTTTTTTACTTTAAAATATGTGCAGTGTGCATAGGGATATTTGTTCAGTTACTTTTATAGTCTGGCCCTCCAATGGTCTGAGGGACAGTGAACTGGCCCCCTGTGTAAAAAGTTTGGGGACCCCTGATTTAGACCATCCTCCATGTTTACTCCAAGTCTCTGAGCCTGCAGGGCCATTGTGTAGGCTTTTCCTGAGCTTGCCAGGTTCAGCATGTGGTCTCATCTTTGATTTTTTTTTATCTACAAGAGGAAATATAAAGTTTTCCTATGAATTTATAAATATGGAAGCAAACAAAGTCATTGGAAGGAAAAATGATAGTGTCTCAATATCCTGGGGTGTGACAGCATGATTACTTTATCCTTGTTACTAGATGTCTAGGATAACTGATTTCTTTCAGAACCTGATTTTTCTCAGATTCATTGTTACATACATGTACTGGTCTCAGCATGTGAAAGCATTTGGCACCTCACAAAATTATAATCTAAGAGAAATTCCTAACTCTTAGGGCTGTAAGCAAGCTGAGATAATGTACATCGATTAGGTTTTTAAATCTACCATTCTTTTATGGATGCATACAAAAGTAATTTTGCATTCTACAAAAAAGTTGCTCTTTTTTATTTTATTTTATTTATTTTTTTCATTTTTCTGAAGCTGGAAACAGGGAGAGACAGTCAGACAGACTCTCGCATGCGCCCGACCGGGATCCACCCGGCACGCCCACCAGGGGCAACGCTCTGCCCACCAGGGGGCGATGCTCTGCCCATCCTGGGCGTCGCCATGTTGCGACCAGAGCCACTCTAGCGCCTGAGGCAGAGGCCACAGAGCCATCCCCAGCGCCTGGGCCATCTTTGCTCCAATGGAGCCTTGGCTACGGGAGGGGAAGAGAGAGACAGAGAAGAAAGCCCGGCGGAGGGGTGGAGAAGCAAATGGGCGCTTCTCCTGTGTGCCCTGGCCAGAAATCGAACCTGGGTCCTCTGCACGCTAGGCCGACGCTCTACCGCTGAGCCAACCGGCCAGGGCCAAAAGTTGCTCTTTTTTAAAGGCCATGTCAAGAAGCTTGTAATTCCTGTTAATTGCTTTTTTGTAGACTGTCTTAAACATACATTTTTTTCTAATGAAAATACAATCTCATATTTCTTTTAGTAACATTAGTGTTTTCTGTATTTGTTAATGACACTGGTATATTTAGGTAATTAAGAACATTATTTTCTAGTTTCACAATGTGTGTTCCTTTAATTTTATAAAATCTTGTTTTCTTGAAGAAGTAAAATGAAAGAAAATATTTGCAGACAGAACAAGATAGCTGGCCTAATGATCCTCCTTTCTGCTCAACTGCAATCTTTTTTCTTTATGAGTAATTAGAAAATAAATAGTAAATATTTGTCCTCCCTCAGGATAATTTTGGAACATTCAATAAAGAAGAAAATGTGTTTTAAAATGGAGTCATTTGTAAAGTATAAATTTTAGAATAAATTAAATATAGTCATTATTGAAACACTAGGAAACAAAAGAGAGAAGTAAAAGAGTAAACTAAGAAATAACTACTGTTGTAAAAATTAGGAGAAGAAAATAGAGATATGTAAAATAACCTCTTCCCCTGTGAGCCAGGGAAAACCAATATCAACAAGTTGGTGGGCACCTGTGTGGCCAGTGCCCACTGCTGTTGTGGCCATGCAGGTTCACATTGGATTTGGGCAGATGGTAAAGAAACAGTGGAGCCAAAAAATAAGTGGGCCATTCCTTTATTAAAGTCTCACACCGGCCGATGAGCAAACAGGCAGGGAAAACACTTCCTGTTCATTCAGAGCTCCTAAAGCCCTAACACATTCTCCGGTTCCACAAACAGGGGAATCCTCTCTGGTTCCTCCTAGAATCAAAGGTCCCAACAGCCTCAGTGGAGCTCGCAAAGCCTCTCAGCTCTTGTTCCCCATCTGCACACATCTCTCTTTGCAAAACTGGCTTCTTCAGCCCTCTACATTCCTCTACTCTCTCTCTGCAAAACTGCCTGGGCCCACAAAGACCCTTCTTCCAGCAAACATTACAAAACAATGGCCCCTCCCAAGCAGGAATGCAATCTGCAATTTGCAATTAACTGCTTTGCTCTGAGGGCAAGAACACACGTGGCTGCCCAGCACCATTTTTAAACAAAAAAGTGAGCAAACTCAAAAAATACAAATTTTACAAACTCATTTGCCCAACAGCACCTTTCAGAACTTTTTCACATATGCATGATCAGTACCTGATTTCAGCAATTTGTGGGATTAAAATAATGTTACATTTCTTTATTTTTTCAAATTTAAAAACTTAACTTTGGTCCAGTCTTTCCTAAAGGTCTTTCTGCACAAGAGTCTCAAAACTCCCTGGCTAATTCTGACAGAGGAGACTCACCCCTCATTCCAGCTTCTGCTGTTTTTTGGGAGCAGGAAACCTCCAAGCCAATCGAAGCTTCTCCCTGCTGTCCTCAAGACAGCAACCATCCCGACTCCACTGGTTCGTGTCCTCCAGCACCTTTGTCCGCCATAGTTTCCTTTGCATTCTGCTGGTGAAACCAGAACTCAAATGGATTTCTGTAGAACAGAGGTTAGCAAATTTTTCTGTAAAGGTCCAAGTAATGAATATTTTAAGTTATCTGGGTCAAAAGGGGGAAAAAATCAAGAATATGATGTAGTTACTTATAAAGGATATTAAGCCTTTTAAGGTTGACATACTTAAACAAGTTTATTTTCTTTAGCTATGTTGCCTCAACTGGGGCAATTGAGTACAGTCTAATTACTGTATTTTTTGCTCCATAAGACACACCTTTTCCCCCCATAGTGGAGGGGGAAATGCCCATGCGTATTATGGAGAGAATGTTCATTTTTTTAGCTGCTGTGGGTTCCCGGACAACTAGAAGAGTATTTGAACATTAAAGTCTCTTCTCATTTGTTAATAACAGTGCTAATGGTTGTTAATACTGCTGTTGAGTTTACATTGTTGGAATATTATTGTGGTATATTTTATTAAATATTTTAACACACCATTTGGTTCAGAATATTTTTTTTCCTCTTTAAAACCCTAGGTGCGTCTTATGGAGCAAAAAATACAGTAATTGCCGTTTGTTAATGGCTTTCACTGTTTGGCTGCAAATGAGCAATTTAGATACTCACTTTGGTTGGAGACTGATTTTTATTTTCATTTTTTTATTTTTGAGAAGAAATTCTGCTATAATAAAATATTTCACATTAGACTGAATATTAGATGGTGGAATAATTGTCAATTTTATATTAGGCACAATGGGCTTTTTAATCTGTGTGGAGCTGTATACTAAAGTGTTTGGAGATAAAATGTCATAACATCAAGGATTTGCTTTAAATACTCCAGAAAAAAAAAGATTTAAAGAATATAAAATATGGCAAAATGTTAACCACTATTAACATTCATAGAGAGGTATTAGCATAAAGAGTTCATTGTAATCTTCTGAATCCATGTTTAAATTTTTTCAAAAAACTAATATGGGAAAACTTGTAAAACCTAAAACTTTAGTACATTCCATTTTATTCATATATATATTCATATACACACTCACATATATATAAAATATTCCACATTAAATTTTTAATTTTTTTTTCTGGTTATTGCTTTTGAGTTGGAAATATTGTATAGAATGCAAAGTCTGGCAACGTTGATGTATATTGTATTTCTTAAGCATAGTTCTAGTGTCACTACATAATAAATAGCATCCTTTACCAACTAATTCAATAATAAAATAACCCAACTCACCTTTTGCTATACTTAAAAGCACCACTTTCTAAGTACAATTTTTTCTTCTTTTCTTTTGTTGGCATGATAGGTGTACACTGGTAATTTATAAAAATCATGTTCTGGTACACCAATACGCATGGCATTTTAAATGTTGTTATGATTGCATCACTGTGACTTGTGGCACATTGAACAGGAGTTGAAGTGCTGAGAACGCTGTATATAGTCTTCATTGCAATTACTTAATGTCACCAGTATAGCATGGAAGCTATGATATATAATACATATAAATGGGTATGGCTATGTTAGAATATTACTTCAGTTATACATACTTAAATTTAAATTTTATACAATTTTAATGTGTCATGAAATATTGTTAATCTTTTTTATTAATCTCAACCGTTTAAAACATGAAAAACATTCTTATCTGTGGGCTGTTCAAAAATAGGCAGGAAGTCAGATTTGATTCATGGGTCAGAGTTTGCCAATCCTTATTTGGACTATATCTTTATATTTCTTCCATTTCTGTCTTTATGAGGAAGAAGGGGGAGGAGGAAAAGAAGAAAAGGAGTGGGGAGGGTGAGGAAAGGGGAAATGAATTTCATGGTGCAGCTCATCAAAGTCTAAAATCTACTCCGTGGTCAAAGTTAGCTGATTTTCTATCTCTTACGATCACACTTGGACTTCCTTATACTCTAGCTTTGTACTGAAAATATGAAGGAAGAACTATTCAATAGCTCCTGGATTCCCTCAATCAGACTGACATTAATAACTTCCTAAGATTGTTGGTAGTGAGATTACATACTGATTTATTCTCCCTACCTTGATAAAAAAACACAAAATAAGGCCAAACAAAGTTGCTAAATTTTCAGACATCTGATCTCCTCAATTTTACCCGTGTCCACATTGCTGGTATAAACTTTTATGCATACATCATATATAAATTGAACCTCTCCCGCCTACATTTTCTCTTTTTTAAAATACATTCTTTTAGAAGGATCAATCATAAAGAATTAAATTAGAGTTATTATTCTCAGGAAAAAAAACTGAGGCTAAGCCACTTGTATGATGTCTTTTGTAATGATACTACACTCAGCTGTGGCAAAAAAGGGTCAAATACTTCAAAATATTAATGGTGCAGGCTACTGTTCTGAAAAGAACAGGCAAAAGTAAAGAAAAAAGATAAGAAATAGTCTTTCATTTCTCTCTCTCTCACATACAAACCTATATGTGTATGCTTGGGTTTTGTATTTGAGATTTGGTTTTCTAATCTGAGTACCCACCTTGAAAGCAATACTTACTAGAAGATCTTGTGAAAAGAAGCCATCTTTTCCTCTAGAGGACATACTGAACTTGAGTTGAAACCATCATAATTACTTTTAATTACATAATGAGAATCTATCCCAACTTCCTGAACACAGGAGATTCTTATAAACATTTAACCAAAGTCAGAGGTGCTATTTAAATTCTTGGACATAAAATAAACCGAAAAAAGACATTCTATCTGCTGAGGAAAGTAGTAAGATTTCTCAAACAAAATGTAAAGAAATGCAATAAGAAGACGAAGGCAAGTTTATTTACAAAATGTGATTCTTCAAACAAAAAAGAATTCAGAAGAAAGAAATCTTATGAGGCTCAAGGTATGGAAGTATAAGCATTAGCTATACTGGAAGGAATTCCAATTTTCCTTCCTTCTCATTTTGTTACTATCTCAAAATTTGCCTAACTCATGAATTTTACATACTAACACTGTAATGTAGTGGAAGCTAGTGATATAAGTTGGTCACAGAGGAGGGCAGATTGAGAAATGGGCAGAAGAGATGATAGTGTTATAAGTGCTTTTTCTGACATTACAGGGAATTATTCAGCTCTCCAATAATATCTTTGCCTGACCAAGTAGTGGCACAGTGGATAGAGCACTGGGTTGGGACGCAGAGGACCCAGGTTTGAAACCCTAAGATCGCTAGCTTGAGTGCAAGCTCATCAGCTTGAGCGCGGGGTCACTGGCTTGAGCGTGGGATCATAGACATTACTTCATGGTTACTGGCTTAAGCCCAAGGGTTGTTGGCTTGAAGCCCAAGGTTGCTGGCTTGAGCCCAAGGCCACTGGCTTGAGCAAGGGGTCATTTGCTCTGCTGGAGCCTCCCTTCCTATCTCCAGTTAAAGCACATATGAGAAAGCAGTCAATGAACAACTACGTTGCCACAATGAAGATTTGATGCTTTTCATCTCTCTTACTTCCTGCCTGTCTGTCCCTCTGTCTCTCTTGCTAAAATAAATAATAATAATAATAATAATAATAATAATAATAACGTACATCTCTGCTTGCCTAGGGTATTTTGTAACTCTTATCCCTAGGGATAAGAAACTGATAACTCATAGGAAACTACAGGTAATGCAGATGAATCTTTTTCATAGCAATACAAATGAAATTGTACCTTAGAGATATAATCAATTTAAAGATAAACATTATGCTATAACAGTGGTCTCCAAGTATGTTTCAGAGTCCCTTACATATCCCAGAGACCCTTTCAGAGGCCTAACATGTCAGAACTATTTTCTTAATAATATTAAGATATATCTGCCCCTTTTACTTGTATTCCTTTACAAGTTTACAGTGGAGTTTTCCAGAAGCTACATGACATATGATATCACCACAGATGAATGCAGAAGCAGATATGAGAAACCAGATGTTTTCTATTAAGCCAGACATTAAAAAGATTTTCAAAAATAGAAAACAATGCTACTCTGCTCACTAAATTTGTGTTTGTTTTGGGAAGTATGGCTAATTTTCATAAACCTATTACTTATAATTTCAAGGACTATCTCTCACTTGGAAATTACCTTGCCATTATACTTTTTCTGGTATTTCAAATTTATACTTACATTTTAGTACATTTGTAATGTATTTTGCAACATACCATAAAGGAGGAATATATTTTCCTCAAGTTGTTGGCTTACTCATTTACTAAATAAACTTTTATTTCTTTCTTTTTTTTATTACAGAGACAGAGAGGGATAGATAGGGAGAGGCAGACAGGAAGGGAGAGAGATGAGAAGCTTCAATTATTCGTTGCAGCACCTTAGTTGCTCATTGATTGCTTTCTCATATGTACCTTGCCCAGGAGGCTGCAGTAGACCGAGTGACCCCTTGCTTAAGCCAGCGACCTTGGGTCCAAGCTGGTGAGCTTTTGCTCAAACCAGATGAGCACGCGCTCAAGCTGGCGACCTTGGGATCTCAAACCTGGGTCCTCCGTGTCCCAGTCCTATGCTCTACCCACTGTGCCACCTCCTGGTCAGTCAGGCAAACTTTTCTTTCTTAATCATTAGAAACTTCACCTTTCCCTGGCGGGTTGGCTCAGCGGTAGAGCGTCGGCCTGGTATGCGGGGGACCCAGGTTCGATTCCCAGCCAGGGCACGTAGGAGAAGCACCCATTTGCTTCTCCACCCACCCCCCTTCCTCTCTGTCTCCCTCTTCCCCTCCCGCAGCCAAGGCTCCATTGGAGCAAAGATGGCCTGGGCACTGGGGATGGCTCCTTGGCCTCTGCCCTAGGCGCTATAGTGGCTCTGGTCACTGCAGAGCGACCCCCCGGAGGGGCAGAGCGTCGCCCCTGGTGGGCGTGCCGGGTGGATCCCGGTCGGGCGCATGCGGGAGTCTGTCTGACTGTCTCCCCCGTTTCCAGCTTCAGAAAAATACAAAAAAAAAAAAAAAACAACTTCACCTTTATCATACATTAGAGTCTTATGTATACTTGTTTGTTTCCACATGTCGAGTATCTTGCATTAATTTTCCTCTATTATAGTACCAGTTAAGTAATTTTTAAATTATTAAAATTATTTTAATAGGTAGTTAAACAAGGCACCCTCACTATACCTTTTCACATATTTTTCAAAATAAAATTTTTAAGGAAACTCAATATGTTCAAAAATAGCAAGTAAGCATATGAATTGTCAACATAAGTTACTTTCAAACCTGTATGAATTTTTATGAGTTTATTTGAGCCAAATGGTCAACAATTGCCAGGAAGCAAAGTCTCAATGGATTGAGAAAGTGCTCTGGAAAATGGCAGTGTTACCACTTGTTTTATATATTAGAATCAAAGGGGAAAATATAAAGGGGTCACATGAAATTGATTGGTGAGAGATTAGAAGAAAGGTGGGAGAAAGCCAAGGGGGAAATCTCTGGGAATGGATAAAAAGTAAAAATGTATATACTGAAATTTATTTTCCATAGGCAGGTATAGGTAGTTAACAGGTACTTAACATAATAAGAACAATGAGGAGGGTTGTTGGTTCCTGCTCTGGTGGGGTGCCTGCCTTGAGGGGGGCAAGAAAAGAAAATGACCCTTATATTTCAAAGGCATGTCATCAGGTACCTGTTATTGTAGAAGCAAAAGACAACAGACAGGCTAAGTAGCATTGATCTTTGTTAGAGAAAAATACCACCCTAGGACATGACTACCCACCATGAACGGCATTTAGTTAGAAAGTTTTAATTTCAGACCATCTTGTGTGGTCGCTTTAGGTCTCTGAGTTTGCAAGGCCACCATGCCGGCCTCACCTCAGCTTCTCAGGTTCAGCACATGGCCCCTTTCTCATCCTCAGAATTACAGTGGTCCCTCACTTGTCGCGGGAGTTAGGTTCCAGAACACCCCGTGATAGGTGAAAATCTGGGAAGTAGCAACCTTATATTTATTTTATTATATATATATATTAAGGCTTTATAAACCCTCCCCACACTCTTATAAACCTTTCCCACACTTATTTTGCTTATTTACCACAAAACTCATTAAAATAATAAATATATAAAAATACCTATATACCACAAAATCCGTGATATAGAGAAAAATCCGCGGTACAAAATTAGATGTATAAAATTTAAAAATCTGTGATACAGTGAGATCGCGAAAAGTGAACTGCGATATGGCGAAGGATGACTGTCAACTGTTAGCAGAACGTCCAATAGTCTTTTTCCCCCATTCTATAAGGATTTAATTTTTTTCTAGTTTTATTATAATTGAAGGAAATGTTTACCTCACGTTCTTTTCTTCAACCATTCCCCAACACACTTCATCTGAATTCCTCTGACCAGGGGATGAAAGAAGAAACAACCTATTAACCACTCCCCAACCCTCCTACCCAGTTAATGATATCACCATATCTCCCTTCCCCTTTCACGTGGCCATTGAAACTAGCTAATCAGGAAAGAGTAAGACTGTACAGTCACTACTCCAGCCAATGAGGAAAGACCCAGCCTAGGGCTCCTGTTAAGATTAAAAAATAGAACCCAACCCCCTGCCTATTTGCTTGCTGGCTGGCTTTCACTAGCCACAGCACACCCTTCTGCTGAAGTTATTAAAGTTGACTTGCCAAGGTATTTTCTCTCCACGAGCCTTGCTTAATTCCACCTCTAACATAATTGACATATAACATTGTACAAGTTTTTTTTTTTTAATAATTTTATTTTTTTAATGGGGTGACATCAATAAATCAGGATACATATATTCAAAGATAACAAGTCCAGGTTATCTTGTCGTTCAATTATGTTGCATACCCACCACCCAAAGTCAGATTGTCCTCTGTCACCTTCTATCTTGTTTTCTTTGTGCCCCTCCCCACCCCCTTTCCCTCTCCCATTCCCCCCTCCCCCCCATAACCACCACACTCTTATCAATGTCTCTTAGTTTCACTATTATGTCCCACCTACGTATGGAATAATACAGTTCCTGTTTTTTTCTGATTTACTTATTTCGCTTCGTATCATGTTATCAAGATCCCACCATTTTGCTGTAAATGTTCCGATGTCATCATTTCTTATGGCTGAGTAGTATTCCATAGTGTATATGTGCCACATCTTCTTTATCCAGTCATCTATTGATGGGCTTTTTGGTTGTTTCCATGTCCTGGCCACTGTGAACAATGCTGCAATAAACATGGGGCTGCATGTGTCTTTACGTATCAATGTTTCTGAGTTTTGGGGATATATACCCAGTAGAGGGATTGCTGGGTCATAAGGTAGTTCTATTTGCAGTTTTTTGAAGAACCACCATACTTTCTTCCATAATGGTTGTACTACTTTACATTCCCATCAACAGTGTATGAGAGTTCCTTTTTCTCCACAGCCTCTCCAACATTTGCTATTACCTGTCTTGCTAATAACAGCTAATCGAACAGGTGTGAGGTGGTATCTCATTGCCGTTTTGATTTGCATTTCTCTAATAGCTAAAGAAGATGAGCATCTTTTCGTATATCTGTTGGCCATTTGTATTTCTTCCTGGGAGAAGTGTCTATTCATATCCTCTTCCCATTTTTTTATTGGATTGTTTGTTTGTTTGTTGTTGAGTTTTATGAGTTCTTTGTATATTTTGGATATTAGGCCCTTATCTGAGCTGTTGTTTGAAAAAATCATTTCCCATTTAGTTGGCTTTTTGTTTATTTTGTTATCAGTTTCTCTTGCTGAGCAAAAACTTCTTACTCTGATGTAGTCCCATTCATTAATTTTTGCCTTCACTTCTCTTGCCATTGGAGTCAAATTCATAAAATGCTCTTTAAAACCCAGGTCCATGAGTTGAGTACCTATGTCTTCTTCTATGTACTTAATTGTTTCAGGTCTTATGTTTAGATCTTTGATCCATTTTGAGTTAATTTTTGTACAGGGGGAGAGACTGTAGTCCAGTTTCATTCTTTTGCATGTGGCTTTCCAGTTTTCCCAGCACCATTTATTGAAGAGGCTTTCTTTTCTCCATTGTGTGTTGTTGGCCCCTTTATCAAAAATTATTTGACTATATATATGTGGTTTTATTTCTGGACTTTCTATTCTGTTCCATTGGTCTGAGTGTCTATTTTTCTGCCAATACCATGCTGTTTTGATTGTCGTGGCCCTATAATAGAGTTTGAAGTCAGGTATTGTAATGCCCCCAGCTTCATTCTTTTTCTTTAGGATTGCTTTGGCTATTCAGGGTTTTTTATAGTTCCATATAAATCTGATGATTTTTTGCTCCATTTCTTTAAAAAATGTCATTGGAATTTTGATGGGAATTGCATTAAATTTGTATATTGCTTTGGGTAATATAGCCATCTTGATTATATTTATTCTTCCTAGCCAAGAACAAGGTATATTCTTCCATCTCATTATATCTTTTTCGATTTCCCTTAACAATGGTTTATAGTTTTCATTATATAAGTCCTTTACATTCTTTGTTATGTTTATTCCTAAGTATTTTATTTTTTTTGTTGCAATCGTGAAGGGGATTATTCTTTTGAGTTCCTTCTCAGTTGTTTCATTGTTGGCATATAGAAAGGCTATTGACTTCTGTATGTTAATTTTGTATCCTGCGACCTTACTGTATTGGCTTATTGTTTCTAGTAGTCTTTTTGTGGATTCTTTGGGGTTTTCGATGTATAGGATCATATCATCTGCAAAAAGTGATACCTTTACTTCTTCTTTTCCGATATGGATGCCTTTTATTTCTTTGTCTTGTCTGATTGCTCTGGCTAGAACCTCTAGTACCACATTAAATAAGAGTGGAGAGAGTGGACAACCCTGTCTTATTCCTGATTTAAGGGGGAAAGCCTTCAGTTTTGTGCCATTTAATATGAGGTTAGCTGATGGTTTATCATATATGGCCTTTATCATGTTGAAATATTTTCCTTCTATACCCATTTTGTTGAGAGTCTTAAACATAAAATTGTGTTGTATTTTATCGAAAGCCTTTTCTGCGTCTATTGATAAGATCAGGTGGTTTTTGTTCTTTGTTTTGTTGATATGCTGTATTACGTTAACCGTTTTACGTATGTTGAACCATCCTTGAGATTCTGGGATGAATCCCACTTGATCATGATGTATTATTTTTTTAATATGTTGCTGTATTCGATTTACTAGTATTTTGTTTAGTATTTTAGCATCTGTATTCATTAGAGATATTGGTCTGTAGTTTTCTTTTTTTGTGCCATCCTTGCCTGGTTTTGGTATGAGGGTTATGTTGGCCTCATAAAATGTGTTTGGAAGTATTGCTTCTTCTTCAATTTTTTGGAAGACTTTGAGTAGAATAGGAACCAAGTCTTCTTTGAATGTTTGATAAAATTCGCGGGTATAGCCGTCAGGGCTGGACTTTTATTTTTGGGGAGGTTTTTAATGGTTTTTTCTATTTCTTCTCTACTGATAGGTCTGTTTAGGCTTTCTGCTTCTTCTTGACTCAGTCTAGGAAGGTTGTATTTTTCTAGGAATTTATCCATTTCTTCTAGGTTGTTGAATTTAGTGGCATAAAGTTTTTCATAGTATTCTACAATAATTCTTTGTATATCTACGGTGTCCGTGGTGATTTCTCCTCTTTCATTTTGGATTTTGTTTATATGAGTTCTTTCTCTTTTTTCTTTGGTAAGTCTTGCCAAGGGTTTGTCAATTTTGTTGATCTTTTCAAAGAACCAGCTCCTTGTTCTATTAATTTTTTCTATAGTTTCTCTGTTCTCTAATTCATTTATTTCTGCTCTGATTTTTATTATCTCCTTTCTTCGGCTGGTTTTGGGTTGTCTTTGTTCTTCTTTTTCTAGTTCCTTAAGGTGGGAAGTTAAGTGGTTCACTTGGGCTCTCTCTTGTTTGTTCATATATGCTTGAAGTGATATGAACTTCCCTCTTATCACTGCTTTTGCTGCATCCCATAGATTCTGATATGTCGTATTGTCATTTTCATTAGTCTGTATATATCTTTTGATCTCTGCACTTATTTCTTCTTTGACTCATTCATTTTTTAAAAGTATGTTGTTTAGTTTCCACATTTTTGTGGGATTTTTTTCCTCTTTTTTGCAGTTGAATTCTAGTTTCAAGGCTTTATGATCAGAAAATATGCTTGGTACAACTTCAATTTTTCTGAATTTGCTGATGTTGTTTTTTTGGCCCAACATATGGTCAATTCTTGAGAATGATCCATGTACACTGGAGAAAAATGTATACTCAGTCACTTTGGGATGAAATGTCCTGTAGATGTCTATCATATCCAGATGCTCTAGTGTTTTGTTTAAGGCCACTATGTCTTTATTGATTCTCTGTTTGGATGACCGATCTAGAGCCGTCAGTGGTGTATTGAGGTCTCCAAGTATGATTGTGTTTTTGTCAGTTTTTGTTTTAAGATCAATAAGTAGCTGTCTAATATATTTTGGTGCTCCTTGGTTTGGTGCATATATCTTAAGAATTGTTATGTCTTCTTGATTCAGTGTCCCCTTAGCCATTATGAAATGGCCATTTTTGTCTCTGAGTACTTTTCCTGTCTTGTAGTCAGCATTATCCGATATGAGTATTGCTACACCTGCTTTTTTTTGGATGTTATTTGCTTGGAGTATTGTTTTCCAGCCTTTCACTTTGAATTTGTTTTTATCCTTGTTACTTAGATGAGTTTCCTGTAGGCAGCATACAGTTGGATTTTCTTTTTTAATCCATTCTGCTACTCTGTGCCTTTTTATTGGTGAGTTTAATCCGTTTACATTTAGTGTAATTATTGATACTTGTGAGTTCCCTATTGCCATTTTATATCTTGCTTTCTGTTAGTTTTGTGTCTTGTTTGATCCTTCTCTTTCGTTTTTCTATCTTTTGTTTTTATTTGGTTGTATTCCATACATCTTTCCTCTGTTGCTATCTTTTTTATCTCATGTGCTTCTGTGGTGGTTTTTTCAATGGTGGTTACCTTTGAGTAATGAAAAGGGTCCCTACCCTGTTCATTGTAGCGAACTATTTTGTGAGTACTTTTGTACTCCATCGTCCTTTGCTACTGTTAATCTCCATCTTCTCCCCCTCTTTCTTTTTGTTGTTGTCACAGTTTAAATTTGGTTTTATTGTGTTCTTCTTGGAGCTTTTACTTGTGGCTCTGTTTTTTTTTTTTGTTGTTGTTCTTTGTATCTGATTGGAGAACCCCCTTTAGTAATTCCTGGAGTGGGGGTTTTCTGATGATAAATTCCCTCATCTTTTCTGTATCTGTGAATGTTTTTATTTCTCCTTCATATTTGAAGGATAGCTTTGATGGGTATAGAATTCGTGGCTGAAAGTTCCTCTCTTTCAGGACTTTAAATATTGGGGTCCACTCTCTTCTAGCTTGTAGAGTTTCTGCTGAGAAATCTGATGATAATCTAATGGGCCTTCCTTTATATGTTGTATTCTTCTTTTCCCTGGCTGCCTTGAGAATTTTTTCTTTGCTGTTGGTTTGTGTCAATTTCATTATGATATGCCTTGGTGTAGGTTTGTTGGGGTTAAGAAAACTCGGAGTTCTGTTTGCTTCTTGAACTTGAGGCTTTAGTTCTTTCCACAGGCTTGGGAAGTTCTCATCTATTATTTGTTTGAGTATGTTCTCCATTCCATTTTCTCTCTCTTCTCCCTCTGATATACCTATTATTCTTATGTTATTCTTTTTGATGGAGTCAGATAATTCTTGTAGGGCTATCTCATTTTTTTTTAATTTTTGAGTCTCTTTCTTCTTCTCTCTGTTGTGCCTCAAGTTGCTTGTCTTCTATTTCACTAATCCTCTCTTCTATCTGACCTGTTCTATTAGCTAAGCTTGTTACTTCGTTTTTCAGCTCGTGAATTGAGTTTTTCATCTCTGTTTGATTTGTTTTTATAGTTTCAATTTCCTTGGACATATATTCTTTGTGTTCATTGAGTTGTTTTCTGAGCTCCCTGAATTGCCTTTCTGTGTTTTCTTGTATATCTCGGAGGATTTTTAGGATTTCTATCTTGAATTCTCTGTCATTTAGCTCCAAGGTTTCCAATATATTAAATTTTTTCTCCATAGATTTTTCCTCATCTAGCTGTGTTACCTCTCTTTCTTTTGTATCCATGATATTCGATTTTCTCTTTCTTAATGGCATCTGAGGGTGGTTTTGTTGATAGTATTAATGAGATTTAATAAAGAATAAAAAGTTAAAAAAATAAAAATAATAATAAAAAAAATAAAAAATCGAAAAGAGTTGTTTTTTTTAAAAAAATTAATAATGAAATAAAGAAAAATAAAATAACATAAAAATTTAAAAAAAAGGAAATTATTCCCCCCCCTCCTTTTTTCCTCTCCTCTCCTCTCCCCTCTTTCTTGAGAAAACCTTGTGGTGAACTGTGAATTATAACAAACAATGCCTGTGATGGAGGGCCTGAATTGGGGAAAAGTAATAAAGGGGCAAAAAAAAAAAAAAAAAGAAAAAATAAAAAAAAAGAGCATATGGACCCACAAAAAGCAAATAAGGAATAAAATTGGGTCAAGAATAAAATGATTTGCTTTTAGGTGTTGGTTGTCTAAGAGTTATGATGAGAGGAATAAGAGGAAAATGGAAAAAATGAGGGGACAAATTAAAAAATTACTATTGTATTTAGTGGAACAAGAACTAGATAATATGGAGAGCCAGGGATGGGAGCACTGCTAGTGAGTTAAAAAGGTGAAGTAAAACCCCTCCAAAATGCCACAAACATAAGTTTGAGTCCCAGATAAGATAATTTGTTATTGAGGTTTGAATGAGAGGAGATGTAAAGGAGAAAGGAAGAAACTAATATAGAGGGAGAAAAGAAAGAGAGAGAGAGAAAAAAAAAGAGGGAACCACTAAAAGAAGAAAAAAGAAAGGAGAGAGAGAGAGAGTTAAGGGTTTTGGAGTGCAACCCTCATAGAGAGAAAGGAAGAGAAGAGAAAAGATAATGGGAGATGTAACACTTATGGGTAGTGTAGTTCAAGGAGAGGAGAGAGTAAGACCGGCAGAGAGTTAATCGGCCAAATTGGAGGAGGAAAAAAAGTATCAAGAATGAAGATAAGAGAAACAAACGAACAAATATAATAAAATGGGATAAGTTATAAAGTCTGCAGATTATTCTTGATTTTGAGAGGTTATCTTCTTGCTTTTTCTTTTCTCTCCCTCTTCCTGGTCGGTGACTCTGTACCCCAGGTTCTGCCCCTTTGGCACGCTCAGGTAGAGGTTTGCAGTTGATAAGTCTCTATGGCAATGTCATGTATTGTGTTTTAGTCTCATTGGCAGTCAAGGCTCATTAGCATTTATAGGCTCCGACAGTGAGAGAGCCCGTGTTCCTGGAGCCTTTCTCCTAGTCTTTCCTTCCTCAATTAGTAGCCTGATAATCCAGCTATGGGGTTGCTGCTTCCTCTGCCTGGATAGTAAGAGGCTCAAAGAGCTGGCAACTCCCCACTCTATTTCCACTCAGCACAGGGCTCTGGGTAAGGCTCAGTCAGTCAGAGCTGCTAGCATAATCAGGCAGGCTTTCCGCCCACTCAAAGACCTCTGGCTCTGCCACTCTGTCCGGTAACACAGGCGGGCACCCACTTCCGGGTCGCTTGGAGGAAACTCTCACTCACTGTCTGCGCGCGCAGACCAGGATATCCGGCCAGCAGTCTCATGCTCTGAGTGAAACCCCCAACCGCAGGGAAAAGTTGCAGCGTTGGAATTGAGTCTCGCTCTGTCCCCGTGCGCGGCTTTTGCAAGGCGCTGGGGCGGCCCGAGATTCTGCTTTAGCCCACACAAAGGCCCCTGACTCTGCCCCTCTGTGCGATAACACGGGCGCGCACTGCTGAGGCACTCGGAGGAATCGCTCACTTCCTATCTGCGCGCACACACCAGGATATGAGGCCGGCCGCGTTTCCCTCTGAGTGAAACCCCCTCCAGCATGGAAAATCTCCACCGTTGGAATTAGTTCTCACTCCCTCCTGTGCGTGGCTTTCCCAGGGTGCTGGGGCTGCCCAGAGACTCTGCCCTCGGCCCACAGAAAGGCCTCTGACCCTGCCTCTTCGTGGAGCAACACGGGCACCCACTCCCGGGGCCTAGGAAGAAATCTCTTGCCCACTAACTGCGCGCACGCCGACCAGGAGACCGGGTAAAATGGCCGCTCCGCTTGTCTTTCTTTGTTTGGGTTTGGCGCGAGTGTTAGCTTGTATTGCCCGGGTTGCCACAGGATCAGATTTTCCTCGGCTTGGATCTCCGTGCCACAGCCTGGTTCAGCCGTTTGTGCCGCGGCCTGGATCTATTCACCCCCTTTGCCCGCCTCAGTTTCTATATTCACAGTTACCAGAGAAAGCCACCCTGTTTAGGTTAGTGAGGAAGGTGGAGCATTTCTTACTCCCTATTTCCTTCAGGGTTTGGTTATATATTTAGCCAATTTTTCACTCGACCATACCTTTGGGTGTATTGCGAAGCATCTGGAGGCTCCAAGTATAGGTTTTTCTGTTTCTGGTTGAAGATCTTGTTGAGTTTTGGGGGAGATTTATCGGTATCGCTTCCTACCCCGCCATTACTCTGACATCATCTCCAACATTGTACAAGTTTTTGATGCACAACATAGTGATTTAGTCTATGTATCCAATGTGAAATGATTACCACAATAAGTTTATTTAACATTCATCACCTCGCGGTTATATATTATTCTCTATGAGAACTATTAAGAATCACTCAGCAGTTTCCAAATATACAATATAGTACTTAATAATCTTTAGACTGAGTTGAAAATTAGTCTATAAAACTCCAAAACCTATGGTATATTGAGCAACTACAATGCCACTTAAACTTACAAAGTGCTTTACAATGACATACATGTTAGTTTTAGTTAAAACTTCTTTCTTACATAATGTCTCAACTCATGTTTTAATGTCGGATGGAATACAAGAAGTTCAAAAAGTATTAACATTTTTACTTAAAATTTACTTATATTTATGTAGGGCCAGTAGTCACTGACATCACAGCCAGGCACGTGCAGGTTCTCATTGAATTCAGGCAGACGGTTAAGAAAGAACAGAGCTGAAAAATGGTGGGCCATTACTTTATTCTAGCTTCACACCCAGCAGGTGAGTGAAAACACACAGCGTTCTAAAACCCACTCATTCAGAGCTCACAAAGCTACTGACACATCTGGGTTTTCCTAGAATCAAAGGCCCCCACCAGCTTATTCACCTCTGGTTCCCTATCTGCACACCTTCCCCCTTCTCATCTCTGTACAAACTGGCTTCTCCTTCAGCGCTCTGTCATCTTGGCTGCTTTCTCCTTTTGTTTCTTCACAAACTTTTCTGGGCACGAAACCCCTCCTCCAGCAACATCAGTGTAACAATGGCCCTTCCCAAGCAGGAAGGTAATTAGCAGTTTCACCTGGCAGCACCATTTTTAACAAAGTGAACAAACATAAAAATCACATCTACAAACTTATTTGCCCAAAAATTTACTATATTTTTTCTTTTCAAATCGCTAAAAGCCACTTTTTATGATTTTTAGTTTGAAAAAAACAAGAGTTCTAATATATTTTCATATTTAGCATATTGCGATTGAGTGTGCTAAAATATCCATTGTTAGCCAAAAATTAGGTAGCACAATTTTTTCTGCTCTATTTTTGGGTTACAAAGCTGTCGTGTTTCTGTGAATACTTGCCTCAGATGTTTCCTCTCCCACTCCTTTGTTACCTCAGTGAAGAATGACATAGAAAGAAGCAACAAAAATTGGTAATATCATAAAAGATAAATCTTAAAATTGTCTTCTATTTTTTTTTGTATAAAATATGATACATATTAACAAACAACAATGAACTACTATGATGCTTAGCTTTATAGGTCAATTTGACTCCTATGGGGCACCTAGATTAAATACTCTTTCTGGGTGTGTCTGGGAAGCTGTTTCTGGATGAGATTTTGCATTTGAATCAGTGGACCTTGTAGAATAGATTGCCTTCCCCACTGTGAATGGGCATTAATCATTTCATTGAGGGCCTGAATAGAGTAGAAGAAAAATAATAGAAAATATATATTTTTTTAAAAAACTCTTTTTTTTTGCTTTTGTTTTTTTTGCCTTACTTGTAATGCTGGGACATCTCACTTAATCTTCTCTTGCCCTCTGACTGGATTGTGTGCTGTTGCCTACTCTGGTTTCAGGCCTTTAGACACATACTGAATTATATCACTGGTTCTCCTCAGTCTCCAGTTTGCAGACCACAGAACTTCTCAGCTTCCATAATTATGTGAGACAATTAATCATAATCTATCTAACATCTATCTATCTATCTGTCTATCTATCTATCATCTATCTATCTATCTATCTATCTATGTGTATATATCCTATTGATTCTGGTTTTGTGGAGAATCCTAACAACTATTTTTGCTATAAAAAGAAATTAGCAAAAGCAGCAACAGCTTTAGCATTTTAGACACACATCTGAATGGCTACTCCATAGTTCTTTGTCTTTCTAATTATTCATTCATCTATTTGTATTAAGTATTTCCTACATATCTCTTATAAGAGGTTTTAATTGTTATATTTTCTCTTTTTTCAGTTTAATTTATGTAATATGAAACCACATGCATAATGGCTATATGGTTCTTAATATGAATGCTTTTCTTTCTTCAGTTCTTCAGGATTTCTATATAAAATGTCTTGGCATAACTAACGTATTCCACATTTCACTGCCTTTGAAATTCCAAGAGGGGTTTCCTGTACTCTTTTTGGCCTTTCTGACTGTCTTTCTTCTCTTTTTCTCCCCAGATTCTTCTGGGCAGTAATATCAAACAACTATGAGGATATCTGATACTTCCAGAGAGAGGATTTTCTTATTGAAAAAAATTTTTGGAAACAGGAAATCATTTTTAGTTAACCACATTCAGAGCTCCAAAGCTAAAAGCTCTGGAAAGTTTTATTTTATTGCTTTTTGATGTTAGCATAATGTAGGCTCCCATACTTAGTTGGATATCTTTATTGGAATTATTACTTTAGAAGGTAATACACAAAAATGTCCTCCACAATAATGCTGATGGGGGTGCCAATAGTTCTATTATCTATCTATCTATCTATCTATCTATCTATCTATCTATCTATATATCTATCTATCTACCTATCATCTATCTATCTATCATCTATCTATCAATCATCTATCTATCTATCTAGCTATCAATCATCTATCATCTATTTATCCATCACCTCCTGTAAAATAAGCAATGTATGTACAACAATAGACCTATATATTGCAAATAAATAAAACTAGAATAATAAGTAGTGATGTATAATATAACATGAAGGAAATTATTTTGGTATTTCATGGAGAACTGTTATAATATATGATGCATTCAAATTTGTGTGTTTGCTTTTGAATATGCAAATTACTTTTATAAATTCCAAAAAGGTTCAGAAGAAGGCAAAGAATGTCAAACACAATCATAATCTGTTAATTTTGTTTATATGGAAGCACATGACCATAGCACTACTTTGACTCAAGTGATCCAAGTTTACGCTATAGCATCTACAGTAAACCCAATGAAATAGAATTAAATCAAAAGGGGTTAAAGAACACCCCCTCTTCACTTTGTTGGCTTCTCTCTACTCAACATGTAAATTGCCAAGCAACAGAGAGAAAAATTAGTGAAATAACTCACAATTCTTTATTTTGGTTGCATTCTTTATTTTGGGTAAGATTCATGGAAAAGATTCAAACACAGGTTAAGTGCTCATCATTTTTTCTATACTCCAGAGTCATTCATATCTCTTTCATGTAACTATCTTGAGAAACTAAAAGGAAAACCAAAAGCTACATCAGCATTTCTTTTTTGTACGTGCCATGTAGCCTGAGGAACATGAAGAAGAATCACCACCTCTTCTGGTGACCTAATTGTGGACCTGCCTAGGAAGGAGTGAATCTCTGCACCACAACACCCTGAGGCTGGTGCATGCCAGTTTCACTAGCAGTCATGGGAGCACACTACAAGGGAAACCAGAGTCCAGGGCAGTGTAATCAGCTTTGGGACTGCAAACAGGTCAAATTCCCAGTGCTACTAGGCAGAGAGCTGAACATGCTTGGTTGGTTGGAGAACCTCACAAGGGAAATGTTTCTCTTTCCCCCACTGTATGCTTCCTGTTACAGTGATCCCATCTGTAGCATTCACCACTGATGCACAGTGCTTATATCAGTGTAGGTGTTCAGTTAATAATTAAAGAATAAAATAAAAGTTATTAACTGCCCCATAGAGATGGCTAGTGTCAAAGGGACCTGGGGCCACTCTGAGAATTTTAGAGGGTATCTATCAGATATATAGAGAGCTCTGATGGGAGATGACTGTCACAGAAGCTGATGCCTAGAAAGAAACCACTGGTAATTATAACAATCCCTGAGAGAAGAATGAGAAGCAGTGGGAGGAGAGCCACCTTGAGTTGCATCTCTTGCTAACCAAAATTGCCATTGAAATCATCAGTCCAAAAAATTCGGTTCCCAGCTCTCTTCTGGGTCCCAAAGTAAATGTCCACTTTGGACATACAGAGCGTATTCTGTCCTCAGATGTATACATGATATTGTTTGGGTGTATATTCTCAAAACAATTTTGTAAATTTTGTCTTAAAGTTTATAAGTGGCAGATCTAGAATTGAAAGAGCAAGGGGGAGGAAAGTAAAAATGTATGCGACTCATTGTTTATCATTCAATTTAGTGCAATCTAATATGCACTTTTTTTGTGGATTTACTGAAAGCTTAGGATATTTGCTAAACCTCCTATTTCTTTGAGACTGTACTTTAAGATATTTATAACTTCAATTATCAATTCTTTAGGAGTTAGGTAAAGAACTGACTCATATGACCTCAACCCACATAAGTCTGGGTTATACAAGATCATTGATTTCACCGCTGAAAAATTGTTGAGCACTTATTAATGTTCAATAAATTACACTGGACACATTACAGAAGGGAATGCCTAAGCATGAGTATTTCACAGATAGTATTTCCCTGAGAGGACTCACCTGGCTGAGAACTGTACTTGTTTTCATTTTCTCAAGCTTATTATCTCTTGTTAGGTACCTCTATTGAGAAAAGGCCCACCTTTGTAAGGGTTTTTAAAATCACATTACAGTGAAATTTTGCCAGGACTAGCTGGTATGCAGAGTGCTACAGCAGGTGCTGTGAGTGGATGTCCTGATGAAGAGCCAGCTTCCTGTAAAAAGGGGCTTACTGATTGTGAGGAAAGCAAGCGCTGCCAGCCAGACGGACAATCCCTGCACACGGGTGTTGCCGGGTCTGCATCCTAGACCTCTGCTTACCAGAGGGCGTGGACTGCCTGTTTGAAATGATAGCTTCAGAGTTTCCTTGGACTATACCAGGGGCATCTTTCCAAATTCAGTGTTTTCAGTGAGCCAATTTAACTTAAGTCTTTATATTTAGCTACTCCTTTTCACTGAAGTACCCAATATCTTTACATCTAAAAAAATGAATCTAACTATTGTGAGTGGCTGGATCACTATAAATGGATTCACAGAACTAATTAGAGAAAACTGAATTGGATGCTAACGTGTATTGAATATAACTTTCAAGAGATTATATCTGATTTTTTATAAGGGAACTGAGATGTATACAAATATCATCCTATGTGTGCTGAGATTTCTTGCTACTTACCTACTGACTTGGCAAAATCCTATTTTATTTTATTTTATTTTTCAAAAATCTTGATTAGGCCATGTCTCTCCTTTGTTCACAATCCTTTATTTTGATTGTTATGTTTTTAATTTACTGATTGTAGCAAGAGAGGAAGGAAGAGAGAAAGAGAGAGAAACATAGATCTGTTGTATGTGCCATGACTGGGGATTGAATTGGTAATCTCTGCACTTCAGAATGATGTTGTAACCAACCAAGCTATCTGGCCAGGATCTTATTTTATTTATTTAATATAAATTCTGGAAGATACAAAAAATTAGAATAAAAAAAGGAAAAAGAAAGCATCCATAATCTTATATTCTTCAACCACTATGTTTGATGTATTTGTCTGTCAGCAAAATCTACTTTCTACGTATGTGTGCTCCATGTTTCCTCTGCAGTAACTTTTTAAGCTAATATTTATTGAACATATGTTAGCCACAATTCCTAGATTGTCTACTCATTACTTCATTTCATCCTCACTCAAATCCTATGAATTAGACACTATATTTTACAGATGAGAAAACTGAAGTTCAAAGAAGTTTAATTAAAAACCCCACACCACACAGTCAGTCAAGGAAGGATTGAAATTCACACCCAGGTAGGTCTGATTCCAACGCTCAGCTGTTAGCTCTCACTATTTATCGCCAGTATTGAAAGGGAGATCACAAATACCAACATGTTTGAAGATCTGTTATCCACGTGACTAGAGTAATAACCACGTTTTTTTTTCCAAGTGGGAAAAAATGTTATATTCCCTGAAAACTGTTAATCCATGCATTTGTGGTTAATTTTAACAGAGCTGGAGACAACTGAGACCTGGATGTCCTCCTAAAGCCAATGTCACCTTTCCCACTCAGAAACATTTGGCAATTCTAACTAAGCCACATGTGTTCATTTCTCACATATGGGGCAGCGAACAGATGTGCAGACCCTACAATGCACAGAGGAGCTTGTGCTGGAGACTATTTTTTTCCACACTTGATGATCCAGTTCTCTGGGGAAATATTAAGTCATTGAAGTTGTATGCAGTTCTAATAAGAGCACAAGAGGTTTTAACATTTTTTTAATCAAGTGGACAATAATTACATGATGCAGCCCAAATATATTTATTTTAGCTGAAAATGGACCGGAATCATTGAATTCAGATTTCTCTGACTACAAAGGTGATTAGGCACAGTTCAGTTTGGGCTAAGGCGTAAGGTGGTATACATTGAAAATCTCACCTGCATCAACACCTGTTCTTTGCCTCAGTTCCTCTGAGAAGTTGGGATAATAACACCCTGAAGTGCTGTTGTATGGGACAACAGATAGTCCATGCAAGTACTCATGACCATGACTGACTCACAGTTTGCTTAAATTTAAAAAAAATGTCAGCAATTCAACTCTAGGACAGATTAGTGAACAGAATCCAAACCTTGAAAATACATTCTCTTCTAATTTTAATGGGCTTCGTATATTTATTTTTATCTTAAAATACATGATTTAAAATTCCAGAGAAAACTTCAAACATGCTTAATTCAAAACTATTGTTCCTAGACTTTTATCTCATTGTTCTTTATGCTTAGCTTGCTTAGGACTTAATTCAACATTAAGAGCATTCTCATCCTCTCCCCAGTTTTACATAAATTGCCATGTCATTTAAAGTACCATATTTCCCCACGTATAAGATGCAGTTTTGGGGGAAAAATTTGGGGTCTAAAAACTGGGTGCGTCTTATACAGTGGTTGTAGATTTTTTAAATTTGCATTTCCCACTTTTTCACACTTGTTTTTGTGCTCATTGTTAAAGACAGTGATTTGTCATTAGGCACAGATGAGGACAAGCTAATGGATGGGAGTTTTGACAGTGATGAGGAGTTGTATAAATTTTATGATGAATAAAACTTGAGTTCAATAACTTTATGTAAAACTTTTTTTTTATAAAGTTTGGGCTCAAAATTAAGGTGCGTCTTATATATGGAGAAATATGGTACTAATCATATACCTTTATAATGTTTATTAGCTTTGCATCTTTGTGATCTTTTAGTATTAAATCATGGTTTTCTCTATCATTTTAATGATTTATCCAAACTCCAAATCACAAAGTTTTAAAACTGCAAAATTGAAATGATCTAGTATAGAAGAACTATAAAGTCGAATGAGCTTTATAGCAAATCAGAAAGATGGCTCTAAACCCCTGTGCTGTCTTTTGATGAGTGCAACCTTGATGTCCTGGTTTGGCTTCCTAATCCATAGAATGAGATCTTAATGTCAGTCAGGCTTTCTTCCAAGGATATTGTAAAGGAAGATATTATGTACAAAAGCCCTCTGTAAACTCTGTAGTCAGAGTATGAGATCTTGTGTTTCTAATTCTTCATTGTGAGAGATAAGAGGAAAGAAGTGAATGTGCCCTATAGGCTGTACAGTGCAAATGTTGTACATAACATTGTGCAAGGGTTTATTTCTTTAATCCTTCATGATGGAGGTACGGTGGTGTGAGCCGAGGTTTTGCAACATTATAGACACTTGTAGAAAGAGAGCACACAATACTAAGAAGAATCTGACAGAGGGTCAATAAGTGGTTGAGAGTGTGTCCTGTAGGTGTCCAGAGAAGGAACGAGAACTAGAGGCTGCCTGGGTTCTTCAGGGAAACCTACAAGAGGGTTTTTTGTTTTGTTTTGTTCTTTTGACCCCAGCATTGGATTTTGAGTAGCACTGAAATAACCAGAAGAAAGAAGAGCTTGGGGGGGGGTATTCTTGTTGGCAGAACAGCCTGAGCGAACATGTTCAGAGGTAGAAGAGCATAGGACTGAGCAAAGGCTGATTTGGATGCAGCAGAGCCTCCCTGTAGGGAAGCAGTGGGAGATGAACTGGCAAGGCCGAGCGAGTCTAAATGGAATGCCAAGAGAATGATGCGCTTTGTTAACACAGCACATTTAAAAGGAAGGCCACTAAAGGATTTTTGATCAGGAGAATGATGTGGTAAAAATTGTGAACTTAAGCTTCAGACACACCAATTTCTAATCCAAACTGGCCTTCTAGCCAATGTTTTCTTAGGCAACACTTACTGGAAATGCATGGTGCAGTGGAAAAAGTGTGAGTTTGGGTGTCAAGGGACAACCTTTGGAATGCGAGGCCTCTTTCTGGACCTACCTTTGGACCAGCGTGGCAGGAAAAGCCACTGCCTTATACCCTGGTTCTTTCTCATCATTTCTGAAACCATTTCTGCTACATTTTTATTTCATTGCATTTCTATCAGTGTTCCTCCAGGTTAAGAGTACAAAAACAGGTTACACGATGTTTTCTTCTAATAGTCTTCGAAATGTTCCAAACTGTCCTGCCTGTCTGCTATTAATTCTTTTTCCATTCCCTTATTGCTCAATCTCCCTTAGTTGGTCACGTTGTCTTTCAGCATAGAGTGTGTTACTACATCACAATTAGAAGCATATGATTACATTATAAGTGACCATTTCCTGTTTATGCCCTCTGTCACTAACAAATTCCAAGTTACATTTAATGCTATTTTAACATCAGATATGCTTGCACTATTTAAAAGTACCTTAAGCACAGCTTTATGCAGAGTTTGAAAATTATCTTTATATCTATTGAGGCATGTGTCAATCACATTTTTGGCCAGAAAAAAAAAATTGGTTCTAAAGCTATTGGTTGGTCCGATATTGATTATTTAGGTATTGAAATGCTAGCAGTAAGATTCCCCCCCCCTTTTCTTGTATTTACTGGGGAAATAGAAACAATCTAATCATCTGTTCTCAGTCTTTCAAAACTGGAAAGAAGAGTGAACTTAAGTTTTCACATATTCGTTGATTTTTATCATGGTTCTCTAGAGTGGCAGAAACCTGTAATCATATAATATATATGTAGCTTTGGAACCAGCATTATTTAAATCATGTTTCACAAACTAGTATACAAAGGGCAAGTCTTGTGTACCTGCTGAGCCAATAAAGAGGACTGAATAGAACCATTAAAATTATCCACTGAAGGATGAAATAGAAACATGGAAACCCAAATGGCCAGAGCAGAGAATCAAAAAATCACAATTTCAAACTTTCTGTTTATTTCTTTCTCATAGACGTGGGATGTGACAAGGTAAATTAGCTCAACTTTAAAAATACGTTTTTATTTTACTTTTTACATTGCAAAATGCTTTAGATACCCAAGCGATAATGGTCTTTCTATAGATCAGTTTGAGATCTTTAGGAAGCAAACATTAAGCAATGTTGGAAACACCTGTGGTAATTTATGAATCTGGAAACCATAGTAATATCATTGTCATCTGAGTTTTAAGTTGTTATAAATCAGAATGGACTTAGAATACCAATACTATAAATTTATTTCCTATGCTTACAGATCAGTAACATTTTGTAAAAATAAAATAATCTTTATAAAATGTTTTTTTCAGGCTGTTTATCCTCTAGTTTATTATTGTTTCACTTTATATGTTCAGAGGTGAAATTACTTGGAACCAGACATTGAGAGGGTCCATATGTACCTCTGGTGTTTCTACTAGTCTGTTATAATCTCTCTTTGGAAAATTATTTAGATAAACCCAATCTTTTTCAAATAAAAATTTGAGTTAATTGAAATGGATTGATTTTTAATAAAATAACTAATTTCTATTAGGAAAGTCAGAATTCATACTGAAGCAAGATAAAAAAAAAACGCATGGACTCTTCATAAGAATAAAAATATCTTTTGCCACTTCTTGAAAGCTATGCTCTTAGAAATTGCATTTTCAAAGCCAGCACTTTTCTCAGATGATGAAATAATTGAAAACTGAATGTTTTAAATTAAAGAAAGAATGCTTGTGTGTGGGGGGGTGAAGGAAAAAAATATAATCCTTAGAATTATACTTAATTCTAAGTACAGTTATTAATTCCCACCATGAAACTTAAGAAGTCATTAACACTTGTATGATATCAACTGTGCACAGTCTATGGCATTATCCAAATGATACACATGGCGTGGTCACTGGTTATATTCAAGTGGGAGAAATATGTGAATATGTCTCTGTGTGCACAGATGTATGAGAATGTAAATATCAGAGCACATTTTAGAAAACACAAGAACAAGAGTACATTTTAAAATATTGTCACAGAAATGTGCACATAAAAGGGGACCTGGAGACCAAAAATTAATTAATGCAGACAGTTCAATGAAAAGGTAAGTTTGCATAGTTTAGGAGGAGGATGGGAAAGTGATTGAGCACAGAGAAAGGAAGCACAGAAATACTGTGTGTCACATACCTTAGTGTTCCACTCTCCCTCCTTTTAAAAAATCTGCTTAAAAAATGGGCCTTCACTGGTCTCAGTGTTCTCTGGCTTCTGGGGGAGTTTGGGACTCTATTTCTTCTATATTCGGCTCATGTCTTCCCAGCCTTTTTGGATTAAGAGTGGTAACACCTCGTTGCTGCTGGCCCTCATTGCTGTCCTATCAGTGGTGATCCACTTTCATTACATTCAAACTTTTATAATGTCACTTTGTAAATACTTCTGGAATGATTTCTTTTCTGCAGGAAAATTAGCTGATCTAGGTTAGTATTAGATGGTTCCAGGAAACAAATTCCTTGAAATGAGATTTTTGGATTGGTATCTCATATAGTAGGTGATAAGGGTAGGGATAATTTCCTTCCTGCAAGTGTGAGGGAAAAAAATATGAGTAATCCTTGGCATATAGGAGCATGATAAATATTCAGGTTATCACTATGTTTGTGTGAGTGTTGAGCTGGCACTTGGCTAATCTGATAATTAAGATTTCAGAGTCACTTAGCTTCATCTCCTACAGAATACAGATGGGGAAAAAGAGAATTAAAACTATGAACATGTAATTACAAATATGCAAAGAATTGCACATTTTACTGAGCAACTTTGAAGGAGCCTCTTTCTTCCATAGTCACCCAAAAGACATAGCTGATAACCAAGTTCAGAGTATGATTATGAAGGTTGCAGTCATAGTACTAATCATAAACTAGACATTCCAAACCCCTTATGCTATGGGAAAAGCAATTATTAAGAAACAGTGCAACCTTGACTTACTGGATAGTATACTGGCATATCAATGTACACTATGGCACACCATAGATGAAGTTAAGAACTGTGCATCTGCAAATTCCCTGAACTTCCCTGGCCTCACAAGCAGATATTGACTCTCTTCAGACTCTTACCCACCAGTGGGCCCATAGAGTTAAAACCCACCATTGCCTGGATTGGGTTACAAGGCCAACTCAAAAAAGGAGAGTTAAGTTTCAAGTCACCTGACCAGTAGAAAAAGTCTCATCCAGCAGAAGTACTTGCAAAGGCTAAGGAAACATGAAATTGGATGGTGGAAGTAGGCAGTTATGATAATCAATTTGTTCTAGTGGCTGGTTAGAGAGGGAGAAGTTAGACACTGTGTTTTATGGTATTTTATTATTTTTTGCTTCCCTTTTTCCCATTACTTCCTTCTATAAAGAATAGCAGTAGTAGCTACCATTTTAGACATTGGTAAGGAATATGACTGAATTGATATCAGCCCATGCTAATATGATAGCTGATGAGACTTTGTTCTCTCTGGTTGCAGACACAGATTTTTCACCAAGTAGAATATTGGGTGTGATGACCAAACAAGGATGACTCATCCTACACTACAACAAAAAACCTTCCCGAAACAAAACAACACAAAACAAAAGGCAGAAGAAGGAACCAAAAAAACCAAACACTAAGAGAAAGAAATAAACAAACAAACAAACCCAAAACCTCCCATACTCTGACTTTAGGTCAAGACAGAGTCTAGCAAAAGGTACGAAGCAGGGAAGAGAGTGATGTCAGGGAAATCACTCTTTGGTCTCTCCTAGTGAAAGTACCTAGGGCTGGCGGTGCCCTCAATGGGAAGTCTCTGCCCCCTCTCTGGTGACATTCTGTTCTCACCTCTTTCCTGGTGAGCCCTCCTCTCAGCTTTCTGGACATGGGGTGAAGAGGGGAGTAAGAGCTCGATTGAAGTTGGGCCTGGGTCCCTGCAGGATCCAGTTATTTCCTAACCTCCATTCACACTTAGGTCATTAGTCCCTTTGTAAACAGACTTTCCTTATGTTACTCTGATGTGAGTGGGCCATCTGTTTCCTGTGAGGAAGGACCCTGGATGACATTTAATGACTGATAACAAACATGCCAAAACCAACTTTAGACTATGCAGGGGCAAATTTGGCAAGCTTCACTGTAAAAGAGGAAAAAATTTACTATGAAGTTTTCTCTATTGTGCATTTTTTCCTGAAAAAGACAACACTAGATCATCTAAGAGAACACAGGATTTCAGATCTAACCATTTCTGAAATTATACTGACGTTTTTCTTTCTTTCTTTTTTTAAAGTGAGAGGAAGGAGATAGAGAGACTGACTCCCACATGCACCCCAACCCAGACCCACCTGGCAGCCGCTGCCTGGGGCCAGTGCTCAAACCAATCGAGCCACTGGCTGTTAGAGAAGACAGAGAAAAGGGGGAGATGGTGGGGGTGAGAAGATGGTCACTTCTTATGTGTGCCCTGACTGGGGATGTCTGCACGCTGGAAAGATATCCGGTCAGGGCCTACTGAGCCAACCAACTGACCAGGGCCTACTGACATTTTTCATGAGGGCTACTAAATGTCCAAGTTATGGAATGACAAACCCAGAGTGATGTTTTAGAAATGTTTAGCAAAGGTAATCTCTTCTAAAAACCTTCAAAAGTCCTATCCTACAAAACCATTTATCAGACCAACTAATACTAAACTATTTACCATAATTATTCATTAAATCCCTCTTCTTTTTATATTTCATCAGTATACTCAGTTAAAATAAGCATGACATCATCATGTAAGTCATGTACTCTGAGAATTTTCAAGTATTGATGGTAGATTTTCACTGATCCACTTGATTTCTCTTACTTCTCTCTGGTGACTAATGGCAAGTAATGAGAGAGGGTAACTCATCAGCAATTAAGTTTCTTATCTGGTTACCTATCTACTAATGAGTTAATAAACTGTACCAAAGATTAGAAACACATTCCAAGCAATTAAAATCCATTAGGTTTGCTGGCTCTTACCCAAAAACCAAAGCCAAATCAAATCAAACCAAACAAAAAATAAATAAAAAAAACATTGTCCCAAGCTGAAATGAGTCTTGCTGTTTTTCTTTTGTTATCTCACACATTCGTTAATTCAGCAAACATTTGAATGTCAACAAGCATTAGTCTAGGTACTGGTGATGAAAAAAAAATAAAAAAAAATACACTAATCCTTTTGAGCAGTTGCTAGTCCAGTTGGAAGAAAGCAATTATAATAAAAGTACCATGCTTAAAGTAAGCCAGAGCTGCACATAGGAGGGGGTGTCTAAGTCAGGTGGGAGATGATCCTAAAAATCTTAGGGACATAACATAGGAGAAAAGTTTTAGAGAATAAATATAATGAGCTAGGCTAAAAAAGGTGACAAAGGACATTCCTAGCAGCAGGACAAAGACGTACTAAGATGCAAAGATTCAAAACAGTAAAATGTAATAAGGGGAATTGCTATTGGTACTTGGTACCTGATATAAAGTATCATAATGGAAAAGTGACAAGCCACAAACCAAGAGAAGTTGTTAGGAACCAGATCACAAAGCCTGGAGCAAGGCTACAAAGTCTATACTTCAGAAAGTTATAGGGCTGTAGCATTCATTGGGTGCAAGGATCGGAACGTTCTGTGGTAAATGGCTTAAAAATAAAAAAAATACATCAGCAGGTAGAACTGTAAATCCATGGTAGGTTTTGTTTTAGGATTAGCTGAATCCAGGAGCTTCTTGTGACATTCTGAGGCTAGCTTTCCTCTGTGCATTGGGTCCAAAATCAGCCTATGAAAATGTCTCACAAGGGCAATATATGTCATGGCCTTGGACTCCGATGCATACACTACACGGTCCAGAGGGAGAGAAGAGGCTTCTATCCCAGCATTTGAAGCAATAGTCCTGAGATTCACCCATATTGAAACATTTTAAGACACATGCCCACTCTTAAGTGAAGCAACTTCTGGAAGTGGAAAACATTCTCATGAGGTATGTATGTCAAATTCTCAAAACTTAGCTATTTCACAATTAATGGAGCTATCCTCTTTGTATTGTAATAGTACATTTTATTAAAAAGCTTCACTAATGCTATCTTAAAGAGAGACTTGACTTTTTCCATCAGAGTTAAGTCACCATGGTCAAATGGTACTTATTGGGGAAGTATTGAGGAAAAGGGTCACATATTATAATAAAACAACTTGAATTTCATTATATTAGTTAATTATATATGATGGACAACATGATTATCAGTGTTTGCTTCCCTTTTCTAAGGAATTGATGAGAACCTTTAACCAGTATCCATATGACCAAAAAGAGTATCGCAGTCAACTGTATTGACCAGTCCATGCTGAGATGTTCAAATTTTGCTTCTGGACTTTATTACTAAATTCTTACATTTTTCCCAGGTATTTTTTCAATACGCAGTCTTTTGAAGATGGTGTCATTTGGTTTATTCAAGGTTTGCTTCCCTCTCAGGTGCTTTGCATAACGCTGCCTACATTCATTCCGTACATTCCCTCTGGCAGATGCCTTCATGAGCTGATCTTCTAGCTTTCGTGTCAGAGGTGACAGAAGCACTTAACACCTCTTTTGTAAGAAGTCACTTTTGGTTACGAGTTTCAGTTGTTCACAGTGCTTTGACACTTCAAGGAAAATAATATATACACAAAAAGATGAAGCCACTGTAGAGCATTATTTAATATGTAATATTGTTTAAGATATACCTCTATCAACTAATTAATTTTATGAATGTCTATAATGATGTTTATTAAAATTTATTTCACACTTGTGAAATAAGAGTAGATTTTTTTCTTTTTTTCAAACTAGTTTTTTTTTTTGACTCTCATTGGTTTTATTGTTGATCTGTATCTGAATAGCACTGATTAACATTTTTCCAGATATTATCTAATTTCTAATGGCATTTGGGTCCACTCTTGCATGTGACTCATATTGATTATACGGTAATCGTGTTATCTTTTCTATTAGATAATCAATTTCCTAAAGGAAATATTACTTTTTTTCCTTCCTCAATTATTCTAAAAAACCTTTTAGTGCTTGGAAGCTAGATCTTCAATAAGCATTCAACATAATTGATAAATAAACAAGATGTTTTAAAAACAAAGTTTAAGTGCTCTTAACCGTAGTCCTTTTACTAATAGAAATGAATAGACCAAGTGTCATAGCTAAAGATGAACTATATAGTATTAAGTTATACGGCATCCACAAATGATGTTCTTCATAGGAAAGTATACATTTTTTATAATAAAGACAAATTCCAGTCATTCTTATTAATGTTTTCAATAATACATTTCAAAATTTGCTTATGAAATGTGTAGAACATTCTAAGTTTACAGGAGTATCCAAAACAGGTAGAAGTAAACTGGCCTGAATACTTTGCAAAAATGACCCTATAAAAACCTAATACAGCTTATTATGTTCAAATATGTAAGAAATTTTAAAGATTATGTCTTAAGATTTTTATCAAATATAATAAATAATAAAGCATAGAATCAAAAGAGCTATCACATGCAGTATTTTCTTATTGCTAAGAAAAAAACATTATTGGTTGTTTTGAAAGTAGTGATTTCCTTTACATTGTTCTTATTTGGAATTTTTAATAAAATGCATATTACTTTAAAATGGAGCACTATTTTATTTTAACAGCAATTCTACCCCTCTTGCTTTAGGGAGTATATCCCATACCTTGAAGAGTTGTACATCCTGAAGCTTAAGTTGGTCATCCTTAACTAGAATAGTCACCTGATCAACTTAGTGGATTTTCTGAGGTCCTTTTCAGGTCACTATTCTATTATAGCTGTGAAATAGAAATCATTACTGTATAAACAGCTAAAAACTGTAAAAAGTTTCTCCTCCCCATCCTCTGAACCCTGTAGAACTTTACATCTTTATTTGATTTGCGTTATAGTTAGCTTTTGACTTGGTTTATTCTTTCATTATTCTGTCTTTAAAGGTAGGGGGTGTGCTTTATGTATATTATATTTCCTCATCTCTTCAATCAGTAAGGAAAGTTCTTTCATATAAAAAATGGACTCCAAAGTTTGGTGAGTTAAACTGACTCTCAGGAGGACCATATTATCACTCACTCTTACAGTTAACTAACCATGTGATATTTGGTGAATTGCTAATCCTTTTGGACTCAGTTCCTTCATCTGTAAAATGGAGTTAAACCAGCTAATCCTGAAGACTTATTCCAGTTCTAAAATGCTACAGCCAAGCACTAATCATTCCTATTAACATAACACCACTAGAAACCTATAGAACATGTTTATATTCAATATGTTTGGATGTCATCTGCTACTAATCATCTACAGCCTACAAGAAAGGTTAGATTCCAGTATTATTCAGGCTCTTTTTATTAGCAAACACACTGAATTGTGTTCGATACTTACGGATAACTGCTCTCACTCCATGCCAAGTGAGAGAGTAAAGGGGTCCTCCTCTATAAGTCACTCTAGAGAGATGTTGTACCTCTTGTAAGAATTTTTGGATTGCAGTATTTGCATTAGTTTGCCATGCTCCCCCAGGCAAAGACTTGTCTGGTGATGCAGGCGAAATAATTCAAGATGAAAGCTTTGTTTGTACTTCTATTTTGTATTCTGACTTTCTAACCTGTATTGAAGCAAGTGATTGAGCAATTTACCCCCCCCCCCAGTTTTCCTTATTAGGAAAAAGTAAATAAAGGTATATAAAAGCTGCTGACCCTCAGGTATACATGGTGAAGATCAAATGTTAATAAAGGTTCATTGTAGGTTAGATGTTTTCTGAAATAATGTTTCCTCAATTTTTGAAACTACGTATTTTCTTTAGCTTACATTCTGTAAGGAGACACACACATACCTCCACCCCCACACACACTTTGCTGAGCTGCACTTTGGCACAGAGGGTGTGACTGTAAAGTCATAACAAACAGGGTGGCCAACAAAAACCACTTAACTAGGCCCACCTCTATGGTATGACCTAGTTGAGGATAAGCCTCGCTAAAATATTTCACCTGGCATGGGTTCAAGTTCTGAACCTGAATGAGTCTGCTCTTGTTTCCCACAAAGCCCAGAAGAAAGCGGACTTTTCAGAGAGGAGGAGAGAGAAGAAGGAAGGAATGAGTTAAGTTCTCAGCATCTTTAGTTCTTTCTTCCTTGCTTCTTTTCAAACAAGCACACCACATTGAATAGCATGTGGAAAATTGGCATTTCCAGTGAATAAAAATTAACTGGCAAACAACAAAAGGAAAAACGGAGGAATGCTGTTGGATGCTGTTTGGCTTGTCTTGTCTTGTCAGAGAAAGAACACGTGTGAATTGAACAGTTTGAGATGAATTTTACCTACATGTCTGGCTCCTGTTCAGATGTTTTAGATTTCTTAGTCAACCTTGTTTACTTGGTAGGGTTTTCTTTCTCTTTTTCTTTTTTTCTCAAGTGTAATTCTTCTGCAAATTAAGGATTAAAAAGAGAAGACTATTAGTAATACGGGGGGAACAACTGTTCAACTGTTCCACCTTAGAAAACTCGTTCCCTTTTGTTTTGTTTTGGGGTGGGGGACATAAATTACTTAAAAAAACAGAAAATCATGAAAGTATCTGTAGAGATCTGGCCTTTGAAGGAAATTGCTAATCTGCTCTTTTCAAAAGAGAGCATATTTATTTAAGAAAGACACGCACAAAACATTTTTCAATATCAAAATGCTTTTCTTCGGGCACAATAGCTCCCCTCCACAATAGGCTGCATGCACTTAAGTCGTTTGAAATTAAAACCTCACTTTATTGAGAACTTAGAAGCCTCCTCTTGCCTCACTGTGCTGTAAAGTTGTCCACTAACTAAATGCGTTTAGTCTTAGTAATAGGTCAGAAGCCAGGCTCCTTCCTGGCTGTCTTGTTCCTTGCCATCTTCCTCTGGAGCTGAACACCATCAGACACACACAAAAAAATTTATACTTTTTTTTTTGTATTTTTCTGAAGCTGGAAACGGGAAGAGACAGTCAGACAGACTCCCGCATGCGCCCGACTGGGATCCACCCGGCACGCCCACCAGGGGGCAACGCTCTGCCCACCAGGGGGCGATGCTCTGCCCAACCGGGGCGTCGCTCTTTCCCGACCAGAGCCACTCTAGTGCCTGGGGCAGAGGCCAAGGAGCCATCCCCAGCGCCCGGGCCATCTTTGCTCCAATGGAGCCTCGCTGCTGCGGGAAGGGAAAAGAGAGACAGAGAGGGAGGAGAGGGGGAGGGGTGGAGAAGCAGATGGGCGCTTCTCCTGTGTGCCCTGGCCAGGAATCAAACCCGGGACCTCTGCATGCCAGGCCAACGCTCTACCACTGAGCCAACCAGCCAGGGCCAAAAAAATTTATACTTTTATTCAAAGAAATGACCCTCTCAATTACAGAACGGATACCTTTTGTAATGGCAACCCTATCATGACTTGTGATTGAAGCAATTAATCAAAGGCGGTTATGTGATGGAAGAACATATGTTTAGCAACAGAAAGCAACTTATGAAGAATATCTTCATGAAAAGTTTTACACACTTATATTTCAGTGACAGGGATGTCAAACAACTCATCACACATGTAAAATAACTCACAGCTAAGACCTTTCCAACCATAGCAAGGTCACGGGGTTTTCACTGCTCTCAGCAAATGTCTTCATACTAAGACAACTGATGGTGCATTTTAAAATAGCATTTAACTATCAAAATAATTGGACCTTAACTTCATGGAAAAATATAGTATGAGGGAAAAATTACCTACAAATGATACCGCTTCATAAAGCCAAATTTCATACTTTGATATCAGATTACAGTCATTTGAAAGGCAGAAACTTTTAGAATTACAGATGACTAACTGAGTTGGAAGAGAACTTAGATCACTCACTACAACTATATTATTTTATGGATGAGGAAGCTTACATTCATGATATCAGTGACTAGACAGCAAGTTATGAGCAAAGCTTGGTCAAGACTAGGTTTTTCTGACCTCCAGCCTTATTCACATTATACTACAACTCATTTCATGTAGTTTCTGAGTGATATACTTGGCTCAATTTTATATCAGTGTCTCTGGCATCTAGCATTTAGAAGAGAGAGGTGCCTAATTTGGAGTTACACAAATACATTGAATGTCAAACTAAGTTTCCTTGGGAAATAGTGGCAGTGTCTTTCTGGAGCCCAGAAACCTGTGACAGCTTATTTTAAATAAGTGTAGAATAAAAGGAACATACTCTTTTGAAAAGAACTAAACACTCAATGTCTAACAAAAAAACAAAATTCTTTTCCCCAGTGATTTTATCATTTTGATGAGCATTTTCTAGACCAGTGGTCCCCAACCTTTTTTGGGCTACGGACTGGTTTAATGTCAAAATACTTTCACGGACTGGCCTTTAGGGTGGGACGGATAAATGGATCACGTGACCGAGACAAGCGTCAAGAGTGAGTCTTGGATGGATGTAACAGAGGAAATCTGGTCATTTTTTAAAAATAAAACATTGTTCAGACTTAAATATAAATAAAACGAAAATAATATAAGTTATTTATTCTTTCTCTGTGAACTGGTACCAAATGGCTCACAGACCGGTACTGGTCCGCGGCCTGAGGGTTGGGGACCACTACTCTAGACAATATCTTTCTAAAGACAAATATTCTGACAAAATCAAAATAAAAAAGAAGACTATTACACTTTTTAGTTATTTCTTTTTCGATTTTATTTCTCTCTTTGTGTGTGTGTGTGTGTACAAACTGTGTTAATGTGTTTTAAGTATTTGGACCATGAATAAAGAAGAAAAATTTTAGAAGTGTTTATTAAATCAAATATTCAAAATGTGATTTTATGTTCTAAACTGGATTTACTCTATAACTCTTTTGTTTGATTTTATTTGATAAGTACAAAATCACTAGATTTAAAGCAGAGCATGTTCAGTGGCTTTGAAAGGTTTATAATTGTTGACAGTAGCAGCAGGTGATTAAGAAAGAGTTCAGAAACTGCTTTGCATGGGCCTCCAATTCATTCACCATTTGAATCAGTCCAGTGTGTTCAGCTTTCACAGAACAGCTTAGTTAGTATCACTGCCAAATTCAAGTTGGCATCTTCAGGGCTTATTGAATCATATTTTGTTGTTGTTTATAATTTTGCAAAGTAAGAAAGAATAATTATTGAATACAGGAAAGTATTGCTCAGAAAAATATATATGTATATTTCACCACGATTCCTCTAAAAGAGTGCTCTATTTTTGATACCTCGTATTTCTCTTGTAGCCTGGTGAATATGCAGCTACACTTCAAAACTCATCTTCCTGGAAACTTCCTCCATCTCACTTTGGCCCATAATAGTTGAATTCCAGCACTAAATAATAGGCTAATTGAACCTTCCAGGATACTGACACTGTAAGTATTATTTCTAGTCATATTTTTATTTTAAGCTCACCTTTAAAGTCACTTAATAAAAGTCAGCTAAAATGAAAGTTCTTATGCTCCCTTTCTCTCTTAACTCATTTAATTTTTCTTAGAGACTATTTGGGCATAATGTTAAGAGAAGGAATTATACTTTATACAGAAATCAATGGTTTGCTTTCTGAAAACGCAATACGCACAAGTGGTGAATTATTTATAAAACTTAGGTTGCCTCTAATATCACAAATTATATACTCTTCAAGGATCATCAAAATGGCTACCTATCTCATTTCACTCTAAGCAGTAAGAAGAAGCCAGATGGGACTTTCAACACTGCCAGGAAATCTCCAGAGCCCCCAGTTCCACAGGTACACATTCTGATATTTGTGTTACTACAGGCAACAGTGTTGCTAACTTTCTGCAGCTACCCAACAAAGATCCCTTCTCTTCCAGTATCCAACAACATTCCTTCACTTTACTTTAAGCCAGTGGTTCTCAAACTTTTTAAAGTTGGGCCCATTTAAAATCCTACAAATAATTGTAGGTGCACTATATACAAATTTCTGAGAAATCTGTTATAATAATTAAGTCAAATATTAAAGAAAAAAATATGAAGTCCAAGCATGCTTTTATGGTAGTTAAACAAAAATAAATATGACAAAATTAAATTTATTCTGACATTAAAAAACATTTTAGGTTATAATTTTTGAGTTATGCTTTTTAGAATTCATAAAAAAGAGGTTAAAAATTAAAAAAGTTATCTTTTATATAGAGACATTCTTAGTAAGATTTAGTAAATTTGGCAGGTCCCAGCATGAATGTGTTAAGTTTTTTCACTCTTGTGTTTATGAGAAACATGAGCCTTATGTGTTCTAGTGATTTCTTCAATGTTTGGGCATATATTTGAAAGGCAAACTCTCATTTCCTCGTCAATACATTGAAGAATTCCTCTGTTTTTACTCTTAATTGTGTTGAGTGCAGAAAACCCCCACCATACATATCATCTTAACTTTACACCAAACAAAGGATAGAAGAAACTTGCCTCCAGTCTTTCTTGGGAACATGGGGGGTAGTGTAAACAATCCAGCACCACAGCTTAACAGCCTTTTGCAATCTAATCAGGCAAATGAGGTGGGGGGTTGGGCAGACTGTCAGCTTACAGCCAATTCCCCACACCTCTGTCCTCCAAAAATCTAAACACCAAAAACCCTGTTGGTGTTTTGGTCCCCAACAGGCACTTATTTCTCTGGAATACCATAGAGCGCACCTGGAAATCTTCTAGGGCACACCAGTACGCCCTGGCACACACTTTAAGCTCTTCCAGCAACCTCTTCAAAGACAGTCAGGCTTTGCTAAAAGTCTCTTTAAGGCCTCTTGCATTTTCCCTAACACTCTCTTTGGGCACCTCCAGGTTTTTCCTACCACCTTATCCCAAAGCCACTGTTATATTTTAAGACATTTGTTGTGATAACACACTCGTTCCAACCACGCAAATCTGTATTGATTATGCATTGCTAGGTAACAAACCACCTCAAAACTAAGGTGGCTTAAAATAACATTATTACCTTTCATAATTTCTGTGGATCAAGAACTTTGGAGCAACTTCCTAGATGGCTCTGGTTTGATGTCCTTCATAAAGTATGTATTTCCTATATTTCAGCTGGGGAAGCAGTCTTCTGGAGGGTTAGCTGGGGCTGACGGATCATCTCTCAAGGTGGTTTAATCATTGGACTGCCAGGGTGGCACTGGTTGCTGGGAGAGGCCTCATTTTTTCACTCTGTGCATCTCGTGGTAGGACTGCATGAGTGTCTTGTGTCTTGTGGCTTTGCAATATTGGGAGATAATTCCCTATGGATGTCTCACATCTAGTGGGCAGAGGAACTAAAACCTTCCCCATTCTAGATTTTCTTTTCCAGGATGTTTGTGTAACAAACAACATTGGTAGATAGAGACAGTCTTCCTTCGGAGCAGGGAGCAACTTATTTTTCTTCTCTCACATAATAAAGAGAATGTCTCCATAAGGGAAAGATCAGGCAGGTTTATTGCTCATTATAAAAAACTAGGTTTCCTAAACTTTGGGTTCATCTCCTTTAATTAAACCCACTGTGGCCCTGGCCAGTTGACTCAGTGATAGAGTGTCGGCCTGGCGTGCGGGGGACCCGGGTTCGATTCCCAGCCAGGGCACATAGGAGAAGCGCCCATTGCTTCTCCACCCCCCCCCTCCTTCCTCTCTGTCTCTCTCTTCCCCTCCCACAGCTAAGGCTCCATTGGAGCAAAGATGGCCCGGACGCTGGGGATGGCTCCTTGGCCTCTGCCCCAGGCGCTAGAGTGGCTCTGGTCGCGGCAGAGCGACACCCCGGAGGGGCAGAGCATCGCCCCCTGGTGGGCAGAGCGTCGCCCCTGGTGGGGGTGCCGGGTGGATCCCAGTCGGGCGCATGCGGGAGTCTGTCTGACTGTCTCTCCCCGTTTCCAGCTTTAGGAAAAAAAAAAAAAAACCACTGTATGAATAAGCATCATCTGTTCCACTTTGCATTGGCCCATGGGAATTGGGGTTTAAGGACTGACACAATGCTGATACTGTAGTTACTTTCATTGTTTTGAGTAATAAACTGCTCTTTAAGAATGACACTAGAGTCTTGAGTCTTCTACTACCATTCATGAAACTGAGTCAGGATAACTTGTTAGATTGCAAGTAAGGTCAAATCTCAGATCTTTTACAGTTCTTGACAGGATGCTGGCTTTCCTCAAAGTGAATGATCCAACCCGTCAAGACAGAAGCTGAGATGACATTTTTACCTAGCTGAGAAAGCCACGCACCCTCATTTCAACCAAACTCTATTGGCCAGTCCTGATTTAATGTGAGAGGGGTCTATACAAACCTGGAAATACCAGAAAGTGAGGGTTACTGAGTGCTATCTTGATATCTGGCTACCATAGATCTACTAAATTTTTTTTAAAAATTATGTTCTGAAATTATATACTCCTTTTTTGTTCAGAACTCAACTGCAGAACTCAACTCAAAAAATATTTTTTTAAAATTGAATTGCAGTTGCTTGAAAAATATTTCATATGGTGTAGGGACCAATATTCCCATATGAAATGTGATGAGTAGACCTTAAAAATAGAAAACATGTTTTAGTGTAATTTGTATTATTTACCAAACAGAAGAAATCTAAGCATTGACTTAAATCACCCACAATAACAGACATGACTGGTTGATTTTGATTGACTAATATAGTATGTTTTATCAAAATCCTTTAAATATTATACAAAGACTCCAGCCATATGAATTTATTAAGAGTGAAGTAAGGAGAAAGAAAAGAAAAAAGGGTAAAAACAGTGTAACTCATTAAAGTAACTTAATTGGAGAATAATCAGTGAAATTATACATTTTCTTTTAAATTTACAACCACTTTTTAAAAACATTATAGAATTAATAATTTAAGTAGGAAAATTAATTTATATGAATGCCTTGATTGTAAAATTATATAGTTCAACCAAATCTTTGTGGAAGTGTACTAAAATTACTAAGAGCCAGTGAATATGGACTAAGTGGGAGACATATAGTCATACGCCATTTTATATACATTTAAATTTGTAAATTCAAGTTTGTAAATTAAGAGAAAGAAGAAAAATGTTTTTTTCACCAAACAAGGCCCTTAGCTGTAAGCAAATTTCTTCCTCTGATGTTGAAAGAAATAATAATCTATTCCTACTCTGGGGAAAAAAATTATTTAATGAAGTAAATTTCTTGAGAGAATGATACCCAAACTATATTTCTCTGTGTACAATTTAAAGGACTTTTGAGGTTAATTTTGACATATGCAATCTTTCCTATAAATGTCTTTAGAATCTAATTACTGAGTATATTGCAACCACACTATGGCTATTTTCATAAAATTTTAAGACAGAGGGGGGAAACAGAGATTACAGTGTGGTGATGTTTTCCTTTGAAATGAATATAAATCAAACTGCTATCTCCAAGTCCTGCCCTATTTTGGTTCATGATATCAGTTCAACTAATAGCACAGTCTTCTTTGAAGAACTGTGACTGAGATGTATAAAAAAAGCCTGCCACAATCTCTGCGGAAATAATTTCCAAATTCTTATGCAGTTATTATATTTCCTGGCCTGGGAGCATAATGAGTTTAAAGCATTAATTAGAAACACATTCCATCTCTTGCCTCCCACGGTTAAATTGTTTAATTAAAGGCCTTGAAGCCTTCTGGGCAAAACAATCAGCTCATGGTGTGATCATCTCCCTCTTACTCTCTTTGCTTTGTGCTTCTTCATCTTTTGGAACTTAATTCGTTTATTCTAAGACTGTTTGGCACTCTCCGTTTAGGCAGCAGTAGACAAAAGAAGTCATAGTAGTTTGGTTTTGTAGATTCTTGGAGAGATTGATTTCGGATGTTTGAAGATAGTCGTGCATTGCACAAATATTTATCGAGTGAGTGCTAATGAAGGTTCCTGACACTCCGCTGGATGGTTTGAAACAACCGATAAATTAGATGAAGCTCTTTGTTTACATATGAAGGAGTTTTCAGGCAAGAAGAGGAGATGAAACAGGAACAGAGCTCCCTAAAATGCACAGAAACAGGGGGTAAAATGCCGTGGTAAAATGGTACAAAATGAAGTGAAAAATTATTTTTTGATGGGAAGAATTAAAAAACACGTGTGAAGTGGGATTTAAGGTCTACTAGAAAGGACTTAGATGTACAGAGGTTGGAGAGTGGCAGATCAGGAATAAAAAAGAGAGAAATAGAACAAGTAGGCAAGGGGAATTTGAGTCTCCAAAGCAAAGGCTCTAAAATAAAATAATGGGGAATAAATTTGAGTGAAGATAAAGCAAGGAGCCTGAAGTCCAAATTCTGTAGGTAACAGAGAATCATTGAAGTTTTCTTTCTTTTTAAATATGGTTGTGGCATAGTCTAAATTTTCTTTCTTCTTCTTCTTTTTTTTTTTTTAATTAAGTGAGAGGCAGGGAGGTGGGAGACAGATTCTTGCATGCGCCTCGACCATGATCCACCCGGCAACCCCCATCTGGGGCTGATGTTCTACCCATCTGGGGCTGCTGCTCTGTTGCCCGGCAACTGAGCTATTCTAGCACCTGAGGTGGAGGCCATGGAGCTATCATCAGTGCCCAAGTCCAACTCACTCTAGTTGATCCATGGCTGCAGGAGGGAAAGAGAGAGAGAGAGAGAGAGGTGAGAGTGGAAGGAATAGAGAAGCAGATGGGTGCTTCTTCTATGTGTCCTGACAGAGAATTGAACCTCGGACTTCCACATGACAGGCTGATGCTCCATCACTGAACCAACTAGTTAGGACCTAAATTTTCTTGTGCACAAGAGAATGACCATTTAGGAAGTCAAATCATGCAGAGTCAGGTTAGGTCTTTTTAATGACATAGGTTCTATTCTAAGACAGAAAAAGGAATTATTCAAAGGTATTTAATTGATGAAAGTTATTTAGATTTGTATTTTTTTTTCTGAAGTGAGAAGCGGGGATGCAGACAGACTCCCGCATGTGCCCGACCGGGATCCACCTGGCAAGCCCTGCAATGCTCTGCCCATCTGGGGCATCGCTCCATTGCAACCGGAGCCACTCTAGTGCTTGAGGCAGAGGCCATGGAGCCATCCTCATTGCCCAGGCTAACTTTGATCCAATGGAGCCTTGGCTGTGGGAGGGGAAGAGAGAGACAGAGAGGAAGGAGAGGGTGGGGGGTGATGGAGAAGCAGATGGGCGCTTCTTCTATGTGCCCTGGCCAGGAATCGAACCCAGGACTTCCACACACCAGGCCGACACTCTACCACTGAGCCAGCCAGCCAGGGCCTAGATTTGTATTTTAAATAGCTAACTTGGGCTTTAGTGTAGAGATTGGGATTGGAAGGAGTAAGAATAGAAACAGATAGAAAAATCTCTTTTATATAGTTCTTAGTATTTGTTTTCTGCCTTTCTTGTTTAATCATCTATTTTAGACAATGACAACACTCTGGCTTTACTTGGCATCCTCTTTCAATTATCCTTTTAATACCTACTTTCTGGTCATTCATCTTATCTTCACTGGAATCAATAGACTAACATTCACTCAGTACATGGCTTTCCCAGTTAGAGGGTGAGAAGGTAATTACAGGGAAATACTGCTATTTGTCATCGTTCATCACGGTTGTAGATTTTTGTGTGTGTACATGAACAAAATCCATCTCAGTATTGGAGTCACAGAGTTGAAGCCAGGTATAGGAAAGTATGGGGTTGGCCCATGAACACAGGTGTGAGACAAAGGAAATCAGAATTCACATCTTAGGCTCAATAATCTTAGCAAGCAAGAATTCTGAAACTTTTCTGTGGGAATAGGTGAAGAGCATTTACTGTGTACAAAATAAAAGAGCTATTTATAATCCTGCCAAATGAAGTAGATGCTGGAGCACCCTGAGACAATGGAAGACCGGAGAAGGAAACCTTCTTACAAAGAACCTTTAACGGAGCTTGTGGGAAGAAAGGGGATTGGTAACGCGGAGGCAAGTCAGAACATAGATTGCTACCTCCCCATTTATTGTCTTAATACCAGAGAGCAGGGTGTTTTGCCAAAATTCCAGCACTTTAAGTCCCCATGGGTAACCAGTTTTTGTACCTTTGTGATAGTAATAAAGATAGTTGAGCCAATTGTAAATATTTCTTTTTGGAGGGTAGAAATAAATCTTCTGGGGGAACAAAAGGCTGTAATTCAATAATTCTTTGCTGGCCTCATTCTGTGCTGTTGCTTTGATTCTAAGAGCCTGTGACTAAATCAACACTGAAGAAAATAAATAAATTAGAAATGCACTTTTATGAGCACAACAGATGACATGGCAAGAGATGAAGTCTCTTGCTCAAAGTTACATTGAGCAAGTTGGTGTGATGTCATCATATGTACAATTTATAATCAGGAATGGCTGGATTTGCCATTGTAAGACTAGGAGACTAAGCTTAAAATCCAATAGAAAATAAATTTGATGGTATGGATGAGAAGCTGGCTCACCACCAAAGTAGCATGAGTGTCACTGTTTTTATGACTTCTACTTATACTTGATCCCAAAACTCACCCTAGTGAAATATAATAAAACATTTGGAACATTCTGCTTATGAAAAGTACTTGCTTTTCTAAGATGACATGCCCGTTCATGACACTGAGTTCAATGCAGCTGTTTAATTGTAAGGAATCTAATGTAGAAAATTATAAAACAAGGAGCCATCAAGATCAAACCCACCATCATTCTTATACTATTAAATGTTGTTCATATTATCCAAAAAGTGTTCACTGAATAATCACACACCCAGCCTCATGTAAAATTAAATGTATATGCCAATAGTTGTAGTCTGAAGTAAAACTTCTGAATCAGAGAAATGTCTTAAAATGTTTCAACATTTGTCTATACTAATTTTACATAGTTTTTATGCCATCCATTCATAATTTATGCACTCAATAAATATTGTCAATTTTATCCAATGTCAAATAGCCTAGATCCCTGTTCTCAAATTAATTTAGAAAGACAAATAAGACATGGTTGTATATTTTAAAACTTTCTTAGTCGTTTCTGTGAAAAACACTTGCCCACTATATAAACACATGAATAAAATAATATACAGTAGAGTTTTTCCACATTTTTTTCCTCATAGAGTATATGTAGACATTTATTTTTAAATTACTTTACAAATTGGTGGTTAAAAAATGGTCATGAGGATGTAAAGTACAACATAAGAAACATCGTCAATAATATTGTAATAACTCTATATGGTGCCAGGTGGATAATAGGCTTACTGGGAATATCATCTCATAATTTTCTATAAATGTCTAATATCTATGCTGTACACCTGAAACTAATATAAAATAATATAAAGTAATACAGTTAAAAATACTTTTAATTAATTTAGCTTTTGAAGTTGGTTTAAATATTTTGCCTACTCCAAGATTAAAAAAAGATTCTCTTGTACATTTTCATAGTATGTTATTTCATTTGTACACTTATGAAATTAAGATAATTTGAAACGCCTTGGGACGAGGTGGTCAGCATCATCATAGCACTGCCTGTCTTCACAGCCTCTCCCCTGGCATTTCTCCTCTTCTGATAAGGGCAGGAGTCCTTGAATTTATAGCCAAACTCAGTGCAGGATAATCATCTCATTGAGACCCTGTTAACCAAACCTGCAAAACAACCAGTTCCAAGTGAGGCCTGCAGAGGCTCAGCTGCTGTGAGTTCTGTAATCACTATTCACCCTCCGCACAACTCGGTAGCGGGTGTGCGTGGACTGAAGCATACTTACGTCCTAGCAAAGAGTTTCCTGCTGTCCATGTGCTGTCCACCTGCTGATCATGTGCTAATCACATGCTGTCCATGTGCTACCAGATAAGCTATATTCTGAGGAAGAGTTGGTTATAAAATTCAACATTGACTAAGTGTCACAACTGGCGAAAGATTATTTTGAGGACGTTGACTCCTGATTCAGGAATTAGAACATTTAGAAAATGGCTCTAATAAGATGTTCTGTGAAGGACGTGTACCACTAAGCTTATCCTAATTTTTATTATAACAAATACATTTTCATCATGCGTAATATTAAAGACTTACTTTGTACTAAAAATAAAATCCAGCTCAACACAATGTTTCTCTTTCAGGTATAAATTGCTTGGTTCTACTTGTAGGATATTCAAATACTAAACCACTTTTCACATTATCTTATGCCAGGGGTTCTCAGACATGAGTGTGCATCAGAATACCCAGAGAGCTTGTTAAAAAAAATAGATTGCTAGGAATAATACCCAGATTTTCTGATTGGTGAAGTTTGAAATGGGGCTAAAAATTTGCACTTTTAACAAGCTCCAAAGCAATACAGATGCTGTCAGGGGCCACACTTCAAAACCACTGTTTTATACAATAGTTTACATGCAAAAAAACCCCAACCAAACAAATTCATGCTAGTGCTAAGTGGAATGTTTATATTAATGCAAAGGTAATATTTTTCTTATTTGAATAAATTAAACTAAAAAATTGGGTCCTTTCAATCCTCCCAGAAGAAAAGGAAATGCAATTGGAAACTTCAAAGCCAAGGGCACTCCCTGGAAAATGCCCCACATCCAAGCTGAAAACAAGAAGTGTGTAAAATAACTTAATCACTGTCTGAAGCAAGAGAAACATTGATTCATAAGATGTATAAACATTGCTCTTCAAAGTAACGCTTGATATAGATCTATCTAGTGAAATATAAAAGAAGGAAAGTATCTGATGTGTATCCATGCTAAAACATTACATAGATTTTCCCTTGATAAGATGTTAGATGAAGTACCCCAGGTTTAAGCTAACACTTTATGTATTACAAGAAGAGGAGAATTCTGTGACCTTCTTGCTTTTTCAAGAATTAGGAGGACTAAAGTGTTAAGTGACTATCAAGGAGAAGCAAATGTAGAAATTCTGTTGATAGTAATAGCTTAGTTATTTGGAGTCTTTGTGTATGAGTCTTTGGACTTAAGCAATGCTGTTATAAATAAAGTTAAATTTTCCTGGCAAAGTTTATCCAGGGGAAGATTTGGGGAAATCAGTGAGTTTGGAAGTTGCCGCTGTGACTTTTAGAATAGTAAATGTGAATATAAGTTTCTGGACAGTTTTAATTTTTTCTATTTCTAATGTTAATTAAATTAAAAATGAATCAAGCATTTATCTGATATGATTCACTACATCAATCATACATTATCTGATTGTCAAATTTCCTCTTAGATTTAAAAACCTTAGATCATTTTTTTAATGAATTAACACCTTACCTAAAGAAAACATCATTTATGCTTGAAAATACATCATGTTAGCCAGTAATAATGACAAGATTACCCTAAAAAATGTAATAGATTTCAGAAGGTATATTATAAATTCACTCTCTAAAAAAAGGGCATCCTAGATTTTGAATAGCTTTTCCCAAAGCAGGAACCAGGACCAGAAAAGTCTTTAAAGTTTTTAAAGTTTGATGGCTTCTTATTATTGTTTTTAATTATTAACTTACCATGTATCTATATAATATTTTTAAAATCTGACAGGCATACAGTTAAAAATAAAAATTTCCCATTCACTATTAAGGGTTAGATGTTTTTCCTTTTAGAATGTTTATGTTGCCTGACCAGGTGGTGGCGCAGTGGTTGGAGCATTAGACTGGGATGCAGAGGACCCAGGTTCAAAACCCTGAGGTCACTGCTTTAAGCATGGGTTCATCTGGTTTGAGCAAGGCTCTCCAGCTGAAGCCCACGGTCACTGGCTTGAGCAAGGGGTCACTCGGTCTGCTTTAGCCACCCCATCAGGCACATAGGATAAATCAATTAAGGAGAAACTAAGCTGCCATAGTGAAGAATTGATGCTTTTCATCTCTCTCCCTTCCTGTCTGTCCATCCCTATTTGTCCCTCTCTCTGTCTCTGTCACAAAAAGAAAAGAATGTTTATGTTAACTATCAATCAATTTATATCTATGTATGTGTATTATTTATACATCTATATGTATAAATGTATAGATGCTTTTAAAACAAAAATTAAAATATAAATTATATATTTTAATTTGTACCTGATTTCAATATTGCAGAGTTTTTTAATTTTATTCTACATCAGAATGTGTAATATTGGTAATCATTTTAATAGTGGTATTGAATTTCAAAATATAGACATTCAGTAATTTAATATTTTCGCCATTGATAACTTTAAGCTTTTACCAAATTTTTGCTACTGCAAACAGGGCTGCAATATACACTCTCATAAACACAACTTTGTGCAGATGGAAGACAGCTTCCTAGAGGCAGCATTACTGGATCAAAGACTATGTGCTTTTAAATTTTTGCTTAGTCATGCCAACTTGTCATACAAAAAATCTTGTACCAATTTCTTCTTCCATCAAAAATTTGTGAGAATTCTGTTTTCTACATCCTCTCTCATACTAAATATCATAAAAAAGATTTATTCTTTGCCAAATTAAAAGGTGAAAAATGATATTGCCATATTCTAAACTTATATTTATTTGATTATTAGTTAAATTGAAGGACCAGTAAAGGATTCATTCTAGTGACAGTGAGGAGAAGAAAGGAATGGGAACAATATAACATTCAGTTTTCAAAGTGTATTATTAGTTAAGGTTTAGTCTTAGCTGGTGAAGCTCCATGAAAACTCCAAAAGACAGTGGCTAACTACTCGGTAAGTATTTTTCTCTTTCTTCCTCATTAAGCTTTCTGGCTAGTCTGGGCTAGTGGATCAGCTCTGCTCCACGTGGTCATTCAAGCAGTTGGGTTTATAACATTTGCTATACCTACTATATTATCTTCATGTGCATGAGGAAGCCAGGTTCTGACTATCTTCATTTCAGTTTGTGGGAAGAAAAAAAGAGAGATTCCGGGGCAAACAACTTCTGTTATGTAAATGTAGCAGACATTGCACACACACTGTAAATTTTTACATTCCAATGTTTAGAATGTAGTCAACTAACCATACACATCTACAAGGAAGACTGAAATATATGCTCTCTAGTTAGACACCTATGTGTTCAGAAACAAAAACAGTAGATTTTAGCTATTTTTCTGAGAGCTGCTTCTCAAATGGAAAATTGGTGGCTTTGTCCCCAAATTTTATGGGTCTGTTCTGTCTGTAACAGAGGCTTCATAATAACATCCCTAGGGATTGAGGAAGAAATGTTTTCTGAGGTGAATAGCTGTTATCCTAGTAAGCTGGCAGTGTGTTCATCTTCTGAAGTACAGATATCACTACTAGACTGATTAAGATTAAGTTGTTGATAATCCAGTCACTCTCCAAAGCATCTTTCTAGGAGCTGTTTCCTTGGGTTCATCTTTGGAAACTCCCTAGGTCTGGAAGCTGAATAGGGGACGATAACAACAAGTAATGAATTCCCCTTTTGGTGACTCAAGTCAAATTTTTGTTTACCAGACATACTCTTTTTTTCAATTATATAGATCAAGTAATACCTTGTTGGTTACCCATCCACTTTATACCAGGAAACATTGTCATCAATTAGCTGCAGTCACCACAGATTTCTGCAGGTCAAAACACTGGTTGCCATTCAGTCTCTGTGGCTGATTATAGTAATTACAACCACCTTCCCTCTGAGGGTTAAATGCTACCACATGGTCTTTTCCATTCTGGGATTGTGTTATTCCTATTGAAATGAGAGATCCCAAGAAATGAGAGATCCTAATACAATAGTAGCATCCTTCACCTTGATTTTCAGTTTGCCAGAGATAGCCATTATGGGATTTTCCAAGGGTACCATTCTCTTCATGGCACATTGTCTTAATTTCTTATTGCCTTGATGGAGCGTTTTCTGAAATGTCCTGATGGATGTAGAAGAAAGGTGTGTACGTTGTATATAATAAATATACCATAGTTTCCATTCTCTGAATCTCTGGATTCCTTCTTCCATATTAGGGTAAGAAAGTTCTGGTATCCCAACATCATGAATGTTGTTTTTTGTTGAGTCCAGGCTTCAGTAGTGGCTTCAACAACAACAGCAATAAAAACTACTCTAGGTACTTAAAGCTGCTTTGACTAGCACACTAAATTCAAAATGCTAGGCCAGTACATATCTATTAATAAGTTGGCTAAATTTATCCTTATATTTTTTCTGTTTCAGCAAAACACATTCTTAAAAATTATTCCCAGATAGCTCATTAGGTTCTTATGGATACAATTTTTAAAAAGATCTTTAAAGTCTTATGATGCAGATTCTGTTCCTTTTGAAAATAGGCTTAGCAATTCTCCATCCAAGGGATACTAGGATCTAGCTTTATTTGTGGGTATATTTGTGGGTATAGAGATGGTGGGAATAGGTATTAACAACTTACATCACTTTGTGAGGAAAAATCCAAGGTCTTTGGATGAGGTCATTGAAAGGTCTTGATGCATGGATTCTTTTTCTCATGCAGAAGAAGAGAAGCTACTTTTTCACAAAAAGAGTCTTGAGATGATTTTGGAAATTAAAGTTCACATCTTCAAATGTGTCTGTTTAAATATTCTCATCCAAAATCTCAGAGTCCTCTTTCATAAGAGTCTTGGTGATTCTGTGCATTTGTATTAAATAGTATTTCTACAACCTAAATAATTATATTTGGGGCCCAATCTTCAGGCATGTCTGTCCTGTAGTTACTAGAGAGAAAGATTTATTTTACAATCACCATAGAAGCTTTTTAGTTCTCTACTGGTGCTTTGGGTTTAAAATTTAAGACCTGTATTTATTCTTTTGGTTTTGTAAACTTTCAGCACAGTCAAAAACAGCTAGTCCATCACAAACTCTTTGTAATTATCATGAATGTCACAGAAACCAAATGTAACAACCATTTGATACCTGACTCACCATCTCATATCAACAATGACATGACACACCATTACCAGTCTCTCATTTTCCTCCAGGAAGACCGTGTGTTTATCAAATATGTTAAACTAGTTCTAGAATACCATATTGAGGATCTACTTTGTGTGGGTACCCTTGGTATGCAGTATTGTATCAGTCACAATCCCTTATAAGAAACAGAATTCTTCCCAGATGGTTCAAATGAAAATATTTTTTAATAAAGGCCTACTTATAAATATGGGTGTATGGTGAAGAGAGAGTAAGGCACCCACAAACTAACATCAGCAGGAAAATATACAACTCCTAGGACCAAATCCTCAAGGAGAAAATAAAGTTCCTTCAGCCCAGAAAGAACTGGACTTATGAAAAAGGGACCACCTGGCTAAAGCTTTGGTCTTGCAAGGATGCAGCAATGCTGAATATACCTGCCAAGGCATGGAAGAATCAGGGAAAAAATACATCAACTCTTCTCTCCTTGTACCATTCAAGCTCTTGCTAGTGTTTTCACTGGTTCAACCTAACTGGAAGCCAATTTAAAAAAAAAACTAGAACTAGTTTAACATATTTGATAAACACATGGTCTTCCTGGAGGAAAATGAGAGACTGGTAATGGTGTGTCATGTCATTGTTGATATGAGATGGTGAGTCAGGTATCAAATGGTTGTTACATTTGGTTTCTGTGACATTCATGATAATTACAAAGAGTTTGTGATGGACTAGCTGTTTTTGACTGTGCTGAAAGTTTACAAAACCAGAAGAATAAATACAGGTCTTAAATTTTAACCCCAAATTTTAAAACCCAAAGAGAAGTAGTCCCTGGCAGTCAAACTCCTGGCCACAGAGTTAGGCAGAAGAAGGGAGAAATGGAACTATGAAGGTGTGTGGCAATAGGGTGGAAGGGATTTGCAAATAGGCAAGTAGCAACAAAGGTAACTATTTCACATCTCATGCCATTTTATCCTTTTGTTAATATTACCTCTGTTTTTCCACATTTCATAAATAAGAAAAGTGAGGGTCAAAATGGCTAAGTACATTTTTTTAAGGTAGTATAACTGCTAAATGGTCAAGTCAATGATGAAGCTATATCATTTATCTAGTCTAGTGCATATTTATAATCCTTTATCTTCTATATCAAGGGTAGTCAACCTTTTTATACCTACTGCCCACTTTTGTATCTGTTAGTAGTAGAATTTTCTAACCGCCCACCAGTTCCACAGTAATGGTGATTTATAAAGTAGGGAAGTAACTTTACTTTATAAAATTTATAAAGCAAAGTTACAGCAAGTTAAAGCATATAATAATAATTACTTACCAAGTACTTTATGTCATATTTTTGCTAACTTTGACAGAATAAATCTTTATAAAACAACTTACTATAGTTAAATCTATCTTTTTATTTATACTTAGGTTGCTCCACTATCACCCATCATGAAAGCTGGAATGCCCACTAGTGGGCAGTAAGGACCAGATTGACTACCACTGTTCTATATTATATCATGATTTAAATGTTTTGTTATAAGCATGGAAATAAAAGGAGAATTGAAAGTGATGGAGTTATCCTGGAGAAAAAAGCACAAATGAAACACATTTTGATATTCTTGAAATGAGAAATTTTTAAGACATTTACTTTCTGAAGAGAACTTACCACAATCTAAGATTACTTATTTATAAGTTTGTCATTTTTTTCACTTACTAGAACATATGGTTCATAAGATCAAAGATTTTGTTTATCTTGTTTATTAATGTATTTCTGGTGCCCAGATTAGTATACAACATTTAGTAGATTATCAAAGAATACTTGTTGAATAAATTAATAAATGAGTGGGTCAGGATATAAGCATTATTTTGGGAACAGTGGGAGCATAAGATTATATTTTGAAATATTTAATTTGCAAATAATTCTAAATGCCATTTAATGTTTTCTGAATCTTTCTGGGAAAGAGATATAAAACCACTTTTGAGTAGGAATGTCATGCAGCATTATAATAGCTGTAGTTGATTTATTGTTACATTGGATTTTGGGAAAGGGGGATTAATATCAAAAGAAGATACGAGAAAAACAAAGTTGAAGGTGATGTCAGGAAAGGAGCACAGAGAGAGCTTTCAAAAAGAACACTGAGAAAGAAATAGAAGTATTAAGAACAACCAAAGGCCTCTTTGCCTTTGATTCCAGCCTCCTTTCAAATGATCGTCATCGTGTCATATTAAAATTTTATTTTTAGGGTGTCTACTAATGTGAATAGTGAATAACAGATATCCAGAAGCAAAGGATAAGTTTAGTTCTCTTAAAAAGGAATAAATTCTGACCTGTGGTGGCGCAGTGGATAAAGCATCGACCTGGAATGCTGAGATCGCCGGTTCAAAACCCTGGGCTTGCCTGGTGAAGGCACATATGGGAGTTGATGCTTCCTGCTCCTCCCCTCTGTTCTCTCTATCTCTTTCCTTTTTCTCCTCTCTCTTTCTAATAAAAAAATGAATAAATAAATAAACATCTAAAAAAGGAATAAATTAGGGGATGGAGTATAGGCACAGATGGTCTGTGGTTCAGCATATATGAATCACCCTCTCCAGTTAAATTCTTTATGCATTTCAATTAGATTTAAATGTTAGAGGTCCATATATAGAGTACAATATATCTGATTTTGATATCACAATCATGAGCTATAGAAAAGATAATATAGACTTGGAAAAAAAAAACCTAAAAGAAAACTAAAAGACAACTTTCTTTTCTTGGGGGAAAAAGAATTCTGGAATATGCGGCCAGTGAGCTGAAGCTTTGTTTTAGGTATCTTTTTGTCCTCTCATCCTGCTATGAGACGCTGAATGGAAAAACTGAGCCACTATATTTAAAACTGGGAAATTAGAAAGTTACTGTTCACTGCTTTATGGATATACAACTAAGGAGAAATAAATCCAGTTACATTCTTTGACTCCTGCCACCTCCCAAGAGTGGTGGCTCTAATTTAGCATGACCTGCTGTCCGCTCAGGAAATTTCCACCCTGAGATTTTCCTAGCAGAGTCAGAACCAGTCACAGTCAGAAACAGATAAAGATTGTTTTTATGAGAGTGCTTGAAACTGCATTTAAATTCTATCTTTAAAAGTTGCAAAGGGCTTGGCTAATGATTTTCCATAATGTCATTTTTAAACTATTTTGGCATGTTCTTATGAACAGTACATACATTTACTGTTCAAAAATTAATAAAAAGGCATTGTAGTTTTTGGAACACAGTGTCTCTGAGAAAGCAAAAAATCCATCCCCATACACTGACGTTATCCAGCTTATTAGGGGTGACAGACATAGGCCTGGGTAGACCATAGCCTGGCAGCAGATAAAGAGTAAAAGAGGAATGTGAAATAGGCAAGGTCTCAGGCAAAAAGACGATGTGGATTCCAGGTGGAAGGAACACTGAGTGGGTTTTGGAAATGTCTCCACTCTCTTCCCCCAGCTGAGTTAACAGTATATTGTATTTTCCAAAGACATTCTCTTTGTGCAGTTCTAGGTTTATTGTAAGGAATGTTACAGAATCCATCTTTCCTCCCTTCAGTTTTGACTCCTGAATTCTGTAAGCCTGTCCAAGAATATCCAGGGAAGAGGCAGAGGGAAAAACATTTTGGAGGTGGAGTAGTAAATGAGGTATGGATTCATAATGTGATCAGTTACTAATTACATAGTGACTAGGACTAAGAAACAGGCATAGAACAGTCAATTCCCTCTCGTTAGGAAAATGTGGACAATGTGGAAGAAGAAAGAGCTTACAGACACCCAAACTACAGTGAAAGCAAATGTAATAAAAAAATTATTCCATACATAGGTGGGACATAAAAGTGAAACTAAGAGACATTGATAAGAGTGTGGTGGTTATGGGGGGAGGGGGGAGAGGGAGAGGGAATGGGGGAGGGGGAGGGGCACAAAGAAAACTAGATAGAAGGTGACAGAGGACAATCTGACTTTGGGTGATGGGTATGCAACATAATTGAACGACAAGATAACCTGGACTTGTTATCTTTGAATATATGTATCCTGATTTATTGATGTCGCCCCATTAAAAAAATAAAAATAAAATTATAAAGTCTGAGGAAAAAAAAAGGATTTAATTTAAAAAGATTTAGGCCCTGACTAACTGGTTCAGTGGCAGAGCATCAGCCTAGCATGTGGATGTCCTGGGTTTGATTCTGGTCAAGGCACACTGGAAAAGTGCCCATCTGCTTCTCTACTCTTCCCCCTCTCATTTCTCTCTCTCTCTCTTCCCTTCTGCAGCCATGGCTCGATTGGAGCGAGATTGCTCTGAGCACTGAGGATGGCTCCATGGCCTCCATCTCAGGCACTAAGAAGAGCTCAGTTGCTGACCAACACCCCAGATGGCCAGAGCATTCCCCCTAGTGGGCTTGCCCGGTGGATCCCTGTCGGTGTGCATGCAGGAATCTGCTTCTGCTTCCCCTCCTCTCACTGAATTAAAATATATGTTTACTTAAGGCATATCAAACATTTGAAAGCAAATAATATTCTGCATACAACATTTAAAAGTGTAAAAATAATGCAAATTTACTTCAAAGACAGTAAACTTCAAATATGTTTCTTTCATAAAAACATCCAAAGGTTTACTGATAAATAGTCTGAACTAAACTGTTTACATTTTAACGCATGGATCCATTGTCAATTATTGGAATAGTAGTTGAAGTAAGCAGAATTAGAGCCCAGGCTCCCTTTTCTTTCTTACCTAATTTCTCCAGTTTCACAGCCACAATCGTAGCCTTTGACTTGATGGGTGGCAACCCTTTAATTTACTCAGAGATTACTTGTAAGTCCATTAGAGCAAGGACTGAGTCCACCTTTTCATCAGCACCAGCACCTAACACAACACAGTATCCACCATGTAGCAAAAGCTTCATAAATATTTGTTGTATAAAAAGCATGAATGATAGCTATTGGCCAGGAATGCACTGTTATGGTTCAAGGGGCTCAATGTGCAACATATCTGTACATTGATTGGTTCGTGAACCAACTGAGAAATAGGACAAAAGAGCAGGACAAAGTTTGCCTGGGCACTGAGGATGGCTCCATGGCTTCCACCTCAAGCCCTAGAACGGCACTGGTTGCAACAGAGCAAAGGCCCAGATGGGCAGAGCATCGGCCCCTGGTGGGCATGCCAGGTGGATCCCAGTCAGGTGTACGTGGGAGTCTGTCTGCCTCCCCACTTCTCACTTCAGAAAAATACAAATACAAAAAAAATTTAACTTTTTGATAATTTATAGAAATAATAATAGTTAACAAATATGTTGTCTCAGTGTTTGCCTCCACAAAGTGGCATTAATCAATCCCCAAATAATCAAGAGTGTGATCTAATTACCCTAACTGCCTTCAAAATTCAGAGAAAAGTCTTGAGTGCATCATTGTTCCTCAGCGAAGACATCACTAAACAAGGCCACTAATAAAATTACTCTTGAATCATGGGAAAATAGAAATCCCAGCTCAAAATATTTTGAAACTACCTTTGGTTAATTCTGTATGTAATGGTATTTTAATACCATAAAATACACCAGGAAAACCTTTCAAACATGCAAATGCAGATTTTTATTTCAATCCAGAAAAAAAACAGAACCTCACAAAAATTCCAATTTAATGGATTTTATTTTTTTTACAAGGATATATGTATAACACTTTTATTTATAATTTATTGGTCAAAATCTAATAGTAGAGAAATGGCTATTATATGACAGTTCATCCATTTAATATAATATCATGCAGCAATTATAAGCATTATCTTTTTATTTTTTATTGATTTGAGAGAGGGGGAGACAGGAAGGGAGAAAGGGAAGAGAGAGATGAGAAGCATCAACTCATAGTTGTGTTATGTTAGTTGTTCATTGATTGCTTTTATATGTGCTTTGATGGGGGGGCTCAAGCTGAGCCATTGACCCCTTCTTCAAGCCAGTAACCTTTGATTTAAGCCAGCAACCTTGGGCTCAAGCCAGCGAACTTGGGATCATGTTGATGATTTTGTGCTCAAGCCAGCAACCCCATAACCCCATGCTCAAACTGGGAACCTTGGAATTTTGAACCAGGGACCTCAGTGTCCCAGGTCAATGCTCTATCAACTGCACCACCATCAGTCAGGCAGTTATAAGCATTTTCAAAAATCTTTAAGGATATTAAAAATATTCACAATATAATGTTATATTAAAATCAGGTGAAAGCTACTCTACAGAATTATGCCTACATATATGTATGTGCATATATATATATATATTTCAAAATGTTAACAGTACTTATCACTAATTAGTGTTATTACATGTGACATTTTTTTTTTCTTTTTATTGAATTTATTGGGGTGACACTGGTTAACAAAATTATACAGGTTAAAGGTGCACAATTCTACAACATATCTGTACATATATTTTGTGTTTACCACACCAAATCAAGCCTCCGTCTATCACCATTTATTCCCCCATATCTCCTTCTACTTCCACCATCTTCTCCCCCTGCAGTCAACACACTGTTGTCCATGTCTGAGTTTTTTCTCTTTTCATTTCTGCTTTGCTCCACTTTCCACTCCCCCCACCAAACATCCTCACTCCCCTCCCCTCCTACACCCATTTCAGTCTGTCTTTTATTTCACTTGTTAGTTCATTTCATTCATTAGATTCCACATATGAATGAAATTATATAATACTTGTCTTTCCCTGTCTTTTTAATTTCACTTAGCATAATGTTTTCCAGGCCCATCTATGCAGTTACAAAGGGTAAGATTTCCTACTTTTTTATGGCCAAGTAGTATTCTAGTGTGTAAATGTACCACTCATCTTCTGACGGGCACTTGGCTCTTCCAAATTTGGGGTATTGTAAATAATACTACAATGAACATAGGGGTCTGTGCATTCTTTCAAATAATCTTTCAAATATTTCTTTTTTTTTTTTTTTTTTTTGGTATTCCAGAGAAATATGTACCTGTTAGGGACCAAAAAACCACCAACAGGGTTTTTGGAGTTTAGATTTTTGGGAAACAGAGGTGTGGGGAATTGGCTGTAAACTGACAATCTGCCCAACCTACCACCTAACTTGTCTGATTAGGTTGCAAAAGGCTGTTAAGCTGTGGTGCTGGATTGTTTACACTACCCCCCATGTTCCCCAGAAAGATTAAAGGTAAGTTTCTTCTATCCTTTGTTTGGTGTAAAGTTAAGATGATATGTATGAATGATAAAACTTAAGACATTCACTCCAGGACCTGCCAAATTTACTAAATCTTACTAAGAATGTATCTATATATATATAAAGATAACTTTTTTGTTGTTTTTTTTATTTTTTTAGCCCCTCTGTTTTACAAATTCTAAAAAGCATAACAAAAAATGTAACATAAAAATGTTTTTTAATGTCAGAATAAATTTAATTTTGTTGTATTTATTTTGTTTAATTACCATAAAAGCACGCTTGGACTTTTTTTTTTTCTTTAATATTTTACTTAACTATTATGTTAAGTGAAATAAGCCAAGCAGAAAAAAAAATCATATGACCTCACTCATTTGAGGACTCCAATGAACAATGTGAACGGAGGAACAGAACTGAGACAGAGGAGAGATCAAAGGGACCAGAGAAAACGAGAACAGAGGGAAAGGGGATGAAAGGAGGGGATAAACCTGAGGGGAAGGGGGAGGGTGCTAAGAAGAGGGGGGCAGGGGAGATGTTGAGGGGAATACCAGGGAGGGGGGATGCATTTGGGACAACACTGGAATCTGTGTAAACACAATAAATTAAAATCAATAAAAAATAAAATAAAATCCTACAAATAATTGTAGGCGCACTATTTACAAATTTCTGAGAAATATGTTCAAATATTTATTTCTTTAGATAAATTCCCAGAAGTGGAATTGCTTTGTCATAAGGCAGTTCCATTTTTAATTTTTTGAGGTAACTCCATACTACTTTCCAGAGTGGCTGCAACAATCTGCATTCCCACTAACAGTGCATAAGGGTTTCTTTTTCTCTACATCCTTGCCAACACTTGCTGTTTGCTGACTTGATTGATGAAAGCCATTCTGGCAGGTATAAGGTGATATCTCATTGTGGCTTTAATTTAAATTTCTCTGATAATTAGTGATGTTGAATATCTTTTCATGTGTCCATTGGACATCTGTATGTCTTCTTTGGAGAAGTGTTTACTTCGGTCCATTGCTCATTTCTTAATTGGACTATTTGCTTTTTTAATGTTAAGTTTTGTAAGTTCTTTATAAATTTTGGATATTAACTCCTTTTCAGTTGTATCTTTGGCAAATATGTTCTCTCATTCAGTGGGTTGTCTTTTAATTTTGTTGATGGTTTCCTTTACTGCAGAAAAAATTTTACTTGGATGAAGTCCTATTTGTTTATTTTTGCTTTTGTTTCCCTTGCCTGTGGAGATATATCAAGAAAAAAATATTGCTACAAAAAATTTCTGTGATTTTTCTACCTATGTTTTCTTCTAAAATTTTTATGGTTTTGAATCTAACATTTAAGTCTTCAGACCATTTTGAGTTTATTGTTGTATGTGGTGTAAAAACGTGGTCATTTCTTTATTTTATTTTTTTCTTCACACATCTATCCTATAGTTCCAACACCACTTATTGAATAAACTATCTTTACCCCTTTGTATGTTTTTCCATCCTGTGTCACATATTAATTGACTAGAAAAGCATGGGCTTATTTCTAGGCTCCCTATTCTTTTTTTTTTTTCAATAATTTAATTTTTTTAATGGGGTGACATCAATAAATCAGGATACATATATTCAAAGATAACAAGTCCAGGTTATCTTGTTGTTCAATTATGTTGCATACCCATTACCCAAAGTCAGATTGTCCTCTGTCACCTTCTATCTAGTTTCCTTTGTGCCCCTCCCCCTTCCCCTTTCCCTATCCCTTTCCCCCCTCCCCCTATAACCACCACACTCTTATCAATGTCTCTTAGTTTCACTTTTATGTCCCACCTACGTATGGAATAATGCAGTTCCTGGTTTTTTCTGATTTACTTATTTCACTTCGTATAATGTTATCAAGATCCCACCATTTTGCTGTAAATGATCTGATGTCATCATTTCTTATGGCTGAGTAGTATTCCATAGTGTATATGTGCCACATCTTCTTTATTCAGTCACCTATTGATGGGTTTTTTGGTTGTTTCCATGTCCTGGCCACTGTGAACAATGCTGCAGTGAACATGGGGCTGCATGTGTCTTTACGTATCAATGTTTCTGAGTTTTTGGGGTATATACCCAGTAGAGGGATTGCTGGGTCATAAGGTAGTTCTATTTTCATTTTTTTGAGGAACCACCATACTTTCTTCCATAATGGTTGTACTACTTTACATTCCCACCAGCAGTGTATGAGGGTTCCTTTTTCTCCACAAGGCTCCCTATCCTGTTCCATTGATCTATACTGTTTTTACGCCAGTACCATGCTGTTTTGATTACTATGGCCTTAGATTAGAGTTTGATATCAGATAACATGGTTTCTCCAACTTTATTCTTTTTCCTCAAGATTGCTGTGGCTATTCAGTCATTCCATGTAAATTTTTGAAATATTAGTTTTAGTTCTGCAAAATATACCATTGGTTTCTTGGTAAGAATTACATTGAATCTATAATTGTTTTTAGGTAGTATGAATATTTTAATAATTTTAATTACTCCTACCCACGGACATGGTATATGCTTCCACTTATTTGTATCTTCTTCAATTTCTTCAGTGTCTTATCATTTTCCAAGTACAAGTCTATTACAGCTTGGTTAAATTTATTTCTAGGTCTTTTATTCTTTTTGAAGTAATTGTAAATGAGATTGTTTTCTAAGTTTCTGATAGTTTGTTATTAGTGTATAAAAATGCAATTGATTTCTGTATATTTATTCTGCTATTTTACTTAATTCATTTATCAGTTGTAATAGTATTTGGTGGAATCTTTAGGGTTTTCTACATACAGTATCATGTCATTTGCAAATAGTGACAGTTTTATTTCTTCCTTTCCAATTTGGATGCCTTTTATTTCTTCTTGTCTGTTTGCTTTTGCTGGGGCTTCAAGTACTATGTTGGATAAAACTAATGAGAGCAGACATCCCTGTCTTTTTCTGACCTTAAGAAAAAACACTTTTGGTTCTTGCCCACTGAGCATAATGTTGGCTGTGGGTTTGTCATATATGGTCTTTATCAGGTTGAGTTATGGCCCCTTTGCTTCCACTTTGCTGAAAGTTTTTAACAAAAAGTGGGTGCTAGTGTTATCAAATACTTTTTCTGCATTTATTGATATTATGTGCTTTTTAATCTTTCATACTGTTTATGTGATGTATCACCTGAGCGGGGTGCTCCAGGAATGTCCTTTGTGTGGGTTATGTGGGCCCTCCTGTTCAAATTAAATATTTATTGGTATTGACCCTTTCATGTGTGTGATCAATCCTCAGGCTGGCTGACTGTGAGGCTTAACCCTGACCATGGCGTGCAAGCCGCTCCGCCAGAGCTGACCATACACAGTGGAATTCACTTCAGCTGTGTTTGGTGCCTGCTGAGGTCTCCCTTTGAATATGCTGCTTGTGAAATTATTGGATCCTGCTCTGATATCTTGTGAAGCTATCCACTGAGTGTGTTGGTTCTGGGCCTCCTGGGAGGGACTCTGGTATAGTGCAGTATAAGGCGCTGCCTGTGACTTTCCTTTGGAAACCTGTTTAGTGCAGTTTTGATGTTGCTTCTTCTGTATATCTTTGGTTATAAGACTTCTCTTCAGCTAGTCTCCAGTAGATTTTTCAGGATAATTATTTTATAGCTTAGTTAGAATTCCAGGTTGGTTCTGGGAGGAGGTGAGTGTAGCTTCTACCTATTCCACCACCATTTGGGTCTCTACATTTTTCTTCTTTGTACTTTGCTATGGCCAATTTAACTGATTTTGGAGTTAAAATTTTAGAAACTACTACACCATACATAGTTCCCATTAAAATATAACTGAGTCTAGCCAGCCAAAAATTAACCCCAAATTGTCAAATGGTATAAAAGTCACTGTGAACATGTTCAAAATTAAATAAAACTTACAAACAAAGCTTTACCCTACCTCAATTTTGATCATGGAAGTTTTTATAATTCTGTTTATCTGAAAACAGGTAACATTTCAAATAGTGACAAATGATTAAAAATTGTCAAATTTAATTATTAAAATAAAATTAAAGGATTTCAAACCTACCATCCTAGGACATTTAAATTAAATAGAAATAGTTTTAAAAAGAAAGAGAAATAACAAATCATTGTGTTTAGAGAATTTATTTTGTCAGAGAATTCTTTTCTTCTTGAATTGAAGCTAAATCAGTGGAAATATCCAATAAAAATCACAGATTCAATGAAATTTTTAAGTAAGTTTGTTTCTATTTTAGCCATACTTTTTAATGAAAAAAATATACAAAGTAATTTAGTCACTTTCAGAATCCAACTACTACTGGTTCCAATTTAACATAGATCAATCACAAACAGATAGTCAGCACTTAGTTTGGTATTGATTTATAGGAGCTCTCATTTTGCCTTATCTCTTGTTTTCACTTCTAAGATTGATCATATAGTTTGGGGGCAGTACACCTTTTGATTCTGTAAGAAGTTATTGGTCCATTATTCCTTAATCCCATAGATTTTAGGATGCAAATAATGTGACATTATCTGTTCATACTCCGTTCTCATCTCACCTCCTCATTTCACCCCCTCATTCCTTTACTGCCTTCTAGCCAATAGTAAAACCAGTAATCTTATGAGATAACTTTAAATTAAATCTTGTCAGGAGCAGAAGGATGAATAAAACAGGTAGATTTCAAGACATTTCCATTCCTAGAAATTTTACTTACATATTTATGGATTTTTAAAAATTATTTGACAGTAAGGGCAGGGACTCTGTATTTGTGTAGCCATGTGAAAGATGAACACCAAGGAACTGTCATCACAGTAAGAAACTTTAGCCATTACACAATAAGAAGATAGTTGTAAACCACTCGTACATATCAGCTTAGTTTATACATTTGCAGACTTTTTTTTAATAACATTTGTTGTCAAATAATATTTTAAAATCATTAAAATTATGCCATATTACTAAACATACCTGTATAATTTAGTTGATTAAAGATACACAGATGAGTTTAACTAATGATAATACATGGCTCTCCTACTAACTGAACTCATTAATCAGCTAACAGTGGAGTAATTAGTAGTGATTAGCCATCAGTCTTTTTTATGGTCATTTACTAATTAAAAGGTTAGCTTTAATCCAGAGCACAGGAAATATAAATTGAGAACTACTTATTCTAACTACAGATTGCAGTGACCAATCCATTATTGGTTTTCTTGTTGAAATTTATGTGAGATGATGTAGAGATCCTGTGGGTATTTCCATCTTAAAGCTGAATAAGTAATACAGTATAGGACCTGCTTATAAAACTACTTATCAACTAAGAGTTAGAACAAATAGAAGAATTAAAAATTTAGATCGTACTGTAATTTAAAAAAAAATTAAAGAAAAAATCTTCTGCCAGCAAAGTAACCAACAACAAAATGAAAGGCAACCTACAAAATTGGAGAAAATATCTGTAAATCCTATGTCAATAACTGGTTAATATCCATACTATATAAAGAACTCCTACAACTTAATAGCAAAAATAAACAACAACAATAAAACCACCAAAAATTTGGTTAAAAAAATAAACTATTCATCCATTGATGGGCACTTAGGCAGAAGAACTATTTAAATAGACATTTTTTGCAAAGAATACATACAAATGACCAACATGTACACAAAAAAGATGCTCAACATCACTAATCATAAGGAAAATATACATCAAAACCATGTATCTCACAATAATATGTAATCTTATTCCTATTAGAATGCCTATCATCAAAGAGACAAGAGATGACAAATGTTCTCAAGAATGTGCACTGTTGGTAGAATTATAAGTTGGTATAGTCACTGTGGAAAACAGTATGGATGTTACTCAAAAAATAAAAAAATAGTCTCATATGACCCAGAAATCACACCTCTGGGTATATATCTAAAGGAAATGAAAGCATAATATTGAAGAGATATCTGCACTTTCTTATTCATTGCAGCATTATATACAATAACTAAGATATGGAAATAATCTAAGTGCCCATCAATGAATGAATTAAAAAGATATGATATATATTTGTATATATATATGTATGTGTGAATATATGTATGTATATGTATATAAGTACATATATGTATATATAAATATTATTCAGACACTGAAAAGAAGAAAATCCTGTCACTTGTGAAAGCATGAATGATCCTTGAGAGCATTATGCTAAGTAAAATAAGGCAGACAAAGAAAGACAAATACTGCATGATAGCATTTATATATGGAATTTAAATTAATAAACTCATAGAAACAGAGATTAGAAAACTGGTTACCATGGAGTGGGGGTTGGGGAAATAGCGAGAAATTGGTGAAAAGTCACAGATGTCCAACTATTGGGACAGAGTCACTGCCAGAATAAGTTCTGAGGATCTAATGTAAAACATGGTGATATAGCTGATAACACTGTATTGTATAATTGATATTTGCTAAGGGAGTAGAACATAAATGTTCTCTCTCTCACACACACACACACAAAAAGATAGGAAGAAAGAGAGAAAGAAAGAAAGAAAGAAAGAAAGAAAGAAAGAAAGAAAGAAAGAAAGAGAGAAAGGAAAACGTGAGGTGATGGATGTTTTAACTAGATGGTGGGGGTTCTACAACAATGTATACTACATATCAAATAATTACAATGTATACTTTACATATCTTATAATTTTGTTAATTGTATCTCAATAAAGCTAAAAAAAGAAAAATTTTACCATCAGCTGTCATCTTGTTGAATATTTTAAAAGTACCAAAACAGATTTCAGCCCATCTCAAGGACTAAGGCATCAAGGTACACTTCTCTTAGTTAATAAAGTCCCGTCTATCACAAAAACAAACAAATCCATGAGTGAACAGGAGAAATTGAGGGATTGTTGTTCTCCTGTTACCACTGTTATCAATATGTTTATAAATTTATGTGGGGAACTAAAAAGAGAATAGCACAGAAAAAAGAAGTAAATTTAACTTTGTATTGTTAATTCATGTTCTTATCACAATCAGGTCCAGGGAATGACCTATCGATGGGGCTTCCAAGAGATCTTTTACCTTGTTTGCCTGAAAGTCTCTGCTATGAAAAATCTCAAGGACTGACTTCCCAGACACCGTTTCCCCAATCCCTTTGCTTTAGGCAAAACTATACACAAATGTTCATATTAGACAAAGGTCATACTTTTATGGAGGATTCGACAGCCTCCATGGACACCCTATTCCAGTGTTTAACAACTGTCATGAAATTCTGCCTTATTCTATAAGGTCATTTTTTTTTCTCCCTGCTCTGTACTCTGATTGAGATTGAGAACATCTGGTCCTCATTCCTAATATAATGACATTTCCTGCTCCAGAGTTCCTTTTTAAATCACCCTCAACCTTCTCCTCTTTAGGCTAAATTCCAGGTCTGCACACACTTCTTCAAAGTTGTATGTACCAAGCTTTCCAGTGAATTTGCCCTCCTCTGAACCCAGATTCACTCCGCTCTAACCCAGAATGGGAATGTTGGCTGAGAGGAGCACAATTTTCCACTTGACCTTTACTGAGCATTTACAGGACCACCTTCTACATCTCCTCCAGACAACTGCTCATTCATTCCAGTTCTTAAAAACACTCAAGGAGGAGGCACTAATTCATTTCAGGGCAGGGACTTTCTCTCCATCAAATTGCGTCTCTCTGTCCCAAGGGGAAAGAGCAGAGAAGATTGAGCTTTGGGAGTCAAGTGGCAGACAGCTGTGGTTTCAGCTTCCAGCAGTCACACAACTCCAGAGGGACGGGAAGGTCAAGGGAAGCATGTTGAACCACAGGCTGTTCACGTGGCTCGGAGGAGGAGATGACCAACCCCTAATAAAACACCGTCTGCTGCAGTCTGCCGGACATGCCATCGGGACGGGCATGCTAATTAAAAACAGCAGGCGTGGGGCTGCAGCTTTTGACTTTAGCACTCAGCTTGGAATAACTTTTCCTTCCACAGAAAAGGCAGCACTGGGCCAGAAGAGCTGTGCTGTTGTAAAAAATATCCAAGCAAACCAGTCATCTCTGTCTAGCACCAGATACAGAAACATTTGACTTTATTTACATTTTCAGGAAGTTCATGTCTTATTTATTTCCTTTCAACTGAGCCAAAGCCTGACACTGAAGCACACAAATATTTTATTGTCTTAGGACAAAAAATACTTATTAATTCAATTTGTCTTTCAATAATATGAGTGCATTGTTATTGTTATAATTTTATTTTTTTCTAAACCAAAATAGCACATAGTGTATCAGTTGTATGAATATTATTTTTATGGAATGACAGTACACTGTCTACCTCATCCCAACCCATTTATCCCTTTCCCAGAAGCAACTTCTTTGTAGCCTTTTGGCTATTTCCTTTGTTATTGACCCTGTTCCTTTAAATAACATGTGCAATCTTAGTTTTGGTTTTTCAATTTTAGGCATCGTGTATTGACTTTCTACTATGGAAAAGTGAAAGTTTAGCTGGTGTCACTCCACATCCTTCTCATTCACTTACCGTTTCCCCAGCCTCTCAATATAGCTACATTGTAAGTTTGGCTAAATAAATAACTGGTATTTTCATTATTATGAAGAGCATGTATAGATAATGCTACTTACAGGTAAACTATCAATATATAGGATAATATAATTACTTTTTATTGCTTACACGTTTTGTTTTCCCTAGAGTTTAAATTTCTATTTTATTTGCTTAGTTTTCTATGTACTTGTCATGAATTCATTCTCAAACTTTTTTTCTATCTATATCTTCTATTTAAATGTTCAAACCATCAAATATTTTATCGATATGTTTTTGAGAACACATTTCTCCTAGAGCTCTCTGATCTGCTTTAATCGGGACTGGTTTCCCAAGCTACAAACTGTGATCAGCGTCTCTTCCTTCACCATTATTCTAAAAACTGAATTTGTTTCCTTTGCGAGTGGATCTGTTCTTTTCTGGGTTTCGTCTCTCACTCTTTATAGATTTATTTCCTCATTTTGGTGGAAATATCCTCTTACTAACCTCCTAAAAAGGTATGTATGATTAACATTTTTTGAGGTCTCACAAATTTAAAAATATTCATGCTCTCAAACTGATAATCTGGTAATTTGTAGGGCCATAGAATTCTCGGTTGGTTATCAGTGTCACTCAGATTTCAAAGGTGTTGCTTTATTTTCATCTAGTATCTGATATTGCAATTAAAACGTCTAAAGCCATTCTGATTCTGGATGCTTGCTATGTAATCTATTTTGTTTTCTTTTCAGATGCTTATCAGATCTTTTTGTCTTTATATTCTGAATTCCACAATAGTGTGCCTTGGTGGAGTCCAATATCAACACTGTGCTGGGAATTGACAGGTCCCTTTCAATTTTGTAAAATTATCTTGAATTATTACATTATGATTTCTTGTACTTGATAGTCTCTGTTTTTCTTTCCTTAGATGTTGCTTTTAAAATGTTGAAACTTCCAGATCAATGTTGTAATTATATTTTCTTTTACTTTTCTCCTTCTTGTTTCCACCAATTCCATCCTTTTCTTTCATACTTTCTATTGGATTTTAAATTTCTATAATCACATCTTTCAGTTTTAGTAATTTTTTATTGTTTTTTTATTTTGTTTTTAGATTATTTTAGGATAGAAAATGTCTATTAATTTATTTTCTATTTGTTTTTGACCTATTCATATTTCATAAATGATATATGTTCTCACATCCTTGATGACAGTAATGTTTCTCTTTCCCTTTCTCTCTCTTTAACTTTTCTTGTAATGTTTTTCTCTCTCTCAACTTTTCTTTTTTAAATTTTATTTATTTATTTTAAGAGAGAGGTAGGGAGAGGGAGACAGAGAGACAGGAACATCAAGCTCTTTCTGTATATGCCCTGACTGAATCCTCCGAGCTTTGGACAATGCTCCAACCAACTGAGCTATCTGGCCAAGCTTTAATTTTTTATTCTTGATTGATTTTTAGAGAGACAGAGGACGGAAGAGAAAGGGGAGGGGAAAAGGAAGCATTTGTTTGTTGTTCCATTTATTTGTGCATTCACTGGTTGCTTCCCGTGTGTGCCCTGACGGGGGATAGAACCTGCAACTTTGTTATTTTGGATGATGCTCTAACCCAGTGGTAGTCAACCTGGTCCCTACCACTCACTAGTGTGTGTTCCAGCTTTCATGGTGGGCGGTAGCAGAGCAACCAAAGTATAAATAAAAAGATAGATTTAACTATAATAAGTTGTTTTATAAAGATTTATTCTACCAAACTTAGCAAAAATCCGACATAAAGTACTTGGTAAGTAATTATTATTATATGCTTTAACTTGCTGTAACTCTGCTTTATAAATTTTATAAAGTAAAGTTACTTCCCTACTTTATAAATCACCATTACTGTGGAACCAGTGGGTGGTTAGAAAATTTTACTACTAACAGAGATACAAAAGTGGACGGTAGGTATAAAAAGGTTGACTACCCCTGCTAACTGAACTAACTGGCTAAGGCAGGGGTCCCCAAACTTTTTACACAGGGGGCCAGTTCACTGTCCCTCAGACTGTTGGAGGGCCAGACATTAAAAAAAAAACTATGAACAAATCCCTATGCACACTGCATATATCTTATTTTAAAGTAAAAAAAACAAAACGGGAACAAATACAATATTTAAAATAAAGAACAAGTAAATTTAAATCAATAAACTGACCAGTATTTCAATGGGAACTATGCTCCTCTCACTGACCACCAATGAAAGAGGTGCCCCTTCTGAAAGTGCGGCAGGGGCCAGATAAATGGTCTCAGGGGGCCACATGCGGCCCATGGGCCGTAGTTTGGGGACCCCTGGGCTAGAGCAAACTTTTCTTCTTGTAATGTTTCTCTAACTCTCTCTCTCTCTCTCTCTCTTTCTCTTTAACATTTCTTCTCTTTATATAGGCATCTATATGGATATGCAAGTTGCTTTCATCCCATTTCTTTTTGGATAGCTATACAGTTTTTAAAACAAACCTTCAAACAATTCTCTTTTCAGCCCCACTTTCAACTCACTTTCATAAGTACCACTTTTGTGAACCATTCAAAGCATTATGGTATAGACTGAGTTGCTTTTTATTTTCCCAGCTGTTGCCTTAAAATCTGTGTTTTTTTTCTGCCCTGCAATGTCAATTAGCACTCTTGAATTTTCCAAGCTTTGAACTTTCCAAATTTTCTTACATATTACTTCCATTTCTCTTTTACCTTGTAGATTTCATTTAGTAAGTTCTACTTTCTTATTTTAGTGAGTTTTTAAGAGGAATGAGAAAAAGTTTATATGTTCAATATGCTACTTTTTAAAAACTTTTTATTGTATTGGGAGACAAGGGTTAATAAAATTATGTCGGTTTAAGGTGTACAATTCTGTAATGCATCATCTGCATATTGTATTGTGTATTCACCACATCAAGTCAAATCTGTTTCCATCACCATTTATCCTTTCTTTACTGTCTTCTACCTCCCCTTATCCCCTTTTACCTCTGGTGATAATCATACTGTTGTTTGTGTCTATGAGGTTTTTTTCTTTGCTTAATCTCTTTACTTTTTTTTGACATAGCCTTTAACCCCCATCCTCTCTGACAGCTGTCAGTCTGTTCTGTGTATCTATGATTCTATTTCTATTTTTGTTTGTTAGTTTATATTTTCATTGGATTCTATATCTAAGTGAAATGATATGGTTCTTGTCTTTCTCTGTCTTATATTTCACTGGAAGTCATCATGGTTACCACTCCTCCTTTCACAGATTCACTTAAAAAGATCTAAACCAACAATATAAAAGAGCAAACCACCTGGGAGTAACCATGCAGGAGATGTTACCATCCAGCTTGATACTTCTCATTGCATTATGACCACTAGATTCACAGATTTATATTATATCTTTGAGTTTTGTAGAGATTAGAGATAGTAATCTTCTCCTGTAGACAGAGTAACTAAATTTTAGCCCTACAATTTACAAGACAGTTGGCTTTGAACAAATAACCTAACCTCTTTAAGTTTCAATCTCTTCATCTCCAAAGTAGGGGATAATATAGCTTCCTTATATGGCTGTTGCAAGAATAGATGTATTATATTCAAAGTATATAGAATGTGGCCATTATTATTAGTTTATAACTTTCCAAAACTTACTTTTCAAAACTATTGCTTAATCTAATAAACTATTACAATGTTTTTAGCTACAGATGTGACTTTTGATCAAAATCAATATATCTCTAATAGATATGATTTTTAAATGATACATTCTGATCTCAACATTTTGAAATAGAAATATACATTACTATTGTTTTTTAATACTTACCTTGTTTCTGATCTTAGCAGAAAAGCTTTTAGTTTATCACTGTTGACCACAATGTTCACTGGCAGGTTTTCATATATAGTCCATTATGTTGAGGTAATATTTTCTATCCATGTGCTTAATGTTTTTTTTTTTTTATCATAAATGTCTCCTAAATTTTGTCAAATGCTCTTTTTTTTTCATCTATTGAAATGACTATGTGATTTTTATGCTTCAATTCTGTTAATATGGTATATCTCATCAACTGATTTTTGCATGTTAAATTGTCCTTGCATCCCAGTGGAAAATCTTACTTGGTCCTTAGTATGTCGTTCTTTTCATGAATTGTTGAATTTGGTTTGCTAATACTTTACTCAGGATTTTTGTATCTATGTTCATTGTTCATCATTGTCTTTGTTTAGCTTCAGTATCAGAGTAATACCCACATTATAAAATTGAGTTTGAAAGTCTTATCTCTTCTTTATTTGGAAGCACTTGAAAAAAATTGACATTAATTCTTCTTTAATTATTTGGATAAGTCTACCAAACAATTAATGAAGACCAGTAGAGCTATCTGGTCTTGGAATTTTCTTTCTTGGTAGATGTTTCATTATTGATTCAATCTCTTTATTAGTTAGAGATTTGTTCAGATTTTCTATTTCTTGATGATTAGGTCTTTGTAAATTTTAAATTTCTAGGAATTTATCTATTTTTTCTAAGTTATTCAATTTGTTTGTGTATAATTGTTCATCAAAGTTTCTTATAGTCTTTTATTTCTGTTGCAACAATTATAATGTCTCTTCATTTCTAAATTTATTTATTTGAGTTTTCTCTTTTTTTCTTAGCCTTATTAAGAGTTTATCAATTTTGTTAACCTCTATAAAACTAACATAGTTTGGTTGATGTTTTCTATTGTTTTTCAAGTTTTCTTTTTCATTCATTTTCTCTCTAATCTTTACTATTTCCTTCCTTCTGCTAACTTGGGGTTTTGGTTGTTCTTTTTCTAGTTACATGATGTGTAAAATGATGTCTTTGAGATCTTTCTCCCTTTTAATACAGGTGTTTACCACTAAAAACTTCCTTTTTAGTACTACTTTTGCTGCACCTCTTAAGTTTTGATATGTTAAATTTTTGTTTTTGTTTGTGTTAAGATATTTTCTAACTTCCTTTTTGATTTCTCTCTCACCCATTTGTTGTTCAGAAGTATGCTACTTAATTTCCATCTATATGTATATTTTCCAGTATCCTTCCTGCAATTGATTGCTAGTTTGATTTCTTTATGGTTGAAAAACTTACTTGGCATAATTTTAATCTTATTAAATTTGTTTATACATTTTTGGTGACCGGAAATATGATTCATCCTGGATAATGTTTCTATATGAGTACCATACTGTTGTTGGATGAAATGTTTTGTATATTTCTGTTAGATCCATTTGGTCTGTACTGCTTTTCAAGTTCTCTGTTTAAATATTGATATCTGTTCAGTTGCTTTATTAATTACTGAGAATGGGGTATTAAAGTCTCCTACTATTATAGTCATGTACTGCATAATGACATTTTGGTCAACAACAAACTGCACATATGGCATGGTCCCATTGGTTATGGTGGAGTTTAAAAAGTCCTGTTGCTTTGTAATGTTGTAGCTGTTGTAATGCCATAGCACAACATATTACTGATGTGTTTGTGAAGATACTGGTATAAACAAATTTACTGTCCTTTCAGTTGTATAAAAGTATAGCAAATACAATTATGTATACTATATAATACTTGATACTGGCAAAAATTGACTATGATACAAGCTGATGCATCTACTATATTATACTTTTGTTTTTTATTTAGTGAGAGGAGGGGATACAAAGGCAGATTGCCTCATGCACCCTGATTGGGATCCACCTGCCAAGCACACTAGGTGGTGTTGCTCTGTTACTTAGCAACCAAGGTCTTCTTAGCACCTGCTGCAGAGGCCATGGAGCCATCCTCAGTGCCCAAGGCCAACTCTCTCCAATCAAGCCATGGCTGCAGAAGGGGAAGAGAGAGAGAGAAGCGAGGGGTGGGGGGTAGAGAAGCAGATGGGTGCTTCTCTGTGTGCCCTAACTGGGAGTCAAACCTGGGACATCCTCACAATGGGCCCATGCTCTACCACTGAGCCAACAGTCAAGGGCCAATATATTGTACTTTTTATTGCTATTTTAGAGTATACTCTTTCTAACTATGAAAAGTTTTTTGTAATACAGTATGGCATGTTACTCTAGCAGCAGCCTCACATGTCTTGTTTACTATGTCTTTTGATTACATCATTTTCTCTTGTGTTTCATTTCATCACATGTTGTTTGTATAGTAGCATCTGCACAGACTTTCAGCTTAGGAGCAATAGGCTGTACTGTTTAGCGTTGGTATGCAGCAAGCTATACCATCTAGGTTTGTGAAAGTACACTCTATGATGTGAACACAATGATAAAATTGCTTACTGATGCATTTCTCGGAACAAATCCTCATCATTAGAGGTACATCACTGTATTGTGTTGCTATCTATTCCTTTCTGAAGTTCTATCATTATTCAATTCTTATTTGGGTACTCTAATATTGTGTCTTATATATTTAAAATTGCTGTATCTTATGGTAAATTGATTCTTTTATCATTATCTAATATTTTTCTTTGTGTCTTGTGAGAGTTTTTGACTTAAGTCTATCCTCTTTTTGATATAAGTATGGTCTTTCCTAATTACTATTTGAATAAAATATATTTTCTCCTTCTTTTATTTTCTGCCTCCATATGTCCTTAAATCTAAAGTATCTTGTAGCCCTGGCCCGGGTGCTGGTGATGGCTCCTTGGCCTCTGCTCCAGGCGCTAGAGTGGCTCTGGTCGTGGCAGAGCGACCCCCCAGAGGGGCAGAGCATCGCCCCCTGGTGGGCAGAGCGTCGCCCCTGGTGGGCATGCCGGGTGGATCCCGTTCGGGCGCATGCGGGAGTCTGTCTGTCTCTCCCCGTTTCCAGCTTTACAAAAAAAAAAAAAGAAAAAGAAAAGTATCTTGTAGATAGCAGAGAGTTGGATCTTATTTTTTATTCATTCAGTACTTTTTGTTTTTTGACTGGGGAGTTTAATTACATTCAAAGTGATTACTGATAGAAATAAAGTATTTCTATCACCATTTTATTGGGTTTTTTTGTATGTCTTCTAACTTTGTTCCTCTTTATCTCTTGCTGTCTTCATTTCTGTTTCATTTTATTTTTGTTACATGATTTGTTTTCTCATTTTCTTTCTTTTTATTTCTTTTCTCACTTTCTTTTGTATATCTTCTATAATCATTGTGGTTACCATGTGGCTTACATAAAACATTTTATATTTATAACAATCTATTTAGGTTAACAACTTCAACTGCATACAAAAATTTTACTCTTTTACTTCTTCCCACCACATACTGCATGTTATTGATGTCACAAATGACATATTTCTGTATTTTAGATCCATTAGCATATTTTTTATAGTTATGGTTATTTTTATACTTTTAAAAATTCTATATCAGAGTTAACTATGATTCCACTATTACAGTATTCTGTATTTTTCCATATAAATACACCTTTTGCATGTTCATATGTTTTTATGTTGCTATCTAGGATCCTTTTATTTAATCTTGGAGGAAACTCTTTTGGTATTTCTTATATGTCAGGTCTAGTGAAGATTAACTCTGTTAGCTTTTGTTTGGATAGGTCTATCTTTCCTTCATTTTTGAGGACAGTTTTGTCAAATATATATTCTTGGTTAGCCGTTTTTTCTTTCAGTTCTTGAATATATCATTCCATTCCTTTCTGATTTACTAAATTTCTGCTAAGAAACACTTATAATTTCATGGGGACTCTCTTGTACATAATAACAAATTATCTTTTTTTTTTTTTTACTATTTCCAAAATTATTGTCGTCTTTGACTTTTGACAGCTTTATTCTACTATGTCCCAATTTGATCTATAAATTTATCCTAGTTGGCCCACACATTATTTCAGCTTACTTGTCACTGACTTAAACTTAGTCAGAGGGCCTCAAATAGTTGCAAGGAAAGCTTGGAACTCTGATCTTTTAGCTAGGTTCTCTTAGAGAGAAAGAAGGGATATAGATTTTAATCGGTGGATAAATTGAAGATAAAGTCAGAGTAATGGTGGTGTAAGACATTTTCCTTATCTCTCCCCTTGGAATTTCTACAAATTGAACAATTACAATGCAGAAAAGGAACCTCAGCTGGGCTTACTGCTATGCCTGACAGATCCATGCACAGAATAGACTAGAGGTAAGATGAGTTGAAAAGGGAGGTGGAAGGCCCTGGCCTGTTGGCTCAGCGGTAGAGTGTCAGCCTGGCATGCGGGGGACCCGGGTTCGATTCCCAGCCAGGGCACACAGGAGAAGCGCCCATTTGCTTCTCCACCCCCCCTCCGTCCTCTCTGTCTCTCTCTTCTCCTCCCGCATCCGAGGCTCCATTGGAGCAAAGATGGCCCAGGTGCTGGGGATGGCTCCTTGGCCTCTGCCCCAGGCACTGGAGTGGCTCTGGTCGTGGCAGAGTGATGCCCCGGAGGGGCAGAGCATCGCCCCCTGGTGGGCAGAGCGTCGCCCCTGGTGGGCGTGCTGGGTGGATCCCGGTCGGGCGCATGTGAGAGTCTGTCTGACTGTCTCTCCCCGTTTCCAGCTTCAGAAAAATACAAAAAAAAAAAAAAAAGGGCAGGTGGAAGATAAAATGCACTTCTGGTTGGCTCTGAGAAGGAGACATACTCAGTGTGACTATTTTTTCTCTCTGCTGCATTATAGGGAGAAGGGAAGTTCAGGCTATTTAGATTTTGTCACAGGGGTACAGAGAGGGAAAGTCAGTGACTGGATCTCCTTCTGTGGGGAGGAACAGTGAGGTAGAGAGGCAAAGGGGGAGATAAATCAAAGCAGCCAGACCATGGAGTGATGGCCAGTGTTCCTACAGGTATGCTTGGCAGAGACAGAGAAAGCTAAAGTGCAGCCCCCAGCTTCCCAGACCCTGCCTCCCTCACCTTGCAGTATGGAGAGTGGCAGAGACAAACCCTCCAGCTAGCTCTCCAGAGCCACTCTCTCCCCCCAAGAACAGAGGTGCTCTCTGTTTGGTCCCTGGGTCTGTTGAGACTTGGGGAGGAGTAACTGGAGGTTTGAAATCACCATTTCTTGAGCTATAAAGCCAGAAAGCCAAACGTGTAAAGCCAAAGCTATAAAGCCTTCACAACACACCTTACTCACCAACACATCTGTGACCCCACTACATTATTGTGACAACAATATCTCAGTGGAGGACAGCCCTCAAACATCACAGACCTAAAAACTTTTTTTGTGTGTGTGACAGAGACACAGAGAGAGAGACAGATAGGGACAGACAGAAAGAAAGGGAAAAAGATGAGAAGCATCAATTTGTTGTGGCACCTTAGTTGTTCATCAATTGTTTTCTCATATGTTCCTTGACCAGAGGGCTACAACAGACCGAGTGACCCCTTGCTCAAGCCAGCTACCTTGGGTTCAATCTGTGAGCCTTGTTCAAACCAGATGAGCCTGTGCTCAAGCCAGTGACCTTGGGTCTTTGAACCTGAGTCCTCTGTGTTCTAGTCCAATGCTCTATCCACTACGCCACCACCTGGTCAGGCTCACAGAGCTAAAACTTTTAATACAGCAATACCTACTGGAAGAAATTTCTCAAAATCAAAATTTATTTTTCCTTTTTTGTTATTCCTTTTTTCTCTTTTGAAATTAATTTTCTCTAATTTTTATATTTTAATTGTATTTTTATTTTAATTTTTAATATTCCTAGTAGTTTTTTTTTTGTTAGGATTCTTAACAATACCACTCTCAAATGCCATCAAGAAATAAGAAATCGAATATCATGGCTACACAAGACATGATAGAGATGTAGTTCAAAAAGAAAATAAAAAATCTCTAGAAAAAAAATCTCAATCACAATAAAATCTTGGAGTTAAATTATATAAAATTCAAAACTGTGGTTCTGCAAATATTCAACAAGATGTGAGAAACATCAGTAGGCAACTTAATGAGCTCAGAAAACAAATTATGAACAAATGAATACCTCACCAAGGAGATTGAAAATTTAAAAACAGAGATGAAGAACTCAGTACATGAATTGAAGACTGAGGTAGCAAGTTTTGCTAATAGAACAAGTCAAATAGAGAAAAGAATCAGTGACATCAAACACAGGTATGTAGAGATGCTACAGAGAAAAAAAGAGAGAGACTCACAAATTAGAAAGCCTGAGAGAGCTCTTCAAGAATTGTTTGACTCCACTAGAAAGAATAATATAAGAATAATGCTATATCAGAAGAAGAAGAGAGGGAGAAGGGAATGGAGAGCCTATTCAAACAAATAATTGATGAGAATTTCCCAAGCCTATGGAAAGAGTTAGAGCCTCAAATCCAAGAAGCAAACAGAATGCCAAGTTAACACAACACAAATAGACCTAGTCCAAAGCACATCATAATAAAATTGTCAAAATCAATGACAAAGAAATAATCCTTGATGCAGCTAAGGAAAATAAGAATATAACATATAAAGGAAAGCCCATTAGGTTTTCATCAGATTTTTCAGCAGAAATTCTACAAGCCAGAGAGAGTGAACCTAAACATTTAAAGTACTAAAAGAGAAGAATTACTATCCAAGAATAGTATATCCATCAAAGTTATTCTTTAAATATGAAGGAGAAAAATCTTTTACAGACATACAGAAGCTGAGGGAATTTTTAACCAGAAAGCTCCCACTGTAGGAAATACTCAAAGAGGTTTTTCGACCAGACACAAAGAACAAAACAAGTCAAAACTACAAGTAAAAACTCCAACAAGTTCACAATAAAAACAATGATCTGTTACAACAATAACATAAAAGGGCAGTGGATAAAGATATGCAGAGGTAAAGGAAAATGGAGTGCAGAAGCACTCATAAGACAAAGGACACTTGTACATATGGACATTTTTCTCTTAATAACCTAACAGGAACCACTCACAAAAAAGCCACTACTGAAATACCCAGCTTAAAAAAAGAAGTAACAGGGGAAAGAAGTATGGAATACCACCAAACAAAAACAACTGACAGAAACAGAAAAGAGAAGAACCTAACAAGACACACAGCTACCAGAAAACAAAACATAAAATCGCTTTGTAAAATTCTCAAGTGTCAATAATTACCCTAAATGTAAATTTACTGAATTCACAAATAAAGAGGCACAGCACAGCAAATTTAATCAAAAAACAAAATCCAACTATTTGCTGCCTTCAAGAGCCACATCTAAGCTGTAAAGACAAAAGTAGACTCAAAGTGAAAGGTTGGAAAAGTGATTCTCCAAGCAAATAATATCCAGAAAAACACAGGCGTAGCCATACTCACATCTGACAACACTGACTTTAAGACAACAAAGGTAACTAGAAACAAAGATAGATATTTCATAATGATAAAGGGGACATTGTATCAAGAAGATGTAACACTTCTTAATATGTATGCATGGAACCAGGGAGCACCATGGAGCACCATATCTACTAACTGGTCTAAAAATAGAAGCAGACAAAAACACAATTATACTTGGAGATTTCAACACACCCTTGACAGTTTTGATAGATCATCCAGACAGAAAATCAATAAAAGAATATCAGCCTTAAACAGCATACTGGACCAAATGAACATAATAGACATTTACAGGATGTTTCATCCCAAAATTTCAGATTATACATTCTTCTCCAATGTGCATGGAACATTCTCAAAGATAGACAATATGTTTGGTCACAAAACTAACATCAACAAATTCAGGAAGATTAAAATTATACCAAGCATATTTCCTGACCATAAGGTCATGAAATTAAAATTCAACTGTAAAAAGGAAGTAAAAAAACCCCACAAAAATATGGAATTTAACCAACATATGGGTCAAAGAAAAAAATAAAAGCAGTCATCAAAAGATATATACAAGTAAATGAAAATGACAACACAGCACATCAAAATTTCTAGGATGCAGCGGAAGCAATAGTAAGAAAGAAGTTTATATCATTACAGGCTTATATCAAGAAACAAGAGAGATACCAAGTAAACAACCTACTATCACATCTTAAGGAACTAGAAAAAGGAAACCCAAAGTCAGCAGAAGAAAGGAACTAGTAAAAATTAGAGTAGAACTAAATGAAACAGAGAACAAAAAATTATAGAAAAAAATTAATACAACAAAGAGTTGGTTCTTTGAAAAGATCAATAAAATTGACAAACCATTTACTAGACTCATTAAGAAAAAAAAGCAAGGACTCATATAAACAAAATCTGAAATGAAAGAGGAGAAATTATCACAGACATCATAGATATACAAAATATCATAGAAGAATATTATAAAAAATTATATGCCACCAAATTCAACAACTTAGAGGAAATGGATAGATTCCTAGAATTATACAATCTTTCTAGACTGAGTCATGAAGAAGTGAGAAACCTAAATTGACCTATAAGCAAGGATGAAATAGAAACAACTATCAAAAACCTCTCCAAAATGAAAAGCTCAGGACCAGATGGCTACACTGGTAAATTCTACCAAACATTCAAAGAAGATTTGGTGCTTATCCTTCTCAAAGGCATCCAAAAAATAGAAAAGGAAGCGATACTCCCCAACACATTTTATGAGGGGAATATACCCTCATAACACTCATATCAAAACCTGGCAACGACAACACACAAAAAGAACACTACAGACCAATATCTCTAATAAATACAGCTGCAAAAATACTAAAAAAAAATACTTAGCAAATCAAATACAACAACACATTAACAATGTAATATATCACAATCAAGTGGGATTTATTCCAGGAGCACAAGGAAGGTTCAGCATATGGAAACTGATCAGCGTAATACACCACATCAACAAAACAAAGAACAAAAACCATATGCTCCTATCAATAGATGCAAAAAAGATATTCGATAAGATCAACATCTTTTTATGTTTAAAACAATAAAATCAGAATAGAAGAAAAGTGCCTCAATACTACAATAAATGGTTTGAAGCCATATATGACAAACCAGCAGCTAATATCATACTAAATGGTGAAAAATGAAGACTTTTCCTATGAATTAGGAACAAGACAAGGCTGCCTACTCTCGCCAACTCTTAATTCAACATATTCTGGAAGTTTAGCCAGAGCGATAAGACAAGAGAAAGAAATAAAAGGTATCTATATTGGGAAAGAAGAAGTAAAGGTATCACTTTTTGCAGATGGCATGATCCTGTATATAAAAAAACCCAAAGACTCCACCAAAAAACTTAGAAACAATAAATCAATACAGCAAAGTTGCAGTATACCAAATCAATATACAAAAGTCTATTGCTTTTCTATATGTCAATGATAAAACTTATGAAAATAAACTTAAAAAAAATTTATTTTTACAATTACAACAAAAATATAAAATACCTAAGAATAAATTTAATAAAGAATGTAAAAGACCTATATACTGAAAACTACAAAGCAGTATTGAAAAAAATGGAAAAAGACATGTTGACATGGAAAAATATTCCATGTTCATGGATGGGAAGAATCAACATAGTTTGGGTCATACTACCCAAAACAATATACAATTTTAATGCAATCCCCAACAGAATTCCAATGTCATTTTTTAAAGAAATAGAACAAGAAATTACCAGGTTTGTATAGAACTATAAGAAACTCTAAATAGCCAAAGCATTCTCTTGGATAAAAATGAAGCTGGAGGTATCACACTACTTGACTTCAAATTATATTATAAAGCCACAATAGTCAAAACAGCATGGTATTGGCAGAAAAACAGACACACAAACCAATAGAACAGAATCAAGAATCCAGAAATAAAACCACATATATATAGACAAATTATCTTCAACAAAGAAGCCAAAATACACAATGAATAAAAGAAAACCTTTTCAATAAATGGTGCTGGGAAAATTGGAAAGTCACATGCAAAAGAAAAAAAAAAACACTTGACTACAGTTTGTCCCCATGCACAAAAATTAATTCAAAAATGGATCAAAGATATTAATATAAGATCTGAAACAATACATTATATAGAAGAGAACATAGGTACTAAGCTCATGGACCTTGGTCATAGAGGACAATTTATGTATTTTACTCCAAAGGGAAGGAAAATAAAGGCAAAAAATAAATAAACTGGACTATATTAATCTAAAAAGCTGTTCATAGCACAAGAAACTGACAACAAAACAATAGGCAGCCAACTAAATGGAAGATGATATTTGCAAACAACAGATCCGATCAGGGGTTAATTGCCAAAATATATAAAGAACTCACAAAGCTCAGCAACAATTAAGCAAACAATCCAATTTTAAAAAATGGGGAGAGGACCTGAACAGACAATTCTCCCAAAAGGACATACAAATGGCCAACAGACATATGAAAAGATATTCATCTTTACTAGCTATTCAAGAAATGCAAATCAAAACTACAATGAGATACCACCTTACACCTGTTAGAGTGGCTATTATCAACAAGACAAATAATAGCAAATGTTGGAGAGGCTGTGCAGAAAAAGAAACCCTCATTCACTACTGGTGGGAATGCAAATTATTACAATCATTATGGAAGAAAGTATGGTGGTTTCTCAAAAAATTAAGAATAGAATTACCATATGACTCCTCAACCCCTCTACTGGATATCTACTCCAAAACTGGAAAACAATGGTAGTATGTAAATACACATACACCCTTATTTTTATTGCAGCATTATTTACAGTGACCAAGATATGGAAACAGCCAAAGTATCCCTCAATAGAAAACTGGATAAAAATATGTGGTACATATATACAGTGGAATACTACTCAGCCATAAAAAATGATGACATATTGCCATTTACGACAACATGGATGGACCTTAAGAACATTATGCTGAGTGAAATAAGTAAATCAGAAAAAGCTAAGAACTGCATGATTTCACACAGAAGTGGGATATAAAACTGAGATTCATGAAGATAGATAAGAGTGGTTACCAGGGGAGGGTGACATGAGGGAAGGGATGGGGAAGGGGGTGGGAAGAACGGTGGGAAGAGGGACAGATATAAGGTGACGGAAAATTATTTCACTTGGGGTTATGGGTATACAACATAATCAACAGTTCAAATGCTATAGAAATGTTTACCTGAAACCTATGTACTCTTATTGATTGGTGTCACTCTGTTAAAGTTTATTTTCTTAAAAAAAAAATGTATCCTGGTTGGGATGTTTATTTTCTCCCCAGATTTGGAAAGTTTTCTGCTATTATTTTTTCTATAATACTTTCTCATCCTTCCTCTATTTTTTTTTTTTTTTTGCAATTTAACACATACAAGTCCTTCTTGTAGCTGCGTTTCTCCCTGTACTACCACCCTAATGAAAGTCTGAATGTTAGATGTACATTCAAGACTTCTCTTTCCCAGTCCAGGGGTGGCTACAAATTGAGAATTTCTTCCCAATCATGCTGCACTATATTATGGGAAGAAACTCTAGTAAGTGAGTGCCATGAATTTTCTAAAAGCTTTGATATAGCTGGTTCCAGGCTTATCTGGGGTGAAGGAACCCTTTAAATGGTGTTTGGATTCCTCACAAAAGAAATTGGTCAGTGTACTGTTGTTGCTTCAGTATTTAGGAAGAAAAATTTAGGGTTTTCTACTCTGTCATCTTGCTGATATTCCTATTCAAAGCATCATTAATTCTATAAATAATCAAAGAAATCTTTCTAATTGCCTAGCAGTTATTAAAACATGCAGGTATGTTATTAAAGGGAGTTTTTGATAAGAGCCAACTCCCACCCTTCCTTTTTACCTGTCTCTTCTCTAGCTCAACTGTAGTTGAACTTGAGGTTTGGATTACAAAGAGAAGTTCGAAAGGAAGAAGACCTTATAAGGAAATTTTACACACAAGATCCCACTGCTACTTTTAGAATGTCTAAAAAGAGTCTTCTGTGAAGTAAGTTTCCAAAATTTCATGTATTTTCTTTTCTTCACCACTCAGCCTTGAAGTTGGAAAATTAATTTCACATTAAGTCTTACAGAATGAGTGTCAGAACCTTGTGTCATAAGTGCCCCGAATCACCTCAATTCTCCTGACCTCTTTTAGAAATATATTTTGCATAGAAAGATGAGTCCCAACAGCAATTTTTTATTTGCTGTCAACTTTCCATTGACCAATGGTTTGTTTTCTCATTTAATAAATCACTTTCCCTCTGCTACCCAGTGGGAAACTTCCTGGTGCATTTCCAAAATGACTGAAATAGTTTGATGTTCTTAGTCACTCCCCGAATATTTGAATGAAGATATTAGAGGACCTGCAAAGTGTCCGTGTGTTGAACATGGAAACACCACACAGCTGTCAGCATGCCAGAAAGCCAAAAAGAAGCAAACTGCAGTTGAATATAAAAATTATTTTGATGGCCAAAAAGAAAGAGGAGCACATTTGGGTCACACATGCTGGTTCTAAAGACTGAGCTTAGCTCTATATGTATTTGTATTTACATATTATACAATATCAATAAGTTATTTATAAAAATTCTAAAAACGTTTTTGTTTCCTTCCTCTGGAATATTTTACCGTACTATATTCCATTGTCTTGGAGCTATTTGTTTTACCTCCATTTTCTGAAGTAACTTATTGTATTTTACCATATATCTTCACAAACACTGACAAAACACAAAGTGGAATAAAACTCTTAATTTAAGAAACAGTCAACAATAAACAAATGATTAATTTAAAATTCTTTTTGTCTAGATAACTTTCCTTAGATGAACAAATAAACCTAGTTTTAGCAGGCCATAACACTATTATGTATATTTTTCACTCTCTGGCCATAATGCTTTTGGTGGAAATTTATCCTAATAGTAATTTTAAGAATAATATTAGTAAAAAAATAATATTTAAGTAACATATATTGAGCATTTAATCTGTTCAGTTACTGTTGTAAGTGCTTAACACATAGTGTCAAATTATAATAAGCATAACACGGAGGAAGATGTTAAGTAACCTGCTAAAAGTCACAGAGCCAGACAGTAGCAGAGCTGGAATTGAAATCATTCTGTAATAAACATTACCTTACTCAGACTTAATTCTTGGTGTTCAGTGAGGACTAACATAAGCTGCTTCCTCCATAACCTTAAACAAGGAAGGGATGTGATAGAAAAGAGTTAAATTCTAACATCATCCTACTCTTTTACAGTAAAGCAAATCAGCCTTTATAAGACAGAAAATCATTTATTTATACATAATATATATGAAAATGTTTTGTACATAAATATATTATATATATTTCATTGTGAACCTATAGAAAGATTCACTTTCAATATGCCTACCCAAAGACTGAATTGAGTATGCTGCACCTTCTTCGAGTTCTATCCAGGAAAGAATAAGAAAGTTTATGTTTTTCTTTCTTTCATAAATGGCAAAAAGCCCAGACTTTCTTTGTTACCATTCCATGGTAAACATTTGTCGCTCTAGTCACCCAAATTCATGATTCATCTGTTAGGGTCTTAGTGGGCACATTTTGGCCAGTAGCCTGACATGTGCCCATATGGAGCCTTGCCTGAGTTCTGTTCACAGGAAGTCTCCTTTTGACCATACACGAGCATTTGTATGAGATTTCTAACCAAAAATAGCTTAGCAACAAGATAGATATATAACATAGGCAAGGTCTAAGGAGGCAGCTCACCCATGAATTGCCTTAGGAGGCACACTAAACATTGAGCATTGTTGGAGGTGAACTATACTTGCAGAACAGGAGCCCTGAAGCATTGTTTTATCATGCCTATCTACATGTTGGACAGAGATATCATACTTTAGGATCTCGTCACATGTGAAGCAAGTATAGCATTGTTGGATCATGTGACAGCTATGTGCTTACCTTTCTTCATCATGATTCACAATGATCTTGTGTGCTACACAGCCTCATTATTTTAAATAGCCTCATCATTTAAAAGTAAGGTGAGCCATCAATCAACACTGAATCTAAACATCTGAATAAAATGTCTGCACTGCTTCCCTCCCACATTACCTTTACCAAATTTCTTGGAACTTAAGCTCCCCCTCCAAAAGGAATTGTACAAAATACCAACCGCATAAAACTTAGAAAATAGCTGAGAATATAAATGCAGGGAAAACGAAGAGGCTATATAAAATAAAGGATCAGTTAAAGCCACATCTTTTTTTTTTAACTTTCTGTGTTTTCTATTTTATTTATTTTTTTCAATGAATAATTATTGGGTGCCTTTATTTGCAAGGCACTGTAGTAGGACAAGAGGGGAGAGAAATCATTCTGAGTCACAGAGTACTTTGAGAGGTAGGCGAATCCTGGGTAGTATGCTAATAAGCACAGTTTAAAACAGAAATGAGTATTACTAAGCACACCCAAAGAAACTGAGCAGCAGGCAACATTCAGGTGAGAGAAGAATAAGTATAAAGAAGTCAAAAGATTCCCAACATAGATTGCCTATACCAAAACTTTATTCACAGCCAATATTATAGCTAGGAAAGAAATAAATATGTGTTTTCTTTCTACTTCCTCTCTGAACTCAGTGCTCTGTCTCAAATATAATTATCACAGTTCAACTTAATTATACATTCAATGAGTTTCAGGTGGGGAGAGGTTATAATTTGAAATATTTTTCTGTGAGAAATTATGTTTAAAAGTCAAACCATTTACAAGCAAATTTTCAGTTTACCTACATGGAATCATGTGTTTTTTCTTTCACAGGGCTTAACTCATCATGAACTATATTTGTAACTATATAGAGTTTAACTACCTATGTAAAGGTAGGCTGAATATGTAGTAAAATTTTCTTCTTTGCAGTGAAACGTTTAAGATGTATTTATGGCCAGTATCTTTCCACCTATAATAAACACAAAGTTATTTCTTTTGAGTTTCTGAGACTTTTTTAATCTTATATATTTACTAATAATATGTTAATTATACATTTAAAGTGTTTTCCTCTTGAGTTTGAATTTTTCGTAGAATTCTTCTTCAAACTTTAAAAACTTAAGACTTCAGCCAATCTTTCATTGGGTAAAGTTCTCAAAGCATTGAAAGAAATGGGTTTTTTCAACCAATTATATATACTTAAAATTCTTTGATTCATTTTAAATGATTTGTTGAGAGATTAGCTTAATTACTTGAGGAAAAGAATCATTATATTTGAGGTGGTTGCACAATAATACAGGTACATTCTTATTACATTCATTTTCTTTTCTGAAATGTATTAAATTCAAATAGTTCATCAAATTTAGTTACATTTCAAGAACTATAGCGACATTTCAATCCTAAGACTGTATCTTAGTTTTTATGAGATCTGAACCTGAAAAGATAAATTAGAATGGTTGTTAAAATCTAAATTAATATTGTTGAGATCCCACTAACAACACAACGGGAGTATCTGTTGTGATTTAGTCATGAAATTTAAGTGCAAAACATTATACCAGCTCATTAAACATTTCATTTTGGGTCACTATTGTGGTTCCCTTTTGTATTTTTCTGGATACCCATTTAACAGCAGAGTAAATGTTCAGTTTGACTGACACTCTGAGAAAAAGAATGAACTAAAATGCAGTTCATGCTTTCTGAATAGAAAAATCCAAGAGAATCAACGTATCTCAGAGATATTAACATATTAAGGTACGAGTTCCCCCATTGCTCTGACTGTGCCCCCCTAAGTAGTACTTCACAGAGAGTAGCATAAACCAGAGAAGGGTGAATCTTTGCTCTGAAGTCTCATAACTCAGAATTTGTGTTTTTATGCAAATTAATAAAATATTCTGGGCCTTGATTTTCACATATATAAAAGAGAGAAACAAATGATATTATACAGAGATGTGAGGGTTAAGTGATATCCTGAACAAAAGCACCGAACACAGTGTCTGGGACATGGCAGGTCTTTAATGAATGATAGCTATATAGCTATATACACCAGAAAAATAAATGCGGGGCAGTAATGAGGGAGTAAATCAGCACAGCTCTGTAAGTCCTGGCCCGAGTCCTAAAGACCTGGTGAAATAAGAAAAGTGTGACCCTTTCATTGACCAGTGTGTGTGTGTGTGTGTGTGTGTGTGTGTATGTGTGTGTAGGGAACACATGTTTATGATGTATGGTAGTCTAGTTTTCTATTTTCATTCACTCAACAGGCAAAAGACTCATGAGTTCAATTTTTTCTTAGAAATTATTTGAAGCATTAAGTCTATGTTTTCTAAGAGTATGTAAATCATAATGAAAATTAATCATATAAACTAGACTCTGCACATGGATTAGTTAATAAGTTATCATTGTTGAGTCTAGGAATGTTTTATTAAAAACCTAGATCCTTAAAAAGGCACTAATTGAAAACTTTCACTGTTGGAGCTTCAGAAAAGACTACTGAGGGTCAAATTAGGGAAACATCAAGACTCCTGGGAATCACGTCCTATAAATTATCCTTTCCGACTTCCGGATACCCTTCTTACCCATGGCTTACCCATGGCTTGTCCATTGTTTTCATGGTCCACGTGAGATTGCGCTATTGAATCACAGCTGTCTATATGACTTTATTCTTCAGTTCTAGGATGTAACTTCTTTAGAAATAAATTTAGGAAAAAAATGTACTATGAGCCTTATAGATACCTAAACATTCACATCCAGTTAAAATTTAGTATCTAATAATTTACTCATAGAAAAATAATTTTAAAAATTATATACAAAAGCAATGTGTAAGAAGAAACTCACTGTGGTGTTATTTGTAGTAATATTGGAGATGACCTAATCACTCAACTAGAGGGCTGATATAAATATCAAAAATTTCAATGAAATATTATATAGTTGCTAAAGTAATTATCATAAACATTATATAATAAAATGAAAATATAGTGATATAATGTTAATTGAATAGAACAGAACAAAAATCATATTACCTCATCATTACAACTTCAGAAAACAGGTAAGCATAACTACCGGAAGAATAAACAGCAAACTGTGTATTATGATGATATAAATTGTGAATGTTTTACTTTCTTTCTCTATTTTTTATATTGTCATAATTCCGTGGGTATAACTGAATTTGATCTACAGAATGTATAGCACTGTACAAAATATGCTCAAGTATAATTCTGTATATCAGATTTAACATAGTACTATTCAAGTTAATAATTAGATGGATAGGTCAATGCACATGATCACTTTTGTTTTTCAGATTGTATATCGAGAAAAAACTGAAGTAAAGGTAGTGAATTCAAAGTAGAGGACATGAATTGCTACCTCAAGTAAAGTACTAGCTGATGGCTTCACCAGAGACCATTTGTTTTTCTGAAACTGTATTTTCTTACCTGTTAAACTTAGAAGTTGAAATGGAAAGTTTTAAAGTTACATGTCCAGTCTAAAGTTCTGTGGTACTGACCTTATAATTCTAACCCTGTCTAAAATTTACCCCCTTTATTTAAGCACTATTTTCCTGCTAAAAATAATATTAACTGTTAGTACTGTAATTATTTAGAATATCTACTGAAAATGTTAAATGCAAATGATCATAAGTTTTATCCACTGTTAAAAATTTGTACCCTCTTGCCCTGACCTGTGGTGGTGCAGTGGACAAAGCATTGGTCTTGAACACTGAGGTCACCCATTTGAAACTCCAGACTTGCCTAATCAAGGCACATATAGGAGTTGATGCTTCCTGCTCCTCCCCTCTTCTCTCTCTCTCTCTCTTCTCTAAAATGAATAAATAAAAGTTAAAGAACTTTGTTCCCAATAGTCCATCAATCCTAAGAATTTTATCTCTGGAGTTATATAAGCTAAAATTGTATATAGATGACTACTCCATCTTAAAATAAGAAATAGAGTATAAATAATTTCTTTGTATATGCTTTTTCTTTCTACGTCTTCAATAAGTTTTATGCCCAATTTAAATTTTGCAGTTTAATTAGGACATCATAGAACTACAAAATAAAGTTTTCCATAAAAAAAATAAAATGACTGCATTAGCTATAATTTTCTTGTTAATAGTAACTGTTAAATATAATTAATTACAAATTGATAAATTAAGGGTAATTGAATCAATTTGCTCATGAATATAAAACAAACTACTGAGGATATTTAAAAATAAGCTCTGGCAAAGAACTTTAACGAATCTTTAAAATAAAATATATAATGCTTACCACTTTAGAGTAACTGGAACCATCACAAAAGAGCAATAGAGTCAGGGTCATCAAAGACAGCTTTCTTTTTGACATTTTCAGTGTCAGGAAGGAAATCAATTGCCTCTAATCAGGGTCTTTGGTAATTAGTACAATTCCGGAGCTCACCACCTACAGGAAATGAAAAGACAGAGCATGGTCCATTAAAGCAACTTGTTCTGTTTGATCTTCATTAAAACTCAGCTTCAGTACCCTAGCATACCAACTTTACTGAATGTGACTGTTCATAATGGACACAGTACGTGGGCAGCTAATGTCTGTGAGGAAACTCCACCTTTTTCTCTCTGCTCACTATCTTTGTGTTTGACAAGAAGTTCTTCCTTCTAGAGTTAAACTCATGAAACTTTATCTGATATGGCATGAGGTAAAACAGTGCCAATTTGAGAACATCAATGCAATTTGAATAAACTCCACAATATTTAGGCCTTGTAGAAACCAAGATTTTGAATTTTATTACAAAATCTTTTTCCAAACAGCTTACAATGTACTCAAAGTTATTTATCCAACAAGTATCTATGTAATATTGATTTGTACCAGTACATAGAGTTGTTTAAAGTGCAACAAAGAATAAAAATCACAAAATATTTAGCACCAGCAGCCCTAAAATTTAAAATTCCATGGGCTTTGAGGTTTTATTACTTAGCTCAAGTTGTGAGTCGGATAGGAGACATTTTGGTTAGAGGAATTACTATTTCAGATGCTTTGTCTTCTGAGTAATATTGGTAATGTAGAGATCCCAGAAATATATGGTATGGGAAGGTACAGAGAGAAATGTTTTCATCACAGCTGGTTGACAGTTTGGAGAGAGAGAAGTACAGCAACAGATGAAGTATTCTTATAATCACTATTTCCACTTACATGAATGACCTCTTGCCTAGAGAGCAGGGACAGAATTGACCCAAATAAAGCCTGTTGAGGAATATTTATTCTTCAACCCAACATTCACTGGTTCCTTCCCATTCAACAAACCCTATGAGAGGCATAGAGTCTGGCAATGAAAAGACAGCCCCTAAGAGGAGCAAATTCTCATTTCAAAGCCACCAGCTTAAAATGGCTCCTAAAGTTTTTATCCCATGATCATTGCACATAATTCTTTATGATTCTGCCATATAGAGGTTTGGTTTTTGAACTAAGACAACTGAAAAAGGGTAAGAGAACATTAAGACTAACCAGCTTGCAATGGTGGAAAGGATTTTTAGGCTTTCATCTATCTAGTAGTTTGTTCTAGGAAATCCTCTTCCATGACATTTGCTTAAAATGAAATAATTAGAACTATTTATTTCTAATTGGCAAATAAAAATGTTTGGTGTGGCTTTACTGAATGCGGGGAAGCAGTTATTAAGAAGGAGGAAGTTATTAATGTTTTTGCTCCATTTTTTTCCCATTTCTGCTTTTAATTAAATGAGAGCCAACATAAAAGCTACATTTCCTTTTGTACCATAGTCTTTCTAATTAACCAAAAACTTAGATGTGGGAAATGTAGGAATTATGTAATTCTTGACATGTTTTATCCTTGAGAAATTTTTACATGGTCCTCCTTGCTAGTTTCTTACTTTATCCTTTCCAGTATACCCGTGATTTTAAGACCAACCTTATAATTTGAAATCCAGTTTCTAAAATTCTCAGGTGACTTTTCAGCCTATTTGTTTATTGGTTTATTATAAGCTTGATAGGTCTGGAATAAGGTTGTGGAGCTTAGTTTCACTGGAGTTCATGCAGTTAATTTCATTAATTTAGGCTAAGGACATGAGGATTTTTTTCTAAATTATACAGTTTGTTTCAGGGGAAATCAAATGGCAATATAGGTTCCTGAGTCCCATTAGTGTTCTTTCTGCCACATATTCTAATTCTGGTTTTTAAGAAGATGCAGTATTACACATAAATAATGCTTGAGGTTTTCTAAATAAATATTTCTGCTAGAAACCAGCAAAATGAAACACTGGAACCCAGCTGGTGAATTTTAGATAGGAGCCACAATCCCTGACACATTGAGATAATGAAAGAGAGAAAACAAGAGCTTTCACAGTCTCTCTTGAGCCCAGTCACTTCTCCACAAAGGTCTGTCTTTTCTTTTTTTTTTTTTTAATAATTTTATTTTTTTAATGGGGCAACATTAAAAAATCAGGATACATATATTCAAAGATAACATGTCCAGGTTATCTTGTCATTCAATTATGTTGCATACCCATTACCCAAAGTCAGATTGTCCTCTGTCACCTTCTATCTAGTTTTCTTTGTGCCCCTCCCCCTCCCCCTTTCCCTCCCCCTTTCCCCCCTCCCCGGAGCTTCCTGTGCGGATGGTTTCAAATGCTGGGTCATGGAGAGAAAACTTCTCTGAGAAATAGATTGAAAGTAAAATTGTGGTAATGGTGTATTTTAATAGCACCCTGAAATTGGTTGTAGAACATACCCCAAAGTCGTTTCATTAGTGGACACTATTGTAATCTGAGATTAAACTAGTGTGTGTGTGTGCATGTGTGTGTGTGTGTGTGTGTGTGTGTGTAACTAGGATAAAAATTGCATGGTTAGGAACCTTAAAATTTAAAAATCTACTAATGCATCAGATTGACAAACCTAATAAAATAAAAAATATGTATCTTTATTCGTGACTCAAGCATAACTACAACTTAATTCAAAATGGATATATCTTATTTTTTTATGGTTATAAATAAAATGAGAAAAACTATTTCTGCCTCTAAACCTTACTTAATCAAGAATTAGTAAGACGTTAACAGTGATATATGTCTCTAAATTTGCATTTCTCAAGAAAATATCTATTTAGCTACTGGTTTAAAATTTTTAAAAAATATATTTATTTATTTTCAATACAAGCAATACACAAGGAATGAATGACTAGCAATGTTAAGAAATTTTGAAAAATTCAAAATAGTAAAAAGTTAGAAAAGTGAAGTAAAGAAATAGTAATAAAAATAAATCAGATAAACTGCCAAGCTTTCTTAATTTATTGAAGGAAGCATTTAGGAGATTAGGTGTTTTTACTCTTACACTCTTGTACTGCAAAGTGAGATGATGTTGGCATAACCATTTAGCGTCCTCACTCTTGTCTACACTGTTTGGCAAGCTTTAGGTGAAACACTTTCTCCTCAGATATATGTGTCATCTCAAAGCATTACATAAGTAGTACACCTCCAGTTCCAGGAGACCTCGAGGCACAAAGGAAAAGCAGAACGGATGCATGCGATCATGGGAATATTCACAACGAAGCGTTAACACCTACAATTAAATATGTCAGCATCAGACTTCATACTGCACCACCCACTATTTCACACCATTCAGCCAGTTGACTCATTCGAAACCTTAAGGCTAATCTGAATAAATTAGAGTCATTATTAATAAACAGGCAGAGTGTGTCTCTTTATTCTTTACTCGGGTAAAATTGCTTTTCTGAATACTTCTGGAGTAAATGTATATCAACTACTTACTCTGTTGAATTACTAAGACTATAATAATTTGTGTATACTTAAAGAAGACTTGAAATGTCCAGAGCCTGGGTTACTATTTGCCAGACAAGGGAAACTATAAATAAATTATTTGCCATATATTAATGAAAAAGTTGACAATTCATTATGATATTTAATAATAATAAGTACAGTTTTGTGTGTATGATGAGATGAAGCAGTAAGAGATCTGATCTTGACATTTCTGTGTACATCTTAATAATTCATTTAATGAAGGTAGTCAAAGAAAGCTTTTGTTTTGCCCATTTTTTTGAGTTCAAAAGTCTTACAATGTGTATAGTAATATTTTTCACTTCTATTAGGTAATGTAATGATAAAAATGTGTTTCAGATGAACAGGTAAGACAATAAATGTAAATATAATATATTATAGACAGAAGCCAAAATATCCATTCTTATGATTGGTAGAAAACAAATTCATCAGGCATTAAAGTCACAAATAAGATCTCTATATTAATTAGTGCTTATTTTAACTACATCAATAAATTAGTTTCCTTGTTTTATTAATTTCAAAAATATTTAATAGCTTTATAGAACTACAATTTACACACCCTAAAATTTACCCATTAAAAATAAGCAGCTTGATGATTTTTAATCAAATTTAGACTTGTACAAGTATCATCATAATCCAGTGATAGAGAACTTCTTTCACTCTAAGATCTCTTGTTTGTTTTCAGTGAAACCTGCTCCCTTTCCCAGGTAACCACTGATATGGTTTCTATCTCTATAGCTTTACTTTTTCTAGAAATTTTATATAAAAGGTGTGGCAAGCAAAATAAATACCACCCAAAGATATCCATACCCTAATCCCTGGAAACTGTAAATATATTACCTCACATAGAAAAAGGGATTTCACTAATGGAAATAAAACCTTCAGAAAGAAGATTATACTAGATCATCTAGGTCAGGGGTCCCCAAACTTTTTACACAGGGGGCCAGTTCACTGTCCCTCAGACCGTTGGACGGCCGGACTATAAAAAAAACTATGAAAAAATTTCTATGCACACTGCACATATCTTATTTTAAAGTAAAAAAACAAAACGGGAACAAATACAATATTTAAAATAAAAAACAAGTAAATTTAAATCAACAAACTGACCAGTATTTCAATGAGAATTATGGGCCTGTTTTTGGCTAATGAGATGGTCAATCTCAGGTTCTATATTTGTCACTGCTAGCCATAACAAGTGATATATATATGCTTCCGGACCCGCGACGCATGTGTCCCGTATCACTGAAAGTAGTACTGTATGTGAGCGACGCCACATACAGTACTCCAGGAGCACAGGATGCAGTACTCTCACTGACCACCAATGAAAGAGGTGCCCCTTCCAGAAGTGCGGAAGTGCGGCAGGGGCTGGATAAATGGCCTCAGGGGGCCTCATGCAGCCCGCGGGCCGTAGTTTAGAGACCCCTGATCTAAGTAAACTCCGCATTCTTGGTTTTGAAGATAGAGAAAGGAGGTCATGAACCAGGGAACATAGGTGGCCACTCGGGGGGAAAAGTCAAGAAGACCTATTCTCTCCTAAAGTATCTAGAAAGGAACAAGACCAAAAACAATATCCAATATGAAAATAATCAGTGATGGTTTTTAGAAGGATTGTTAATTATTTATTCATACCAGATAAGCACCACATAAAGCCTTCACAAGCTGAAACTGTTCTTGTTAGCATTCAAAATAATACAATACAGAGAGGCCAGACAACATTTTAATATTCCACTGCTTCTTTCCTCCCCTAGGGGTCACATAATAAAGATTTTCTTCCTTTCAATTTCTATTTTGCTGTTGTATCATTATAGCTAGTCTAAGAAGACTAACTATAATCTAACCATTTGTTTAAATAAAATTAAACAACATTAGCTAGTATATTCCTTCTGCATAGTCTTCATAAATTTTCTCTAGTGCTGGATCTCTCCTTTATTTTGTAAGACCATTCCAAAATATGAGTGAAAATGTCAAAATATGAATATTCCCACTTACCTCAGATTCTAAAAAGTCAATGTGACATACTTGACATTTAGTCTAATTACCATACTCTCCATAAATCATGTAGGAAAATGTCACTGCACTCAAACAAAAATTCTTTATTTCAGATTAGCCTGGTTAGTAGTCTTTTCAAATCTGTATTTATAGGGAAATATTTGGAGAGTCCTCTCATCACCAATTTATATTTGAATTCAGTTGTTTAACTACATAGAAGAATATCTGGACATTTAAAATAATTGAATTTGGCCCTGGCCAGTTGGCTCAGCGGTAGAGCGTCGGCCTGGCGTGCGGGGGACCCGGGTTCAATTCCCGGCCAGGGCACATAGGAGAAGTGCCCATCTGCTTCTCCACCCCCCCTCCTTCCTCTCTGTCTCTCTCTTCCCCTCCCACAGCCAAGGCTCCATTGGAGCAAAGATGGCCCAGGCGCTGGGGATGGCTCCTTGGCCTCTGCCCCAGGCGCTAGAGTGGCTCTGGTCGCGGCAGAGCATCGCCCCCTGGTGGGCAGAGCGCTGCCCCTGGTGGGCATGCCGGGTGGATCCCGGTCGGGCGCATGCGGGAGTCTGTCTGACTGTCTCTCCCCATTTCCAGCTTCAGAAAATAAATAAATAAATAAAAAATAATAATAATAATTGAATTTGAAGTTGTCTAATCGCAATGCATCTATTTGGCATATGGAGCTATATCTTATTACAATTAAAAAATGCAATAAATATTTCATTTACAGACTATTATTTGTATAAATTATAAGTGTATACCTCTAGAAATGACTAGAATTTGTTAAACTCTATAGGTTATACTGCAAATTATTTTTCTTAGGAGATCTAATTGATGAACTTTAGTTTTTGCTAATATATCTGCCACTAGATGAAGTGTGTCAGAATATACTACCTAGAGTTCAATTTCTGTTTGTAAATTAATAAATCTAAGTTTATATAATAAAGTAAATATGGTTTGAATCTCATTTAATAAAAAAAAGGTGTAGACCAAAACACAGTTCAAAACTGAGATTAGCTCATATTAGTGCCTTATAGGCAATTTTATTTCTACTGTGTCTTCTGTATGCTTTTAAGAATCATAGTGATTGTGACCATAGCAATAATTCAAATACCCTTAACTTCCTACTAACTGATCTTGTAGTCTCCTAATCTAAACTTTTTATACATGTATTTGTAACAACTGAATTCTGCCATTTGTTACCCTATTTTTAAATATATATATATATATGTATCAGTGAAATAGATTACAAGACAAAATTGGAGGCTATTTTCAGTACTTAATTATTGGTCATAGAATTTAGAAATTAATTATTCATGTTAGTGTTATATTAATTATTCATAAGTAATTGTAGAGAATAATTCATAGATGTAAAAAACATTCTATGATTACTTTTATACAGTTTATTACTAACTTCTTGTTACCTTCAGGTTTTGTTTTTTTCTTATGAGAGTACAAATATCAACTAAACTTTCATATGTGTTATATCAAATCATTTAAAATAGTATCTGATGAGAGCTCATTGTTTATGAAGACTCTATGTAAAATTTTCAGCATAATCCTAAAATGAGGCTGCTTTTATTACTACTATTCTTATGTATTACTTAAATTTGGTCATCTTTATAACAGTCCTGCTTGCATTGATCACCCAGTTTGTCATTTATTGCATGAGATATACTAATTTTTTTTACTTTTGCAAAATGTTGCACTTTAATTTATAAATGTATGTGCCTCTCAGTACTTGATGTATATGGTAACAGGAACAGTGTCATCTTCCATTAAGGAAAAGGAAGTACACAATAAAATTTAGGAAGGGAGAAGTTGAGTGATCAGAGAACTATAGGAATCCTCCACCTGCCCACATCCAAGGAAATCCAGAATTCCTTCAAAGACTCTACTCTGCATCATATTTTTAACTTCTATTTACATGGTGGAAGAGAGGTATCTATTTAATTTTTAAAAGAGAACAAAAAGGGAAACAATATTACATTTTGCCATACTATCTTCCAATTTTGTATTACTATATTATTCTCAGTGTTTTGTAATAAAAAAGTCACTGTTTCATAAAGTAAAATTTTAATATGTTCAGATAAATTAACACTCCATTATAGCTAGAAATTTTCTCATAATTTTTATGGTCTTTACAAAATGGTGAATCTCTTTATTCATATGATTATATATTTTTAAAGATTTTAATTTTATTTACTTTAGAGTAGAGACAGGAGAAAGAGAAAGAGAAAGAGAGAGAGAGAGAAGGAAAGAGGATTAGCAAGCATCAATTCCCACATGTGTTTTGACCAGGCAAGCCCGGGGTTTCAAACCGGTGACCTCAGCGTTCCAGGTCATGCTTTATCAGCCACTGCAACACCACAGGTCAGGCCATATGATTCTATAGTTCATTTGAGTCGCCAAGAGATCCCAAACTTTTCTGTTTTCTTTTAAGTCGCATTTAAAGTATATAGTTTGTGATGTAATGAATATATGCACAGTTATTTCAATAAAAGCTAAGAACATTCTTTTTGTAAAAGGAACATTATTAATACAGAAAACTTTTTTGGTGTGTTTTCTATGGTCATATTCTTTGATTTGAATAAATATAAGAAATATAGTAAGTACTCATTTCCCAAACTGATGGTTCAACCTATCATAAATTGTAGAAATATAATTTTCTGGTTTCAATATAGAAAAATAGCATTTTCCCAATTAACAGGCTAAGGAATATCACCTCTTATAATTCAGTGTCAGTTGTTGTGATCATTCTGGGTGGCCAAGTTCAAATGGACTTTATACTTTTTGTCACAGATGAAATGAGCTTTGTCTTCATCCTGCCTGGCATCCTGAGAAATCTATATAACATGACTGTTTCTCCACCTTTCCAGATCATTCTTTTATCTGATTTTTTACTAACATGGCAACATTCACATTTTCCAATGTCTTTACCTTGAGTTCCTGAGAACATTGAGAATGTTGTAGATAACAGTAGTAAATGTGATTTCATTGCTTTCTTTAATAATTTTAGGGTTTTGGTTTCTTTTTAAAATTATTACAAGTAATGTATTGAATATGTATGCAGTTACTTTTTAATAGAATGTCAAAAGAGAAAAGAGAAAGAAGACATTTAGCTTTTGAATTCATTATGAGAATTTTCAAAACTGTTATTTAAAAATAAATGTTTCTCAAATATATTGAATAGTAGTTTATTCTCTTTGTTGGCCCACCAAATCAAAGTTGAATATCAAAATCTTTTTTTTGTTTTTTCTATAATTTTTATCAAAATTCCTAGACAAAATTACAGGTCAATATCAAAGGGAATTATGTGATACATTAGCCTTTATTTATTTCAAAACAAATTAGGTGTTGTTAAATTTACTTATAACTATCCTGGTTTTCTTTTTAGTGATTCAGTGACCATGTAATAATTTTAATTCTATTAAAGATTTTCTGTATCAGTCATAAATTAAAGCTACTAACACTTGACATTTAATTTTGAATATATGTAGGCATTAAAACAAATTTCACATCAGGAATTTTTCATCAGAAAATAATGAGTTTATTTTTTTTATAATTATTTGTGATTCTTTGTATGATTGTATGTGTATTTAAGCTTATCTGTATACTATCATCTAATTTTTTAAATGTAAAATTATCATTAAGTTTTAAACTAAGAAGATTTAATATATAGTTTAAACTCAGACAATAATAAAAAATAAAGGTTATTTGGATTTCCTGGGATCAAAATGCAGTACTAAATATCATGGCCGTTGTCTTTTCAACTCCTCATATTTTTTTACTTTTGAGGGTATCCTGATGTACCATTTGGTCTCCTAGTTTTACCTTCTTATTTGCCAAGGCGAGTCTCAATGAGGTGTAGAAAATATATTTGGGGCCAAATAATACAGTGTGGTTGAAAAACACTTGCCTCATATAAATATAGTCTCAGTGAAAGAATATCTAAGATTTGCCTCTCCAACAATAATACCATGTGATTTTGGAAAAATCCTAGTATTGTAGCTTTAATTTGTTTATAATCAGAATTCTAAGGGTTTAATTAATATCATTAAACACAAGATGATCATTCAAATTATTGGTTTAAAATTCTTTGTAAAATATGTAAACAGAGGTTGTGTTTGTTTCCATATAACACTGTCTTTCAAAGAATCACGGCAGTAAAATTTATCTAGGAAAAAAAGAAATTCTTGATATGATAAGAGGCAACCTAAAGCAATTGTTGTCAATAATGTTGTTACTCACTGACTATTATCTAGAGAAAGAGATTTTCAGTGGTGTGACATTACACATATTGCAATAAATCCTTGCTTGATTCTTATGTCTTCATTCTTGTGATGAATTACAAAACAGCTGTTGCAATGCCCTGTTCCTTGCCAGATTTTGTATTGTGGTCGAGGCTTATAAGTGAAGCTTTTCTTCACTGCTTGATTTAGCAATGTTCTCACAAATATGTTATATAAGGTGAGTTAGCTGAAACCAGCTAGTCAAGGACTGTTGCAAAACTCTTGAGAGTTTTGTGTATCTTCTGAATGCTTGTAGCTACAAAATAAATTTTGTTTTCAAGGTTCAAATAAGACCTAAAATTGAAGATCCTGGAAAATAATTCACATTAATTTGGGGGATGCTACTTTCTCCCTTGAATTGTATTTTTGATGGTTATCACCTTTGTGCAACACTACCATAATGCTGATACCTCCATCAGAAATAGATGGCAACAGTATTCTCACTTTCTCACCATTCACAGCACCACCTTTTCCATTATTTGTCCGAGTACACTGTGAAAGACCCCAGGGAAGTCAGCAAGGTGAAAGTAGAGATTTGTCATCACCATCCCAGGTTAAAATTCTATTTTTGAAATATTTTGGCTGTGCGAACAGGTTTTAGAAATAATCTTAGACACAGTTTTCTCATGTAAAAACAGGGCTATGCACAGAGGTTAAATAAATCATAATTATCTTGCATCTTTACCTCAGATTATTTAGAATGAGGCTGACCTATAAGAAAATGAGCAACAAGGATTAGGGCAGCAATAAAATGCACAGAACTTGTGTCATGAAAAATCTCAAAACACCTTTAGGAACAGTAACTCTCTCATTTATGTAAGATAACTTGTAATGTCTGGAAGGTAGAAAAAACGGCAGATGTTAATTCTTTTACTATCCATACAACCTCTGGGATGGGTGATGGGGGTGAATGTGATTGCTGAATCCTAAGTTTACCTATACATACTTTATTGTGAATGTGTGTGAATATGTTTGTGATGTGTGGGTGTGTGCAGATGCAGCTTTATAAGTGAATTATTAAAATACAAGAAGCACTGAGTGCAGGACTCAAATCTGACACTCGTTCTTTGATCTAGATTCTTAATTTTGTCTTCATATTTCAAAGGTGGTAATAACAATTTTTTTCTAAATGTCACTAGAAATTATAATATCATGTTAGAGAATTGCATACAAGTGATTTATAAACCATAAAATGTGAAGCCCTTTTATTCAAGCTGTGTATAAATGCCTTCAGATAGAAAGCAAATGCTTTAAATACCTTACTATTTTTTATTCTAAAATAAAGCTAAAAATAAAACCTCACAAATCTTTTTTTTATTTATTCACTTTAGAGAAGAGTGTGTGTGTGTGTGTGTGTGTGTGTGAGAGAGAGAGAGAGAGAGACTGAGAAAGCGGGAGGAGCAGGAAGCATCATCTCCCATATGTGCCGTGACCAGAGAAGTGCAGGGCTTTGAACTGGCAACCTCAGCATTCCAGATTGACACTTTATCCCCTGCGCCACCACAAGTCAGGCCTCACAAATCTTATAACTGAGAAAATACTTTGTAATTATCGGTGGAAAAAAGGAAATATTCAAAAATATCTGGGAATTTCATTTTTTTTTTTGACAGAAACAGAGAGAGAGACAGAGGGAGGGACAGACAGACAGGAGGGGAGAGAGATGAGAAGCATCAATTCTTCATTGCGGCTCTTTAGCTGTTCATTGATTGTTTTCTATCATGTGCCTTGACCAGGGTGCTAGAGCAGAGTGAGTGACCCCTTACTCGAGCCAGCGACCCTGGGCTCTAGCCAGTGATCTTTGGGCTTAAGCCAGCAACCATGGGGTCATGTCTCTTATGTCTGCTCAAGCCAGCGACCCATTGCTCAAACTGGTGAGCCCATGCTCAAGCCGGATGAACCTGCACTCAAGCCGGTGACCTCAGGGTTTCAAACCTGGGTCCTCCGCATCCCGGTTCAATGCTTTATCCACTGCACCACTGCCTGTCAGGCATCTGTGCATTTCTTAAGCACCAGAAATAACTATTTAGAAACTATAATAAGAAATATTTCATTCATAATAGCAATTTAAAAAATGACCATATAACAGACTTAGTGAGAAAGTACTGGAACCTAAATGCAAATCCTTATAGAAGGCCAAAAAAGAATATTTAATACATGGGAACATATATACCATGTTCTTAAATGTGATTTAGTCATCATATTATTAGAAATAATGCTACATAAACATTCAAATAAAATGTAGATGAATATACATATTAGTTATAAAGACCTTCCTAAGCATAATACCAAAGGCAGAAATCATAAAGGAAAGATGGAAGGATTTGATTTTTACCCTCCATTTCCCATCAAATAAACCTAGATCTTTATAAATAAAAAATAAAATAATAAGGTAAGAAAAATGTATTTACACAGGTATATATAAATATAGTTTATTAGTTACAGCATAAGGTAATAAAATAACCTTGTTTAATCAAGCATGTTTTTAAAAACTTGTTAAAATTTACATATGCAAAATTATGCTTTAAAATATTCCCTAAAATCATTGTAGATCTAAGGAAATATTTTATTTTAAATATATTAATCACAGTATGATTTATAATTAACAAATTGGAAATAAAATAAATTTTTTAAAAAGTATAAATTTCCTAATATACAGAATTGGTTGAATTAATTCACTTTACATACTAGGACATATACATAGCAATTAAAAATTATGTTGTCAATATTTGAGTGTTTTGTATGTGTGTATGTATTGACTGAGAGAGGTTTATATTATTATAAAATGTCAAAACAGCTTATAGAAAGTGTTTATAAATTACCTCATCTTTTGAAAAAGAAACCTCCCTGAATCTTTCTGAAAACAAGGTTTTCAGATTTTTGCACCATTGAATGATATATAACTCCTTTTAATTTTTCAAATGTGTTCATTACACAAGGCAATACTCTTTGGTATTATTAATGTTTGTATACATTACCTCTAGGAAAAGTTGTTATTTATATTTCTACTCCCCTTTCCATACAAAGATTTTTGTTGTTTATATCTCTCTGTTAATAGAAACTTTCCTTATTACTTACAATTTTTTAATTATACTAATAATTTATTTAGAACAGTCAATAGACTAATGTACATCCAACTCTCAGTAACTAAGTAGAAAAGAATAAAACTTGAGCTCAGATACTTAAAAGAAAAAAAGTGACTGATTTCATTGTTGACACTAAAAATATCTGCTAATAATATTTGAGTCAGGTAGCTTGAAATTGATATATACAAATATATAGAATTATATGTTAATGTATAGATAAAAATTAACAAACGTATTACATCACTTAACATGGATTTAAAAAACCTCTACTGATGGCATGAGAGATACTCCCAATGTCTCCCCTTCAAATTTCAACAAATTCTACAACTATACTCAGAGAAAAAAAAACCCAGATCAACCTGAAATACACACACACCAGATAGACAAAGGTAGGATTGTGCAAGAAGGTGGGCCAAACATAGAATCTGCTCATAGAAGAAAATATGCCAGAGGACCGAGTCTTTTTCTTTCCTCACAGACCTGAAGGAGAGAGGCTTTGTTGGCAGAGGCTTTGTCTCAGAGCCCAAGCCAAGAGAGGAGGAGAGTCTGGGGGGAAGGAGCTGAGATAGGGGCAATGACCAAGGACAGGGAGCAGAACTCTTTCCTGGCATCTTCCGCACCCATGATTGCACACTCTGGGAGATTACAGGCTTACAGGCGCTGGGCGCACACAAAGTCCATAGCATGCTCCCAAGAAGTAAGTGTGAATAGCTTGTGGAGATTGGCCCATGGGACATGCTTGATCTACCCCAGAGTTTAGCCTTGTGTATGGCCAGGAGCCAGGGCCACCATCACAGCCACCTGGCTCATGCAGGTTCACATTAGATTCGGACAGATAGTAATGAAACAATAAAGTCAAGAACTGGTAGGCCATTAGCTTTAATCCTAGCTTGCACCTGGCGGGCAAGAAATACACACAATGGGAAAACACTTCTCTTTTCATTCAGGGCTTCCAAAGCCATTGACTTATCCAAGTTTCTTAGAATCAAAGGTTTCTAACCTCACCAGTCTCATTCACCTCTGTTCCCCATCTCCTCTCTGCACAAACTCTACACAAACTGGCTTCTCCTTCAACACTCCACCATCTTGGCTATTCTCCTAGCCTCCTCCACGTGTCCTTACTCTGCTCTCCTCTCTAATACTAATCTCTGGAACTGAGAGAGAGCAAGCTCCCGGTATGCCCCATTTTATAGTGTAGAAATTAAAACCTTTAATCCAATATACAAACAAGGAAGTCTCTGATACAAAGTCACCTATCTGAGGCATGATGGGATTCTTCATAAGAGTGCACTACCTCATATCATGCAATCAGTCAAGGGTGTGGAGAAAAGCTTAGTCTTAAAACTAAGCCTTAGGCTGTAATGACCCAGCCTGCTTACAGGCTGTCCCCCACACCCAAACTACAAGCAAACATATATACCATATTTACAAACTTATTTGACCAACGCCTTGTGAGGCCAGAAATGCTTGATCTGGGATCTGCGCTCCACTTGCTCCAAAGCTCGGGCACTGGCTTGCCAGTTGGAGTTTCGCATGTGTGGGTAGGATAGCCCTGATCTATGATTTCTGCCGCAACTGCTCCTGAAGCTCCAACACTGGCTTGTGGTGAGCAGCCCCTGCTGCGCTTTGAGTGCTTACACTGCAAACTGTGGTGGTGGCAGACCCCCCTCAGATGGGTCTCCAAGCTGCTCTCTTCTGTGAGAGGCACGGGTGCCCAGGCACTTGATCCCCTTCTCTTTAGGGACATGGGGGAGGGTCCCAGAGGACTTCTGGTCAGCCATTGCTAGAGCCATATGTGGGTGGAGCACAGAGCACATCCCTAGCAGCTGTGGCTGATGCAATGCTGTGAGAATACTCCAGCTTTCAGAACCCAGGAAGGGAGCTCGCCCACTATAAGGAAGTGACTTAGTGTCAACCACGCAGCTCCCTGATCTTTTCAGGCATTGGCTATGAAGGAAACACTGTAACACCCTATAGGCTAAACCCATGTATATAAGCTAGTTTACTTCCTGAATGAAGTAGATCTGCGTCACTGAACCTGGTCCCTGGAGTCGGGTCTTAGCATCTCTGTCGTCCTCAGCCCCTGCAGGACTTGTCCACAATTGGCATCCAACATCAGGCAGGGACCTAACAGGCATCCAAGGGACGGGTAAGTGACACCTTGCAATAGGAAACCATCCCCCTCACTCTCGAGCCCCACAGGCTTGAGCCCTGCACGCCCTATTGCAGAGTAGGCGAGTTGAAGTTTGTGAAAAGGATCCCTGTACTTACTGGGAGATTCTCTCTGGTTTCAATTCCTGGCTCTGGGACGTGCCTTTTTGGGACCCCGATACTTGGGTCCAAGCTTTCCAGAGCATTCCTTTGGCTGAAGTACATGAAGGACAAACCTTCCCTCTTGGCCTCATTCCTGCCCTGTTAGCGATACATGCCTGTCTTACCGGTGCTCCTGTGGGGACACTCCGCCAGTCCCTAAGGTCCTACAGGCTACTCTTTTTTCAGAGGAACCCCTACCTTTCCATGTGCCCCTCTCCACTGAGGAGGAAAGTAGTTTAGCCTCCGAGTTTGACAAAATCGTGGCTGAGCACGCAGAGATGAAACCAACCGAATTGCTAACTGCGCCATCAGCTTTGCCACCAGAAAAAGCTGAAGTTATTACTTCTACATTCCCTGCCGGGGCTCAATGCCCACCCCAGCCTCTTAGATGCCATTTTCTACCCCAGCTTTAACTCCAACACGTGTTCCTGCTGTAGACCTATGGGCCAACTTATACACCCCCATGTGTATTTTTTCTTTCTGTCTGTCTTGTCTATTTTTCTGTATCTCTCACTCTCTCTCTCCCCCGCCCCTCTCTGAAATGACGCTGGAAGGACCCAGCCATGGCATAGTGGTGGGGAACACACCCTCTTCTAACACAAGGGAGAGCTTATGCTTGTGTTTTTCAGCCAATTTGGGTCCCAGGAACCCCCCGACCTGCTTGACAGGGTTTCTTGGGCACCCACTAAGTAGTTCAGTCTTCACCCGTCCAAAGCCACAGCCCTGGCCTTCTCCACTCTGATTGCACCTGAGGGAAAGAGGTCCTCAGTGCTCCAGAAGAACACCTCCCAGCTGGTGTTCATGCCCCATCACCTGAGGGGATGCGGAGGCTTTGGCGGGGTGGGCCCAGAGAATTGTCCCTGATGGGCCCCCAGGCCCTGGTGCTCTGTCCTTGCTTATGTGTGCTATAGTAACCACTGACTCCCAGACACAGGTGTTAGCAGCTGGGGCTCGAGCCAGGCAGTGCAAGCTGTGTTTTCAGTTCATCTTTGGAGGATGAGGAGAATTTGGCAAAAGTTGCAATTCACAGACTCTAGAAGGTAAACGGTGGCAGCTGCAGTGGGAGGATGAACGGAAGCCAGGCTTGCATCACTGAGTGGCTACTGGAACAGCAGGGAGTGCCTGCTAAGCTACTGGTGGGTTCGCTGACATTTTGGGATATAGGGGTAGATGCCATCATGCTCTCCAGAGCAGAGATGGAAATGCTGACTGCCATTGCCACATGCTCCTCTTTGGGACAGTGTAAGACCTGCCAGGACGGCAGGGATGAGGGAGGTGGCTGATGCCTCATGTGCATGGACTGATTTCCTGGACTATGACCCGAGTGAGCACTGGCTCTTTTATTGGATGGACTTAGGGATTTTGGACAATGTGAAATACCCTAGTGGGAGTGGGGGTGGCTTTGCTGGAGGCCCTTCCCCTGACCCAGGAAGCATTTCCCATGGCTAGAAAGAAGGCCGAAGACATTTTGTGCTTTTGGCAAAGTGCTCAGAGACTAGTGAAATATACCTTTGTAATTGTTGAAATTATATGATTTGTCATGTTGCTGTAATTTGTGTAATATACCTTGCAACCATATGCATTACGCAGCCCACAGCAAGCCATCCATTCTGTGTTTGGATGCTGGGACCTTTGTGGGAAGGGGGCGTGCATGTACCTACGTCCATTTTTTACAATCAAAATGGAACTGTGTTTAATGGCACCTAGTAGGTCTCTGTAATACAATGGGAGGGAAATGACATCCTGATCCCTAGAAGGAACCCCCTGTTTAAGACCCCTGTTCTATTTCCTAACTAGTCAAATATTACAGAAGCTTGCCTCCTTGTTTAATCTAGCTAATCTATTAGTATATAGTGTAATAGATATTATAGTTGTTTTAGTTCTATTAGGGTTCCGTTGCATAATGCGTAGCATTCAAAAGCTACAACAGCAAGCTGTCATTCATCAAGTCCAATTGGCCTTGATTAAAAGAGAAGGGGGAGATGTGGATGGAGTGCAGAGGGCATTCCCAGCAGCTGTGGCTGATGCAATGCTGTGAGAATACTCCAGCTCCCAGAAGCCTCCTGGGCATACCTGGGAAGGAAGCTCGCCCACTATAAGGAAGTGACTCAGCACTAACCAGGCAACTCCCTGACGTTTTCAGCCATTGGCTTTGAGGAACATGCTGTAACACCCTATAAGTTGACCCCATGTATATATGCTAGTTTACTTCCTGAATAAAGTGGATCTGCATCACTGAACCTGGTCCCCAGAGTCAGGTCTTTGCGTCTCTGATGTCCTCACCCCCTGGCAGGATTTGTCCACACCATAAGGTTTCAAAGCCCTAACAATAAGCCCCTCTTACAAACACTACAGCCTTGCCTGCATCATTAGACAGTGATAACAATGCCTCAGCAAAACTCCACCCAAGAATTTTGCAGAAGCCACACCTGTAGTATAGCGCCCCTTACCAGAGAAAGTAATAATTATCTCTTGTTGGGGTTATTAATAGGAACACTAGCAAATGTCACCAAGGAAAAAGAAATCAAATATGAATATATAAGACAAGATGTAGCTCAGATAGATGATGAAAAATCTGCCCCCCAAAATTTCAATTACATGAAAACCTTGGAACTTAATGACAGAGAATTCAAAATTGAAGCTCTAAAAATATTCAATAAGAAACAAGAAAACACTGAAAGGCAATTTAGTGAGCTCAAAAAGCAACTTAATGAACAAAGAGAGTACTTCACCAAGGAAACTGAAACAATAAAAAAGAACCAAGCAGAGATGAAAAACTCAATACACAAACTGAAAACTGAGGTAACAAGCTTAGCCAATAGAACAGACTAAATAGAGGAGAAAATCAGTGACATTGAAGACAGGCAACTAGAGACACTACAGAGAGAAGAAGAGAGAGACTCACAAATTTAAAAAAAATGAGAAAGCCCTATAAGAATTGTCTGACTTCATCAGGAAGAGCAATATAAAAATAATGGGTATATTAGAAGAAGAAGAGAGGGAAAAGAAATGGAGAACATAATGAAACAAATAATCAATGAGAACTTTCCAAGCTTGTGGAAAGAGTTAGAACCTCGAATCCAAGAAGCAGACAGAACGCCGAGTTACCTCAACCCAGAAGGACCTACTCCAAGGCACAACATAATGAAATTATCACAAATCAATGACAAAGAAAGAGTCCTCAAGGCAGCTAGGGAGAAGAATATAATAGATAAAGGATGGCCCATTAGACTATCATCTAATTTCTCAGCAGAAACTCTACAAGCTAGAAGAGAGTGGACATCACATTTAAAGTACTGAAAGAGAAAAACTACCAGCCAAGAATACTATTGAATATATCTATCAAAGCTATCCTTCAAATATGAAGGGGAAATGAAAACATTTACAGACATAAAGAAGCTGAGGGAATATATCACCAGAAAACCCCATTCAGGAGATACTAGAAGGGGTTATCTGACCAGATACAAAGAACAAAACAAAACCACAAGTAAAACTTTTAAGAAAAACACAATAAAAAGAAGTATAATCTGTGACAATAACATAAAAGGGGAGAGGATAAAGATTATCAGTAGTAAAAGACGATGGCGTGCAGAAGCACTCATGAGATTATGGACTCTAATAAATATGATAATTTTTCTTTTAATAACTTAATGATAACAACCATGAAAATGCCACTACTGAAACACATAGCTTAAAAAAAGAAGATAGAAGTATGGAATACAACCAAACTAAAAGAAATGACAGTAAAGCAAAAAAGAAGAATCAAACATAACATAAAGCTATCAGAAAGAAGTATATAAAATGGCAATAGGAAATCCTCAGTTGTCAATAATTACACTAAATGTAAATGGATTGAACTCACCAATAAAGAGGCACAGAGTAGCAGATTGGATCAAGAAGCAAAATTCAACAATATGCTGCCTTCAAGAGACATATCTAACCTACAAGGATAAAAATAGATTCAAAGTGAAAGGTTGGAAAACAATTGTCCATGCAAATAAAATCCAAAGAAAAGCAGGTGTAGCCATACTCATATCTGACAATGTTGACTACAGGACAGCAAAGGTAATTAGAGACAAAGATGGTCATTTCATGATAAAGGGGACATTGAATCAAAAAGATGTAACACTTCTTAATATATATGCACCAAACCAAGGAGTACCAAAGTATATAAAACATCTACTAACTGATCTAAAAATAAAACAACAAAAATAAAATTATACTTGGAGACCTCAATACACTGCTTGCTGATGGCTCTAGATCGTTCATCTAAAGATAAAATCAGTAAAGAAATATGGGCCTTAAACGAAATACTAGAACAAATGAATATGATAGACATCTACAGGTAATTTCATCCCAAAATGCCAGAGTATACATTTTTCTCTAGTGTACATGGAATATTCTCAAGAATAGACCATATGCTGGGCCACAAAACTAACATCAACAAATTTAGAAAGATTGAAATTATACCAAGCATATTCTCCGACCATAAGGCTTTGAAACTAGAATTCAACTGCAAAAAATAAAAAATAAAAAAATTAAACACATCACAAAACTGTGGAAATTAAAATCATATTTCTAAAAAATGACTGGGTCAAAGAAGAAATAAAAGAAGAGATCAAAAGATAAATACTGGCAAATTAAAATATCAGACATATCACGACATATCAGAATCTCTGGGATACAGTGAAAGCATTAATAAGAGGGAAGTTCATATCATTATAGTCATATGAAAATACAAGAGAGAGCCTAAGTAAACAACCTAACATTACATCTTAAGGAACTAGAAAAAGAACAAAGGCAAACCAAAACCAGCAGAAGAAAGGAAATAATAAAAATTAAAGCAGAAGTAAATAAAATAAAGAATAGAAAAAATTAATACAACAAAGATCTGGTTCTTTGAAAATATCAATAAAATTGACAAACTGCTGGCAAAACTCACTAAGGAAAAAAGAGAAAGAACTCATATAAACAAAATCCAAAATGAAAGAGGAGGAATTACCACAGATAACATAGATATACAAGGGATTATTGCAGAATACTATGAAAAATTATATGCCACCAAATTCAACAATCTAGAAGAGATGGATAAACTCCTAAAAGAATACAATCTTTCTAGACCAAATCACAAAGAAGTAGAAAACTTAAATAGATAAGCAGGAAGAAAGTAGAAACAACTATCAAAAACTTCCCCCAAAATAAAAGTCCGGGGCCAGATGGCTATACTAGTGAATTCTACCAAACATTCAAAGAAGATTTCGTGCCTATTCTTATCAAAGCCTTCCAAAATATTGAAGAAGAAGCAATACTTCCAAACACATTTTATGAGGCCAACATAACCCTCATACCAAAAGCTGGTAAGCACAACACAAAAAAAGAAAACTACAGATCAATATTTCTAATGAATACACATGCTAAAATACTAAACAAAATACTAGCAAATCGAATGCCACAACATATCAAAAAAAATAATTCATCATGATCAAGTGGGATTCATCCCAGAAACACAAGGATGGTTCAACATATGTAAAATGATTAGCATAATACACCATATCAACAAAATGAAGAACAAAAACCATATGATCCTATCAATAGATGCAGAAAAGGCATTTGATAAAATACAACATCATTTTATGTTTAAACACTCAACAAAATGGGTATAGAAAAAATAGCTCAACATAATAAAGGCCATTTATGCCAAACCATCAGCTAACATCATACTAAATAGTAAAAAGCTGAAAACTTTCCCTCTAAAGTCAGGAAGAAGACAAGGTTGCCCTCTCTCTCCACTCCTATTCAACATAATGCTGGAAGTTCTAGCGAGAGCAATCAGACAAGAGAAAGATATAAAAGGCATTCATATTTGGAAAGAAGAAGTAAAGATTCCACTTTTTGCAGATGATATGATACTGTATATAGAAACCCCCAAAGACTCCATAGAAAGGCCATTAGAAATAATAAGCCAATACATAAAGTCGCAGGATACAAAATTAATATACAGAAGTCTATTGCTTTCCTATATGCCAACAATAAGAACTAAAAAAAAATAATCCCCTTTACAGTTGCAACAAAAAAATAAATAAAATACCTAGAAATAAACATAACAAAGAATGTAAAGGACCTATATACTGAAAACTACAAAGCATTATTAAAGAAAATTAAAAAGACACAAAGAAATGGAAAAATATTTCTTGTTTGTGGATAGGAAGAATAAATATAGTTAAAATGGCCATATTACCCAAAGCAACATACAAATTTAATGCAATTCCCATCTTCCAATATCATTTTTTAAAGAAATGGAACAAAAAATTATCAGGTGTATGTGGAACCATAAAAAACCTCGAATGACCAAAGCAATCCTAAGGAAAAAAAAAAAACAAAGCTGGAGGCATTGCAATACCTGACTTCAAACTATATACTACAGAGCCATGATACTCAAAACAGCATGGTACTGGCAGAAAAATAGACACACAGACCAATGGAACAGAATAGAGAACCCAGAAATAAAACCACATATATATTGTCAGATCATCTTTGATAAAGGAACCAAAAACACACAGTGGAGAAAAGAAAGCCTCTTCAATAAATGGTGCTGGGAAAACTGGAAAGCCACATGCAAAAGAATGAAACTTGACTATAGTTTGTCTCCTTGCACAAAAATTAATTCAGAATGGACCAAATACCTAAATATAAGATCTGAAACAGTAAATTACATAGAAGAAAACATAGGTACTAAACTCATGGACCTTAGCAGTAAAGAACATTTAATGAATTTGATCCCAAAGGCAAGGGAAGTAAAGGCAAAGATAAATGAACGAGACTACATCAAACTAAGAAGCTTCTTTCTGCGCAGGAAAAGAAACTCTCAGCAAAACAAATAAACAGCCAACTAAATGGGAGATGATATTTTCATACAACAGATCAGATAAGGGGCTAATATCCAAAATACATAAAGAACTCAGAGGCCCTGGCCGGTTGGCTCAGCGGTAGAGCATCAGCCTGGCATGCGGGGGACCCAGGTTCGATTTCCGGCCAGGGCACATAGGAGAAGCGCCCATTTGCTTCTCCCTCCCCCACCCCTTCCTTCCTCTCTGTCTCTCTCTTCCCCTCCCGCAGCCAAGGCTCCATTGGAGCAAAGATGGCCCGGGCACTGGGGATGGCTCCTTGGCCTCTGCCCCAGGCGCTAGAGTGGCTCTGGTCGCCCCGGAGGGGCAGAGCATCACCCCCTGGTGGGCAGAGCGTCGCCTCCTGGTGGGCGTGCTGGGTGGATCCCGGTCGGGCGCATGCAGGAGTCTGTCTGACTGTCTCTCCCCGTTTCCAGCTTCAGAAAAATACAAAAAAAAAAAAAAGATTAAAAAAAAAAGAACTCAGAAAACTCAGCAACAAGCAAACAATAAAAAAATGGCAAGAGGACATGAACAGACACTTCTCCCAAGAAGAAATACAAATGGCCAACAGATATATGAAAAAATGCTCATCTTCACTAGCTATTAGAGAAATGCAAATCAAAACTGCAATGAAATACCACCTCACACCTGTTAGATTAGCTATTATCAACAAGACAGGTAATAACAAGTGCTGGATAGGCTGTGGAGAAAAAGGAACCCTCATTCACTGTTGGTGAGAATTTATATTAGAGCGGCCATTATGGAAGAAAGTATGGTAGTTTCTCAAAAAATTAAGAATAGAACCACCAAATGATCCAGCAATTTTTCTACTGAGTATATACCCACAAAACTTGAAAACATGGGTACATAAAGACACATGTACCTCCATGTTCATCACAGCATTGTTCATGGTGGCCAAGACATGGAAACAGCCTAAATGCCCTTCAATAGAGGATTGGATAGAGAAGATGTAATACATATATACAATGGAATACTACCCAGCCATAAGAAATAATGACATAGTATCATTTACGACAACATGGATGGACCTTGATAACATTATATTGAGTAAAATAAGTAAATCAGAAAAAGTCAAGAACTGTACAATTTCATACATAGGTGGGGCACAAAATTGAGATTCATGGACATTAATAAGAGTGCAGTGGTTACCAGGGAGAGGGGGAGAAAAGAGAGGGAGGGGGTGGAGGAGGGAAGGGGCTTAAAGAGAAACAAAATATAGGGTGACAGAACATGATTTGACTTTGGGTGATGGGTATCAGCATAATCGACTATCTAAATGATGTGGAGATGTTTTCTCTAAATCTATGTACTCTGATTGATCAATATCACCCTGTTAAATTTAACTGTCTAAATAAATTAGTTAAAAAAAAACCTCAGATGAGCAAAATATAGTAAAGGTATTGTAGTCTCTCAAATTTCAGTCTATCATTCTATCCAACTGATAATAGAAGAGTTTGACTCATGTATACATATTCATTGTATGTGAATCAATAGCATTTATGAAGGGAAAGGAAGAAAACTGAGTATTCAATGATATATAGGAATGCATATTATTACTTTGGGTTGAAAATTATAATTTTATTCTTGTTTTTATCTAATATTTGGACAACTCATAACTTTTTATTTATTGAGATGCAAAACAATTAATTAAATAATTTTTAAAAGGAGCAATAAGTATTTTTCATTCAACAAAATTGTTCAAATGATACTGCTATTCACAACATTTAAATAATTTATTTCACAAAGCAATTTAAGAAAATTTTGTGACTTTTCTTAGCTTTTATTTAAAATTCAATATAGGTAAAATATTAAAATAAAAGTCAACATTTTATTTCAAAATATGAGTGTGACAGTTTTGTGGACTGAAGACATGGTACATATTTATAATTTACAAATAAAAGTCTGCAAATATTTAGTGTACAGATAAATACATTTTTACATGTATATTCAATGATATGACCACTAAGGTCAATGGGAGAGAATTCTTGGTACTCATCTTACATCACAGACAAAATTTAAATGTAGATGTTGCAGTTTTTTACCTGGATTCTTGAGCTCTTGAATGGATACTTGTTCAAACTCATGTTTTTAAAAGAAGATGAGTGCTGGAAATTCCTATACCACTATCTTTCTGATGTCACTATCTATAAAGTTTTCTTTGTATTCTCCTGCTGGGAATTTGCTGACCTTTATAAACTTAGTAAATGTTATCTTTCATTAGTTTTAGATAATTGCCAAAATTTCTTCAAAAATTTCTTTGGTACTGTTTTCTTTCTCCTCTTCTTCTGAAACAAAAATGGTACTTATTAGACTATTTAACAATGCCTCTCAAATGATCTTATACTGTTTACTTATTTCTATTTTTTCCCTGTGTTTCTATTTACTATGTTCTATTAACTTCTCTCCAAGTTCATAAATCTTGTCTTCTACTGTGGCCCTTCTCCCATTGAGCTCATCTAATAAAATATTAATTTCTGATATTAAAAACTTTATTACTAGGACATCCATTGCTTTTATATAGATTGATCCCATTTCTCATTGAATTCTTTCTCTTATCCTTATTTGCTTTTCTCCATATAAACACACTATTCATACTTATTTTTAATATTATGTCTATTATCTATTATGTCCAGATTATGGGTTGGTCCATTTTTTCTATTTTTTTTTCTTTAAAATTAATCATCTTTTTTGTCTCCTTGTATGTATAGAAATTTTAGATTGTAAATGTGTAAAAGAACTTTGATCTCCACATGGTATATTCCACCAAATAGATCTCCTCTTTTAAATTATTAGTTAGACAAAATGAAAATTTTGTTAGTTTAAGTCAAGGGTCAGGCAGTATTATACTTTTAATAACACTCAATCTACCTTGAGGTTTTCAATGATCCTTAAGAATGACCCTTCCAAGATATTAACAAAGATTCTGGTTCAGTCTCTACTGCAGGAGATTAAATTCTTTTTTTCTTTTTTTTTTTTAATAATTTTATTTTTTTTAATGGGGTAACATCAATAAATCAGGATACATATATTCAAAGATAACAAGTCCAGGTTATCCTGTCGTTCAATTATGTTGCATACCCACCACCCAAAGTCAGATTGTCCTCTGTCACCTTCTATCTTGTTTTCTTTGTACCCCTCCCCACCCCCTATCCCTCTCCCATTCCCCCCTCCCCCCCGTAACCACCACACTCTTATCAATGTCTCTTAGTTTCACTATTATGTCCCACCTACGTATGGAATAATACAGTTCCTGTTTTTTTCTGATTTACTTATTTCGCTTCGTATCATGTTATCAAGATCCCACCATTTTGCTGTAAATGTTCTAATGTCATCATTTCTTAAGGCTGAGTAGTATTCCATAGTGTATATGTGCCACATCTTCTTTATCCAGTCATCTATTGATGGGCTTTTTGGTTGTTTCCATGTCCTGGCCACTGGGAACAATGCTGCAATAAACATGGGGCTGCATGTGTCTTTACGTATCAATGTTTCTGAGTTTTGGGGATATATACCCAGTAGAGGGATTGCTGGGTCATAAGGTAGTTCTATTTGCAGTTTTTTGAGGAACCACCATACTTTCTTCCATAATGGTTGTACTACTTTACATTCCCACCAACAGTGTATGAGGGTTCCTTTTTCTCCACAGCCTCTCCAACATTTGCTATTACCTGACTTGCTAATAACAGCTAATCGAACAGGTGTGAGGTGGTATCTCATTGCCGTTTTGATTTGCATTTCTCTAATAGCTAAAGAAGATGAGCATCTTTTCATATATCTGTTGGCCATTTGTATTTCTTCCTGGGAGAAGTGTCTATTCATATCCTCTTCCCATTTTTTTATTGGATTGTTTGTTTGTTTGTTGTTGAGTTTTATGAGTTCTTTGTATATTTTGGATATTAGGCCCTTATCTGAGCTGTTGTTTGAAAAAATCATTTCCCATTTAGTTGGCTTTCTGTTTATTTTGTTATCAGTTTCTCTTGCTGAGCAAAAACTTCTTAGTCTGATGTAGTCCCATTCATTAATTTTTGCCTTCACTTCTCTTGCCATTGGAGTCAAATTCATAAAATGCTCTTTAAAACCCAGGTCCATGAGTTGAGTACCTATGTCTTCTTCTATGTACTTAATTGTTTCAGGTCTTATGTTTAGATCTTTGATCCATTTTGAGTTTTTGTACAGGGGGAGAGACTGTAGTCCAGTTTCATTCTTTTGCATGTGGTTTTCCAGTTTTCCCAGCACTATTTATTGAAGAGGCTTTCTTTTCTCCATTGTGTGTTGTTGGCCCCTTTATCAAAAATTATTTGACTATATATATGTGGTTTTATTTCTGGACTTTCTATTCTGTTCCATTGGTCTGAGTGTCTATTTTTCTGCCAATACCATGCTGTTTTGATTGTCGTGGCCCTATAATAGAGTTTGAAGTCAGGTATTGTAATGCCCCCAGCTTCATTCTTTTTCTTTAGGATTGCTTTGGCTATTCGGGGTTTTTTATAGTTCCATATAAATCTGATGATTTTTTGCTCCATTTCTTTAAAAAATGTCATTGGAAGTTTGATGGGAATTGCATTAAATTTGTATATTGCTTTGGGTAATATAGCCATCTTGATTATATTTATTCTTCCTAGCCAAGAACAAGGTATATTCTTCCATTTCATTATATCTTTTTCGATTTCCCTTAACAATGGTTTATAGTTTTCATTATATAAGTCCTTTACATTCTTTGTTATGTTTATTCCTAAGTATTTTATTTTTTTTGTAGCAATCGTGAAGGGGATTATTCTTTTGAGTTCCTTCTCAGTTGTTTCATTGTTGGCATATAGAAAGGCTATTGACTTCTGTATGTTAATTTTGTATCCTGCGACCTTACTGTATTGGCTTATTGTTTCTAGTAGTCTTTTTGTGGATTCTTTGGGGTTTTCGATGTATAGGATCATATCATCTGCAAAAAGTGATACCTTGACTTCTTCTTTTCCGATATGGATGCCTTTTATTTCTTTGTCTTGTCTGATTGCTCTGGCTAGAACCTCTAGTACCACATTAAATAAGAGTGGAGACAGTGGACAACCCTGTCTTGTTCCTGATTTAAGGGGGAAAGCCTTCAGTTTAGTGCCATTTAATATGATGTTAGCTGATGGTTTATCATATATGGCCTTTATCATATTGAGATATTTTCCTTCTATACCCATTTTGTTGAGAGTCTTAAACATAAAATTGTGCCGTATTTTATCGAAAGCCTTTTCTGTGTCTATTGATAAGATCATGTGGTTTTTGTTCTTTGTTTTGTTGATATGGTGTATTACATTAACCGTTTTACGTATGTTGAACCATCCTTGAGATTCTGGGATGAATCCCACTTGATCATGATGTATTATTTTTTTAATATGTTGTTGTATTCAATTTGCTAGTATTTTGTTTAGTATTTTAGCATCTGTATTCATTAGAGATATTGGTCTGTAGTTTTCTTTTTTTGTGCCATCCTTGCCTGGCTTTGGTATGAGGGTTATGTTGGCCTCATAAAATGTGTTTGGAAGTATTGCTTCTTCTTCAATTTTTTGGAAGACTTTGAGTAGAATAGGAACCAAGTCTTCTTTGAATGTTTGATAAAATTCGCGGGTATAGCCGTCAGGGCTGGACTTTTATTTTTGGGGAGGTTTTTAATGTTTTTTTCTATTTCTTCTCTACTGATAGGTTTGTTTAGGCTTTCTGCTTCTTCTTGACTCAGTCTAGGAAGGTTGTATTATTGTTCTAGGAATTTATCCATTTCTTCTAGGTTGTTGAATTTAGTGGCATAAAGTTTTTCATAGTATTCTACAATAATTCTTTGTATATCTACGGTGTCCGTGGTGATTTCTCCTTTTTCATTTTGGATTTTGTTTATATGAGTTCTTTCTCTTTTTTCCTTGGTAAGTCTTGCCAAGGGTTTGTCAATTTTGTTGATCTTTTCAAAGAACCAGCTCCTTGTTCTATTAATTTTTTCTATAGTTTTTCTGTTCTCTAATTCATTTATTTCTGCTCTGATTTTTATTATCTCCTTTCTTCGGCTGGTTTTGGGTTGTCTTTGTTCTTCTTTTTCTAGTTCCTTAAGGTGGGAAGTTAAGTGGTTCACTTGGGCTCTCTCTTGTTTGTTCATATATGCCTGAAGTGATATGAACTCCTCTCTTATCACTGCTTTTGCTACGTCCCATAGATTCTGATATGTCGTATTGTCATTTTCATTAGTCTGTATATATCTTTTGATCTCTGCACTTATTTCTTCTTTGACCCATTCATTTTTTAAAAGTATGTTGTTTAGTTTCCACATTTTTGTGGGATTTTTTTCCTCTTTTTTGCAGTTGAATTCTAGTTTCAAGGCTTTATGATCAGAAAATATGCTTGGTACAACTTCAATTTTTCTGAATTTGCTGATGTTGTTTTTGTGGCCCAACATATGGTCAATTCTTGAGAATGATCCATGTACACTGGAGAAAAATGTATACTCAGTCACTTTGGGATGAAATGTCCTGTAGATGTCTATCATATCCAGATGCTCTAGTGTTTTGTTTAAGGCCACTATGTCTTTATTGATTCTCTGTTTGGATGACCGATCTAGAACCGTCAGCGGTGTATTAAGGTCTCCAAGTATGATTGTATTTTTGTCAGTTTTTGTTTTAAGATCAATAAGTAGCTGTCTTATATATTTTGGTGCTCCTTGGTTTGGTGCATATATATTAAGAATTGTTATGTCTTCTTGATTCAGTGTCCCCTTAGCCATTATGAAATGGCCATTTTTGTCTCTGAGTACTTTTCCTGTCTTGTAGTCAGCATTATCCGATATGAGTATTGCTACACCTGCTTTTTTTGGATGTTATTTGCTTGGAATATTGTTTTCCAGCCTTTCACTTTGAATTTGTTTTTATCCTTGTTACTTAGATGAGTTTCCTGTAGGCAGCATACAGTTGGATTTTCTTTTTTAATCCATTCTGCTACTCTGTGCCTCTTTATTGGTGAGTTTAATCCGTTTACATTTAGTGTAATTATTGATACTTATGAGTTCCCTATTGCCATTTTATATCTTGCTTTCTGTTAGTTTTGTGTCTTGTTTGATCCTTCTCTTTTGTTTTTCTATCTTTTGTTTTTATTTGGTTGTATTCCATACATCTTTCCTCTGTTGCTATCTTTTTTATCTCATGTGCTTCTGTGGTGGTTTTTTCAATGGTGGTTACCTTTGAGTAATGAAAAGGGTCCCTACCCTGTTCATTGTAGCGAACTATTTTGTGAGTACTTTTGCACTCCATCGTCCTTTGCTACTGTTAATCTCCATCTTCTCCCCTCTTTCTTTTTGTTGTTGTCACAGTTTAAATTTGGTTTTATTGTGTTCTTCTTGGAGCTTTTACTTGTGGCTCTGTTTTTTTTTTTTTGTTCTTTGTATCTGATTGGAGAACCCCCTTTAGTAATTTCTGGAGTGGGGGTTTTCTGATGATAAATTCCTTCATCTTTTCTGTATCTGTGAATGTTTTTATTTCTCCTTCATATTTGAAGGATAGCTTTGATGGGTATAGTATTCATGGCTGAAAGTTCCTCTCTTTCAGGACTTTAAATATTGGGGTCTACTCTCTTCTAGCTTGTAGAGTTTCTGCTGAGAAATCTGATGATATTCTAATGGGCCTTCCTTTATATGTTGTGTTCTTCTTTTCCCTGGCTGCCTTGAGAATTTTTTCTTTGCTGTTGGTTTGTGTCTATTTCATTATGATATGCCTTGGAGTAGGTTTGTTGGGGTTAAGAAAACTCGGAGTTCTGTTTGCTTCTTGAACTTGAGGCTTTAGTTCTTTCCACAGGCTTGGGAAGTTCTCATCTATTATTAGTTTGAGTATGTTCTACATTCCATTTTCTCTCTCTTCTCCCTCTGATATACCTATTATTCTTATGTTATTCTTTTTGATGGAGTCAGATAATTCTTGTAGGGTTATCTCATTTTTTTTAATTTTTGAGTCTCTTTCTTCTTCTCTCTGTTGTGCCTCAAGTTGCTTGTCTTCTATTTCACTAATCCTCTCTTCTATCTGACCTGTTCTATTAGCTAAGCTTGTTACTTTGTTTTTCAGCTCGTGAATTGAGTTTTTCATCTCTGTTTGATTTGTTTTTATAGTTTCAATTTCCTTGGACATATATTCTTTGTGTTCATTGAGTTGTTTTCTGAGCTCCCTAAATTGCCTTTCTGTGTTTTCTTGTATATCTCGGAGGATTTTTAGGATTTCTATCTTGAATTCTCTGTCATTTAGCTCCAAGGTTTCCAATATATTAAATTTTTTCTCCATAGATTTTTCCTCATCTAGCTGTGTTACCTCTCTTTCTTTTGTATCCATGATATTCGATTTTCTCTTCCTTAATGGCATCTGAGGGTGGTTTTGTTGATAGTATTAATGAGATTTAATAAAGAATAAAAAGTTAAAAAAAATAATAAAAAAATAAAAAATAAAAAAGAGTTGTTTTTTTTAAAAAATTAATAATGAAATAAAGAAAAATAAAATAAAATAAAAATTTTAAAAAAAAGGAAATTATTCCCCCCCTCCTTTTTTCCTCTCCTCTCCTCTCCCCTCTTTCTTGAGAAAATCTTGTGGTGGACTGTGAATTATAACAAACAATGCCTGTGATGGAGGGCCTGAATTGGGGAAAAGTAATAAAGGGGCAAAAAAAAAAAAAAAAAAGAAAAAAGAAAAAAAAAGAATGTATGGACCCACAAAAAGCGAATAAGGAAAAAATTTGGGTCAAGAATAAAATGATTTGCTTTTAGGTGTTGGTTGTCTAAGAGTTATGAGAGGAATAAGAGGAAAACGGAAAAATGGGGGGACAAATTAAAAAATTACTATTGTATTTAGTGGAACAAGAACTAGATAATATGGAGAGCCAGGGATGGGAGCACTGCTAGTGAGTTAAAAAGGTGAAGTAAAAACCCCCCAAAATGCCACAAACATAAGTTTGAGTCCCAGATAAGATAATTTGTTTGTTATTGAGGTTTGAATGAGAGGAGATGTAAAGGAGAAAGGAAGAAACTAATATAGAGGGAGAAAAGAAAGAGAGAGAGAGAAAAAAAGAGGGAACCACTAAAAGAAGAAAAAAGAAAGGAGAGAGAGAGAGAGAGAGTTAAGGGTTTTAGAGTGCAACCCTCATAGAGAGAAAGGAAGAGAAGAGAAAAGATAATGGGAGATGTAACACTTATGGGTAGTGTAGTTCAAGGAGAGGAGAGAGTAAGACTGGTAGAGAGTTAATCGGCCAAATTGGAGGAGGAAAAAAAAGTATCAAGAATGAAGATAAGAGAAACAAACGAACAAATATAATAAAATGGGATAGGTTATAAAGTCTGCAGATTATTCTTGATTTTGAGAGGTTATCTTCTTGCTTTTTCTTTTCTCTCCCTCTTCCTGGTCGGTGACTCTGTACCCCGGGTTCTGCCCCTTTGGCACACTCAGGTAGAGGTTTGCAGCTGATAAGTCTCTATGGCAATGTCATGTATTGTGCTTTAGTCTCGTTGGCAGTCGAAGCTCATTAGCATTTATAGGCTCCGACAGTGAGAGAGTCCGTGTTCCTGGAGCCTTTCTCCTAGTCTTTCCTTCCTCAATTAGTAGCCTGATAATCCAGCTATGGGGTTGCTGCTGCCTCTGCCTTTGGGTGTATTGCGAAGCATCTGGAAGCTCCAAGTATAGGTTTTTCTGTTTCTGGTTGAAGATCTTGTTGAGTTTTGGGGGAGATTTATCGGTATCGCTTCCTACCCCACCATTACTCTGACGTCATCTGCCGAGAGATTAAATTCTTTTAATTAAAGTTTTTGAGGTTCATTCTTTAGACTTTTACATCATGCAAGTTTTAAATTTGAAAAAATGTCTTCTGAAGGAGGCTGACCATGTACTGGAAAGAGGCTCTTTCCCTTTAGTGAGATTTTTTTCCCTATAACTAATGTATTTTGAGAAATTTTCTGCTGTTTTCTAGAATGTTTAGCTCAGTACACAAGCCTCTTGTGTAGCCCTAGAGTCTGTTAAAACTAGATTAAGTATTATATTATAAATACTATTTGTGAATATTAAATGATAAAAGTATTTTTTCTCTCTACAGGATATTATATTAAAACTGATGTGACGGCCTGTGGAACCAAGGCTTGTGGCCTGACATGGAAGCCAGCTCCTCCTGTGGGGGTGGAGCGAAAGCCCAGAACAGGCGGAGTCTCGCTACTGAGCATGGGCAGTCAGCCCTACCCGGCCCATGGAGCCAAGGCTTGCAGCCTTCCCATGAGCGAGCTCCTCGTGCAGGGGTGGGATGAAAGCCTAGAATCAGGTGGAGACCCACAGCTGAGCAAAGAGGCTCACCCCTGCTCTCAGGGCCTAGGCTCATGGCCTGGGCACAACATAACCACAATCGCGGGGGTGGGGTGAAGACCAAGGCCACCAAGGCTTGTACTCCTGAGCATGTGATCACAGCCCCTTCTGTGAAGGAGAGGCAGAAACCACAGCAACAGCCCTAGTGGGCTGGCACCGGCAACGCCCATACCCAAATGCCCTAAGCAGCAGCAGCAGAGGAGGTGGCGGGCCGGCAGACAGACCACACCTAAAGAACACAGAGGCCACACCCAGTGGACCCCAGTGCCCAAAACCTTCTTTTATACAGACAAAATGAGAAGGCAGAGAAATGCAAAACAAATGAATCAAGAGAAATCCCCAGAAAAGGACCTGAGTGAGTCAGATATAACCAAATTACCAGATGCAGAGTTTAAAATAATGATTGTTAGGATGCTCAAAGATCTTAGAACAACAATAGATGGTCATTATGAACACCTAAGTAAAGAGATAGCAAATATAAAAAAGGACATTGAAATAGTAAAAAAGAATCAGACAGAAATGACAAATACAATATCAGAAATGAAGAACACAATGGAAGGAATTAAAAACAGGATGGATGAAGCTGAGAATCGAATCAGTGAGTTAGAGAAAAAGATAAATGAAGGCATGGAAGCCGAGCAGAAAAAAGAAAAGAGACTGAGGAAAATCTAAGAGAGCTCTGTGACAACATGAAGAGAAATAACATCTGCATCATAGGGGTTCCTGAAGAAGAAGAGAAAGAACAAGGAATAGAGACTTTGTTCAAACATATCATAGCTGAAAACTTCCCTAAATTAAGGCAGGGAAAATGTCTCACAAATTCAAGAAGCACAGAGAACTCCATTAAACAGAAACCCAAAGAAATCTACACCAAGACACATCATAATTAAAATACCAAAGCTCAGTGATAAAGAAAAAATATTAAATCTGCTGGAGCAAAAAAAGGCTATCATCTACAAAGGAGCCCCCATAAGGATGATTTCCAACTTCTCAACAGAAACACTTGAGGCCAGAAGGGAATGGCAAGAAATATTCAAAGTAATGCAGAACAAGAGCCTACAAACAAGACTACATTTTCCAGCAAGGCTATTGTTTAAAATTGAAAGAGAAATAAAAAGCTTTCCAGACAAAAAAAAAACTCAAGGAATTCACTACACCCAAACCAATGCTGCAAGAAATGCTTAGGGGCCTGTTATAAACAGATCAAAAGGGAAAAAGAATATAGCAAAAGAGGAATACAGTTTTAAAGAATAAAATGGCAATAAACAACTACATATCAATAATAACCTTAAATGTAAATGGATTAAATGATCCAATCAAAAGACATAGGGTAGTTGCATGGATAAGAAAACAGGACCCATACATATGTTGTCAACAAGAGACATACCATAAAAAAAAAAGATGTATATAGACTGAAGATAAAAGGATGGAAAAAAAAATATTTCACACAAATGGAAAAAAAAAAAAGCTGGGGTAGCAATACTTATATCAGACAAAATGGACTTTAAAACAAAGGCTATAGTAAGAGATAAAGAAGGTCACTACATAATGATAAAGGGAGCAATCCAACAAGAATATATAACTATTATAAATATCTACACACCTAACATAGGAGCACCTAAATATATAAAGCTGGATTTAAAGGGCGAGATCAATAGCAATACTATTATAGTAGGGGATTTCAATACCCTACTAACATCACTAGATAGATCCTCAAGAAAGAAAATTAACAAAGAAACAGCAGACTTAAAGGACACATTAGATCAACTCGATTTAACAGATATCTTCAGAACCTTTCACCCTAAAGCATCAGAATATACATTCTTTTCAAGTGCCCATGGTACATTCTCTAGGATAGACCACATGTTAGGGCACAAAAGCGGTCTCAACAAATTTAAGATGATTGAAATCATATCGAGCACCTTCTCTGATCACAATGGCATGAAACTAGAAATCAACCACAACAGAAAAACTGAAAAATACTCAAACACTTGGAAACTAAATAGCATGTTATTAAATAACAAATGGGTTAACAATGAGATCAAAGAAGAAATTTAAAAATTCCTAGAAATAAAAAATAATGAGCATACATCAACTCAAAATTTATGGGACACAGCAAAAGCTGTTCTGAGAGGGAAGTGCATAGCATTACAGGCATACCTTAAGAAGCTTAAAATAGCTCAAATAAACAATTTGACCCTACATCTAAAAGAACTAAAAAAAGAACAGCAAGTAAAACCCAGAGGTAGTAGAAGGAAGGAAATAATAAAGATTAGAGCAGAAATAAATGACATAGAGACTAAAGAAACAATATAGAAGATCAATGAAATCAGGAGCTGGTTCATTAAAAAGGTAAACAAGATTGATGAACCTTTAACCAGACTCAACAAGAAAAAAAGAGAGAGGACTCAAATAAATAAAATTTGAAATGAGAGTGGAGAAATAACAACTGACACAACAGAAATACAAAATAGTGTAAGAAAATACTATGAAGAACTGTACGCCAAAAAACTAGACAACCTAGATGAAATGGACAAATTTCTTGAAACATATAATCTTCCAAAAATTAATCTGAAAGAATCAGAAAACCTAAACAGACCGATTACAATAAATGAGATCAAAACAGTTATCAAAAACTCCCAAAAAAGAAAAGTCCCGGACTTGATAGCTTCACAAGTGAATTCTCCTAAATATTCAAAGAAGAAGTAACTCCTATCCTTCTCAAGCTATTTCAAAAAATTCAAGAGGAAGGAAGACTTCCAAGCTCCTTTTATGAGGTGAGCATAATTCAGATTCAAAAACCAGGCAAAGGCAACACAAAGAAAGAAAATTATAGGCCAATATCCCTGGTGAATTTAGATGCTAAAATCCTCAATAAAATATTAGCAAACTGGATACAGCAATATATGAAAAAATATAATACACTATGATCAAGTGGGATTTATTCTTGGGAGGCAAGGCTGGTACAATATTCGCAAATCAATCAATGTGACTCATCACATAAACAAAAGGAAGGAGAAAAACCACATGATAATTTCAATAGATGCAGAAAAAGGATTTGATAAAATCCAGCACTAATTCATGATCAAAACTCTCAGCAAAGTGGGAATACAGGGAACATACTTCAACATGATAAAGGCTATCTATGAGAAACCCTCAGCCAACATCATACTCAATGGGCAAAAATTAAAAGGGATTCCCTTAAGATCAGGAACAAGGCAGGGGTGCCCACTTTCACCACTCTTATTCAACATAGTTCTGGAAGTCCTAGCCACAGCAATCAGACAAGAAAAAGAAATAAAAGGCATCCAAATTGGAAAAGAAGATGTAAAACTATCATTATTTGCAGGTGATATGATATTGTATATAGAAAACCCTAAAGTCTCAGTCAAAACACTACTGGACCTGATAAATGAATTCAGCAAGGTGGCAGGATATAAAATTAATACTCAGAAATCAGAGGCATTTTTATACACTAACCATGAACTGTCAAAAAGAGAAATTAAGGATGCAATCCCCTTCACCATTTCAACCAAAAAAATAAAGTACCTAGGAGTCAATTTAACCAAGGAGATTAAAGACTTTTACTCAGAAAATTATAAAACATTGATAAAAGAAATCAGGGATGATACAAAGAAGTGAAAGTATATACTGTGCTCATGGTTAGGAAGGATAAACATTATTAAAATGTCTATATTACCCAAAGAAATTTATAAATTCAGTGCAATACTAATTAAAATACCAATGACATATTTCAAAGATATAGAACACATATTCCAAAAATTTATATGGAACCAAAAGAGAACACGAATAGCCTCAGCAATCTTGAAAAAGAAGAATAAAGTGGGAGGTATCACACTTCCAGATATCAATTTATACTACAAGGCCATTGTACTCAAAACAGCCTTGTACTAGCATAAGAACAGGCATATATATCAATGGAACAGAATGGAGAACCCAAGAACCCAGAAATAAACCCACACCTTTATGGACAACTGATATTTGACAAAGGAGGTAAGAACATACAATGGAGTAAAGACAGCCTCTTCAACAAATGGTGTTGGGAAAATTGGACAGCTACCTGTAAAAAAATGAAACTAGACCACCAACTTACACCATTCATAATAATAAACTCAAAATGGATAAAAGACTTAAATGTAATCCGTAAAACAATAAGCATCTTACAAGAAAACATAGGCAGTAAGCTCTCTGACATCTCTCGCAGCAATATATTTGCTGATTTATCTCCACGGGCAAGCAAAATAAAAGACAGGATAAACAAATGGGACTATATTTAACTAAAAAGCATTTGCGCAGCTAAAGACAATAAGAACAGAATAAAAAGACAAACTACACAATGGGAGAACATATTCGACAATACATTTGATAAGGGGTTAATAACCAAAATTTGTAAAGAACTTGTAAAACTCAATACCAAGAAGACAAACAATCCAATCAAAAAATGGGCAAAAGAAATGAATAGACACTTCTCCAAAGAGGACATACAGATAGCCAATAGGCATATGAAAAAATGCTAAACACCACTAATCATTAGAGAAATGCAAATTAAAACCACAATGAAATATCACCTCACACCAGTCAAAATGGCTCTCATCAACAAAACAACACAGAATAAGTGCTGGCGAGGATGTGGAGAAAAGGGAACCCTCCTGCACTCCTGGTGGGAATGCATCTGGTTCAGCCACTGTGGAAAACAGTATGGAGATTCCTCAAAAAATTAAAAATTGAACTGCCTTTTGATCCAGCTATCCCACTTTTAGGAACATACCTCAAGAACACCATAGCACTGTTTGAAAAGAAGAAATGCACCCCCATGTCCCCATGTTTACGGCAGCATTGATCACAATAGTGAAGATCTGGAAACAGCCCAAGTGTTTGTCAGTGGATTAGTAGATTAAAAAGCTTTGGTACATATATACTATGGAATACTACTCAGCCATAAGAAATGATGACATCGGATCATTTACAACAACATGGATGGACCTGATAATATTATACTGAGCGAAATAAGTAAATCAGAAAAAACTAAGAACTATATGATCCCATACATAAGTGGGACATAAAAATGAGACTCAGAGACATGGACAAGAGTATAGTGGTCAGGGTGGGGGTGAGAGGAAGGGAGTTGGGGGAGTTGAGGGGCACAAAGAAAACCAGTTAGAAGGTGACGGAAGATAATTGGACTTTGAGTGATGGGAATGCAGCATAATCAAATGTCAAAATAACCTGGAGATGTTTTCTCTGAACATATGTACTCTGATTTATCAATGTCACCCCATTAAAATTAATTTAAAAAAAGAATAAAAACTGATGTGAAATGAGAATGTATTTTATTAATTTTTTTCTACTTACATACAATTGACATTTATTAATATATTTTCTCACTTTGTAATCAATGTTGTTTTTATACTTACATAAGTAAATTTTAAAATCATGACTTTTGAAAACATTTCAGTCAAGATAAGATTCTTATTATAGAAGAATATAGTTTTGCTAACTTTGCTTTTATTATGTCCATGTGGATTCTCTTGATTAAGTCATTTCTATTTTCTGGGAGTTGAAAGGAACTGGTTTTTATCCCCAGTAAAGATTAGAAGATGTCAAATAAATATTCAGTACAGTATAGTAAAATGATGATTAAAGAAAGACCAGAAAATGATGTTTCATTACCTTTCCCAGGTTCTGTCACTAATCCAATCACTCCAGCATGGGTGAAGTGAGTTAAAGAAGAGTAATGGGTAAGTATGAAAATTCTTCAAGTTCATGTTTGTTTAAAGTTTTAATCTCTAGAAAGTTACTTTCTAAATATTATCATAGACCACACCTACAATGGCTTGATTAGAAATTGTTGCCAATAATCAGAACTACAATGAGATACCACCTCACACTTATTAGACTAGCTATTACCAACAAGACAGGTAATAACAAGTGTTAGAGAGGCTACAGAGAAAAGCCCTCATCCACTGTTGGTGGGAATGTAAATTAGTACTACCATCATGGAAGAAAGTATGTTGGTTCCTCAAAAAAGTAAGAATAGGCCCTGGCCGGTTGGCTCAGCGGTAGAGCGTCGGCCTAGCGTGCGGAGGACCCGGGTTTGATTCCTGGCCAGGGCACACAGGAGAAGCGCCCATTTGCTTCTCCACCCCTCCGCCGCGCTTTCCTCTCTGTCTCTCTCTTCCCCTCCCGCAGCCAAGGCTCCATTGGAGCAAAGATGGCTTGGGCGCTGGGGATGGCTCTGTGGCCTCTGCCTCAGGCGCTAGAGTGGCTCTGGTCGCAATATGGCGACCCCCAGGATGGGCAGAGCATCGCCCCCTGGTGGGCAGAGCGTCGCCCCTGGTGGGCGTGCCGGGTGGATCCCGGTCGGGCGCATGCGGGAGTCTGTCTGACTGTCTCTCCCTGTTTCCAGCTTCAGAAAAATGGAAAAAAAAAAAAAAAAAAAAGTAAGAATATAACTACCATATGACCCAGCAATCCCTCTACTGGTTATATACCCTCAAATTTCAAAAACATTAGTATGTAAAGACACAAGCACCTCCATGTTCATCGCAGCATTGTTCACAGTGGCCAAGACATGGAAACAACCAAAAAGCCCTTCAATAGATGATTGGATAAAGAAGATGTGGTACATATATACTATGGAATACTACTCAGCCATAAGAATTGATGGCATAGTACCATTTACAACAATATGGATGGACTTTGATAACATTATACTGAATGAAATAAGTAAATCAGAAAAAACTAAGAACTGTATTATTCCATACATAAGTGGGACACAAAATTGAGACTCATGAACATAGATAAGAGTGCAGTGGTTACCAGGGGGAGGGGAAGGGAGGAGAAAGAGGGGTTTGAGGGGAAGAGTATAAAGACTAACAAATATAGGGTGACAGAGGATGATTTGACTTTGAGTGATGGGTATACAGCATAATCAACTGTCAAAATGATGTGATGTTTTCTCTAAATCTATGTACTTTGGTTTACCAATGTCACCAAGTTAAATTTAATTGTCTAAATTAAAAAAAAGAAAAAAGAAATTGTTGCTAACCTCTCTAGTTGAAGTAGAAAATAAAAGGCTATGTTTCTCACATGAAATCAAAGAGAAATAGTGAATGTATAGACAAAAGCCTTTTAAAAGAGGATGTGTGTTCTTTTGCAACCAGTGAGCATTTGATTAACTAGTTAAACCAAGATAATTTTAATGAAAAATTAAAACTAAGGATTGGTGAGTTATGTTCTAGATAAATGTCACTAAAGTATGAGAAGAAAATAATAGGACACAGAAAAGCCATGATTTAAAAAAAGCAAAGAATCTCTCTGCATTATAATGCTGAATATCAAAAGAGCAAATCTATTGAAAGTACTCCAAAATTACAGGTACTCTAGAAAAGTCAATTAATTTAAAAAAACTATAATTATTTCTGAGGCCCTTGTCAGTTGGCTCAGTGGTAGAGTGTCGGCCCAGCATATGGATGCCCTGGGTTTGATTCCCTGTCAGGGCACACAGGAGAAGCAACCATCTACTTCTCCACCCCTCCACCTCTTCCTTCTCTTTCTGTTTCTCTCTCTGTCTTCCCCTCCTACAGCCATGCTTAGTTGGAGCAAGTTGGTCCCGGGCACTGAGGATGACTCCATGACCTCACCTCAGGTGCTAAAATAGCTCAGTTGATGAACAACAGAGCAACAGCTCCAGATGGGCAGAGCATCACCTCATTGGGGGATTGCTGGGTGGATCCCAGGATAGAGGTGCATGCAAGAGTCTGTCACTCTGCCTCTCCACTACTCACTTAAGAAAAATAAATAAATAAGTAAAATTATTTCTGAGTTTTTAATGAATTATTAATTAAAGTTCATTCTGGGTCTCTGAATTTTATTATACAATTAAAATTACTAAACAAAGTATTTTCACTTAAATGTTGGAAAACTTCATTCATAGAAATATATACTATACTACTCCCCAAAATTAGGGGATATTTCAAAATGAATGGAAGTGATAAAATATACCCTAATTTTGGGGAGCAGTATATATAAGGTAATAAATACTCCACAAAATATATGTATAAGTAGCATAAATAAAATGTTTCAAAGGTTATACCAGGGCAATTTTTATGTTTCAAATGAGAAGAAAATCAACTCAAATCAACTTAAGCAGAAAATAATATATTGATTTGTTTATCTGAAAATCCATTTTAAATGAGGTTTGGTCACATGACAATTCCCAACCTGGATGGGTCTAGGGGTGGGAGGTCTGGGGTTGAGGATGATTGACTAAGTCTAAACTCAGGGCTCAAACTGTAGAACTGCAGGCTAAAGTAAGGGGAAGGTGGATATCAGAACCAAAATTGGAAAATGAGTTTGCTTCAAGGAGAAGGGTAAATAAATTTTGGATTTACAAGTTGATTTTTTTGTTCTTCATAATATGTATTCTCTAATATAAAAAACAAACTAAAATATTTGCAGTTATTCTTATTGTGAAGGACAAAAATAATAGAGAATTAAATGAATAATAAACCCCAAAGTACAAGCCTATGCAGAAGCTTGGGCTCCATCCAGTAAATGCTCCACATTAGTGAATTCTTTGTTCTATTAACTCAGTGAAAGTCATGTACTTCAAGGGATTCTGGGCATTGCTAAGTGTGGAAGTGATTTTGGGGGTTGGAGGAAAGGGCACACACTAGACACACTCTTCAGTAATACATCTGGCCAGAGTTAATGCCAGAAAAATGTACATCAAGACTTAGACAAAAACAATCTTTGACCCTAGATTAATCATGGGATAGGTATATAAACTCTCCTTAGAAATTTTAAGCTGTTCAGTATGAATCAAGAGGTGCAATTTAGTTCAAGAAACAAAAAATTCAATCTTTGGACCCAGAGTCCCAGTATAAAAAATTATCCCATAAATATATTTCAGTGTCCCTGTAAAATCAGAGATAACTGATCGATACACTTCAGTTTTCAACATGACATTGAAAAGAAAGCGCTTACCAGATTGATTTATTAGAAATAAAAATGAATTTCATTTTTTTGTCACAGTGATTTTTTTATGTAAAGCATTACCATAAAGATGATTTTCTGCTACATATTTCTTCCGAAGGCAAATGTCTTAAGAGAGAACGGGTCCTACCCAGGAAAGTATATTATCTCAAACTGAAAATTAGAAACGACATTTGAAAATTAGGAGGCTTGTCTGCTTCTTGTGATGAACATCAGAGTTAAGTATGTAAAACCCACATTTTCCTATAATTTATTTCTTCTTGAAATCAAATACGGTGTGATTATAAATTATTTCTTTCAAAACAAGCAAAAGCCTTAGTTCCAGACTCCTTTATCTTCAAATTTACACTAATAATATATTTTAAGCAGCGTTGTCAATTACTTGACAAGTAAATATCAAGATAGTTTCTTGGTGTAATAAAAGCACCTTTAGAGTGACGCCTGGTGTATAATTTGGACTTTGGGTGATAATGGTTTGTCAATTTACACCGATTGATTGTAACAAGTGTACCAGGCTGCTGTGGGATGTTGCCTGGGAGAAGTTGTGTGTATGGGTAAGGGGAACAGACTCTGTGAGAACTCTGTACATTCCACTCAGTTTTGCTATGAACTTAAAACTGCTCTAGAAAATTAAGTTTTTTAATTCATAAAAAGCCCATACATACATATGTTTCACAAAGTTACATGTTATTCTAAAAGACATCAAATTATTATATTCATAGTGGCAGAAATTCAATCTATTCAAAAAATTTATACCCTCAATTTGTCTAATTTACTTGTTGTTGTTTTTTTAGGTACTTCTTTCCCCTTTCTCAGTTTTCTCATAGTGATACAATTAATCCTTTTAAAATGTTTATTTTATTGATTTTAGAGAGACAAAAAAGAGAGTGAGAGAAAGACAAGAACATCATTCTGCTTCTGTATGTGCCTTGACCAGGGATCAAACCATCAACCTCTGTGCTTTGGGACGACCTACCACCAACAAATCTATCAGGCCAGGACCAATTATTCTTTTTAAAAACATTAATGCCCTCAGTTTATGTTATTTCTGAAGGCTTCTAGAGATGGATCTCAACCCACCTTTATAAAAGTATGCAGCACAATCACTTTATCTTTCTGGGAATATTGCACTACACTTTTGTGGAGAAGTCAGTAAAGTCCACTCATCCATTTGCTTAATAGACTATTTCGTTCAATGAGGCTGGTGTCTGGAGCCAGGCAGGCCTGGTTGCACTGGACTTTAACCATTCATCTCAAACTATTTTTCTAAATGTTTTAGCTGTTTTATCAAATACTTTTTATCTTTAATTTTTTAATTGGTGCACATTGTGAGGAAAATGTCATCCATCTGTTTCATTGGCACTTAATTTGACAAATTATTGTTTCCTAAGAAGAATTTGATGTCCAAGAAACCTTGGGAGCCTTTTTATGAGCATTTGAAAACCTCTACTTTCCTCCTCTGAAACCCATTAGAACCCCCAGGAAGTGGGATTTCCAAAAACAAATAGATTTCAAAGTTTCAAAGGCACTGGTTTAGTAAAAAACACTGTGCTCTTAATATTATTCATCCTAGAATTGTCTAGTACCACCAGAAAGATTAATTAAAAATACAGTCTAGAGAGTTTAATTGTTATGCTTTTAACCCCAATTTCTTGGCTTCTTTTTAATTCTTTCTAATCCCAACTATCGCTAAATTGTGTGAGCCATGGTTTCCAGCCTAAGTAATTTCTTTTTTCTGTGCTCTGAGCATCTACAGGTTATGTTTTTCTACAAAGACATTGACTACATCTAAGTGATTCCATTTCTCTGGGGGCTGGTTCCCTGTACACTTGAGGATGTTTGTATTATTTTTATAGGCATGCACCAAGCATACTCCCTATCCCTAGCTCTGCGGGATCTTGGTGTGTATTACATTTAGAAAACTTTGTGAACTCATTAAATTTTGAAACACTGGGTTAAAGAAAACTAAATAGATTTCTTTACTTTAGGTTTTGGGGCCCTTACTATTTTAATGAGCATTGTGTGTCCCCTAGAGAGGAGAGCATATGGAACACACTTTTCTTAGAGCATCTGGTTGACTAGAAATCTGTGGGGAAAAAACTTGGAAAATTTTGACCTACATCTTTCCTTTTTGTGTTTTATTCATTTCTCTCCTAGTGTCTATTGTCTAAAGAAAGACAACAAGCTGTCTTCTTTTTAAATTTAATTTCATTTTCTTTTCATTAGAAAAGACAGGCTTGTTCTGTTTGATTGAAGAGACAAGCCTACCATCAAAAAAGTAAAGAATATTTTGCAACTCTTAGAATAGAAAATCCCACTTGATTTTGTTCCTTAGTGGGTGGTGTGGCAGCATGGCTTTAGATCTGATTTCTTTGATTAATTTCTACCAAATGGTTCTACTATATACACTTTATCTGTTTCTTTTGTCTTTTTATTTGTTTGTCTAAATAAAATCCTGTAAAAATTGCTACACTTTTATTTACTAAGCTGGAAAAGAGGAAGTAGAAAGAAAATTGTTTTATAGTGCAAAAATTTTTTAAAATAGTGTTGGTAGTGTTGGAAGGCTTTTCTAAATTAGAAAGATCTGTCTATCCATCCATCCATCCATCCATCCATCCATCCATCCATCCATTCATCCATCCATTCATCCATCCATCCATCCATCAATCCCTCCATCCATTCATGCATGCATACAAGGATTTAAGAATTTTCAATTTTTTTCTTTCCTATGCAATTCAGAAGTTAACTAATCTTAAAATGCCTTTTTAGTATTTTTAATATTTGTTACAATCCCACAACTCAATTAGCTACCTAGTTAAAGTAACCACCTTGGGAGATGAGTGGGTGGAGAGACTGCTTGTCTGAAAACACCCATGAGAATAGTCACATCATTTGTGAGAGCTCATATAAATCTTTCAATTCACGGATGTCTTAGGAAGTGTGGACACTTGTGTGTGTGTGTGTGTGTGTGTGTAGGAAAGGTAAGGATGTCATGAGTTCATGACTCATAAAAGGAAAAAATAACCTCTACCCTTTTCTCTGATGAGGCGATTCCGCCTGAGGAGTTACATATTCTCTTCTGAACAACTTCTTTTTGCTCAAACTTTAACCTCCATTGTCAGGGCATCAGATGCCACCTAAATATAGTTATTGTTTAGTGACATTACTTGGGTCAGCTATGTGGCTTGTCCCACTCCACTTTTGTATTCCATCCCCCAGATTGCTCTAGAATAGTCAACAATTATGCTTTCATCCAATGCCCTGATCCTGCACGTATCCCTCAGTATTGTTCCTATTAATAAATAAAAGAATTACAAAGGACTCATGACTTCCTCTCTGTTTACATGATATGCTTTTTGTATCACACATGCCACTATAAATTTATATAGTCTTTCATAAACCATTCATGTGATTATTCATTAATGCATATATTTATTAAAATATGTATTCATCCACTTAACAAACATTTATTCAACACCTACTACATAGAGGTTAAGGGTGTTTTAAGGATTCTCAGTTTGTAACCAAATAAAAGTCATTCCAGATTTTCTGCAAAAAGCTTCTAGATGAAATGTAAATACAGAATGGCATAAATATTAAAGGTCAACAGCAACATTAATGGCAGGTTTAATTCACTTTACCTTACAATGATGACCTTTTCTTGGAATTACATTAAAGTCTACATAATTCCAGGATTAATATTGCATCTAGAATCACAGGGGAAAATATTCTGCTTAAATATTATATAACATTCCAAATAGCAAACTGAGTCAATATTCTATATTTTCTGTGGATTTCAACTTCTGATTTTCTTTTGTTTTTATTTTAGTTGTTAAGTGAAATGTTATTTTGGAATAAAAATATCTTAGAGATAGGACAGGTTAGTTTATAGGATAAGTCTTATAATAGAATTAAGTGCTACACTGATATTTACTTCCATGTTTCTTTGTGTTAGATAAAATTTAAATAGCTAGTGTGGAGAAAGAACACCAGTGCTCCAAAAGAGTTTTCAAAGCATTTAAAAAATAAAATAATTTTTTTTATGTCTATATTACCTGCTCCCTTAAAATTTTAATTGTTTTTTTTAACAAAGTTTTCTTTTTTTTGCTTTTGTTGATATCAGATTTCCCCAAAGGAGTTGCCTATATTCAATGTCTTCAATTTTTTTCCTTCTTTTCTTCTATTAAACAAATGCTAATTTGACTTCTACTCAATCATCATTTCTAAACTCAGTCCTACTAACTTTCCCAGGCTGAAAATATTGGGATTCATTCTTGACTCTGCTCTATTTCTCATACTCCATGTCCAATCCATCAATGAATCATGTTAATTCTTCCTTTATCTGAAGCCAACTGACTCACCACTTCAACAGCTAACACCCTAATCTAATTCCCTGCATTAATGATGGCCAATGGAAAGGGTTCAATTCTTAAGGAAGACTCTCAGGACTCAAAATTAAAATGCTTATAAACCTAAGGTTTATTGTTAGAAAAGCATATGATAAAGCAACAGCATTAAAGTGGAGATATGTTTAGCCAAAAGCTGTCTCATAGCAAGGGGTCTAGAGAAGTTGAGCATAAGCTTCAATTGTCATCTCTCCACAGGGCTTTCTTGTTTTCTTTCATAGATTAGGAACTACAGATGTGTGCACTGCATGGAATACCTTGCAGGCAGGAAGTCCAAAATGGATTTGTGACTGGGACTTTTTATAACTTGCCAGTTATGCAGGTATATATTTTTGCTAGGTAACTAGCTCCATTGTCAGAGTCCTCTGGGAGGGTCTTACTGAAAATAGGTACAAATCATTCATCTCATTGTTGTCGATGAACAAAACCATTCTGAAACTTGCTTTGGACTGATGATCACAAAGCAACACTATTTTTTCAGTGTATTTCATGCATTGACGACAGATTAGTACCATCCAGATACATCATTCACTTAAGTAAAACAACCCAGGACAATTCTAGGCCTGCTAGAATTAACCATCACAGAATAACCTCCATTATTTCTTTCCTGAATTATTGCAATTTTCCCTAATTCCATTTTGATGCTTGACCACCTATTTTACATAACAATTAAAGTGATCTTTTAAAAATACATGTCCAAATTTATGACTCTTCTGATTGAAACTTTTATGAATTTCTTCCTATAGTGGCCTAAAAGGCTCAAACAGTTTGGAAGCTCAACTTCCTTTCCAGCTTAATCTCCTACAATTTTCCTCTTGCTTATTTCCTTCTCGTCAAACTGGCTTCTTTACTGTGGAAGCCATCACTAGATAGAGTCTTTGTACTTACTGTACCCTTTCCTGACACATTCTTCCTCCACACAGTGACTTGGCTTCCTCCTTCAACTTCTTTAAGTCTATTCTTAAAGCTCAGTACTGAAACTTCTCTCAACTACCCCACTAAAGGTTGAAAATGTCCCTCTTCAAGTATTTCCTTTCCATTTTCTCAGACTTAATTTTTCTCCAAATAACTAATAGTCATTTAATATATGTTTTATTACCTGTCTTCTCCACTGATTGTAATCTCTTTGAGGAAAAATATATTTATCTGTTTTTTCCCATTGTTGAATTGTCAGCGCCTAGGAATGTGTCTCCTAAAATAATTGAATGACAGTTTATACATCCATATCTGAAAGCCTAGAACATCATTAGAGTGCTAGAATTAAAAGCGTAGGAATCATCTCCCCAATCAAATACTTTTGGTTATAGAAACAGAAGTCTTATCTCATAATATCTACAAAATGTTATATTTATTTACACAGACCCAGGGATATGTTGGGTCTGTGTAAATAAATATAATATCTGATTGATGCAGAATTAAAAAAAAGATATCCCATGAATTCAGAAAAGATTATTGCTTTTAAATTTACTTTATAAATTGGAGCTTTTCAACCAAATATAAATTTTACCCAGTAAATATTTGTATATTTACCTACTCCTTTCCATTGGCACTAACACTACTCCAATTAATAAATGCCCTAGTATTTTTTAACCGGATTCCCACAGAAGCTTTCTAAATAATTACTGTCTTCCATCTCATTAATCTCAATGTTCTCTAAGATACATCCAAAATGAATTTAAGAAAATGTGTATTGATTGGGTTACTCTTCTACTTCAATGTGATTTCTCATTATTTCCAACACAAAGTTCAAATCTCTTAACATGACTGTTTTAGGAGGCCATTTGTGACCTAGCCCCTGCCTATCTCGTCAGCCTCAACTCTCACCACCTTCTTCCTTGAAGGCTGGAGGTACACTAGACTGACTTGTTTTTAGAATCTACACTGTGCTAGGCTGAATTCAACTTTTCCTTCCTGTGTAATTTTCTTAGTTAATCCTGATTTTCACATTACAAACCTCTTCCAAACACCACCCTACTTTACAGGTAGAAGTTACATATTCTTGCTTTGAATTTCCACAGACCTCTATAACTCCTCTGTCAGAGTACTGATGACATTTTACTGTACTTGTTTAATTATGTCTTTCCTAAAAAAAACTATAAGAATAATAAACATTGAGTGATTACTATGGGCCAGGCTCTGCTTTAAGCTTGCTACACAAATTGACTCATTCAGTGCTCACAAAACCTGATGAAGTAGGTACTACTTTCATCGTGTTTCATAGTTGAGGAAAAAACAAAGGAAAGAAGCATAATTTATGCAAGGTCACACATTCCAGAAGGGGCAAAATATATTTTAGAGGCCAGAAACTCTGATCTTACTTCCTACAATAACTGTGAGAGAACACAGACATACTTAATTTTTTTGGTTTAATTGTAAATAATTTTACCATTAATAAAGCAAAACAACAACAAAAACTAAAGATGTGAGCTCCTTTTGAAAAATGTATAGCTCCTTCTTCACTGTGGTCATGGTTTTCTATGCTCTCTACTTTGTTTTCTCCCTGATAGAAATTTTCTCCTTTATGATATCTGTTTGGTCACAGTAAAATTAATGTTTGTGATTCTAGTTTATACGTTTCTAAAAATAAAAGATTATTTTATCTACCTCCAGATTCCCAATATCAAGCAGAGTTTCCAGGCAAAATATAGGCATTGCAACAATATTTATTACATGAATGAATAAGAATTGAACAGAGACTGGAAACAGTGGAGCGAGTACATTGAGATTGGGAAAACTACACAAGTAAGTCAATTTCTAAGAGTTATTTTATTCTATAAGTATTATAATTATGTTTAGAATTTTTCTTGAAATAATGGGCTCCTAAAGTTCCTTTAATTATGTGATTTTTCTGACCTTAAATACTACTTGCTGGAAGCAAGTAATGACAGTTCTTAGCAGTACCCTTTGTGTGTTCTTGAATTAAGATTTGCGTGTCATTACTGAGTTTCATTTATTCTCTATTACTGTGTAAACAACTTGCTATTCAACCAACAACTATATCCTATGTAAGACTAGTGTGCTAACATAAAGCAATAAACAAACAAAACCCCAAACCTTCTTAAATCAACACCAGGAAGAGGATTAATACTGGTGTCATGGTAAAGAGTCTAAGAACTTGTTACAGAAGTTAATGATGATGTGATTTCTATTTACTAGAGAAATAGCAGGCTCTGGAATTTTTTGTGGAGAGTTTGTCTCTCTTTTCCTTTGGTATAGACTTCTTCTGCCCAGCAGAAATCAATTAATCTTTTTATGCCCAAGTTTATGCCTCTATAAACTGAAGAAAACCCTTGCTACCTATACTAATAAGAATGTTCTGATAAATAATGAAGTCATGTCTGAAAAGTTCTATATAAAGACAAAATATCATTATTTTTTATTGGAATTAGCTTGTTTTCAAATTTCTAACTAGTCTGTAATAACTAAAGGACTGTCCAATATTTTCTTGACTCTTTTTTCTAGGTAACTCACCCAGCTCCTGGAAATGCTAATGTGCATATATCACTACGAATATTGTACACTTAAACCAATGGTTTTTAAGGATAGCACAGGGCATTTTTGTTACAATGAAAGTGAGAGAAATTTATTTCATTTTCAATATTTTCCAAGCTAAAAAATGTAACTTGCCCCTTTAATATAGTTAGATTAACTTTCTGTAGTCAATCCCCAAAATTACTTATTGGGGAAATGCAAAATATGATATAACTTTCTCTGAGCCATAAGAAAAGTTCAAACTTTCAGGCAAGAGCAATTACATTATAGATCCTCAGCATTTGGGAAAGCACTTGAGAACTGATGTAGCAGACCTTAATTAAATATCAATTGTTTAAAACAACATCAATCTGACTTCCTCCACTTTTCACAGAGTAAGATACAGTACTGTTTATAAAACGCTTTCAGATTGGAGTAAAGAACATTCTTCTATATTATGCAGTTGTTCACTGCTTCTGTGCAATCCTCAAATGTTTCTAGAGTTTAGGATACTGGGGAGGGGAGGAGTCTTTGTAGGTTTTGGACTTCACAAAATTCAATTAAATTTTAATGTTCATGAAGCAGACACTCTTTATTCCAAGCAATGCAACAGAAATTTGTCGAGTATTAACCACATTGAGTCTTTCTCACAATATGTTCAGACAGGCATATAATGTGTCAGAAATTTAGTTAAAAATATACTTACAAAATCTATTTCACAGTAAATACTTTCTTAAACTTTTCTCATTCATTTCTTTCCAATTGGTCCCTTATATAGCACTCTTCTTGCATTAAATTTGTCATTTAAAAAAGATCTTTGCCAAAGGACTATCCTCCTGTTTAAATAGGAAAAGGACTTTTGTTTATTCATTGCCACTCTGTTGAGCAAATGAGTTTGTGAAATTTGTGTTATTTGAGTCTGCTCATTTTTATTGTTAAAAATGTTGCTGGTCTGTGAAATTGCTAATTACTTTCCTGCTTGGGAAGGCCTATTGTTATGCTAATGTTGCTGGAGGAGGGGTTTTGCGCCGAAATATTTTGAAAAAAGAGAAAAAGAAGGAGAAGGCAGAAGGAAGCTAAGATGGCAGGATGCTGAAGGAGAAGCCAGTTTGTACAGAAAGGAGAAGGGAGAAGGTGTGCAGATGGGGAATTAGAGGTGACTGAGACTGGTGGGGGCCTTTGATTCTAGGAAAAACTGGAGAAGATTCTCCTGGTTGTGGATCTGGAGAATGTGTAAGTGGCAATGGGAGCCCTGTGTGTGTTTACTCGCCGGCCTGTGCAAGGCTAGAATAAAGGAATGGCCCACCAGTTTTAAGCTCCTCTGTATCTTTACCATCTGCCCGAATTCAAGTGAAAGGCCACGATGGCAGCAGCTATTGGCCATACACACTCTCTTCTCTACAATTAACTGAAGAAATCTGAGGTCTGAGAAGAGATCTTATCTCTAAAAAAATCAATCCCATGTTGTTGGTAGCTTAACTGGTCTTGGTGGCAAAGACCAGGAAAGGGAGGAGAAACCAGAGGGTCTTAGATAAACACTGATAAGAAAGAGGGTTTAAATGCTGAATTGTGCTATGTGTCAGTGAGGAAAGACTTGCAACTTCCAGGTGAAGGTGAGTTGAATACAGAGCTCCGATGATACCAAAATTCTGGAAAGAAGGGAGCACTAAGCATGTTTCTTTTCAATTTGCCTATATAATTTAATTATTCCCTCCACGAGCTCCCCTCTACTTACCAGAAGCCTCCTCACACCCAGGAACATATGTTTTCAATTGGAAAGTGCTTGCAAAAGACCACCTGCCAGCAAATGGAATGTTCTCCCTCTCCCAGTGGGGGTCTTACAGACAGGTTTTAATGTTGTTAAATAGGAACAGAAAAAGAGGCCTGGAAGAACAATGTTATAGGCGAGCCTGCTTGTTGCAATTTTCTTTTACATAGAAAAGGGAAATGTAGTAAGATGTTAAAATGATTATTTTTATTTCTTTTATTGATCCTCCATCAGAACTCTGAGTCCTTTCCTCCCCCATTTCTTTGTTCAGTTATGTTTCACATTATGATCCAATGGTTTTAACCGTATAAGTAAAATATTTTAAAAGTTTCCTTTTTTGAGAGCTACTACTTCAAATCAAATACAGAAGTCTGTGACTGTGGATGTAGACAAAAACAAATCCTATGATTTATGCTGTATCTATGATCCAGTCACCAAAAGTGCAGAAGACATTGTGGAGGCTATGGAAGAATTAACCACTGAGACATTTAAGTATTAAAATTAACCTTAAAAAATAAAATTAACCTTGAGCTTATAACAGCAAACTTCTGCACACAAAGAGTGAAATTGTTTCAGAGAAAACTGAGGAATGAAGAAGAAATGAAACCAAATATTCGCAAAAGAGTTTAGGAATGAGGACATTCCTTACTTGTCTTCCTGGTTTCTGCCATTTTCTTTTCACACATACTCAGTCACTGTATGATGTGTAAACAGATGCTGAGATACTTCGTTCTGGGGTTTGATGAACATATTTTTCCTTTTCAAATAAAACTCTCAGTCACAATATTGAGTGAGATAAAAAAAAAACTGTTGATAAAGGAGTCACTACAGATTTCATTTCATAAAATCAATCTAACAATCAAGTAGCTGAAGGGATGCTTCCACTTTGATATTCCAGAGACCTCCTCATCCGCCCATTAGAAGTTGCAGATTCATCTCACAAATCCAGGGGATGCAAGTGAAACAATGCCATCAGCAGGGGCAGCCTTGTGTGGGGTATGAGTAGACTGGCTCTCACGCACACACCACAGGCACATTCCACCAGATGAAAATGATCTCAGACACCCAGCTACAGTTGACAAAATCTAGGAGGCAGGTGACAAAGTGGTGACACGGTCAATGATGACAGCCAAAAACTAGTTCCAAGTTAATATCACATACAGAGACTTGGGCCAACTTCATTCTGTATCACACTGTTATGTGGTAGAGACAAACTGCAGTGAGAAAAAAAAACAACAACAAAACACTCAGTTCACAGGCCTGCACTGTTGTGTAATGAGATTACAATGCAAAAGTTAGCTACCCATGGGAGGTCTTTAAGCAGTTCACCAACCAGGAACTCAAAGCAAACTATCTGAACTCTGTTTAAAACAACAAGCCAAAGATTCTATATTGTATTACCTCACCAGGCAAAGGTGAGGAAAAGAAAGAGGAATAACATACGTACTAAAATGGGTATCCTTACTATGATTACTTTCTCATGACACAATTCTCTTGAGAATTCAGAGGCTAGCACAATAACTTGCTTTAAAAAATACCATGACAGAATTAAGTGTAATTCATGTTTAGTGACCTGAGTATGCGAGGAATCTTTCCCTGGGACAGTGTAGTTTTAAGTTCCTGCCAAGGTAACCTTAGTCAGGTAATTCTCTAGGAAACAAAGATGGAGAATATTCTAGAATTATCCATTGTTTTCTCTTGCTTATTATGGCAAAATTTTATTGTTTAATGTCAGTTTTCATTTTTTGTCTCAAAGCCCCAATTCCATGTGGAAATCACAAGGTTCACATCCTCTCACTCTACATAAAATCTTTTACTTTTGCCAAAGAACTTAGCATTTACGGTATTTATTTTCTTATGTTTAGGTAGTAGCCCAGAACCACATCTCACCAAACCTTCTTCTGTAGCATATCTCCAATATTAGAATGAAAAAAAGCAGTGTTTATACTAATTTGAAAGAATAAAGTATATATGCATCTTCATGCTCATTGCATCATTATTTACAATAGCCAAAATCTGGAAACAGTCAAGTGCCCATTAGTAGATGAGTGAAAAGAATGTTGTGGTACATCTGCACAGTGGAATACTACATGGCCATAAAAAAGAGCATCTTAACTTTTATGACAGCATGGATGGATCTGGTAATTATTAGGCTAAGTGAAATAAGCTAGTCATAGAAAGACAGGCAAATAATATAATCTCACATGTGGAATCTAACAAACACAATAAACTGGTGAACAAAATAGAAACAGAGGCAGGGTCACATGGCACTGATGGACAGCTATCAGAGGAGATGGGAATATGGGGACTAGATAAAGAAGGTGAAAAGATTAGCCAAGAAACTATACTTAACACATAGAAACAAACAACAGTATGGCAACAGCCAGAGGGAAAGGAGGGCAGACATAGGGGACAAGGGCAAAGAGGAGAATAATGGGACAGAAAGAGACTTTGTTTGGGGTAGAGTATGCACAATGCAGTGTGTAGATGGTGTTATATTGAGTTGTGCACTTGAAATCTGTATGGTGTGACAAACCATGTGTAAAGCCAGAAGCCACGGCCACTATCACAGCAGTCTGGCCTATGCAGGTTCGCACTGGATTCGGACAGTTGGTAAAGAAACAATGGAGTTAAAAACTGGTGGGTCACCATCTTTAATTCTAGCTTGCACCTGGTGGGCAAGTAAAAAACACACACTGGGCTCCAAAACCCACTCACATTCAGTGCTCACAAAGCTACTGACTTATCCGAGTTTTCTAGAATCAAAGGTTTCTAGCTCACCAGACTTATTCACCTCTGTTCCCCATCTCCTTCCTTCTCCCTGCGCAAACTGCACAAACTGGCCTCTCACTCAACACTCTGCCATCTTGGCTGCTTCTCCTGGCCTCCTCCACATGGCCTCTCTCTGCTCTCTGCTCTGCTCTCTCCTCTAATGATAATCTCAGGAACCAAGAGAGCAAGTTCCCATTCTGCCCCAATTTTATAGTGTAGAAATCCAAACCTTTAATCCAATATACAAAATAGGGAAGTCTCTAGTACAAAGTCACTTTCTGAGGCATGATAGGATTGTACCATCCCACATCAAAAAGGGTGGGAAAGGCTTAGTCCTAAAACCAAGCCCCAGGCTACAAGGATCCTGCCTGCCCACAGCCCACCCTCAACACACATTAATATCACCTGGGCGACAGCTTTCACGTGGACAGCGCCATCTTTAACAAAGTGAGCATAATATATTTTATCTGCCCAACACCATGTCATCTAATAAGTTGAAAATAAATTTTAAAAAATAATAAAATCTATTGTCTTAGAACAGTCATAGAATGTGGCAGAAATGGATTTCAAATTTTATAACAAGGTGAAACTCTAAAAAAAAAAAAAAAATCACGTTTTTTCTAATCATCATGACTTTAAGACCTTGAATTCAATGAATTTGACCTTTCTGCCTCACCTAGCTTTCTTGTTCCTGGGTCCCCTCAATCCCCCCTCTTTCTTTCCTTGACAGACATTTACTGATGACCACCTACTCTTACAATTGCCAGGTAATTGTGTTGGGCTCCCAAGGTGAAAGAAAAGGAATCTAAGATGAATAAAACATTTTCTTTTTCATGTTTCATCTATACACTTCTGAAATATTTGTACTTTTTTCCAGCATGTGTGTATCACTTAAAAAACATTCCAAAGAACTTCTATATTTAAAAAATAATTATAAGCCTGACCAGGCAGTGGCACAGTGGATAGGGCGTCAGACTGGGATGCAGAGGACCCAGGTTCAAAACCGTGAGGTCGCTGGCTTGAGTGCAGGCTCATCCAGCTTGAGCACAGGCTCATCAGCTTAAGTGTGGGGTCACTGGCTTGAGCGTGGGATCACAGACATGACTCCATGGTCGCTGGCTCTAGCCCAAAGGTAGCTCTGGTTTGAAGCCCAAGGTTGCTGGTTTGAGCAAGGGATCACTCGGTCTGCTGTAGCCCCCCGGACAAGGCACATAAGAGAAATTCAATCAATGAACAACTAAGGTGCTGCAATAAAGAATTGATGCTTCTCACCTCTCTCCCTTCCTGCCTGTCTGTCCCTATCTGTCCTTCTCTTTGACTCTCCCTGTTTCTGTTAAAATAATAATAATAATAATAATATTCTAAAACAAGGGTCAGCAAACTTTTTTTGTAAAAGGCCAGAGAGTAAATATTTTAGGCTTTCTGGGCCAGATGACTACTCATGTCTGCCATAAATAATAGGTAAATAAATAGGTATGACTGTGTTCTAATAAAACTTTACTTACAAAACCCATAAGCTGAGCCCTGATATAAAAATTTGAGACAAGGCTTTGTACTCCAGGTAAGCAGTTATTTCCAGTAGATTCATGGATAAAACATAGCAATCACTAAATTAAATATCAGGACACACTGATTTTAAGAAAATTACTAACCATCTTTGGGCTTCAGTCCTTTTTAAAAATCTATATGAAAACCCAATTAAATATCCTTGAGTATTTTTCCATTCTTAAATTCTTATCATATACCAACTTCTGTCATACAACCAAACTTACCAGGACAAACTTACCAGGCATTTACCATCAGTCACGGGCTCTACAGTATAAGAGCTGGTGATCTGAGTGAAGTCAATTGTGAGTCCTATTAAACAAATACTAATAGATTAATCAATAATGTACCTGCGAAACTAATATTATAAGTCAGTTGTAACTGAAAGATAAATAAATAAATTTGAAATATATGATTAATCCATATTTCACTTAGGAAGCATTTTTATATACAATTTTTCATATGATTCTCATTATGACCACATTAAATAGCAAAATAAGCATTATTTTTCCTCATCTTCCAAGTAAGAAATTAAGTGACTTGCCCACTGTCCTACATCTAGTGCTTAACCACGTAGAACATTAACCCCAGTCTGGTCCTAAGTCAGAGCAGCCTCCTTCTAAAATATGCACTTTGAGTTACTTCAAAAAATTTCAATAATAATGTAAAATGATGAAAGAGCAGGACAAAATGACTATTAAGTTGCATCAATAAAAGTAGGAGATTTGTAATAGAGAATGTGGAGTAGGAAAACAGATACACTACCACCAATAGAAACAATATAAAGAAGCTACTTAGAGTGCCATGGCCCACACCAAAATACAATTTTCTTTTTAATTTATTGATTTTTAGATAGATGAGACAGAGAGAGAGAGGAGAAATGGGAAACATCAACTTACAGTAGCTGCTTCCCATATGTGCCTTGACCAGGCAAGCCCAGGGTTTCAAACTGGCAACCTCAGTGTTCCAGGTTGACACTTTATCCACTGTGCCACCACAGGTCAGGCCAGAATACAAATCCAACACGCTCGGAAGTACAAGGTGCTCAGGCCAAGTGGAGCTTTGCTGTTCTGCCCATGTGGACGGAGCTATCTCACTTTTACTTCTGAGGGGAAAGTATAATGATAAACTATTAATATTCTTCTAATTAAATTTCTTCAAACTAAAAATACATTTACAAGTTGGACATTTTAAAAATTACATTTTCTTCTTATTACAATTGGAGCTTTGGTCATTCCAGGTGACAACAAAAATTTCTATTGTTTTTAAAATACTGTATTTTTTTTTTAATTTAAGGTTTATTTTCTATTACTGTTTACATTCAATACTATTTTGTTTTAGTTTCAGGTGGACAGTCAATCATATACTTAGTATTGTAATAACTATGACAACAGACATAGTTATTACAATATTATTGCGTATAATTCCTATGCTGTATTTCACATCCCTGTGACTATTTTGTAATTACCAACCGGTGCTCAATCCCTTCATCTCTTTCACCCAGTCCCCCAACTCCTTCCCCTCTGGCAACCATCAGTCTGTCCTTTGTATCTATGAGTCTGTTTCTATTTTGTTTGTTAGTTTATTTTGTTTATTAGATGACACATGTAAATGAAATCATATGGTATTTATCTGACTGACTTATTTTACTTAGCATAATATCTTCTTGGTTCACCTATGCAAATATTAAGGTTTTTTTTATAGCCGATTAATATTCTATTCTATATATGTACCTCTGTTGTTTAAGCACTCATCTATGGGCAACTGGGATGCTTCCATAGTTTAGCAATTGTAAATAACACTGCAATGAACACAGAGGTGCATATAACCTTTAGAATTCGTGTTTTGGCTTTCTTCAGATATATACCAAGAAGTGGAATTGCTGGGTCATAAGGTAGTTCCACTTTTAACTTTTTGAGGAAACTCCATACTGAAACAGTACATTTTTAATAATTTAGTTTTTACTTTTTCCCTTCATATTTTTCACACTCCATCTGGTTTTATGTATTCAGTGTCCTTTTCCTTTTTGCCAAGTTCAAAAAAAATGCACATGCATCACTTTGAATCTTCAAAGCATTTTAGAAACATTACCAAATTGGAATTTAGTGGTTTAAAATTAGCTCCTTTGTGTTTTTCTCATGAGCCTCCAAAATACCTCAGTAAATGGTTTTCCTTTTGTTGTTTCCAAAAAAAAGAAAAAGAAAAAAGATTTTGTTTTCATATCTAAGCAAATATTATCTGTATTTCATTCAGCGTGTATAAGAGTATTTGTATAGTCTAGGCTTTTAATGGGGAAAAAAATTAAGAAATATAAAATCCCTGCTTTTGTTTTTATTTTTTCTGTTACGTTTAACATCAATTTAGCACATTCTAGGTGTCAAGCACTATTTGGCCACAGTGTAGCTTGACAAAAGAAAGTGAGTCTGCTTTCCAGGAACTCATGATTGCTGGGGAGACAGACAGATGCATTAAAGGCCGACCTTGATGAATGTTAGAAAGCAAACTGACAATGAATACCAGGAAGTTGGCTAATACTAAGTCCTTATTGTGTGTGCAAGGTATTTTCTAAAGGTTTTTCACAAACAACCAGGTTCTATTAGATTATAGTGAAGGGGGTAGAAACTAATTTCAACGGCTTGACTAGTGTCCAGCCAAGTTTATTGCATTTAAAATTTTTTTCAAAACATTTTTCTTTTATTGCCTCAAGCAATGATCTTATCAACCCTGCTGACACCTTTATCTCAGATTTGCAGACTCCAGAACTATGAAGGAAAAAAAAAATTCTATTGTTTAGCTACCCAGACCTTTTTTTATATGGCAATCCTAGAAAATGACTCCCCGACAAATTGTGTAGCTATCTCAAATGATTTTTCATTATATTTACTTCTATTTTATTTATGTCTTCCATTTTTAAATAATTCTTTGAAAAAGGGTATACTATCTAAAAATCAGAATTAAAAGGGGAAAAGCGATGGCACTACCTAAGTCACAAGCAAACTAAGGCTCTTAATCCAGCCACACAGGAAGGGCGCTCAGTCACCGGTGATGCAGCCATTGCTACATTAACATTTCTGGATCCAGGGTAGAAACAAAAACTGATTTGTTCTTTAAAAAGTTTAAAGAGAACATTTATTTAAAAATTGGGAAATGAAATTAGATGGTCTCTTGCCCTTTTTCAACTTTTCATTCTAAATGATAATTTATACAATTTCTGAGCTTGTACACACTTTCCTGAAACATTAATAGCAGCCGTGAGAGTGACCTAGGGCCAGGAAAATAAATATTTTAGGAAAGGTCATATAACCTCAAAAATTATATAAATTGTGTTAAGAATTATTTTTGATTATGAGAAGTAATTGGAGATGGGAAGGACTATTATTGGTTATGCTTTCACTTATAATATTAATTCTTTTCTTCTATATTATTTTTTTATTTTCTTAGATTTTTTTCTTAAAAACAAACGTCATTAATATTCAATCTTCTTTTCTTTTTTAAAAATTTTCTACTGATTTCTTGAGAAAGAAAAGTATCAACCCCTAGTTTGGTAGTTTGGTAGGTGCCCTGACAAAGGGTCAGGCCCATGACCTCTGCTGCACCCGGTCCTTGCTTTAGCTACTGAGTCACCCCACCAGGGTCTCAATTGTCTTTTCAAGTAGATACATTTAAGTTCCTACATTTTCTTCTCAGTCTTACCTCAGTCATATTCTGATAGATTTTTTTACATAGAATTTTTATTTGTTTATTCAGCTTCAAAAAGTTTATACATTCTATATTGATTTTTGCATTAACCTAATACTTACTTGGAATTGTGTGTGTTTGTGTGTGTGTGTTTTGAATAGTGAAATTTCGGCCTGACCTGTGGTGGTGCAGTGGATAAAGCGTCAACCTGGAAATGCTGAGGTTGCCAGTTCGAAACCCTGGGCTTGCCTGGTCAAGGCACATATGGGAGTTGATGCTTCCAGCTCCTCCCCCCTGTCTCTCTCTCTCTCTCTCCTCTCTAAAATGAATAAAATAAAAATTAAAAAAGAAATAGTGAAATTTCTTGTAATTTTTGATGAATAGGTAAATACGCTTATTTATAATATCACCTTTAATAGAATAATGTCACCTTTATAGAATTTGCTGACATGTTCATTGTGGGCTAGCTCATGATAAATTTTTGTGGCTGTAGTCTGTTGTGCTTGAAAATGATATGTCGTTTTGCGTGTATGGTACAAGCCTCTCTGTATAGCTAGCTGCTCAGTCAGGCTTTTTAAGTGCATTACGCAACTCCTCCTTATCCATCTTTATTACTAGGTGGTTTCTTGGTTAGCTTCTGAAAAAGGGCCGTTCAGCCTCCCGCTGTGACTATACATTTGCCCATTTTACTTTGTAAGGCCCTCTGTGTTTGCTTTCTATTACTTGTTGTGCTGCTCCAGCTAACCATCTTGTTGGTTGCCATGGATCTATGGTCCCCGGTGACCACTACTGAGGACATGAAGCTGCAATGCTCTCTCTCTTGCACATTTTGCATTCTTTATTCTCTTCTTAATTTGACCTTCTGCTTTTGGAGTTTCTTTACATGATCTAGTTCCCCGAGAGCTCTTTTTCTTGTGTCTGAGTATTTAGCATGTAGAATTTTTTTTCCTAACTTTTCTATTAGGGTTTGGTGGAAGAGGTTGGAAAAGAGGCTACATAAAGCCTGTGCTCGTTCTGATCTTTTCAAGATTAAGCTTAAGATTTACTTTAAAATGCTTCTGATGCCCTTCTTCTTCCATTACCCCAACCTCCCTTCTGATCACAAAACCCCTTGTCTCAACTGTCCAACCCCACAAATCTTGTTTCAGTTTCTCAATGCAGAAAATTCTTTTTCCACACACAACTTTACATATCAGTTTTCTCTGCCTGAAATTGTCATTTTCCTCATGATTTACCTACTAACCATATTTACTCTTTAGGAATCAGGTTAAATGGCACTCAGTCCCTACTTAGACAATCAAATATATATACGGCCATTTAGTTCTACTTTCCTGTAATGCCTGTAATTTTTCAGTAGACAACACTTGAAAAATTCTAATTGGAAAGAAATAACGTTCATTCGTTCCTCACTTTATTCTCATTGCAACAATAGGACCAGGAACAGAATAGGTGTTTAAAAATATGTGTTGAATAAGTGAAAGAATAATAACCCCAAATAGTTATTATATATATTTAAGGTTGAAGTTATAAAGTTTACAAGCTCTAACATAAAATTAAAATTCCATATAGATGTGATCCATCCCATCATAAAGGGTTGTAATTATTCTGAGAAATTAAGAAAATCATAATAGCTACAAGTTATAAAGTGTTGAGCATTTTATATGCATTACAGTTAATTTTTACAATAAGACTGAAATTTACAGTTGAGTACATTGAAGATTAGGGATATCAAGTAACTCACTCCAGATCAAGTTATTTATAATAATAGATCTGAGTTGCAAAACCGGTTGTGTGTTTCTAAAGCTTGCCCTTTCTTCCCACTGTCATTCTATGCACCATTATGAAACACTTGGTAATCTAAGAAATACTATTAATTCAATTTTGAAAGCAATTTGTGTTAAGGTAATAAATAAAATAAAGTTTAATAAATAGGCAAATAATTAAACAAATGTAAAGTAACTATTTTTAGTTCTAAATCTGGTCTAAAGTGAGACAAATATAAAATGTAGTTACCAATTTAGATTTTTTTTTCTTCAAATTTTATACAACTGAAGAAATATTCAATGATATCCCTTCCGGGAGGGCTTTAAAATCTGGGAACAAAAACTTCCTAAATTTTATTTAGCTTAATTGATCAAAGTGAATAGATAAATTAATCTCAGGATTTAATGAGAATGTGTGAGTACCAGTTTCTATTGCTCCATTAAGGCCATGGAGATAAGTTCTATTTAATAGTTTCTGCATTCTAAATCTGCCTACAATAAACATAACAACTTGCATCAGTCTGGGCCATTCAGTTATTTTGCATAAAGTTGATAATAACATCTGGACAATGATAAAATAGCTGTATGATTGATTAAATCTGTGACTGAAGTGATGAAACACTTGGGCTTTCTATAAGCCAACAAAGAGATATCTCTGTTTGACTCTCCAAGATAAAAATGGAAGAATCAATATTTGTCACTGAGATCTTTTTCTAGCTGCTTAATATTCTAACTGCACCTTATAATAAGATAAACATGTGTGTGTGGGTGTGCGTGTGTGTGTGCTTTACATTCCTATTATCTCTAAAGGGGTTTTGTTTACTTAGCTTCTGTGGCTGAACCTTAAACAAAAATGAAGAGATCAACTTGGAACGATTTTAATAAAAAATAATAGATTCACCCCACCCTTATTACAACATTATTTCATTTAGCCAGTTTAAAAAATAAAAGTTTTCAATGAGCAGTAATGGAAAGTAAAAAAACCTAAAACTTCATAGACTATAATAATTCAAAAAAAAACCACTGCAGCAATATTTCATACATCAATAGAAAATATACAGTCATAAGAAAAATAAATGACAAAGGCCAGAAAATAAATCCATAAAGGGAGAGAGAAATTGAACATATCTTTGAAAGAGCATCTCATGTGAAACCCAACAATAACACTTCAATCACTACAATAACACACAAAACAAAACGTTCACACATAAGAATTTGTAATTGTCTTAAGCTTAGTTAATCTCATATTAAATTAAAATAATATATTTAATTTCCTCAAAGCTCTAATTTTATAATATGTTTCATTTACCCTTTTAAAATTTTTATTCATTTTTAAAGACGTCACTCCCAATATAAAGAAGGCTATCACATCTTTTCTGTGTGGGGCAGACATGAAAAGTATTCATTGAGTTTATTGGAAACAAAGAGAAATAAGCATAAAATGACAATTAAGACCATCCATCTAAATCACATTTACAAAAGACATAATTTATTTATTCATAATTACCTTCAACTTGTATTTGGGAGTTTCTTCTATAAGGAAAATTATTACATCTCTCTATGTTTCTGTTTACCTCATTGGCAAATGAAAGTAACAATGATGATGCAATAAAGTCATTTTGAAAATAAAATAGAACACAGAGAAAATGCTTAAAATCATTAGGAAGAAAAATAATTCAGCGGTGTATTTTTATAGTTAGGTTCATAAACAAGATTCTTTGAATCTTGGTTTTATGAAAGGTTTAGTGTACCTAAAATGCTTGGAATTTTCTAAGTCATGAGAGCAACAAAGCTGTCTCTTGTTATGTTAATGAGGTGACATTTGGATTTTACCTAAGGATGGGACAGCTTCCAGGAAAACCAGCCATGTGACCAGAGGATAGGAACTTTTAGTCCCATCCCCAGACCTCTAGGGAGGAGAGAAGAGTTGGATGTTGGACCTATTGCCAATTGCCAATGATGTAATCAATCAGGTTTATGAAATGACTAGAAAGCCCAGCGGTCATACAAAATGACCGCTGTTCTAGATATTATAAATTGTAATTAAAATGATTTGTGCAAAGGTGTCTGCTAATTCAAACTGAATTACCCAGGGCAGGCAGCGAGGACGCCCCTTTGCTTACTGCCCCACAGGGTTTCCCCCTTCTACTTGCTTAATTGCTTAAAGTAGAGTGCAATGAAGGAAACCACTGTAGGTACATTTCTTAAGAGCCACCGCTAGCTCAATAAATAAAGGTGATTTAAATAATAAAATGTTAATTCACATGTCAAAGATCTCTTTGTACACAACATTTCTTGTGTAGATCTTTCCATCATTTTTAAGCTCATCTTGCAGAGGACCATCAATTATTTTTAATTTTACGTCTGTTCTTTCATGAACTCTTGAACAGGCAACATAAAGTTGACCGTGTCCAAATGCAGGCTCAGGTAAAAAAATGCCAACACGCTTAAGCGTTTGGCCCTGAGACTTATTGATGGTCATAGCAAAGGCAAGTTTTACAGGAAATTGTCTACGTCTCAATTGAAATGGCAACCCTGTTTGAGATAGAGCCAAATCAATTCTTGGAATGACATGTATTTCACCTTTAGAGGAGCCAGTCAAAGACTTAACTATTATGACATTATTTTTCAATTGGAGAACCTCTAGTCTTGTACCATTGCAAAGACCCCTTCTGGTGTTAAGATTTCTTAACAGCATAATAATTGCTCCAATCTTTAACCTCAATTTGTGAAGTGGCATGCCAGACGGCGGGACTATTTGAATGCCGTGGCAACTTCACCCCATTGGCTAGTACAGTTACGCAAGCAACCAATAAGCTATCAGCGACAAACAGACACTTAAGCTGCATATAATAAAGAAGCCTCCATAAAAACACAAAAGGTCTGGTTTAGAGAGCCTCTGTATAGGTAAACACATAGAGATTTTGGGAGGGTGCACCCTCATGAGCAAAGAAGCTTGGCATCTTTTCCCAATACCTTGTCCTGGACATTTCTTCCATCTGGCTGTTCCTGAATTACATCCTTTTGTAATAAATTGGTAGACTAATGAGTAAAGGAGTTTCCTGAGTTCTGTGAGCTGCCCTACCAAGTTCACTGAACACAAAGAACCAGTCATGGGAACCTCTGATTGATAGCCAGTTGGTCAGAAGCATAGGTAACAACTGAGTTTGTAACTGACATCTGATGTGGTGGTAATAAGGATAGAGCAGTCCTGTGAAACTGAGTCCACACTATGTGGAATCTGATGCTATCTCCAGGTAGATACAGTCAGAACTCAGTTGAATTGTAGGACACCCAAATGGGTGGCAAGGCATTGTTTGGATGTGTGGGGAAGTCTCCATTGGAAATTTGGCCAGGAACTCAAAAGAGGGATTTTATTTTAGTCTCAGAGAAACATATAATACAACTATGTGTTGTTTACAGACTCCACCATGATACCCTGCAGGTTATAATAAGGTAATACATGTCTGATGAAAGTAGGAACACATCTCTTCTCCTTGGACCCTGTATATTGTTATCACTATGTCCTCTAGAATAAAGCTGTAATGCCTGTGGCAGTGGCCATGCAGGTTTACATTATATTCGGGAAGACAGTAAAGGAAATGTGGAGCCAGAAAATAGTGGGCCATTCTGTTTATTAGAGTCTCGTAATGGTGATCGAGTAAGCAGGCAGGGAAAACCACATCTCTGGTAAACAATAGCAAATAAATGGCCTCTCCCAATGGTGGCAGGCAATCCTAATCTATAATCTGCTGCCCTGAGGTCAAGCACCTGCAGCCTTACATAGACTATACTCACATAGTGCTGCTCTGTGCTTATGTACCAATCAGGCAAAGTACAAGTGAGGAAGCCTAACACACTTGTTTGCCCAACAAAAACCCTTTGAGAGAAGTGACTTTTCCTCTTTTTTATTTATTTATTTATTTATTTATTTATTTGTATTTTTTTCTGAAGCTGGAAACGGGGAGAGACAGTCAGACAGACTCCCGCATGCGCCCGACCGGGATCCACCTGGCACGCCCACCAGGGGCGACGCTCTGCCCACCAGGGGGTGATGCTCTGCCCCTCTGGGGCGTCACTCCGCTGCGACCAGAGCCACTCTAGCGCCTGGGGCAGAGGCCAAGGAGCCATCCCCAGCGCCCGGGCCATCTTTGCTCCAATGGAGCCTTGGCTGCAGGAGAGGAAGAGAGAAACAGAGGAAGGAGGGGAGGGGGTGGAGAAGCAAATGGGCACTTCTCCTATGTACCCTGGCTGGGAATCGAACCCGGGTCCACCGCATGCCAGGCCGACGCTCTACCGCTGAGCCAACTGGCCAGGGCCACTTTTCCTCTTTTTTTAAAAAATTATTTTATATATTCATTTTTGGAGAGAGGGGAGAGAGAGAGAGTAAGAGCAAAAGAGGGGGAGAGTGAGAAACGGGGAGAAGCAAGAAGCATCTATTTGTAGTAGTTGCTTTCTGAATATGCCCTGAAGGCAAGCCCAGGCATTTGAACCAGCAACCTTAGCATTCCAAGTGGACGTTTTATCCACTGCACCACCACAGGTCAGGCAAAAAGTGACTTTTTCTTGTAGTTCATGTTTTACTTATTTACAATTCCCAAGAGTATCCCAGAAACAGCTAAAAGAAAGAAAGGAGTTCTAGAAAGTTCAAAAAAAATGAACCTAAAGACATTCACACCAAGACATTATGATTAAAATGTTAAAACTTAAATATAAAGAGAAACTCTTAAAAAAAACAACTTGTTATGTACAAGTAAATTTCCATAAGATTTTGAGCACATTTTTCAGCAGAAAATATATAGGCCAGAAGGGAGTGGTGTACTCTATTCAAAGTACTAAAATAAAAGGAAAACTTCTAACCAAAAAGTTCTCTGCCTAGCAGGTAATCATTAAAAATTGAGAGATAAAAAGTTTTTCAGACAAGAGAAAGATAAAGGAGTTCATCACCACTAACCCAACCTTATTAAAAAATGTGAAAGGGGTTTCTTTAAGCTGAAAAGAAAGAGTAACAAGAAAACAAAGTATAAATCTCACCAGTAAATATACAATAAAGGTAGTGAATTTATTACTTATAAAGCTAATATGAAGGTTAAAACATAAAAGTAGTAAAAGTAACTATAACTAAAGTAATTAAGTGATATACCCACACAGACACAAAAGATGTAAAATATGACATCAAAAACATACAACATCAGGAAGAGGTAAAGGTAGAGTTTTAGAATATGTTCAAACTTAACTTGCTATCAACTGAAAATAGACTGTTATATATACAGGCCATTATATGTGAGATTCATGGTAACCACAATTAAAAAACAAACAAAACGGTAGCAGATAGTGAGAAGGGAATCTAAGCATAACACTAAGGAAAGTCATCAAACCACAAGGGAAGAGAGCAATACAAGAGGAAAGGAACAGAGAGAAACTACAAAATAGCCAGAAAATAATTAACATAGTGACAATAAGTACATAACTATCGATAATTACTTAAAATGTAAATGGACTAAATTCGGCAATCTAGAGACAGAGTGGCTGAATGGATTAAAAACAAGACCGATGTGTATGCTATCTACAAAAGACTCGCCTTAGAGGTAATGATACACAGAAACTGAAAAGGAAGGAATGGAAAAAATATTTCATGCAAATGAAAACCAAAAGAAAGCCGATGCAGCTGTGCCTATATCAGACAAAATGGACTTTAAAACAGAGTGTAATAAAAGACAAAGAAATTATTTCAAAGGAGTCAATCTGAAAAAGTGACATAACACATCTTTTTTATCCATTTATCTATCAATGGATACCTAGGTCGCTTTCATATCTTGGTTATTGTAATGAACATAGGGCGCAATTATCTTTTTGAATTAATGTTTTTATTTTTTTCAATAAACAACCAGAATTGGAAATGCTGGGTTGTATGGTAGATCTATTATTAAATTTTTGAGGAGTCTCTATATTGTTTTCCATAGTGACTGTACCTACCAATATGCAGTCCTACAAACAGAGCACTAGAGTTTCCCTTTCTCTTCATCCTTGACACTTGTTATTTGTTTTCTTTCTGTTAGTAGCTATTCTGATTGTGTGAGGTCCTATCTCATTGTGGTTTTGCTTTGCATTTCCCTGACGATTTGAGATGTTGAGCATCTTTTCATATGCTTGCTATCTATCTTTGTTTTTTTCTTTGGAGAAATGTCTCTTCATGTCCTTTCCCCCCTTTTTAACTGTTTTTTTGTTACTGAGTTGTATGAGTTCCTTACACATTTTGGATATTAACTCCTTATCGGATATACCATGATAAACATATCCTTCCATTCACTTGGTTGTTTTTTTATTTTTGTTAATGGTTTTCTTTGATGGACAGAAGTATTTTAGTTTGATAAAGTCCCATTTATTTACTATTGCTTTTATTTTCCTCGCTTAAGGGGACATTCTATAAAGATATTACTAAGACCAATGTCAAATAATTTACAGCCTAAGTTATCTTCTATAGGAGTTTTGTGGTTGAAGATTTTACACTTAAATCTTTAATCCATTTTGAGTTTATTTTTGTATATAGTATAAGGAAGTGATCTAGTTTTTGTTTTTGCATGAACCTGTCCAGTTTTTCCAACACTTGTTCAAGATATTGTCATTTCTTCATTGTATATTCTTATCTTTTTTTGTCAAAGATTAATTAGCTATATAAGTGAAGGTTTATTTCTGGGCTCTCTATTCTGTTCTATTGATCTATGTGTCTGTTTTTATGCCAGTATCATACTGTTGTGTTGTGTTGTTGTTTTCTGAAAGAGAGAGAGAGATAGGAAGGAAGAGAGAGGAAGAAGGATAGATATGAGAAGCATCAACTCATGGCATCAACTTCACTTTAGTTGTCTTCATACTGTTCTGATTATTTTTGCTTTGTAATATAAATAGTTTGATATGAAGGAGTATGCACATCCAACTTTGTTCTTTTTCAAGATAGTTTTGCCTATTTGTGGTCTTTTGTGATATCATACAATTTTAAAAATTATTTGTTCTAGTTCTGAGAAGAATGTTATTAATATTTTGACAAGAATTGTATTGAATCTGGAGATTACTTTGAGTGGTATGTCATATTAGCAATATTAATTATTCTAACCCATGATTATGGTATATTCTTCTATTTATTTGTATTCTCCTTAATTGTTTTCTTTAGTGTTTTGTAGTTTTCAGAGTGTAGGTCTTTCTCCTCTTTGATTAAATTTATTCCTAGGTATTTTATTCTTTTATATGCAATTGGAAGTCAGATTGTTTTCTTAATTTCTTTTTTGGATCATTTACTATTAGTGTTTAGAAATGTGATAGCTAGCAGTTTTAAGTCAAGTATTTCTTCTTTTGATGTTAAAATCTTGCATGATATGAAAGGAATAACTTTTGGGAGAGTGTAATTAGAAATGTAGCACTAAAACCCACCTTCCTGCAATGTGAAATAACTTATTCCTAAGAGAAGTAGCTTAATATTAAAGCATACATTTGTTTTAAGTTGCCAGATTGCTTGAAATATTTTCCTAACAGACATAATATGGTTAGGAAAAGCATATTTCAGATTTGTCTGAAGAGATTATTATATGTCTGCTCACCACATTGTGTCTAGGTGGCCTTTGGGTTTTGATGCTGGGAACTGCTCTTCTTATATTTCAGAATTTAAGAGCTTTTGGAAACAGCAACCTCACTACATTCTTGATGAACATGTTATACACTCAGAAAATTATATGGACTAATATAGACTCAAGATACACTTCAAGACAAGTGGTTTAATGTAGAAAACAGCAAGATAGTCATAGAAGATTCCATAGTACCAGCATTCTTACACAAAATGTGTATTTTGCAATCAAAACAAGAGACCTCTTAAAGAAATATTCTATTCTCAGTATTTTTGTCTCTTCAATTTTCTTTCATTAAGGTTTCATGGATCCTGAGTTTTGTATCCTTTTTACTAAATCTTCATTTGAGATTGTCTAGTAATGGCTATCATATTTTATTTACTTTACATTAAAATTTACATATTTTAAATGTATAGAGAAATTATCATTCAAGACAATTTATAACAAATCTTTATGAATTTATGAAAATGGAGAGGGCATAAAATGATAACAGAAATAGAGCTTTCTGTTATGCCTGTAATAATACCTTTCTTCTTTGAGTTTCAGAGGAGAAATGAGGTGATATGCTCAGAGTAAAAAATACTAGACTGAACAGAAGTGAATAGAGTACTGAAACTTTGCTGTTGGATTCTATATTTAAAAAACTTTTAATTCAGACAGTCACTGAGACCAAAATCCATCTTACGTAAGACATCAACAGTTAACTAGAGTCCTTAAAAAGAAAAAGACAGGAGTGTTGCTGTATGGATAATCTCTGCAGCTCAAAAATTTCAATTTAATATTTTCTCTCTTTTAGAGATCATGTTAATGTAAGTGATTTTCACAATAGAAAAGTAACTGCAGGTCCTGGCCAGTGTCCCAGTGGATAGAGTGTTGGCTCAGCATATGGATGTCCTGGGTTCAATTCCCAGTCAGGGCACACAGGAGAAACACCCGTCTGCTTCTCTCCCCCTACCCTCTCTCTCCCTTTTCTCCTCCCACAACTAGTGACTTGATTGGTTCAAGTGTGGCTCTGGGTGCTGAAGATAACTCTGTTGAGGACATCAGCCTCAGGTGCTAAAAATAGCTAGGTACTCGAGCATTGGCCTCAGACAGGGTTGCTGATAGATCTCAGTAGGGGCACATACAGGAGTCTGCCTCACTATCTCCCTTCCTCTCACCTAAAAAAAAAAAAAGTAATTGCAGCTCCAGAAAAGCATTTAAAAATAAGTTTATGCCTTTGTATAATTTATTTTTCTTTATTCCTTGAGTTTTCTTCTTATGAAAATTTGTATTTTTAAAAAAAAATCTTGTAAAACTTCTGTTTTTTTTTTAACTTAATTGGATTTATCACATAAACATTATCTCCAGCCACCAGTAACTCAATTTTTAAAATAAATTTCAGCTCGAGTTTTAAACACTAACTAATGCATCATGCACCATGTTTGGCAAATGAGTTTGTAAAATCTGTATTTTCTGGGTTTGCTCACTTTTATTGTTAAAAATGGCCACTGCCCATCTGCCCAGGTGAAACTGCTAATTGCCTTCCTGCTTGGGAGAGGCCATTGTTATGCTAATGTGTGCTGGAGAAGGGGTTTTGCACCAAAAAGATTTAAGAAGAAGAAAGATGGAGGAGAAGGAAGAAGACACCAAGATGGAGGGGAAGGAGAGATGTGGGTGGAGCACAGAGTGTATTCCTAGCAGCTGTGGCTGATGCAATGCTGTGAGAATACTCCAGCTCCCAGAATCTTCCTGGGCATACCCAGGAAGGGAGCTTGCCCGCTATGAGGAAGTGACTCAGTGCCAACCATGCAGCTCCCTGATCTTTTCAGCCATTGGCTTTGAAGGGCACACTGTAATACCCTATAGGCTGAACTTGTGTATATAAGATAGCTTACTTCCTGAATAAAGTGGATCTGCGTCACTGATCCTAGTCCCCAGAGTCGGGTCTTTGCGTCTCTGTCATCCTCACCCCTGGCAAGACTTGTCCACAGAGAGAGAAGCCAGTTTACGCAGAAAGTAAGAAGCCATGTTGGCAGATAGGAAATCAGAGGTGACTTAGATTAGTGGGGGCCTTTGATTCTAGGAAAACCTGGATATGTCAGTGGCTTTGGGAACCTGAATGGAAAAGGAAGTGTTTTCCCTTTGTGTGTGTTTTTACACGTCTGCCAGGTGCGAGGCTAGAATAAAGGAATGCTCCACCAGTTTTTGGCTCCACAGTTTCTTTGCCATTGGTCTGAATTTAATGGGAACCTGCACCTGCTTGGCTGTGATGGCTTTAGCTACTTGCTTTACACACTATATGTAAGGCCAGGGGTCACTGCTGCCATCGTGGCCATTCACATGCAGGTTTTCATTGAATTCGTGTAGACTGTAAAGAAAAAGTAGAGTCAGAGGGTGATGGGCCATTCTGTTTATTGATGTCTCACCAAGACAGGCAAGCCACAAGAAAAGCCAAGAGAAAAGTAGAAAATCTGCTTTCCCATGGAGGGCAAAGGATCAGGGACAAGAGAAAAAAGAAATCCTCCTGCACCCTTCGGTCGTGGGGGGCAGAATCTCTCTTCCAGTAAACATTAGCAAGACAATGGTCCTTCCCAATCAGGAAGGCAACCTGAAACCTCATAGACCACTATATCTGGAAGTGCCCAGCCCTCGATGCAAACTATAAGCCAGGGCAAACATATGCATCACATTTACAAACTTATTTGACCAACACCATATGACTGTCCTAATGAAAACTGTGTGCATGTTTGTATATGTATATGTGTTTGTGTGTATGTGCTTATACATGTGTCTTCAGATTTGTAAAGAATTTCAGTAATCCCTTATGTTAATATTTCTACCATCCAGTCCCAAATGTGTTAATGTATTACAGTAACATAAGTGCTATAAGTTTACTTTAGTCAGTTTCTGACTCACTGACCAACTTTATTTTTAGTCTGGTAAGGTATGGTTTCTTTTAGCTATTGCATTTATCTATTTAATTTATTTAGCCTAATAGCTAAGCTAAAAAAAAAAGACTAGAGCCACTCTGCAGAGAATTTAGTTAAGTAACTGTTTGGATGTGTCTCTGTATTCTCCTTTTTCCAAGTTGAGCAAGAGTCAAGGGTTCAGCTGTTGATGTTCTAGGGACTTAGGTAGGATTCATGGCTGAGATACCTTTGGCTTACTTCACTAGAGATCATGCTGAGAACTCTGAGAACTTCCAAGTCATTCATGAGTATACAGATCAAAATAAAGCTCTAAATTGCAGCTGGAGTAATACAAGTAAGAAAGATCAAAGCAAAGAGGGTGTGGAATCCCAGAGTGCCCATGGGGAGGAAGGTGTGCCATCATAGAAGGAGAAGAACGCCTACCCTGCAGAAGTTCCTCCCAACAAGCTAAAGGAGCATTTTATTGAATTCTTTGGTGCATGGGTGCTGGCAAACCCTGTGGGCCTCAGGGTATAGTCTAGGAAAAGGCAATGAGAAAGTTGACTACCAGCAAAACTAGTTAGACCACTTTTTGACTGATGGGACTCAAGAACTGACCACTTTCACACTTGCAAATCTAAATTTCTTGACTCATTTTGTCTCTCTCTCTTTTTTTTGAGCCCTGGGCATTTTTCAAATAACATTATTGAACATGTATTCATCATTGACATTTTAAGGTGTTCTAGAAAACACCAAACCAACAGGACTTCAACACTCAACTCTACATCTATTTTCAGTGTCTGATACCAGCAAAGGTTGGAATTATAGGAATGTGAGTTAAGAGTCTTTTCCATCAATGTGTTTATCTGAGAATCAAATCAAAGAATGCTGGTGGTGGACTAGTTTAAAACACCACATTCAGTAGTTTAATAACTGAGAAATAGAGAAAAAGAAAGTGTGTGTGTGTGATCATAGTTTATAGGGCTATTTCAATTAATTTATCCAATTATATTATTCAATTTCAAAAAATGGACTGGACGTTTTTATACTTATTGAAAAGGGACATTAGAGAAAATGGAGAAAAAACAGGAATCACATTTCTTGTTTTATATAGGCATAAGGTTGAGTGCAGTTATTTTTCAGTCTATATGGGTGAATTGAAGTGGATAACAGATTGTTGCAGTAGACAGAGCTGGTAGCTGTGAGTTCAAAGAGGAAGGATAAACAACAGAGAGGAGGTCTGAGCTATAGTTTTCTCTAGGCCATTGTTCATAAGTCATCTTAGCCACCAGTCAAGTATTGTTGAATATTATCACATTGCTTCTTCTTTCATGTACTGGACAAATATTTCTAAAAGAATTTAATTCACATTTTTAGTGCAGAATTTTAACTATCAAATTTATCTTGAGTATACCTCATGTAAGCATCTTCATACTCAGAGATATAGACAGCACTCCTAAGCTTTGTCCTCATGGAGATCATTAAAGAATAGAATATGATGGAAATGAAAATTGAGACCTAGACAAAATCAAATACAGTATAATGCTTTCAACCTCATGCCAACCATATAAAAGACCTGAATCTGGACCAAGAAATATTTGTTGAAATATATACATACTCTGGACTTATGTTTAGGCAACAAAGGAGGACAATAAAAGTAGAAATACAGGGAATTGCTTTAACATATAGACATATAGAAAGGAGCATTGATAGGTTTTGCAAAAGGCTCTTAAGACACAGTTATATATATATATATCTTAACTTAGAAATTATTTTTCACATGTTGTTAGAAAAAAATACTTTTAGACCAAATGTTGTAGAAAATACATGTTTAGTAAACTAAGTATTCTATTAGAGTTTCGGTTAAAAATATTGATATTACTTTAGTTTTTGTGACTACAAGAATAACTTTGACAAGTTAAGGGAGAATAATAAGAAGTAACAACAAATTATTATAGATTTTATGGCTTATAATTGATAACATTATCCAAACTTGTGACCTAAACTTTGTTTCTCTGAGGGACAGTTAAGTATCTCACTTTTTATTTTAAAAGTTCTTCAGAATAGTACTTTCCAGGATCTTCTAATAGCAGAATTAGTATTTAAAATTTATATCACCTGTATAACACTAAGAGGCAGAGAATAATTTATAGCTAGACATCTGTAATTTCAAGTTAGGTCCCTTCCAGACACATCTGTGCACCAAATGCAAATGCGGAGTATTCCATTGAATAGTAAATCATTGAGTGAGGAATAAGCAGAAGACTTATCCCTAATAGTTTCTTTTTCTGTTTATATTTAAATAAATAATATGGAATGGAAAGTAAATTATAGTTTGGTAGCATTTGGATTATAATCTCCAAAAACAATAACCTGTATTTTCAGAAAAAGACAGCTGTCACTTTTTCAGTTTGTAGACAAAATATTTAAATTTTTTATCTTAAAAATAAACATTCTACAGAAGCATGCCTGTTCCCCAATGAACCTTGGTAAACTGTACGTAGTGACCATCCTATCTGTTGAATAATGAACTTGTAAAATTTCTTTTACATATTTTTATCTTTACCACGATTTCAAAAGCAGAAGAAATTGCTGACACACCGTAATTGCAAGTGTTGAAATAAACCTACCAGAGAGAACAACTGTAAAGTATAAAATAATTAAAAATTGTATTGAAGAAAGAATAAATATTATGTTGTCTGTTTTGGGATTTAAGATAACAACTGATTTTTTTAAAGTTTTTTACTTTGAAAAATTATAGATTCACAGGAAGTTACAAAGATAGTAGAGAGAAGTATTATGTACCTTTCACTTATTTTTCCCAATGGTTACATCTTACATAACTATAGTATAATATCAAAATCAGAAAGTTAACCTTAGTACAATGTGTGCCTGTACTTCTATGACATTTTATCACATATGTAGATTCATGTAATGACCACCATAGTCAAGATACAGAATTACAGCATCACCACAAAGAATCCTTCCCTATTGCTACTCTTTATAGAATCCTCCTGCTAACATCTATAATCACCAGCGACCACTAATTTGTTCTCCATCTCTATAATTTTGTCATCTCAATACTGTTATATAAATGGAATTATACAGTATGTGATGTTCAGAGATCTTTTTTTTTTTTTTAACTTAGTATGATGGCCTTGAGATTTGTCCAGTACTGCCAGTTTGGGGTTGTATGATAAGCATATTTTTGCTTTTCTAGAAAAATAAGCTGTTTTACAGATTGTCTGTTTCATTTTATACTCTTACCAGCAATGTGCAAGAGCTCCAATGTTTCTGCAACCCTGTCTATATTTTGGTATTATCACTATTTTCACTTTAGCTGTTGTAATAGGTATGTGGTGACTCTCATGGTCTCAGATTGTATTTCCTTGATGATGATGACTTTTAACATCTTTTCATGTATTTATTGTCATTTGTATATCACCTACAAGAGACTATGTCTATGTATTTTAAATATAGTCATAAGATACCAGTTGATATCACAAGGTACAAAAAAGTGATTTCTTCAAGTAGTAAGTGTATTTATTAGTTGAATATATTGAATATTTTGTGACATAACCCCAGTAATTGTATAGAATAAAATTACATATACATTTTATAATTAATAATCATTAGTGAGCTTAAGAAATTTTCAAAACAATACAAAAGTACAAATAATATAAAATTGTTAAACAAAGAAAACATTCAAACACTCAATGTGTTCCAAATAATTCAAAATAGTAAGTAAAATTACAATTGTAAGAGAACACAAAAGAAATTCTTATAATAATGTTTTGTCTGAAAAAACATTTTGTGCAGAGTAATATGATATAACAAATATAATAATCAAAAGGTGAGAAAGAGTATTTAATCTAATTATATTTCCATGTAAGATTAATTGTTCAAGTAGCTTTCTTTGTTTTTATTTTTAAAACTTTTTACTAACACAAGGAAAGCTACTGAAAAGTCTTGACACAAAATATAACAGGTAGACTTATCAACAGGGAACCAAATGTTTCCCTGATATCTACTGAAACTATATTTTGAAAGTAGTTGAAAATTCTCCTGAATAATCTAATTAATTTTGGTGAAATTATTCATTCAATCAACATTTACTAAGCATCTACTATATACCTTTATTTAACAAGTATTGTGCAAGGCTTTTGGGATTCACCGATAAATAAAATATATACCATGATTATAAGATACCTAAAATATAATAAAAATTGAATTTTAAAAATCTCAAGTGTGCTAGCATATCCTTGAAAAGAAATTATTTTTAAATTATATTTTATGGTCCAGAATAGCTAACTCTCTGAACTTGAACAAATCTATTCTGAATATTTATTTGATAGTGTTTACTTACATGGAATTACTTTTGTTTTCTAATTTATTTTCATTTAGAAACTGTTTTAAATTCATGAGGGAAAAGCAAATATGAAGTAAGATGCAAAAAGATGGTAGTTGAAATCAACATTCTGCACTTAATATTTATAAATTATATGTTCTGTTTATTTTGCTCCATCAATTTCTCTAAAAGATTTGATTGGTTCTGATTAATGAGAATACTATATATATCTCTTGTGTACTGTAAATATTTTACACATTTCAATTATTTAGTAACTAACTTATATAGATGCTAGATTGCACATGTGTGCTAATATAATGGTATATTCTATTGTAAGATAGTATTCTAACATTAGCATTTAATCAGAATATAGATAGTCAATTCCATAAATTGGAAGTGTTTCTCAGACTGAAAACCCCAAGAAAGATAAAGTGCATGTATAAAGTAATGATGCTCCTTATAGACGTTGGGAGATCTTACATGGTAGAAATGGGAAGAATTGTTCCTAATTCTATGCAAGACTACATATGAGGACATGAAATAAAAAATGCAAATTGATAGAAGATTTCTTGAGTGTTTCAAATTTGAAAGGGATTAAATATGTTAAAAATATCCACCTCTCTAAAAATATCTGAAATAGAATTTTTGTTTCAAAGGTCTAACGAGCTAAGAAGATAGACTGATTTCTATTCAAGGTCACGCTACCTCTAAGGAAACTGTGTCTTCTCTCCTGTAACATTAGCACCTCCTTCTTTCCTACCCCTACCCTGATCAGCTGAGTTTATTGTCATTCTGTGACTGCTTACTTAATGTTAATACCATAATAAACAGTGCCATCTACTGACTAAATTATATTATTGACTATCTCTCAGAAGTAGTAAATATTCATAGCACTGTAAATCCTATTGTGATGTTTGTTATATATGTTTACATGAGTCCATGTTATAAATACTTACTTAAAGATACAAGGAATGCAGATATTATCTGTTTTTTACAATAAGAAAATTGATATCTAAAAAATTAATCAATTTGCCCCAAATTTTGACATAGTATTTTAGAAGAAAATTTAACACTTTAGAGATGGAAATCAATCCACAAAGTTATCCATCCACTGGGGAAGAAGTCTGACAGATATGATTAATGACAGGAGTACGAAATCAATATAACAAGGCAAGTTGGGAAACTGTTGATATAAAGTTTTAGGAGAAGAAAATGCTTATATACAGGCTTAAAGAAAAACAAAATGAAAGAAGAAATACTAAGTTAAGGCTAATTTGTTTTTCTCTTTTTAATTCTGATGATTGTTACAGAACTTGATTTACTCTAAAAAAATAACTCATGAAATATGTATAATGAACCCATTTTGTTTTATGACATAACCCATCAATACCAACTTACAGCTCAAGAACTAAAACAAATATAGTCATATTATATATAACCTTTAGATTTATGGCAATTAAGCTGAGTAAAATAGAGTCAACTCAATGAAAGTGCTCCTATTTTTTTTATTATTCCATGTTCCATAGAATGGAAGAATATTCTTATCTTACCATTTAGTAAGTTGTCAGGTTGATTATTAAAATAGACTCCAGTATTTTGTTGTTATTATTATTGTTTTCAGGCTCATACAAGTTTATATAAAACATATGAGAATGTTAGAAAATATACACCAAATTAAGGAACTCAATATTAACCAAAGCAAAAATAATCATATTAGAAAAGATTTTCAATCTTAATATTCTAATTTTATCATATGTCTCATCTTTTTTAAAATTGAGTTTATTGAGGTGACATCGGTTAATAAAATTACCTAAGTTTCAGGTTTACCATTCTATAATACATCATCTGTATATTGCACTGTGCATTCACCACCCCAAGTCAAGTCTCCTTCCATCACCATTTATCCCTCCTTACCCTCTCCAACCTCCTCCACCCCTTTCCCTCTCATAATCATCACCCTGTTGTCTCAGTCCATGAGTTTTTTCCTTTGTTTAATCATTTCATCTTTTTCACTCAGCCTCAAACCCTCTTCCCTTCTGAAAGCTAAAAACACTGAAAACCCAGGTTTGATTTTAATTTGAAACCATGTGATCATAACAGGTTTTAAAACTCTTTTATTTTATTTTATTTTATTTTTTACACAGACAGAGAGAGAGTTAGAGTGAGGGATAGACAGGGACAGACAGACAGGAACGGTGAGATGAGAGGCATCAATCATCAGTTTTTCGTTGCGCATTGCGACACCTTAGCTGTTCATTGATTGCTTTCTCATATGTGCCTTGATCATGGGCCTTCAGCAGACCAAGTAACCCCTTGCTCCAGCCAATGACCTTAGTTCCAAGCTGGTGAGCTTTGTTCAAACCAGATGAGCCCACGCTCAAGCTGGAGACCTCGGAGTCTCAAACCTGGGTTTTCCGCATCCCAGTCTGACGCTCTATCCACTGCGCCACCGCCTGGTCAGGCCATACAGGTTTTAGAAGGTAGCTTGCTTTCTCTGTTACCCATACCCCCAATGCTTCTCCATGGGTCAAACTAGAGTCTTCTAAGGAACCAGACTTCACCAGAACTAAGATGCTAATGGTAATAATATAACTAAAACACTGGAAAAAAGTATTTTCATAACGGTCATGCTGCCCCAAAGGAGGTACATGGCATTGAAAGTAATTTTGTGATTAAAGACAGGGACCTGTGCTGAGGGCATATTGCAATCTCCACAAAGATGTCTTTTTTGGCACAGGATCAGGATAAAACCCAGAAGTGCTGACTGCAGCAACTGGAGCAAATTCAAAACCACACAGCCATTCAACAGAACACACAGATACTTGTTCTCTGTACATGTATATTGGGGTTTGGATAGGATTTCAAAATAGTTCACACTCAGCATCTTCGGTTTCCAGAATCCTATTTGATGACCCCTTCTCTTTCCACTATTTGATCAGAAGACTTGGAAAGTGTGATTCTTTCTACTTCATTTTCCTATTCATCTCAGAATTGTTTTATGCTCTATTTGCCATCTATCCTGTTACATTTATGTTTTGTGCCCTTTTTAAAAAATAATTTTATTTTTTTAATGGGGTGACATCAATAAATCAGGATACATATATTCAAAGATAACAAGTCCAGGTTATCTTGTCGTTCAATTATGTTGCATACCCATCACCCAAAGTCAGATTGTCCTCTGTCACCTTCTATCTAGTTTTCTTTGTGCCCCTCCCCCTCCCCCTTTCCCTTTCCCTCTCCCCCCCTCCACCCGTAACCACCACACTCTTATCAATGTCTCTTAGTCTCACTTTTATGTCCCACCTACATATGGAATAATGCAGTTCCTGGTTTTTTCTGTTTTACTTATTTCACTTCGTATAATGTTATCAAGATCAGGGGTCGTCAAACTTTTTATAAAAACCGTCCACTTTTGCAGTGCTGGTCAACCTGGTCCCTACCGTGCAACCAAACAGCGCCGTGATTGGCCCATCATGAAAGCTGGAATGCCCACTAGTGGGCGGTAGGGACCAGGTCGACCAGCACTGCAAAAGTGGGTGGTTTTTATAAAAAGTTTGACGACCCCTGCATCTGATGTCATCATTTCTTATGGCTGAGTAGTATTCCATAGTGTATATGTGCCACATCTTCTTTATCCAGTCATCTATTGATGGGCTTTTTGGTTGTTTCCATGTCCTGTTGTGCCCTTTTTTACTCCATGTTGGCAGAAGTTTTACATGCATTAAAATAAATACTCATTTGCAGGTGACAAGTGACATCAGAATAATGCAGTGAGAACCATTAGGAACATGCTCCCCCTTCTTGCTTTCTATTATGGTGAAGTTTTCTACTCCTCAAGCTCCAACACTAAATGACATTTAGTACATGCTTACCTAATATCTGTGGGCTAGTTATGAACTGCATCATATAAATTTGGAAATTAATAAAGTGATTTGAGGTTTGACCTCAAATTTGACCTCTCTCTAATTTTAAGAGAAAGAGAGAGTATGTATGTAAAAGAGACAAAAAAGAAGAGAAAGAGAGACACATTTATAAAGACAATATTAATAACCAATGAAAAAATATACAGTCTGAGAAGGTAACATCCTTCACCTATTAATTGATTGTTTTATTTTTAAGCAGAAATGGGTTAAAGGAAATTTTAAAATTTAGAATGTACCATATAATAGTCCATAAAACCAAAGTATTTGCCATTTACCAGGACTCAGCACCATGGTCACAGAAGTCTATTTTCAAATTCAGGTAATAACAAGGCAGAAAACTTTTCTACCATTAAAGCCCTGAACTAGTTTTCTTGTTTGTTTTTATTTTTTAATTATTTTTTATTACTTTTTAGAGAGAGAGAGAAACATTGATTTGTTATTGTACTTATTTATGCACTCACTGGTTGATGTGTGTATATGTCCTAACCAGGGATTGAACTTGCAATTTTGGCAGGTCTGGACAACACTCTAACTAACTGAACTACTGGGCCAGGGTGTTTGTTTGTTAGTTTTTTATTATTAAGTGACAGGCGGGGAGGCAGAGAGACAGACTCCTGAATGCACCCAACTAGGATGGATCCACCCGGGGAAGCCCCCTACAAGGCAATGTTCTGTCTATCTGGGCCACTGCTCTGTTGTTTGACAATTGAGCTATTTTAGTGCCTGAGGCAAGACCTTGGAGCTATCCTCATAACCAGGGGCCAACTTTGCTTGAACTATTTAAGCCATGGCTGTGGAAGGGAGAGGTGGGCAGTGGAGAAGCAGATGGTCACTTCTCCTATGTGCCCTGACCGAGAATTGAACCCAGAACTTCCACATGTCTGGCCAATGCTCTACCACTGAGCCAACCAGCTACGGTTTGTTTTTTAATAACAAGAGAAAACTTAGTGTACATTTGAAAAATCCTGGCTCTTCAGTGAGAAATCTCATCAAAGTTTGTGCCTGTGACATTACAAAACAAGTAGCAATATCAACTGTCCATTTCATGTAGATCATAATCACTTATGGTTTTAAAATCATGTTGAATGAGAAAGGAATTTTTCCTCATTCCATTTTAATTACTCCTAAAAATTGATTTTTGCTAAACCTAAAGTCAAATTATAGGAAAACCTGTTTAATTTTACACATATGAAAATTCAAAAAGTGAGAGATAGGATTCTTTTTTTTTTTTTTTTGTATTTTTCTGAAGCTGGAAACGGGGACAGACAGTCAGACAGACTCCCACATGCGCCCGACCAGGATCCACCCGGTACGCCCACCAGGGGCGACGCTCTGCCCACCAGGGGGCGATGCTCTGCCCCTCCGGGGGGGTCACTCTGTCGCGACCAGAGCCACTCTAGTGCCTGGGGCAGAGGCCAAGGAGCCATCCCCAGCACCCGGGCCATCTTTGCTCCAATGGAGCCTTGGCTGCGGGAGGGGAAGAGAGAGACAGAGAGGAAGGAGGGGGGGTGGAGAAGCAAATGGGCGCTTCTCCTATGTGCCCTGGCCGGGAATCGAACCTGGGTCCCCCGCACGCCAGGCTGCACGCCAGGCCGACGCTCTACCGCTGAGCCAACCGGCCAGGGCTGAGAGATAGGATTCTTAATGCGCTTGTTCTCCCTTATGGAATATCTCCCTGATTAGACAAAGTCTCTGTAATCGTCCAGGCCCATGCCTCTATTAGCAAATACAATTCATGAAGCTAATTCAAAGTGAAATTAAAATATGTACACCAATTATTTCCAGCTTATATACCGGGTGACTAAATGTGTGACATATAATAGGATCTAGCCAATTATCTGAGCAGCAGATAGCAAAGTTATAAAACATAAATTCTCTACTTGATTCAAGACCCTCAACTATCACTTTTCAGAGTAATCCTTAAAAGTTATATAAAATTACAACCAAGAAGCTGTCACTAATCATGATCAAAAACCAGGCCTGTGGATCTTGGATTAGATCTAATCCCCACTGATTTGGGAGAAGAAAAATGCCTGTTCTGCCCACCAGCACCTCTCTTCTCTAAAAGTGACCTGAGGGGGCAAGAACAGAGTCAGCTGCAGTATCAGCCACCTTAGCTCTTTAGAACCAAAACCACTGAACTACCAGCATATCCAGGTAGATAGAGATAGCTAGGTATTCACAATCTTTTCAAGTCTATCAAATAGAGCTTGGAGGTAGGTTTCAATATATAGAATCCAGTGGCCCAGTCCAGATGGGTGTGTCCAAGGTACCACTTCCCTTGACCTCTCAGGTAGATACACTTCTGTTCCCACGTACACTTAGGATAGAGTCAGAGGCACTCAAGGGAATCCCACACATGGGAAATCTGACCCTATTCAGGATTGGGCATCAGCTTAGGTTTTTCTCTTTTTAATTAGTTAGCCTTGTCTTCTAAAACCAAGCCCAGTTTAAAGACCTGCCTACTTGCTGACATTTCCCCTTCCTCAGGGACTGTATTTCCTTTACATATTTCACACTGCAGTAGGAGGTCTTTTATAAACAGGATACAAATATTATTTAATATTTTTTTAAGAGTGAAAGGGAAAGATATTAATGGTGATACCAGAACAGTAGTCATAATTCAGGACTGCAGGAGCAAACCAGGGTATAAGGACATCCCTTTATAAGCCTTTAGGGTTTTTAAAAAAGAAATGGAAAGACTATGGCTGTGTCTAGTCCTGCTTGGTGGATACCTTCCCATTTCTCAAAGCCCATTATTTTATGATTCTTCTTTGTCTTTCACTTCACCTGCTCCCTGGCAAAGGGATCATCTATTTAGCAAGCTCTCAGCTTTGTAATTAATCTCTCTTACATTTACCACAGCACATTATATATATACTGTCTTATACACAGTAGGAAAACATAGGAAGAATGAATAATCAATCCAGGAATATCGCTGATTTCCCAGAGTAAAATGGAAGTTCAAAATATTGAGCAAGGTCTTCAAAAATAGATTTTCTAAAATTTGCTTGGAGTTACTTGTTATAATTCCTTCACGTGTCCCTGGGATTCTTTCTGACAAAGTGTATTATGCAAACTAATGAATGATGAGTGTATTGTTCATTCAAAGAATCATCACACACAATTGGTCATGTGGATTTTTTTTCTCTTTGACCTGAGTTTATGACAAATATAAAATTTCTACTTTATAATGCTTTCCATTCTCACTACTAAAAGGTAGTTTTTGAAAACGTGGTTGTATTTTTCATTGTGCAATTTTTTTCTTCAGTTTCTAGTGGTTAGTTGTCACATTTTGTGGCTATTTTGTACTTGTTTTAATAAGTGCTACTTTTAGAATGTTATGTTTTAAAAAAAGATGAAATTCAATAGCACAATGACATATCATTTCACACCCATTAAGATGACTATAACTGCCTGACCTGTGGTGGCTCAGTGGATAAAGCGTCGACCTGGAAATGCTGAGGTCACCGGTTCGAAACCCTGGGCTTGCCTGGTCAAGGCACATATGGGAGTTGATGCTTCCAGCTCCTCCCCACCTTCTCTCTGTGTGTCTCTCTCTCCTCTCTCTCTCCCTCTCTGTCTCTCTCTTCCTTTCTCTCTCCTTTCTAAAATGAATAAATAAAATAAAATAAAATATTAAAAAAAAAAAAAAAAAGATGACTATAACCACAGAGGCAGGTAATAACGAGTATTGACAAGGTTGTGAAGAAATCAGAACCTTCATGAACTCACTGCTGGTGAGAAAACAAAACAGTGTAGCCACTTTGAAAGACAGCCTCGTAGTTCCTCAAACAGTTAAACAATGAGTAACCATAAAATCTAGTAATTCCACTCAAGAGACATAATCGAGAGAAATGAAAACAAATGACACACAAAGACTTATATGTGAATGTTCGCAGTAGCATTATTCCTAGAAGCCAAAAAGTAGAAACAACCCAAATGTCTACCAACTGATGGATAAATAAAATGTGGTATGTATATAACAAAAGAATACTTTTCTACAAGAAAAAAAATGAAGAACTGATATTGCCACAACATTGATAAACCTGGAGAATATTGTGCTAAGTAAGAGGAGCCAGTTACTGAAAAATTATATATTGTATGATTTCAGTTCATATAAAATGTTCAGAATAGGCAAATCTATAGGAATAGAAAGTAGATTCATGTTTGCCTTGGACTAGTGGTGGAGAGAGGTTAGAGAATAACTGTTAAGGAGTACACATTCATATTTTGGGTAATGAAAACATTCTAAAATTGATTGTGGTGATAGATGTATGCCTCTGAATACACTGAAAGCCAGGGAACTATACATATCAAGTGGATCAATTGTATGGCATGTGAATTATATCTCAATAAAGCCATTTTTTAAAGTAGCTAAAATATTTTCTCTTGAAGAATAATAGGTCAAGAATGTGTTCACAGTTAAGAGACAGGCACAAAAAATGGACATAAAATTAAAATAAAACTGCATAAGCATGTAAGTCAATTCTTAGTTAAATCAGGAAACATTCAACTCAGTAAAGGATGATCTAAAAGATTCACACAAAGAAAGATTGAACCGTCTTTGAAATTTAAAACCCAAGTTGAGTAGTAATAAAAAGATAATTGTCAGAACTTTGATGGATTGTCAGAACTGGGAAAACACTATTAGAAATATTCCTGACAGAATATCTATCTATTAAGCCAAAAGGTAGAAATAATAGTTGAAAAATATTAATGGCTGCTAATGAGTATTCACATATAAACTTAGTTTTTTCCCAATTTAAGTGTGACATATAAAATTTAAAGCCACTTAGGTTTGACCCTAGTCAATATACTTTTCCTCTCTTACCATTGGTCTGAACATCTCTAAAATAATATGTACTTGATAAGTTGTAAAACAAACAGAAATGCCCTTGCCATATGATAACAACCAAATTTGCTACTTTATCTATCACACCTGCTTCTAAAAACATCGATATAGGCAGTCATAGCTTGAAACATCTCCTCTGGCAAGAGATTTCAGGCAAACATAGAAAAATAAGCACAAATGTCAGCTGATAAACTGAAACATGAGTGTCCAGTTACTATGTGATTTCATCAGTAATGAGTGAGGATGAAAATCTAAAAACACATTCTTTAAGTTGCAAATGATACAGTATCTCATCCAATGGAAAATTATACTGGTCATTCTGACATTGGAGAACCATGAACCAGGGCCATGAAAACATTTCAATTCTCTGTGGATTCAGTGAACATTTGTACATATAATACTTATTTGTTGTGCACCCTGATCCACTTCTAAATTCCATTTTCTTGTGCTTTGGTTATATCTCAGGAAACACTGCTTAATTTTTCCCTGCATTTCCAAATTTTAGTGTCAGAAGAAAATCTATGAAAATCTCCATTGGATCCTCAAGAATTATTAATCATGCTGCTTTCATGTTTCTGAGATTACTAATACAAACAATGTACAAGAAACACACAATAATACCACTGAGTTATCAATTATTTTAACAAAAAATTTGCATTTTGTAAAATAGTCAAAGTGAAAATTGGCATATAATATTTATAGCTCCAAAATTAAAAGACGATTTTTTTGTTTTTACATATATACTTTCTGAAATCCATATAAAAAGGCATCTACTAACATAGTAAGGAGCAGTTTCAATAAATGTAAAAGAATCAAGAGTAGTATATCTGCATCTGATGTTGGGGTTTAATTTCTGCCGGTCCTGTCTGCTAACAGTGATTTTGGGAACATACATGTTCCTTGGTTTTATTAACAGTCTAACAATAACAACAGCCACAACAAAATACCAGTCTAATAGGACTTCTGTCTGTGCAAATTGTTTAGAAGAAGATGTGACTCATGATAAGTACTCAATAAAGGTGTTAGCAGTTAATTTTTTAAATAATTAGTTACATTGAAAGGGCAATAAATGTCCTGATGCTTTTACATTATGAGCTAGATACTTTCCTTCTCAGAGAAGGGGTTTGTGCCATCTCAATGTTTGCAACCCAGGTATCTACACTGGTGCCTGGTATGTAGTCCACACTCAATAAGTAAGTGTAGAGCAATCTCCCAAAGACAGGCATGTCTGGTGCCTCCTGCTGTATATATACTATCATCTCAGTTTCAAGGCCTTGCTTCAGAAACCCCTTCAGGGCCCACCCTGTGAAAAACAGCACACTACTTCTCATCATGCTCCAAATGCAGTATCTAATGATTTTCACGTTTCTTACCAATTTGCAAATTCTTATTTCCATTCTTTTTTCCACTTATTTACAATTTTTAATTCTTCCCACCAGAATACAAGGTTCATGGAACTCATAAAAACTTGTCTGTATTTTATTTGCCATATCATCACAGAACAGTGTCAGGAACGTGCTAGTTTCTCCACAGATATCTGCCAAATAATTTATTTTTGGAAGATAGTATTATAATGTTGTGAAATCCAGCAGTAAATTATAAAGAGGAGATATTTCCTGCTTTTTCATCTTGTTTTTGCTGGGTTTTCGACGACGCAGGTTTTGTGTCTGGGATGTTGATCAGGTAGCATCTTTGGGATCAGTACTTGTGTGTGGAGGGAGGGGACGTGGAGGGAGGGGACGGGTGGGGACAGGATTGATCAGGACCGAAACCTCCCTGGGATGTAGGCTAGCAGCCTGAGGTAATTCCTCAAGGAAGCTTTGGGTCTGAAATATCTCATCACCATTTTCACATGTCGTATCAAAATGGCCAAATGGCTGTGCTTTTTTTATTTTTTTTATTTTTTTTATTTTATTTATTCATTTTTAAAGAGGAAAGAGAGAGGAGAGAGAGACAGAGAAGGGGGGAGGAGCTGGAAGCATCAACTCCCATATGTGCTTTGACCAGGCAAGCCCAGGGTTTCGAACCGGCGACCTCAGCATTTCCAGGTCGACACTTTATCCACTGCGCCACCACAGGTCAGGCGGCTGTGCTTTTTTAAACCTCGGCCTCAATCAGTCACTGTCTGTGGATCACTCCCCAAAGGGCTTGACTGTAGACAAGGGCCATCTTGTCTGCAACTGAGGAAAAACCAACAGCTCCAGGATCTGGGTAAGAAGCTCTCCTTCCTGCAAGGGGGACCTTCATGTCTACCACACATTCTGTATTTCTCGTTTTCTTCTTCTACACTTCTCACTCATTCCTTCAACCAAGAGCAGTGTGTGCTTTCTATGTGCCAGGCAGTCTCAAGTGCTGGGAATTTAACAACGAACAAAACAAAATCCTTCTCCTCAAGGAGCAAACACTCTAGAAAGGGAAGAGAAGCACTAAACAAATACAATAAGCCAGGAAATGATCAAGTGTTGTGAAGAAAAATACTTTAAGTTAAGGTAACAGTGATATTTTAACTGACATGTGAAGGAAGTAAGAGAGAAAGTCACGTTTACTCTTGGACACAGTGTACCAAGCAGAAGGAGCAGCAACTGGGACACGCTGGTGGATTCAAACGGGAGGAGTCCAGGCCGAAGAGGGAGGGCTGTGGGATATGAGATCAGAAGGGTAGGTGGGGCTGATTTATGAGTCGTATTGTAAAGTTCAAATTTTGGAAACTTAGATATTTTTTCCAGTTGTTTCTTGAATTTCTGCCCAAAAGTTAGTCTTCTATCCTGACAAGGGATATTTAGTTTGAGATTTGATGATTCCTCCTATTTATACGTTGTTCTGTGGACTTATTTGGCTGTTTACAAGGAAAGGGCAAGAAAGGTTTCTGTGACCAATGACTGTAATTTTACTTCGCAGCTGACACCTCCCAGATGTTAGCTCTGTCCTGAGAGAGGTTTCTACGTGCATCTGCGTGCACAATTAATATTTCACATTTTCTTTTCCTTTCCTTGGAGGATTTCTGTTCTTTTGAGAGGTTTTATTTTTAATTACTTTTCCTTTATGTTCTTAGTTTTGGTTATCTGAAATGGATGTGACATCTAGCCTGGTGCACAGTACCCCATAAAATTTGTCTCATGCTAAACAAAACCAAAACCAAAAAAGATGATGGCACATACGATCTAATCGTGGAGGGGGGGGGGGGGAAATGAGCCAATTTTCTTAGGATAATCAGGTGGTTTTATCATAAGTTTTTCATTTTAACATATGTAAGCCATTATCCTTCACAAAGGAGACAGGCAAACAAGATCAAAGTTGTAATCTTTAATTTATATCAGTCAGGAACAGGAAGGACTGAAAGCAGGGATCAGGTATCCTCAGAGCCCCGAGGAAGCTAACACACTGAATTACAGAGGACAACACCTATCCCTGGCACTTACAGCAGCAGCCCAGCGAGAACAAACACAAGCCAATGTCATCTAGAACAGCTTCTCTAGAATCTGTGCTCACAGTGCATATTCAGTTTATCCTGATAGCCCCAGAAGGATGGTTTGGGGAGCAATGGCAGCTCCTTCATATACTTCCTTTGAAGCCTTAGGCTTTACACCAATGCCAATGTAAATTTAGAATTACTTTTAGTGAAGGACTAGAGATAAGAAAAGCAATAGAAAAGGAGGGGAAACATTGCACAGGACTAAACTGCATTAAGAACTAGAGTATAATTTCTTACCAACCAACATATTTGTCTCCCTGAAAGTAGCAAAAAGGTACACTGAAATACTGTTTACTCCCTTTCATAAACGTCTGTCCTAACCCTTTCATGAAGGGAAGGACAGAAATTTATCTTTCTTTGAGGGCAGAGTTAGCCCTGTCTGATATACCCTTCAGGGCCCTGAGATAAGCTGGAGAAAGTCAGGATCAATGTAAAGGCAGTAAAATCTTCAGCAGCTGCTCTGGAAGACCTCTTCTAGTTGCTGACATCTGACATCTTAGTTTTGTTCTCTTATAAGAGGATGAATATAGAAATGAGAATGACATTCCATCTATCCACAGATAAGAAATGAATAACTGGGGCCAAAAGAGCTTTACAAGGCATTCAAATCAAAGGAAACTCTCAGGTCATTAAAACAACAATGTAGTGGAAGATCTCAAAAATGCTAAATTTCTCTCTTGCTTTTTGTGCGCGCGCGCGCGTGTGTGTGTATGTGCGCGCGCGCGCATGTGCGTGTGAGTGTGTGTGTGTTTATCACAAGTTATATATATATATTACTTGGCACTTGTCTCTGGTGTTCTATGTTACATAAGATGCTAACAGGTTAGCAAGAAAAAAAAAATGAAACACTGATATGATTTAGAGAGTTGAGTAGTTTACTGAGGTGTAGGGCCAAAGATAAAGTGAAATTGATAAATAGAGAGGGAATAGGCATGCCAATCAGAAGGAAAAATCAAGAACATGAAGTACACATCACATAGTTTTGGCTGGAAAACAATGTGTGTGTGGCAGGATTGCGCATATGGTGAAAGGAGGGGAGGTTGGTTGTAGGTGGTCTAGGGCAGCTGCAAGGAGCCTTAGGGTAGATGACAACTGTTCTCCTTTCTATGACTATGCACTCCATCTCTATATATTCTTCCATTCTCAACATGGTTGCAATGTAACTCTACTTCTTACTACCAGTTGATAAGTCTAGTTATGTTCTCTTGCTCGAAGATGAGCTAAGTTCATGTGCTTAAAGTTTTGGATGGGAATGGAGCAGAACTGTAAACAAGAATCTTCTTTCAGTGACTGATCTAGAAAATGTAGAACTCAGGTACTATAAAGCACTCTCTGCAAAGGACTGAAATGGTTTTATTAAGTAAAGAACAAAATTTATGAAAAGATATTGAGGATATAGAAATATCTTTATAGGGACATATGGACCAACTTTGGGAAACACGAAGACCTGAAAGAATCTTTGGATCTTGTCTCAAGATCTCAGAAACCACCTCTTTAGAGTGCTACAATAGGAAGACTCAGATATAATCACTTTTCTTCTTCATTTGTCTCGTCTTAAGACACAATCTTTGTGTAATTGGTCTAGCTTCAAAAACACATCAACCACTGTACAGTGGATGAAGGATGGGGCATGAAGGATGGGGTTCCTATGAATGCCATTCTAGCAAAATCGTTGGATTTGGAGAGCATCAGACATACACTGAAAGAAAGGATGCTGAGTAGATCAAAACCAGATGGGTCCATTATAATTTGGGAGCTGACAGTGCTCATGTTTTCTATCATGATAACAGAAGAAGTGTAGCAAGAAGAGAGAGGTTGGAGAAGGAGGGGTAGGAGGAAGGGAGAGAAAAATGAACAATTAAAAATGTCAGGAATTTCAAAAGATGTTGGGTTTGCAACACAAGGCACTACTGCAAATTTCTGGCACATAACTATTTGAAACAAAGAACATAACAAATGACGTATCTATTTTTCTTTGAAATAAAACATTGAGATGGCTTGATGTCATGGAAAAATTTCTTGAAACTTATTCTGGTAACACTGCTTAATTATGTAGTCTGTGCCTATTTTTCTTCTTTTCCATGTTTTACAATCCCAAACTTAATACTTAAACTGGGTTAATGGCAAAAATAAAAACTAGATCATTTAGTAAAGATTTTTTTCCATTACTGCAGAGTTAATTGAAAGGAACTCATCTTCAGTTCTCCTCAAAGGCAGATAACACATGGGATGCATTTGCAAACTCCTCATGGAAAGCCACTAGTGAATTCAAGTGTCATCAGTCATTTTACCCTGACCCAGAACTTTTAAAAGTTTTGTTTTTATTAGCTTTGTGCCATTTAAAATAATGACTCACACAGCTTTGTTAGAAGATTTATTTTTTATTAGTTTAAGAAAAAATGTTTAACATAATTTGATGTTTTAATTTAACTTTTTCTGTTCTTGTTTTTACATGCAAAATATATTAACACTTTGACCAACCTCATTGCTACCTTTTCATAAGAATTGCAATCCATGGGAATGACACAAAAGTTTGTTAAAAAGATAGTGATTTAAAATAAACTGTGATTTATGCATATGTGGAATATTATGTAGAAGTTAAAAAGAATGAGATAGTTCCATTTGTATACAGTGCAACTGCTTTTTTTACATTATCTGACTTTTAATAGGGATGTAGTACCAGCACAATTAAAATAATTTTTTTAAATCTTAAAAGAATCATTACTAAAGGGGTTAAAAAACTAGTAAAAACAATATGAATAGTTGCCTTCATTATCACAAATATTCAATTAATTCAAGCTTACTGTAATCAAAATGCACATACTATCTCCCTAATTAAGTAAGTTTTTGGAGGTAAAGGATTAATTCCTTAGCCCAATGTTTGGTCCCTTTAACAATGAGTACACGACCATGTAGCAGGTAAGGTCATCCTCCAAAGATTAATGTTTACTTGAGTTCTACTCATTTGTTTAGTAATTGTGCCTTATTGTATGCCAAAAGCTTGAAGTTTTAGTTCTCATTCAAAGAACACCAATATTCTTAACAAACCTACCATAAAAATCAATAACGAACTTCTAATGAGCAACTACTATGAGTTAGGCACAGCAATAAGCATTTCAAAAACATAAATATTATTTAATAGTCTTAACAAGCCAGTGAGCCATGTCAGGTATTCCCAATCTTTTGTAAATTTAAGGCTCCAGGGGAGCCTTTTAGCAAGAGATTCTATTCAATTGACAAATGACAGGTCCCAAGTATTACTTTTGTTTAAAAGGTCCCATTTGATTCCAAGTGTAAAAAAGGTTAATAACCAGTGATGTAAGCATTATCATAACCCCCATTTGTGAAAAGGAAAACATAGGTGAGAGACAAACTCAGCAAATATACAAGGAGGCCAATTCAGCTCTAAAACTTAAGTTCTAAAACCATGTAGGACTGAGAGCATCTTTTGGACTATAACATTTGGATTTAAGTGTTAATAAGTGTTAGTCTTGGGCAAATAATTTAAGCCATTTAGTCTTCAAGTGTACTCAGCTATAAAGTAAGCACTGTAGTCACCACTTCACCAGGCTTTTGAGGGGTTATAGAAAACAAAATGAATGTAACACAGTGCTTGCAACATGGTAGCTTCTCAATAGGTGGTAATTGATATTACTATAACTGAGGTATCCATATTACTGACAAGCTCTGATAGATGGGTAAAGGAAACCTCCATCTTGTCAGGATTTTCTTATTTTCTCTTTGCTGTGAGATGCTGCTTTTTTTTTAGCACATAAATACTTCATTAGCAGAATAAAAATTATTACAATTTAGATGCTACTTATCCTAATGTGGGATCATGAAATACCTCTTTGAATTCATAATATTTAAGTATCAAATTGAAAGCATTATATTCAGAACATGGTTTCAGACAAAGGCTGAGATTCTAAATGAAACCTGTAGCTCATCCTGGGGAAATCGTGTTCTGGAAACATTGTGTGTTACATGACACATGTACTACATTACCCACTGATGCAATTGACATTTCCTTGCTTTTATTGGTTTCAGTCTGACCTTTTATGAAACCAGTCTTTTTTGTTTTCATTAATTTATTTGAAAGATAATGCGATCTAAGAATAGACTTGGAGCCGAGGAAAGCCATAGTTCCAACCCCAGTTCTACAGTTGATTCTCACGGTGATCCTTAAAAATTAATTCTAAGGTTTATACATATAGAGTGTAGCAAATTAGCAGCCCTGGTATTCTGAGAAATAAGCTGTAAAAATATGAAGACCACAAACAAATGAACATTTGTTTAATTTTGGTGCCATGTTTCAAAATTGCAGTGGCATCTGGAAGAACAGCTAATCGGAAAGAACTGTCTAGTCTTGCTGTCAGTAAAGGAAAAAACAAATCTTTGTTTATTGAGAAAAAAAATCTACTCTAGATATATATAGAAATAGAGAGGTATATGTGGCTTATGAAATAAGAACAGTTTTAAAACCAGCCTGATAAATGAAGCTGTCCTCACCAGTATTAATTCAACAGAAGTATTGATTAATTGAGTACCAGGAGTTCTTTTAACTGCAGTGTCTTGTTGAGATTCAGTAAAATTTAAGAAATATTGGCTGGTGAAAATGATTTTCTGGATTTTACACCAGTGTAAAAACATAACTACTTATGTTGGTATTTCAATATCATATTTCTGCAGTTGTTAGATGCACAGATATTGCTGTTCACCTGATAAATGAAAAAATATTCATCAGTGTAGCTCAAATATATAAAAATCAAAGTTTATTATTCCAAGAGAAAATGTTAATCAAAGAACACATACAAATGAATTTTTGATCTTTCTAAATATTTAGCATTTTGTCAATTTACAGAGAAAAAGAGACATATTTTAAAGCTTTTTCCTTAATTAATAAATTTAATTTTGTAAAATAAAGTAGTCTAAAATTTAGTTACCTTTATTTACCTTTATTTAATTAAGCATTATGTTAAAAATAGTACCAAATTATTGTTTTTGGTTTTTATTTATTAAACTTAGGTTAAACATTATTTTTAAAATTTTTATTGTTAAGCTTTTTATCCTATCCCTTTTCATTTCCCCATATTGCAACTCAAATTGCTTTAAGAACATGAACTAGCTTTGTAAAATAATGTTTTGCTGACACAAATGACAATAATTTAAACATAGATTAAATTTCACTTTCTAATCTTAAAGGCTTTTTTAAAAATAGAAATTTGTTTGGAAAGCAATAATTTGGTGTTTACTGAACCTCAAACATTCAGAAGGAATCTTTGATCTCTTGTTCACTCTCATAAATCTCTCAGCAACAAACCATATTTTAGTAACATAAAAAATTAGAGCCACAGCCCTCCCCTTGCTGCTCAGAGAATTTTCTCTATATTAGACATTTTTAAGAAAGATTCCATCTAAAACCCCACAATATATTTTTGGAGCTAATTATAATAATATTTTATTCTTTAGGATAAGCAAGAATAAACAAATTAAAAGAAAAAATCTATAAAAGAAAAGAAAAAGATACTTTTGAAGATAATATTTGGTGATTTTATTTAGTAAATTTAATTTATACTTAAAAATAATTTCTCATTCATATTATTCTGTGATTTTTTTTTCTGAGATTGTATGGAAAAATCAGCAATTTTTTCACTTTTTTCTCTGCCATGAGTCTAAGTTTTCCATTGCAGAACTGATTAAGCACATTCAAAGGCCATCACAATATTTCCTGATAATTTTAGAGAAAACCGAAACCAAAATAAAACTTTCTGTAAACTGTTACACAAATAATAAACAACATGATTTGTATTACTTCTTTCTCTTGTCTGTTTGTTTTTGGGACAACTCTGACCATTTATCTTCCTCTAAACTGAGAATCTCATAACAAACTCCCTCATTTTCTACACATCTGTCCACACTGGCAGTAGGGTAAGCGAGGCAAATAAAAGACACCCGAGGGAGGATCACAGTGCAAGAATCACACTTGATATGTGACTAATTAGTCTCATTATTTTCCTTTTTTAAAAATTTTATTTAGATATTAAATTTAATGGAGTGACATTGATCAATAAGAGTACTAGGTTTCAGGTGAACATCTCTTTAACATTTGAACTGTTGATTGCATTATGTCCCTTTCATTCAAAGTCAAATCATTTTCTGTCACTGTAAATTTGTCCCTCTTTACTTTATTTTCTCATTGTTGTCTCATTATTTTCAATCATGACCAGGTGAGCCTGGGGTTTCGAACCAGCAACCTCAGCATTCCAGGTTGATGCCCTATCCAGTGTGCCTCCACAGGTCAGGCTACAAAACTATTTTTTGAAACATATTTTTACTCTTTGCCTGTATTCAAGAGTGGATAAGTAATATCACTTGCCCAACTACATACAATTGATAATTTTTCTTATTATGTTTTTGAGGAATTTGTAAACATCTAAAATTTTATTCAGATTCTCATGTTTAAAAGTAACTAAAAGTTATTCAGATAATAAATTGAAATTGATTCAAGTCAATAATTTGTTCTGTGAACAAGGCCATTAGTCATCAAACTATTTCATATCTGTGTTGTAATGAAATAACACCTATGTGTATATTGTAAAAATTATTGAATTATTAAATTAATTAAGCATTGCATTCTAGGATTGTACCATAAGTATAGAAATAAAGAAACCTAAAATAATGATGAGGGTACATATTTTAAATGTGGCATTGTTCTATTTCAGTGTTTTTTAAATGCCATGTTTCATTGTTTGTATCTTATCAATTTCATTTTTATAATGTTTCAGTAATGGACATCGGTATGTCCATTCCAGGAAAAAAATATCACATGAAAAATACATTTCCTAGGCCAGTGTACATCTGACCCTAACTTAAAAAATATATAAAATAGGGGATGATGTGCATAGGTTTTGCATATGCATACACACACACACACACACACGCACGCACACACACACACATACATACATGGGACAAATGAAACATTTGTGATGAAGCAAATTGTTTGCATGTGTGGCCTTATCTTTATAGCCAAAATGGCTTACTCAGTCAAACATGTGAGCAGAATCTGGCTCTAGCTCTAGAAATTATTCCAACCCCTGTCATACTGCTCACAATACTTCCCAGCTCCACTAGAATAATTTAACTCTACACGCTTGGATGTGACAGGTACTGTGTGCCTGGCTCTGTTTAAGAGTCTACGGATGATGCCATGGAAAGATTCCCCAAGGAGCTCAGAGAGCAGAGGCATAAGTGGTTACAAAATAAAATAGAGTAAAGCATAATTTATGAAGTTCATAGGGGTTCAAATGTCAAAGAGATCCTGTCCAGTTGAAAGGGGTGAGCTGACAACGGAAAAGGGTTTCTTGGAAAAGTCTTTCAAGAATACAGAGGATTTCAGTGGTGGAGGTCTTGGAGGAGAAAGCAAAAGGCAGGAAATCAGGAAAAAGAGGTGGACAGTGAGAAAAAAGAGGTAGGCTAAGAATAAGGAATAGGATTAGTGACTTGTACCTTCATTTCTTAAGTAAGACTTGAGTCAAATACACTATCAGCAAGATTGCTTTGCCATGGTAAGAACACTTCTTAACAATTTAACATGAAAATCCCTTTCATATGACTGGATCCAGCTCCTTACCGCAGGTAAGCAGAGCATTCAACATCAATGTAATTTGATGACATTACTAGAACTGATTTTATTGTTTTACATATTTTTTGAAATGAACATTTTTTTCTTTTCTATATGTGCAATAATTTAAAGTGTAACCTACCAGGGCAATCAATATTTCAATGGGCCATTATTATTTTATTCATATAGATGAGGAGTATCTATACCAAATAATTTGTTTTCCCAGAAAGGTAAATTTCTTGGCATTTTATAAACCCAAAACTCCAATTTTCTAATCAGCATTTTTATTTATCTAGAAATATTTTTGGTATTAAAAAGGAGTCAAAGCTAATCGATAAATTATTAATAATACTTCATAGAAATAGTAATTCATATATGAGTCCCTCTTTCTGAAGTTTATTGAGATTGTATCTGAACCTGTCTATTCCATTTACTCAGAGGGAAGAGTAAATTTTATCAAATATAAAAAAACTCCATAAATTAATATGTGATTGCCACAATAATTCACATATTTTTAAAAAATTAAGCTTTACTACAGTTTTATAGAGTTATATTACAATTCTTATTATTTATGAGAAAAGTAGCACTTATTATGGTAAAATAATTTACCCTCAAGCTAGTTGCCTACCAGGATGACTACTATTCAAATGCAGGCCTATTTATAATCCAAACCACATATTCTTTCCATTCTATTACAGTGGGACATTAATCTGTTCTATCAAGTAAGACATTAATCATCAAATTGTGGTGTTTTATTTATATAAATACACATGTAAATTATTTCTGGGATTCATTTATTTTTGTTTGTTCTCTATTCATTTTAGGTTGGACTGAACAATGAATTTTAAGGTCTCACTCAGGCATTTTTTATTTCATAAACAAAAGAAAGCATTTTATGTGTATTTGCTCATATCATTTGTATCCTGAAATTGATAAAACACTAAATATTTCACATCAATAAGGATATAAATTCAGTACTTAGAGAAACTGGAAATTCCAACATATTTCCCCCCAAATTTGAAATTCATTTTCTAAGGAATTTTCACCATAATTTAAAAAACATGTTTTGTTGAAAAGATAATAAAGAAATTTAATCCAAATATTTTAGATTCATTTATACTCAGGCTTATGAAAAAAAATATTTCTTTGTTAAAAGATATGACAAATAAAAGTATTTTTGAAGAGACTGAATAAATAAAGTATTTTGATTTTTCATAAATACAATGATTAATGGAGTGTCAATCAATTGAATACTTTGAGCATTATGGTTAATTTAAAACCAAAGAACGACATGTATAGGTAACACACATATAAGGCAAAAACACAGAAACAAGGAAGAAAGGGAAGAAAAAAAGAGAAAGGAAAAGGAAAAAATGGAAGAAAAGGAGAGGGAGCAGGAAGGAAAGAAAGGATAAGAGAGAAAAAGAAGGTAAATATCTGATATTTTTATATAGCTTTGTAGTTTCAAAAATATTTTTCATATATACAAACCTCACATTTCATTTACTTTTTAGGTCTCACAACTCTGAGTTAGATGTCATCAATTTATTGTATAGCCAAACACAGACATTCACATTATTTACATAGAGTGCCTCAGGTCACACAGGGAGTTGAAAGTGAAGAGCCACCTTAAAATCTTCTTGATCAATTTGGAGTATAAAATGTGGCATAGCTGTGATTTCTATCATATCTTCTGTGCTAAGTACAGGGTTTTACCTTTACACAACAGGTCTCAAACATTAGCAGGTTCGAGACTAACATGGATGTCTTATCAAAACACAGATTGGTATGCCCCATCTTCAGAATTTCTGATGGAGGAGTTGGAGGTAAGGTCAAAGAATTTGCATCTCTCTCAGATTCTCAGATGATGCAGAGGCTGCTGCCCTGAGGAACTGTCCATACAGCCAGTTTACTAGAAGGTTAATTTTTGAGTGTGTGTCCTCTGTATAGAGAGGTCTTTGCATCAGCCACTCCTGCTCACATCACGTTTGAGTTAGGACTATAAATAGGAAGCTACTTGTGCAATGAAATCCCTTTTCTTTCCTGAGTTTTAGGCTTTCCCACACCAGAGTTTACTTTAAAATTGGCCAGAGTGTTATAGCCAGAACACACACAATCCAACAACCGACAAACACCACCCCACTCCAGTTCCCTGCTCCTTGCTCCTTGCTCTAGAGGCCTTTCTGCCTTCCTTGGTCACCCAAGCAGTAGCATTTCAAGTACTCAAATTAGTACCTCTCTTGCCTCTCAGTCAAGCTGACTAATTCTTCGAAGTAAGATTTATTCCTATACATTGAGTTTTCCTTTAATATTTATCTTGTTCAATTATAAAAAATTGTTCAATAATTTGTTTCAATAATTCCTGAAAAGCAATTATTGGCTTTTAGGTTCACCAAGTAAGGGAGACCACGTGAGTGGAAAGCAGTATAGGTGACAGTCCATGGGAGGAGATTGCAGGTCAGAGCCCAGGTCAGAACGAGAAGGGGTGGTGATGACAGAAGGGGAAGGAGGGAATAGATAGGGGACAAGGTCACTGAGTCTGAGATGTGGGCAATGACATTCCCCAGAAGGGAATGTGCAATGACAAATGATGCTAGTTTCTCCTAGTGGCTGAGTCCCCACTGACAGGATAAATCTCAATGTTCACAATGCTCCCCTACCCTCTGAGACCTAAAGAGGGTGACTGGTATGGCCTCCAGTGGTCAGACTAATTTTTCCAGGGCAAGAGAAAATTCTCAAGGAAAGAGTTCATCTGATGTTCTCAGGACATCTTCAGAAAAATATAAGCTATAATAAAGTTGATTATTGATAACATTTAAAAATCATCTGAATAAAATAATATATGATAAGGCTTGAAACTGCATGAACATCTCTGAGCCGCTGGTCTGTCTAAGAAGTTCTAAAAGAAAGGACAGTCCGTTTTACCTTTTAAAAATCTCCTACACTATTTTCTTAATCTGTACCTTTAAATAACAAACAAAGACTCAAGTTCCTCCTGATTGGGGTGAAGTGAGGAAGCTGGGTCTGTGAAGCTCGTTGTCATTTATTATTCTTCAGTATCTCCCAGTGAAAAAATATTTGGATGAATGACCATGCACCTGCAAAAGATATTTCACACATTCCTTTTTGGACATTTTGTTATTTTTCTCTGAGCTGATATCTTTTCTATTCTGCAGAAAAGATTATTAAGCATTTCAAAATCATAAACATTTCACAATCAAAACTTTTAAGTACTTCAGTTATAATATTGCTATTATGGGGCTCTGAATCTTAATTTCTCTGCCTAGTAGTTATTAGTTACAATTTAGGAGAATTATCTTCATGTGTCTACCCTTGGGGCCCAATTAGGTAGGAAAGAAAATTATTCTTTATCTTGTACAATGCTCCCAAGTCTCTTAGGTCACAAATCACAGAAAGGCAATGTGGTTGCATTTTTTTCTTGGAACTCGAGAGATATTCTCAAAGCACTTTTGCCAAATGCATTAAAGTCATCAATGTGCATTTTTCCTAATATGTTATTCTTATAATTACATGAAGTTAAGCTTTTTGGATTGGGAATCATTTTTATATGTAATGTACTATCTGATCATCTCAACAATTCTATAAAATTATCCCATTTTGGAGGTAGAAAAACGAGGTTCAGGAACATGAAAGAACTTGCTTTCATCAACCAGTCAGAGGTAATGGCAAGAAATCTGGAGGCATTACAGGCTCCAAGGTTGGGCCTTTGCACGTTATCTCTCACCTGCTAATGGAAACATAGCTCTAAGATGCTTGCCTTGACAATCACAGGAGGGGAAGTGAAATGCAGACCTGGTCTGTTGCATAACACCGATTTCCAGAATCCTCTTTTTCCTCTCTTTTCCTTTTCCTCCTCCTCTTCTCTGCATTATCATTGCCCTCCTCTTTTTTTTCCCTAGAGCTAGCCTAAATTGAACATCTTAGCTGCTAGCTAAAGACAAATTCCTTAGGGGCTAAAAAAACATTACTGAAGTGGAAGATCTCGCTCACTCACCTAGATCAATGGGAGTCATGGCTATTTCTCCTTTAGGCAGGAAGGCCTAGATGTTGTTAATCATTTCCATTTATAAAACTTCCTGTGCTCTAAACAAAAATGTTCAAATATTTAAGAATAAGTTCAACCCCATAAATAGAAGTGTTATGAGCTGTCAGGCAATATTTCATCTTATTAACCATATGATGGTCCAGAAAGATGAGCTATCTCTTCCACCTGCATCGTTGACCCTCTAACATCGCAGAGATGCAGCAGCCAATGGAATATATTGGCAGCAAGGTGAGGAACAGAGGGGTGGGAGCTACTACAGCAAGATAGATGCAATGAACCAGCAGAGTGATTTTTTTAATATGTATTTTAGGCTGTAGATACAGTAACTATCAGTCAAAACCATTTGTCTTTAAACAGATTATTTTTGTCTGTTTTACTTTTGATAAATAAAAGTCTCAGGTTTATATTCTTTCTGATTTCACTGTTCCTTTTAGGTTTCACTCAGATGCAATCCAAGATAGGCTGAATAAAATCATAGCATAACCCCCTCCCTCCAACTCTCCCCTCAATCTCCAAGCCTGTCTGAGGATTTTACTTTTTAGAAAAGATGCTTTTAACCGAATGCAGATCTCTTCTGGGGATAATGAGCCTGCATTATTACCGCATGACTGTGAACTAAAATCCCTATGCATTTCTCAATGACAAAGGGAGGAGAAAGTACACTGTAAAACACATTAGTCAAAAATAGCAGCTTAGGTACATGATAGAAAAGCAGTCTACAGCAGAATAACAACACCAACACAGGACTGTATTTCTATGTAAGTGTTGGGTTGTGTCTGGAGAGCAAACTAAAAAACATTTGAAGGTCTGAAATATATGCAATAATATTTTTGTTTCTTTCTTTATTGAAACTTCTGGGTTTTCTCCAGACGACAATATAACTTCCCTCACTGATCTCAGCGCAAGAGAAAATTTCAGTGACCGACCTGAGGCTGAGACAGCAAGTGCATGGTGTTGCCCAAGATGAAATACCAACGCTGCTCTAGTTCTATAGGGATGCCGTGGGGGTCAGTCAGTATTTACCAACTTTCACGCTAAGGTGATTAAATGGCCAGGTATTCATGGAGTCAATAACAAAATGAGCAGATTATTATTCATCCAGGGCGTCTTTTCTGGGAAAACTTGAACACTTTAAGGCTGGGAGACAGGTTTTTTTGCTCCCTGTCTGTCTGGGAACCTTTTCTCTTTTTGTTTAGGAAAGACCAATGCCCATCTACATTTAGATAGCTGGCTTTAAATGTGCAGTTCTAAAGACAGGAGGGGAAAAATGAAGATTTAGGGAGCTTATAATAGGGCCCAAATGCCCCTGAGTAGCCATTTGGATTCCTCTTAATAGTATTCTCTCTCTTTGGAATTCCATAGGCTTATAACTGTCTTAGATTATGAATTTGTATTTATGTAAAGTTGCGTTACTTCACATAGGTGGGATATAAAACTGAGACTCATGGACATAGATAAAAGTGAAGTGGTTGCTGGGGGAGAGAGATGTGGGGGAGGGGTGGGAGGAAGGGAGTAATGAGGGACAAATATAAGGTGACAGGAAATGATTTGACTTTGGATGACGGGCATACAACATAACAGTTCAAATGCTATAGAAACATTTACCTAAAACCTATGTACTCTTATTGATCAATGTCACCCTCTCAAATTTAATTTTCTAAATAAAATAAAAAAAAAGTTTTGTTATTTCACCACCTCATAATCCCTTCCATGAGAAGAAAGATTTTACCTTATTTATGTTTTACCCCTAAAGCACATAGCATACTGCCATGTTCCTACTAAGTGTTTAATAAATATTTATTCACTATCTTAGCCTGGATCCCCTAGAAAATATAACCCAGTGAAAAATACTATGTGTTAATACTTCACCAGGGAGGCAGTGCATTCCCAGGGGAGCAGGGATTCAGGAAAAGAGGAGTGAGGCAAGGAAGGACAAAGAACAAATGGAAAGTGTGCATAATCTAACCGGCCACTGCTTGATGGCAAACAGCACCCAGGTCTAACTAACCTTACTAAATTGTCATCAGAGAGACCACATGAACAACTACATCACAGGGCAGTCCATCTAAGGGGAAAGAAAAGATGAATTCTTTCAATATCTTCTATCTCTCATTGACCAAAGGTTAATGGCTCCATCAGCCATGAACTCTCCTGCCCTTCCAAGTTGCCTGTACCTAGTCTCTGAGTATATCTGCACCACTTCATACCGGACTGCTGCAGGTAATCAGCAAGTTGATTAGATGCCCCACAAAGCTAGTTACCAAACATCAGTTGGAGAGAAACAGGTGGGCAAGAGCCCCATAGACAGTGAAACCAAGAGAAACTCAGGTGGAAATGAAGAGGTATCTGATATTTTGGTCAAAGTTGCTAGAGTTCTTAGACTAGGGACCATCTGTAAAGCAAGATTCCAATAAACCATTTCTGAGGCTTCCTGGGACAAATATTGCTCAATAATGCTTGTGCTATACTGCTAAGGTACTGTCTTGGAACTGGTCTTTTTTTTTATTTTTTTACCTCAAACGTTCTTAACGTTTAGAACATTACACTCTATATAAACCATATATGCTGTGAAATATCATATGTGTGCTGAAAAAAAAATGACACAACATAGTACTAAGGTCAAGTTTGTCAGTTGAACCACAGTGGAACCATATTGCTAATAATACAAAATGTTCATTTTTTCGTCAAGATTTTTGAACTGTGAAAAATGGTAAAAAAAAAATCTATGAGAATTTATATATAAACACAGATGACCATGGTGAGACAGCATATTTATTCCATACAGGTAAATACAATCTAAAAAGGTATCAAGTGAGCTTCTACTCTGATCCAGATAGGTGTTAAAACTGCATGAATGAGAAGCAACTCCACTTTCAAGTTGCTCACATTTTAGGAGAATGGGTAGACATTTATACAACTATATCTAAGTATTAGAACTTCCACACTAAATACAGACCCAATGGAGAGACTGCTTAACTAGGCCTTGGAAAGTAAGGGAAGCTTTCACAAAGGAGGTGCATTAAGATGAGGCTTTAAAGAATAAATGGAAATTTACTGGGGGGAAGAGAAAGGGAATAACATTATACAGAAGTAACTGGGAAAATCTCCTCTTCAGTAAATATTATCCCAACTGTATAAGAAATACCTATCCTTCTAGAAACTACTTTCACAGAGTGTTAGGGACTTAGGTTTTCTTCCATCCTACCCTAGGGCTGGAATTGGAATTTCAGCTGAGGTACAGAGAAAGATCCAGACTAAAGAAGTATTAGAATGAAAGCCAGAGAAGGCACCACACACCCAATGCCAGAAACTCACCTTTGACTGGTGCTTTTTCCCGTAGTGGGGCCGCCCTTCCCCTTTGTCTAGTTTCCCAGGAGACTTGAGCTGCTTACATCACTTCAGGCAATGGGTGAATGGGTGATGAGCAAATTGAAGGCACAGAGTTTGAGAAAATTCTGATGGAGTTTGACAGTTCTCATGGATTCTACCCATCCATCTCAACTCATTAAGAAGCACCTTTATGGCCCTGGCCGGTTGGCTCAGTGGTAGAGCGTCGGCCTGGCGTGCAGAGGTCCCAGGTTCGATTCCGGGCCAGGGCACACAGGAAAAGTGCCCATCTGCTTCTCCACCCCTTCCCCTCTCCTTCCTCTCTGTCTCTCTCTTCCCCTCCCGCAGCCGAGGCTCCATTGGAGCAAAGATGGCCCGGGCGCTGGGGATGGCTCCTTGGCCTCTGCCCCAGGCACTAGAGTGGCTCTGGTCGCGACTGAGTGCAGCCCCGAAGGGGCAGAGCAACGCCCCCTGGTGGGCGCGCCGGGTGGATCCCGGTCGGGCACATGCGGGAATCTGTCTGTCTCTCCCTGTTTCTAACTTCAGAAAAATACAAAAAAAAAAAAAGAAGCACCCTTATTTAAGATCTTTCATTTTTCTTTAATGGTTATTTTTAGATATGGTGGCACAGAAAAGTATAACAATTTTAAAATACATTATTCTCTTTTTTGCCTTTTTGCAAACTGATAAAAATACAGGGTGAGGCAAAGTAGGTTTATAGTTGTAAGTACACAAAACCATTTATTCTTGTAAAGTTTTTATTAATTACTGTATATTTTCCATATAAACAACTATAAACCTACTTTTGCCCCACCCTGTATATTGTCTTTTCTTGTTTTTGTTTATGAGCATTGATTTGTATATCAACTTATTTAAAAATTCATGGAGCAGTATTAAATTCTTCACCACACAGATTCACTAATACACTTTAGTGACATAGTAAAAAGAAGGGGAAAAAAGTTAAGAAAATTTTGAGGAAATTCTACAAAAAATGATAAATATTAATACATATATATTAAGTATTTGCCTATATGTTGCATTTCTCACTTTAAAAATCCTGTTTTGTCTTAGAAAACTGATTTAAAAATATGTTTTTAGAAAACCAATATACTTTGCAATCCCAAATCCATCCTTTTTGGAGGGAGAGGAACTGGAATCCAAAAATAGGTTTCATTTTACTAAGTCTGAACACCCATGTTGTTTGTTGGCAATATCTACTAAAAGAATAATCACTTATTTTTTTATTAGCATGGAAATTCCATAATATTTAAACTCTACAGCTAAATTTTTGTGGTGTATATCAACTACCTTTGGAATATATCATTTGTCTATAATACCAAATGCCAAAAATTTAACTCAAAAAATAAATGATGTTTTTCTTAGACTGAACCTTTTTTTTGCAGCATAGACACATAACTAACATGCATCACAACTATTTAATGTTAAATCCTTCAAAAGCTGCAAATTAATATAATAACAAAAACCCAGAATATTCTTTTTCTCACTTATATACATAGTCAATCCAACTTTTCTTTTCATTCAGAATTGCCCCACTCATAATTTTTGTGTTTGCCATCATGTTATGATAGGGTGAGGAGTTATCATGAAAACTGCTAGATCATTTCAGCTCCTACAAAATGCAGCAGCAGCAGTTTGCTTGTGAGCTCAGCCAGATGGATCATATTAAAGTCTGTGCACTACGGCTTGCACTGGCTACTAGGGTGTTTCTGGATGCAGTTCAAAGTGTTGCCTTTGATCTATGAAGCTATATACATTTTAAGCCAGAAACTATTTATCCTAAAATCACCCACAGTGGGCAATTTGAAACAGGGAACCATTGTTAAAGCTGCTAGCATCATAACTCAAAGTTAGGACCTTTCGCAATCAAATCTACCAAGTTGCCATTACCTGGAAAACTCAGCTGCACTTGACTGGATGGTCTAATATAAAAGATAAAGCTACAACCCTTCCATAACATAATATTTCATGTACTTAAAATAAATAAATTAAGTGAAATGCTTTTGAATATTTAATTTAGACTTTAATATACTATACATGTTGATTAAAGTATATAATTTTCTAAAAGAAAAAACAGAACCTCTTTTTTAAAACTCTGAATAAGGATTTTATGAAAAATATTTATTATTATTTTAGAGCTCACAAATTAAAAATAAATTAATCTGAATAGTTCATTGTCTTTTTTATTAAAGAAAAAAAGAGATTGCATGCAGATAAGTCTCCCTAAAACAAAAAAGAATTAAAATTACCCACCATTCTACCACCTAGTTATTCCAGAATGTTTATAATGGTCTTGAATTTATTTAAGGGCTATATACCCATTATTAAATAAATTAAAAGGCATTTATCAGCTAGCTAGTTATTTACTTATTCATTGATTTATTCATCAAGTAAAACACAGTGCTACAGACTGAATTAAAGAAACAGAGAAGATTTGGAGGTCCTGGCCGGTTGGCTCAGCAGTAGAGCATTGGCCTGGCGTATGGAAGTCCAGAGTTCTATTCCTGGCCAGGGCACACAGAGGTGCCCATCTGCTTCTCCCCCCTCCCCCCTATCCTTTCTCTCTGTCTCTCTCTTCCCTTCCCTCAGCCAAAGCTCCATTGGAGCAAAAAGTTGGCCCTGGTGCCGAAGATGGCTCCATGGATGGCTCCATGGCCTCTGCCTCAGGTGCTAAAATGGCTCTGGTTGCAATGGAGCAATGCTCCAGATGGGCCAAGCATTGTCCTCTGGTGGGCATGCCAGGTGGATCCCAGTCGGGTGCATGCAGGAGTCTGTCTGCCTCCCCTCACTTCTCACTTCGAAAAAATACAAAAAAAAAAAAAAAAAAGAAAGAGAGATTTGGAAACAGATCTGAATTAATATTAAAAAATTATATAATAATTAATTATACTAAATGAACTATAGTATCATAATTATAATATTTGAAGTATGTATTTTTAAAAATGTAGTAGCCCAGAGGACAGTAGCTAACTCTGTTTGAAGCAAGGAGTCAAAGTTGAATTTATAAAAATAATGAAACTAAAGCTAGATCTTGAAGACTGAGTTGAACCATTAAGCAGTCATGAGTGGAAGGAAGAGGAAAAACACTAATGCTGGGACCAGATTGCTTGGATTCAAATCCCAGCTCTACTATAACACATGCTATTTGGGTGACCTTCTAACAGGTTACTCAATTAGTCTGTGCTTCAGTTCCTCCATCTTTGCAAAACAGGGGTAATAGTATTGACTTCAAGGATTTTGGGGGGAATTAAATGAGTTAACCTTCTTAGTGTCTTTAGAACAGCATTATTATGAGTTATTATTATGGAAATATGTGAAATATCAGGATACATTTGAGGAATTGCAGGTATGGCCCTTGAGTACATAAATGAGCTGGGGGGCTGCAGAAAATAAGGCTGTAGGGTCAAATAATGAACAAGCTTAATTATATGCCATGCTAAGGGGTTTGGAGTTTATTCTATAGGCAGAGGAGGGCCAATGGACTCTTTACGGCAGAGGATGGATATAATATTGTTTGCATATTACAAAAGAATTTTAGTAGCAATGGAAAGAATGAATCATCAGAGGAAAGAGATTGGAGGTAGAGGTAAGATTTCATGAATTTCACCACAATCATATTTAACAGCACTAAGAGGCCCTGATTGCATTTCCCAAGTTTTTAATGAAATGCTAAAAAAAGTTTAATGTTACCGAAAGAGAGGGGCAAACAACATAAAGAACAGTCACATCAATGCCACTTCTATTCTTCCTTTCCTATAAAATACTGCATATATCTTTAAAGCTCAATTTACATCTCAGCTCCTTGAGGTCTCCTTTAATGATTCCAGGCTTATGGCCAAGGCTGTCCCTCATTTAAGTCTCTAGAGAAGAGAGCAAAGCCATAGATCTAAATATATTCAGAAACTGAAAGAAATAGATTTTGATTAATTAATATCAGGAAAATAGTACAGGATAAGTTGTGTGGAAAGGAGAATGAGATCTATTCTGGAAAGAAGGAATCAGAAGTAAGAAGGCACAGGGAGAGAAAGAAATCTTGAATTTTAATGAACTAAGAAGACCAACTCTGCTAGAATCAGAGACTGTGTTAGAAGCTCACAGGAATAAATATGAGCATAGTTTAAACATGAAAGATAAAAGTGCCAATGTAATATTTTCTTTCCCTAGTTTGTAGGCAGGCAAAACACCACTTGTGTTTTGGTTTGTTTTGGCTTTTGCTTCTCTTATATTTGCACATTTGTCAATCTACCTTATCTAAACTTTTATTTTTACAATTTTTTGAATAAAATTAGAAGTTTATTTTACTACAATACTTTTTGCAGTTCACTTTTTATATCTGTTGATAAGTTCACCTTTTAAACTCAGATAATATAAGAAAATAATCCATATTTTTATAACTAATCTCTACTGCAACTACTGGCAGACATTAGAGCCATTTTATGTGTAAAATGTAGATACATAACTTTTTTTCTATTAAAATACAAAATCTCCTTCTCAGACCTAATAAATATGAACATTGACTTAAGGGCTCCAGTCTTTTAAATAACACTTTGAATAACACTTCCAAATAACACGTCTAGTCTATATTAAAAATTAACTGCAAACTTTCTCTGAAAGAAATTCTACACCAGGGAAATGGAGAAAGGAAAATCTCTGGTGAGCAGCAAGGGGTGGGAATACTGAGTGGTGATCCATCTCTGAATTAGAACTTATAATAAACCAGCTGCCTGATCTGGTATAGGGTTTTTCAGACTCAGGCTGGGTAGTGGAAAATGTTAAGGAGAAATTTTCCATTCATCTTACATACTTCATTGCTTAGAAATATGAACCACCTGTAACAGGAGCCCCAGGGGATTAACAAAAGTCGTGCAGATTACCCATTAATGACTCAGACCCCCTCCTGTTTGAAATTCAGCCCTTTTTCCCCCTCTGAACATTTCATGATCTCCTCCACTAATTATTTGGAATTCGTTTGTAATAAATGCCTTATGTTCCCCTACTGAGGCATGCTTGTTCACTAACATTTCACTTTTTCTGTGTGATGTGAGCACCACAATAGAATTCCAAATGAAGAAAAGATAAACTTTTGGTTGAGTTGTGTTTGTTTTAGAAAAGGAGAGGAAATAAAAGTGTTTATTTGGCTGGGCTGAGCGGTCTGGTCATTGCATTCTCTCCAGTGATTCGTTCATATTCTACTTCACTACAGACTGGAAATATAAATATATTCTTTTAATTTGGGGGGAGAATCTAACTTGTCATTGGACTGAACATACAAAGCTTTAAATAATTTATTTAGAGATACCATTCTATTGTTTATTTAGTCAACACACACACACACACACACACACACACACACACACACACACACACACTTGGATCCAGGACTTTAGCAGTTACTGAGCATCAGCCTTTGTCTATAGCACTATGCCATTATTTTCAGATATCTGCATTAGTGTCTCTAAAAAGTATTCTCTCTGTTTCTGTATGTGTGAAGTGCATCAAATGTATTTCATGTTCAGGGATAACGTAAAGAGGTGCAGTTCATTTCCCACTAATAAACAGATAAAAGATCATTTGGTCACTGCTCTATCAACTACTAGGAAATTTAGTTCCACGGAGGATATTTGACAATGATGGACAGATTTCTGCTTCTCACAAATGGTAGTGTGCTATGTTTTTAGTGGATAGAGGCCAGAGGAATCTACTAAACATCTTACAATACACAGGAAATTCTCCTACCACAAACACTATCTGGCTGCAAATGTCAATAGTGCTGGGATTGAGAATGCTGATCTAGACAAAGTGATTTACCATCTCTGAACTTACATTTAATCACATGTGAAAAGTAATCTATTCATGCTACATAAATGCTTGTGTTTTTCTTTTCCTGTTAGGGGTTATGGACTGTTAATTATATTTAAAATTTATTAACATCTTTAAAGAGCACAACTTCTGAGATTTCAAAAACACAGAAAGCCATCTCGTGGATATACAACAATGCTTTCAAAATGGAGCGGAATAATTTACATGCTATCTGGATGCAAGAGTTTCTTATTTATTTATTTATTTATTTATTTTTATTTTTATTTTTTCTTCTTTTCCAAGTGAGAGGAAGAGAGATAGTGAGACAGACTCCTGCATGCACCCTGACCAGGATCCACCCAGCAACCCTGTCTGGGGCTGATGCTCTGTTTTTATAGTCTGTATGTCCCTAAAAAATTAGACCACTGATTACCCATTTACTCATTCATGTCTAATCTAACTTGCTACATGTATATCCAGGAAAATGCTTGATATTTTTGAAAAAATTAAAAAATGCTATCAGCTCTGTTTGGGGGAATATAGCAGTGAAAAATACAATACAGGGCCCTGGCCGGTTGGCTCAGCGGTAGAGCGTCGGCCTAGCGTGTGGAGGACCCGGGTTCGATTCCCGGCCAGGGCACACAGGAGAAGCGCCCATTTGCTTCTCCACCCCTCCGCCCACGCTTTCCTCTCTGTCTCTCTCTTCCCCTCCCGCAGCCAAGGCTCCATTGGAGCAAAGATGGCCCGGGCGCTGGGGATGGCTCTGTGGCCTCTGCCTCAGGCGCTAGAGTGGCTCTGGTCGCAACATGGCGACGCCCAGGATGGGCAGAGCATCGCCCCCTGGTGGGCAGAGCGTCGCCCCTGGTGGGCGTGCCGGGTGGATCCCGGTCGGGCACATGCGGGAGTCTGTCTGTCTCTCCCCGTTTCCAGCTTCAGAAAAATGAAAAAAAAAAAAAAGAAAAAGAAAAATACAATACAATTTCCCACTTTAATGTGGCTTACATTTAAGAAAGGAAGATGTTTTTATTTAAAAAATCAATAAATATAATAATTTTAACTAAATACATAAAAAATAAATAAAATAACACAGACCAAAATAACATAGAACAACTGACAGTAAACTGACAGATAGGGAAATAAGAAAAGTCTTCTCTGAAGAGGCAACATTTGAGTTCATCCTTGATATATGGTAGAATTGGCCGCACAAGTATATGCCAGGAGTACTTTCTAGAAAGAAGAATTAAGCTTAGTGATATCTAAGGAATGTCAATAAGACCCAGTATGACTACAGTGTGAGAAATGGAAAGCAATGTAGCAATGAGTCAAAGGATAATCAGAGGTCTAATTTTTTAGGGACATATAGAGTATAAAAACAGGTTTAAATTTTTTGCTAGTACAGTAGGAAGCCATTGGAGTGTATTTAAGTGGAAGAATGACATAATCTGAGTTAAGATTAAATACAATTTTTAATTAGTCTGTAGAAAATTGACTATATGGAGTGAATAATAAAAACAGAGAAACAAGATGGTAAATTATTGCAGGATCCGGGGAAGATATAATGGTTCTCTAGAACCAGAATATTGTCATGAGGAAAATAAGAGAGATTGAACTTGGGATATAGATATTGGAAGTAGGCCTGGCATAAATTGGATATGAGTATTGAGGCAGAAAAAAGAGTTAAAGATAGATATGTTAGAAACCTGGTCTTGACATTTGCTAGCCATAAAATCTCTGATAAGTATTCACCATTCTGGAAAAAAAAAAATGAGTTTTCTTATCTTTTAAACCAGGACAATAATGTCTAGAACTGATACTATTCTAAAAGGCAAATTTTGTACCATGTCTAGTAGGGTACCTCAAACTCAATGGGTATTTAATACATAAAATACTTTCAAGAATTTTGAAAAGTAGTTATTCAGAAAACTACAATTTATTATGTAGTGCACTGTGACTTCTGAAGGACGTTTAATAAAATTTATTCTGATATTTGGGAAAGGGTGAAACATTCCTGACCTGGTAATAGTAATTATATATAGTCATATCTGAATGAATGACTGTACCAAACAAGCATTGATACCTGGACTGCTGCCATCTGGAAAGATGTCTTTTCTGCTGTGGTGCCCATGCCTCCACCCTTGGCCAGGCAAGTGTTCAACATTTCGATAACACTTGGATGAAGAAAGCAAAGAACTGATTATTGATGTTGTAGATGATATAAGACTAGAAGAGAGAGTTAATAGGGGATATGTTGAAATCAAAACTCAGAATATTCTCAACAGGCTGACAGTATGGGCCAGAAAAAACAAGGAGAAATCAAAAAGCTAGAAACAAGAAGTTCTACATTTCTGTTAAAAAAATTAACCTCACACATACTGGATTAGCAGCAATTCATGTGAAAGGATTTGGCAGTTAGAGTTGACTGCAAGGTCAGAATGAACTTGCAGCAGGACTTAGTTGCTAAAATAGTAAAGATAGCTTTAGGCTGTGTTAAGAGAATTGGGTATCAAGAACAAGAGAAGGCAGGGTTCTATTGTGTTCTGTTCTGATCAAAGCCATCTGAAGCATGTCTATTTTTTGATGCCATGATTTATTCTTATATTATCGAGTAGCTACACTGTGTCATTTAAGATTAAGATTGAAGATGACGTCAGAGTAATGGCGGAGTAGGAAGCGATACCGATAAATCTCCCCCAAAACTCAACAAGATCTTCAACCAGAAACAGAAAAACCTATACTTGGAGCTTCCAGATTCTTCGCAATACACCCAAAGGTATGATTGAGTGAAAAATTGGCTAAATATATAACCAAACCCCGAAGGAAATAGGGAGTAAGAAATGCTCCGCCTTCCTCACTAACCTAAACAGGGCGGCTTTTTCTGGTAACTGTGAATATAGAAACTGAGGCGGGCAAAGGGGGTGAATAGATCCAGGCCGCCGCAGCAAAAACGGCCGAACCAGGCTGTGGCTCAGAGATCCAAGCCGAGGAAAATCTGATCCTGTGGCAACCCGGGCAATACAAGCTAACACTCGCGCCAAACCCAAACAAAGAAAGACAAGCGGAGCGGCCATTTTACCCGGTCTCCTGGTCGGTGCGCAGTTAGTGGAAGAGAGATTTCTTCCTAAGCCGCGGAAGTGGGTGCCCGTGTTGCCCCACGGAGAGGCAGGGTGAGAGGCCTTTCTGTGGGCTGAGGGCAGAGTCTCTGGGCAGCCCCAGCGCCCTGGGAAAGCCACGCATGGGAGGGAGTGAGAACTAATCCCAACGGTGGAGATTTTCCGTGCTAGAGGCTGTTTCACTCAGAGGGAACCGCGGCCGGCCTCATATCCGGGTTTGCGCGCGCAGATAAGGAGTGAGCGATTCCTCCGAGTGCCTCGGCAGTGCGCGCCCGTGTTATCGCACAGAGGGGCAGAGTCAGGGGCCTTTGTGTGGGCCAAAGCGGAATCTCGGGCCGCCCCAGCGCCTTGCAAAAGCCGCACACGGGGACGGAGCGAGACTCAATTCCAACGCTGCAACTTTTCCCTGCGGTTGGGGGTTTCACTCAGAGCGTGAGACTGCTGGCCGGATATCCTGGTTGCAGACAGTGAGTGAGAGTTTCCTCCAAGCGCCCCGGAAGTGGGCGCCCGCTTGTGTTACCGGATAGAGTGGCAGAGCCAGAGGTCTTCGAGTGGGCGGAAAGCCCGCCTGATTATGCTAGCAGCTCTGACTAACTGAGCCTTACCCAGAGCCCTGTGCTGAGTGGAAATAGAGTGGGGAGTTGCCAGCAATTTGAGCCTCTTACTATCCAGGCAGAGGCAGCAGCAACCCCATACCTGGACTATCAGGCTACTAATTGAGGAAGGAAAGACTAGGAGAAAGGCTCCAGGAACACGGACTCTCTCACTGTCGGAGCCTATAAATGCTAATGAGCCTCGACTCCCAACGAGAATAAAGCACAATACATGACATTGCCATAGAGACTTATCAACTGCACACCTCTACCTGAGCGTGCCAAAGGGGCAGAACCCGGGGTACAGAGTCACCGACCAGGAAGAGGGAGAGAAAAGAAAAAGCAAGAAGATAACCTCTCAAAATCAAGAATAATCTGCAGACTTTATAACCTATCCCATTTTATTATATTTGTTCGTTTGTTTCTCTTATCTTCATTCTTGAGACTTTTTTTTTCCTCCTCCAATTTGGCCGATTAACTCTCTACCGGTCTTACTCTCTCTTCTCCCTGAACTACACTACCCATAAGTGTTACATCTCCCATTATCATTTCTCTTCTCTTCCTTTCTCTCTATGAGGGTTGCACTCCAAAACCCTTAACTCTCTCTCTCTCTCTCTCCTTTCTTTTTTCTTCTTTTAGTGGTTCCCTCTTTTTTTCTCTCTCTCTCTTTCTTTTCTCCCTCTATATTAGTTTCTTCCTTTCTCCTTTACATCTCCTCTCATTCAAACCTCAATAACAAACAAATTATCTTATCTGGGACTCAAACCTATGTTTGTGGCATTTTGGGGGGTTTTTACTTCACCTTTTTAACGCACTAGCAGTGCTCTCATCCCTGGCTCTCCATATTATCTAGTTCTTGTTCCACTAAATACAATAGTAAGTTTTTAATTTGTCCCCCCATTTTTCCATTTTCCTCTTATTCCTCTCATCATAACTCTTAGAAAACCAACACCTAAAAGCAAATCATTTTATTCTTGACCCAAATTTTTTCCTTATTTGCTTTTTGTGGGTCCATACGCTCTTTTTTTTTCTTTTTTCTTTTTTTTTTTTTTTCTTTTTTTTTTTTTTTTTTCTTTCTCTCTTTTTTGCCCCTTTATTACTTTTCCCCAATTCAGGCCCTCCATCACAGGCATTGTTTGTTATAACTCACAGTCCACCACAAGATTTTCTCAAGAAAGAGGGGAGAGGAGAGGAGAGGAAAAAAAGAGGGGGGGAATAATTTCCTTTTTTAAAAAATTTTTATTTTATTTTATTTTTCTTTATTTCATTATTAATTTTTTTTAAAAAAACAACTCTTTTTGATTTGTTATTTTTTTATTTTTTTTAACTTTTTATTCTTTATTAAATCTCATTAATACTATCAACAAAACCACCCTCAGATGCCATTAAGGAAGAGAAAATCGAATATCATGGATACAAAAGAAAGAGAGGTAACACAGCTAGATGAGGAAAAATCTATGGAGAAAAAATTTAATATATTGGAAACCTTGGAGCTAAATGACAGAGAATTCAAGATAGAAATCCTAAAAATCCTCCGAGATATACAAGAAAACACAGAAAGGCAATATAGGGAGCTCAGAAAACAACTCCATGAACACAAAGAATATATGTCCAAGGAAATTGAAACTATAAAAACAAATCAAACAGAGATGAAAAACTCAATTCACGAGCTGAAAAACGAAGTAACAAGCTTAGCTAATAGAACAGGTCAGATAGAAGAGAGGATTAGTGAAATAGAAGACAAGCAACTTGAGGCACAACAGAGAGAAGAAGAAAGAGACTCAAAAATTAAAAAAAAATGAGATAGCCCTACAAGAATTATCTGACTCCATCAAAAAGAATAACATAAGAATAATAGGTATATCAGAGGGAGAAGAGAGAGAAAATGGAATGGAGAACATACTTAAACAAATAATTGATGAGAACTTCCCAAGCCTGTGGAAAGAACTAAAGCCTCAAGTTCAAGAAGCAAACAGAACTCCAAGTTTTCTTAACCCCAACAAACCTACTCCAAGGCATATCATAATGAAATTGACACAAACCAACAGCAAAGAAAAAATTCTCAAGGCAGCCAGGGAAAAGAAGAATACAACATATAAAGGAAGGCCCATTAGATTATCATCAGATTTCTCAGCAGAAACTCTACAAGCTAGAAGAGAGTGGACCCCAATATTTAAAGTCCTGAAAGAGAGGAACTTTCAGCCACGAATACTATACCCATCAAAGCTATCCTTCAAATACGAAGGAGAAATAAAAACATTCACAGATACAGAAAAGATGAGGGAATTTATCATCAGAAAACCCCCACTCCAGGAATCACTAAAGGGGGTTCTCCAATCAGATACAAAGAACAAAAAAAAACAGAGCCACAAGTAAAAGCTCCAAGAAGAACACAATAAAACCAAATTTAAACTGTGACAACAACAAAAAGAAAGAGGGGGAGAAGACGGAGATTAACAGTAGCAAAGGACGATGGAGTGCAAAAGTACTCACAAAATAGTTCGCTACAATGAACAGGGTAGGGACCCTTTTCATTACTCAAAGGTAACCACCATTGAAAAAACCACCACAGAAGCACATGAGATAAAAAAGATAGCAACAGAGGAAAGATGTATGGAATACAACCAAATAAAAACAAAAGATAGAAAAACGAAAGAGAAGGATCAAACAAGACACAAAACTAACAGAAAGCAAGATATAAAATGGCAATAGGGAACTCACAAGTATCAATAATTACACTAAATGTAAATGGATTAAACTCACCAATAAAAAGGCACAGAGTAGCAGAATGGATTAAAAAAGAAAATCCAACTGTATGCTGCCTACAGGAAACTCATCTAAGTAACAAGGATAAAAACAAATTCAAAGTGAAAGGCTGGAAAACAATACTCCAAGCAAATAACATCCAAAAAAAAGCAGGTGTAGCAATACTCATATCGGATAATGCTGACTACAAGACAGGAAAAGTACTTAGAGACAAAAATGGCCATTTCATAATGGCTAAGGGGACACTGAATCAAGAAGACATAACAATTCTTAATATATATGCACCAAACCAAGGAGCACCAAAATATATAAGACAGCTACTTATTGATCTTAAAACAAAAACTGACAAAAATACAATCATACTTGGAGACCTCAATACACCGCTGACGGCTCTAGATCGGTCATCCAAACAGAGAATCAACAAAGACATAATGGCCTTAAACAAAACACTAGAGCACCTGGATATGATAGACATCTACAGGACATTTCATCCCAAAGTGACTGAGTATACATTTTTCTCCAGTGTACATGAATCATTCTCAAGAATTGACCATATGTTGGGCCACAAAAACAATATCAGCAAATTCAGAAAAATTGAAGTTGTACCAAGCATATTTTCTGATCATAAAGCCTTGAAACTAGAATTCAACTGCAAAAAAGAGGAAAAAAATCCCACAAAAATGTGGAAACTAAACAACATACTTTTAAAAAATGAATGGGTCAAAGAAGAAATAAGTGCAGAGATCAAAAGATATATACAGACTAATGAAAATGACAATACGACATATCAGAATCTATGGGATGCAGCAAAAGCAGTGATAAGAGGGAAGTTCATATCGCTTCAGGCATATATGAACAAACAAGAGAGAGCCCAAGTGAACCACTTAACTTCCCACCTTAAGGAACTAGAAAAAGAAGAACAAAGACAACCCAAAACCAGCCGAAGAAAGGAGATAATAAAAATCAGAGCAGAAATAAATGAATTAGAGAACAGAAAAACTATAGAAAAAATTAATAGAACAAGGAGCTGGTTCTTTGAAAAGATCAACAAAATTGACAAACCCTTGGCAAGACTTACCAAGGAAAAAAGAGAAAGAACTCATATAAACAAAATCCAAAATGAAAGAGGAGAAATCACCACGGACACCGTAGATATACAAAGAATTATTGTAGAATACTATGAAAAACTTTATGCCACTAAATTCAACAACCTAGAAGAAATGGATAAATTCCTAGAAAAATACAACCTTCCTAGACTGAGTCAAGAAGAAGCAGAAAGCCTAAACAGACCTATCAGTAGAGAAGAAATAGAAAAAACCATTAAAAACCTCCCCAAAAATAAAAGTCCAGGCCCTGACGGCTATACCAGCGAATTTTATCAAACATTCAAAGAAGACTTGGTTCCTATTCTACTCAAAGTCTTCCAAAAAATTGAAGAAGAAGCAATACTTCCAAACACATTTTATGAGGCCAACATAACCCTCATACCAAAACCAGGCAAGGATGGCACAAAAAAAGAAAACTACAGACCAATATCTCTAATGAATACAGATGCTAAAATACTAAACAAAATACTAGCAAATCGAATACAACAACATATTAAAAAAATAATACATCATGATCAAGTGGGATTCATCCCAGAATCTCAAGGATGGTTCAACATACGCAAAACGGTTAATGTAATACACCATATCAACAAAACAAAGAACAAAAACCACATGATCTTATCAATGGACGCAGAAAAGGCTTTTGATAAAATACAACACAATTTTATGTTTAAGACTCTCAACAAAATGGGTATAGAAGGAAAATATCTCAACATGATAAAGGCCATATATGATAAACCATCGGCTAACATCATATTAAATGGCACTAAACTGAAGGCTTTCCCCCTTAAATCAGGAACAAGACAGGGTTGTCCACTCTCTCCACTCTTATTTAATGTGGTACTAGAGGTTCTAGCCAGAGCAATCAGACAAGACAAAGAAATAAAAGGCATCCATATCGGAAAAGAAGAAGTAAAGGTATCACTTTTTGCAGATGATATGATCCTATACATCGAAAACCCCAAAGAATCCACAAAAAGACTACTAGAAACAATAAGCCAATACAGTAAGGTCGCAGGATACAAAATTAACATACAGAAGTCAATAGCCTTTCTATATGCCAACAATGAAACAACTGAGAAGGAACTCAAAAGAATAATCCCCTTCACGATTGCAACAAAAAAAATAAAATACTTAGGAATAAACATAACAAAGAATGTAAAGGACTTATATAATGAAAACTATAAACCATTGTTAAGGGAAATCGAAAAAGATATAATGAGATGGAAGAATATACCTTGTTCTTGGCTAGGAAGAATAAATATAATCAAGATGGCTATATTACCCAAAGCAATATACAAATTTAATGCAATTCCCATCAAAATTCCAATGACATTTTTTAAAGAAATAGAGCAAAAAATCATCAGATTTATATGGAACTATAAAAGACCCCGAATAGCCAAAGCAATCCTAAAGAAAAAGAATGAAGCTGGGGGCATAACAATACCTGACTTCAAACTCTATTATAGGGCCACGACAATCAAAACAGCATGGTATTGGCAGAAAAATAGACACTCAGACCAATGGAACAGAATAGAAAGTCCAGAAATAAAACCACATATATATAGTCAAATAATTTTTGATAAAGGGGCCAACAACACACAATGGAGAAAAGAAAGCCTCTTCAATAAATGGTGCTGGGAAAACTGGAAAGCCACATGCAAAAGAATGAAACTGGACTACAGTCTCTCCCCCTGTACAAAAATTAACTCAAAATGGATCAAAGATCTAAACATAAGACCTGAAACAATTAAGTACATAGAAGAAGACATAGGTACTCAACTCATGGACCTGGGTTTTAAAGAGCATTTTATGAATTTGACTCCAATGGCAAGAGAAGTGAGGGCAAAAATTAATGAATGGGACTACATCAGACTAAGAAGTTTTTACTCAGCAAGGGAAACTGATAACAAAATAAACAGAAAGCCAACTAAATGGGAAATGATATTTTCAAACAACAGCTCAGATAAGGGCCTAATATCCAAAATATACAAAGAACTCATAAAACTCAACAACAAACAAACAAACAATCCAATAAAAAAATGGGAAGAGGATATGAATAGACACTTCTCCCAGGAAGAAATACAAATGGCCAACAGATATATGAAAAGATGCTCATCTTCTTTAGCTATTAGAGAAATGCAAATCAAAACGGCAATGAGATACCACCTCACACCTGTTCGATTAGCTGTTATTAGCAAGTCAGGTAATAGCAAATGTTGGAGAGGCTGTGGAGAAAAAGGAACCCTCATACACTGTTGGTGGGAATGTAAAGTAGTACAACCATTATGGAAGAAAGTATGGTGGTTCCTCAAAAAACTGAAAATAGAACTACCTTATGACCCAGCAATCCCTCTACTGGGTATATATCCCCAAAACTCAGAAACATTGATACGTAAAGACACATGCAGCCCCATGTTTATTGCAGCATTGTTCACAGTGGCCAGGACATGGAAACAACCAAAAAGCCCATCAATAGATGACTGGATAAAGAAGATGTGGCACATATACACTATGGAATACTACTCAGCCATAAGAAATGATGACATCGGAACATTTACAGCAAAATGGTGGGATCTTGATAACATGATACGAAGCGAAATAAGTAAATCAGAAAAAAACAGGAACTGTATTATTCCATACGTAGGTGGGACATTATAGTGAAACTAAGAGACATTGATAAGAGTGTGGTGGTTACGGGGGGGAGGGGGGAATGGGAGAGGGATAGGGGGTGGGAGGGGCACAAAGAAAACAAGCTAGAAGGTGACAGAGGACAATCTGACTTTGGGTGGTGGGTATGCAACATAATTGAACGACAAGATAACCTGGACTTGTTATCTTTGAATATATGTATCCTGATTTATTGATGTCACCCCATTAAAAAAATAAAATTATAAAATAAAAAAAAAAAAAAAAAAAAAAAAAAAAAAAAAAAAAAAAGATTGAAGTAATGCAAAATTATATCAAGCAGAAATTCCATTCTCAAAATGTCACAGTAGACTAAGAAAAAACTGACATATATGTAAATAATTAACATACAAGAGAGAAACAAAAATCTTTTAGGGTAGACAGCAATAAAAAATAATGCTGATGCTTGGAATAAAAATTGATCACTAACAATGGTGAATAAGAAACTGAACTTCATTCTGTAGGCAATGGAGCAGCCATTGGAAATGTCTTCATTGAGAAATGATACAATCAAGGCTGTGTTTCAAGAAAGAAAGAAAAGAGAAACAAATAGCCAGCAATGTACACATTAGTTCCTATGATTGATCTTCACTGTGTTGTGGCTGTATGATTTAGCTACTTGAGTCAGAACCAGGAAAAACTGATGGAAATTGCAAGGAGACAGATTTTAATATAATGAATTTATTTCCATCATGTTGTTCATGATAAAAGAACTACTGGTAGACAAATGACCAATCTTTTCAGTGAAAGAATTAAAAAAAGACTAGATAGCCATGCCTCAAGCCCTGCATGAGCTAATGCAGTGGTTAATCTTGGGGTTCTTTTCCAGTCCTAGAGATCTTGGAAGTCTGTGTTTCCATGGCATAGTATTATGTTGATTAATTTCATTAACAAAATTTGGGGAGCATAATTATTTGTGTATTTTGTTAGCTTCAAATATGTCCTTTTTATCATCCCAAAATACTACTTTGTACTTTTAAACCTATTATCTTTTAATCACAAGATCATGTCAAGAACTTGTTCTAACTTCTATTGTCACATTGTTTGATTTTAATTCATTACGCATTATGTTTTGATCAAATGATTTTGTTCATTAACTTTGTTTTTAGTTCCAACTTATCTTCCCAAATGACAAATGAGCTCTAAAATCTTCCTTTCAAAATATACACTTCATAAGAAAAAAAGTTATTAACCACAATTGTATGTGGTTTTGGATAATCAATACATCTAATGGGATATATCTGTATCCTATGTTCTGTCTATGTTAAACATACCCAGAATAACGGGTGTATAGAAATAGTCATTTGGCTTTCTAATAGAGGAGTTGAATTTCAAGAACAATGATGAAATATAATAATAATTTATATCACAAATTATTATTCTGATTTTTTTTAACATTTTCAACCAAATAATGTTTTTCCAAGCTTGTGTTCCTTCTCAATATCGTCCAAAAATCAAAACAAAACAAAACACCAAAGCATTGGCAATAAAACCACTGCCACTTTTACACTAGGCTAAGTAAGAAATCAATCACCATTCTGTCACAGGCAAGGAAACATCTACAAAACAACAGGAAAAGGGACCACAGCACAGGCTCGCAATGATAAATTACACTGTGGCCAGTGCACGCAACTAAAGCAACAGTGGTCTGATTAATGGCTCTTCCACATAACGCTGCAGAATGAAAAAGAAACTTTGCAAGTTTTCATTAGGGAGTGTTTTTAGTACACCCAGAGGCCCAGTGAGAGTAAGAACTTGTATGAGAAGTTTCTTTCTTTAAAAAATGCCTTGAATACATTTGGTTTAATATTTATTAACACAAGACTTACTCAGAACATTAGACTTCTACGTGTGCTTTACTTATAAAGAAAAAATAAACAATGGCCAGTTTAAGTAAAATATATGTTGTTTTTCAGAATCCTATATAGTAACAGAAAATATGACTTTGTTGCAAAAAGCTAATTTACTAATGACACTTGTGACATTTAAAGACAGTTTCCTAACAAATAAAAATTAAATTCAGATGTTAGATAAAACAACTAAACACAACTGTGAAATTGCTAGCAATTCCCTATTCATAGGAGTGAGTGCAAGTTTGAGTTTTTATTTTAAATTTTATTTGTTTTCACAGTTTTCAAATTTTTATTTTTAAAACAATGTCTCAATTAACCTTCATTTCAGCAGCAAGACTACCCTCTATTTCTTTGTGTTTGATGACACTGACCATTTTGAAGAGTATATTAGTCAGATATTTTTTAATCACCAAATTGAGATTTGTTTGTTAGTTTCTTCAAGGTTATACTGGAATTAAGAAGAACACGGGGTTAAAATGCAATTTTTCTCACATCACATCAAGGGTACATACTATCAACACAACTTACCACATTTGATGTTAACCTTGATTAACTAATAGCTAACATAGTTTTTCAAGTTTCTCCACTTTAAAATTACTTTTTCTCTCCTTTCATACTTTTTTGGAAAAAGTCACTATAAGCAACCACAGTGAAATAAGTGAGGAGTTATACTTTGTTTCAAAATTATACTAAAATTAATCACCAATTTCCTAGGAAAGCTGCAGCAACATATGGTAGCACCTTGGTTGTGGCTATCACCTTTGACATAGAGGTAACAATACGTCAGCTAATGCTGTCATATTTGGGTCCTCTCCCAGGTCCCACCCACATGGCTTCTAAGAACAGCTGTGACCCCAGGACCTAGGCCTAAAGAGACATGAATGTGCTGAATGAGTCTGTTTAGGAGAATAGATGCCAAAATTATACAACTCATTACTTCCTCATCTTTAGTTCCTTCCTTTTGCTTCGTTGGCTAAAATTTATTCCACTTGTAAATTAATTCTGGTCATTGTCTCTCCAAGTATACTTTTATTACTCTGTTTTATTTCATAACTGTTTTATTCCCAAGTCTCCTTTTACAGATTACTTATAATGATTTAGTAAAAAATCTTATTAGCTAAACCTTATGCAAGATCATGTTGATTGTGTCTTACTTCTATATATTGCTGATCACACCCTTATGTGTCATGTGCTAAAATTGAAATATGAAATTCTTTGAGAAAAGAGTAAAACAGCAACTATTTCCATCCTGCTACTATTACAAACTGATTTTTTTTAAAATGTACACTTTATATAATACTAATGAAAAGGAAATTTTCAAAAGTTCAATGACAATTTTATTTTTGTTTGTATATTATACTGGTTTATATATATTGCATTTTCTTTCAAAAATAAGTGCTGAATCTATATATAATCCTTATTCTCTGGACCAGATGCTGAAGACAATAAAGAATGGTCCTTGACATCAAAAAATTTTTCAGACTAGTAAGCAGCAAGCAGTTAGCCACCCCTACAGTATAACTAAAAGTTATTGACAGTTTTTCTGCATTTATTCAGAAATTCCATTTATTGCTGTAATTCTTTTTTGTAAGGGTTATATTAAAAGGTGACCTAATAATAATAATCAGAGAATCACAAATTAAATAATAATAAATTTTTTAAGCTTGAAAAGGATTTAAAAGATTAGAAATATGCAATATTGTTGAAGTATGGTTCTATTATGGATTGATTGCCTGTGATCTTTGCTTGTTTTTAATTAGGTTGTTACTTTCTTTGTGCAAACTCATTATCTATTTAGTTTACAATTCCTTTACCAATTATAGATTTCAGATGTTTTCTGATGTTTACTTGTCTTTTTACATATAAACAACATTTTTTTTTCTATTTTAAGAATTTTAAATTTATGTGGAAAATTAATATTTTCTTACAGGGTTCTTCCTTTAATATTCTTTTAAAATTCTTACTAAAATATTACATATAAAATATTAAAGTCAGCACTGTAGAACCAATATTATTCTAAATTTATAAAAATAAACAGAAAAATAAGGGACAAAATTATATTTCTCATTTTTCTAAACATTTTTAGTTAATAATATGCATTATTCTTAGAATAAGTTATAAATGTAACATATGTACAGGTCTATCTTAAAGGAAAAATACATGAACTTTCTAGCACCCACCATCATTTCAGGAGGGAAAGACAGTATCCTTGGAAACAAAGCTTAGAGTAGCTGAATTTTAATCAAATAACAAGAAAGGGTTCAATTTTCCTTTTGGGATATATAGTCCTCTTCTGCCAAGACTGGTAAGACTGCTACAATCTAGATATAAAAAAAGTACACTGCACAGTTGGGAAGTAAAAAAGAAACAAGTAAAAACAGAATGTTGAGTAAGTGACACATCGCTTCATTTATTCATATATGAATGAAGGTCCTCTATTTCAGATAGCACTTAAATCTGTAAAAAATTTTAGAAAGACGATAAGGATTTGGAGGTTATCCTCTTTTTTTTGTTATTTTTTAGACGACAGGAATTTTTTAAAAATGAGACTTTTGAAGTAGAGCCATTCAACAAAAGACTTAGCAAAATGGGAAGAAAAACACTGCCTGGACAGAGCAAGGAAGGATTCAAAAGAACTTTGACCAAGAACAGATTGTATTAGGAGGCTTAGGAATTATCTTCAGACTGAGGAACAGCTATGGGTACTAAGCGTGTGACTCTGCTCAGCCAGGGAGGTTACCCTGGCAGCGGAGTGTCTGGCAGAGGGTCAGCAGTATCAGGACGAGTTGGACTCTGAAACCAATCTCAGCATCCTTTCTACTCAGTGTGTGATCTTAAGCAGTTTGTTAAGCCTCTCCAAATGGTAGTGTCCTCATTTGTCAACTGGGAATAATACCAATGTCGACCTTCATGACAACTGTGAGAAGTGTTTGAAGTGAGCCTGGAAGGAGTGCCACACGGCGCTTACGTCACCGCGTAAGCGTCACCGCGTAAGCTAATGCGCACACCTACCTAACCGAAAGCACCCAACAATTAGCTGAAATGAGCTATTATTTTAGGAAAGAAAGTGGCAGATAAAAGTAAAGACCTGTTCCATTGGCTAAACGGAAGCACCACGACCTTAAGCATGTGTGATATGAGATATTATTTTAGTGGAAGAGCTAGAATTTGCAATAGCACTTAATGAAGGCAATAAATCTGTAAAAATAAGGAATAAGAAAGTGAAGAGACAAAAAGAATAGGATGAGTAGAAGCATTTGGATGAGCCTATACAAATCATTTGGGATTCAAGTAAATGGAGAGTGGCAGGAGATAAGGTAGGAAAAGTTTGGTGGGGCACAGGGAGCTAACAGAATAAATAATATTCCATCAATTAAAGTTCAGTGGATGTGCCAGTGTTTTATTTTCATTATTTATATTGTTATTATGCTTCATAACTTACATATATGGCATGTATATTTATTTTCATTATCAAACATTAAATAGTTATTTTAAGTAAGAAAGGGCTGGAGAAGGATTGGCATGTCAGATTGCCAAATGGAGGGAAGATGCCTAAATTTATGTTCAATGGAAAAAACTCTTATCCTATATTTCTGGTACACTTATCCCCTTAATTTCTCATTCACATTTGCAACTGTCTTGTGGACCTCATAAAATGGTATATATTTTTTTCAAGTAGATTATTAATAAAACTGTAAAAGAAGGCTATTATATTTACTACAATTTCCTTCATCTCAGAAATTCAAGACTCCTTCTTAACCAATTCCTTAGCATATTTCTGGACATTGTTGCTCTGTTACACGACTGAGTATAAGATCTAGCTTGTAACAAAAGTTACCAAAAATTAATTCAGTACATGATAGCTTCTTATGGTTTTCTGCTGTTTTACAGACATTTTTGCTTAGAGGCATTATTGCTGAGAAACTCTTACATGACTTGGCCTGTTTTGTCAGCATTTTCTTTTGACAATTTTAACATTCTAACAAGTTAAAATGATATAATGCATGACATTTAATTTCAAAATAATTTTGCATAGAATTTCTCCATAAGAATAAGGAGTTTGCTCAAGATGAAATGGGGGGTTCTACTGGCCCCAGAGGAAGAGTTGGAAGAGGGCTGAATTGTGTTGGAAGGAAGCAGATCTGGGGTGAAGGAAGTCAACAACATAGCGTAGTGGTCCCCAACCTTTTCTGGGCCACGGACCGGTTTAATGTCAGAAAATATTTTCATGGACTAGCCTTTAGAGTGGGACGGATAAATATATCACGCGACCGAGACAAGCATCAAGAGTGAGTCTTAGACGGATGTAACAGGGAATCTGGTCATTTTTTAATAAATAAAACATCGTTCAGACTTAAATATAAATAAAACGGAAATAATGTAAGTTATTTATTCTTTCTCTGCGGACAGGTACCAAATGGCCCACGGACCAGTACCTGTCCACGGCCCAGGGGTTGGGGACCACTGACATAGAGGATTTCATGCTGAATCCAGAAATGCTAGATAAAAGTAAAGAGAGAAGCCTTTGAGTGGGCTTAGGGCCAATGTTTGGAGATGGGAAGGAAGAGCAATGGTGAGGTAAACACAGGAAAGCCCAGGCCATTTTTAAACAAGAAACAGATTCACATTCAAGCAAAATGTGAGCATTTATGCCCTCACTAAAGGGAATTTGGACTGGAAAGCTACACAGATCAGCCCTTAATTGCTGGCATATTCACTGCAAATTGACATTAGGGCCATTAGGCCCTGGTCATTAAAACATAACAATAGCCCTGGCCGGTTGGCTCAGCGGTAGAGCGTCGGCCTAGTGTGTGGAGGACCCGGGTTCGATTCCGGCCAGGGCACACAGGAGAAGCGCCCATTTGCTTCTCCACCCCTCCGCCGCGCTTTCCTCTCTGTCTCTCTCTTCCCCTTCCGCAGCCAAGGCTCCATTGGAGCAAAGATGGCCCGGGCGCTGGGGATGGCTCTGTGGCCTCTGCCCCAGGCGCTAGAGTGGCTCTGGTCACAACATGGTGACGCCCAGGATGGGCAGAGCATCGCCCCCTGGTGGGCAGAGCGTCGCCCCTGGTGGGCGTGCCGGGTGGATCCCGGTCGGGCGCATGCGGGAGTCTGTCTGACTGTCTCTCCCTGTTTCCAGCTTCAGAAAAATGAAAAAAAAAAAAACCAAAAAAAAAAACCATAACAATAATATCAATAAAAGGCCCTGGCTGGTTGGCTCAGTAGTAGAGCGTCGGCCTGGCGTACAGAAGTCCCGGGTTCAATTCCCGGCCAGGGCACACAGAAGTGCCCATCTGCTTCTCCACCCCTCCCCCTCTCCTTCTTCTCTATCTCTCTATTCCCCTCCCGCAACCGAGGCTCCATTGGAGCAAAGATGGCCCGGGCGCTGGGGATGGTTCCTTGGCCTCTGTCCCAGGCGCTAAAGTGGCTCTGGTCCCGGCAGAGCAATGCCCCCCGGAGGGGCAGAGCATTGCCCCCTGGTGAGCAGAGCGCCGCCCCCTGGTGGGCGTGCCGATGGATCCCGGTCGTGCACATGCGGGAGTCTGTCTGACTGTCTCTCCCCGTTTCTAGCTTCAGAAAAATACAAAATAATAATAATAATAATATCAATAAAATATTAGCAGTGGTTATTCATTGAGAAGTTTTTGTGAGCCAAGACCATGGTAACTGCATTTACTTGATTAAATCCCTTCTTCCATATACCTTGTTCTTGGCTAGGAAGAATAAATATAATCAAGATGGCTATATTACCCAAAGCAATATACAAATTTAATGCAATTCCCATCAAACTTCCAATGACATTTTTTTAAAGAAATAGAGCAAAAAATCATCAGATTTATATGGAACTATAAAAGACCCCGAATAGCCAAAGCAATCCTAAAGAAAAAGAATGAAGCTGGGGGCATAACAATACCTGACTTCAAACTCTATTATAGGGCCAAGACAATCAAAACAGCATGGTATTGGCAGAAAAATAGACACTCAGACCAATGGAACAGAATAGAAAGTCCAGAAATAAAACCACATATATATAGTCAAATAATTTTTGATAAAGGGGCCAACAACACACAATGGAGAAAAGAAAGCCTCTTCAATAAATGGTGCTGGGAAAACTGGAAAGCCACATGCAAAAGAATGAAACTGGACTACAGTCTCTCCCCCTGTACAAAAGTTAACTCAAAATGGATCAAAGATCTAAACATAAGACCTGAAACAATTAAGTACATAGAAGAAGACATAGGTACTCAACTCATGGACCTGGGTTTTAAAGAGCATTTTATGAATTTGACTCCAATGGCAAGAGAAGTGAAGGCAAAAATTAATGAATGGGACTACATCAGACTAAGAAGTTTTTGCTCAGCAAGAGAAACTGATAACAAAATAAACAGAAAGCCAACTAAATGGGAAATGATATTTTCAAACAACAGCTTAGATAAGGGCCTAATATCCAAAATATACAAAGAACTCATAAAACTCAACAACAAACAAACAAACAATCCAATAAAAAAATGGGAAGAGGATATGAATAGACACTTCTCCCAGGAAGAAATACAAATGGCCAACAGATATATGAAAAGATGCTCATCTTCTTTAGCTATTAGAGAAATGCAAATCAAAACGGCAATGAGATACCACCTCACACCTGTTCGATTAGCTGTTATTAGCAAGTCAGGTAATAGCAAATGTTGGAGAGGCTGTGGAGAAAAAGGAACCCTCATCCACTGTTGGTGGGAATGTAAAGTAGTACAACCATTATGGAAGAAAGTATGGTGGTTCCTCAAAAAACCTCAAATAGAACTACCTTATGACCCAGCAATCCCTCTACTGGGTATATATCCCCAAAACTCAGAAACATTGATACGTAAAGACACATGCAGCCCCATGTTTATTGCAGCATTGTTCACAGTGGCCAGGACATGGAAACAACCAAAAAGCCCATCAATAGATGACTGGATAAAGAAGATGTGGCACATATACACTATGGAATACTACTCAGCCATAAGAAATGATGACATCGGAACATTTACAGCAAAATGGTGGGATCTTGATAACATGATACGAAGCGAAATAAGTAAATTAGAAAAAAACAGGAACTGTATTATTCCATACGTAGGTGGGACATAATAGTGAAACATAAGAGACATTGATAAGAGTGTGGTGGTGCGGGGGGGAGGGGGGAATGGGAGAGGGATAGGGGGTGGGGAGGGGCACAAAGAAAACAAGATAGAAGGTGACAGAGGACAATCTGACTTTGGGTGGTGGGTATGCAACATAATTGAACGACAAGATAACCTGGACTTGTTATCTTTGAATATATGTATCCTGATTTATTGATGTCACCCCATTAAAAAAATAAAATTATAAAAAAATAAAAATAAAAAAAAATAAATCCCTTCTTCCAACAGTCTGTGAGGTAGATGTGGTGTCATCCCTACTTGGTAGATGAGGACGGCTGAGACCCAGAGAAGTTAAGTAACCTGACCAAATTTACAGGGCTAGTGAGTCTTCAGGGAATTCAGAAGCTGCCAAAAACTTGTTTTCTGTGTATTTTGAGGGCACTCCACACCACATTCTATCACTTTTATAAATTTTTCTTTCTAATTTTGGCTTGTGTAGCTCCTAGAAGAATTATTAAAACACTTTTACTCCCTGGCACATTTATAAGTTAACATCTGTATTTCTCCAAAGTTTAAATAGTCATAAATATTGTAATTTCTAATGCAGTTTAAATATAGACATTTTAAAATAAAACTCTTTCATCACTTTAATTTATCCAATGTAATATATATTATAGTGTTTTAACACCAATCATTATTCATTTTTAAAATATATGAGCAAATTTCTTAAGTTACTATTTGACCTCTTCCTTTTCTCTCTTTGAAGTCATATTTCCATTCAACTTTTCTCCACATAATTTTATCCTGTTGTAATAATATATGTGTACACTTAAAATCACTCAACACACTTTGCTGTAATAAAAACATATATATATATATATATATTTGAATGTTTTTTAATTTAACTTTCTATCATTTCAGGCTCTAAGAGTTCATACAGTTTCTTTAGATATTTTTTAATATTATTGGTATACAATTGACCAAAACACCATAATGTTGATAGTTATTACAATAGAAGTATAATTTATGAGGACCTTATTGTTTAATAACATGGATTAGAGCTTATTTTCTAATTGATGCATTCATGAGTAAATATCACTTGTAGAATAGTCAGGACTTAGCAAAAATAGCAAACAAATAAAATAAAATAAAAAGAGAGAAAAAGTATTTAGCTACTTCAAGGTGTGTCTTATCAAAGGTTTATTAGTCATTACATTTTTAAAATTTATTTAGTAAGAGAAAGGGAGGCAGAGAGACAGACTCTTGCAAGCACTCCAACCAGATCCACCTGGCAAGCCCACTAGGGGACGATCCTCTGCCCATCTGGGGCATTGCTCTTTTGCTCAGCAACCGAGCTCTTCTTAGTGCCTGAGATTATGGAGCCATCCTCATTGCCCAGGATCAAATCGCTCCAATTGAGCCATGGCTGCAGAGAGAGAGAGAGAGAGAGAGAGAGAGAGAGAAAAGAGGGAGGGGTGGAGAAGGAGATGGTTGCTTCTCCTGTATGTCCTGACTGGGAATCAAACCCAAGACATCTACATACCCGGTCAATGCCCTACCAGTGAGCTAACCGGCCAGGGCCAGTGATTGCATTTTAAGTCTTACATAGCACATATCATGTTCATCATTCTATTATGAATTAATAAATGAAAAGAAAAGTGGTGAGGAGTGACTATGGGCAGAAAGACTTTGCCCATAATAAAAGATGGTAAAAAAAATTGCCTGTAAGTAGGAAAAAATGCAGAAGAAAATATAGAATACTAGTTTATATTACTCATTTTAACTTTTATAAATTATTAATTTAGCTTAGTTTATTTTCTTATGCTTGTAGGTTTGACACTGATCCATGAGAATTGTTTGAAACTTTTAATTCAAATTTAAATTTGAATTTAAATTCTTCTTCCACTAAAAATATGTAACAGAGAGAAATGGCAACTTGACAAAGAACACTTTTGAGACACTGATCTTTTTCTTTGTCATGAAGTCATTTGATTGTTTTGTCTCTTTCTCTTTCTCTTTGGGACAATATTTTATGGTAAGATTAAGAGTTAGGTTGTCTTTCTTTTTAAAGTATAAGAATGGAAGGTGTGAGAGGAGAAGGGGGAAATAGAACCCACAAGATACCCCTGACCAGAAATTAAGTCTCTAAAACACTATGTCAATGAACCTCTTGTCTTCAGATACTCTGGGAGTATTCATGCCCAAGTTGGAGGGCTGCTAACATATGATACTAAACATGTTTGTATATGAGAGAGGAAATAACACTTACTTTAGAACCAATCAGATGTGGTCTCAAAGCCTATTGCTGCTGATCACAGCTTGTGTGATCTTCAGCACATTCTTTACACTCCGAGTTTTAGGCTTCTAATGTGTAAAAGTGAAAAGCAGAATTCTGGATACCAAGGATTGCTGAGAGTATAAATGAGTCAATGTATGCCTATTCCAAAATACAGTGTCTGCAAAAATGCCCTCAAGAGATATGAATTTACTTCCTAACAGAGATATTAGTACTTAATTTACAGTTGAAGATTAAAAAGGTGATTTCAGTTTTGATTTTATTCCCCACTAAAGAGTCAGAAATTTTTATTTATCAAGAAGTTTGAATATATAATTTAATAAGTATTTATTGAGTGTTTATTATGTGCCAGACACTGTTCTAGGTGCCTAGGTTACAAAAATAAATCGGAAACAGTTTCTAGTCTCAAGTAATTCAAACTTGGCCATGTAGTCTAATCTTTCTATTGACCATGTTATAATGAGTTAACTAGGCAATGAATTTAAAATGTTTTATTGACCTCTGAGAGAACAATTTCAGTAAGAAGAGGAGAAGAAATACTGGATTCTGATGGTATGTGGAATAAATGAGAAGTAAGAAAATGAAGACAGAGTATATGGACTACGTCATCAAGAACTTTAAATGGAAGTAGAAGAGAATGATGAAGATGGCTGAGCAGAAGGCAGAGTGAAAAGATGTGAGAGATGTTAGCACATTTAAAGATCTAGCAAGAAGGTCTGGTGCCTAATATAGAGAATCAACATTGCAGAGGCAAAAGTGAAGACAAATGATGTGTGGGTCTTAGAGGTGCTTGGAAACAATGGCATTAGAGAGGAGTCAGAAGAGAGGAATGAAAACTGTGAAAAGTGACAAAATAGGAAAAGTAAATTTCGGTTATTGGGACTGGATCTGCTGTGTCAAGTCACAGCTGATGTCTGCCTTTCAACAAAGAGGCATCCTGATTTTGCCATCCTTGTGCCAAGGCCATCTGCAATATCACCACGCACAGTGCTTTGAGTTTGAAAATGTAATCTTAGTAACATAAAACGGAGAAGTTAATCAAATAATAACATTAAATAAAAATTATTTATATTGATTTTATTTAGATTTTCCTTACCCATTGCAATCCACAAACCAGAGACATACCTTATAATACCTGGGATCTCTCCGCCTCTAATAGAAGTACTTCTTTACAGGTTATATATTCCTCACCCACAATTTCTTCTTAGGTTTTCTGTACAACCAAAGCCAAGGACAAATGATACCAAAATCTTAACTCATATCTTTATGATTTTCTAGAAGTAAAAAAGAGTGAACCTGTTTGGGACAGCAGGTTTCTAAGAAAAAAGAAAACCCTAGATTTTTAAAAGTACATTATGTGCTATTATTCACTTATTCTGTCCTTAATGCAATACATTTTAAGAAAGTTTCTAATCCATTATGCATGAGAAATGGGAGGAGTAAGGGTGTGTGTGGCAATTTTATAGTTCCCTGTAGAAAAAAAAAAGTTACATTATGTGTTTGTAGGCTTAAAATTTTACCAGATGTCCAGACATTCTTTGGTTCTTTCTTCATGAGAAATTCTTTTTAAAATCTACCCAAAGTAATCCTTGTTTAGTTCTCCCTAATCAAACATGTATGCTTAGATCTAGAATAAGAGATAATTGAGCCTGACCAGGCAGTGGCGCAGTGGATAGAGCGTCGGACTGGGATGCAGAGGACCCAGGTTCGAGACCCCGAGGTCACCAGCTTAAGCACGGGCTCATCTGGTGTGAGCAAAGCTCACCAGCTTGGACCCAAGGTTCCTGGCTTGAGCAAGGGGTTACTCGGTCTGCTGAAGGCCCACGGTCAAGGCACATATGAGAAAGCAATCAATGAACAACTAAGGTGTTGCAACAAAAAAAATACTGATGATTGATGCTTCTCATCTCTCTCGGTTTCTGTCTATCTGTCCCTATCTATCTATCCCTCTCTCTGACTCTTGCTCTGTCTCAAAAAAAAGGGGGAAAAAAAAGTGACCCTGCCTGGGTAAGAGATAATTGAGAATTAAATGGCTATCTAGGTACAACTGACTAGTGTTCAAGTTTGCAAGTATTAACAATGTAATCTTTAACAATAATATTCAAAATAATCTCTATTTAGATGGTGATGTTTGGATCACAAAACAACAACAAAACCAGAAATGGAGATAACTTTATCATCAAATTCTTTCTTTTAATGTTGTACATTACTTAATATCCTAATGGTAAGTCAAGTGAGAAAAATTGAATTTCATATTTAATAAAATGGTAGTTTAATATTGTTAATTACTCTGTAACATGCACTGTGTCAAATATTTAATATGAACCATATTATGTAATCCCCCCAACCATCCTGCTATTATACCTATTTCATATATGGGGAAATGGATTCTTAGAAAACAAAAGTGATGTGTATAAGGTCAAAATACAATAAGTGGCAAGGCTGAATTTTGAACTTAAACAGTCTGGATCTGGAGTCCAAACTCTATCATTCTAATTATTATTTTAATAAAATGTCCAGAAGTAAAAAATTATATAGTTCATGTGTAGAATTTACCTACCCACAGTGTGCACCAAATGGAAAAATAAAATGATATGAGGTAGCAGCAATGATGAACTCATAGGACCTATTAAATGGCTCATGATGTACAAGAATTAAGCAAATATATTCTCAGTGTGAGCTGTCACAACACTTTAAGTTGTACTCTATAGCCAAATGGATTAAATTTAGCCAGTACGAAGAGCAGCATCAGATGTGATATAGCCCTATTACATTTCAGTAAATAAAGAGGTCAGAAGAAGATAGTTTCCACATGAGCAAAGAGAGTTTGTTTCCTACATCATGATGTTAAAGCTTTTCTGGGCAGCCTACAGGGTTTTTCACAAACTTTCAAGGGAAAAACTAAATTAAATGCCAAAAGACTACTCAAAAAACATCCAAATTTACAAGAAACCCCTTGATTCACATACGAATTGCTGGAGTAATATTAGCCAAATAGAGTTCTTTCCCTAAGGATCTGATAGCTTAAATTGAAAAGTTAGGTGTGAATTTTATAAATTTGAAAACTAAGATCCCATAATAATTGTAGAAACGGAATTCAATCTCCCATCTGACTGTGTTTATCTACTACACGAATTCCAGCCTGTGAAGAACTCAAGAGACATTTATGGGAGAAGAGACTCTCTGAATAGAATTAAAGAACAGGTAAATCAAAGACAGCCAGAACAGTGACAAGGCTGGACAGTTTTCAACATTTAGCCTACTGCATGCTACAGAGTAACCAATGATTAGTATCAAACTAGTATTTTATTATTAAATCTAAAATAACTTATATATGTAACCTAAAAAGAAAATAGGCCCTGGTCAGTGGCTCAGTGGATAGAGCATCAGCCCAATGTATAGATGTCCTGGGTCCAATTCCCAGTCAGGCACACAGGAGAAGCAACCATCTGCTTCTCTCCACTTTCCCTCTCCTCCTCCTCTCCCTCTTTCTCTCTCACAGCCAGTGGCTTGATTGGTTTGAGTGTCACCCTGGTTGCTAAGGATAGCTCTGTTGAGAACATCAGCCTCAGGCACTAAAAATAGCTTAGTTGATTTGAGCATCATCCCAAGATCATCAACCAGATGGATCCTGTTTGGGGCACATGTGGGAGTCTGCCTCACTATCTCTCCTCCTTTCACCTAATATATATATATATATATATATATATATATATATATATATATATATATATATATATATATAAATATAAAATAAAAAAACATATAAACCAAACAGAAACAAATTGGTGGTCACCAAACATGACGGGTGTTAGAGGGATAGATTAAAAAGTAAAAGGTGCATGACCAGTGGCACAGGGATAGAGCATCTGACTGGGATGCAGAAGACCCAGGTTCAAAATCCTGAGGTCACCAGCTTGAGTGAGGGCTTATCTAGCTTGAGCACGGGCTTACCAGCTTGCGCATGGAGTTGGTGGTTTGAGTGTGGGTCTATGGCTTGAGCATAGAGGTCTCTGGCTTGAGCCTAAGGTCACTGGCTTGAGCAAGGGATCACTCACTCTGTTGCAGCCCCCTGGTTAAGGCACATATGAGAACTAAGGAGCCACAACAAAGAATTGATGCTTTTCAAATCTCTACCTTCCTGTCTGTCTGTCCCTATCTGTCCCTCTTTCTGTATCTCTCTCTCTGTCTCGGTCACACACACACAAAAAGTAAAAGGTATAAGAAATTCAAATTGCCAGTTATAAAGTCACTCATGGGAATGTAAAGTACAGCATAAAGAATATAGTAATAATATGTAATTATGTATAGTGACAAGGATTCTAGACCTAGAGGGGTGATCACTTTGTAAGCTATATAAACGTCTAATCACTGAGAACTTGAAATTAATATAATATTGTATGTCAACTATAATTGAAATTTTTTTAAAAATGAATGGCAATGAAAGACTTGCAAAAACAGATGTGAAAAGGTTATTGTTCACTGAACATGTGGAATAGAAGACAATGTGACTAGGGAGAGGCAGAGCCTCATCTTGAACCACCTTTTGTGTTGTATGCAACTGAATTTTTTTCCGAAAGATAGTGGGAAGCAACTGAAAGACTTTAAAGCAGATGAGTGGCATTATTAGATGTGCACTTTAGAAAGATTAGTCTAAAAGCAAGAAGGATTTCCCATGGCATGTAAATAGAAAGGGAATCACAGTGAACATTCCAAGTTGCTATATTACTTATTCCCCCAAATTATCTGAAATCCGTTTTATCATATCTATAGAACTAATTTTTAGACATTGTTTTTTGTTTTATCTTTTTTACTAACATATGTAATCATCATAAATTGTTTTTCAACATTGAAGTAACAATTATGATATTTTTGTCCACTAAGACCGGTCCCCAGCACTATCTTGTCAGACTGTGCACTTCCGTTTTCAGCACTCTGTCTTAGGACATGGTAGGAAAATGTTATAATTAATAAATTATGTTAGAGGATGAGGAAAGGAGCAGTTTAAGCTGATCTAATCTTGATGCTACACTACAGTGAAAGGATTAAAGGAAAGGAAAACTAAAGGCAGGAGAGCAGATAAGGAATCTATGGAAGAAATTCAGGTAAAAAATAATAATGAAGGGCTGACCAGAGGCAGTAGGAGTGGAAATGGAAATGAAGGTTTGGCAAATGTGAAGGGAAGAGAAGAGAAAAAGAAGGAAGCTAATGGCAGTTCCTAGGATTTTGTTTGGGTGTTAAGGACAATGTAAAACTGCAGGAAGAAAAACAGGTTTGTGGAGCTGAAAGAATAAAAGAAGTAATGAGAGTAACATTTAAACAAGTTTTTAAGTTCTTTTTTTTTTTAGATTTTTTAACATTTATTCATCTTTAGAGAGAAAGGAGAGAGAGAGGGAGGGAGAGAGAGAAAGGGGGGAGGAGCAGGAAGCATCAACTCCCATATGTGCCTTGACCAGGCAAGCCCAGGGTTTAGATCCGGTGACCTCAGTGTTCCAAGTCGACACTTTATCCACTGCACCACCACAGTTCAGGCAATTTATTTTCAAATATCTATGGCACATCCAAGTGGTATTAATTGTGCAAAATGAGATATGTGGTTTTTTTAATATAGTCTATTGATAAATATGGATGAAAATAAATGAGTGTGAGTTTAATTGATCATCAGATAATTAATCAGGAAGTCATCTGGGAAAAAAACATATATTGGAAAATAGATGTCTGATGTTAGAAGTCTAATAAGCACATATGGGACAAACAATTAAAGAAAAGACTAAGGAAATACGTCAGAGAGGCAAAATCTTGAGGTAAAGCTGATATCACAGAAGACTGCATGACATTCAGTCCTAGAAAAATAAATTCTACCTTGTGACAATATAGCTAAACCTAGCTGACAAACACTGCACAATGCCATCCATTTACATGAGGTATTAAAATAAACTCATAAAAGTAGACAATAGAATTGTGGTTTCCTGGGTCTGATAGGAGAAAGAAATGAAGAATTTTTATGTTTATTTTTTATATTTTTAAATTTTTTTGTTGATTGATTTTAAAGAGAAGAGAGATGGAGAGAGAAAAAGAACACATTCATATGCTGTGCTACTTATTTGTGTATTTATTGGTTGCTTCCCATATGTACCCTGACTGGGAATCAAATCTGCAACCTTGGTGTTTCGGAACAATGCTCTAACCAACTAAGCTAACTGGTCAGGCTGAGGAATTGTTTTTTAATGGGTACAAAGTTTCTATTTTGTAAGATAAATAAGTTCAAGAGATCCGCTGCACAATATAATATCTATAGTTAACAGTACAATAATGTATATTTAAACATTTTTAAAAATTTATTGTATTGACATGGTTTCAACTGTCCCTCTCAATATAGCACCCTCTACACACTGCATTGTGCCTCTCGATGTCCCATGCAAAGTCGCTTTCCACCGCCTTTCCCCCATATATATATATGGTTTTGTGTATTTTAAAATAAGGTAAGAAGAAAGATCTAATGTTAAGTGTTCTTATCAAAACAAATTGGGAACAAAACCCACAAAAAATAGAATGGTATTTTATCATTTGATGGGTATGTTTAATGTCTTGATGATGTTGTATACTTATGTTCAAACTCATCAAAATATATGTATTAAATATAATTTTGTATATTAAATATACCTTAATAAAATTAAACAAAAACAAACACACACAAAAATAGTGGCTCTCTCCAAAGGCTATATTGATTGAAAAGATATTTTCTGAGGTAATGGGAATTTTCTATCTTTGATCTGCCACATGGTAATCTTAAGCTATACACTTAAGGTTGTTTATTTTAACATATATAAATGGAATATCAAGAAATAAATTTAAAATTTAGGAAGGAAGGAAGGAAGGAAGGAAGGAAGGAAGGAAGGAAGGAAGGAAGGAAGGAAGGAAGGAAGGGAGGAAGGAAGGAAAGAAGGAAGGAAGGAAAAAAGAAGGGAAGAAAGAAAGAACCATCTTAAAATTCATATGTAATCTTGAGGAATCTCAAATAAACAAAATAAAATTTTTATAAAGTTAGAGGATTTACATTTTCTGATTTCAAAACCTATTACAGCTACAGGAATCAAAACATACAGGGTGGTATTGACATAAAAGTGGATATATAAACCAATAAAATAGAATGGAGAGCACAGAAATGAATATTACATATTTATGGTCAAATATTATGGTCAAATGATTTTAACAAGGTTGTCAAGATTATTCAATAAGAAAAATTGTCTTTTTGACAGTATTCTAAAGAAACTGGATATCAGCCTGCAAAAGATATTTAATATTATGTATAAAAATTAACTACAAATAAATTGGAAACATAAAAGGAAGAATGAAAACTATAAAATTATTTAAAAATATAGAGCAAAATCTTTATGACATTGGATTTGGCAATGATTTTATTGCGTATAACTCTAAAGACGCAGGCAACAAAAAAGTAGACTAATTGAACTTTAGGAAATCAAAAGTTTTGTGCATGAACACTATCAACTGAGTGAACAGGCAACCTATGGAAGGAGAGATAATATTTGCAAATTATACATATGATAAGGGATTAATATCTAGAATGTGTAAGAACTCTTAAAGCTGAACAACAAAATAACAAACAACTCAATTCAAAAGTAGGCAAAGGACTTGACTAGACATTCCTCCAAAGAATATACAAATGGCTAAAAAGCACATGAAAAGTAGAGAGAAGAAAATCAAAACCATAATGAGATTTGACCTTCTACTCATTAGGATGGCCATCATGTATTTAAGAAAAGGAAAATAGAATATGATGAGTATTCGTGAGGATGAAGAGAAATTAGAACCCCTGTGTACTATTGGTAAGAATGTAAAATGGTATTGCCACTGTAAAAAACAGTATTGCAGTTCCTCAAAAAACGAAAACTATAATTACCATACGATCTAGAAATGCTACTTCTGAGTATACACACACACATACACACACACACACACACAATGAAAGTAGGGTATTAAAGAGACGTTTGTATACCCTTTTTCACAGCAGCATTATTTACAATAGCAAAAATGTAGATGCAATACAAGTGACCTTTGACAGATAAATGGATAAACAAGAAGTGGTCTATATATACAATGGAATATTATTCAGCTTTGGAAAATAAGGAAATTCTGACATATGTTATAACATGGATGAATTTGAGGACATTATGCTAAGTGAAATACTCAGACAAATACAAATATGTATGATCTCACTTATATAAGTGGAATTAATAAAAAAAAAACCTCATGGATACAGAGAATAGATTGGTAGAGGGTGCCAAGGGTAGGGGTTGAGAGTGGGTAAATGGGTGAAGGTATTAAAAAGGTACAAAACAAACTTCTGGTTATAAAATAAATAAGTCATGGGAATAAAATGTACAGCATTATGACTATAGTTAATAGTACTGTATTTTATAATTGAAATTTGCTAAGTAAATAGATCTTAAAAGTTCTTAGCACAAGAAAATATGTGTAGCCTGATGAGGTGGTGGTGCATTGGATAGAGCATCGGACTGGGACATGGAGGACCCAGGTTCAAAACCCCGAGGTCACCGGCTTGAGTGCAGGTGAATTTGGTTTGAGCACAGCTCACCAGCTTGAATCCAAGGTAACTGGCTTGAGCAAGAGGTCACTGTAACCCCCTGGTCAAGGCACATGTCAGAAAGTAATCAACTAACAACTAAGGTGCCGCAATGAAGAATTGATGCTTCTCATCTCTCTCCCTTCCTGTCTGTCTGTCCCTTTCTGTCCTTCTATCTGTCTCTCTGTCTCTGTCATAAAAAAAAAAGAAAAAGAAAAACTGTGTAACTGTATGGTGATATATGTTAACTAGACTCATTTTGGTGAATATTTCACAATATATATAAATATTAAATCATTATGTTGTATACCTGAAACTAATACAAAATTACATGCCAATTATATCTTTTTTTTTTTTTTTTTTTTTTTTTTTTTTTTTTTTTTTTGGTGGGCCATCATCTTTAATCCTAGCTTGCACCCAGTGGGCAAGTAAAAACACACACTGGGCTCCAAAACCCACTCATTCAGTGCTCACAAAGCTACTGACTTATCCAAGTTTCCTAGAATCAAAGGTTTCTAGTTCACCAGAGTTATTCACCTCCATTCCCCATCTCCTTCCTTCTCTCGGCACAAACTGCACAAATTGGCTTCTCACTCAATACTCCGCCATCTTGGCTGCTTCTCCTGGCCTCCTCCATGTGACCTCTCTCTGCTCTCCTCTCTGCGCTCTCCTCTCTGCTCTCTCCTCTGATGCTAATCTCAGGAACCGAGAGCCAATTATATCTTAATAAAAATATTAGACCATAGAAGTTTCTGTTTGGTTCTATTTCTTTATTAATTTATATTACAAAGAAAACTTCTTGGCACATAGAAAACAATTTAATAAATCAATAGATTTATTGATTAACAACATTGAATTCATATCTTCTTTTAAAGCATGTAATTTTGAGACTTAGGCCAGTAGTTATTTAAATTTCACTCTAACTTTTTCTTTGAATGAAAGTCTGCACAGATGAACATGTGTCATAGAAAGATGGACTTGTTCTGATTGAAGCAGGGGATCTACGTCATGACTGCTCACTCTGTCTGCAACCCTTAACCCAGGCATCCCTCCTCCACAACGCTCTCTGGAGAAGCTCTGTGAATCCCCAAAGGTTTATCAGAGTACTTCAACCCATGCCTCGTCCCATAATATAGCTGAACAATTTTCTTGTAAGCAAAAAACTTTGTGGCTTTTTAATTCATCAATGCTTTAATGGTTTTTCTCCTTGGACTTTCAGGAAGAAAATATATAAATAATTAGATTTTGGGATTCTAAAATCAAAAACCATATGATAGCCCCAAAAGCTTTTTAAAGGTCTGAAGAGAAATAAACTCAAAATGATGATTCCAAATAAGTCAAAATGAAAACAAGAACTAAACCTAAGAAAATCCTCTTCTCATCTAGTACATGAGACTTCTCAAAAGTCAAATAGGTGGCTAGAGACATCCCCAAAGATGGCATAATCACAACAAGCCACCCGATAGTCTCTGCTCACTGATACTTTAGTTAGGAATGTCAGTGTCCTAACCCCATGGGGAAATGCATTTTCTTCAAAGCCATGTTATGTTTCTCTGACTCACACACCCACACTCCATGCTAAATTTCCACAAAGCAACTCTTTCTCAAAATGCAACCTGAATAAAAACTATGCTGGCCTTAATTATAAGTTGATTCTTTTGTTAGCTAAAAATCATATTTATGTCCTGACATATAAAAATGTTTTTTTGAAGACTCTAAATATTTATTTTAAAAACTTACCTTCCCTGGCCAGTTGGCTCAGTGGTAGAGTGTCGGCCTGGTGTGCAGGAGTCCCGGGTTCGATTCCCAGCCAGGGCACTCAGGAGAAGCACCCATCTGCTTCTCCACCCCTCTCCTTCCTCTCTGTCTCTCTCTTCCCCTCCCGCAGCCAAGGCTCCATTGGAGCAAAGTTGGCCCAGGCACTGAGGATGGCTCCATGGCCTCTGCCTCAGGCACTAGAATGGCTCTGGTTGCAACAGAGCAACGCCCCAGATGGGCAGAGCATCGCCCCCTGGTGGGCATGCCCGGTGGATCCCGGTCGGGCGCATGCGAGAGTCTGTCTGACTGCCTCCCTGTTTCCAACTTCAGAAAAATAAAATTTAAAAAACCTTACCTAATCCCCAAAATAGCAAATTTTTCTATTATAAAACTCAAGTAAAAGAACACTCTAAAAGCTTAATTTAATTATTTTATAAAGCAAAATCCTACAGAGCTAACCTCCAACTTTAAAATATTGATTTTGCTGTCACTAGTATATAACCAACATAAATAATATATTTTATCTACTATTATTTCCACATTGTGATGTAAGTAAAAGTAAGAGACATTTTATATAACTGTCAAAACTTTCAACTAGATTTTACAAATATAATTTCTCAATTCTGTGAATAGCCTTTATTATGAGGTATGTAAATTTTGTAAGTAAAGTTAAAAAAGAATATAAAAAATCTCAGCTTATTTCTTATTAGGTAATGTAAAATATCCAAGATACCAAGAAGTATTCAAAGGCTTCATTTTCAAAATTTACTTTATATTTTTTTCATTGTTTTTATTGATTTGCATTTTGTTTAAATCTACATGTTGCTCAAGAAATAAAAACAAAACAGAACAGCATGTCCAAAGAAAATATCTGACATGCAAGATAGCATTTTGAGCATGATTTTGACATCCCTAATAAAAGTTAAAAATACTTCAAAGTATACATCAAGAACTATTACTTCTAAACCCAGAGCAAACCAAATGGAAAATAATATCCTCAGCAATTTAATTTGGATTACTTTTATTCATGTTTACTTGTTTCTGTACACTGAAGCACACTATTGCAAAAAATAAAATTAATGTTAGCAAGAGGAGCTATGCTAAACACTTTTCCTAAGACATTAAATTCCTCTTATCTTTTGGAATGCATAATCTGTAAATTTTACTGACATTATGAATCAATCAAAAGTACTTAGAATGCCAAATGAGTGTATGTTTTGCAGTTAAGTGGACAGTAATGGAAAAGATGAAAAACACCACTGCACTCCTGGTATTGGTAGGAACACTTATCTAATTACTCAACTCATCAGCCCCTGCCAACTAAAAGGCCAACAGCCAGGTGGACCATCTTGATCTGCTATGTAGTTCTCTATAAGGAATGTTCAAAAATATGTTATTAAATTTGAAAGAAGTATGAATCAAAAATCAGCTATTAAACTGCCCAGAAAAATGCACTTTTTTCACTCTTATTTTGGAACAATAACTTTAGTCAGTAAATAAATTATTTATGTCAGCCTGATACTGCTTAGGGGTAACTTCAGCTAGAATGTTCTTTGGCATTTGCAATAATTTTAACCCTTCACTAAACAGCATAGTTTTTAACAAATCCAACTCTCAAACAATTGTATAAACAGTGGCACACCCAAAAAGTAAAGAGTCTAACAGAGAGAGAATAACTCATAAAAGTTTTCAAAATTAATCTAAGAAGTGAAAATTTTTAAAAATCCATTATCAGTATCTGCCATTTATCAAGATCCAAGAACTATAACATTATATCCTCATAATAAAGAAATCAGCTACAAATTATATTTAAGCATAGTTTTAATGACATTCTAGACTAAACTACCAATTTTTCTTTGTTAGAATAAATTTTAGAAGTCAGTAGGAAATATCTCCTTTGTGGTTCCAATTGTCTGTCTCCTGTTTTTGCTCATTTAGTTACCAGTTGACCGGTCTCTTGTCCCATGTTACATTTTTTCCATACTGTGTAAGAGATACCAGTCTCTGCAAATGTTAGGTATATATATTTAAAACTATAATGCAATGTCTCAAATTTGTCTATTTCAGCAGCTATTTATAATTTCACTTTCTATTGAATAAATGTTTGTAATTATAGAAGCATCATGTAACATTACTGTATTTATTTCACATGATGCCAAGTAACTTTTACAAAATGCCACCTTCTATTTTTCTCAGTACAAAGATAGATTTTGTACAATACTTAGGGTAAACAGACAGTGAGAGAAAAAGGAAAACAAAATGATTACTGGTTACTTACTATGTACCAGACTAGTTACAACATATAAACATTATATTTACCTCACCTAATATTCATACTAACTCTCTGAGGTAGACATTTTTAACCATAAATTAAAATTAAGGACATCAAACAAGTCTCTAGGAGGCAAAGGTATGTGCCCAGGTTGTATACTAGTTATTGATGAAACAAAAATGTGAATAACCCCGGTGAGTTTATATTAGGATTTTCTAGACTCTGTGGAACCTAAAAAAGTTTCTTGTCATTACCAGTGAGTCTTCAGCTCTGTAGTTATTCTCTTCTTTACACTATTAAATTTCTTCCTGTTTCCAGTCTTCTGCCTCACCTAGTAGAAGCAGCTGAGGTAAATATGATCACTTGTAACTCCTCTGGAATTTTTTTGTTGGACATTTTTTGTTGCTATATCAATGACCTGATACAGAAAGCATTTAGTATTATCTGTGCCAACACAAAGTGATTTATTATTGGTGCTCCTCAAGTTAATTTTTATAGTAGTGTTTAGTATTGTCTTTAGGATATCAAAGATAGGATAAAAGAATTAGAAGTCACATTTGTTCATTTTATAATTCAGCAGCCTTTTGTGAAAGTTAACACATAAGTGTAACAGCAATCACTAATCAGAACTTTTATAGATTAAATAAAATTTGAAGAGTGAAATAAACTAGAGAGAGAAACAAAATTAAATTTAATAAAGAATGTCTACTCTCACCACTTCTATTAAACATAATGCTGGAAGTTCTAGCCCATCAGTACAAAAAAAAAAAAAAAGAAAAGAAAAGTCAACTTGGCAATGAGGACATAAAATAGTCCCTACAGAGAAAATCCCAAGGAACACACAAAACACATCCTAGAACTAATGAATAAGTTTATGAAGATTTCAGGATATAAGATAAGCATACAAAATCAAGTGTACTTCTATATAAGTAGTAATGAGTATGTAGACACTAAAAATTTAAATATAATACAATTTAAAATCATTCAAAAAATAAATAGGAGTAAATATACATAGTAGAACATGTACAGGACTTTCATTATGACAGCTGAAAAATACTGATAACAATATCAACTAGAAACAGTCCAGACATCTTTCAACAGGTGAATGATTAAATAAGCTATGGTACATAATATCATAGAATACTTACCAGCTATAAAAAAAGAACACAGTTTTGATATATACAAGAATCTAAATGAATCTACAGAGGATTGAATGAGTGGGAAAAATCAATTTCAAAAGTACAATACCATCTGATTTCATTTATATGACATTCTTGAGATGACAGAATTATAAAATTAGATATTAGTGGTTCCATGGATTAAGGAGAAAGGGGAGAGAAGTGGGTGTGGTTATAAAGGGTAACATAAGAGATCCTTTTGGTGACAAAATATTTTGTATCTTTATTAAATTAACATCAATATCTTGTTTGAGATACTGTAGTATAGTTTAGGAGGATGTTACCACTGGAAGAAACTGACTAATAATTTTATAATTTCTTGTAACTATATGTAAATCTATAATTATTTCAAAATAAAGTTAAATATTTTTATTTTTAGCAATTGTATATAAATCTATAATAATTTCAAAAAGAACAGTAAAGTTAAAAATATTTGAATACAAAAATGAACAATAAACTGCAGAGAAAAACAATTAAATAAAATCAAGTATAAATTAGTCTTTAAAAAAACAAATAATTGGACCAGGAAAAATATAAAATCATCTTTTGCATACTTGAGCCTTCATAAAGAGCAATTTAAAGAAGTGTCATTCACTTAGTCATTTGACTAAGTCTTACTGGATATTAACTGAGAAATCTGAAGACATTGTCCTTCCCAAGACACTAAAAATTCCATACAGCTTTGAAAATGATTTTTTTTGTGGACCTTCAACAATGATTTAAAATATTTCTACATTACTTTATTATATAACATGAAACTAGAAACTAGTTCCTTATGTTTACTGGTCTCATGCAGCAATAAAATAAGCACTGAAATTTGGGCAGTACCTGGTTGTAATCAGTTAATATGTAGATTTTTCAGGGTCCATAGACCCTCTATGTCTGTGTTTGGCTGTATGTATCATTTGTATGGGAATGAGTATAGGAATTTATATACAAATACATTAAAACTAAAACATAATGAAGTAATAACCAAAACCAATATTGTCTTATAGTTTAAAAGGGAACCACCTAATTAATGGTGGTGCATCTACATATATATTGTAGACTGTATTTCTTTAGTCCAGCTCAAAAAGAAGTGAGACAGCAAATGATGTGAAAAATATCTGACTCAAAGTGAACTGACAATAGAACTTTAAAAAATAAAGAGATAGTGATAGATAGATAGATAGATAGATAGATAGATAGATAGATAGATAGATAGATGATAGATAGATAGATAAATGATAAAGAGAAACACTGAGCTGAACAATGCTACATAACTTGGGGGGAAAAAGATTCTGACAAGTGGTGACTCAATAAGTTTCTGCAAGCAGATTCTATACTAAAATAGGGTCAGAAGGAGCTTAGATTTAATTAAGAATTACTGCAAGAAATATGATTACAACCTGTCCCTAAACATGGCTGAAAAATTGCCTTGCTTAGATGTCATTAAAAATAAAAGATACATGTTTCAGTCTGTTTGAAGTTTATTTGTATCAGTCAATATCAGAATCTACTCAGGTGAGTTAAATGAAGAAAATTTAATTAAGGGACTATTTTACAAAGATAAGTGCAGAGTTAAGGGAATATACAAATAATTTTGAGACACCTAGAGATTTATAACAACAAAGAATCAGTTACCTACCCCTGGGACTGAAAGGGCAAAAAAAGGAAAAAAGAGCCCAATGAGAGCTTGAATTTAGGAGAGGACCAACCCCGAGGGATGCAGTTATCCCCAAAGATGTCGTGTCAAAGTGGGTGGGAGAAGAGAGGAAGACATCAGTATGGATCTCTCTCTCTCTCTCTCTCTCTCTCTCTCTCACTCCCCCTCCCTCCTCCTCTTTCTCTCTCCTCCCACCTTCCTTCCATCTCCAGCCAGTGAATGGACATGAGCATTAGAAGGAGGCAAAGAGAATTAAGATTTTATAATTCTGGAATATCTTTACATTCTTAAAGAAATAAAGAAAAATTTATGATAATCAGGATTAAAGATTTACAACATGTGATATCGAAGTTTTAGGTGTTAATATCTTTAAAAAAAGACATATTATAACAACTTTCTGAAATGTTTCTTCCCACTCCTATAGGTCATAGGAAGCAGGTTTCTCAATCATTAGAGGCCTTACCTAATTTGCAAAAGGGTCAAAATAGGAAGTTTTATTGATAACAGTTCAAGGATTTGAAGATGAGTAGTAAATTATTTTTCTGTGTAGAAGGATGATCTATAAAAAAGGGCTTCTGATAGAAAGATTGATGTGAAATTCTTAGTATGTAATTGAAATATCAAATTAATATACACAAAGAATCAATCATTACTAATATAACTTTTTTTAATTATGAAGAAATAAGAAGTCTAAATTAAGATTTTAGGATTCAAACTTCATTGGCTGCATCGAAACAAGCAAGTAGTTAAATCATTAATTCATCATCACAAATTGCAGGTCAGTCCTTCTTCTATAAATTCTATTGTAAAATATTCCAGACCCAAGTAAAATCAGGCCTCATTGTTTATTATCAAATTTACTAGGTATACTTTTTAAAAAAACATTTTTTAATGTTTATTTTATTGATTTTAGAGAGTGGAAGGGATAGAGAAAGACAAGAACATTGATGTGTTCCTGTATGTGCCCTGACAAGGGATCAAACTGGAAACTCCGGCAGGGGTCTTCAAACTTTTTATAAAAACCGCCCACTTTTGCAGTGCTGGTCAACCTGGTCCCTACCGTGCAACCAAACAGCGCTGCGATTGGCCCACCATGAAAGCTGGACTGCCCACTAGTGGGCGGTAGGGACCAGATTGACCAGCACTGGAAAAGTGGGCGGGTTTTATAAAAAGTTTGACGACCCCTGCCAGAACCAGATACACTTTTATATTTTACAAATAGCTTATTTTACCAGAAGTTTAAGGTGATTATTAGAGCCATATATGATGTTATTCAGTTTAATTTTGTATTTCCACATATGTCAATTGAGAGGACAGTACCAAACATGAACTTCAGTATGTCCAACAGGAGAATAAAAACAGTTTTGGCATTATAATTTTTAAGAAACCTATGTTTAGTTAGATCTCTCCATTGACTCATAGTTAGAGACATTATGTGTAAATAATCTATCAAGAGAGAGTTTAAATAGATTATGTGCAATTAATTTATAGAATTTAACAAGATACAAATAAAAAATTCTAAGGACTGAGGCACTTGCTTTCTAGTAATTGCTCAGAAGTCAAAGACACATTGAACTTTTCCATTTGTTATTTTATTTTGAATATTAAAGTAAAAATTTTGACATGGTTGGGAAGAAAGGTATGATACATCAGCTTTTTCCAATGCCATCATAAATGCTTTATTGGGGAGAGAACTTGCATTAAAATATTATGTCCTAATTAACTATCTAATATCATTTCTAAAGGTTTCTACTTCTCCTGGACTGATATTTGGATGAAATATGTGTATTTCTTCTCAAGTTTACGTTTCAATTATCTTTAAATCTTTGTGAATATTTACTATCCCCAAAAATATTTACCTGAAAAGGAGTCCTGGTGTTTGAAATGATCAAATTATAGTGTAAATTTTATATGCAGATCTAGATATTTTATTTAAATCAATTCAGAACACAAGTAATTTGGCAGTAGATACATTTGAACAAAATACCATGAATACTTCTTTTAGAACTCAACTAGTCCCTTCTCCTAATGAATTTGGCTTTCTCTTTTACTTCACGATGTTGATGGCCTGGCTTGTGGTGGCTCAGTGGATAAAGCAATGACCTAGAACACTGAGGTCGTCAGTTCGAAACCCTGGGCTTGACTGGTCAAATGACATATGGGAGTTGATGCTTTTTTCTCCTCCCCTTTCTCTCTCTCTCTCTCTCTCTCTCTCTCTCATCTCTCTCTCTCCTCTTTAAAATCAATCAATCAATCAAAGATGTTGACAGTGTTAATTAAGCAAACAAGTGCATCTAGACCGATTTCTTAGAACAAGATGGGGTATACCGGAAATAATTTGGTTCCTTAATGTTCTGCCCAACATGACTGGGCCAAGCAAAAGCAAAAGAAGAGGGTAGACACAGCAGCAGATGTGAAGTAAAATAACTGGTCTGGGAGCCTTGGTGACCAGGAATCAAATTATAGCTTCCAGTCTGGGCAAGTGGTTGTAGTTGTTCTACAAATAAAAAGAATATGGTGATGGGGAATGCAGTTGAGGCATCCCCTAAGTCCAAGAGGGTGTAAAATTTTGACATTCGGAAAGTCTATCAAAAGGTAACAAGAAATCAGTCCCTTAGCTGAGCTTATGGAACAGAGGAGTAATATCATTTAATACACGTTATAGGGAACACTAGATGCCAGCAAGGCCAATGAGAAGGCTATTGCAATCACCCAGGTAAGAGATGATGCTGGTTTTAATCATCATGGTGGCAATGAGCATGTGAGATATAGTTAAAATCTGAATATATATTTACAGTAATACCCACAGGATTTGCTAATAAATTAAACAAAAAATATAGGTGAAAGGAAGGTTAGTGGGATATGTATTCTTTCAGTGCCTAAAGCAACTAGAAAACTAAATTATTATTAACTAATGTGAGCATGTAATATATCATGGTTTTAGAAGTGTAGTTACTTTTGAAAGTTAAACAAAATGCTATTAAAATTATGCTGAGAAAATAGGCAAAACTAAGGTATCTGGGCACCCTACCATTTAATGATTTAGAAAGATTGTAGAAGGAGCTGAATTGGGGTCAGGAGTATTGGATATCAGAACAAAATTTTGGATATATTAAGCTTAATATGCCATGAAACATCTTAAAAAAGAGATTGCATGTAGGTCATTGGGCATAGGTTTCCGAGTTCAGCAGAAGGTTCTGGATTGGAGATAAAAATTTAATGTCATCAGTATGTACATTGATGTCTTGAGCCTGGATGAGAACCAAAGGGAATGCGTATAGTTAGATAGGAGAAAAGCTGAAAGAACCAGCCTGGAGCCACTGTGATTTAGAAGACAGGTGCATGGGGGCAAGCCAGCAAAAAGGGATTTAGAAAGAACTCTGATACATTTAAGTATAAATTTCTGCTTCACATAGAAAGATATATTTGCAAGTTGCTAAGAGAGTAGACCTTTAAACTTCTCATCACAAGGAAAAGAATTTGTAACTATATATTATGATAGGTGTTACCAGACGTATTGTGTTGATCGTTCTGCAACATATACAAATATCAAATCTTTATGTTATATACCTGAAACTAATATAATGTTATATGTCAAATATGCCTCATGGAGAAATACTTATTGTTGGGGAGGGGGAACCTAACAGTAAACGTCACACAATGCAAAACTTTAAAAATTATTCTCTTTAAAATCAGGAGCATGCTTGAGGCCTGCTGGTACTTTTTTTCAATAAGGTAGTAAAATGTATAAGAATTAGAAATGAAGAGAAAAATATATTATGATGCTATAAGAATTAAAATAGTATGGTATTAGCAAATGGATAGCAAGTAAATCAATTCAGTCTTAGCCATAAATTTATTTATATATGGCATATTACTAGAGAAGAGAGTGTAAAAAAGATAAACTATGAAAAATTAGTGCTAGGCTATCCATATGGAATAGATATAAAAATTATATCTTAAAAATATAGATACCTCTAACTTGTTTTTCAAAGTTAACACCTGAGTTTTTCTAATACTAAAGTATTGTTTGCTTTTTAAATATTTAAGGAAATGCTGAACTTCAAGCACTGATTGAAATGTAATCAAATTCTATTATTCACACAGAAAAAGAATCAAGAAACAGCTACCTCAATTATGACAATACCTTCATAAACCTTCTTCTAATACCCTACAAATGGATTTTTAAATAGAATACATCACAGGCTGTGTCCTGATTCAACTCAAGCCGAATATTATAATCACTAATAGAAGGCTGCCAAACCCAAGTTCCCATGGGGTAGGGGATGGTAAGAAACATAATAAACCTTTGTACAATTATTTGTATGAAATTCACCAGGACAATGTCAAGATGGATTACTAGCTAGAGTATGGACAATATCATCATCCATCCGGCTACCTCTTAGTAAAACAAAAATAGAATTCTTTTGGAACCAAATCAAGGATAATATTTTTAAATAAAAAAGATTTAACAGAAGAACAATCAAGGCCTTAAATTATAAATGCCAATCTTCTAAACCTCCTTCAAAATAAGTGTCTCTGTTTAACCTTTTTAATGATTGAGAATAAGTGTTACTTCCACTAAAAGTCTATCAGATTTTTATTACTTTGTCCTATGATTTAAACAACAACAACAACAAAACAACAACACTTCATAACAGACATGGAGAAAGCCAAGCTGAAAGGTTTTAAGTTTTGAAAAAATTGGGAGAGACTCATTTTTTCTAAGTTCCCTAGTCTCCAAATGTTTTCCTATAAAAATATACATTAAATCTACCTTTATATATGAGTTTTTGTAATAAGTCTAAGAATAACAAAGAAATTTCTTTTTTTTTCTTTTTAAAGTGAAAGGAGAGAAAGCAGAGACAGACTCTCGCTAGCATTTCAACTGGAATCCATCCTGCAAGCCCTCTATACGGTAGTGTTCTGCCCATCTGGGGCATTGCTCTGTTGCTCAGCAACTGAGCTATTTTAGCACCTGAGATGGAGGCCATGGAGCCACCTCACCGTCCAAGGCTAATGGGCTCCAATCGAGCCATGGCTGAGGGAGAAGAAGTGAGAGAGAGGAGAAAGGAGAGGGGGAGGGGTGGAGAAGCAGTTGGTCACTTCTCCTGTGTGTGCTGACTGGGAATTGAACCTGGGACACCTACACACCAGGCCAATGCTCTACCACTGAGCCAAATGGCCAGGACCAGAAAGAAGTTTCAATGTTATACCAAATTGTACCTGTAAGATCAAATTACAGTACTTATAGACAACACATTTAGTTTTAAATATCTAGACAGTTTGTCCAAAATAAATAACAAAGTTGTCATCTTTTTTGTTTTAAAATATTTTATTTATTGATTTTAGAGAAAGGGTGGGGAGGCACGGGAAGCATCAACTCGTAGTAATTGCTTCTCATTTGTGTCTTGACCAGGCAAGTGTAGGGTTTTGAACAGGTGACCTCAGCAGATCAGGTCAATGCTTTATCATAACCACTGTGCCACCACAGGTCAGGTCAAAATTGCCATCTTCTAACTCTAAGTGACAAGTATCCCCAATATTCCAGCTTCATCAATAAAGCCCTCTGCTCCAATTCTCTAATAATTCAAAATATTAAATCATCTTTTATTTCTTTTCTTTCCATTATCTTTTATCTAATCAAACACTATTTTTTGAAAAGATTTTTCCCAGCTCAATTCTGCATAAGAAATGTGTTTCTTTTAATTGAATTTATTGGTGTAACACTGCTTAACATAATAATACAGGTTTCAGGTGCCCAGTTCTACAACACATCTCTGTACATCAAATTGTGTGTTCACCTCCCAACTCAAGTCTTTATCCATCATTATTTATCCCCCCAGACCCTTCTTTTCCTCCCCCCAAAACATTCTTTATTTAAATATTGTGGGGGGGTTTTCTCATAGATTCCAGAAAATCACGTCATTAAAACTGATAGAGACAGCCCATTAAGGGTTTTTAAGAAATCCCATTAGCATTGAATAAAGCATACAAAGGCCTCACCCATATGGAGTTTGTATTCTATTCAGGGAGACAATAAACAAATCAATAAACTATAGTAGATTAGAAGGAATAACTTCTGAAAAGAAAAATAAAGGGCAGGTGCTACTAAGGGCAAAAATTTGAAACTGGGTGGTCAAAGTAGGATTGAAAAAAATGAAAGAGAAAGCTGTGAAGATGGCTGAGGGAGAAGATTCCAGGTGAAAGGAGCAGCAAGTGCTGTACAATCATCCAGAGTGGTAAGGAACAGAGAGAAGGCCAGTGTAGCTAGAGCAAAACAAGTAAGAAGAAATTAGGGTGAAATGATCTTAGGTGTAACAGGGCCCAGAACTAATAAAACATATGGGAACTTAAGAACTTTGGCTTTTACCCTGAGTGCAATGTGCAGGCACTGTGGATTCTGAACAAAAAACAGGATCTGATTTACTTCTGACTGCTATGGTGACTACAGAATACAGGATTCAAGGATAGGAGCCAAAAGACCAGTGATTTAGGAGTGGATTGATGGGGGCTCAGAACAGGGTGAGAGTGCGGTAAAATTGGGGAGAAGTGACACAACTCTGGATCTATCCTGACAGCAGAGCCAACTGGATTTAACCACAGAGGATGTAGATGTGATGAAGAGAGAGGAAGAGTGGAGCTATTACAGGAAAGGGGGCTGACTGAGTGAAGCAGATTTGGGGGTGAGATTGGGTTCAGTTGTACACATAGTAAATTTGAGGTGTCTACTTGATATTCAAGTGGAGGTACTAAAGGAGGCTAAGGTTTAGGAAAGAGAGATCATTAAGAGCATGAGGTTAGGTAGAGAAGAAAACTAAGAGCTACTTTTGAGGGTCTCCAGTATGGAGTTCTCTGGGAAGTGAAAAAAAAAATTCTAAAATTTCTCTTTGGTTCTTTTCCAGATATCTTTCTTTTTTTTTTTTTTCATAGTTTGCTAACGTTCTCTTGGCTTTATGATTCTTTTATCATAATCATTCTAAACATAAATTTTTATATTTACTTTTAGCTTGTTTTGTAATTATCAGAGGTTTTTGACACTCTACCAGGAGAGAATACTTTCAAAATGGCGACATATTTGCTTCAGGCACAACTCCAGGGCAGCAGCAGGTGAGGATCAATAGGTTATGGAGGACAAAGACTTATAACTGATTTTTTATTTTTTTTTCCTTTTTGTGTCTCTCTATACTATTTCCTACAGTAAAAATAAAATTTTTGTAATAAGAAAGAGAAAGCAAATATGAATTTTGAAGTGTTCCCTGCAAAAGATACCAACAATATGCATAGTGTTTTACTCTAGAAGTCACAGAATTATCCATGTGTTTGAAAGATAATAAAATATGTATTTTCTGTTTATATCAGGGTTGAAAAAATGTGTATGGTTCATTCTGCAGTACTTTTAAGATGTCATTGAGACTTTAAAAGGAAACTAAAGGCGCTTTCGATTTTACCTTTTTACTCAGTTGTGTGAATAATAAATTATGTGCTGATGTTATTTCAACATACCTAATATCTTAATAAAAATGAAATAGTTCTCAGCCATCTGAATCTTGGTCTACAGATCACAATTTTAAAACTTTTAAAAATAGCTAGATTGGGCCCTGGCTAAGGTTGGCTCAGCGGTACAGCATCAGCCTGGCGTACGGGAGTCCTAGGTTCAATTCCCAGCCAGGGCACACAGGAGAGGCGCCCATCTGCTTCTCTACCCCTCCCCCTCTCCTTCCTCTCTGTCTCTCTCTTCCCCTCCCGCAGCTGAGGCTCCATTGGAGCAAGGATGGCCCCGGCGCGGAAGATGGCTCTTTGGCCTCTGCCTCAGGCTCTAGAATGGCTCTGGATGCCACAGAGCAACGCCCCAGTTGGGCAGAGCATCGCCCCCTGGTGGGCATGTGGGAGTCTGTCTGACTGCCTCCCTGTTTCCAGCTTCGGAAAAATGAAAAAAAAAAAATAGCTAGATTGTTGGCCCTGGCCGATTGGCTCAGTGGTAGAGCGTCGGCCTGGTGTGCAGAAGTCCCGGGTTCAATTCCCGGCCAGGGCACACAGGAGAAGTGCCCATCTGCTTCTCCACCCCTCCCCCTCTCCTTCCTCTCTTTCTCTTCCCCTCCCGCGGCGGAGGCTCCATTGGAGCAAAGATGGCCCGGGCGCTGGGGATGGCTCCTTGGCCTCTGCCCCAGGCGCTGGAGTGGCTCTGGTCGCAGCAGAGCGACACCCCAGAGGGGCAGAGCATTGCCCCCTAGTGGGCAGAGCGTCGCCCCCGGGTGGGCGTGCCGGGTGGATCCTGGTCGGGCGCATGCGGGAGTCTGTCTGACTGTCTCTCCCCGTTTCTAGCTTCGGAGAAATACAAAAAAAAAAAAAAAAAAATTGCTAGATTGTCTGTATTTTTAATTCTGCATGTTGCATGCAGCCATAATACGAACTGCTACAAAGAACTCTTCCTTTCTTCCTTTCAATTTTAAGGTATCCGAGAAAATTTATTAGGTAAAGAGATGGAAATAAAGAAAGCTATTGTAGGAATGTTTCTGCTTAAGAAGTTCTTCCTGGTTGACATGTATTTCTGTGTAAAGGTGGGGGGGAGTCTTTCATCTCTGTCAAATCTTTGATCCTAACAAAAAGAAACATGCCAGATGAAGGCAATGAAAGGAATGCTTTTATGAAGTTCTCTCTTTTTGAAGGTTGTTCAGTGTTGAAAAGTTGCCCCTTCATTATACCTGTCCTTGAATTTTAATATGGCTTACTTCACATTTACCAAAAAGGAAATTCAAATAAATAGAACCTAAGTAATAAGCTGAGTCAATTGAATACAAGATGAATTTTCAAGCTGCTACATTCACAAATGCAGCTACAGCAAAATGAACGCTTTTTTTTTTAAGAAGGAAAAAGGAAGAGAAAGCGAAGAAAAGTTTGCTGAGGCTGTATTTACACAGGTGAAATAAAGAAGAAGGTTGAGGTACTGGGAAGCTGGTCTCTCTGAGGGTATCTCCGCTGTGCAGTTCTTTCCACCCCCTCCCTAGCCCCTTGCCCTTCATCCCCTCTAATCATCACTCTCATTTCAGTGAGGTGTCAGATGTGGCTTTCCTGCAGAAATGCTCTAAATCTCATTTTTACAGTTTCCAGCGAGGCTTCAACAGAATCATGTGAATTTTATTAACTCACCACTACAGTTTCCCTATCTAGAATCAAAGAAAGGGTGTGAAAGCCTGTCTTTCATCTTCTGTCAGCAGGTGACAAGTTCTATTCTTTTCAGAAAAGACTAGTCTGCTGAGAGCTTATCCTAGTAGATGTGTAGAAAAGTCTAGCAAAATAAGTTTAGATGGTCTCAGTTCTTTGAAGCTTTTTTTTAAAAAAAAGTGCTTTAACTTCTTGCAGCACTGCAGACAGAAGGAGGTGGTATGATCCAAAATACTCTTGCCAGAGTTCTGTTCCCGAAGGGACAGGTGTGTGTACAGCTACAGACGATGTGAGAGATCAGCACATCATACTCTCGTCTGCTCTGGGTCTCCTCTTCCAGAAGGATTACTACAGGAAGGTGCTATAAAAATAGCCTCCATGGACGTTTCCAACTGGACCTGAACTGTCCCTCCTCTGCTCCTGGGTTTGCTTTCCTTTGGAATCATAATTGAAAACAAACAGAATTTCTTAGCAATACTAATGTAACCCTGTAATTAGCAAGTGCATGAAAAGAGCGACATTTCTATTTTTTTCCTATTTACATTGCACTTTCCAGGAAAGAGACATGGTTTTTGGAAGTGCGGGCAACAGGAGGATGGACAATGTTTCATCTCTGCCTCAGTAATTGGTTTTGAAAGTTCTTCAGTAAAAAAATTGCTTTTGTTTCCACAATAAATAAAATTATTAAGTATTAAAATACATTTCTGATTAAGATACAAAGAAGGCAATTTTTTTTTTTTTTTGCCATTTTCTGGTTAACAATCTCTATTGTTTATTTGTAAATTCAACAGCTATGCTGCAAAAAGAAGAGTGGTTGTTAGTATGGGTTATTAAGCCATTTTCTCAATAAAGAAGTTCAGAAACTTATATTTCTAAAGAAGTCTTAACCATGGGGGGGGGAATTAATTGTTAAAATTGACAAATTATCAGAGGTGAGTTAGTAGGAAGTTACCATGTTTATGAAGAACTTTTTCCTAATAGGATTAAGATTCATTTTAAAAATTAATTATGATACCTTATAAAGTAAGGAGGGGATATGCATTATATTTTACAGATTAAAGATTATAATTATAAAGCAAAGAAAGATTTATTTTTTTATTTTTTTTATAATAAATTTTTATTAATGGTAATGGGATGACATTAATAAATCAGGGTACATATATTCAAAGAAAACATGTCTAGGTTATTTGTCATTAAATTATGTTGCAAACCCCTCGCCCAAAGTCAGATTGTCCTCCGTCACCCTCTATCTAGTTCTCTGTGCCCCTCCCCCTCCCCCTAACTCTCTCCCTCCCTCCCTCCCATGTCCTCCCTCCCCCCCACCCTTGGTAACCACCACACTCTTGTCCATGTCTCTTAGTCTCATTTTTATGTTCCACCAATATATGGTATCATGTAGTTCTTGTTTTTTTCTGATTTACTTATTTCACTCCTTATAATGTTATCAAGATCCCACCATTTTGCTGTAAATGATCTGATGTCATCATTTCTTATGGCTGAATAGTATTCCATAGTGTAAATGTGCCACATCTTCTTTATCCAGTCTTCTATTGAAGGGCTTTTTGGTTGTTTCCATGTCTTGGCCACTGTGAACAGTGCTGCAATGAACATGGGGCTACATGTGTCTTCACGTATCAATGTTTCTGAGGTTTTGGGGTATATACCCAGTAGAGGGATTGCTGGGTCATAAGGTAGTTCTATTTGCAGTTTTTTGAGGAACCACCATACTTTCCTCCATAATGGTTGTACTACTTTACAGTCCCACCAACAGTGAATGAGGGTTCCTTTTTCTCCACAGCCTCTCCAACATTTGCTATTACCCGTCTTGTTGATAATAGCTAATCTAACAGGAGTGAGGTGGTATCTCATTGTAGTTTTGATTTGCATTTCTCTAATAACTAATGAAGCTGAGCATCTTTTCATATATCTGTTGGCCATTTGTATCTCTTCCTGGGAGAAGTGTCTGTTCATGTCCTCTTCCCATTTTTTAATTGGATTGCTTGTTTATTTGTTGTTGAGTTTTATGAGTTCTTTGTATATTTTGGATATTAGGCCCCTATCTGAGCCGTCGTTTGAAAATATCAGTTCCCATATAGTTGGCTGTCTGTTTATTTTGATATCAGTTTCTCTTGCTGAGCAAAAACTTTTAATTCTGATGTAGTCCCATTCATTTATCTTTGCCTTCACTTCTCTTGCCATTGGAGTCAAGTTCATAAAATGTTCTTTAAAACCCAGGTCCATGATTTTAGAACCTATGTCTTCTTCTATGTACTTTATTGTTTCAGGTCTTATATTTAGGTCTTTGATCCATTTTGAATTAATTTTAGTACACGGGGACAGGCTGTAGTCGAGTTTCATTCTTTTGCATGTGGCTTTCCAGTTTTCCCAACACCATTTGTTGAAGAGGCTTTCTTTTCTCCATTGTGTGTTGTTGGCCCCTTTATCAAAGATTATTTGACCATATATATGTGGTTTTATTTCTGGGCTTTCTATTCTGTTCCATTGGTCTGAGTGTCTATTTTTCTGCCAATACCATGCTGTTTTGATTATCGTGGCCCTATAATATAGTTTAAAGTCAGGTATTGTAATGCCCCCAGCTTCATTCTTTTTCCTTAGGATTGTTTTGGCTATTCGGGGTTTTTTATAGTTCCATATAAATCTGATGATTTTTTGTTCCATTTCTTTAAAAAATCTCATAGGGATTTTGATGGGAATTGCATTAAATTTGTATATTGCTTTGGGTAATATGGCCATTTTGATTATATTTATTCTTCCTATCCAAGAACAAGGAATATTTTTCCATCTCATTGTATCTTTTTCGATTTCCCTTAACAATGCTTTGTAATTTTCATTATATAGGTCCTTTACGTTCTTTGTTATGTTTATTCCTAGGTATTTTATTTTTTTTGTTGCAATCGTGAAGGGGATTATTTTTTTGAGTTCGTTTTCTAATATTTCGTTGTTGGCATATAGAAAGGCTATGGACTTTTGTATGTTAATTTTGTATCCTGCGACCTTACTGTATTGGTTTATTGTTTCTAATAATCTTTTTGTGGAGTCCTTCGGGTTTTCGATGTATAGGATCATATCATCAGCAAAAAGTGATAGCTTTACTTCTTCTTTTCTGATATGGATGCCTTTTATTTCTTTGTCTTGTCTGATTGCTCTGGCCAGAACTTCTAGCACCACGTTAAATAAGAGTGGAGACAGTTGTCAACCCTGTCTTGTTCCTGATTTAAGGTAGAAAGTCCTCAGTTTTATGCCGTTTAATAGGATGTTGGCTGATGGTTTATCATATATGGCCTTTATCATGTTGAGATATTTTCCTTCTATACCCATTTTGTTGAGAGTCTTAAACATAAAATTGTGCTGTATTTTATCAAAAGCCTTTTCTGCATCTATTGATAAGATCATGTGGTTTTTGTTCTTTGTTTTGTTGATATGGTGTATTACGTTAACCGTTTTGCGTATGTTGAACCATCCTTGAGATTCTGGGATGAATCCCACTTGATCATGATGTATTATTTTTTTAATATGTTGTTGTATTCGGTTTGCCAGTATTTTGTTTAGTATTTTAGCATCTGTATTCATTAGAGATATTGGTCTGTAGTTTTCTTTCTTTGTGCCATCCTTGCCAGGTTTTGGTATGAGGGTTATGTTGGCCTCATAAAATGTGTTTGGAAGTATTGCTTCTTCTTCAATTTTTTGGAAGACTTTGAGTAGAATAGGAACCAAGTCTTCTTTGAATGTTTGATAGAATTCACTAGTATAACCGTCTGGGCCTGGACTTTTATTTTTGGGGAGATTTTTAATAGTTTTTTCTATTTCCTCCCTGCTGATTGGTCTGTTTAGGCTTTCTGCTTCTTCATGACTCAGTCTAGGAAGGTTGTATTGTTCTAGGAATTTATCCATTTCTTCTAGATTGTTGTATTTGGTGGCATATAATTTTTCATAGTATTCTACAATAATTCTTTGTATTTCTATGATGTCTGTGGTGATCTCTCCTCTTTCATTTGGGATTTTATTTATTTGAGTCCTGTGTCTTTTTTCCTTGGTGAGTCTTGCCAAGGGTTTGTCAATTTTGTTGATCTTTTCAAAGAACCAGCTCCTTGTTTTATTGATTTTTTCTATAGTTTTTCTGTTCTCTATTTCATTTATTTCTGCTCTGATTTTTATTATCTGCTTTCTTCGGCTGGTTTTGGGTTGTCTTTGTTCTTCTTTTTCTAGTTCCTTAAGGTGTGAAGTTAAGTGGTTTACTTCGGCTCTCTCTTGTTTGTTCATATAGGCCTGAAGTGATATGAACTTCCCTCTTATCACTGCTTTTGCTGCATCCCAGAGATTCTGATATGTCGTATTTTCATTTTCATTTGTCTGTATATATCTTTTGATTTCTGCGCTTATTTCTTCTTTGACCCATTCATTTTTTAGAAGTGTGTTGTTTAGTTTCCACATTTTTGTGGGTTTTTCCCCCTCTTTTTTGCAGTTGAATTCTAGTTTCAAGGCTTTATGATCAGAAAATATGCTTGGTACAATTTCAATTTTTCTAAATTTGCTGAGATTGTCTTTGTGGCCCAACATATGGTCAATTCTTGAGAATGTTCCATGTACACTAGAGAAAAATGTATACTCTGTCGCTTTGGGATGAAGTGTCCTGTAGATGTCTATCATATCCAGGTGTTCTAGTATTTCGTTTAAGGCCACTATATCTTTATTGATTCTCTGTTTGGATGACCGATCTAGAGCCGTCAGCGGTGTATTGAGGTCTCCAAGTATGATTGTATTTTTGTTAGTTTTTGTTTTAAGGTCAATAAGTAGCTGTCTTATATATTTTGGTGCTCCTTGGTTTGGTGCATATATATTAAGGATTGTTATGTCTTCTTGATTCAACTTCCCCTTAATCATTATGAAATGACCATTTTTGTCTCTGAGTACTTTTTCTGTCTTGTAGTCAGCATTATTAGATATGAGTATTGCTACACCTGCTTTTTTTTTGGGTGTTGTTTGCTTGGAGTATTGTTTTCCAGCCTTTCACTTTGAATTTGTTTTTATCCTTGTTGCTTAGATGTGTTTCTTGTAGGCAGCATATAGTTGGATTTTCTTTTTTAATCCATTCTGCTACTCTGTGTCTTTTTATTGGTAAGTTTAATCCATTTACATTTACTGTAATTATTGACACTTGTGGGTTCCCTACTGCCATTTTATAAATTGCTTTCTGTTAGTTTTGTATCTAGTTTGATTCTTCTCTTTTGTTTTTCTATCATTTGTTTTTGTTTGTTTGTGTTCCATACTTCTTTCCTCTGTTGTTACCTTTTTTAAGTCGAGTGTTTTTGTGGTGGTTTTTTTAAGGGTGGTTACCATTAAGTAATGAAAAGGGTACCTACCATATTCATTGTAGTACCCTATCTTATAAGTATTTCTGCACTTCATCATCCTTTGCTACTGTTAATCTCCATCCTCTCCCCCTTTTTTCCTTTGTTGTCACAGTTTAAGTTTGGTTTTATTGTGTTCTTGGTGGAGCTGTTACTTGTGGTGTTGTTTTCTTTTGTTCTTTGAATCTGGTTGGAAAACCCCCTTTAGTATTTCCTGGAGTGGGGGCTTTCTGTTGATAAATTCTCTCATCTTTTCTGTATTTGTGAATGTTTTTATATCTCCTTCATACTTGAAGGATAGCTTTGATGGGTATAGTATTCTTGGCTGAAAGTTCCTCTCTTTCAGGGCTTTAAATATTGGAGTCCACTCTCTTCTAGCTTGTAGAGTTTCTGCTGAGAAATCTGATGATAATCTAATAGGCCTTCCTTTATATGTTGTACTCTTCTTTTCCCTGGCTGCCTTGAGAATTTTTTCTTTGTCATTGGTTTGTGTCATCTTTATTATGATGTGCCTTGGAGTGGGTTTGTTGGAGTTAAGAAAACTTGGTGTTCTGTTTGCTTCTTGAATTTGAGGCTTTAGTTCCTTCCACAGGCTTGGGAAGTTCTCGTCTATTATTTGTTTGAGTATATTCTCCATTCCATTTTCTTTCTCTTCTCCCTCTGATATACCTATTATTCTTATGTTATTCTTTCTGATGGAGTCAGACAATTCCTGTAGGGCTTTCTCATTTTTTATTATTTTTGAGTCTCTTTCTTCTTCTCTCTGTTGTGCCTCAAGTTGTTTGTCTTCTATTTCACTAATCCTATCTTCAATCTGGGCTGTTCTGTTAGCTAAGCTTGTTACCTCGTTTTTCAGCTTGTGAATTGAATTTTTCATTTCTGTTTGATTTGTTTTTATAGTTTCAATTTCCTTGGTAATATATTCTTTGTGTTCATTGAGTTGTTTTCTGATCTCCCCATATTGCCTTTCTGTGTTTTCTTGTATATCTCTGAGTATTTTTAAGATTTCTATTTTAAATTCTCTGTCATTTAGCTCCAAGGCTTCCAATATGTTAAGTCTTCTCTCCATAGATTTTTCCACATCTATTTGTGTTACCTCTCTTTCTTTTGTATCCATAATATTCGATTTCCTCTTTCTTATCGGCATCTGAGGGTGGTCTTGTTGATAGCACTAATTAGAATTAATAAAGAGTAAAAAGTAAAAAAACAAAAACAAAAACAAAAAAAGGTAAAACACCCCACAAAAAAAAAACAGTAATAATTTATTATTTCCCCCTTTTTTCTCTCTTCTCTTTCCCTCCTCTCCCCTCCTCAGGGAAATATTGTGCCTATAATGGAGGGCCTGATTTGGGGTGAAGAGTTCAAGGGGCAAAAAAAAGGGAGTAGGGACCTACTAAATGCAAAAAAAAAAAAAAAAAAATCTTAGACAAGCATAAGATGATTAATAAAGAAGAAAAAATAAAAATAATAAGTAAAAATCTGTTTTATTAAGTGGAGCGAAGACTAAATACAATGTAGACCTTGGGTTTGGAGGACCCAAAATGCCACAAAAATAAACAAACAAGAAAAAAATAAATAAAAACAAAAGCAAAAAAGAGAAATAAAGCCAAAAAAAAACCTTGAGTCCCAAATTAACTAATTTGTTCGTGATTGAGAGTTATATGGGAGGAAAGTAAAATGAGAAAAGAAAAAACGAATAGAAAGGAAAAAATAAGAAAAAGAGAAAAACGAAGGAAGAAATAAAATAGGAAGAGAAAAAAACAAAATAAAGCAAGACAAAAAAAAACAAAAGAGGAGAGAGTGAGAGTTAAGTGTTTTGGAGTATAACCTTAAAGGAGGGTGAGGATGAAGAAGAGAAATAAAATGCAACACTCATGGGTAGTGTAGTTCAAGAAAGGGAAGCATAAGATGGGCAGAGAATAGAAGGACCGAGGTGGAGGAAATAAAGGCAATAAGATAGAAGAAACAAACAACAACAAAAAAAAAATTAGTGGATCAAGTTGTAAAGTCTGTGGATTTTTCTTGATTTTGAGAGGTTAACTTCTTCCTTTTTCTTTTCTCTCCCTCTTCCTGGTCGGTGACTCTGTACCCCAGGCTCTGCCCCTGTGTCACACTTAGGTAGGGATTTGCAGTTGATGGGATTCTATGGCAATGTCCTATAATTGGCTTTAGTCTTGCTGGAAGTCAAGGCTTGTTGGCGTTTGCAGGGCGTTGCAAACTCTCTCCAACGATGAGAGAGTTTGCTTTCCTGGATTCTCTCTCCTAGTCCCCCCTTTCTGAATTAGCAGCCTGGTGATCCAGCTATAAGGCTGCAACTGCTTCTGCCTGGGGAGTAAGAGGCTCAAAGAGCTGGGAAATCCCCACTCTATCCCCACTCAGTGCAAGGCTTTGGGAAAGGCTCTGGCAGTCAGGGCCTCCAGTGTAATCAGGCGGGGGTGGGAGTCAATTGTTGTCAAGGTGACTGTTCAGCGCCTATCATTTAGTTGGACCTCTCAACCCAGGCTTTCCACACTTTGTAGCCTGTTTTTGCAGGGAAGAAGAGGCACTAGTCTCTGCTTGCGACTAGTGTAGTATAGACCTTATTATCTGCCAAGTCCTTCTTGTTAGCGTTTATCCCTGAATATGGAGGCTCTGTCAATCAGAAGTTGCCCCCGCCCCTTTAGCGAGAGGCACTAAAAAATATCACGCCTCTTGTCTTGGATCGCTGAACTGAGAGAGATCTTATCAATTAGAACCGAGGGTGCGCAGATTTCATGGGTTAAGCTAATTTCAGTGATTGGGTCGCAGCTGTGCTTCCGAAGGTATTTTATGCTGCCTGCGCGCGCCCCTCCCCCAACGCTTGATTGTTAGCTTGAATGGCTGGGTGAGGTGCCCCGCCCACGGAGAGAATCTCCCAAGCCTCTCCCGCTCGTCCCACCAATGGTGGCTGGACCGCACCAGGCGCAGGATAATGGAGCCCCCTGGGTGTGCGGGCCAGCAGGGCGCCCTGGGCACGTGGAATGCCCAAGGCACGCGCGCGAATGGGGCGCTCCGGGCACCGGTGGCCGGCGACCCCCACTCGCAGTGTGCGGGCCGCTGGGAACGTCAGCGGTGCTCAACCGGACAGGGCGCGCGCGGCTGCTCACGGCGGCTCGCGGCAGCGGCTCGCGGTTCCCAAATATGGGCTGACTCACCACAGGCGCACTTCCTTGCGGTTTGAAAGAACGTCCCTGTGGTAGATTCCTCCACACCCTCGTCTCTCAGATTCAAGTGATAACAGTCCTTTCGCTATCAGTTTGTGTGGAACTCCGGAATGCTCCGAGGATAAATTTTTCTGTTTCTAGTTGATAAATTTGTTGTGATTTAGGGGAGAGCTGTCGGACGCGCTGCTCACGGCGCCATTTTCCGCAAAGAAAGATTTAATAACTTAAAAGAACTTACTGGCAAGTTTTTCACACCATGGAAACTGATAATGAAATCTCTGGCATTCTACACAGTTTCATATTCATTAGATTAAGTATCATTAATTTTGATATGAACAAATCTTGGCATCAAACTATATTTATAAAAACAATTAATAGACTTGACCTTAAAAGTTCCTAGAGTAAGAAAAATAGCTATCTGCTAGCTAAATGTGGTAGTGGCTAGGTGGGTGTGCTACTGATTTTACCAACAAGCTCTTCCTCAAAATATTGCATCACCATTCTGGAACACAGGCTGCTGCCCTCTTTAATTATGTGTTTGGATGGCAAGCTACATTCTGGAATTAGAGAAGTAACAGTTCAGCATCTGAACTGGATGACCTTACCTTATAAAGGAATGGCAAAAAAGGCACTGACCACAGGCCTGTCTGCTGGATCCAAAGATATGTTTGTGGGCAGCCGTGCTGGATACTGTTGAGAAGTATGTGTTCCTCTTTATAATCATCTTTTTTAAAGGTCAGAAAATAGAAGAAGAGCAGAGAAGAAATAAGAGGCATGGAATTGATGTTGTTGATTGTGAGACTGACTATTTTATCTTGGGAAATCTATCATGCTAAGTTTGGGGCCTGGTAATGAACAAAGATCAGAGAAGCAAGATGGCTCCCAGGAGTGAGTCAGAAAATGCAGATTAGTCAGTCTAATCAAGCCTGTGATTTACCAATTAAATAAATTTCAAATTTACTAGGTTAAATACATTCAAATAGCATGCACCTGTGCCCCATGTTGGAGAGTCTTAATAGGTTAAATTCAATTGCAACCATATTGTTTTTTATTTTGTGCCAATATAACTGAACCACAAAACAATGCCAAGAGGAAGTGTCTAATACAATTAAAAGTCATTAATATGGCAAAGAGTTATCTTTATTGTCAAGTTTGATATAGAGTTTCTATATTTTTCCAAAATCAGTTTCAGCCCAATCTCCCTTAGTGGTTTTGAAAATGCAAACAAAGCAAGCTGAGATGGTGTGTTGTCTCCAACTCTATTCCCACAGGTGGATTTAAGTTAGTGCTACACAGTCCAAATTGCTAAAAAATTGGCAGCTATAATTTTGCAGTCTGAAGCTCATTCCAGTAATTCTAAGAAGGAGCAACATAGCAAGAATGTTCTTTTTTTTAAAGAATGTGGAGTCCTTTGCTAATAATGTAGAATTTTATATGTAGGAGGGATCTTATACAATCCTTTCAACTAGATAAGGAAGTTGAGTGCCAGACAGGTTGTTTGATTTGTACAGGGACACACAGTTAATTTATGTGGACTATGAGAGCCAAGAATTTCAGTTTTTTGGCTGATAGGTTGTTCGTAATGGGAGACTTTGTATAGTTGTTGTTTCATTTTTTTGATGTGTTGTTGTCATGATATTCTTTTCTTGATTATAATTATAAAGTTCATTTTAAGGTTCTGTGTGGAAAGTGGAAATATTAGAGTGGAAACATGGACAGTTTTGAAATAGAGAAATAGAGTAGATAATCTCAGAAAACTTGAGGTCTTGTCTTTGTCTCAGCTCTTTTTTAATAGCTGTGGACTGAAGTTTGCTTTACCCCTTATAGTTTGTTCTCTGCTTAGAAAATAAGAATCACATCTGTAATGCTAGTGGCCAAGGCCAGATAGGTACACATTGGATTCGGGAAAATGGTAGAGAAACTGTGGAGCCGAAAAGCTTTGGGCCCTTACCATTTAATAGATTCTCCTAAATGTGAACAAGTAAACAGGCAGGAAAACCTACTTCTTATGGCAGCAAGCGAACAAACAGCAAAAATGGGTCCTCACAGTGGTGGGCAGGCATTTGGCAACCTGCCGTCCACAATCTCCCCTGAGCTCAAACACCCATTCCCTTACATGGGCTATGCACACATGCCTCTGAAATATGCTCACACATTAATCAAGCGAAGTGCTTGCAGCTAGTACACCAGCGAGCAAGCCTAAGACAGCTGCTTCCCCACACATCTTATCTACCTGAGCTGTCACAAGCCTGAAATTCAAGCATTTAGATGAAAACATTTTACTAATTGTAAAGCACCTCAAGTATAGGCAGTCATTATCACAGTGTAACACAACTTTTTGAAGACCTCCAAGTTTAGTTCTTAACTGGTGAGAAATCAGGGCACTAATCCAGAGAGATAGATGCTTAGAATGAAGTTATTGGTTAGAAAAAGCAAATTTGATCTAAACTGCATTTCTTCCTAGGATTTTAAAAAACCAGAATGACTAACACACCAAGGGCATGACCTTTAGGCAAACAGCTCCTTTCATAAACAGAGGGAACATGTTACCCTTTTCAGCCTAGAGCAAAGTATTGAAATAATTGCCATTATTCATTTGACCATCACTTTTCAAAGTAGTTAAGGTAATTATTTCTGAAGACCTTTATTACCGGAGGGAAAAATATGTGGTAGTACATCTTATAAAAAATATTGTTTGGACCTCAAGCATTGCTAATAAGAACTTTTTTCTAATGTAATACTTTTTAAAAAATATTTATTTTATATTCTTTACGACCTCTTTAGTGTTGTATAAATGATAAAAATAGTGTTTAAAATCATTTGGAGAAAATAACTTTCAGTTGTCATTGTATAACTTGTCCTGCTATAACTTTTTAAATTATGGAAATATTTTGAAAGTCATGAAAGAGATTTAGACTCCGTGCAGTGCTTTTTGGAAGATCTGATAGACTAAACTAATAAAAAAAAAAGAAAAGAAATAAAGAATGAAGGAAAATAGAAGAAAGGAAAGAAACTTTTAGAATGAAGTAGACAATAATTACAAGGGTGGACAGAAGTAGGATTATAGTTGTGAGTATACAAAATACTTTTTCCTTCTGTTATTATTTATTAATTATTATATTATTTTCTATACAAACAACTTTAAACCTACTTTTGCCCAGCCCTGTATTTATTTGTTCATGTTAGTTTTCAATTTTTTTAATATACTTTTAATGTGTTGTAGTTTTCTGCATATAATTTATGCTGGTTTATGAGTGTAATTTTAGAATCCAAACATTTAGAGATAAAGTAGCATTTATATATAATGAAAATAACATATACTTTCTATTCCAAAGCACCTATCCCCTCTGAAGGCAGACCCTCTGAAGACTTTAGCTTGTCTTTTTCATTACCCACTAAAGAATATTGTTTATTCTATTTCTATGTTATGCTTCAACTCTCTAAGTAGTTTATATTTAATAGAGTTCGACTTATTTAAAGAATGTTGCCTAATTTACCAAGTTGCTGTCATTTCATTGTTTTAGAGCAAAGGCCAACAAAAGTACAACCTGGGGACCGAATCCAATTCTCCACGTTTTATCTATAAGAAAAGTTTTATTGGAATACAGCTGTGCTCATTTTTTTACCAGACTGCCTATGGCTCTTTTTGCCCTACAATGACAGAACAGAGTAGTGTGAGTGAGACTGTGTGATACACAAATCCTAACAGTCACTATCAGGCTCTTCACAGAAAAAGTCTGATGTCCCCTGCTTCATAGTATTGTTGTCTACTCAATCTTACCAATAGTGAGGGTCTGAGTACTTTCTTCCTTACTTCTTTCTTCTTGGAGATCTCTGGGAGATAACATGCTGCTCAGAAATGCAACAATAAGGGACATAAGTATATCCATAGCCACCCTGTTTTTTCCTTCTAGTGAGATTATACACAACACCCTGCTGGTTAGAAAGTGGCTACTTATCTTAATACCATTGCACATCCTTGATATTGAGTTACCAACTTATGCTGTTCAAACCTACCATAAACTATGATACAGTTCGCATTATTTTTCTCTCTATTTCACCTTGAATTAATCTTCAAGATTAAACTGCTAAAAGTTATTATTTAATACTACCTTTATTAATATTTAATTATTTAATATTACCTTGTTTTTAGAGTAGTTATGCTCTAAAACTTTTTCCTAAAATGATTCAAAATATTTCACTTCTCTTTCTCTTTGTATCCAAACACCTACTTCTACTCATATAGCCTTTTATATGTATACACCCCCGATATCATATTGGGCCAGTGCTTCACTGTTCCATTCTCACCTCCAAGTATTCTCTTAGACCACACATTTTGTCTAGAATGTCCTTGCCATGAACCAGCTTATGCTAACTGGATAAGGTCAACATCTTGGAAAATAATGGAATACAAAATTAAAGAAACCTGAGTTTTTAGAGACCTATTGGGGCAGAGCCACCTACTATCTTGAACCACCCATCTACCTCTGAACTGGTATATGAGGAAGAAATAAACTTCCTTTTCATCTGAGCCACTGTATTTTAGGTATATTTGTTACATCATATTAATCTATAACTAATGCATAACCAATTTCATTTATTCAATCTCAGATTCCCATTAACTATTTTTTAAGTAGTATTACTGGCCATAGCAAGTTAAGCACAGAACTCTGGATAAACTAAATAACTCTTCTTGTGTTCTGTTTATTTCTTTAGTCCTCATGTAACCTGAAAAAATGAAATTAAAATATTGCTTTTATTTAGTAGTAAATTTCTGTTTAGAATGGAAATACGTATATTTTTGGTAAAAATATAGAATTTGGTAAAAATATAGAAATTTGTCTTATGAAACAAATTTTGATACATTTTTAAAGCAAGTAAAAGCTCTGTACTTTGATGATTTTGATGCATGCATAAACTACATCTCTTAGAGAGCCAAGGACTATCTGTACTTAATTGTTCTTTATTTTCAGACAAAAAAAGGGGGGACTATTAAAATAATTTTGTTTACATTTATATTGAGCTACAGATACTTGTCTCTGGGAATGTTCATACTAATCAAATATTCTACAGACTAACTAAACATTATTTTTTCATTTATTTTAAATATACCTGCTTTTAAAGACAACCAAGCCATCATGAACCCTCTCATGCCTAATTATGAAAGTGAAACACAGATTGAGATTGCTTATTTACACAGTAGAGGAAATTGAATAGGGTAGGGTTAATTAAATGGTTATAAATTTTTAAAATTCTTGCCAGATATTTAAACTTTCTGATACAAGAAAATTTAAATGTATGAGGAAAATTCTTCACACAATTATAGAATTCTTGGAAGTATATATGTAAAATATTTCAAATCTTTTAAGAAAACAGACCTAGGAGAAATATAAACAGCCAAGGTAATGCTTTTTAGTTGTTGTTGTTGTTGTTTTTTATCATAGAAAGCCTTTCCCACAAAACTGTCATCAATTTTGGAAAATTTCAAGCCTATAATCAAACATGCTGGGTTTGAATTACTCAGATTTATATTTTAGTTGTAATCACTAAGTGATTTTGACAAAAGCAGCGAAAATCTATAAATTAGAGTTGTTTTAATTCATCATTAAACCAATACCATTTAAAAAAAAACACTAATATTCCTAAAAGAAACAAAATTATTTAAAATACTGGGTTTGATTCACGTTTGCATTGATTATAAGCTTGAAATTTTCCAAAATTGATGACAACTAAAATATAAATCTCATATACCTCAGGGATTTTTTTAATTTGGCTGAAAAGTGAAAACAATATACCTTTTCAATGGCAAACAGGAATGTGACCAATCACAAGGAAGTAAACACAATTCTTTAATTCCAAAGTGCTGAAGATTAAACTTTGGTGAAGAAGTTTTAGAGTAAGCTACCCCTGAAACTTCAGGATCTCGCCAGTCCTTCGCTTGAGAACCACAGGACTGTTTCTAATATAGGGAGTGTCTGTAGTAGGCAGTTTCAGAGTAAAAGGAAGAGTAAAGAAAAATGCCTTAAAAAATAATGGGGAATAAATAAAGAGAAACAGACTTAAGCTACCAGGTCTCTATAGGGCCGTAAAAAAATCTCACTTTTCTTCTGATGGGCTCAAAAGTATCACATTTTTCAGACTTCAATCGGCTTTATGTGACTTCTTCCTATTTTAGTTCCCGATAATGAACTATGTTATTAGCTTGTTAAATATCACAGTAAAGATGTGGAGGAAATACACTTAAACCTTAAGTTTCCATGAGGTCTCAGACAAGGAAATTGATTAGTTTGTTTTTATTGAAATGGTGAGTTCACAGGCACCAGCCAACTGCTAAAATTAGTCACTGAGGAAGAGTGGAGTGTCACTTGCTTTAGTAGGTTGAAATTTCCATCACTTTATTGTATTATGTTCCATATAAATTCCATTCTGCTGGAGATGTAAGGATATTAAGTCTATGTTCCCTTCTCAGAATTTTCTTCTTTTAGTTGGAAAGGAGTATTTCTTTTTAACAGTCTTAGAATTTGATCCAAGAAAGAAAAGAAAAGATAAAGTATTTACTATGTTGTGGTTTTTCTTTGTTTGTTTGGTTGGTTGGGTTTTTGTTTTGTTTTTGTTTGTTTGTTTTTGCCATATGGAAAAGTAAAAGAGAAAAATAAATGTAATATATTACGAAAGGATTTGAAGGTGTTTTAGGATAAAAATCTCTGTTTATTTGCATGCTTCGAGTAGTTCTTCCCATGAACGCTTAAGCACTTTAAAAGCAAAGCAATTTTAATGGTATTTCCCCTCCCGCAAACACTAGCAGTGTGTTTAAGACTTTGAAAAAAATGTTTTCCACTTTGTGTTAAAAGTTCACAGACTGTTTCAAAATGGCAGAATATGGGTAAGGTAACAGAAAGAAAATGTTAATAAAAATTTTTGAAAGGAACTATAAATATTTGCTATAAAAATGAATCTTTAGCAGTCCTTAATAATTTTATTAAACATATTGATATTCGCTAAGCTACATAATCAGTTGGGATAATTAGATATATAAACTGGAAGGTGAGCTGGTACAGTTACTAACGGAAGTTTCTTTCCCTCTGAGGTTCTGATGTCATGGATATAGCGTTGAACAACATTGGTTTTAGGCCCTTGCAGAGGAAGGGGTTGTTCAGATGACAACTACTCAATTACCCCTTTCTGCCTCAAAAAAATCTTGAAAATTAAACTCCAGAACTAATCAGTTGAGTTAAGGTGCCAAATTTAACATATACTTTATCAAGGTACCTGACAGCATTCTGTAAGCAACAAGGTTAGTTACATATATAGCCATGTTTGAGTTTTGGTTCTACCACTTACTGAGTGGTGGTAGTGGAGGTGATTACAGGATGGAGAAACCTTAGACATGTGACTTCATGCATTCAGTACATTTTTGCTGTATAGTTATCAGGCATTCATCTATTTGATAGAGATAATAATTATTGCAAGGAACAAATAATTTAATGATTATAAAGTACTTACAAGAGTACCAGACATACATTAAATAGCTCAATATAGGACAGCTACTATTATTATAATAAGTGCAAATAGGTAATAAAATGTTTAATTTGGGGGATCTGCTGTTCAAAAGCACACATGCAAATGATCTTAGACAAAGACTTTGGTTACAGTGATTAAACCATTAAGGTTCAAAAAAAAAAAGGTTCTTAAATTTTATTTAAATATTTCTATAATCTTAATATCTTGTTTATATGATATCCCCCAAGTTATTATCCAATGAATAAAATAATATACCGTATATTAAAGAATAAATTTTTAGTAGGTAAAGCATTATCAATTATGTACGTATATATGATACATACCTATTTTTATTGCTCCAGCCAGAGGTTCCCAAAATGTGGTCCACAGAAACCTGGGATCACCCAAGACACTTTAAAAAATCTATTCTCATAACAGTGCTAAGCTATTATTTTCAGTGTGTTGACATTTGCACTGATGATGCAAAAGCAACAATGGTTAAAACGCTGTTTGCTTAGCACAACTTAAGCCAATGGCACTGAACTGTAGCAGTAAACACTGCTTCGCTGCACCATCACTTCTAATAAGGTAAAAATACCAATTTTACTTAAAAATATCATAGATAAAGCAGTAAAAATATTAATTATTAGATATAAACTCTGGTGTGCCCAGCATTTTACTATTTTGTGTGTTAAAATGAGATTACACGTAGGACACTGTGGCTTCATTCCCGAGAATAATGGTATTGAGGAAAACCATCTGGATGAGTGTTTGACTTGTGAGATAAGCTCCCCGCATTTTTCACGGGATTCTTCATACTTGAAATAATAACAAGCAAGGAAGGGTTAGTCAGATTTGGGTGTTTGGAAGACATGTTATCAAATATAAAATAAGCTTGTCACTATAGGAAAGACAACTTGTACTATTTGTTACCAGCAACAAATAATTGGAGAACCTCTAAAAAGCAATAAATTGAGAGTCCACCTTAAGAAGTCAGGAAAAAAGTGAAATTTACCCAAAATAAGTTGACAGAAAGTTATAATATAGATAAGAGAAAACAAACCCAGAGAAATTTAATAAAGCCAAAGAGTGTTCTTCAAAAAGTTCAAGTAAATTGATAAACCCATAGGAATACTTATCAACAACAAAAAAAAAAAGAAAGAAAAGAAAAAGAAAGAAAAGTTATCCAAAGGACCAAAATCAAGAATGAAACATAGTCATCAAGCAGATTCTATAGACCCTAAAATAATAGTAAATAAATATGGAAACTTTATGCTGACAAATTTGACAACTTAAACAACTTAGACAAATTTCTTGAAAATACCTTGCCAAGACTGATGAAATGAAACTGAAAATCTGTGTAACTATCCTTGAAATAAATTGAAACTGTTGTAAAAAAAAAAAACAAGCAAAAAAACAAAACAAAACCGGAAAACAAAAAACTCCCACAAAGTAAAGTCCAGGCTATTAATTTCACTGGTAAAATATATCAAACATTTAAGGAGTAAATATTACAAATCTTATCATACAAATTACTTCCGAAAATGGAAAAGAGAACACTTGACAGTGTTTGATGGTAGACTGGATGTGAGGAGTGAGAAAATAAAAGGAATCAGGCTGATATATAGGTTTGCCTTGTGCTAACCAGGTAAATTATGGCATCTACTAGAATGAAGAAGGAACAGATATATGGGAAAAGAGAAAACATACATTAATACCACTGTTTAGAACAGGGGCCAGGAACCTATGGCTCACGAGCCAGATGTGGCTCTTTTGATGGCTGCATCTGGCTCACAGACAAATCTTTAATAAAAAAAATAATAACGTTAAAAATATAAAACATTCTCATTCATTACAATCCATTCTTTTCCTATCGCTCATGTTCATGGTTGCGGGTGGCTGGAGTCAATCACAGCTGTCCTCCAGGACAATACCAAATTTTTATTGGATAATGCGTAACATACACAGGTTGTTGTATGGCTCTCATGGAATTACATTTTTAAATATGTGACGTTCATGGCTCTCTCAGCCAAAAAGGTTCCCGACCCCTGGTTTAGAACATTAAAAGTTTCCGAATGGTTTTTTAAAAGACATTATTTATTCATTTTAGAGAGAACAGAGACAGAGAGAGAGAGAGAGAGAGAGAGAGAGAGAGAGGGAGAGCAGGAAGCTTCAACTCCCATATGTGCCTGACAAAGCAAGCCCAGGGTTTTGAACCAGTGACCTCAGCATTTCAGGTCAGTGCTTTATCCACTGTGCCACCACTGGTCAGGCTGAAAGTTTCTTATGTATGCCAAGTCTACAACTGGATATATTGAGTCCAGAGATCAGTGATGTAGTTCAAAACAAGAATTACAAATGTGGGATTTATCAGCATAATCAAGCCACGATGAGATTACTTATAGACTAAATGTACATGGAGGAAAGAAAGAGCCACAGACTGAATAGTAGAGTGTATCAGCATTGAATGGTAAAATGGAGGATGTAGAGCTGGCAAAAGAAACTGAGATGGTGTAGGTACTGAGGCAGTAGAAAAACAAGAATGCACACAGATAAAAACAGTGGTCTTTTCTATCAAGTGCAACTGAAAGCACAAGAACCACTGAATTTAGCAACACTGAAGTTATTGTTGACTTTGAGATCATTTTTAAGGGATGGCTTAGAGAGGAGAAAAAGCAGAGATAGAGAACAGAGACAATTCCTTCACTAAAGTTTTGCAATAAGGGGAAGGGAAGACATTTATTAGTAAATTGGAGATGTAAAGGTCAAAAAAGTCTTTTTTAAGATTATCATTTCAATGGAAAACTTCAATAGAGAGTTCTACATTGGTAATGTAAGAGAAATAGGACCAAATTGTGTGAGCTACGCCCTTGAAAGGAGAGACACAGACAAGTATGTGCACAGACACAGATACGTTTCTGATTTGCTAGTGAGAAGAAGGAATCCCCATCAGAGGGCTTCAGTTTTCTTTGGGAAGCACAAGGAAAGTCAGCAGATGAACAGAAAAGAAAGAAAATGGGACAAAGCATGAAATACTGGTGTTGGAGAAGGAACAATGAACTCTAGGGAAACTTTGCAAGCTTGTCAGGCAGTACTGAGTGTACATTTGAAAAATATTGTGACTTTATATGAAACCAGTTAATTGAGTTGTGTATTTAATTTCTAGTTATTTTCAATTACTTTGACTTTATGAGGAACAATTGGATAGTTACTTGGGGTTCTGGAATTGTCAAAACAAAAAATTTTACAGAAGCCGGAAGGTTATGAGTGTTTGTACAACCCTCTGCTTTCCCTAATATCATTGGAGTAAAACTATTACCAGGGACATTTTGCTTCAAATCCACTGTTTAATACAGTATGAAAGGGACTTATTTTTCTAGAGGCTATGGCTATTTGTCCATGACGCCACAGTTTTCAGTGTGAAGAAGGGAATGGTAGTGGCTTGTCACCCTGAAAATTCTGCCTGGCTTTCGGACTCTGCCTTTCTGTATTTTCAGCAGTCATCTGACCATAAGCAGTTATCTCAGGTATTTTATCCCCTGATGGGATATTGAGAACTTATCTCTCACCCTGCTCAAAGGAAAACTTGGTTGTTATATATGTCTTTGAGCCTCACATAATTCCTGTACAAGAGAGAGTTGGCTCTGTTTTCCTGGTGACAGGAATCAGTGTGACAAAATTTCAGACACCAAAGATTTGATAGGCGCTAGAGAATCATGACCAACAAAGTCAATAACATTGTCCTCAAACAGTCTTACCCTCTCAGAGGCTCACCGTGGGGTCATTACATTTCTGATCTGTAAACCAACAAGAGATGAATTCTATGCAGTTGATGATCTATCTTTAGAGCTTGCTGGAATTTTTGGCTCTTCTAAAGCTCGCCATGTGAAATACTTAAGTCATCTTTGACAATGTTATCATCCAACATGCATATGACCTTTCCTTAAACTACTAGCCAGTTGTAAAATATAATATTGAGCTCTAAAATCAGTTCCTCTAGACTGAAAATTTATCTCAAAAAAAAAGAAGAAGAAGAAGAAGAACAGGGATCTTCACATCTAACTAGTTTGCTTTCATAGCATTATTTAGTCATTAAAATTATAAGTAACAATATTTATAATAGCTAACATTTATTCAGTACCATGCTATCCTAAACATTTTTTTTAAGTTTTATCATTTTTTTTCTTTTTTTTTTAAGTTTATTCATTTTAGAGAGAAGAGAGAGAGGGTGAGAGAGAGACAGAGAGAGAGAGAGGAGAGAGAGAAGTGGGGAGGAGCTGGAAGCAACAACTCCCATATGTGCCTTGACTAGGCAAGTCCAGGGTTTCAAACTGGCGACCTCAGCATTTCCAGGTCGATGCTTTATCCACTGCGCCACCACAGGTCAGGCCCATCCTAAACATTTTATGTGGTTGAACTCATTGAATTCTTAAAGAGTCTTCATTAGATGTGTTCTCTTATTATTCCCATTTTAAAGGTAAGGAAACTGAGTCAAAGATGAAGTAACCTGCTCAAGGTGAAGGCAATATGTGTGAGAGCTGTATTTTGAACCCTTGCACCTTGGCTCTAGAAATTAATAATAATTTTATGTTATGCCCCAATAATTTACTGGGTTCAAATAAGACAACTAGTTTATTTAGTAGATTTTGTCATCCTATTTCTACTAAAATTTTGTTTTACATTGTCCTGTACTTAACATATTAAAAATATGATATTTTGCTCAGACTTCCTGTATTAGAAGAAGAAAATTTTAAGTTTGAGCTATATGAAATTGATATTACTTTACTTTTTAAATAACAAAAATAGCAATTTTACATGGCTCTCCTTAATACAAAAGGGATGTTACAAATCCATATTCAGTTTTATTCTTTATTTTATATCAATAGTCTAATTATTTTACTGTCATTTGCGATCTCTTTCCTGGCATCCCTTATGTCAAGAACAAACACCAGCTTTTGGTAAGAGAGCAACTCAGGTCCAGGGGCATAGACTATAACTGAGGGACAGAAAAAATAATATCTTTTAACTTAGCCCATCATGCCCAAAGCTTCCTGACCTTGGCCTCATTTGTCCTATGAGCTCCAATCCAAGTGCTTAATAAGTGTGCAATGTGACTTGCCTGAGAAAGTAGACTCAATCCAAGCCTTTATTATATTATTATTTTTTAAAGCCTTCCTCTTGAAACCTAACAGCAAAAAACTCAGTATTTCTGATCGAAAAGTTAATTAATTCTAGTGGTTCCGAGAATTCTGTCAGACACTTAGGAATCATAACATCTACAATTTCTTCCACAGAATTTCTCAATGCTAAAAACAGCATCAATGCCAGTGTTCTTGGCAAAGGCATTGCTAATTTACAATCAGGCGAAACCAGCTAATGTGTTTACTGAGTGTGAACAAGGAAGGTTGTCACTTTCAGAAGTTCCAAAATAGTTTTCTTTCTTTAGAAAATGTGTATCTTCCCAAGACAAGCACCAGTTCTCTCACATGTTTTAGTTGGTGTGGTGTCATTGACCACCGCTGAGTCAGAACAGAGGTGACTTCTGGACTATTGCAAGTGTCATTTTCTGTATTTGGCAAGTGTGACAAGTCTGGATGTCCTCACCACATGGAAAGGTTGACAGAATGGTCATTTAACAATTTGCCCAGCAAGCCTATAGAAGGTATGAGAAGTGGCACCCAGAAGATAAATGGGAGAGTCAGAGAATAGGAACATGGTTGTTATCACTGACACAGACCATTCTTCCTGTCAGCAAAATATTACCAACACAGCTTGCACTATGAGGTGATACGTTTGAAGATACAAATAAAACAATATCATTTTTATCTATTTAAGAAAGAGAAAAGTGTGAACACCTAAAAATGATACCAAGATGAGGCAGATTGTAGAATAGTTAATGGCACTTGGTTTTATAATCCCCTCCTCCTAAATTTCTGACAGTAGTTAATCAAATTAGCATCACTAGAGAGAAAGATGTATATTCTCATGTGTTTTGGAAACCATACAAGTTTATCAGCCATCATGTATTAATGGACATGCTGTGAAAATTATCTACAACTAAAATGAAAATAAGAAAGAAAGAAACAATCAACTAATGGCTGAAAAACAATACAAGGACTTTCTTTGTAATATTAAAAATAATCCTGCTTTTGGTAAGACCTTAAATATAATTTAATAAAATTGCCTTCTTTTTACAAATAAGGAAATTGAGCCTAGAAAAGTTAAGCAATAGGTATTTTAAAAGAGCATTTTATTAAAACTCAGCACTGATAGGTCCGAAATGGTGGTGAGTAGAGGGATGTTACACTCTTCACTTTCCAGGACCAAAATGAAATTACAACTAAAACATAGAACAATCAGCCCGAATAACCAACTAAAGACTTGCTGAAGTCTTATAACCAAAGTTTATTTTGTTTTGTTTTTAACTGAGAGAAGAGAAGATAGAAAGACAGACTTCTGCATGCACCCTGACCAGGATTCACCCAGCAATCCCCATCTGAGGCCAATGCTCAGACCAATCAAGCTATCCTCAGAGCCAAGGACTGATGTTTGAACCAATCGAGCCACTAATTTTACAGAAAAAGCCACATCAAGACTGGTAGGAAGTACAGAGACACAAAAAGAACTTGCCCACTCCATTGGAGGCAGTTGAGATCCCCAAGGGCTATCTCAGCTGAAAAAGTGTCCCCTGAGAAGCATGGGGTCTCAACGCCAAGCCAGGCTTCTCAACCCAGAGCACCAGAGCTGAAGAGAGGCACCCACATAAAACCTTTCTGTGAAAATCAGTGGGGATTCTTTCCACCAGAGATAAGAGTTTACTAGTGATGTGGGTGTACTCTTAAAGGACCAACATACAAAATCTCATTCACAGCCATTCACCCTGGGTTCTGGCAGAGGAAAGGCAGAGCAAAATAGAGTCATGTGAGGAGAGAAAAGGGTTTATGCCTCTAGGGAGAGAGCTGACAGGAAAGCCACCACAATACCTGTGTTGATTCACTCTCCCACTCTACAGACGTCATCTTTTTTGGGTGTAGCACTCCCTTCTGTGTGGCATCAGCCTGGGGGAAAGCAACAGCCCTACCCTCTAGACTTCCTGTAGTCCTACCCCATGGGGTTTTAACCCTGCTAAGGAGTCAGCTGGAGTGGGGTGTAGAGATCAGAGCTGACTCAGGGAGTTGTATGGCTTTGAGGAAGGGGCCATTCCCTGATTTTACAGTGTTCTTGACTGGTGCTACCCCCTCATGGGAAAAACTAACCCCACACCCTGGATTTCTGGTGTCTACACCCTCTCAACTCCAGCTGTCAGAGAGGAAGGGGTTGAGGGGTTGGGTAAAGAAGATGAAAGGATCAAACAAAGAAAATAAAAACTCATAGACACAGACAACTCTATGGTGATTACCAGGAGGGAAAGAGGGGGAGAGGATAAGGATTACTAGAAGATAAGGGGAGTAAATGATGATAGGAAAAGACTTGATGTGGGTGGTGAATACACAATACAATTTACAGATGATGTATTATAGAACTGTGCACCTGAAACCTATATATTTTTATTAACTAATGTCACCTCAGTAAATTCAATAAAAATTAACCAAAAAATCAAGATAACCTTTGGTTCTATTTTAATAAATTTTTTAAATATTTTGTTTCTGTCAAGATTACATAATGTCTGAGCTACCAAAGATTAACTGAAAATTGAAGATTTCTAGCTTTAATACTTGGAATCTAGTGATATATACCCTATTTGATTCTTGGAAAAAGAGAGAAAGATACTTCTCCTTCATATTCCCCCATTTCTTTAGTTACTCATTAGCCAAACATGCAACAAAAATATGGACATTAAGACTTTGGATGATGGGCAGTCAACAGTTCAAATGCTATAAAGATGTTTACCTGAAACCTCTGTGTCTTATGCACCAATGTAACCCAATTAAATTTAATTTCTATATAAAAAGGACAGTTTATTATAAAAAAAAATAAGTGATTTTGAGGTTAGATGTATTGGATTCCAAACAGTATAGACTGTATGATATGGGGTACAATTCTGCTTAAGCCCCACTTTGCTCAATTATAAAATTGAGTACTTTATACCTTCTGACCTGCTCAACATCCTTCAAAGCTGGCTTGAATTCTTGAAATAAATTATTCCCAATTTATGGTGCGTATACATTTATTTTTATTTTTTTTATTTATTTATTTTTAATAGAGACAGAGAGAGAGAGAGAGGGATAGATAGGGACAGACTGACAGGAACAGAGAAAGATGAGAAGCATCAATCATCAGTTTTTTGTTGTGACACCATAGTTGTTCATTGATTGCTTTCTCATATGTGCCTTGACCGTGGGCCTTCAGCAGACCAAGTAACCCCTTGCTCGAGCCAGCGACCTTGGGTCTAAGCTGGTGAGCTTTTGCTCAAACCAGATGAGCCCGCGCTCAAGCTGGTGACCTCAGGGTCTCGAACCTGGGTTCTCGGCATCCCAGTCCAACATTCTATTCACTGCGCCACACCCTGGTCAGGCGCGTATACATTTAACTCACACATGTGTAGATGTTATTATTTTAGTGAAAATTATATTTTAAATAAAATTGAATTCTGAAAAGATTAAATATACACAACAATTATTTATGACATATTTAGAACATTAGATGAGAACTATATATCCAAATACAAAATATGACATAAAATATGTAATAAAATTGGTATCATTTATTTTATAATTAGTATATCCAAGAAATATTGAATATCTGTTCTGTGTAACCTAATACTAAGGTGAGATTTTTGAGTAATAGAGCAATGAATTATACACAAATTCTATCTTAAAGCTATAATAGTTTAAATGCCTTTAAAAAGATTATAACATAGAGAATATATTCAATAATATTATAATAACTATGTATGAGGCCAGATGGGTTCTTGATATATTAGGGGTACCACTCTGCAAAGTCCATGACTATTTAACCACTATGCTGCACAGCTGATACTGATATAAAAATATTAAGCCCTGGCCATTTAGCTCAGTGGTAGAGCATCAGCCCAGCAGGTGGATGTCCCAGGTTCAATTCCCAGTCAGAGCACTCTGGTAAAGTACCATCCGCTTCTCCACCTCTCCCTTTCTCTCTCTCTCTCTCTCTCTCTATTCTCCTCTTGCAGCCATGGCTTGATTGGAGCGAGTTGGCCCTGGGCTCTGAGGATGGCTCCATGACCTGCACCTCAGACACTAAGAGCTTGGTTGATGAGCAACGGAATTCATCCCATATAGGCAGAGCATTGCCCCCTAGTGGGCTGGCTGGGTGGATCCCTGTCCAGGCACTTGTAGGAGTCTGTCTCTGCCTCCCCTCCTCTCACAAAATAAAAAATTTAAAAAAGGAAATATCAAATGTAAAACTGTAATTGAAAAAAAAAGATGAAAAAGAAGTGCTATTATAAATGAATGGTCAGGCTACCCTCAGGTGTTGTCTATGGAAAATGGACAGTCCATTCCAGTAGGTATAGAAGAAAGACTGATGAAAATTATTGTGCCAATTGGACATATGCCAGAAGGAAGGAAATGAAAGAAAGGCGAGGGAAGGAAAGAGATTGGGAAGGGAGAGAGAAAAGAAGGAAAGGAGGAAGGAAAGAAGAAAAAATTAGCTAGTTTTTTGACATTTCTTTATTATCTAATCTCTCTTAAATCACTTTTTCTCCATTTTATCCAACAGAATATTGTTCTTCTTTCTATTAACTTATTAATTGTGGCCTACTACTGGATATTATAAGTACTCAAGCTACATCTATAATCCTTCCAAGCTTGCTGTCATCACAGTGTTTTCACATAACGGGCACTAAAAATACTTTTAAATGGATGAAGTGGTGAATGAGTGAATACATACATAGAATGCATTAAAAGTCAGGTTTTAACTTTTCCTGTTATCTACATATATAAATCTGATCATTAAATTGCTCCCTGTCAGGAAGAATTTCCTTGGAAACTAGATAGAGTCTCTCCCCTTGACTGGGAGACAAAAGTGTATCCATACTTTCCTTCCACCATGTTCTTGTATTCTGGTCCCTTCAGGGACAACACTAAGGGTATTTATAGTCAATTGATCCAAGCAAATCTCTCCAGGTAAGAAATTCTTTCTAGAACATTTTTGATAAATTATCAGCCTCTTGATCACATCATGAAAAACTTACCTCTGTCAATGCATTGCAACTACTGCTGGTCAATTCTGATTATTAGGACATACCTCCTTATATTGAAACTTAAACATTTCCCATTAACAATAACATGATGGCACTACTTTTGTATCTTTGAGTAAAATATAGCAAATTATATCCTCCTCCTTTAGACTTATTTAAAATTAGCTATTATTTCTCCTCCTAATTTTCATGTCTATATACTATGCATCCCAGTGCTGATGAATCCAGACAGTTTCCAACTCAAAATATAATGGCTAACTGTAAACACTGCAAAGGAAAAGTTTGCCCATTCATGCTGGGCTCTTAACAATAATAAAGAAAAGTTATTTGCTAAATTAAGTTTACTGCTAAAATCTAAACATTAATAATGCCTTACATTTTGCAGTCCAAATATTTTTAAAGAATATCATTTTTGATTACAGAAAATCCTGATACAGACATGGCTGGCATTATTTTATAGTTCATATTACTTGAGAAAGTTTTGATTTGAAGACTGAAAAAAAAAATCAAGTCACTAATGTTCAACCTCCAGGCTGTATAACTGATGGTTAAGATGAGGATGTGTATGGGTGTATATGTTTTATAGGAAATATTTGATAAGAATATATATATTTATGTGCCCCTTAAATTTTACCCATAGGTAGTATATTATCAAAAAGTTAGATTTTACAACACAAAGACTCACAATATATTGAAGAAATCAAAAGAACTAGTTGTTATGGGATCAATCACATTAGCCACTTTAGACACCTAGACACAACATTATGGAACAGGGCAAAGGAAACTAAAAGATTAGTGTTATTTCTATGCATACACTATGCAGCCAGAATTAGGGTGAGTCTTGGGAAGATGACTTTACTCTTTTAAGAATAATTAAAATAATATTAAATTGTAAAAATAAAGTAATGAAACTTAGAATACTTTTTTGTTTTTACTGTGAGGTAAGCATTAAAAATAATATTTAACCACTAAAAGTTTAGTTGATTTAATTATACTTTGAATTTTAGGAGCTCATGCATAAATAAATATTACCCCCTCACAGGTTTTTAAAGGAATTTAATGGCATTAATTCTTATTCTTATAACAATAATTCTATCAGAAAAGGCATTCTTTATTTGTTTGATTTTTTAAATCTTTTTGTATTAAGGGAAATGATTTATTAAAATTTTTATATCTCATTATAAAATTCTTTATCAAATTCATTGAAATCTCTATTACTTTAGTTTCTATTTCTTTAGCACGTTTTTAGCTAATTTTTCTTGGAACTATGAAAAACATTGTAATTTTTTTCTTTTTTCTTTTTTTTTTTTTTTTTTAATGAGAGGAAAAGCATGCACCCAACCAGGGTCCATCTGGCACCCCCACTAAGGGGTGATGCTCTGCCCATCTGGGGCCATTGCTCTGTTGTTCAGCAATAGAACTATTTTTTTAGTACCTGAGGCAGAGGCCACAGAGCCATCCACAGTGCCTAAGGCCAACTTGCTCAAACCAATCAAGCCACGGCTGTGGGAAGGAAAGACAGAGAGAGAGAGAGAGAGAGAGAGAGAGAGAGAAGAGGAGGTGATGAAGCAGATGGTTGCTTCTCCTGTGTGGCCTCACTGGGAATCGAACCGGGGACATTCACTTGCTGGGCCAACACTCTACCACTGAGCCAACAAGCCTGGGCTTACATTATAATTTAGAACTGTAAATTCAGAAGATTTTGATAACAGAAGAAATATTTTGGAAAAGATTATCCCCTCCCTCATTTAAATAAACTTGATTTTTCATTGCTTGGTGATTTTGACCTTTGTAACATCACACTCTAGATTTGAAAGCTTTTTTATGCCACTCACAAATTTGGTGACTTTGGTTAAACTATTTAGTTTCCCTAAACATAGTTATCATCTGTACAATGGTGATGAGGTCAAAGGTTCTTTAAAAAAAAATTAAATGAAGTAATATATGTTGATGATTCAGCATAGTGCATGGCATCTCATACTAAATGTTCCATTAAAGTGCACTTTGGCATCATATTTGATGAGGTCATTATCTATATCCTCTTTAAAAATGCTTTTTCTCAGCATTTTGGATATAATAAGAAGAGAAATATAACGTCAGAGTAGCATCCGTTCATTTTTATATTTGTTAAAATGAACCCAGCTATAAAATTCTACTGCAAGAATTGCACACCATCTTTCCTTATTTATATTATTAGTCATTCTTAATAAGCTCTTTTAGCTTTTTAAATATGAGCAACTTCATTTATTCAATGCTCTGTTACAACCCAGAAACTTCTTCATGGACCTAAATTGAAGTATTAAACATGTGCTTATGTAACAGCCAAAGTTTGGGAAATTTTTAAAAAGACAGTAAGTTTCTTTCAAATTCTATGATCTTCTAGCACAGTCATTTTTTTAGAGCTTGTTAAGACATTCTTCAAGAGGTCAATGAGAATGTAGTTTCTATATGTTTTAAAACTTGTAGTATATTTCAACCTCACATATGACCATCTGTCTTGGGTCTCTAAACCTACTAGAAAAATTAAATGATCAATAACTGAGTAAGTCTTACTCAGTTATTTTACCTAAATGTACCATCCTTGTTTTCATAATCACACAAGGACTCAAAAATATCAGTCCATTTATTTAGTAAATCAACAAATCTACAAGTGCCATTCACTGAACAAAAGGAAAGGATATAGCAGTGAATAAGACAGACATCATTTTTGTTCTTTGAACTTAACATTCTATAAGAAAATGAAAAGTAAAAACCAGTTTAAAAAGAATTTTGGAACCTGTGATGAGCAGAATGAATGATGTAACAAACACTCACCTGCAATAGAAAATGATATTGTAGACTGGTGGGGATGAACCTCCTTTAGATAAGGGGGATACTGTAAATGTAGCATGAGTCTATACATAAAAGTTGAAAAGAAGCCAGACACACAGAGTATTTTGCAAAAGTTTTAGAGTTTACTCTAAATGCAACCAGAAATCACTGAAATGTTTTACATTTCAAGTTATGTTATCTAACTTGTGTTGAAAATCACTAAGATTTTCTCTATGTAAATTCAACCAAAAGTTGTTTAAAAAAACAAAAATGCTTTTTTTTTATCAATTTAATTTTTTTTATTTTGGAAACAAAGTTATTGTTCAGGGTCAGTTCAGTAGAATACATACTTCTGCCCTGTGACATGTTACATTGCTAGACACTAGCAATGTCAAGATAAGTGAAAAATGGTCCACATATTTGTCTATTGGTTGATCCTAATACTTGAACACTTATATACAATGCTTTCTTATTATGCTTATAAAATCTCTTCAAAACCAAACAGTTCCAGTGTCTTAATCAATACACCACTCACTGGGGAATGTTTCTAGCATCAAAATCAATTGTATTTTTGTTTCTAATATTCTGTAACACATTCTAATTTGTTTAGTACTTTAACCATGACTAACTCATACAACATTTTTTTTTCTCTTAGAGTTTCAGCACTTTTATTTCTTGATGAAAGAATAATCTGTCTTCACAATATTATAGTTTTTCAATCCCTTAATCTGGCGATGTATTCCACAGAACATTTTTTCCTGGAGATGTATCCTTTCTGAGTCCACTGGTTCCCTTCCTCAATCTAAATTAGCTGTGTTCTAGATTGCTTGCACAGTTTACATGCAAACATTTCTCTTCCTGGTTTCTGAGTTACAATCTTTTCTGCATCTCATATCTTATATATATTTTCATGGTTTTCTCACACACTTTATTAGAGTAACGTTTTGAATATTTACTGTAAAAAATGCATAGATGGTAAATCTCATTTCTTTCATGTTAGAAAATATTTCTATATGGCATTCACACTCAGTTGACAATTTGGGCTGAGTCTATAGAATCATAAACTCAAAACCTTTTCCCCTCTGTGCTTCAGAAGCATGACTCCGTTCTTTTCTCACCAACCCTCATCCTCCCATTCACTGATTGAAAGCAGAGTTTCTCCTTCCTCATTGCCTCTATTTTCTCCTCCTGTCCCTTCTCTTCATCATCTTCCTGGTAAATTTTGGAGTCTTGTCTTTATTATTATGGGTATGTAAAGTTCATGATGATGTAATTTCCATGTACTCTGGTCAGGCTATGGTAAGCATTTTTGGTCAGGAGGCATTTCCTTTCTTTGGGTCTGGGAAATTTTATTTTATTATTTCCTTGCTCATTTGCTTCCTTTCACATTTGTGCCGCCTCTTCTGGGACTTTTATCTCATGAGATGTTCAAAAACTTGGCCTTTTGGAGTAATTCTCTATTTCTCTTATCATTTTATTACATTTTTTTCTGTGTCTTCCTACATATTGGAAGAGTTTATTAATTTTGTCTTCTAGCTCTTCTATTAAACTATATTTTAGCAATTTTTCTCTTTTTAAAATTTGCAAGAACCCCTTCTGTTCTCTCTAACTGTTCTTTTATTATTATGATTTTCTTCTATTATGTAAGTATAATAACTTTTGCATTTTCCTTAATATAAATAATAATTGCTCATATCTCTTCTTTTCCCTGAATCATCTCTGTGTGATCTGGGTTCTGTTGTTTTGTTCATTTTGTTATTTTGTGTTACTGGTTTTACTCACACGCCTAATGCTCTCTAAAAATTCTTTTTATTTTTAACAACAAATGAATAGGTTGATGATTCAAGGATAGCTGGGTGGTTTCCTCTGCTGTTGAATTTGTACATCTATTTTTGAAAGGGAAGGAAGACCGCTGAGTCATTGGGCAGAGCTTGTCACAGGGTAAGTTTCAAGTTGAAGAGTGCACACAAGAAGTCTGCCTAAAAGTTTGGATGTCCAGATGTCAACATAAACAAGATTTTAATTTAGACACTAAATTAAACCAACTTCAGGCAACCTCAGCTGTTCCTCAAAAAATGTGTTCAATTGCTCTAGGGAGACCCTTTTGCTATATTTTTTTGCATGTGGGTAAATCCCTGCTCCCTGCCATTTAGCACATAAGCATAGCAGGCAAGAGAGGCAGGAAAAGAAGAGCTGTCCCATGGAAATACTTTCAATGGTTCTGATTTAAATTCCACTCTTCACCCTTAGGTTTTCACTAGAAGATTGGCTCCTCCCTCCCCTACAGCCCTGGTGTAGTTTCTTCTGCTGTGTTTAGTTATCCATTCACTTCCATCTGTTTTTCTCTGTCCAGGAATGTGTTCTATTGTTGCCTTGCTGAAGAGCACATGTGGTGGGAAATGTTGCAGCCTCTTTGGGAAATACAATCTGCCTCACTAGTAAATGCTAGAAATATAGCTGGTACTCAATTTCAGCACAGAATGAAACTGAGCAAGTATGGGGAGAAATACAAACAAAAATAACTCGTTTCAACTCTATTCAGAAGGCATTTAGAGAATATAAGCTTTCCTACTGCTGACATTTTGCCCATGCATTTGTTACCCTTTATTATCTGCTCCTTGTAGTCTTTAAGACCTTTAAGATCTTGAAGAAGTGCTAACTATTCTAGTAAATTCAACTCAAGAAATAGTGTGCTTACAGTTTTTATACAATCTTCTCCCCAACTCAAAAATGAGTATTCTTTCATTTAAGCATGCAACTCATATTTTAGATTATTATCTATTTATAATACTATACCTTGTGTGACCTGATTATAGATCAATTGAGTAGGAAAGAAGTCTCCCTCATTTTTATATGCCCTTTTACACCCCAAACTTAATAATTATTTGTAGGCTTAATAAGTGTCCTTCAGAAGCTCAGGCCCCAATTTCATATCATTTAGTAAGAGAAGAGCTCCTCAGGTATATTTAGTTTTATTTTACATACAATTCAAAAAAAATGTGATTATATGATTTCTCAAACTACAGAATAGAAGTGCAATGAAGTGAAAGCACTCTCTCCTGGACTGTGAAGGAAAAAGTGACTTGAGGAGCCAATCAATTTTAAAAAAATCAAGAAAGGAACCTAAACTTTAAATATACAACTGTATAAATCTATTTAGAATATTTAGTGTAAGAAAAACAAGCATTAATAATCTCTAAGTGTCCCCATATTCATGCCCAATATGAGATATGAAGATCATAACCATGACAGTGCGGCATTACGCCTAAGCACAGGAATTTGGGAGTCCAAAGTTTTAGATTCAAACACTGGTTGTCCTATTTAATGACTACATGGCTTTGCAGAGGTTGATTTTTTCTTTTTATCTGAGCTTTGTTTCCCTGTATTTAATAAGAGTATAATAATGAGTATGGATCTTAGAACTTAGCAAAACACAGCAAATGTTTGTTAAAACTATGTGCTTAGTCGTCTATGCCACAATTGTTCTAGATACTTTCAATTAAAAAGGTAAATATGGGCTACACTTTATAATGACTTCCATAAAAAAATGAATAAAAAAAAATACAGGCTGACCTGTGGTGGCACAGTGGATAAAGCAGCAACCTGGTTACCAGTTCTAACCCTGGGCTTGCCTTGTCAAGGCACATATGGGAGTTGATACTTTCTGCTCCTCCCTATCCTCTCTAATAAATAAATAAATAAATAAATAAATAAATAAATAAATACAGAAAGTGAGAAGAAATTAATGTTTAAGTACCATTTATCATTTTTAAGCAGCTATTATGTCCCAGGCACAACAATAGTAATTATATATAAATTTCCTCATTAAAAATAACACTATTACCTATATTTTTATCTTCATTTTATTTTTAAAATTTTAGTTATTATTTTAAAGGAAGAGAAGAGACAAAGGGGGGAGGAATGAGGAGTATCAACTCATAGTTGCTTCACTTTAGCTATTCATTGTTCACTTGTCATATGTACTTTGACCAGGCAAGCCCACGGTTTTGAACTGGCCACCTCAGCCTTCCCAGTTGATATTCTATCCACTGAATCACCACAGGCCAGAAAGTTATCTTTCTTTTATATACACGGGGTCCTCAGCTTATGACAGTCTCGACATAGAACATTTTAAGTTTATGATGATCACTCTTATAAAAACTTTAAAAAATTGAAATGTGAGTATTTCGGCTTACACCATTAGCATCATACTTCTGAACTGTGTGGGTAAATTAGTTTGGTTGCACACAGCAGAAGAACACACAGTAACACAGCATATGAGTGAGGAAGTTGGCATCCTCCAGTATATTTACCTACGCCATTCTGGAGTGCTAAAAGCGCAAGTGTTCTGTTTGTGTTGCTTTGTTTGGTGACTTTCTGGCCCTTATCATTACTCCTATATTTATGTCTTTTAGTTTTTTCTGTGGCTTAGTTGTGTTTTTATGTTCTTAATTATGATTTTATAACTGGGTTAGGATGGGTGTTAGGCCAGCCGAAGGAGGGACGTACAGGCCTGATGAGTTTTATAAGAAGTTAATTTATGTACCTGCAACACAGATGGGCTGAGACCTTAGTGGCATCAGCAGAAAACTACAGGAAGAAAATGATATAGAGGTTGCTGCGGGCATTTGCTGACCTGGGGTTGGGTGCACCTGGACATGTTCAGATTAGCATATCTTGGTTTGTTGCCTTTGGTCACTGACTGTCTCCCTTTCCCAACTCTCAGGTCTCCCTATCGCCTTGTCCCAAGGACATTTCCAGAACCTTCCCAGAGTGGGGGGAGGAGCTGTTTAAGGGATAGGGAGGTTGGTTGAAGGAAATGCTTAGTGAAGAAGCTACCCTAGAGGGAGGTTGCGTGAGGGGAATGAATTTGATTTTAAAGTAGCATTGAAATTAAAGGACCCCTGAACCCAAACCTAACAATAGGTAAGTGATTCAGGGTAGGGTGTGTTTCAACTTACTGCAAAATTTGGGTTTTGTCACTGTCATAACAATAAAACTGTGTCATAACCCGAGGACCCCTGTATAAAGAAGCTAAGGCTCAAAAATATTTGGCATTTATTTTTTAATTATAAAAGTAACATTTATTGAGATTTTATTATTTACAAAGTATTAGCGTAAGAAGAATGTGAGAGCCTGGATCTCCTTCTAGAAATCATCATTTATTTTCAAAATTTATTTAAGTGATTAGTTATTTTTTCCACTAGATAAGTGATTTTTTTATCTTATATAATTACCAAATATACACTTTCAATGTGATAAATTGATGTACTCATAGATAATAAAACATGGTCAAAGGAAAAAAAATTATGAAATTAACCTTAGCCCTTTGAATATAAATATTTTGATATGAAGGTCAAATCCCATATACCCTCTAAAGGTGTCCAAATTATTCTCTTAAGCCTAGATTTTATAGCCTTAAATATTTCTCAGAATAATATATCTTGAAGTCTCTGTAATTACCCAAGAATTTTATTGTAATGTTTTCCTAATAAGATTTAGCTACATAAATCTAGCACAATTTTTTTTAGGAAAGAAATGTTTTACCTCCTTCCACTGTCCTTCCTAGAAATCCTGGGTGCTTAGTTATTCATTATCATCATTACTATCTTTCAATTTGGCAGCTTTAGAATTATGTAGGCAAAGGCCTAAATCTCAATGTCATTTTAATGGGACATTTGATAAATATCATTACTTGCATAGACTTTCAAAGCTGCAGTTACTTGTCAGCTCTTGAAGGTTGCTTTGATTGGGCTAAATGTTTGAAATGTGATTCAAGTGGCTTCATCCTCTAATTCCCAATGAGCAATTTCCTGTCTTCAGTGCACTCCTGGCAGAAAATGATGGATTCAAAAGATAGATATTTGTTCCAGGCATTTTAAAGTTTTCCATATTCATTATTTTATCGCCCCATACCCAAAACCATCACTGGCAGAAACCACACTACCTTAAAAGTTAAGAATCCAAGGTTCACATACTGGTACTGACATTCCTTAGCTTTGTGACCTTGTCTAAGACATTTAACTATTGGGTATCTCAGTTTCATTTGTCATTTAGGTTATAACATATCCACCTTGCAAACATAAACTAAATAAAATTAAATTGTGTTTATGCAAGCAGTTTGCAGTTTTTAAGGTACACAATTATTCTGGTGTAAATCAAAGATTAATCCTACAAAATGTGTCCAATTGAATGAAACTCTAAGTTATTCAAACAGATTCCTCATTTTCTCACCAGACCCTCCTCCTAGTATCTCAACAAGCTTTAAGTCATAAAACTCTTCATCAGAGTTTTTGGACCCAACCTACAGTCCAATGTTCTCTCTCAGCCTTCCCCAATCATCTGTCTGTTAAAAGTAGGATGTATTTATTCCTTTATAGTTTATAAACCTTATATTATTGAACTTGATTCACACAGCAATCCAGTAGACTACGTACCTATGGAAAAGCTTACCTTGCTATTGTGGTTGTAGCATTGTAGTTTATGTCCCACCTCCTTTTGCAAAAATCTGAATTAATAGAAATTCACAATCACATTTTTTCAGATTAAAAAGAAAAACTAAGACACAGAGAAGAACTGTAAAAAGAAGAAATATATAGTTAGCTATAAATCTATGGGTAAATCCAGGTGTCTTAACTACATATTCTAAGTTTTCCCTACTGGGTGATCATCTCTTTGTAATCACTCTTATTGATATTCCCTTCATCTGTATTTACTTATTCTATATTTAGCCAGAATTTCAGTTGCTAAACTTCATATTTTAAAAATTGTAAATATTTTACTTCTTTATTTAGTTCTCCACTCTCAGTGAAATACAACATAACAACATAAGACATGACATGATGGTTAGATAAGAAGGAGCAAAGAGCCAATGTTTTATATTAAAGTGACAAAGGAAAACAATTTAAGCTTTCTTATAAAAATCTAAATAATGAGATATTGATTTAGGAATTACTAAGCTGATATCTAATACATATTGAGACAGATCTTCTCTGTCTCATTTTGTTGTAAGTACTTTAGATTATAGAATATCAATTATAATGTTGTTTCATATAGAAAATAATATGAATGTGTCCCATTATTTTCTGTTTTCATTTTTGACAGCCTTCTGGCATATCATATTATTTTTTCCTCATAATTTCCACAAACAAAAGGAAAAATCGAAAAGCTTAGCATTTCCAGATATAGTATATCATTAGGTGATTGTCGCCTATTGTCCTTCATTTTGATATTTTTTCCTTTTTCCATCTGCATGTCCTTCAACACTTACAACAGTTCCCCACATCTGCTAGGTCTCTAAGTTGGACAAATATTAGGTGAGTCAGACAAGACCAAAACTGCAGACTCATCAGCCACTTACCCATACATTATATATTAAATCTGTCGATAACTGAAATGCAAGTAGAGTTTTTATTTCTATGTTTTTTTTAAAAAAACAAGTGCATTACTGCCAAATACGCATTTTACTAATAAGGAAACTGGCTCAGAAAAGAAGAAAATTGTAAAAAAAATTGTATCACTGGGTAGAAAATTATAAGGAAAGTTAACTCTCACCAAATGTGGCATTTTGTGGTTCTGCTTTAATGGAAGAAGACAAAATGTCCTTCACTTGAGTTTCCACTTAACATTTAATTTCTTGTTACTAAGAATTGAATCTGTATATAGAAAAATTCAGAACTATAAAATAAAAAACTAGATAAGTAAATGTCAATTGATATGGCTTATTCACATTAATACAAATGTGGATAAAGATGGGAAAGCCGGAAAAACTGTTTAATTAACCAAACAAAGACAACACAAAGAAAGAAAATTATAGGCCAATATCCCTGATAAATTTAGATGCTAAAATCCTCAACAAAATATTAGCAAACTGGATCCAGCAATATATGAAAAAAAAATCATACACCATGATCAAGTGGAATTTATTCTGGAGAGACAAGGCTGGTAAAATATTCACAAATCAATCAATGTGATTCATCACATAAACAAAAGGAAGAAGAAAAACCACATGATCATTTCAATAAATGGAGAAAAAGCATTTAATAAAATCCAGCACCCATTCATGATCAAAACTCTCAGCAAAGTGGGAATACAGGAAACAGACCTCAACATGATAAAGGCCATCTATGACAAACCCACAGCCAACATCATACTCAATGGGCAAAAATTAAAAGAAATCCCCTTAAGGTCAGGAACAAGGCAGGGGTGCCCCCTTTCACCACTCTTATTCAACATAGTTCCGGAAATCCTAGCCACAGCAATCAGACAAGAAAAATAAATAAAAGGCATCCAAATGGGAAAAGAAGAAGTAAAACTATCATTATTTGCAGATGATATGATATTGTATATAGAAAACCCTAAAGTCTCAGTCAAAAAACTACTGGACCTGATAAATGAATTCAGCAAGGTGGCAGGATATAAAATTAATACTCAAAAATCAGAGGCATTTTTATATACTAACAATGAACTGTCAGAAAGAGAAATTAAGGAAGCAATCCCCTTCACCATTGCAACCAAAAATATAAAGTACCTAGGAATAAATTTAACCAGGGAGATTAAAGACTTGTACTTAGAAAATTATAAAACATTGATAAAAGAAATCAGGGAAGATACAAACAAGTGGAAGCATATACCGTGCTCATGGTTAGGAAGAATAAACATCATTAAAATGTCTATATTACCCAAAGCAATTTATAAATTCAATGCAATACCGATTAAAATACCAATGACTTACTTCAAAGATATAGAACACATATTCCAAAAATTTATATGGAACCAAAAGGGAACACGAATAACCTCAGCAATCTTGAAAAGGAAGAATAAAGTGAGAGGTATCACACTTCTGGATATCAAGTTATACTACAAGGCCATTGTACTCAAAACAGCCTGGTACTAGCATAAGAATAGGCATATAGATCAATGGAACAGAACTGAGAACCCAGAAATAAACCCACACTTTTATGGACAACTGATATTTGACAAAGGAGGTAAGAGCATACATTGGAGTAAAGACAGCCTCTTCAACAAATGGGGTTGGGAAAATTGGACAGCTACCTGCAAATAAATGAAACTAGACCACCAACTTACACCATTCACAAAAATAAATGCAAACTGGATAAAGGACTTAAATATAAGCCGTAAAACCATAAGCATCTTAGAAGAAAACATAGGCAGTAAGCTCTATGACATCTCTTGCAGCAATATATTTGCCGATTTATCTCCACGGGCAAGTGAAATAAAAGACAGGATAAACAAATGGGAATATATCAAACTAAAAAACTTTTGCACAACTAAAGACAATAAGAACAGAATAAAAAGACAAACTACACAGTGGGAAAATATATTTGACAATACATCTGATAAGAGGTTAATAACCAAAATTTATAAAGAACTTGTAAAACTTAATACCAGGAAGACAAACAATCCAATCAAAAAATGGGCAAAAGAAATGAATAGACAGTTCTCCAAAGAGGACATATAAATGGCCAGTAGGCATATGAAAAAATGTTCAACATCACTAATCATTAGAGAAATGCAAATTAAAACCACAATTAGATATCATCTCACACCAGTCAGAATGGTGCTCATCAACAAAACAACACAGAATAAGTGCTGGCGAGGATGTGGAGAAAAGGGAACCCTCCTGCACTGCTGGTGGGAATGCGGACTGGTGCAGCCACTGTGGAAAACAGTATGGAGATTCCTCAAAAAATTAAAAATCAAACTGCCTTTTGACCCAGCTATCCCACTTTTAGGAATATACCCCAAGAACACCATAGCACTGTTTGAAAAAAACAAATGCACCCCCATGTTTATGGCAGCATTGTTCACAATAGCGAAGATCTGGTAACAGCCCAAGTGTCCATCAGTGGACGAGTGGATTAAAAAGCTTTGGTACATATATACTATGGAATACTACTCAGCCATAAGAAATTATGACATCGGATCATTTACAACAACATGGATGGACCTTGATAACATTATACTGAGCAAAATAAGTAAATCAGAAAAACCTAAGAACTATATGATTCCATACATAGGTGGGACATAAAAATGAGACTCAGAGACATGGACAAGAGTGTGGGGGTTATGGGGTGAGAGGGAGGAGAGGGAGGGGGTAGGGGAAGGGGAAGGCCACAAAGAAAACCAGTTAGAAGGTGATGGAAGACAATTGGACTTTGGGTGATGGGAATGAAGCATAATCAAATGTCAAAATAACCTAGAGATGTTTTCTCTGAACATATGTACCCTGATTTATCAATGTCACTTCATTAAAATTGATTTTTTTTAAAAAACTGTTTAATTACATGACTATCAAACACTGGGAAAGTAAAAAATGGACTATGAAAAATAACCAATCCTAGTTCTTCAAAATTTAAAATTTATTCCATTTTAAATATCAACTCATGCTTCCCTATTATTTATACTTTATACCAGGTTTTCAAATCAGCAACCTCAGAATTCCAGGCCAATGCTTTATCCACTGCACCACTACAGGCTAGGCTTCCTTTTTCATTATAGAAAAAAAACAAAGGATATTTTATTTAATAATAACTTTAATCAGGAAAAAGCTGATCTCCCTGCTTATTACTTGGATAAGAATATTGCTATAAAGAGTCAAGTAATAATTTGATCCTTGAAACTTTTTTGATACCACCAACTTACATCTTGCAGATGGAATCTTTGAAGTTAAGTTTAGATCTGAAGAGAGCCACTTTGGTGGATAAGAATTTGACCAATAAAAGGTTGGCCGTGTGTTTGCAAAGTGCATGTTCAAGCAGCAGAATAACATCAGGTAGGACAAGAAGACTAGCTTTACCTCCACAAAGTTTGTACATTTTGCATGCAGTATAAATTGGCTTGTTTCATGCAGAGATTGATTTGTGTTCATCCATTCATTCTGGAATTAATGGAAGGTCTTTAAAGATGTCAAATGAAAGAAGACACAAACTGACATTAACTTGTAGGTAGAACTAATTTCATCTCTAAATTCAGGCTTGCTATAGAATTGTTTTAATGATGAGAAATCAAACTAAAGTATAAATTCTTTTCAGGCTCTTTAGTGTGGTCTAGAGGTTCCTGTCTGGCTTGTATGGCTATAATTCTAAAAATATTTCATAATTGTTTCTCTCGGATATCACACATAGTGTTCTCGGATACTAGAGCTGACGGCAAACTAATAACTGCTATTATCAGGCATAAAATACCCATCCCGTCTCACCCTCCAATACACAAAAATATATACTGTTTACTCAGTTAACCAACTTACTGATTTTGTTCACATTTATGAAATAAGATGGCAATAACCACAGATAAAAAACTTCCTGACAAACTTGAGGACACAGACATGCAAATTAATTTGTTTAACATCAATGCCAAAAGCATTCTTTTTTTGGATTTTTCTGAAGCTGGAAATGGGGAGAGACAGTCAGATGGACTCCCGCATGCGCCCGACCGAGATCCACCCGGCACGCCCATCAGGGGCGATGCTCTGCCCACCAGGGGGCGATGCTCTGCCCCTTGGGGGGGGGTCACTCTGCCGCGACCAGAGCCACTCTAGCGCCTGGGGCAGAGGCCAAGGAGCCATCCCCAGTGCCAATGGAACCTTGGCTGCGGGAGGGGAAGAGAGAGACAGAGAGGAAGGAGGGGAGGGGTGGAGAAGCAAATGGGCGCTTCTCCTATGTGCCCTGGCCGGGAATCGAACCCGGGTCCCCAGCACGCCAGGCCAACACTCTACCGTTGAGCCAATCGACCAGGGCCAATATACAGATAATGTATTATAGAATTGTACACTCGAAACCAATATAATTTTATTAAGCAATGTAACGCCAATAAAAAAGAATCATATTTGAAATGCCAGTCTAACTATTTTGAATTCTTGAATATAAGTTTTTTTAGCACCCAAAATTAGTGGAAAATATAACTACTGTCCTTTAAAATAAAGACATTTAACACTGACACTTTGAAACATTTTATGGCAGATGCTGTTTTTGGAAAACTTTTACTTAAGTTCTACTGACAAAGGTAATGAATCTTTTTTTTCATTTCAGAGACTCCCTTGTTGCCCAGCATCCAGGAAGAAACAGAAAGCATGCTTTGGCTGAGTTTAGGGTTCTCTGACATTGTGAAAATTGAGGCGTTTCTCAGGGAGAAGGATCAGTAGTTTTACATAACTAGAGGTACCAAATTTTCTGCTTAGCAACAAATTTTTGTAAGCAAAAAAAAAAAATGTATTCAGCTTAAGTTACTGTGAAGAATGCTAGAGAGGCCCTTGGAAGCCTAGAAAAATCTTTGAGCCACTTAGGAATGCTAATTTTCAAGGACAGAAAAGCAATATGCTAATTTTTGTAAACAGCTATTCTTTGGAGAAACATTCTGAAATACTATGAAGGGACAAGAAGAGAAAGTACATCTACATTATTCTCAGAGAAACAAAATAGCTTGATCCTATTATTCTATTTAAATGGGATTCTGTGGAAATTTTATTTCAAGGACAGGGTTGAGGTTTTTCAAAATACTTGTTTAGATATAAAGTACTTATGCCTCTTTAGTTAGAGAAAAATTTAGTCTTCTGCCTCCAAGGTAGTGCTTCCCCCCTTCTAAAATATTTTTAATGACCTACTTCAATTTGGCCCTTGAGGGGAAAAAAACATAGTAATCTCTTTTTTACAAAACTCCCACAAGTTCAGAAATGTTACTGAAAACATGCCTGGCATATACCTCCTCTACCTCTGGCTGACATTACCAACTAAAGGGAATTCATAACCTAAAAGTGGGTCATTCAATTTCTGAACAGCCTAATAGCTCTAAAGATCTTCCTTATATTGGCTTTTTAAATCTTAATATTTCTGGCCATTAGTTTTAGCTTTGGCTTTTAAATATATCAAAATTAACTTATTCTTTCTCTTATACAATATCAATCTTCTCAATATTTAAAGACAATCAGTATAACTTTCTTTTCCAGGAAGTAATTGCCCCAATTTTTCCAAACTTTCTTTTTCTTATTTATTTATTTGTTTGTTTGTTTGTTTAGTTATTTATTTTATGACAAAGACAGAGACAGACAGAGAGAGGGAGAGAGATGAGAAGCATTGATTCTTCATTCCGGCACCTTAAGTTGTTCATTGATTGCTTTCTCATATGTGCCTTGACTGGGGAGCTAGCGACCCCTTGCTCAAGCCAGCGACCTTGGGCTCCAGCTAGTGAGCCTTGTTCAAACCAGATTAGCCTGAGCTCAAGCCGGCAGCCTCAGGGCTTAGAACCTGAGTCTTCCACCTCCCAGGCCAACACTCCATTTAGTACGCCACCACCTGGTCAAGCTCTACCTTTCTTTTTTAGAGTATATCATTTCTATTGCATATAACATTTTAAATTTTTTTCTTATTTATGTACTTTTTTCATCCCTCAAGAGAACATGTGTTTGAAATGTTATTTCACTCTTCTCTGTGTGATTACCAGTGTTTCCACATACTGTCCATCCACTTATTATAGTGAATATGTATTGAAATCTTGAGTGGTTATTCAGTGGTGCAGCAAGAAATGAACACAGAGTAAGGTAGACTATGAAACTCTGTTTCATAGAAACACAGAAAGAAAGATAACACAGATTTACACATTAGAACTAACTATATGAAGTGAACTCGAATAGTTCCCTCTCAGAAAACTTCAAAGATTAAAAGGAATAAAAGACAGGAATCATCCATGGTTATGAATCCTTATCACACTGGCTGCCAGACCACTGAACTGAGAGCATGCTTTCTTAGACACAGGTAAGTTTGTGAAAACATATAGTTCCTCATACTGTCATTATTCTTGATATCTGTTATACCTTTCACATAGTTTATCTCTTGATTTTAAGAAAAATACATTAAAGCAACCTTAGCTGGGATTGACATCCTTAGATCAGACGTTGTTGTCAGCTCAGCTTTCTGACTCATTATTGTAGGAAGTAATAACTTCCAGAATCATATCAACCAAATACTTTTTTTTTTTCTGAAGCTGGAAACAGGGAGAGACAGTCAGATAGACTCCCGCATGCGCCCGACCGGGATCCACCCGGCACGCCCACCAGGGGCGACGCTCTGCCCACCAGGGGGCGATGCTCTGCCCCTCTGGGGCGTCGCTCTGCCGCGACCAGAGCCACTCTAGCGCCTGGGGCAGAGGCTAAGGAGCCATCCCCAGCGCCCGGGCCATCTTTGCTCCAATGGAGCCTTGGCTGCGGGAGGGGAAGAGAGAGACAGAGAGGAAGGAGGGGGGGGTGGAGAAGCAAATGGGCGCTTCTCCTATGTGCCCTGGCTGGGAATCGAACCCAGGTCCCCCGCATGCCAGGCCGATGCTCTACCGCTGAGCCAACTGGCCAGGGCCTCAACCAAATACATTTTAAAAGCTCTAGTTGTATTTGAAAATTAGTTAATGGGTTTTTTAGGGGGTTAAATTATTTTGAATTTATTGGGGTGACACTAGTTAATAAAATTAAGCAGGTATCAGGTGTACAATTCTATAATACACCATCTGTATATTGCATTGTATGTTCATCCCCCTACGTCAAGTCTCCTTCCATCACCATTTATCCCCCCTACCCTCCTCCACTTCCTCCCACCTCCCTTTCTTTCCTGCAATCCCCACACTCTTGTCTGTCTCTAAATTTTTTCCTTTGCTTAATCTTTTCACCTATTCACTCAGTCCCTAAACCCCATACCCTCTGACAGCTGTCAGTCTGTCTTTTTGTCTATACAGAGTCTGTTTCTATTTTGTTTGTTAGTTTATTTTATTATATTCCACATATAAGTGAAATCATATGGTAATTGTCTTTCTCTGACTGGTTTATTTTACTTAGTGTAATAATCTCCAGGTTCACCCATGTCACAAAAGATAAAATTTCCTTCTTTTTTACAGCTGAGTAGTATTCCATTGTGTAAATGTACCACTGCTTTTCTTTTTTATCAACTCATCCACTGATGGATACTTGAGCTGCTTCCAAATTCACCATATCCACAGATTATTTCAAGATTGTATCATACAAAATTAATACACAGGCCCTGGCTGGTTGGCTCAGTGGTAGAGCATTGGCCTGGTGTGCAGGAGTCCCAGGTTTGATTCCCAGCCAGGGCACACAGGAGAAGTGCCCATCTGCTTCTCCACCCCTTCCCCTCTCCTTCCTCTCTTCCTCTCTCTTTCCCTCTCGCAGTGAGGTTCCATTGGAGCAAAGTTGGCCCGGGCACTGAGGATGGCTCTATGGCCTCTGCCTCAGGCGCTAGAATGGCTCTGGCTGCAACAGAACAACGCCCCAGATGGGCAGACCATCACCCTCTGGTGGGCATGCTGGGTGGATCCTGGTCGGGTGCATGCGGGAGTCTGTCTGACTGCCTCCCCGTTTCTAACTTCAGAAAAATACAAAAAATTTTTTTAAAAAATCAATACACAAAAATCAATTATATTTTTTATAATAAAAATTATATTTTGCTAACAATAAAAAATAAATTTAAAAACAAGGCATCTGTAATAGCACCAAATGTGTAAATAATTAGGCACAAATAAAAATATATGAAAGATCTATATGCTGAAAGCTACAGAATGCTAATTAAAGAAATCAAAAAACTACTTTAATGGAAAGCTCTCACTTTTCTTCTACCTGAAGAACTTTAAAAAAATACTTTATAGTGTGAGTCTAATAGTATTGAATTCTCCCAACTCTTGAATGTATAAAAAATATTTCTACTTCAATTTTGAATGATATTTTTATTTGATATAATATTCTAGTTTTAAGCTTTTTTTGTTTCTTTTTACTGCTTTAAAAATGTCCTGCTGTTGTCTTATATTCTTTTTGAAAAAAATTCTATCATTCTTGACTTTGTTCCTCTATATATAATGTATTCTTTTTACCAGATCCCTTTAAGATTTTTCTCTATTTTGCAGATATTTAGTATTCTAATTTTTCTATGTCTTACTATGCTTTTCTTTATGTTTTTATGTTTGGTATTTGTTAACTTTTTGAGGATTGAGGTTTATAAGTTTCCTCAATTTTTGGAAAATTTTCAGCTATTTTTTCTTCAAACATTTTTTCCCATCTTCTATGCTCTCTCCTCTCTTTCGAAACATAAATTAGCCTGACCTGTGGTGGCACAGTGGATAAAGCGTCAACCTGGAAATGCTGAGGTCACCGGTTCGAAACCCTGGGCTTGCCTGGTCAAGACACATATGGGAGTTGATGCTTCCAGCTCCTCCCCTCTGTCTCTCTCTCCTTTCTGTCTCTCTCTGTCTCTCTGTCTCTCCTCTCTAAAATGAATAAATAAAAATTAAAAAAAAGAAACATAAATTATACATACAGTGAGTCTTTTGAAATTGTCCGATAAATCACTGTTGTTTAGTACATTTTTATTTTTATTTTCATAAAGTTTATATTATTATGTATTCAAATTAATCTTTCCTTAATCTTTTCTTCTTCAAAATCCAATCTGCTATTAAACTTATCTGTTGTACTTTTTCTCTGAGACATTAGTTTTCATATTGCGGAGTTGATTTGGATCTTTTTTTAAGTTTTATGGTTGTTCATAACATTTTGAGCATATAGAATACAGTTAGAATTAGTGATGTCCTTGTCTGCTAGTTCCAATATTTAAGTTTTAGGTGTATGTTAATTGATTACAATTATAAGCTTTCTAAAAGTTTATTTGTGAGATAAAGAGAGAGCGAGAGAGAGAGATCAACTTATTGTTGAACTTATTTACACTATATTCATTGGTTGTTTCTTGTATGTGCCCTGACTGGCGTTGAACCCACATCCTTGTTATATTGGGCCAGCACTCTAACCAACTGAAATATCCTGTCAGTACTCACTATATGAAGCTTTTAAATAATCTATTAATTAGCTTTCTATAAATATTGATAAAATACTAGAAAAAATTATTAAATGTCAAATTAAATGGAGCATAATAAAGAAGATTTTACTTTAAGAATAAATGAATAATAACAAACCTATGAATAAATTATATCAATAGATAAAATATAAAATTTTTTAGTAATTTATGTAATATTAAATGTTGATTTTTGAACAAATATTTTTTGGAATACCCAGTATGTACCAGGAACTATTTAAGTTCTGGAGATACAAGATAAATAATACAACATCATGTCATAATGGAATTTACATTATAGGGGAAGAAAAAATAATAAATATAAAAAATTAAAAGAATAAATACTCTGTGTAAGGTAATTCTAAGTAATATGATCAAAATTATAACAGCATTAGGGGGAAGTATCAAAGAGAGAAGGTAAGTACAATAATCTCAGAAAAGTTTGAATTATGCAGAGGATCGTGATAATAGAATATTTGAAAGAAGAATTTTACAGGCAGAGAAATAGCAAATATAAACTTTCCAAAGTGAGAGTCAACATGGTGTGTCCTGGGGGGCAGTAGCAAAGCTAATATTCATAGACTGAAGTAGAGTAGTAAGAAAAGGCTATAAGATGTAGCCAGAGAAAAGACAGAGGCCAGATCTCTCAGGGACTACTTTGCCATGATTTTATTTTAAGTGTTAAAGGATGCCAATTACAAAAATTTAAGCAGAGTGATGTAATCTGATTTCCATTTTTATTTGTTTGTTTTTTTAATTTCCATTTTAAAAAAGATATTCTGCTATGTGGAGGACATATTATAAACCACAGAATAGAAATAACAGAACAGTTAGATTAAGATCAGAATAGTTTGGTGTAGGGAAAGAAAAAATGGATTAGTGCTATATTGTTAATATATAGGGACAGCATTGTTGAATGGACTATGTATTATAAATTGTTAACTTCACAACAATGGGAAGCTCTGGGGAAGAGAAAATGAGAGGAAAGAAGCCATAGAGATTAAGATACAAAATATGCTACTTTGGACACATAGGTTAGACACTTAATAGTAGTATTAGTTTTTTTTCCATCCTCAGGGACACCTTCCATTATGAATCTGAAGTAGCAGACTGTGTTTATAGTCCAATTTTAGTCAGCAAGAGAAAAGAGAGTAGAAAACAAGTTGCTGCCTTATAATAACATGATCCAGAAGTTGAAGACATCACTGCAACCCTCATCCCATGGACAGAACTTATACCCAACATGGACTCTAGCTGGACCTCCATGTACTAAAGAGGATCTATTATTAAAAGGAAGAAGAGGAGAAACCACAATGGAAGAATGAACAATCTCTGGCACAATTAACACTCTCTAACAAGACTCATGTAGGATGCCAAATAGACATTTGACATGTAAGTCTAAAAATGGTTGCTGTAACTTAAATGATATTAAGGTCTACCGAAAAGTTCTGTCCATTTCTATCACAACAAGTTTTGACACGTAAGCACATGTTTATTTGGCGCCTGTGTGCCTCTCTATTTTTATCACTTAATGTATACATACAAACGTAGCAAGTTAACTAAAACAAAGTTGATTCACGTTAGTCTTATGTGTGAAGCAATAGTGTACCCATGGCTACTGATAAAGTTCATTTACGCCACTGTAATTTTTTTTATAAATTTTTATTAATGTTAATGGGATGACATCAATAAATCAGGGTACATATATTCAAAGAAAACATGTCCAGATTATCTTGTCATTCACTTATGTTGCATACCCATCACCCAAAGTCAGATTGTCCTCTGTCACATTTTATCTAGTTTTCTTTGTGCCCCTCCCCCTCTCTCTCCCCCTCTCCTCCTTCCCTCCTGCACCCCCCTCCCCCCCACCCCCGATAACCACCACACTCTTGTCCATGTCTCTTAGTCTCATTTTTATGTCCCACCAATGTATGGAATCATGTAGTTCTTGGTTTTTTCTGATTTAGTAATTTCACTCCATATAATGTTATCAAGATCCCACCATTTTGTTGTAAATGATCCGATGTCATCATTTCTTATGGCTGAGTAGTATTCCATAGTGTATATGTGCCACATCTTCTTTATACAGCCTTCTATTGAAGGGTTTTTTGGTTGTTTCTATGTCTTGGCCACTGTGAACAATGCTGCAATGAACATGGGGCTATATGTGTCTTTATGTATCAATGTTTCTGAGTTTTGAGGGTATATACCCAGTAGAGGGATTGCTGGGTCATAAGGTAGTTCTATTTTCAGTTTTTTGAGGAACCACCATACTTTCTTCCATAATGGTTGCCCGTCACTGTAATTTTTATGAATTTCAACAAGGAAAAAATGCTACAGAAGCATGTCTGTCACATCCACCATATTCCCTGGACTTAGCACCCTCCAACTATCACTTGTTTTTGTCCTTACAAAATTTTTTGAAGGGCAAAAAATTCATAAATAAAGATGATATCAAACAAGCATTGGTTCAATTTTTCACATCAAAAGGTAAAACATTTTTCAAAAATGGGATATACAAATTGCCCTCACACTGGCAAGAAATAATTAATAATAATTGCAATTATATTATTTAATAAATTTTATTGACAGCAAGAAAAATTTGTATTTTGTTTTATTCCAAAAATGGACAGAACTTTCCAGTAGAACTTATATTTATGTAGAAAAGAGATTTAACATACTTATAGTGAAATATTAGAGAATTTCAAAATCTCTAATGAACTAACACATGGTTATTGATTATTATTTAATGTGTTGCTGGGCTTATTAATACTATAATACTAAGAACTAATAAGAGGTCAATAAATTGACCAGTTTCAGAAATACATAAAATAAATAAATTTCATATATATTCTTATATATATAAATATATACATATATATAATTACATCAATAATAGCAACAAAAATATTTGGTTTACTATAAAAACTTTAGAAAATATTATAAATTAAGAAATAGAAAATAAAGATCACCTAACATCAGTCTTCAGAAGTGTTTACATTACATTTCAATTCACCCATTATGGCTCTAGATCATTCACCAAAACGGAAAATCAATAAAGAAATATGGGACTTAAACAAAACACTAGAACAATTGGATATGATAGACATCTACAGGACATTTCATCCCAAAACGCCAGAGTATACATTTTTCTCCAATGTACATGGAATATTCTCAAGAATTGACCATATGTTGGGCCAAAAACTAACATCAACAGATTCAGAAATATTGAAATTATACCAAGCATATTCTCTGACCATAAAGCCTTGAAACTAGAATTCAAGTGCAAAATAGAAGTAAACAAACCCACAAAAATGTGGAAATTAAACAACATACTTCTAAAAAATAAGTGGGTCAAAGAAGAAATAAAGGCAAAGATCAAAAGAACATACAGACAAATGAAAATGACAATACAACATATCAAAATATTTGGGATGCAGGAAAAGCAGTAATAAGAGGGTAGATCATATCACTTCAGGCCTATATGGACAAACAAGAGAGAGCCCAAGTAAACAACTTAACTTCACACCTTAAGGAACTAGAAAAAGAAGAACAGAGGCAACCCAAAACCAGCAGAAGAAAGGAAATAATAAAAATCAGAGCAGAAATAAATGAAATAGAGAACAGAAAAACTATAGAAAAAAATCAATAAAACAAGGATATGGTTCTTTGAAAAGACCAACAAAATTGACAAACCCTTGGCAAGACTCACTAAAGAAAAAAAAGAAAGGACTCATATAAACAAAATCCAAAATGAAAGAGGAGAAATCACCACAGATATAAATATACAAAGAATTATAGAATACTATGAAAAACTATATGCAATCAAATTTAACAATCTAGGAGAAATGAATAAATTCCTAGAACAATACAATCTTCCTAGATTGAGTCATGAAGAAGTAGATAGCCTAAGCAGGGAGGAAATAGAAACAACTATAAAAAACCTCCCAAAAGATAAAAGTCCAGGGTCAGATGGCTATACTAGTGAATTCTATCAAACATTCGAAGACTTGCATCCTCTTCTACTCAAAGTCTTCCAAAAAAATTGAAGAAGAAGCAATACTTCCAAACTCATTTTATGAGGTCAACATCACCCTTATACCAAAACTTGGCAAGGACAACACAAAAAAAGAAAACTACAGACCAATATCTCTAATGAATACAGATGCTAAAATACTAAACAAAATACTAGCAAATTTAATACAACACATTAAAATATAATTTATCATGATTAAGTGGGTTTCATCCCAGAATCGCAAGGATGGTTTAACATACATAAAAAAGTTAACATAATATACCATATCAATAAAACAAAAAAATAAAAACCATATGATCCTATCAATAGATGCAGAAAAGGCATTTGATAAGATACAACATTTTATGTTTAAAACACTCAACAAATTGAGTTTAGAAGGAAAATATCTCAACATAATAAAGGTTATTTATGAAAAACCATCAGCTAACATCAAATTAAATGGCATAAAACTGAGTACTTTTCCCCTAAAATCTGAAACAAGACAAGGTTGCCCGCTTTCTCCACTCTTATTCATCATAGTGCTGGAAGTTCTAACCAGAACAATCAGACAAGAGAAAGAAATAAAAGGTATTCATATTGGGAAAGAAGAAGTAAAAGTTTCACTTTTTGCAGATGATATGATCCTGTACATTGAAAACCCCAAAGACTCCACAAAAGACTATTAGAAACAATAAACCAATACAGTAAGGTTTCAGGATACAAAATTACTATACAGAAGCCTATTGCCTTCCCATAAGCCAGCAATGAAACATTAGAAAACAACCTAAAAAAAATAATCCCTTTTATGGTTGCAACAAAAAATAAAATAAAATACCTAGGAATAAACATAACAAAGAATGTAAAGGACCTATATAATAAAAACTACAAAGCATTATTAAGGGAAATTGAAAAAGATACAATGAAATGAAAAATATTTTCTGTTCTTGAATAGGAAGAATAAATATAGTCAAAATGACCATATTACCCAAAGCAATATACAAATTTAATGCAACTCCCATCAAAATTCCAATGTGATTTTTTAAAGAAATGGAACAAAAAAATCATTATGTTTATATGGTACTATAAAAAAACCTGAATAGCCAAAGTAATCTTAAGGGAAAAGAACAAAGCTGGAGGCATTACAATACCTGACTTCAAATTATATTATAGAGCCGCGATAATCAAAACAGCATGGTACTGGCAGAAAAATAGACAGGCCAATGGAACAGAACAGAGAGCCCAGAAATAAAACCACATATATATGGTCAAATAATCTTTGATAAAGGAGCCAGAAACACACAATGGAGAAAAGAAAGTCTCTTCAATAAATGGTGCTGAGAAAATTGGAGAGCCACAGGCAAAAGAATAAAACTCAACTACAGTTTGGTCCCTTGTATCAAAAATTAATTCAAAATGGATCAAAGACCTAAATATAAGATCTGAAACAGTAAATTACATAGAAAAAAAACATAGTTACTAAACTCATGGACCTTGGCCAGAAAGAGCATTTTATGAATTTGACTCCAAAGGCAAAGGAAGTAAAGGCAAAGATAAATAAATGGGACTACATCAGACTAAGAAGTTTTTGCACAGCAAAAGAAACTGACAACAAAACAGACAGCCAACTAAATGGGAGATGATATTTTCAAACAACAGCAGAGATAAGGGCCTAATATCCAAAATATACAAAGAACTCACAAAACTCAACAACAAACAAGCAAACAATCCAATAAAAAATGGCCCTGGCCGGTTGGCTCAGCAGTAGAGCATCGGCCTAGCGTGCAGAGGACCCGGGTTCGATTCCCGGCCAGGGCACACAGGAGAAGCGCCCATTTGCTTCTCCACCCCTCCGCCGCGCTTTCCTCTCTGTCTCTCTCTTCCCCTCCCGCAGCCAAGGCTCCATTGGAGCAAAGATGGCCCAGGCACTGAGGATGGCTCTGTGGCCTCTGCCCCAGGCGCTAGAGTGGCTCTGGTCGCAACATGGCGACACCCAGGATGGGTAGAGCACCGCCCCCTGGTGGGCAGAGCGTGGCCCCATGGTGGGCGTGCCGGGTGGATCCCGGTCCGGTGCATATGCGGGAGTCTGTCTGACTGTCTCTCCCCTGTTTCCAGCTTCAGAAAAATGAAAAAAAAAAAAAAATGGCAAGAGGACATGAACAGACACTTCTCCCAAGAAGAAATACAAATGGCCAACAAATATATGAAAAGATGCTCATCTTCACTAGCTATTAGAAAAATGCAAATTAAAACTACAATGAGATACCACCTCACGCCTGTGAGATTAGCTATTATCAACAAGACAGGTAATAAAAAATGTTAAAGAGGCTATGGAGAAAAAGGAACCCTCATTCACTGTTGGTGGGAATGTAAAGTAGTACAACCATTATGGAAGAAAGTACAGTGGTTCTTCAAAAAATTAAGAACAAAACTACCATATGACCCAGCAATCCCTCTACTGGGTATATACCCCCAAAACTAAAAAACACTGGTACGCAAAGACACATGCAGCCCCATGTTCATCACAGCATTGTTCACAGTGGCCAAGACATGGAAACAACCAAAAAAGCCCTTCAATAGATGATTGGATAAAGAAGATGTGGTACATACATACCATGGAATACTACTATTCAGCCATAAGAAATGATGACCTAGTATCATTTACAACAACATGGATGGACCTTGATAACATTATACTGAGTGAAATAAGTAAATCAGAAAAAACTAAGAACTGTATGATTTTATACATAGGTGGGACACAAAATTGAGACTCATGGACATGGACAAGAGTGTGGTGGTTACCAGGAGGAGGGGAAGGAAGGTGAAGGAGGGGGTCGGACACAAAGAAAACCAAATAGAAAGTGATAGAGGATGATTTGACTTTGGTTGATGGGTATACAGCATGATCAAATGTCAAAATGATCTGTAGATGTTTTCTCTAAATCTATGTACTCTAATTGATCAATGTCACCCCGTTAAATAAAATTATATAAAAAAGAAGTGTCTACATTAACACTTTTCTGTGTCTTTATGTAAATATTTACAGAATGTTTTTTAACAAATATAGTTCATATTACGTATATATTTTAACATATTTTCTCTACCTCACATATAAGATTACCATTTTCTTGTGCTTTTACATTGTTGGTTTTATTAAAACATAATTTTATGGCCCTGGCCGGTTGCTCAGCGGTAGAGCGTCGGCCTGGTGTGCGGGGGACCCGGGTTCCATTCCCTGCCAGGGCACATAGGAGAAGCGCCCATTTGCTTCTCCACCCTACCCCCCCGCCCTCCTTCCTCTCTGTCTCTCTCTTCCCCTCCCGCAGCCAAGGCTCCATTGGAGCAAAGATGGCCCGGGCGCTGGGGATGGCTCCTTGACCTCTGCCCCAGGCGCTAGAGTGGCTCTGGTCGCGGCAGAGCGACACCCCGGAGGGGCAGAGCATCGCCCCCTGGTGGGCAGAGCATTGCCCCTGGTGGGCGTGTGGGGTGGATCCCGGTCGGGCGCATGCGGGAGTCTGTCTGACTGTCTCTCCCCGTTTCCAGCTTCAGAAAAAAAAACAAAAAAAAAAAACCCATAATTTTTATGATCACAAAACAGGTCATAAATAGTAAAGACTTGAATAAGATCTTTGGGTCCCACCACTAAAAATACCGATATTTCTTTATTCAAAAGGAAAAAATGATTCTCCAAGCAACAAGAATACAGACAACATTCCAAAAGCTGACATTAACCGACACTAATTCCTATCTCTTCAAAGTTTCTGTTGTTAAGAAAAGACTATTGACAATATAATGACAGGAACTTTAAGAAGTATCTGGATTCTTTCTTTTTCTTAACCAACAAATCCAAAGGTGCTTTGTAATATTGCCTTGAGATCATTACAAAAGAGAATCTTTTGTGTTTATGAGCCTTAATTTGCAGAGTTGTTTTTGTTTGTTTTGTTTTTAATTTGTGGTAACAAGAAACTGCTTTCCTAAAGCACTCTTGTGGAAGAGACTGAATGATATACATGTTTTAGAAGTGACCAGGGATGCTTCTAGAAATACTTTCCAAGTCATCACCTAAGGTTTCCATGTGACCCTGAAGAAGGCTTTGAGGCTCTCATTTATACATATCAAGTTGAATTTGCCAAAAACCTAGAAACTGCTTGTATTTAAAAATCCTATAAACAGCATAGTTATACAGTATAGTGAGGAAGGGTAAAAGATGTTGATATTTATACCTGAAACATTTTTTATTCAATACTAGGTATTTATATACTTTTATATTTTAAAATTTGTCACATTATTAAATTCTTGTATTAGTTTTAACAGTGAGAGATCAGTTTATAAAGGGCCTTGGTACCTGACTTGGTTGGTCTTGAGTTTGAGGTAGAAGATTTCAGTTTATACTGCAAATAGAACTACCTTATGACGCAGCAATCCCTCTACTGGGTATATACCCCAAAACCTCAGAAACATTGATACGTAAAGACACATGTAGCCCCATGTTCATTGCAGCACTGTTCACAGTGGCCAAGACATGGAAACAACCAAAAAGCCCTTCAATAGAAGACTGGATAAAGAAGATGTGGCACATATACACTATGGAATACTACTCAGCCATAAGAAATGATGACATCAGATCATTTACAGCAAAATGGTGGGATCTTGATAACATTATACGGAGTGAAATAAGTAAATCAGAAAAAAACAAGAACTACATGATTCCATACATTGGTCGAACATAAAAACGAGACTAAGAGACATGGACAGAGTGTGGTGGTTACCAGGGGTGGGGGGAGGGAGAATGCAGGAGGGAGGGAGGGAGAGAGTTAGGGGGAGGGGGAGGGGGAGGGGCACAGAGAAAACTAGATAGAGGGTGACGGAGGACAATCTGACTATGGGCGAGGGGTATGCAACATAATTTAATGACAAGATAACCTAGACATGTTTCTTTGAATATATGTACCCTGATTTATTAATGTCATCCCATTAACATTAATAAAAATTTGTTTAAAAAAATAAATAAAAATGTTTATATTAATGAAAAAAAAAAGATTTCAGTTTATATCTATTCAAGAACTTTGGCTGGTAGAACCTTCACACATGACCATCACTAGCAATAATGGTCAAGGTAGAGGACATGGTGACTTGAGCCCTTGCTCCAACACATTCCCATCAAGAATCAACACTTGTAAAAAAAAAAAGAATCAACACATGTTACATCTCACCTTTTACGCAGAGACAGAATAATGTGGCTTTACCATGTGTTGGAAAGAGAAGAATTAAAAATACTGTTGAAGAGCACAAATATTTATCACTAATGTTTTGAAAGCAAATGATACTAGAGATAAGAAGATCATTTCAGTAACTGATTAAGTTTAACACAAAGTACATATGAAGACCTGAGTCAGGGAAGTGGTTGAGGGGAGAGAAAGAATAATGAGGATAAAAGAATTTCAGTGAAAGCAATAAACTACAGGCACTTGGAAATTTCTTATACAGATGGGGAAAAGTAAAATGCAAAATATAAAGACCATTTACGCACCTATGGTCTTGATAAGTTTTTTTTTTTTTCAAGTAGAAAGTAGATTTAGCTAATTTTTAATGAATATTTTTTTAAAGTACTCATATCAGGGTAAGGGAAATACACAATTTATCCAGAAAGTTGTTTAACCAATTTATTTTCTCAGTACAAAAAAACATGTCAGATATTGTAAAAGAGAAAAAAAATTCTACTTAAAAAGTGTTAAAAAGAATGTATTTAGGAAACTAATCCAGAAGTAGTGTTAAACTAAATTCCAAATCTTATTTCAAAAATAAGAACAATGATCACTTCTACAACGCTTCCAATAAATTTTTATTATTAACATGGTCTGAGAAAAGCACAAAAATTTAGGGGGAAATCATGGTATTAAAATAAATTTATGGCCAGAATTGACTTTTGGGACTATATTTCCTAAGTAAAAGCCACAGAGTTAGTCCCTAAAGTGATATATTATTTAGCTAGAAGGAGTAAAGTGTTTATGGTAAACATGTTCAAGAATCTAAAAATGAACACTAATTGAGCAATAAGATATATTTAAATTACTTATGCCAAATAAATGCAGTTTTCCCTGTAGGAAGGTCTATGGCTTTGCTGTTAAAATAGGAGAATGGTGAAATACTGAGTCAGCAGTCCCCTATCCTGATCCCAGTGTTGCTTCCTTACTGCAATGTAGAGGTTGTGAAATAAAGCACATTCCTTCCCATTTGGATGTGATACTGTATGCATATGCTGGCACTTGTTTCTCTGCTGAGAATTGCCTCACAAGCCTCAATAGAACAAGGTGGAATGTTGAGAAAACAAAATTTTGACTCAAATTAATTTATGTAGTTACAGTTTTGGTATGCATTACTCTCCACATTTTTTTATTATTGATTTTAATTTATTGTGTTTACATAGATTCTAGTATTGCCTCAAATGCATCCCCCCCTTCCCTGTATTCCCCTCAACATCTCCCTTGACCCCCTCCCCATAGCGCCCTCTCCCCTTCCCTTCAGGTTTATCCCATCCTATCATCCCCCTTCCCTCTGTCTTCTTTTCCTCTGGTCCCTCTGATCTCTTCTCTGTCTCAATTCCATTCTTCAGTTCACATTGTTCATTGGATTAAAAAGCTTTGGTACATATATACAATGGAATACTATGGGGCCATGAAAAGAAGGAAATCTTATCTTTTGCGACAACATGGATGGACCTGGAAACTATTATGTTAAGTGAAATAAGCCAGACAGAGAGAGAAAAATATCATATGACCTCACTCATTTGAGGAATCCAATAAACTACTCTTTACATTTTATGTTGAATAATCAGTTACAGGAGAAGAAAATATACCCAACTCCCTTCAAATATTTCAGTGAATTCTGATAATTCATTTAATGTTTATCTCCCTAAATGTAAAATTTGAAATATCCTTGAACAGTGTGACAGGCAAATGAAAATCCATAAGGAGATATCATGACAGACATTCTACACTCATTTTTTACTGATCACTGACTTCCTCTTTGTTTTCAAATCATGGTAAACAAACTTATTTAGTTATTATTAAAATGAGAAAAGTAAAAAAATTTAGATTTAATGAAGTGTAAAACTGTTTTTTCAAACTTTCGTTGCTTTCTTCATCTTAGAGTGATACAGAATTTTTATGGAACTATTCAGACTTCAAGAATTAGATTTCTATATTTCTATTTACACCATTGGTCTTAGATACATTTTTTCTGTTTTTAAGTACCCTTGTCTAATAAACAGATGAAATAAATTTATTTCCCAAAAAAGTCTAAAACATTTTTTCATTGGAAAGGTATAAGTGATTTGTCTTTTCAGGTGTGGAAAACCAAATATCTCCTTTCCATCCAACGCCTTCCCTGTTCTTTATATTGAACTTAAGGTAAGAGTAAATAGACTTCCTTAAATATATCGGAAATAATGGCTAAAGCATTATGTTCAGATTAAAAAATGTTCACATTCTATTTGAAACTCCTGACAATCTTTCAAAGTAGACAGAAAAGACATTGCCTTTTTATTTTACAGGCCAAAGCACTAAGGTTTAAGAGGTTAAACATTATTTTCCATTGCTATTATGAGCTGGCCCAGAGCTCATTCTGCTGCACTGTATTGTATATTTACCAATAAACCATACTTTTTTGAAAATATATTTACTTGACTAACACTATGCTACCTCTCTTAGGTTACTGTACACAGGAAATCTAAGATATGGACATCAGCCTTAGTAAGTATTGTTGCATTGGTGAGTTTAAGCACCTGAGTACAATGAGAAGCAAACATAACAGGGGACATGTTGAATGAAGTTACACAAAATGAAGACTATGTAATACACATGGAAATTGAGGAAGACTCTATATCAACTGGAGCATTCCAGAAATATATTATGGCAGAGGGTAATATTTAATACTCATTATTTGAGCAGGTGAGTCAAGTTAGGAAGCATTTTGATTAAGAGAGGGCAAGTATTTGCTAAAAAACAGGGACAAGAATAGGTGTGTGTTTCTGAGGCATTGAGGACAAGAGGATATATGTACCTGAAGCAAAACTTGTACATTAGAAGGGAATGAGAAAATGAGTATGGATAGGTTGGGAAGTTCAGCAACGTTAAAGCTTTGAAAGTTTTGTTACAGAGTTGTTGTTGTTTTAGGTAAATATTGAAAAAAAGAGAGTTTTTAAAAAATATATATTAATTGATTTTAATTTATTGTGTTTACATAGATTCTAGTGTTGCCCCATATGAATCCCCTCAAGATCTCCCCTACCCTCTCCTGATAGCACGTTCCCCCCTTCACTTCATTTATCCCATCCTATCATCCCCTTTCTCTCTGTTCTCTAAAGTAGGTGAAAGCTCTTGCAAAAATTCTATTTAAATTTGATTAGCCATATTAGTCTGGCTAACACATGTAATGTATATCTGAGTCAAACTGGAACAGTGTTTTGTAGCAATTTAAATTACAGGGATCAGCCTACAATGGGAAGTCATGACACTGAGGAAGAAAGAATATTCATATTTTGGTAAAGAGTGGGTAACAAGAACAATTTAAAGAAAGTTTAGAAAGTGTTACATCTGGATGCTCAGAACAAAAAAAGCAGGAAGAATTTTGTGGAGAATGTGGTTAACAGCCACTGATGCCATATGTGGAAAGACTGGACTGATGGAGAAAAAAATCAGAGCTGTTAAATAAAAAATCACATCTCTAGAATTCAAAGGTTTACAGTCACTTTTCAATAGCATTGTGGGATTGCAATGCAAGTGAACTTAAACACAACCACTCACAGGTATATTTATAATGCCTTATGCATATACAACTATATTATAAAATTGTATGGACTGTATTTATAGCAACATGATAGATGAGATGTTCTTGTTGGCCTGGAATTGGTGACTTAGATCCCAGTCTAAAACCAAAAAAAAGATATACTAACCAAACTAAGTGAATTTCAAACAATTAGAATTACTCCTCAAGGAGGTATTAAATGGTGATTGAACCCATTGCTTGCCTTAGGAGTCACCAAAAGTTCTTTCCTCATAAGTAAGAATAGAGAAAGAAGGGGAAATTGAAATGTTGGAGTTGTATGGAAGAATTATTGACTTTTCCAACTTTACATATAATGTCAACTGGGCAGATTGGGGGTGGGATTTAAGATAATTATTCTTAAGAAGTATCTGCAAAAAAATAAAAAGAAAACTGGTATTTTATTTCTAGTTGGACATTAACTTACTAAATGGACTTGTTGATCTCAGTGAGTCTTGAACAAGGAGAAAAAAAGAGTGAGAAAAAAGAGGATAAGACAGGAAGAGGGGACAGCTGTGGGAAGTCTGAACCACCACTCTGAGTAACAAAAAGGAAGACGGTCTAGCGGATCCCATGGAAGATATCTAGTCTTGAGCCATCTTGCTCATTTCAAGGCCAAGCTGACCACATCAGGTAAGCGGCTATATACTGAATATTCAGGAACAGACCCTAAGAAGTGATTAAGAAGAAATAAAATTGGACTTAGTCCCTCACATCAGGGAACCTTGACATGAAAAGACCCCACTTTGTACACACAAGGCACCCCAAGGAATTCACACACGCACCCTAAAGGAGGGTTGGCATTAAACAGTGATTAACCAGCAGAGCATCAAAAGGCAAAATAAGCAATATGAGTTCCATTATACACATTTAGCCTTTCATTTTTTTTAACAAAGGAAATACACACACACAAGAAAGAGGAGTAAAAGATCAGACATTTTTTCCTCAGCTTAAGCCTCTTGGGACAAAGCTGCAGGAGATGAGTAAAGAAAGAAAAAGATGAGCACTAAGATGACAGATTTTTAGACATACAAGTGACCATAAAGATAAAGAATCTACCCAAATTATGCTTAAATGACAGGAAGGGATAGTCAACAGCACATGGTGGAAGGCAGTGACTGGGAAACAAATAAACGGTTCAGGGCAGTTTCCTGCAGTACAGACTGTTCAATAAACTAATACCTAATGACGTAAGTATGTGTAGTATGTTGAAAATATTTGGTACCTAGGAAAGCTGTTTTGATCTTTTATGTATAAATAAAGACCATATCTAAAGTTTGAGAAGACTTTTTTTATTTTAAAGTAATGCAGCTATAGATCAGGAATAGCTTGTTTCCAGAATAAACAAGCAATCAAAAAATAAAAATGTGAATAACTTGAAAACTATCCAATAGAATTGGAATCTAAACTTTTCTTTGGGAAAAGAGAAGCACATTATGTTCTAAAATGTTTTAGAATGAAAATATGTCAAAAGCATTTTTGATAAAAATGGCAGCTTTGAAAAAGTAGTAAATGTCTCTAATAAGGCTCACGGGTACATGGCAGATAGATGTATTGTTCTTAAATTACATAAGAAAATGAAATAAAAGAGAACAAACTAAAACAAAAAAATAGCTTAATTAAAAATTAATTTTATTCCCCCAAAGCAATGCCAAATAGTTGCTTATACTTCTGTCTAGAATAAGTAAAATACTATTACTACCTTAACAAGAATAGCAAAATAATGGCTCTTATCAGAGTAATATTTTATAATCTATAGGAAAGTGTCTCAAAATTTCACTGTTGTGTCAGTGCTCCTGGAGTCTGTGGGGTTCTCTCATAGCACACCTGGCTGCAGACCACTTAACCAAAGTCACTTGCTTCAACAAAAAGCCTGCCCTCATGCTAAGGCATTAAGAAACCCTGAGAAATAGTTATAGGGTCAAAATGTTATGATTCAGACTAAGTTAGACATCAGACAACATAGTAAATGCTCTAGGTTTCTATAAATATTTAAGTAAGCAATGATTCTCACTTTGAATATGCATGAGCCACTTGTTTCTAAGTGATAATGGGAAATTAAATTCCAAAATAACAGATAGATTTAAAGTGTGATTGTCTTCCATACATGAAGTAGTAAGAGGTTTGAACGTCAAGTCCATAACCCAAATCAGAATATGTCATTACTTTGTGGTTATATCTCCCATTTGCCATTTCTGTAATGCATATATTTTTTCACTCTGAGCATTCACTCAACCCAACATCATTCTCCCTATAGATGGGAGAGTTTTTGGCATTTAGTTGCTGAAAGATGAGAACTCTGTGCACCAAGTTCTCACAGCAGCGATCCAGGCCTCCTCTTCTTTCTAATGTGCCTTGAAATGGTTCCAGTTGATTTAAACACTTGCCAGCAAGTCCTGAAGTGTATCCAGTTGTTTATTCAGCTTGCTGTTAAGAGCCTTCACACCACGGACCTCAGCTTTAATTTCTTCCATTTGAAAAGAAATGGTCGTCCAGTAATTTTTCTGCTCACAAGGCCTAAAGAAGTTATTGTCCATTGCAGATAACCCAGGTTCTGGCATATTCTTCATTAATGAAATCAATCTCCAGAAATACAAAACAGATAGCTCAATGTGATCTGAAAGATAGTGTCCAGAAACATAAGCCAACTGACATCTGAAGAGCCTTAAGGGATTAAAGCATATTCCATACATCTGTTCAGTTTCCCAGCACCAGTTCCCCCCAATACCTCCCAAGATTCATTCTATCTTCCAGTCAGACAGCCTCGTCTACCACATCTATGTGTTCAAAGAAGACAGACCTCTGTAAAGTGTGATGACATAAAACATAATGCACTTAAAATCACAATCAATGACAATAAGGTTTTGAGATAAGAATCCAATGAATAAGATATCTTATATGTTTTTCCTACTCAGTAGGATCTACTGTGAGAAATGAGTAATTTACTGATTTAAAAATTCTATTATCGTGTCACTTAGGTCAGAGTTACAGTCTGATTAACCAAAGACATATTTCAAGATGACAAATTTCATGCCTATCAAGTTACTGTATTGCAGCTTGAGCAATGACATTTTACCACTCTTTTCATTATATTACTACCCTGATGGTATAACCAAGTTCTATAAACTCCACTGGCAAAGGTCCAACTCTCCTGATTAAATACAACTTTAAGACCCCAAAGTGACATTAAAAAATATTTTTATAATTGGAAACTCAGGTGCAATTAAAAATATTTTATTGATTATTATTTGTGCATAAAGCACACCCTTCATATTTATTATAGCATTTAATGATACATAATATTTTAAATGGCTGAAAATCTATATGAACTGCTACTTCTGCCCATTATAACTCAGATAAGTCTGAAAAGCATGAAGACTCCTGAAAGATATATACATAACAAGTCTAAACAGATGAAGTAAGGTTAGCACACACCTTAAGACCAATTCTACAATTCAAGAAATAGGAAAGTTCCTTTGAATTTAATTCAGAGTCAAGATTAGAGTCTGTGTGATGTCAACAGGCCTCCCTCCAGTAGTCCTTGTGCACCTTCAAATGTCAAAGGAGATAAGTTGATTTTGTTGTGTTACTGACAATTAGACAGGAAACAATAACTATGCTTTGTGGTATTTCAGGAGATTCCCCTCCTAGTCTGAGCATCCCAGTTTAGCTCCAAGAAGACAAAAGAATTTCCTTCTAACAAGAGAGCTTTGACCACAGCAGTTCAAATCTTTTGCTACAGTGATTTTTATCTAGTCACAATTTCACTAATCCCATGTTACAGATCTTATCTATAGTACTGGTATTTGAAAGTAAGTTCCATATGACATTAAATTGTAATCAACTCCTCCATCAGTCTTGCCAAAATTCCATTAAGTAGTGTTTCCAAATATTCCAGTCAGTCCACTACATTATTAGGTTTTCTTATTGTACCACCGCCCAGCTTCTTCATATTGATATTGGGTTTAATCAGCTCTCTTCTATAGACTGCTTTGTAATGTTTGTTTTAATCTTCTGAGAAGTTTCTTCCAGGTTTTCAATATGTTTGTCATTTTCCATAATTTAAAAGTCCAACTTTCCTATTTTAGGCAAGAGCACTTCAAGGTTTCCCTCCAGGGAGGTAAAGGAGTTATATAGTTTTTTGATTCTGGAAATAATTTCCTGAAACAAGCCTTTCATGTGAAATCCAGAGTTCTTGACAGAGTCATTTTCCTTCTAACTTGCCTTGTTGGATGTTGTAGAAAATTAATCATTAATGCACCTGATGTCAACACTAAACGTGTGGCTCATATAAAACACGTACCCTCTACTTCCTGGATGAAAACTAGAAAATCCACTCTATTATTCAGCTGAGTGTGTGCAGTTAAAACCAAAGTTTTAAGTGTGATTTTATAATAGAAAAAAATAAGCTTTGATTACTCTAACATAATCAAATAATGGATTAGAAAATTAGTTTTCCACATAATAGCAATCCATCTACAGAATTTGTAAGAACAGAAAATGATAATAAATGATAATAAATTTGGAGTTTTCATGTTTGAGTAATCAATTAATACCCCTTGAACAATAGATATATAAGAATATATAGATGTCTGTGCGTATATAAATATTCAATTTGATCCGTTTCGGTCAGCATTGTTGAGTTATAATTTACATAAAATATAGTTCACTGATTTTAAATGTGCTATTCGATAGTTTTAAGAAACATGTACAGTTATATAACCACCTCCACAATCATGGCATAGAATATTTCCATTGTCCTAAAAATGTTTCTTTGTACCCCTTAGCAGTAAATTCTCTTCCCTTCTGCCATCATCTTTGGAAACCATTCTGCTGCTTTCTATCACTATTGTTTTGCTTTTTCTAAAATGTTATATAAATGAAGTCATACAGTATATATTCAAGCATTTTTTTTACTTAGCATAATGCATTTGAGATTCATTCATGTTTTTGCAGCTATCAGTAGTTCATTCCCTATTACTGATTAGTATTTCATTAGTTTGACTTTCCAGTTCCTCACTTCCTAAATCCGGATTAACCGATTTCCAGAAGAACTTATAGTGGAAATAATAGCTTAACTATGGGAAATCCCACCTCTACCCACAAGGATGTAGCTTGATGTCATGACCTATAGATAAAAACATTATTGGCTTCACATCCTTCCTGTGCTCTGGGCGGACCTCTGCAGGTGGTGTTTCCCTGGCTTACTGTCAACTAGCTTCTGGCCAATGAAAGGTAAGGTATTGGAGAACAGGGGGAATGGAGTAACACTAGTATTTCACCCTCCAGACCTTTTGAAAAAGGCTGTATTTCCTCTTTGGCTTCAGCTCCCACCAGAACCCTCCCATGGTTCAAGTTTCCATCAGGTCAGCCTAACCCCCAAGTGCCAATAACAGCAGTATATCTCATTCTTTTGTCTTTTAAGCTTAATGGTAAACACTTTTGCCTTTGTCAGTTTCTGGGTCTTCAATGTTCCTTGTTTGGTTCTCATCTCTAGCATCACCAGTGTAACTATTTCCTGGCATTAAATTTCCTCTTCTATAGATACTTGAAATATACTGTTTTCCTGATTAGATCATCTATGAACTGAATGTTCATGTCCTCCTGAAAATTCACGTGTTGAAGCCAATGTGATAGTATTTGAAAGTGTGCATTTAGGAGATAATTAGATCATGAGGGTACAGCAATCATGAATGTGATTAGCATCCTTATAAGATGAAGCCAGAGAAAAGCTTGCTTTTTCTCCCATCATGTGAGGTTACAACAACTTGGCAGTCTGCAATACTGAAGTGGACTCTCACCAGAAAGCAATAATGCTGGCATTCTGATCTTAGACTTCTAGTCCCCAGGTCTGTCAGAAGTAAATTTGTTTTGATGATAAGCCACTTAGTTTGTGCACATTTTGTTATAGTAGCCCAAGATGATTCCATCCCTGAAATCATTTCACAAGGTCTGAGTCACTCAGTCTTATCCATGTTCATCTAACTTTTAACACAAATTTTATTTAATTCTCATAATAATGCTGAAGCTTAATTATTATTCTCATTTATAAATGAAGAAATGAATCCTAGAGCAATTATATATCCATCACACAGAAGGCTATAGTACTAAGTTATAGAAGTCAAGGTGCTGAGAGGTGGAGAATACATTGAAGAAGCAATGGGGCATGGACAAGTGCCGAGTAGGCAAAGTGTGGTTTGAAGAAAGTTGGAGAGTTTAAATTTGCCAGAGGTTAAGAGCATTTACATATCTTGGGGGGAAATGTAAAAGCTTTCTATAATCTGCTCTGTGAATATATACTTTCTGAGACTATTTTCTGATAGACTAGACACAACTCATTTTCCAGATTAATAACTATAAACAGTGTACGTGAGATTGTGTTAATCTACTTTAGCAACAATATCACAAATGGCATGGGAGTCAAAATTGAAGCTACTACTTGGCTGAGTTTTTGGTAACCTAATATCCTTCAGGGTCCACCAGGTTTTTACAGGGGCCAGACTGGTAAAGTAAATAGAAATATAATGAAAATAATCATCTTGAATTTTTTTAAATGCCTTTAAGGGTGATACAAAGCATTGCTATTCTTTCTTAGGTGAAATATTGTGATTGATTTACTACTTGGGCACGGTATGGCAAGCGGAGTTAGATAACTTATTTAACCTTTCTTATCACAATCACTCTTATCCCAAAGAACAAGGAGTCAATGTAGGCAATATTCCAAATATATTGGAATAGAAGCATGTCTATTCTAATCACATAACCAGAAACTGAGGTAATGACCACCGAATAGATCTATGGAGTCAGACCTGAGCCCACTGCACCTTCTTGCCTGGCGTCTATATGTCCCCACTCTAACAGGGACCTTGTTTTTAATGGTTCTCAAAATGTTTTGACATTCCACTTTCCAAATAACCTGATTAAATATCCATAGGTCCCTTTGGAGAAAGAATGGGGGACACATTACATGCACATTGCCAGGTGTGGAGGGATTCTTCCTAGGGGATCTGGCCTCTCCTTCAGTCAACTGAATCCAGGTTTGAGGGTCAGAGATCATAATTTTTCATTGAAGTAACTTCTCTCAACCTCCTGATAATTCACCTTTGAATTCCTTATATAGCTCAAGCAGTAAATTGTTGGTTGTCCAATTATTTTACTGCCAGAGATACCATGTTGTATTAAGCATCTCCATAACTCATTGTGTCTCAGGCCCGCAGGCTGCCTTTTCCAACCTCACTTGTTATACTAATTGTATATACCTAACTCTTGATTCATAAAGGCTACCACCTGGCCTTCACTGTTTCAATGTACCTCTCATCCATAGTGCTATCACTTTTGCAGTGGCATTCCTGTCATCAGCCCTGGCCTACAGCAGCAGGCCACTACTGAATTACGAAGTGATGCAGGTCCCCTTCACTAGCACAGTACTGATGACCTTGGTACATGGCATGTTCTCTGGGCCTTCCCATGGAACATATTCCTCTGGGGTCTTCTGGGCTTATAAAGTTTATTCACTCTGTTATAAGCCCTTCTCTGACTTTTCCAATGCTGTTTCCGTAGTCTGTCCTGGAAATTCTGGCATTTCAACCTCACTTAATATATGTTAGAGGTCAGTAAATAATAGACCAAATGCAGCCTGTTACCTATGTTTATAAATCAAGTTTTATTGGAACACACACAGGCACTCTCACTCATTTATGTATTATTTTATGGCTGCTTTCCCACTATAATGACAGAGTTGAATAGTTGCAACAAAGACCATCTGGATCGCAAAGCCTAAAATATTTACTATATCTCCCTAGCAGCAAAAGTTTTCTCTTTCTGGGTGTAGGCCATTGTTTTTTCCATGCTTCTAGAAGCCATCTTAGTAAAAAGATATTTGGCATAGTGTTAAATTCTGGATCCTTGGAGAGGAGTCTCAAATTGGTAAACTTTCCCATACTCTATTTTATTTTTCAGCCACCTTGATCAGGACTATCTAGTAGCACAGGAAGTCTTGCAACTCTTGCTAGCGCACACTGGCTAGGTCCTTTAACAATTTGAGGATGTATTCCCTCCCGTTATTATTAGTTCCTGCATATCCTTGGTTATGTTATGTTGCAGCTTAATTCCAGTTGTTGGTGTAGTGGTCAGAATGGGAGGAAAGGGAATATCCTGAGGCAAACACCTGTTGCCTTGCAGGGGAGAAGGGGCTTTGTTTCATTTTCAAGCAAGGAAAGAGTTCTAACCTCTAATAGAGCACTTATGCAAATCCAGAGGGTTCAGGGAAATTGTGTCTTCCCTGATCTATGAGGACATGAACTCAGATCTTCCCATCACATTTATTGGTATTCCATTATATTCCAACTCGTACTTCAAAGTTGATATAGCAACTCTGCTTTACTTAAAAGTTAAACCTGATGAGAGTTTAGCACTTCCAACAACTAAATTCTGGTCTTGGTCCTAAGTTTATCTTTTCTCTCACTGAAGTTGATAATAGCCTCTTTATATGCTCCCAAATCATATCTTAATTTTAAATCTGAATTCAATAAAGCAGAATCCATGCCAACCACAAAACAACATTCTTATACAACAAATATATAAATATTTGTTGGCCCCATAAAGTTTTAAATTGTTGAAAATGTTTAACATATTAACTAAAATAATCAGATGTTTTGAAAAGCCTATGTGCATAAAATCTGATATTTGATGTAATTGTTTCCAAATTAGAATATTAGATTTCATAATCAAAAATAAAGAAAGAGCAGAGCACAGAGAACAAGCTCTTTCAGAGCAGATAAAGATGAAATAGCCAATTCCTTGGAGGTTTGGGTACAGGTCTGCAGCCAGCTTTTGTCTCTAGAAACACGCAAAAATATAATAGCTTTACTCAGAGTATTCAGAAGACTAATTGATGATTGAGATGTAAAAAAGTGAAGACTCAAGAGTTGTATATAGGAGAATGAAGTCAGATTGATCATCTGCCAAAAGTTCATGAAATGTAATGTACAACAATGGGAGTGAGGAAAGCCTTGAAATTCACCAGTAGCAATCATACAAAGAAAGAACTCCAACTTCCTTTCATGCCCTCTGAAAAGCAATGTCCAAATGAAAGAAATAGGATTATGGCTAGCAGATTAGGACTCCTATCCAGGGCCCCAGAAGCCATACCGGGTGAAAAGAAAAATCAAAATCTGACAAATCTAACCCATACCACATAATATTTAGAGACATTAGAAACTAGAAAATGTAGTAATAAAATCCTCAGCAATAGATGCCCAAATTATTAAAGACTAGGTTTTGGGTTCTCAGCAATGCAGAAAACACTTTACGGCTCTCCATTTTACAGGACATCACTCTGAATTGAGAAAATGATCTGAAACCCCCAATTATACTGCAATAGGACTAAGAGTACAACTCCAACTAGATACAGATAAAACAAATCTAAATAATGCAGGAATTGTTACAATAAAACTGAAGTGTTTTATTGTTGTTCCCCCTGCTTAAAGTAATTGATGCATAACTATCTCTGTCTAGCTCAATTTCATAGTAAGACAGAGACACTTGGTCTCAAACATTTTTTAAAAAATCTAAACAGAAAACAGAGGTCAGGTCATCCAATGTAGGTAGACTGCATTCAGCCTTAAGATCACCTCTTTCTTGCCCCATCCCAACTTGCAAGCTCTGAAAAAGTGGCTAGATTGCTCATGACATAGCTCTAAGACTCAATTCACAGTAGATGAATAGTTTTTAGATATAGCAAAGGCAAATTACAACCTCCTACATTCTGAATCAGTTCCAATAGCAGGTCTGTTCACAGCCACCACTATTTGTTATAAGCTAAGTGAAAACTAACACACACACACTATATACCAAAAAATAAATTTTAAAAAAGTCAGGGGAGATAATGGCACGTAAAAACCCGATGAATTTATTTTGGGAAAAACAATCAAACAAACCCAATGAAAAAAAGATCATTCCCTATAAATATATCATACTATAAAAAAACTTAATAAAAACATAAATTCAACAATATAAGAGCTCAAAGCTAAGATAAACAACCAAATGAAATGAAAAGAGAAACTCCAGAGCCAGAGAAACAGAGAGCCCAAACACTATTTGCACACCAATAAGTAAATTATAAACATCAAGCCACAGACATACAAAGAGAAAAGAAATTATCAAGAGCATGTGAAGGACATGAACCAAGAGGTTAATCAAGTCAAAAGAACACGATACACATGGAAAGAAAAGATGATTCAACCAAGCCAAGGATACATGGTGAGGTACACATTATAACAAATGACACAGAAGTCATGTCCAAAGACATAAAAATTTCCTAAAGCAATGAAAGAACTAAAATAGCAGATTGAAACACTTAGGAAATCTTGGAATATAACACCTATGAGTCTTTCCAGAAATGTAAAAAGCCCAACCAAACAAAAGATAAGTCAAAATAAAGATCTTAATGGCAACAACGTTAAAGTGGGTTGTGGTGTCTCATGAGCACCGAATCTACCTGCAGGCAGAAAAACGTAAAACTAAACATCAGTGAGAACTATGTTATTAAAAGAAAATGCTTTTACAGTGGTTTTCAACCTTTTACACTTGGGGACCACTGAAAATAAGAGAATTGTTTTGGGAACCACTATGGCAGAAATCACCCTGAGCATTCATACAACATCAAGGTGATTAACTTTTTCATATACCAGCAGGAAATTTTGGTGGACCTGTTGGTGAACTGGCAGTTGAAAAATACTGTGTTAGAATATTTGACAAAGTAAAAGGTATAGTATAAATAATGAAAGCATTGAAGGTCAAGTAAGGAGTCTGGGGCAATAAAGCAATCCACTTTCTTATTCTCATATACGTATGAGTTCGCATAATACTATGTAAAAACCAAACCTAGATGTTTTTTAACATCATGTTTATGCTTTTATTCTTAACTTTAGTAGGATTTTTAGGAACTCTTGTGATAAAGAATATTTACCCAAACTACAACAATCTGTTTATTTAATTTTTCTTTGTGTCAAAATATTAGTTAATACTGCTAAACTAATACTATTATCTAATATGAGAAACTATTACTGTGTGTATGTGTGTTGGTGAGTATATATCTCTCTATTTCATGGAAGCATAGAGAAGTGTCTGAAATAATATTTACCTAAAACTAATGATCATTATTTCAAGATTACAAAATTTGGGGTGATATTTTGCTTTTTTCTTTGTTATTTCCTTTTGGTTAAGTTTTTGAGAGACTGCTACTATTTCAACAATGAAATCATTTTTCTTAAAAATTGAGAAGAATTAATAGGCAAGTAAGTGACACGTCACATACTTGGATATATTTAGCTATTTCACAGTTTTCTTGGCTGAGCCATTTTTAGTGTTAAACAATTTTATCTTAAAGAATAAAAAGCTGTTAGCCAGCTAAAAATAGTGGGTTTTCAGACAAGGAACTGGACAACAGAAGTGCAATAAATATGTATGTTGTGAGTCCAGAAAAGCACTTGGGAAAAGCATTGTTGACAGTCAAAGAATAATCATAAAATTTTGCATTTACATAGTGTTTTTCACTTTCAAAGTTCTTTCTACAGAATATTTAACCATTTTTCACAGAATACCCTGAAGGTACTAGGAATAATCTTGTTTGTTTTATTACTGAAAAGAAGAAACGGTTACAAAAATTATGTCTGCTTCCCTCTACGTTTATGGATCATATCTTACTGTTTTCTAATGTTGAGGACATTGAGTGGAGAGCAAGCAAATTAGTGATTTAAGAAAAGACTCACAACTTAAGATCTAAATGATGCTTTATTTTTTAATCAATGTTAGACTAATACATTTATATTTTAACCTAAATGTATGTGATCCTCACAAGGTTCATTATCCCTCATTTGTAGAAGTGTATTATGCATTCAAACACCTACTTAAAAATGTAGAAAATTAAACTAGAAGAAGCCTTCTCATGTTACAGATGAGAAAATGGAAATACTAGAGCTAAATGGGATATGTTTTGCTAAGATTCGGTTAATTTTATTTCAAACTCACATGTTCTCTAAGGCCTTTGTTCTTTTTATACCACATAGCAACACTTTTCTTGAGTCCTTTTTTCTTTAAAAAAAGAAAAGGAGGAGATAAGTGGAGGAAGATGCCAAATGACATCATTTTTGTGTCACATAAATAATTGAACAAAATTTCCCTTTAAATTTCCATAAATCCACTTTCTATTTAAAAAAATGGTTAAGTTAAAAAAACATCTGAATTATTGTATGTGAAGAAAACTAAATACTTGATTCTGTTACACTTTACAGGACCCCTAACAGTAAGAAATCAATATGAGGCCACAGGATACAATCCATATGGGGAAAATAACTATAATTATGTGTTTTATTGATTAAGAAGTAGACATTTCTTATCAGAAATACTTATAGTTCAACTAATATTCTAGGCAGCTTCAATTTCTAACACAATATGACTTATTTTACAAATTAGGAATTTTGGTTTAGATGTTCAGTGTACACCATATACTATGATTATAGTGTATAAGTAGTTTTAGCTAAAACAATATTTACACCCGGAAGAATGTCATACTTTTAAAGATATCCTTGGCCCTGGTCGGTTAGCTCAGTAGTAGGGCATTGGCCTGGCAGGTGGATGTCCTGGGTTTAATTACCGGTCAAGGCACACAGGAGAAGCACCTATCTGCTTCTCCACCTTTCCCCCTCTCCTTTCTCTCTCTCTCTCTCTTCCCCTCCTGTGGCCAAGGCTCCATTGGAGCAAAGTTGGAGGGGGTGCTGAGGATGGCTCCATGGCCTCTGCCTCAGGTACTAGACTGGCCCTAGTTGCAATAGAGCAATGCCCCAGATGGGCAAAGCATTGCACCCTCGTGGTCTTGCCAGGTGGATCCTGGTTGGGCACATGTGGGAGTCTGTCTCTCTGCCTCCCTGCTTCTCACTTCACAATAATACAAAAAATAAAAAAAAATAAAAAAAATAAAAAATAAAGATATCATTACTTTCAGAACATATTTGATGGCATGTTTTGTTCATTTGTTTCAAAATACCACATTTTAAGCCTCTCTACAGTCTTTGCAATCCTGTTGTCATTTTTTTATGATTTGCTGTTTATATCTTTATGAAACATGTCACCCAGACTGGCCCCAATAGTTGAAGTCAAGATTATGGTTTAGGTTCTTACTCACTGAGGCAAGAGTAGTATCTTCAATACCTCCAAAGGTATAACGTGCTAGATCTTGAACACCCAGAGGTCTACATGTGTCATTAAAATATTGTAATGCCATTCCCAAGTCTTCTCATGCACAAAAAAGTTTTTAAAGATGACAAAACATACTTAACTACACTTCTTTTAATGTATTTCCATTATTCTCTTATATGACATCATTTCATTAGCAAAAGCAAGGTCTTAAGAACTCAGTATTGAATGTAATAGCATTCACATGGCTTTATGTAACCTTAGAAATACCTTGTACACTTCAGATGTTGGGGCAGCAAGAGAAAATGGAAAAGAATAGTGGCTTTTCAGGACAGCTTGACGTAAAGTGTTCATTAAACCAATCCAAGTTGAGAGTAAAAAAATTTCTTGTCAAGTCGTTTATCATCTTTTCCAAAATCATGCAGAAATTTTGCACTATTCTACTCTTGGCAGTTAGAAACATTCCAGTATATGAGCTCTGGCTGAGACACAGGAGAAAGAGTAAAAATTAAGCTGAAACTGGAAAAACAAAACAAAATAAACAAACAAAAAGAAAACTTTGTCATTCATAAACACTTGACCTAATTAATCCAAACCTTAAACTTAAAAAAGTACCATCAGATGCCTTTAGCCTGGCCCTGGGAATAAATGTCCATATTAAACCCCACTCATTAGAGAAAATAATCAGGATCCAATGAAAATTAAATATAGCATCTCAAAATTTATGGAATGCAGCTGAAGTAATGCTTAGAACATTAAATGATTTTATTTCAGATAAAAAGGATTTCAAATCAATATTATAAGCTTCTGCCTAAAGATACTGGATAAGAGCAGCAAAAATAAACCTAAAGAAATAAATATAAGAGAAATAATAATGATTTTAAAAAACATTGAAAGAGAAAGCTAAATATAAAAAATAAAATTAATAAAATAAAAGTTGGTTCTTTGAAAAAATTAACAAAATAAATAAACTTCTTGATATACGAAAATAGAAAAAGAGATGGAGAAGACTCTAATTACCAGTATTAATAATAAAAGATGGACAGTGCTACTAACCTTCTAGAAATAGAAAAGATAATAAGCTAATGATACACCAACACATTAGGCAGTTTAGGTGAAATGGAGTAATTCCTAGAAAGACATAAATTACCCAAACTAATTGAAAAAAAAATGTAACTGAAGAAATAGAGAATCTGAATAGACCTATTAATGGAAATAAATCGAATTAGTAAGTAAAAATATTTCCACAAAGAAAAGCCCAGACTCAGATGGATTATTTAAGAGAAAGTCTTTTCCATGGTACCCTGATGACATTGCATCTTCTCACGGAAGCCACTTAGGAGGGCTCAAATGCAAGGTTTGATTGTAGTCTAACCCAGGTTTTGGTGAAGTGTCCTATGATTCCTCTCAGAACAAAAAGAAATAAGTCTGTTGAGGAGCTGCCACAAAGCAATTTTTCATCCCTCTCTTGTGGAAGACTGCCACAGGCAATTTTCATTCATCGCCCCGGTTTCATTTGAATGCAGACCTTTCCAAATGATCCTCCCACCCTGTCTTTAAGATACAGCTGGAGATTTCTGTGGAAGTTTATAAAATGGTTTGGTTATAATTTAGAGACAACTTCTCCATGACAGAGTAAGAAACTGCTTGTGTTATCTGCCATCTGAATTCTGGTTCAGTGTTATCTTGTCAGACTAAGGATTTGGGGAGTTGAGACTATGCTAATCATGCTGTTGTTGGCTATGTAAGTAATAAACTGTCTGAATTTATTTGAGCTAGTTGTCTTCTTACACAATTAGTCTATAGAAAGATGTGTAAAAAGTCAATTTAAAAGCAATAGTAGTAATACTTGTGTCTCAATTAGCCACTTCACTGTGGCTGACTACATAGCCACTTCACAAATAAATTTTATCAAATATTTAAAGAGTAAATAATACCAATTTTTCTTCAAAAGATATAGACAAAGGGAACACGTACTAACAGTGATTGGTACCCTGATATTAGTTACTCTGAAACTAAAGAGTGAAGACAAAGATATCCCAAAGAGAAAAAAAAATCACAGACCAATATTACTCACAAAGATGCAAAACTCCTTAAAAAACACTGGCAAGACATATGCAATGATGTATAAAAAGAAACATTATAACCAAAATGGGTTTATCTTAGTAATGCAATGATGTTTTAATATATCATACAAAATCAATTAGTGTGGTATTCTATTAAAATAAAGAACAAAAACCATATGACCACAATAAATAAAAACTATTTGAAAAATCTAGCACCTACTTATAATAAAAACTCTCAACACTTACATGTATATGGGCAAATAAATTTTGACAAAGGAGCCAAAAACATGCAATAGAAAAAAGAAAACCTCTTTAATAAGTGATACTAGGAAAATTAAAAAAGCTATATGAAAAAAAAATGAAACTAGACTACTGTTTGTACCCATAAACAAAAATTAACTCAAAATAGATCAAAGACTTAAAGGTCAGACCTGAAACAATAAAGTACATAGAAGAAAACATCAGTGTTACATTTATGAATCTTGGTCTTAGGAAGGATTTTATTAATTTCATCCCACAGTCAAGGAAAGTAAATGTAAAAATAAATTAATGGGACTATATCAAACTAAAAAGTTCTGCACAGCAAACATAACCACCAACAAGACAAAAATGTAATCAACCAAACAAGAAAGGATATTTGCAAACAACAGCTCTGAAAAAGGGTTAATATCCAAAATATATAATGAACCCATAAAACTCAACACCAAAGAAAAAAAAAATCCCATTTAAAAAATGGGCAGAGGAGGCCCTGGCCAGATTGCTCAGTAGCTAGGGCATCGTCACAGGTTCAATAGCAGGTTCAATCTCTGGTCAGGGCACAAAGGGGAAGCAGGCAATGAGTGTAAGACTAAATGAAACAACTAAGTGGAACAATGAATTGATGCTTTCTCTCTCTCTCTTTCTCCCTTTCTCTCTCTCTCCCTTCAACCCTCTCTCTCTTTCTCTACAATCAATAGGGGGGAAAAATGGACAAAGGACCTGACCATATGCTTCTCCCAAGAAGGTGTACAAATGGCCAACAGATATACTAAAGGTTGTTCAACTTCACCAGCTATTAATGTAATTCAAAGCAAAACTACACCTCACACCTGTAAGAATAACTTTTATTAACAAGACAAGTAATACTACTTGTTGGGGAGGTTGTGTAGAAAAAGAAACCTTCATTCACTGCTGGTAGGAATGTACACTAATATAGCCATTATGGAAACTATTATGGAGGCTCCTAAAAAATTAAGAATTGAGTAACTCTATGACCCAGCAACCCTTCTTCTGAGTACCTACTTGAAAATTTTGAAAACAATTACTTGCCATAATATATGTACCCCTATGTTCATTGAAACATTATTTATTGTTGTCAATACATAAAAACAACCAAAGTGTCCTTTGATAGATAACTGGATAAAAAAGATATGATACATATAAAAAATGTAATACTAATTTGCCATAAAAACAATGAAATACTGCCATCTGCAACAACATGATGGATCTTGAGAATATCATGCTAAGAAAAGTAAGCCAGACAGAAAAAGTAAAAAACCGTATGATTTCACTCATACATGAAATATAAAACTAAAAGCAACAAATGAACAAACAAGAAAAACAAACAAACAAAAAGTCATTGGTGACAATATGGTGGTTACCAGAGGAAAGGGTGGGGTGGAGTGGGGGATGAGGTAGTAGCAAAGTGTAAAGAGAGGCAAATATATGGTGACAGAAGACTTGACTTTGGGTGTTGGGCACACAATGAAATCTGCAGATGATGTATCATAGAACTGTATACCTGAAACCTATTTAATTTTATTAACAAATGTCACCCAATAAATTTAACTCTTTTTTAGTCTCAACAAATTGGACTCAATATTGTCAACATGGTACTGCCAACTGATATAAAAAGTTAATGCACTCCCTAAAAATTATAGCAGGTTTTGTAGAAATTGGCAATCTCATCATAGAACCTGTATGAAAATACAAATAACAGAATTTTCAAAACAATTCTGAAAAAGAACAACACATTTGGAAGACTATTTGATTCAAAACTAACATAAAATTTACTATAAAGCCTCAGTAATCATAGAAATATGGTATTGGCACAAGGGTAGCATATCAATGGATCAGAATTGACAGTCCAGAAATAAACCCTTATATTTATAATGGATCTTCTGCAACAGCTTTATTGAGATATAATCCACATACCAATAAATTTATCCTTTTAAAGTGCACAATTCCCTGATTTTGAGTATATTTACAGGGTTATACAACCATTAGCATTATCAAATTTTAGAACATATTCATCAGCCCAAAAAGAAATCTCAGCCTGGTTAAAATCAACTACATATTCCTTAACTCTCTCCAGCTTTAGAAAGCAAGTAATTTACCATTGTTCTCTATAGATTTACCTTTTCCGGACATTCCATATAAATGGAGTCATACAATATGTAGTCTTTTGTGTCTGGTTCTTTTACGTTGCTTAATTTCAAAGTTCATCCATTTGCAACGTGTATAAGTACTTCATTTTTTTTTCACTAAAAATATTCCATTGTATAAATATGCCATATTTTATCCATTATTTTCATGAACATTTGAATTGTTTTCTCCTTGAGTTTTTATAAACAAGTATATCAATATTTGTGTGCAAGTTGTGTAGAAATAAATTATTTTCTCTTCTCTTTAGTGCATACTTAAGAGTATAATTGCTGGGTATTAAGCTCTATGCTTAACTTTTTGAGGAATTGCCAAATTGTTTTCTAAAGTGGCTATACTATTTTACATTCCAGCCAACAATAGATAAGGATTCTAATTTTCCTAAATTCCTACCAACAGTTATGTTGTACTTCTTTCAGATTATAAGCATTTTAGCAGTTTAAAGGAATATCTCATTTGAATTTGTGTTTCCCTAATACTAATAATATGAACATCTTTTACTACGCTTATTGGCCATTTGTATATCTCTTTTGGAGAAATGTCTATTCAAATCTTTTGCCTATTTTTGATTGGGTTATTTATCTTTTATTGTTAAATTGTAAGAGTTCAGTCCTTTGAAGCTTAAAAATTTTTAATTTTTAGTATGTCCAATTTATCTAAGTAATGGCATGGGTGTGGAGAAAATAAACACTGTGAATGTAAAATTGTACAACCATTATGAAAAATAGTTTGGCAGTTTCTTAAAATGTTAAATATAAACTTATGAAAACTAGCAACTCCACTTCTAGGAATCTTCTCAATAAACGACAGATATGCAAATATCCATAGCAACATTATTTATTATCACAAAAAACTAGAAATTATTCAATTGTCCATCAACAGGATAAACTAAATGTGATCAACATATTCAATGAAATGCTATTCAACAACAAAATATGCTGAATCTCAAAACCCTTAAGTGAAAAATTAAGTACAAAATAACTACGTACTGTATAGCTCCATTTATATAAAATGCTTAAAAAAGACAAATTTATGGCAACAAAGAGCAAATCAATGTTTGCCTAGTACTTAAGGTGGGAGGTGGGATTGACTATAAATGTAAACAAGGAAACTATTTGTATTGTATGAAATGTTCTAAAACTAGATTGTGGAGATGTATGCATAATTCAAAATCTAAAATTACTTAATTGAATGCTTATCATGTGTAATTTTATGGTATGTAAATTATACCTCAATAAAGTATTTTTTAAAAACCTGAAGAAAATATTTTAATGGTAATTATTAGCGTTACTTTGAGCTTATTAAGAAAAGATTTAAAATAGGCTAAATAAAGATTTAAGAATAAGAAACAAAATTTTTATTATTTAAATATGATTTGATTATTTTATTCCCCCCCAAAAAAAACACCAAAATAATCTACAAGAAAATTATTTGAAATAATATATACACTTTGCAAAGTGGCCAGATACAAAATTGCTATACAAATATTAATTATATTATATATAGTGAGAGGCATAATTTAAATATTTAATACGTAACAAAATATATAGTTATATATTAGGTATTTAAATATATACTTATGTGTTTAAATCTAATATAAAATGTATGTTACATTTTTAATATCCAACGTGTACACATACATATATCCACATATTAAAATATAAAGTACCTCAGACTATATTTAAGAACATGTAAAATAACTCTATGGAACCCCTGGCTGGTTTGCTCAGTGGTAGAGCGTCGGCCTGGCGTGCAGGAGTCCCAGGTTCGATGCCCAGCCAGGGCACACAGGAGAAGCACCCTTCTGCTTCTCCACCCCTCCCCCTCTCCTTCCTCTCTGTCTCTCTCTTCCCCTCCCTCAGCCAAGGCTCCATTGGAGCAAAGTTGGCCTGGGCGCTGAGGATGGCTCTGTGGCCTCTGCCTCAGGCGCTAGAATGGCTCTGGTCACAACAGAGCAACACCCCAGATGGGCAGAGCATCGCCCCCTAGTGGGCATGCCAGGTGGATCCCGGTCGGGCACATGCGGGAGTCTGTCTGACTGCCTCCCCGTTTCCAACTTCAGAAAAATACAAAAAAAAAACCCTAAAAAGGAAAAAAAAACCCAAAAAACAGATTTCCTGGGGGAAAAGAAATAAAAAAATAACTCTATGGAGAGCTCTATTAAACATTAATGAAAACAAAAAAATAGATTTCCATTTACTATATTTATTAATAACCTATTAGTGGAAGGAACTTTTTTTTTTTTTTAAATAATTTTATTTTTTTAATGGGGTGACATCAATAAATCAGGATACATATATTCAAAGATAACAAGACCAGGGTATCTTGTCGTTCAATTATGATGCATACCCGTCACCCCAAAAGTCAAGATTGTCCTCTGTCACCTTCTATCTTGTTTTCTTTGTGCCCTCCCCCTCCCCCTTTCCCTCTCCCATTCCCCCCTCCCCCCCCCCCGTAACCACCACACTCTTATCAATGTCTCTTAGTTTCACTTTTATGTCCCACCTACGTATGGAATAATGCAGTTCCTGGTTTTTTCTGATTTACTTATTTCGCTTCGTATCATGTTATCTAGATCCCACCATTTTGCTGTAAATGTTCCGATGTCATCAATTTCTTATGGCTGAGTAGTATTCCATAGTGTATATGTGCCACATCTTCTTTATCCAGTCAATCTATTGACGGGCTTTTTGGTTGTTTCCATGTCCTGGCCACTGTGAACAATGCTGCAATAAACATGGGGCTGCAATGTGTCTTTACGTATCAATGTTTCTGAGTTTTTGGGGTATATACCCAGTAGAGGGATTGCTGGGTCATAAGGTAGTTCTATTTGCAGTTTTTTGAGGAAACCACCATACTTTCTTCCATAATGGTTGTACTACTTACATTCCCACCAACAGTGTATGAGGGGTTCCTTTTTCTCCACAGCCTCTCCACATTTGCTATTACCTGTCTTGCTAATAAATAGGCTATCGAACAGGTGTGAGGTGGTATCTCATTGCTGTTTTGATTTGCATTTCTCTAATAGCTAAAGAAGATGAGCATCTTTTCATATATCTGTTGGCCATTTGTATTTCTTCCTGGGAGAAGTGTCTGTTCATATCCTCTGTGGAAGGAACTTTTAATATTCAATATAAAAGTCAAATTTCCAAAAAGAGATTTGTACATTTAATACAACTCTTGAGAAAACCCCGACAAAGTTTTCACAGAAACATATAAGCTGATTATAAAATGTATATGGACAAGCAAAGCCCAAGATACTTATGAAGAGTAAGGTGAGAGGATTTGTCCTAGAAAACATTAAAAAGTATTATAATACATTAGTAGTTAAAACAGGATTGAATTAAAGAAGAAATATATGCACTTATTCCCAGAACCATTACAGAGAGACCAGAATAAACCCAAATTACACTTTTATAACATAATATTGAGCCAAATATGACATTAAGCTACAGAGAAGTACATTTAGTGATTCAATATATAACCATTTTTATGAAGTTTAGGAATAAGTCAGAAATAAGGCTCTCTTACTTTGTTAATTAGATTCATCAAAGACAAATGAAGACAAAAGGTAGATGTACTTTCACACTACATTTTCACGCTACACTATATACTTTTCAGTTTATATTTTCTAATTTATAGGCTGGATATTCATGATGTGGTTAAATTGACATCCATGCCAAATCCAAACTCTTCTTACCACATCTGTCCTCAAAAGACACTATGGCAATTTACCTTCCAAGAACATAAAAGAACTAAGTATAATAAGAAAAAATGGTGCAGTGGATAAAGCATGAAACCCTGAGCTTGCCTGGTCAAGGCACATACGGAAAGCAACTACTATAGGTTGATGCTTCCCGCTCCTCCCTCCTCTCTCTGTCTTTTCTCTTTCTGTCTCTTTCTCTCTCTAGAAATCAATAAATTAAAAAAATTTAATAAGGAAAAACAATAATAATATGAAAGCAATAAATATTACTTTACAATCAAGGCAGACTATTTTCAAATGATGCTATGAACTCTAAGAAAGATATATTGGACAGTTGTAGTTTATTAAAAATATAATTGCATTCATTATAAACCAAAAATATCAATGTTGTCATTCTATCAAATCTACAGCCAGGGCTCATTAGTTTGAACATCGCACTGGCCTGCTATTCCCCTCTGCTCGGATTTGGGCCACTGCAACATGTAGAAATGAGAGAGGCTGACACCCAGGCAAAAGTTTTTGAGGGTTAAAAACCTCACATGGAAGCTAACACTTAATTTGTAGTAAATGGAAATTTTAGGGATTTCAATTTTTCTTTTTCTTTTTTTTTTTACAGGGACAGAGAGAGAGTCAGAGAAAAGGACAGACAGACAGGAACGGAGAGAGATGAGAAGCATCAATCATCAGTTTTTCATTTTGACGCCTTAGTTGTTCATTGATTGCTTTCTCACATGTGCCCTGACCGCAGGCCTTCAGCAGACCGAGTAACCAGAGACCTTGGGTCCAAGCTGGTGAGCTTTTTTTTGCTCAAACCAGATAAACCCGCACTCAAGTTGGAGACCTCGGGGTCTCAAACCTGGGTCCTTCCACATCCCAGTCCAGTGCTCTATCCACTGCGCCACTGCCTGGTCAGACTATAGTTCACCATACAGCCAGCTTAAGTGAACCTAAGTTTGTAATATAACACAGAGGCTAAAGCACAGGCTCTGGAATCAGAGACATAAAATGGAATCCTCACTCTGCCACTTATTAACTTGGGACAAAATTTTAAACCTCTTAAATCTTTGTTTCTTTCTCTGTAAAAAAATTAATACTATTATCTTGAATATTAAGTAAGATTACATATGTAAAGAACTAAGCACTGCCTAACACAGAATAAGTACTGATTATTCTAGAACAGTGGTAGTCAACCTGGTCCCTACTGCCCACTAGCAGGCGTTCCAGCTTTCATGGTGGGTGGTAGCAGTGCAACCAAAGTATAAATAAAAAGATAGATTTAACTATAGTAAGTTGTTTTATAAAGATTTATTCTGCCAAACTTAGCAAAACTCCGACTAAAGTACTTGGTAAGTAATTATTATATATTATATACTTTAACTTGCTGTAACTCTGCTTTATAAGTTTTATAAAGTAAAGTTACTTCTCTACTTTATAAATCACCATTACTGTGGAACCGGTGGGTGATTAGAAAATTTTACTACTAACAGAGATATAAAAGTGAGCGGTAGATATAAAAAGGTTCACTACCCCTGTTCTAGAACCTTCATTACTCTTATTCTTATTCTTCTAAATGGAATAGCTTACAGGAAGCCTCAGACAAGTGTCTGAGATATGATTCCGATTTAGTAGATACAATGCCAGTCACTGCTAGGTGGGTAGGCAACCACTGATCTTTACTAGGAAACCCCTGTGGTTAGCTAAATATTGGCTCCCAACAAGAGCCCACACTTAAGCTAATCAGAAAGGCTCCCCCTAATAAATGTTACTGATGTTTCTAACGTGCCCACAAAGTATTGGAAGAGAAATCTAGAGAGCTCTTCCAAGTCCAAACAAAATTATTGGATTTGATGGAAGCAAAAAGTCTGCTCATTCTCAAACTGTTTGAACCAAGCCCCAGAATACAGAGCAAAATGGTTTTAGTTCATTTTAATTAGGAGTCTCTTTTTGATGCCTGTGTCATCTAGCAGCAGAGACCTAAGGAATACTTCCCTTGGTAGTCATTAAAACTCAGACCTACAAAGTATTCATAAAACTCAGACTCCAGCTCTCAATAATCATCAGTCTCTAAACTTAATAAACTTCCTTGCCAGAGTCTCGATTGCCAGTAAAATGAGTAGCCAGTATACATACATTAAATGAACTATGGTTCTTTGTCTAGCAGCACATTGATTCTGATAGATGACAAAGGCCAACACAGAGGAAATTCTTAGGGGAGTTGTTGAAAAGTTAGCAGTATTGCCTACTAAATTTAACACTATCCATTTACACTTACACTAAAATACCCTGTTACTTTTCTCACATGCCCACTCTGGTATACACATTTAATTTAATGGAAGAGGTCTTCAGGGATCTAAATCCCTGGTTCTTTTTAACGTCCTATATACCGTCTAGACCAAAGGACATACAATGAAAAGTGACCCTTTCTTTCTGTGTTCCTAAAAGAATGCAAAAAACATTTATGTACATCAGCCTTTAGGTGGCAATAGATTTGAATTGGAACTTTGAATTTCTATCTACTGCCTTTTCATTTAATTCTCTGAATGCATTGCACAGAGTAGAAAGAAAGGACTGTAAACATGAAGCAAGTGATTGGTCAGCAGAAATACAGGTAACTTCACTTGTATCACACCATAATTAGTGTAATTCACCTTCTGCCATTTCAGTGCCGTTTTTGTTCCACACTGTAACAATTGAAAAGAATCATCTTCTTGGCATCAGGCTGTGGCCAACCAGGGGAAATCATTCCTCATAGAAAGTACAAAATTGTTCTACTCTACTAACTCTTACACACTAGCATAAGTAACTGCCAGTCATTCCAAGTAGAATTCTGCCACTTTCTTTAGTCTCCATGAGTATTAACAGAATGCAGTGTTAGCAGGTAGGAGGCCCATCCCTTCCACATGGCCTTCACTCATAGTTTGCTGCAGCCGTACAATGATGAGCTGTTATTTCTATTGGGTATAGATGTTCTTTCTTAATGCTCTTGTGGAAAATAAAATATCCCGTCCAGTAAGCCCAGGGCTGCTGCAGCTCTTGCTAGAAGATTTTGAGACTTTCTTCTGTCTGGAGACAGAGTTGGGGAATGGAGAATGCTTGAGAAGGAACTACATAGGTAGTGGTTGAAACATACTTGATCCCCAAAGAGGAAAGATAATAATATACAAAGGGAGGAGGGGTCGAAACAATGCAATTACAGTGTTTTGTATATGCTAATACCTGCTTGGTTAGAACAAAGGTCTACAGGTATGCTGTAACTTGAGCTGAATTTTCAAGAAAAACCAGCACAGCAGGAAACTGAAATTGAAATTTAAAAGGGGGGGAGAAAGAATTACTTAAAATTTTTTCCAATTTTATGATAATTGTACAGTGTGTCCATAAAGTCATAGTGCACTTTTGACCAATAACAGGAAAGCAATAAAAGATGACAAAAATGTGAAATCTGCACCAAATAAAAGGAAAACCCTCCCAGTTTCTGTAGGATGATGTGGCAACATGTGCGCATGCACAGATGATGATGTAACACTGTGTATACAGCGGAGCAGCCCACAGCCATGTCAGTCGAGCCACAGAAGAAAGTTCAGTGTGTTCTGTGGCTTGCTAAATTCGAATCCATGACCAAAGTGCAACATGAATATCATGAATATCGGCGCGTTTATAACGAAGTGCCACCACAGAGGAATAACATTACTCGGTGGGATAAGCAGTTGAAGGAAACCGGCAGTTTGGTGGAGAAACCCCGTTCTGGTAGACCATCAGTCAGTGACAAGTCTGTAGAGGCTATATGAGATAGTTACCTAAGGAGCCCTAAAAAATCTGTGTGTGAGCCCACATCGAACTGCTCTGAATAGGTATGAAACTGGGAGAGTTTTCCTTTTATTTGGTGCAGATTTCACATTTCTATCGTCTTTTATTGCTTTCCTGTGACTGGTCTAAAGTGCACCATGACTTTACAGACACACTATATTTTAATGTGACTAAATACAAAATATTTCATTAATAAAAACCTTTTTATCAACGCTTTTTGATTAAACACTAGATTAAAATAAGTATTCTTGAAATAATCTGAGATGTGAGCAAAAATGTATTCACAAAGAAGTGTTAACTTCAGATCAAATTTATAGTAATAAATAACAGGAAACATTTAGTGTCTGTTGAGCAAATGAGTTTGTAAAATTTGTATTTTTTGTGTTTGCTCACTTTTAGTGTTAAAAAATGTGGCACTGGGCAGTGCCAGGCATGTGATGTGTGAAAGTGCAAATTATGGTCCTGCTTGGGAAGGGCCATTGTCTTGCTAGTGTTTGCTGGAGGAGAGGTTTTTGATCCAGAAAGTTTTGAAAAGGACAGAGAAGAAGGAGAAGAGAGAAGCCATGTTTGCAGAGTGAGAGAGGAGAGAATGCAGGGTGCTGAAGAAGAAGCCAGTTTGTACAGAGAGAGAGAAGGTATACAGATGGGGAGCCAGAGGTGAGTGACTTTAGCGAGCTCCACTGAGACCGGTAGTGTTTTTGATTCTAGGAGAAACCAGAGAAGATCCTCCTGGTTGTGTAACTGGAGAATGTGTGAGTGGCTTTGGGAGCCCTGTGTGTTTGCTTGTTGGCTGGTGCGAGACTTGAATAAAGGAATGACCCACCATTTTTTGGCTCCACTGTTTCTTTACTGTCTGTCTGAATCCAACAGAAACCTGCATGTTCATGGCCATGATGGCCATGACTACTGGCCATACATTGTGGAACCAGATAATATGTCAGTGGTTTGGGAGCCCTGTGTGTTTGCTTGTCGGCTGGTGCGAGATTTTAATAAAAGAATGGCCCACCATTTTTTGCTCTACTGTTTCTTTACTGTCTTTCCAAATCCTATGAGAACTTGCATGTGAATGACCATGATGGCCATGACTGCTTACCATACAGTGTACAAAACTTATTGATTAATTATATATTCTAATATAATAGAAAAATATGTAGACATTAATATGCTGCTCACAAAGTTTTTATTTGGAAGAAAGCCCATAAGATAAAGTTAACTAGAAAAAGTAATGTGTAGTAGAAAAACCAATATGTTTGATGACAGCTGATTTATTCTGCCAGAGTGTGTGTGTGTGTGTGTGTGTGTGTTCTTTCTTTCTCTTCTGGAAGAAATGGGGTTGAAAAGTGAATGGAGAAAACAGGGAAGGAAAGATGATCAAATAACATAAGAAAATCACCTGGGAACTTTACCGAATAAGAATGTCTAATATTCAAGTTTAGAACTGTACTTGCAAAAGTAAATTCATTTGGCCCTCTAAGGTTTTAACTGAGAGTCTATGATAAGCAGAGCCCGTGAGAGAAGGGTATTTGAAAGAAATGCAAAAACAGATACTAATTTTACCTATGGGTCCATGCTTGGGTAGATATAAAGAAAAACTTCAAATGAGAATTTTCCAGAAACAAATTCAGTAAAGTGGAGTCTGAAGTGATAATGAGACTTGGAAAGGGCTTCCAGCCCTTGAAAATACAATGCTCTAAAGTCCCATGATGAGCAAGTGGCAGAGCAAAGTCCACACTCATATGACGCTTTTTTTTTTCTTCTACTGAGTTCCCTATCTGTGAACTTTCCAAATCATTTTTTAATGGAAAGATTTACTTTCGTAACTGGGAAAAATAGCGGTAAAGCATTGAAATAACATTTCAGTAACCACATGAAAGGACCATTCAGAAGTTGTCCGAGGACATCAGGGTAATATCCATGTCTGTGGATCAAGTGGCAGACAGCATATCATTTGGTTAGAAAGGGAGTCCAAAAGTGGACAAAGAAAAGACTATTTAAACCCCAGGAAAGAAAAGCCAACACCAGAGAAATCAAACAGAACATGGTTCATTTTAAAGGAACATAGGAAAATCTTGGAAGCTAGATGATGTTATAGTTTAACAAATGGTATAATAACTAATAATTATGGAATGTTTACTGAGAAAGGCCCTGAGATAAATGGTCTATGTGCATTGGTTTATTTAAATCTCTCAATAAATCTGTAAGATAAATGAATGCTATGCTTCTCACCATTTTAAATATGAGAAAACTGAGGCATGAAGTGATTAAATAACCTAACCAATATTACTCAGCTTAAGTTGTAGAGCCAGAGAGTTCAACTATAGATTCCCAAGAGACAACAATAATAAGGGTTTACTATGTGCCAGGCACTGTTTTAGTGGTTTCATGTGAATTACCTATATACCCACACAACAACTTTGTGAGGTTTATACTATTATTATTTATATTTACAAGCAGTACAACCAGGTTATCCTGGCTTCTGGGGAAAAATAGCTTATTGGTTTATACTTTATCATAATTTATGATGCCAAGTTCATCTTTATTTTCTCATTTAAACATAAACTTTGAATCCCATAGACAACAGGCACATTACTGCTATCATAAACCTCTTTATTATTTATATAATCATGCATTTATTTGGAGGACATGTAATAACCATATGTTAGTGTTTTCATGATAAAAACATGAAAGTGACTTTGAAACAGGCAATGTATTTCAGCTTACATATACCTGAATCATTTTGTGAATTACTCACAAGTTCATGACCCATGGTTGCTATCAGCAGCTATGGCTCAAGTGATCTCAACTGATTTTAATATTAGTTGACATAAAGCATCATTAAAGGGATACATTTGGAGGTAATATGAAGAGAATGGTAAAAAAGAAGAAAAAAATGGGAAAGAAAATTCTTTCAAAATTTTATTTCCCAAATCAAAAGTCTAAACTCTTAAGATTACCTAAAGATTGGGATATGCTGCTATTTTAGTTTCAGATGACTATAGCACCCTCTGGTGAATAATGTTTATATTTCACAATTTTCTCCAAAATAACATAGGCAATATTCTCCAAAATCTACAACTGGTTTTTAGAAGTATCTCCTCTGACCCTTTACTTTTTTTTTTTAACTAAGCATATGCACAAACTGAATATACTTCATTGCAGAAGCTGTCCCAATACCAAATTGAGTTTCATGTGACATACAAATTCTATTTTCAGGAACAAATAAGAAATCAGGGGACTTGGGTATCTTGGACTAATCAAATTAGTTGCAGAGCACACTAATTTAGAAGAAGCAAAGCTTGTGAAATTTATCTACAAAGTAATGTACTCCAGTAAAATTTTTTTTCCTGTTCATGTATAAGTTCCAAATTTTCAGTGGGCTAAAGCTCATAAATATATCCACACACTGTGCTTTGCTACTTCTTTTAGATGTTGATTCATCTGTCACTTTTTTAGTGACATTTCTACTAATCATCTTATTTATATATTTATACATAGCCTCCAACACCATACATGTCCTGTGACTTTCTTGCTTCATTTTTCACCATAGTTACAATGGACAAATAATAATTTTTTGTCCAAATCAAGACAATTTTAAGAGCGAAAGAGGTGCTATTTGTACAGTATTTACACTGAGATAAACAGGCAATGGGAGCACAGGTAACATAGTCACCTCACCTAGAGCACCTATCATCTTCTAATGTACTATATATTTTACTTTTCTAGTTTCTTTTCCAAGTAAAATAAAAGCTTCACAATGAGCAGGAGGTTTTGATTGTTTGGTTTTAGTTTTGGTTTTGGTGTTTTTTTCCTCATTGCTACAAGCTCAGTACCTAAAATAATGCTCATAATAGGTGATACATGAGATTGGTTGAATAAGTAAACATGTTTAGCTGCTATGGTTATTCCACATGGCTTCAAATTCTTGGTCACTTGCCTTATTGAGAGGTGATTTTTATTTCCCTTTCCCTTGAATCTAGTTAGGCTGGTTCTCTGACCACCTTGACCAATAGACTGTGATAGAACTGCCACTGACAATTCTTGGTCTACTCTGGGGTTTTTTACATCCTGACTCTGAGAATTCTTGTTCCTCACATCTTGCTGTGAGAAGCCCAGGCTACTCTGCTAGACCTGCCCAGCTGAGCTTCCAACAACAGTCAGGATCAATGATCAGATTTTGAGTGAACCATCTTGTCTGTTTCAGCCTATTGGAATTATCAGGTGACTGCAGTGCCAAACAATATCATATGAGGTGGACAAACTGCCCAAATAAGGTTCAGAGAAATAACAGGTGATTGCTGTGTTAAGTCATTAAGTTTGGGTGGTTTGTTACGCAGTGATAGAAAAATGAAATTTCTGCTATTCTTACACTAAGCATCATGAAGGATACAATGTGATTAGAAAAAGACTGGTCTTAAGAAACTATGAGTTTAAAGGGAGAAAAAAATTATTTATATAAATACTTATTTTTGTAAGATAATCATTGCCATAAAAAGCCAAAACTGGCCCTGGCCAGTTGTCTCAGTGGTAGAGTGTTGGCCCAGCATGTGGATGTCCGGATTGGATTCCTAGTCAGGGCACACAGGAGAAGTGTCCATCTGCTTCTCAACCTTTTCCTTCTCTCCCTTCTCTCTCTCTGTCTCTCTCTTTCCCTCCCACAGCCATGGCTTGGTTGGAGCAATTTGGCCCTGGGCACTGAAGATGGCTTCATGGCTTTAGGTGCTAAAATATCTTGGTTGCTGGGCAACAGAGCAACAGCCCCAGATGGACAGAGCATTGTGCCATTGGGGACTAACTGGGTGAATCCCAGTTGGGGTACATACAGGAGTTTGCCTCTCTGCCTCCCCACTTCTCATTTAAGAAAAATTAAAAAAGAAAAACCAAAAAGTAACTTGAAAGTTTATAGTAAGGATGAGTTCAAAGGAAATTTGGAAAGTAAAGACAATTTCATTGAGTTGGTGGACAATGAGGAGCCTATCACCAGATAGAATTTTACAATTAGAGGTGTAGAGGCAGATTTACTGATGGAAGCAAAGCTAATAGCACAAGAACAGAGGGAAAGAAGCATGAATACCTATTCATCTAACAGCAAGAAGTTTAGTGTGGCCAGGGCATAGACATTATGAAGAGAAATGGGAGCCAGAATGGAGGATTAGAAATAGGTCTTGGAGCCTTGAATGTTATTTCAGTAGTTGGATTTCTTTCATGGTCAAGAATAAATCAGATAAATTTTTTTTTAACATCCACTGACTTTTCTATCACTGATTATGAAAACATTATGTGTAATGTCTGTAAGTGAATACTTTTTTAAATATAAAGAACATAAAATTGTTTCAAATTCCTCTTCCCAGAGATAATCACTATTAAACTTTTTTTCTTGCATTTCTTTTGTAGACAAATTATTACAATTGGGATATGGTAGACAGAAACAATTTGTATCCTCCCTCACCCTTTTAAAACATTTATGATTATTTGTTTACCTAACTAAAGAGTCCTTGGAGGTAGAGTTTTAATATTCACATGAAATTTATCACTATAATAGCAAAAAATATTTTAATAAATTTTCTGCTAGTAAATATTTACAGTGTTTCTAAATTTAGATATATCTATTATGGAAACAAACACCAATTGCGCATTTGCCCAGATATATTTGGGATAGTGACATCTGTTTATACTAAAGGATTTTCAGAGAAACAATTTTATGGAATATTGCTAGATTTGTATGGACTGAATGTTTGTGCCCCCAGAATTTTTATATTATAGCCATAACCCCCAGTGTGAATAAATTTGTGAGATATATCCCGTAAGAAGGTCATAAATGTTAAATGAGATAATAAAAGTATGGCCCTAATTCAGTGGAGCTGATGACCCTGTAAGAAGAAGAAAAGACACTATAACTCTCTTTCTACCATACGCAAACACAGCAAGATGGTAGCCCTTTGAAAGCTGGGGAATAGAATCTTCACTTTGAACTAGGGACCACCTTAATCTTGGACCTCCCAGTCTCTGTAACTATGAAAAAGAAATTTCCGTTGTTTAAGCCACCCAGTGTGTGGTTTTTGTTATAGCAGCCAGAGTAAGTAGACTAATATAATTGACAAAAAGATTTGGCTGAGCACATTGTTAATTACATTGTACAGTTCATAGTTAAGAAAAATAATTCTCTTTGTAATAAAGAGAAGATAAAAATTTTTAATCGCATGATCATTAAATTGAATAAGAATCCTCACGCTCAGTTTGCTTTGTTTGCTTCAAATCTATACACATATATGCAGCTTTTTTCCATTTGCCCAAATTTTCTCACTTATTTTCTATTTCATACTTAATCAAAGTATATGTATCTTTATAAATAGCATTAATTCTTTCTGTTTGGAATAGAAGGTTTGCAAATAAATAAGATAAAATTGGATAAACATTATTTTAGAAACTTAAGAATAATTAAATGGAAGAGAGTAGTGATATAATGAAGCTAAGCATTAGATAAACTATTAAACCAGAACCATTATATAAATTGATAGACAAATATATTAGTATTATTTACATATAAATTGTATGGTGGAATAAATAGTAACAGAAGTCATGGAAATTGTGTGTTTAGTCAGGGGCAAATCTAAGGAAACGTACTGACTTTCCCAAATCATAGCTTGACAAAGAAATGAGATTTTAAAAATTTCTTGAATAAAGAAAGGTTTAATAATTTAAGAAAAGGCAAGTGTTTGTTACCTGTATAACTTTAATTAAGAGAGAAGACTCAGAAGCAGGAAAGGCAATAACTAAACCGAATTCTGAAGGAAATGTAAGTTAAATAAAATAGATGATATAAATCTTTTACAATTTGATCTTCATTGTTGACATGGTGTGCCTAAATGTAGAATAAATAATGTAATGAATTTTTTCACATCTCTAAAATTTCATTATACTAATTAATAATATATAACTGGATAGAATACCTGGCTTCCAGAATATGCAAAACAGATTTCCCTGAAAATAATACTATGTCTTGAGAGGTTCAATTACTCTCACAATGTATCTGGTTAGCCTTCTCTGCAGATTGGAGGAAGGTATTAGGGTTAAGTGAATGATTGCAGAGTAGTAATGTTTTAGCAGGAGCCAAACCGTACTTTCAGCCAGTGACAGCTAAATGCAAAATCTATTTCGATATCTTGAGTAATGCAAAAAAGAACAAGATATGTTGTTTTTTAAAGGAATACAGTTTAGCCTGACCTGTGGTGACGCAGTGGATAAAGCGTCGACCAGGAAATGCTGAGGTCGCTGGTTCGAAACCCTGGGATTGCCTGGTCTAGGCACATATGGGAGTTCATGCTTCCAGCTCCTCCCCACCTTTTCTCTCTGTCTCTCTCTCCTCTCTCTCTCCCTCTCTGTCTCTCTCTCCTCTCTCTCTCCCTCTCTGTCTCTCTCTCTCCCTTTCTCTCTCCTCTCTAAAATGAATAAATAAAATTTTTTAAAAAAAGAATACAGTTTATAAAATTTTGAGGAGAAATGAGAAATGTATGCAAAATGTTCTTTCTTCCAGGAGGCAAGATCTGCAATTCAATCAAGACCTCCAAATTAATTAAATGCTTCTTTGTCTCTGAAAATATCTAGGAAAAATTAACTAGAGACAATAAAAGTTTCTTTATAATTGTTATATCTACAATTAGTAAAACAGAAGAATGTAGAGAGGATGAGTCATTTATCAAACAGTATTTTAAGATCCATGTGGCACAGTGAAAAGAACCCATTTTAAAAATTTCTTTGAAGACCAGGATGTGCTGGCTTCAATCTTCATCTCTATGATCCACGAAGTATGCAAAGCCACTCTACTACTCAACAATGTTACAACATGTTATGAATGGGGAGACTGAGGCAGCAGTAATTACATTGTATGAGATCACAGTACAGAGGATTAAACTGAAATTCTGGTACAGGTTATGATAAAGTCTGTATTCTTTCTACTTCATAAAAACACAGTGCGGAGTGACGTCACGGAAATGGCACCGTGAGCAGCGCGTCCGACAGCTCTCCCCTAAATCACAACAAATTTATCAACTAGAAACAGAAAAATTTATCCTCAGAGCATTCCGGAGTTCCACACAAACTGAAAGCAAAAGGACTGTTATCACTTGAATCTGAGAGACGAGGGTGTGGAGGAAGCTACCGCAGCGACGCTCATTTAAGCCGCGAGGGAGTGCGCCTGCGTGCTATCAATAAGACCACCCTCAGATGCCGATAAGAAAGAGGAAATCGAATATTATGGATACAAAAGAAAGAGAGGTAACACAAATAGATGTGGAAAAATCTATGGAGAAAAGACTTAACATATTGGAAGCCTTGGAGCTAAATGACAGAGAATTTAAAATAGAAATCTTAAAAATACTCAGAGATATACAAGAAAACACAGAAAGGCAATATAGGGAGATCAGAAAACAACTCAATGAACACAAAGAATATATTACCAAGGAAATTGAAACTATAAAAACAAATCAAACAGAAATGAAAAACTCAATTCACGAGCTGAAAAACGAGGTAACAGCTTAGCTAACAGAACAGCCCAGATTGAAGATAGGATTAGTGAAATAGAAGACAAGCAACTTGAGGCACAACAGAGAGAAGAAGAAAGAGACTCAAGAATAATAAAAAATGAGAAAGCCCTACAGGAATTGTCTGACTCCATCAGAAAGAATAACATAAGAATAATAGGTATATCAGAGGGAGAAGAGAAAGAAAATGGAATGGAGAATATACTCAAACAAATAATAGACGAGAACTTCCCAAGCCTGTGGAAGGAACTAAAGCCTCAAATTCAAGAAGCAAACAGAACACCAAGTTTTCTTAACCCCAACAAACCCACTCCAAGGCACATCATAATAAAGATGACACAAACCAATGACAAAGAAAAAATTCTCAAGGCAGCCAGGGAAAAGAAGAGTACAACATATAAAGGAAGGCCTATTAGATTATCATCAGATTTCTCAGCAGAAACTCTACAAGCTAGAAGAGAGTGGACCCCAATATTTAAAGCCCTGAAAGAGAGGAACTTTCAGCCAAGAATACTATACCCATCAAAGCTATCCTTCAAGTATGAAGGAGATATAAAAACATTCACAAATACAGAAAAGATGAGAGAATTTATCAACAGAAAGCCCCCACTCCAGGAAATACTAAAGGGGGTTTTCCAACCAGATTCAAAGAACAAAAGAAAACAACACCACAAGTAACAGCTCCACCAAGAACACAATAAAACCAAACTTAAACTGTGACAACAAAGGAAAAAAAGGGGGGAGAGGATGGAGATTAACAGTAGCAAAGGATGATGAAGTGCAGAAATACTTATAAGATAGGGTACTACAATGAATATGGTAGGTACCCTTTTCATTACTTAATGGTAACCACCCTTAAAAAAACCACCACAAAAACACTTGACTTAAAAAAGGTAGCAACAGAGGAAAGAAGTATGGAACACAAACAAACAAAAACAAATGATAGAAAAACAAAAGAGAAGAATCAAACTAGATACAAAACTAACAGAAAGCAATTTATAAAATGGCAGTAGGGAACCCACAAGTGTCAATAATTACACTAAATGTAAATGGATTAAACTTACCAATAAAAAGACACAGAGTAGCAGAATGAATTAAAAAGAAAATCCAACTATATGCTGCCTACAAGAAACACATCTAAGCAACAAGGATAAAAACAAATTCAAAGTGAAAGGCTGGAAAACAATACTCCAAGCAAACAACACCCAAAAAAAAGCAGGTGTAGCAATACTCATATCTAATAATGCTGACTACAAGACAGAAAAAGTACTCAGAGACAAAAATGGTCATTTCATAATGATTAAGGGGAAGTTGAATCAAGAAGACATAACAATCCTTAATATATATGCACCAAACCAAGGAGCACCAAAATATATAAGACAGCTACTTATTGACCTTAAAACAAAAACTAACAAAAATACAATCATACTTGGAGACCTCAATACACCGCTGACGGCTCTAGATCGGTCATCCAAACAGAGAATCAATAAAGATATAGTGGCCTTAAACGAAATACTAGAACACCTGGATATGATAGACATCTACAGGACACTTCATCCCAAAGCGACAGAGTATACATTTTTCTCTAGTGTACATGGAACATTCTCAAGAATTGACCATATGTTGGGCCACAAAGACAATATCAGCAAATTTAGAAAAATTGAAATTGTACCAAGCATATTTTCTGATCATAAAGCCTTGAAACTAGAATTCAACTGCAAAAAAGAGGGGGAAAAACCCACAAAAATGTGGAAACTAAACAACATACTTCTAAAAAATGAATGGGTCAAAGAAGAAATAAGCGCAGAAATCAAAAGATATATACAGACAAATGAAAATGAAAATGAAAATACGACATATCAGAGTCTTTGGGATGCAGCAAAAGCAGTAATAAGAGGAAAGTTCATATCACTTCAGGCCTATATGAACAAACAAGAGAGAGCCGAAGTAAACCACTTAACTTCACACCTTAAGGAACTAGAAAAAGAAGAACAAAGACAACCCAAAACCAGCCGAAGAAAGGAGATAATAAAAATCAGAGCAGAAATAAATGAAATAGAGAACAGAAAAACTATAGAAAAAGTCAATAAAACAAGGAGCTGGTTCTTTGAAAAGATCAACAAAATTGACAAACCCTTGGCAAGACTCACCAAGGAAAAAAGACACAGGACTCAAATAAATAAAATCCAAAATGAAAGAGGAGAGATCACCACAGACATCATAGAAATACAAAGAATTATTGTAGAATACTATGAAAAATTATATGCCACCAAATACAACAATCTAGAAGAAATGGATAAATTCCTAGAACAATACAACCTTCCTAGACTGAGTCATGAAGAAGCAGAAAGCCTAAACAGACCAATCAGCAGGGAGGAAATAGAAAAAACTATTAAAAATCTCCCCAAAAATAAAAGTCCAGGCCCAGACGGTTATACTAGTGAATTCTATCAAACATTCAAAGAAGACTTGGTTCCTATTCTACTCAAAGTCTTCCAAAAAATTGAAGAAGAAGCAATACTTCCAAACACATTTTATGAGGCCAACATAACCCTCATACCAAAACCTGGCAAGGATGGCACAAAGAAAGAAAACTACAGACCAATATCTCTAATGAATACAGATGCTAAAATACTAAACAAAATACTGGCAAACCGAATACAACAACATATTAAAAAAAATAATACATCATGATCAAGTGGGATTCATCCCAGAATCTCAAGGATGGTTCAACATACGCAAAACGGTTAACGTAATACACCATATCAACAAAACAAAGAACAAAAACCACATGATCTTATCAATAGATGCAGAAAAGGCTTTTGATAAAATACAACACAATTTTATGTTTAAGACTCTCAACAAAATGGGTATAGAAGGAAAATATCTCAACATGATAAAGGCCATATATGATAAACCATCAGCCAACATCCTATTAAACGGCATAAAACTGAGGACTTTCTACCTTAAATCAGGAACAAGACAGGGTTGTCCACTCTCTCCACTCTTATTCAACGTGGTGCTAGAAGTTCTGGCCAGAGCAATCAGACAAGACAAAGAAATAAAAGGCATCCATATCAGAAAAGAAGAAGTAAAGGTATCACTTTTTGCTGATGATATGATCCTATACATCAAAAACCCGAAGGACTCCACAAAAAGATTATTAGAAACAATAAACCAATACAGTAAGGTCGCAGGATACAAAATTAACATACAAAAGTCCATAGCCTTTCTATATGCCAACAATGAAATATTAGAAAACGAACTCAAAAAAATAATCCCCTTCACGATTGCAACAAAAAAAATAAAATACCTAGAAATAAACATAACAAAGAACGTAAAGGACCTATATAATGAAAATTACAAAGCATTGTTAAGGGAAATCGAAAAAGATACAATGAGATGGAAAAATATTCCTTGTTCTTGGATAGGAAGAATAAATATAATCAAAATGGCCATACTACCCAAAGCAATATACAAATTTAATGCAATTCCCATCAAAATCTCTATGAGATTTTTTAAAGAAATGGAACAAAAAATCATCAGATTTATATGGAACTATAAAAAACCCCAAATAGCCAAAACAATCCTAAGGAAAAAGAATGAAGCTGGGGGCATTACAATACCTGACTTTAAACTATATTATAGGGCCACGATAATCAAAACAGCATGGTATTGGCAAAAAAATAGACACTCAGACCAATGGAACAGAATAGAAAGCCCAGAAATAAAACCACATATATATGGTCAAATAATCTTTGATAAAGGGGCCAACAACACACAATGGAGAAAAGAAAGCCTCTTCAACAAATGGTGTTGGGAAAACTGGAAAGCCACATGCAAAAGAATGAAACTCGACTACAGCCTGTCCCCGTGTACTAAAATTAATTCAAAATGGATCAAAGACCTAAATATAAGACCTGAAACAATAAAGTACATAGAAGAAGACATAGGTACTAAAATCATGGACCTGGGTTTTAAAGAACATTTTATGAACTTGACTCCAATGGTAAGAGAAGTGAAGGCAAAGATAAATGAATGGGACTACATCAGAATTAAAAGTTTTTGCTCAGCAAGAGAAACTGATATCAAAATAAACAGACAGCCAACTATATGGGAACTGATATTTTCAAACGACAGCTCAGATAAGGGCCTAATATCCAAAATTTACAAAGAACTCATAAAACTCAACAACAAACAAACAAGCAATCCAATAAAAAAATGGGAAGAGGACATGAACAGACACTTCTCCCAGGAAGAGATACAAATGGCCAACAGATATATGAAAAGATGCTCAGCTTCATTAGTTATTAGAGAAATGCAAATCAAAACTACAATGAGATACCACCTCACTCCTGTTAGATTAGCTATTATCAACAAGACGGGTAATAGCAAATGTTGGAGAGGCTGTGGAGAAAAAGGAACCCTCATTCACTGTTGGTGGGACTGTAAAGTAGTACAACCATTATGGAGGAAAGTATGGTGGTTCCTCAAAAAACTGAAAATAGAACTACCTTATGACCCAGCAATCCCTCTACTGGGTATATACCCCAAAACCTCAGAAACATTGATACGTGAAGACACATGTAGCCCCATGTTCATTGCAGCACTGTTCACAGTGGCCAAGACATGGAAACAACCAAAAAGCCCTTCAATAGAAGACTGGATAAAGAAGATGTGGCACATATACACTATGGAATACTACTCAGCCATAAGAAATGATGACATCAGATCATTTACAGCAAAATGGTGGGATCTTGATAATATTATAAGGAGTGAAATAAGCAAATCAGAAAAAAAACAAGAACTACATGATTCCATACATTGGTGGAACATAAAAATGAGACTAAGAGACATGGACAAGAGTGTGGTGGTTACCAAGGGTGGGGGGGGGAGGGAGGACATGGGAGGGAGGGAGGGGAGGGAGGGAGAGAGTTAAGGGGAGGGGGAGGGGCACAGAGAACTAGATAGAGGGTGACGGAGGACAATCTGACTTTGGGCGAGGGGTTTGCAACATAATTTGATGACAAAATAACCTAGACATGTTTTCTTTGAATATATGTACCCTGATTTATTAATGTCATCCCATTACCATTAATAAAAATTTATTAAAAAAAATAAAATAAAAAAAAAACAACAAAAAAAAACACAGTGCTACAGCTGCAAGAACTGTGAGAAGGTTGAGATTTTAGCCTGTCACTGTTTCATACATGCTTGATCTTAGCCTGTTCAGTTTCATACATTAGACTCCTTTGTCCAAAAGGGAGACAGTACTTTTACTATCCTGGTCAGGAAACAAATCTGCTCTCTACTTCTATAAGGTTTATAAAGAAACTATCTCTATCTTCCAAGACTCTTTGATATACGTACATCTTTTAAAAGATACCTGGCACAAAAGCTGTCACAGTCATTATAGAAATGACATGGAGATTACACTCCAACAATGGTATCTGAAGAAAAATCTAAAGGAAGTAGATTGTGAGACCGACCGGACAGTCTGACAAAGGCCCAGAGAGCTCTGATTAAGTTAAGCTTGGTGCATGTTTGTATGCATTCATATCTAAATCTGGTTCAAATTCAGCTGTTGCAGTCTGGTCTGGGGCCTATCTCATCAGCCCATTCACAAAGTGAAACAAGGCAGAAATGATTGGGAGCAAGGAAAAGACTAGCGCTTTGGTAAAGGAGATTAGCAAAACTAGGTAAATGTAAGGACTCCAGTCAAGGAGACAATGCTAGGGGCATAAATTAATCCTCCACAACAAAATCGAAGCAGAAAATCAATGCTATGAATTAAGTCCATCTGTAAGTATAAGCTCCTTTTAATTTATAGAGGCTCAGGAAGTTAAGTGTCTCACTTCAGGGCAGGGGCAGATTTATTTCCTGAACAGAATAATAAAGATTGCTTCCTTCTGAAGCAAAGATTGTGCAGTTTAGTTTACAGCACCAAATAATGAGTTTGTAATAGTGAGAACAATTCCAGACTTGGTGGATTTAGAAGCTTTAATAGGCTTTTTGTTCAGATGGGAATTAGCTTGCTAACTGGGCAGGGCTGTGCTTGCTGAGGAAAAATCCTGCTAGGAAATAGAGATTCAGGGAGGCAGAAATGGATAGAGAAGAGAGATGAAAAGCAGTTGGGAGGTTGCTTTTTCAAACAGAAAATGACCAAGGGAAATGTCAACAGCAAAAAAAAAAAAAGTACCTTTCTGTACAAGCTAAACTGCTGCAACCTTTGCCTGGAAATCAGAAATAAAATGTCAAGCTGCTCAGTAGCAGAGCCTGCCTGATAGAGGAGCCAAAAAATTAGAATTTGCAGAGAAAATGCCCCCTTGTAGTTATTTAAAAGAAAATATTATTAACAGCTCGGTTAAATTATATCTAAACCAGTTTAAAATCCAAAATAATATTTTTCCTTGTTAAATCCCTATCACTATATAACTAAACACTTGCAAGGTCTTCGGACTGTTGCATGAAGGCACTGTATTATTTGGAAGAATATCATCTTTTTGCATAATTTCATTCCGGTGAACCATCTCAGTCTGTTATGTTCAATTCCTGTAATTGTTCCTTGTAAAAAGGTAATATCATCTGCTCTATGGTATTGTAGTCATTTCCATCATCAAAGTTATAGTAAATTCTGATAACATCACTAATTAAAATAAAGTTGTATATTTCTATATATTTAATTTATAATATATTCCCTCCAGAGAGAGAGAGAGAGTGAAAGAGACAGGGAGAGAGATGGGAAGCATCAACTATAGCTGTGGAATTTTAGTTATTCATTGATTGCTTTCTTATATGGACCTTGACCAGGGGGGCTCTGGCTGAGCCTGTGACCCCTTGCTCAAGCCAGCGACTTTTGGGCTAAAGCCAGCGACCCTGGGGTCATGTCTATGATCCCATGTTCAAGCTGGTGACACTGCACTTAAGCTGGTGAGCCTGTGCCTGTGCTCAAGCCAGAGATCTTGGGGTTTCAAACTTGTCTTCAGCATCCCAGGTCAATGCTCTATCCACTGTGCCACCACCTGGTTTAGCCTAATAAATTTTTTAAAATAACTAATAAGCCAAGAAACATCATTTTTATTTACTTATCAGTCACTGTGTTTTACTGATTTAATTAAAATTTTGACCATAAAAAACTTTTTCCAGGTCTAAGGGAGTAATAGCAATAAAGGCTTATCTTCAACTTTGTGTGGAATAAAAAATAATTCTCATTTTAACTTTAAAAAAATTGACAAAGGAAATGAAAAATAAAATTTTTGATTCAAGTGACTTTAACTTCTTTGTGTTTAATAATCATAGTTGCATAGAAGAAATCTATAAAAGAATGTAAAAATGATGGAAAATCTAGTTCATTTTCTCAGCTATAAATTATTGCTTAAATATTGAAATTATTTTAATTAAATACACTAATATAGTTTGAAAAGGTATATAAAGATTAAAAGTCTATTTCCAAAGTTTTAGTGGAATTTTAAAAATTTCTTAATACTAGCCTGTTTTAAAGATCACAAATATAGACATTTTGTTTTAAAGTTTGTCACAGATGGAAAATTATTTTTGTAAGGTAGCTCAAGAGCTGTTGTCAGTTTCTTTTGTTTTTCCAGAGTCTACAGTTCAAAGAAAAGACAGGTTTTGATGACTTATTTAAGATCACTTCAATGATTAAATAAATATTCAACGAGAATAAACGTTGGTAATACCATAGAGAAAATGAAACCCTATACATTTTTGATAGGAATGCAGATTGATACAGCCATTATAGAAAATGGCAGGATGGCAGTTTCTCAAAAAATAGAACTATCATATATTCCAGGAATTCTGTTCCTGGACATACAACTGGAGGAAATAAAATCAGTATCTTTAGGAGACAGCTGCACTTCTGTGTTCATTGCAGCATTATTCACGATAGTCAAGATATGGAAACAACCTAAATATCTATGATGAACAAATAAAAAATGTGAAATAGAAATAGATATATAGATTAAATACACACACAAATGATGGAATATTATTGAGGCATAAAAAATGGAAATCTTGCCATTTGTGGTAACATAGATGAACCCAGAGGACATTACACTAAGTACAATAAACCAGACAGAAAAAGACAAATACTGTATAGCTTCATTTATAAGTAGAATTTTTTTAAGTTGATATCATAGAAACAGAGTAGAATTATGGTTGCTAGGGTCTGGGGGAAGAGGAAGTAGGGAGTAAGTCAACAGGTATAAACTTTCAGTTATAATTAAGAATAAGTTCTGAGGATCTAATATATATCATGGTGACTATAGTTATTGTTATGGTTTATAAATAATGTATTATTTTTAACACTATAGATAATAGCATTGTACACTTGACAGTTGTTAAGAGTAAATCTTAAGCGTTATCACCACAAAAAATGTTAACATTGTGAGGTAATGGATATGTTAATTATCTTAATCATAATAATCATTCTACAGTGTGTACATAAATAAATCATTACATACACTTTAAATAAATATAATTATGTTTATCAAGTATTATTCAATGAAACTGGGGGGGGTGATTTATATAATTCATAAGAGAATTGTGGTCTTTGCTTTCAAGATCGTCTCTTGAAAAATTTTGATAGGTTAAAAAATATTTTATATTCTCTATATTACATTTACTATTTATTCTTAACATACTTATAGTGAGAAAGTCAATATAAGGGATACAGGAAACAAAAGTAAGTAAGTCAACTTAAATTATAATATGCCAGAGCTTTCAGTTTAGCACAATTTAATTTATGAATTTATGGTGCCAAGAATTTAATGAGATTATCTGGGAAAATCAACCCAGTCAAAGAAAAATACTGTATCTTTAACAATCTATGAGAAAGACATTTCTCTGCAAGTATGGATAGGTTCTTAAGTCCAAACTAAATATTCTAAGCCATCAAATCTCAAAGTGTTAAAATGTTGAATTTAGAAGTTAGTACTTCTCTTTCAAATTATAGAATATAAACACATCAAAGGGAGAAAAGTCCTTGTGAGTTTCTAATTAGAATTCTAGAATAGAACACCCTGAGTCATAAGTGCATGATTCATAGGCCTTATTTTATCCAGCTGAAAAGATTTAAAAAATAACAAATAAAAAGCAAAACTTCAAACTCAAGGTTATATTGTTAATAAAACATAGATAAATAATTATATTTTAGCTATAAAACCAAGAGTGCTTATTAACTCACCACTTCTTCCTATAAAGAACTTTACCTTGAACAGCTAACCACCAATATTTAACATTTTTAAAAATTATTAATAATTATTATATAATTTATTCACCAATATCATTTTATTTTTAATACAGAAGGGAAAATTATGCAGCATAACATAAAAAACAGAATATTTCTACCTTTTAAAATATTGACATGGAAACATTCTATTTCCTCAATATTTTAAAATCATAGGTAGAAAATCAGAACCAGAGGAAAGAACTACTTTTAAAAGAATTTTACTGAACGGAGGGTATCTGAATTTAGAAAAAAAAATTTGCCCAATTCTATTCTCAAAATAGACTCAAAGCAGTAATGTGAAGGTGTTCTGACTGAGGGTAAGAAAACACTTGTACACTTGACAGCTGTCAGAAGTGACTGCTGTGTCAAATCTTCACCATCCACCCCAAGCTGTGGCCAGGACCTTTACCACCTTGTGTTACTTTGCATCTGTCTGCTTAAACCAATCCAAAATGACTAATTGTAATGTTGGAATATTTCAGGCCATGAATTCAATTCACACATCTTACCATTTTTCTTTGTCACTGCCTTTTTATGAACTTAAATATTTTTTTCTCTTTTACTCTCATAACCGACTTCCATTATGCTTTCTTTACAACTTCTGCAATTTAATTGCTCCTGTCTTCACTGCTCAACCTTGTAATCCAAATTCACACCTTCTGGAATCTCTGTTCCATTGTAAATAGTCATTATCCCCTTCTGAAAGTACTTTCTCTCCTGTCATAAACAAAACTTCCTCTCCCACAACGCCACTGCCTGCCTCTAGTGCAGTGTTTCTTTCCCACCCATCAGCCACCTCAGAGCCTACAGAGAACATTGCTTCTCTCCTAGTGATGCAGTTCTTGTCTACTCCATGTCACAACTCATTGTTCTTTGAGCTTTTTCATCTTCTTGGCAGATATCATCTGCTGACCTTTAAGGAACTCCTCCAATTCTTTGAGGATTTACAGTTTAACTCACGTTCTTGTCTCCACTTCAATACTTTTGTCATCCTGAGTTATCTCAACATTTAGACAAATGAGCCATACCACAGAGTAGCATTATAATTTCTGAACTTTCTTAGCTTTAGCAGCCTTTAAGCTACTCTCTGCCTCATTCACTCCCTCCCAAAGTACATCCTTGTCACCATAGGGTATTGTTCTGTGTTTAATTTCTTTCATCAAACAAATCTTCAACCATTATTTCCTTTCCTTTCAGTTTCTCATACCCTTGCTGACCATCTTTTCTACCAATGAAAAGGACAAAGGCGCTTGAGGTCTTCATTCCCTTCCAACCTATCAGTCCTTTTCTACCCACTTTTCATTCTCTAGACCCATGGTTTTTCCCCGGAACAGCCAATAACACCTAGTCTCTAATACCCAAATTATTCCACTGAAACTAACGGGGCAGAACTCTAACCTAGAATACTACCAACAAATCTTACTAGTTCCTACACTTGGAAGGCCAGTCTCTGCTGGAGAAAAACCACTTGACTGTATAACTTGCATCTACCACGAATCCTCATCTTTGACCCCACTAAGCCCTTTGCACTGTCTGACAGTTCTGCTATGGCATCCTCATCAGTTATGTAAGGTTCATTTATTCTTAAAATAGCTCACTCATATGTCTTCTAAATCTAGATGCCATGCTAATCAAGAGCCATTTTCATAAAAACTGGTATTGTCAAGAATGTAGTTGATATGCCACTTTTATCAGGTTTCTAGGGGAACAGAGACAGAAAATTAACCAGATGTTAACATCTTATACATAAAACTGAAAGGTGTTATTAACTTTTAACCGTGCAACAGTTACATTTTTTTTTTCCGAAGGAGAAGCTGGCTGGGGTGGGGATGGGAGGGGAGAAGAGGGGAGACAGACAGACTCCTCATGTGCCTGACCGGGATCCATCCGGTATGCCCACCAGGGGGTGATGCTCGGCCTCTCTGAGGTGTAGCTCTGCTGCAATTGGAGCCATTCTAGTGTCTGAGGTGGAGGCCATGGAGCCAACCTCAATGCCCCAGCCAACTTTGCTCCAATGGAGCCTTGGCTGCAGGAAAGGAAGAGAGAGATGGAGAGAAAGGAGAGGGGGAAGGGTGGAGAAGCAGATGGGTGCTTCTCCTATGTGCCCCGTTGGGGAATCGAACCTAGGACTTCTGTACGCCAAGCTTATGCTCTACCGCTAAGCCAACTGGCCAGGGCAAACAGTTACATATTCTATTAATATAGTTCTGCTTTCATTTCTATTTTCCACACTAATCAGTAATTTTTTTGAAAAAAAGAACCGAATCTTATTTGTATGTATAGCTCTACCCTATGTAGATACTTGAGAACAACTACAGTCTGAACACATTTGAAAAGCAGTGAAAAAGGCTACCTTAAACTCTCTAGGACCTAACCATGATTAAAAGTATAGTTTAACTTTGAAAAACAGAAAACACTAGTATCAAGAAAATATGAAATTATTATCTGAATATCATTCTTTAATTAAAGAAGTAATTAAGTATAAGATATATTTTAGTATTAGTTCCTTCAAATATGTCTAAATATTTTCAAAGTATTAGTATTTAAATGGGTAATTCAATTTAAAAAGAATTAAGTATTTGCAGTTACTGATAATGCCTGAAGCCTGTGGACATTAACCTATGTGGCAAACATGACTCAGTTAATGATCTCTGTATTATCCATATCACTGTATTATCCAGATGGACTCTAAATACAATCACATGGATTTTTTATTTTTCTAGCAATGAGAGGGGGTGACAGACAGGGACAGATACACAGGCAGAGAGATGAGAAGCATCCAATCATAGTTGCGGCACCTTAGTTATTCATTGATTGCTTTCACATATGTGCCTTGACCAGGGGGCTTCATCTGAGCCAATGATGCCTTGCTCAAGCCAGTGACCTTGGGCTTAAACCAGTGATGTTGAGCTCAAGCCAGTGATCATGGGGTCATATCTATGATCCCACACTCAAGCCAGATCAGCTCGTGCCCAAGCCGGTGACCGCGGGGTTTCAAACTTGGGTCCTCAGCATCCCAGGCTGATGCTGTATTCACTGCACCACCACCTGCTCAGGCAATCACACTGATCTTTATAAGAGAAGGTAGGTGGACTTTTGAGACAGAGAGACATAGGAGAATGAATGTAAAGACAGTAACAAAGATTGGGTCATGTGACCAAAAGCCAAAGAATACCAAGGATTGTTGGCAAGCACCAGAACCTGAAAGAGGCACAAAATAGATTCTCCACTAAAGTCTTTGAAGGGAGCATGGCTCTGTCTACCCTTCAATTTCAGATTTCTGGAAACTGAACTATAAGAAAATAAATTTCTGTTGTTTTGAGCCACTGGATTTTGGCAACTTGTTATAGCAGCCGCAGGAAGAAAATATAATATCACTGTGCCAAACATGTAAGTTTCTAAAGATTTGAAGATTCAAAAAATAAAAGGCAAAGCATATTCCCTGGCCACTATTAGCTACAATTTAGTGAGAAAGGTTAACATAAAATTTTTTTCAATCGCCATACTGTATGATTTCTAAATTGAAAACAAGTTTTGGAGTTAGGAGACACAAAGAAGTCTATGAAACTGATGTGGAGTTGTTGCCATGTGGAAGAGCATGTAAGTGTCAAAGAATTAAAAGAATGGAATGTCGCAGGGGTCCCCAAACTTTCTACACAGGGGGCCAGTTCACTATCCCTCAGTCTGTTGGAGGGCCGCCACATACAGTGCTCCTCTCACTGACCACCAATGAAGGAGGTGCCCCTTCTGGAAGTGCGGCAAGGGGCCAGATAAATGGCCTCAAGGGGCCGCATGCGGCCGGAGGAGCCGTAGTTTGGTGACCCCTGGTAGAGAATGCTGACAAATCAAAGTGGATCACAGGTGGTGGTGAATTGAAAGGGCATTAACCAGGAATAGTATATTAGAAAGCATTGCATTTTCTTTAGACAATGTGAAGTCACTGATGGTTTTCAGCAAGAAACCAACATGTCTTGATTTCCATGTTGTTATTTTTTTAAGACAATTCTAAAGCATTTATATGGAAAATTCACTTAAGTGGAATAACTTCTTCACCTGATGATGCCTGAAAAATGAAGTGTTACCTAACTAGATTGGTTCCAATAGCAGGCAATGAATTTTCATTTGTTTTGGCAACATAGTTGCAAGCTAGTAGGCTTAAATTCAACTACTAGAAAGGTTATTAACATTTCTTTACTCAGCCAAAGTAAAAGTTTCAGTACCTTTCATTCCACAAGAGTGGTAAATTCATGTAGAGAGTCTCAATTTATTACATAAATTATTTTAAAATATCCAAATTTTTAACACAAAAATCTGGAAAAATATGTAGCCTCTCAGAACAGATTTCTTATATCCTGATTCCCCTCCCCCCTCTATTACTACTAATTTCTCCAATGGCTATTGAATAGAATTGAATGGAGAATAAATTCATTATGCCCTCATGGGTAAGGAATTATTAGCCTAATTGAGTCCATGAGTTATTCTTTCAGATGGAAAAAGAATTCTAAGAAAGAAAACTGTTAAGGACTGCTTAAGGGATAATAAATGCTGGTCTTAAAAAAACACAGGAAGTAATATAAACAAGCTGCTCTGTTAAGCAGTGGCCAAGTTGGACCAACAACGATACTGCAGTTCACACTGTGGAAGTAAAGAAAAGAAAAACTACTTCCTAAAGTAGCCACAAGTGAGTGCACAGAAGTTAGAGATAAAAATCTACACTTTGTGGGTTTAACAAATAACACAGAAATGCCAGACCAAATACACATTTTGAGACTCTTCTGTTCATCCAACCTAAAGGTATTTGTTACTTAATGAGCCCACATTTTAGGGTTTCAATGCCCAGCTCAAGCATTGACCATTGACCAAGAATTACAAAAGCAATAGTCTTGATTTTTCAGCATTAGCACCAGTCCACAAAACTGAGACCATGACTCACGTCATATTTCAAAGACAAACATTTTTATTTTCAATGGTCAAATCAAACCATAGATCTCTGCTTCAATTTTATCCTTGATCAATCTAGCCCACAGTAAAGCAAGGGGCCAGTAAATATCTGAGAGTAATGACAATGAACATAGCCAAACAAGCCTTTTATTTTTGCCTGAATATGCTAGATTTACCAGTTAACTGCTAACTCTGCATTTCATGTTTTGCTTCACTTACCCTAGTAAGTCTTTTTTCTTTTAATTTAACAGACCCTGATTGTACATATGGGGAATTCAATGAATGGAAGAGAAAAATAATTGTCAATGAATTTATTGCTATATTTTATACTAGTGATAAATCTACTTGTAAAATTCATGACTCCCAATAAAAGTGTGACTGGAAAAATAACAGTATTTGAAAAACAATAAATATCTAGTGACTTACTCTACCACACACTGTAAACTTGGCATAGAGCACAGGAAAAAGTAGAGTTCTTGCTGTTCTGGTCAATAAATCTAGCTATTGATGAATCAAAAAGAAAACATTTGTGATACAACAGCAATTCTTAAAAAAAAAAAAAGACAACGTTGTAGGTGTTGATAGATATGCTCTGGAAACAGGATATTGAACTCAAAAATCAATGAAACAGAATCACTGTTTTCCAACAAAGGCCCACACATCACAAGGGCCAAGTTCATTCTAATCTTGATTATACTTCACCTAATTGTGTCCTATGAACGTCAGTAGTTTGTTATGATGCTTATAATATACAAAGCATGTTGAAAGACATCAAGTCAGTATATTGAGGGTAAAGATTGTATGGTATGGGAACAGTAGTGGGATCTCTGAGAACCTTATGAAAAGTGTCCCTTTGGTAATAGTGTTTGTGGGTGTATGTATGTACATATATGCATGCACACGTGTGTATGAAGGAGAGGAGGGTTTGAAAGATTCTCTAACAGTTTTAAAAATATTTTCAAGTTAACAAATTATGTGTATGAGTGCATGTGTATGTGTGGGTGTGGGCATGTAAAGTTTTCAATTCTTTCTTGTTTGAAATGTAAAAAGTTTATACATTTAGAATAATCTTGCAAGATTATCAAATCCACATTTTGATACAAAATTGGAAAAATCTTCCAGATCATCAGTTCTCAGCAGAGGTTGTTTTGTGCTTCTGGAGGCATAGAAATGATGCTCCTGAGATATCTGAGGCAATGTTGGACTAAAGGATTCCAAAAGAAGGACATCCAATTCAACATGGGTAGAATCAGCAGAAGATCTATAAAACAAATAAATTTTGAATTGCGTATTTAGGATTAAAGAGATGTTTTCAAGGGAAAGAAGAGTGAATAGATATATTCTAGACCAGGGGTTGGGAACCTATGGCTCACAAGACAGATGTGGCTCTTTTGATGTCTGCATCAGGCTTGCAGACAAATCTTTAATAAAAAAATAATAATAACGTTAAAAATATAAAACATTCTCATGTGTTACAGTCCATTCATTTCCTACCGCTCATGTTCATGGTTGCAGGTGGCTGGAGCCAATCACAGCTGTCCTCCGGGACAACACCAAATTTTTATTGGATAATGCATAACGTACACGGGTCGTTGTATGGCCCTCATGGAATTACATTTTAAAATATGTGGCGTTCATGGCTCTCTCAGCCAAAAAGTTTCTTGACCCATGTTCTAGACAGAGAAAGATAAACACTCAAAGGTACAGAAGTACCTTTGAAATTTCAGGGAACTTGAAGTAGTTCTGCAATGTGGCAAGAGTCTGGAGGTTTGCGAGAAGATGAAGTATAATTAGCAGAGTTCCCTACCCCTCCACACATAAACACCAAACGCTCAATCTTGGATTGCCATTTCTGCTCCTATCCTCCTTTCCTCAACATGCATTCCAAACATGTTTGCCAGATCTTTACCCCTAACATCTGACCTTGCACTCTTGATTCTGTACTTTAAGGCACAGTGTTGTATTAGAAAAAGTGAGTTTTGACTGGACAGAATTGGATTTAAATCATTGTTTGTTAAATGAGTAACTGAATCCTTAAAAAACTTACTGAATCTCTGGGCTTGTTTCTTCTCATGTAAAATGGGAAAGATAAAGCTTTTTTTATGATATTGTTCTAAAAAATAATTGAGAGAATGGCTTCTTGAGAATATATGGCATATGGTATTTATGACTTTTAAAAAATGTTCATTCTCCTCTTCCTTTACTATGAGAACGCAAAGGCAGATAATCCTAGTGTGAATTCCAGCTTCTTCAGATTCTACTAGCTATTTGACCTTGGGCTTAATTAATTCTCTAATCTTCTGTTTTTTTAATTAATACAATAGATATAATAAACTCAATCTCAGAAAGTTGCATTGATAAGATAAAATGTACCTCTCCCCCTGTCTGGAAGTTAGTTGTATGGTCCCCTCCCTTGAATATTTTCTTAATACATATGAGAATATGCTAACAACTGCACTTAATCTCTCCATCCAACTTTGATCAAACTCTTTGTTACTGGTAATTGCATCACCATCTTTGATTTACACCCAACACCTTTCATTTCTAGGCAGTCACTAGCTATTTCTGTCATCTTTTCTCTACCTTAGGAATTATTAACGCCCACTGTTTTTCTAAAACTAAAATAATAAATATAAGAAAAACTGGTGAGTTCTACCTCATATCATAGCTCTTCCTGGCAATCACTAGAAGACAAGATTATGTACATTATTTCTTTCATTTTTATTGAATTTATTAGGGCAATACTGGTTAACAAAGTAAGTTCATTCTAATGAACATTTATTTTTAAAGACATAATGTGGATCAGTTATTTGAAAAATTCCCAAAATCCTACACTCAAGTCATAGTCTAATTCAGTGGTTTTCTTTTTTTTTTTTCTTTTCTTTTCTTTCTTTCTTTCTTTTTTTTTTTTTCATTTTTCCAAAGCTGGAAACGGGGAGGCAGTCAGACAGACTCCCGCAGCGCCCGACCAAGATCCACCCGGCATGCCTACCAGGGGGCGATGTTCTGCCCCTCTGGAGCGTCGCTCTGTTGCATCCAGAGCCATTCTAGCACCTGAGGCAGAGGCCACACAGCCATCACCAGTGCCCGGACCATCTTTGCTTCAATGGAGCCTTGGCTGCGGGAGGGGAAGAGAGAGACAGAGAGGAAGGAGAGGGGAGGGGTGGAGAAGCAGATGGGTGCTTCTCCTGTGTGCCCTGGCCGGGAATCGAACCCGGGATCCCTGCACGCCAGGCCGACACTCTACTGCTGAGCCAACCGGCCAGGGCCTAATTCAGTGGTTTTCAAAGTGTGTGCCAGGGCGTACTGGTGTGCCCTAGAAGATTTCCAGGTGCGCTCTATGGTATTCCAGAGAAATAAGTGCCTGTTGGGGGCCAAAAGACCAACAGGGTTTTTGGAGTTTAGATTTTTGGAGGACAGAAGTGTGGGGAATTGGCTGTAAACTGACAGTCTGCCCAACTCCCCACCTCACTTGCCTGATTAGGTTGCAAAAGGCTGTTAAACTCTGGTGCTGGATTCTTTACACTACCCCTCATGTTCCCCGGAAAGACTGGAGGCAGATTTCTTCTATCCTCTGTTTGGTGTAAAGTTAAGGTGATATGTATGGTAGGGGTTTGGGATTGATGATTAAACATAAGGAATTGTCTCTTAAAGCCTTTTGGATTTCTATAGAAGAATATGTGGCAATATCTAAAAAAGCTTTGAACATTTTACTACAATTTTCAACATCCTGTTTATATGAATTAGGATTTTCCACCCTCAACACAATTAAGAGTAAAAAGAGAGGAATTCTTCAATGTATTGATGAGGAATGAGAGTTTGCCTTTCAAATATTGCCCAAACATTTAAGAAATCTCTAGGGCAAATCAGGCTCATATTTCTCATAAACTCAAGAATAAAAATACTTAACTCATTCATGCTGGGACCTGCCAAATTTACTAAATCTTACTAAGAATGTATCTATATATATAAAAAGATAATTTTGTCTTTTTTATTTTTTAACCCCTCTTATTTATGAATTCTAAAAAGCATAACTCAAAAAATGTAACATAAAAATGTTTTTTAATGTCAGAATAAATTTAATTTTGTCGTACTTACTTTGTTTAATTACCATAAAAGCACGCTTGGACTTTATATTTTTTCTTTAATATTTGACTTAATTATTATAACATATTTCTCAGAAATTTGTATATAGTGCACCTATAATTATTTGTAGGATTTTAAATGCGTCCCGACTTCAGAAAGTTGGAGAACCACCAGTCTAATTAGAGGAGAGGAAGGATTCCACATACGAAGTGTAATACATAATTTACTTAATCTTTAAATATAATCTTGGAAGTTAAGTAGTATTAGTATTCCCATTTTGATTCAAATCCAAGTGAGTCTCACAGTGGTTAATAACATCAATGACTTAAAAAAGTCAAAGGGGAGTTATTATCAAGTAATTTTTGTGCTTACTTTAGAAAATCAGTCTCCAGCTTTTCCTGTGTAATCACATTGTATACTTGCATACGCTGATCTCAATAGTTCCTAGATTTAAGAATTTTTCATATTTCATTGAGTAATATATCCCACTATCTCCTGAATTTTATGATTTAGCAACATACCACAGAAAGTTGAGCTAATCAATCATGCAAAATAGTGAGTCTAACTCCCAAAGCCACTTTATGTTCAAAATATCTATCTTATAACAATCAGAATAGCCTATGAAGCATCTTTTAACCCCATAAAATGAACTAGGAGATCTTTTCAGTCTTGGGTTCATCACATCATTAATATATTTGAAATTTAGTAAACAGTAAGAATTCTAAGACTTAATAAGCCCTGTCTGATTGGCTCAGTGGCTATAGCATCAGCCTGGTGTACAGACATCCCAAGTTTGATTCCCAATCAAGGCACACATGAAAAGTGACCATCTGCTTTTCTTTCCCTCCCTCTCCCCCTTCTCCTCCCACAACCAGTGGCTCGATTGTTTGGAGCATAGGCCTCTGGCACTGAGGATAACTTGGTTGGTTTGAACATCAGCCCCAGACAGGGGTTGTCAGGTGGATGGTGGTCAGGGTGCATGCTGGAATCTCACTATCTCCTCTCCTCTCACTTAAAAATAAATATATGTTAATAAGCCAACAAACTCTTGAAACCTTGAAACAATATTTATTTTTTATTATTTTTTATTTTAGTTGATTTTTGAGAGGGAGAAACTGATTTTGTTATTCCACCTATTTATGCATTAATTAGTTGACTCTTATATGTGCTCTGTCCAGAGATTGAGCCCACTACCATGGAGTATAGGGACAACACTCTATCCAACTAACTGAACTATCTGGCCAGGGGCCAAAACAATATTTAAATAAAATATTCAAAAAATATGCTTTAAGCTTTTGTCTGAGCAACAACAAACAATAAATTTATGAATGAACAACAGTTTTAGAACAGCATACTTAATCATTACTGCAAATAGTGCTATTCTTGCCCACAAAAGTTCAAATAGAAGATTTTATATTTCATGACTATATCTGAAGTGTTGATGAGAGGCATTTTATCATACTGTTTTTAGACAGGATAAATCGATAAACATGATATCAATTGAAAGATGACTCATCATAAATATATTTCTCAGCAGTAAGTAATTAAGAGAAACATGAAATAAGTAAAATTATGCTCTTCCATCTTGTTTTTTCTAAGAAAGGTCCAAATATGTTTCCAATTATTGGGGAGATTTTTGTGAACTCTACCTTTGCAAGTCTGATTAGAATATTTTTAAATCCCACAAAACAACAGCACAAGTAAAATCGGTTGAATAATATAATTTTTTTCTCCAAATTATTTTTCCAAATTTTCTGCCAAAGCAAACACATGGTACGTGTTAGTCAGCTGGGTCTGCATCAATTCATCAGTTGTATGAGCTGCGCTGATTTTGTTGCCAAACCCATTACATTAAATCCCACTGTTTTAAAAACCTAACTCCAAACATCCTTTAAAGCTTGCAGAACATTCTAAATGTAGTTTAAATCTGCACTATTTTTAAATTACTTTTTTTAAAAGAAAACTTGAGGAAAATTCCTCTTGGATAGATCCCAAATTTATAGGTTCTTTTGGTACCTGCTAACAGAAAGGTAAAGTATAGACTTTGTCTTTTTGGTATAAAGTATAGAGGAAGGAAAAACCTTTTTTATATTTTTGTTAAGAATTTTATTTAAACATTTACAAAAGCAATAGGAGCTGGTAAAATAGTTTGACAAGAAATGTTATCACATGGTTGGAATCCAGAATGTTAATGCACAAGTGTGCATTTCAAGCTTTCTCACGCAGACACGTGTCATTGAAAAAGTCATTTACTCGGTAATAAAATAGAAATTACTCATTCAGCCTCTGATGATTTTAACCCTCACATAAAGAATATCATATTCACTGCTGTCCTTCATTTTCAAAGATAAGGTTGATAGTGATGATTACCCTCTTGTTGTTTCTGAATTTTTAAAAAAGGCCTAATGAAGAACATTAACACTTTCCTTGAATAAGCAAATTTTTATTATAGAAATAAAAACATAGCTATTTAACAGCCATGATGTGAATCTGCTTCAATTTAAAAAAGGTTTTATTGTCAGTTTATGCCACATTCTAAATCTAATTTTAAATTTTAAATTGAGTAAGTCTTCAATTTAAAATACCTTATATACCCAGTTCAAATACTGTATAACTCAATGTAAATTATATACTGCTCACAAAAATTAGGGGATTATGGAACATGCAGATATTCCAGTACTTTCAGCCTTTTGTATAGTGCATTTTCACCAATGCAATGAAAGTTGGTTTTGCATCTCATTTGCATAATCAAACAACTTTCTTTGACTTGTTGTTTGCTTTTCTGTTGTTCTTGTTTAATAAAAAAAATATGTTTATTTTTTTATTGCTTCATATTCATTTTGAAATATCCCCTAATTTTTGTGAGCAGTATACAGTATGTCCGTAAAGTCATGGTACATTTTTAACCGGTCACAGGAAAGCAACAAAAGATGATAGAAATGTAAAATCTGCACCAAATAAAAGGAAAACTCTCCCAGTTTCATACCTAATCAGTGCAGTTCGATGTGGGCTCACACACAGATTTTTTAGGGCTCCTTAGGTAGCTATCCTGCATAGCCCCTACAGACTCGTCACTGACTGATGGCCTACCAGAACAGGGTTTCTCCACCAAACTGGCGAGGTTTCCTTCAACTGCTTATCCCACCGAGTAATGTTATTCCTATGTGGTGGCGCTTCGTTATAAACACGCCGATATTCACATTGCACTTTGGTCATGGATTCGAATTTAGCAAGCCACAGAACACACTGAATTTTCCTCTATATCGTCCACATCTCGACTGGCATGGCCATTTGGGCTGCTCTGCTGTATACACGGTGTTATGTCATCATCTGCGCGTGCACACATGCTGCCACATCATCCTACAGAAACTGGGAGGGTTTTCCTTTTATTTGGTGCAGATTTCACGTTTCTATCGTCTTTTGTTGCTTTCCTGTGACCGGTCAAAAGTGCACCGTGACTTTACGGACACACTGTATATCAACATCTTGCTGTAAGCCAATGATTGAGACGTTCAGAAGCAAACCTCCACAAGCCATCACCACTGCATCTCCCACATCCTTGGATCTGTTTTCTCTGCTCCGTATTCCTTCTGGTTACCCTGAATGAACTCTGTGGTTCACTCTTTGCTCTCAGTGGAAACCGGTCTGTCCACGTGCATTCTCATTTCATCTACTCTCTCCAAAACAGAAACACTGCTTAATCAATTCTCTCTTCTCTCTCCTACAAAATCATTTTTTCTACTTCTTCTGAATTATTCCATCAACATCAAAAATGTTATTCTCCCATTTAAAAAAAAATTCTTTCATCATCTTGTTTCTCTTCCTTTACCCCAGTGAACACTCCACATAACTCCTTTCCTTCAGAGGAACATTCAAAAGATTGGTTCTCTGAAAATTCTCTCTTAAATCCACTCTCTTAAATTAACTCAAGATATAGTTAATAATACTATATAATAACTATGGATGGTTTAAAATAGGTTTTAAACTTATCAAGGGATTACTTCAGAAAATACATAAATGTCTAATCAGTATGTTTTACACTTGAAACTAATATCATATTGTATGTCAACTGTAACTAAAAAAAAAAAAGTTAAAAAATATTTGCCAATAAAAAAAGTTTTTCTGCCAACCATTTCACTGCAGCTGTTCTTGATGAAGCCACCAGTGATTTTCATGCTGGTAAACCCAATGGCCACTTTTCAGTTCTTCTATGACTTGATCCCTCAGCAGCTTTTGACACAATTGCTCTCTTCCTCTCCCTATAAACATTTCCCTTGCTTCCAGGTTACTACAATCCAGTTATTGTCTTTCTTTATAAGCCATACTTTTCATTCTCATTTAATATTTTCTCTTCATCTCCCCAATAATCTCTGGATGTTGAAAAACTCAAAAGCTCAATCTTTGTATATCTTTTATATCCTAACTCCCTTTCATTCAGTCTCTAATTATAACTGATGTCTCCCAACACAGCCTGGACATCTCCCATTAATCCCAGGCCTAATTATACATATAACTCCACTTAGATGTATAAAAAAAAAATTTCAACTTATCATGTTCAAAGCTGGGCTCTTCATCTTTACCCTCCCTCCAGCCTTGCTCTTCCCATGTCAATTAAGGGCAACTCCATACTTACAGTTGTTCAGAGAAAACCCTTTACAAGTTTTCTCTCACAACTCACATTGTATCCACAGCAAACACCATTAGCTGTACCTTCCAAATATATCTAGAACCTAACCACTTCCCACTATCTTCTCTATTAATTGCTATTTCAAGGCTCCTGAATTATTGTCAATAGCTTCCTCAGTGGTTTCTCTGCTTCTACCCTTTCTCTTCTTTTGGTTCTTGTCTACACTAATAAAGTGTAAGTCAGATGATGACACTATTCTCAAAGTCTTCCAGTGGCCCCTTATCTCACCCAGAGAAAAGTACAAGCTATGCAATGGCTACAAGGTCCTATGCAGTCTGGCTCCCTGTGTATGCCTTTGTGACTGTCACACGGGCCTCCTAAATTTGCTAGTTATTCTCCCACTTCAGGGTCTTCACAATTGCTATTTTCTTTCCTGGAATCATCATCTCCTGAGTCTCCTTATGGCAAGGTTCCTCCAGCTCCTTAGGTGTTTAACTCATATATTACCTTCTCAAAATGTTCTTCTCCCAGCATTTAAATAGGATTCAGCAATCCTATTTAAAATTGCAATGAACACCCTCTACCTTCTTCTGTTGATTTATTGCTCTTTTGCATAATAATAATTAAAAATACTGTATAATTTGTTTATTTGCTTAGTTAAATTTCTGCCTCCCACTCAGCAGCTTACCTTTAAGAGGCAAGGTTTTTTGTTTGTTTTATTCACTTCTGCAGACCTAGTGACTAGAGAGTAGTTTCAAATCTTATATGCACTCAATAAATGTTCGTGAAATAATTATATATGTAAGGAGCGGAGCTCATGGTAGTTAAGAGGACAGATTGCAGAGTCAGGGAGATCTGGATATGAGTTCTTACACTTACTATTTATCTTAGACAAATAATTTTTCTGAGCCCAATTTTCTTAAATATAAAATGGATACAATAGTACTTAGCAGGTAAAATTATTTTTATAAACTTAAAAAATATAATAAAATTTAAGCAAAAAAAAGTCACTTTTTAAGTGGATCATCTTCATCAATAATAAATAATAATAGAATAAGATTGTTCAAATATATATGATAAACTTTAATTTCTTTAATTGAATACAAAATTCATTATTTTAATAATTTTAACTTTTCCTTTTTAATTGAATTTATTGGGGTGACACTGGTTAACAAAATTATACAGGTTTCAAATGCACAATTCTACAGCACATCTTCTGTACACTATATAGTGTGTTCACTGCCCCTGAGTCAAGTTTCCATACATTACCATTTGTCCTCCCATAGCCTCTTCCATCCAGCTCAAAAACAATTTTTCACTAAATAGTGCCATTTGGTACTAACTAAAAGATGATTAAGAAAATTATTGTATATCTTCCTTATCTTTTTTAATTATAAAAATAATTAAATAAAATAGTTTTGAGATATATTTTTCACTGAATCTTATGAGTCAGGCTAGTTCCATAAAGTTTTGGATATATACATAAATTATTTACATATATTTTACTTTGATGTTTGAGGATTGATTTACAAGACTGCCCAAAATAGGACAAGAAAGTATTATTTGATCTTACAGTTTATTTTTAGGTTAAATAAAGTTACTTGTTTAATACAGAAGAAATTTAAATAGAACAAAATTAAAATCTCCCACAACCAAAAGTACTATCTACTTTTATGAGAAGTTAATTATTCAATGACTGTATTTAGGTTTATGTCATATTTTAGAGATGTTAGAATCCAGGGATCATAAAAGGATGATGTATCATTTAGGTAAGAGACATGTAAATGAGTAAATTACATATTCTATAAAAAGCTATTAAGAGAAGAGTAGATATTTGTATGCACTGGGGAATGGAATGAGACTACAATTTCATAGTTAAACAGTAATAGAAAAAGCAGTAAAAGTATAACAAAGTGGATTGAAGCAAAGTTTTCAAAGGGTTGTGCATGCTTAAGTTAAGAAGAAGAAGCCAGTGGATGAGGAAGTGACTAAAGACTTGTGGCAGAGGAAAAAATTTGTGAGTTGAGAGCTTCGTGAGTCAGGAAGTGATAATAACTCATGGCAGTAGTCATGGCTAACAGAAGTTTATACTGTGTACCAGTTCCCTTCATGTTCTTAATGTTTTAATTAATGCAGTGTTTCAGAACCTTATGAAATACATGTCTATATAGTGTCCATTTTAAAGACAGAGAAACTTAAAGTACAGCACAGAGGTTAAACTACTGTCCCAATTTACAGAGGGAAAATTAAAGCTCAGGAAGTTGGGAACCAAAAACTATTTTCTTAATCACTGTGTTCTACTGCCTCTTTGGCCTTTGGAAAGAACATAAAATACAGATTCTTCAAAATAGAAGAGAAGGAATTCATGGGTGACATCATAGGTATGTATAGAAATAGAGGAGAGAGAAATGTTCACTTCATAACTTGTATTTTCTCTGTAAAGCAGAAAGTAATATCATTTGTTGATAATTAGGTACTTGAATATAGGGTAGAAAGTTTAAGAACCATAGTAAATGATGAGAGACACCAAACCAGGCAGCTTAAAAACAATTGACCATTAATTATCAACTTATTCACCAAATCACTTCTCTTACATTATCTTAGATCAGCGGTTCTCAACCTGTGGGTCGCGACCCCGGCGGGGGTCCAACGACCAAAACACAGGGGTCACCTAAAGCCAGTGGCTCAAATAATTCAAGCTTTGGTCTTAAGCACAGAGAGTAGCTCAGTTGATTCAAGCATCAGTCCAAGATAGGGATTGCCGGGTGGATCCTGGTCAGAGTACATGAAGAAATTTGTCTCACTATCTCCCCTCCTCTCACTTAAAAAAAAAAAAAAGTAAAATCAAAGGTTTAAAAAATTGTATCTGATTTTTTAGTTGTATGGCATGAAAGGAAATGTGACCTACTTACAAACATTTTCTAAAAGAACAAATTCTCAAGAATTTTATAAGCTACCATTTTCACCTACTTTTCATTTTCATTTTTTCTTTGTTCTTGTTTTTCATTCATTTTCCACAATTTGGCACCAGCTGCAATAAACATATTTTTTTCTGTGATCTAGAATTTAATTAGTATATTATACAAATGCAAGTTTTGAAGTTGATATAGTTTACAATGGGAAAAATCCAGAAATATATAATGGAGGGTGCGTGTGGGTATGTAAGTGTGTGTGTATACCTTACCTTACCTAAAATATGGAAAAATTGTAGTTGTTATATTTCTAAGGCAGAGTGCTTATAATAAACTTGATAATGTAATACTTTCAAATTGATTCTTTAAACTTAATCTAACATATATGACAACATTCATTGATAAATGAGCAGTAGACCATAATATGCCTTTATGCTTTATATAAGGTAAATAAAACTACATTTATTGTCAAATTATTTTGACAATTTCTCTCATATTACAAGTGCCTTTATAATGGCAAAAGATACATGTAAGTCAATGTGGCTTGGAGCCTTCAAATCAAAGCACAATCAGCCAAGCTGGAAGCCAAAGTATATCCTAAAAGGCCCAACACTGTCAAATTTCCTCAGATGGATCTTGGAAATCAAGTTAAAGGTGACTAAAATAAATAAAAAAATAAATAAAATATGAGATTCAGTTCTTAAAGTACTAAAACTCTTTTTAAAAAATAATAAAACCTGAAGTTTAACAGCCTAATCATGAGGATATTTTAATTCACTCTGAAAATAAGTTTTTGCCCAGTGATAATGTAATAGGAATCTAAGGGTAGGATTTGACACTGCACACTGGTTAAAGAACAGAAGAAAGAAAGAGGGGAAAAGGGAGGAGAGAGAAATAGGAGGAGAGAGGTGCAGGGAGAGAGAAAGAGAGACAGCTGAGGACTTTATAATAAATTAGCTACATAAATCAGTGAACATGGATTTTTTTAAATGTAAAATTGAAGTAGAACAGAAAGGGATCAGCCAACTGAACCAAAACCTAATAAAAAGAAATCTGCAATTTTCTCTTAAAAGCTGTTACAAAACAAGAAAAAGAGAAACCTTTTGCTTCTTCTGGGGCAATAAAACAGAAATAAGTGAGAAAAAAAGACAGACTCCTAAAAAAGTAATTCTCATCCCAATTATCCTTAAGTATCCTCTGTTATATAAGATTAATTAAAATAATTATTGTTTAGCCTACATATACAAACATCCAGTAACAAAAAAATTTATCTTACTAATTAAACTAACCCCCAATATAGATATGAAAATTTGTATTACTGTCTCATTTTACAAAGATAAATTCAAGGTTCAAGTTTGAAGTGGCAATAATTTTAACAAATTTTATGAGGAATTAAACATTTATGTAAAATAAGATAGGATCTTAAATGAAGGATTGCATAATTTTATTTGCTTAAAAGATTAAAATATATTTTTGTCAGGCTGTTTTAACGGTATGAGATAGTTTTGAAACTAACGTGATACTTGAAAATTGAGTTCAATTTTAATATTTAAATTGTTGCCTGACCAGGCGGTGATGCAGTGAATAGAGTACTGGACTGGGATGCAGAGGACCCAGATTTGCAACCTCAAGGTCACCTGCTTGAATGTGGACTCAACAGCTTGAGCGTGGGATCACTGGCTTGAGCGTGGGATCGTAGACATATCCCCGTGGTCACTGGTTTGAGCCTCAACATTGCTGCCTTGAAGCCCAAGGTCACTGGCTTGAGCAAGGGATCATTTACTCTGTTGTAGCCCCCCAGTTAAGGCACATAAGACAAAGCAATCAATGAATAATTAAGGAGCCGCAACAAAAATATAATACTTCTCATCTCTCTCCCTTCCTGTCATTCTCTTTGTCTCTCTGTCTCTGTCACACAAAAAAAATTTTTGTTATAAAATGTAAGACAGGATATAGTTTCAATAGTTTAAAATATAGACTGGAAAAGTTTACCAATGATCTTGACAAGTAAGAAGATATACTTTATTAAATAAGGGGAATATTGCTAATTATAAAATGTCTATTAGCTGCCTAAATAAGAAACATGTGAAAATCATACTTTTTAACTTCCAAAACCTTAGCATTCTAGTTAAGAAAGACAGAATTGTACATAAAGCATGACCCAACAGCCTTAACTGGCCTTTTGTCCTGGCCTGCCACGGTGTATTTTTAGTCAGCTAATTATTCACTATCACTTTTCATTTTCCCTACTCTAATCAAATCTCCCATTTTCCCCATAACCTACCCAAGATCTCCTATTTCATTACCAACAAGTGATTATGCTTCCTAACTAGAGAAAAAAAGTCTACATTATGACACAACAGCTCCAACTCCTCACAGGGAGTCTATAAAGTGCCTTGTATTTTGCCCATCCTTTACTCCTGTGCTACTGATAAAATGAGAAAAGTGTCTCCCTCTTTTCTAAGATCAACACTTCGATATCAGAAATTCTTAGACTATCAAATAGATGGATATTTGAGCACAGACAAATTAGGACAGTAATGGATTATAAGTGATTAATAAACTAAGAACCATAAATCCATGTTGACAATAAATGCAAAAACAAATAAACACATTAAGAAGAGAGAGGTTTTTCTTTCAAAAAACATAAACTGATAAATATAGAAGAAATGATGATATCAGAGCGTCACCACTTGCAACCATCAAGTAAATATGTGTTCAGGAAAAATTAGAATTTATCAATTAATGTTAAACAACTCATTGAAGGATAGAAATAAATATAATGAAAAACAGAATATTTACATGTTCTCAAATTATCTTCCCAGAAATCACTTAAAAATTACAAAATAAAAAATAGTAACTACACAGTGGAGAAAATGGAAACACCTTAGTCAAGTGATCAAAATTAGCATTCACATGCCTTACGATTAGTATGCCTTACCCTGAGTATGAAAAGTCAGCATTCTGTGATATTTCAGCTAAAAGTTTGAACCTAAAAATGAAAATACATAGCAAAATCCAATCTGAGAAAAATGGAACTACACTGCTCACAAAAATTAGGGAATATTTTATCGTTTCGTATTCATTTTGAAATATCCCCTAATTTTTGTGAGCAGTATATAGAATATAGAATATTCTGTATTCTTATAAACTGCCGAAGTGTTGAAACAAAAAAATACTTTTTTTTAATTTAGTGAGAGGAGGGGAGGCAGAGACAGACTCCCACCTCCTCCCCAACAGGAATCCACCTGGCAAGCCCACTACAGGGGATGCTCTGCCCATCTGGGGCATTGCTCTGTTGCTCAGCAACTGAGGTCTTCTTAGCACCTGAGGTGAATGCCGTGGAGCCATCCTCAATGCCCAGGACCAACTGTCTTCAATCAAGCCATGGCTACAGGAGAGAAAGAGAGAGAGAGAAAGAGATATGAGAGGGAGGAGGGGTAGAAAAGCTGATGGGTGCTTCTCTCTTGTGTGCCATGATGAAAATCGAACCTGGGACTTCCACATGCCTGCCTGATGCTCTACCACTGAGCCAATGGGCCAGAGCCAAAAAAAAAAAAAAAAAATGAAAATTAAAAAGTTAAAAAAATAGGCAGAGGAACTGTACTACACTAAATAATGCTAAAGAGACATGACAACTAAAGACAATAGGTGACTCTGAACTGGGAACTCGCCTTATCAAGGACACTATTGGGATAGTTAACAAAATTGGAATAGGGGTTATAAATTAAGCTAATGTGTTAATGTTAAATTTCTTGAATTTAATGACTTTATTGTGGTCATATAAGAAAATGTCCCTATTTTTAAAAAATGGACTGTAAAGTGTTAAAAGATAGAAGAGCTGTTAACATCTACTTTCAAGTTAATTAAAAATTTTTTTCAGAAAAAATATATATGGGAGAGAGAACAAACTAAATGGGGCAAAATATTAAAAATTGGTAAATTTGAGTAAAACACTTCTAAGATTTCTTTGTATTATACATAAAACCTTTTTATAGGTCTGTAATAATTTAAAATAAAAAGGTTTTAAAATACTGAACAGATGAATTAGTCATATTTTTCATTAAATAATACTTTTACATTTTTTGACAAAATCTTTTTAATTTTCAAAATACAGTTGCCCACATTATCTACCATGCTCTTATAACCATCTCACAAATACAATATGCAAGACTATTGCTTCTAACAAAGAATGATGACCAGGGAAGTTAGAGACCATTGGCCTTGGTATTACTACAGTGAGTGACAAAGTCACATATATTTTGACTTGTTTTTCACTCTTCTCTCTAACACATTACTCCTTAGTGCCTGAGAAAATAAAGGAATTTTCAGAATCATTTCAGATATATAAGTACATTAAAATTTTGGATTAAGAATATATGTAAAAATTATTCAGTCAATAAAAATATCTCAGCCCTGGCCGGTTGGCTCAGTGGTAGAGCGTCAGCCTGGTGTGCAGGAGTCCCGGATTCGATTCCCAGCCAGGGCACACAGGAGAAGCGCCCATCTGCTTATCCACTGCTCCCCCTTTCCTTCCTCTCTGTCTCTCTCTTCCCCTCCCGCAGCCAAGGCTCCATTGGAGCAAAGTTGGCCCTGGCTCTGGGGATGGCTCTATGGCCTCTGCCTCAGGCACTAGAATGGCTCTGGTTGCAACAGAGCAACGCCCCCTGGTAGGCATGTGCTGGGTGAATCCCAGTAGGGCGCATGCCGGAGTCCATCTGACTGCCTCCCCATTTCCAACTTCAGAAAAATACAAAAAATAAAAACGTTCTTTAAAAAAATAAAAAATAATAATAAAAATATCTCTTTACTTCAGAATTTCAAAGACCAATATATGCACAAAGCTAGGTCAATCATGTGTTCAATAAAGATAAATGAAACATGAACCAGGAAAGTGGCTTATACCACCGCCATGCAATATTCACAATTCTATAAATATTCACTCATATATATCCAATTTGCAACTGTATTCACAATTTACTCACATATACAAAGAAAAAATATTGTCTCAAGTTCTAGAGCTAACATAATCTTCCTAAGCCTCTTAGTAACAAGGAAATTTAGAATTGTTGATGATCAAAATTCTAAGTCTCTTCTACCTTAGACAGTCTTCTTCATTTCAAATACTTGGTCAATTTATAGTTTAGATCTGTATTTGTTCTGCTTAAATAGCTCTTTGGAATGACTCAGTCTTCCTAGAGAAATGCTCAGTCTTTCCAAGTTAGGGCCCCTCATCCTCCGCTCTTCAGATGGCATCTGCCTAGATGAGGCACTGGGGACCATCCTCACAAAGGTCTGGGCTGGGCACTGATGTAGCAAGAAGAAATCTGGACTCCTGCCTGGGTTCTGAGGGGTGAGGCTACTCTGGTCTGCTCCCCGCACAGCTAGCTGACTGTGAGCTGGCTTTTGGAGCTTCTCCTAAGAGACTATAGCTTCCCCCTGAGAAAAGCTTCACTCTCCCTTGGTTTCTAAGAAACCCTTGAGATCAATCTGGATGCTTCTTCCACCTCTTATCCCAGCCTTTCACGTGGATCTGGGGGTAAGAGGCTTTGAGCTGGGCAAGGAAGACTGCAAAAGAACACCGGCATCTGACCTCTCTGCTAGCTCTTTCCTCCTTCCTCTCAATCTCCTAAATCCTAAAGAAGTGGATCTTATTTCTCTTTTAAATTTCTCTCTCTCAAAGCTCTTCCCAATTTACAGATTGTGATTCAATCCCAGGACCCACTGCAGGGAGAAAAACCCAATAAAGGATCACAAAATGGAGGCAGGAAAAATCTAGTGTATCCATTACAGATACACACACATTTCAGCATGTCGCCTGGCTAGGTGTGAGTCCAGGATTGAGATAAACTGAATTTTGCTGGCACTGTATCAAAAGGTAACTCCTCCATCCTGGTGCTATTTGGAGGCCAAGAAAAGGTATTATTTGGGGTTTTCTTATGAGTGTTTGACATTTTAGCTCCCTTCTTTTCTCAGTAATCAAAAGCATTTAAATTAAAAGGTCAATAAACTCTGAACAAACAAACAAAAGGAGAGGCAAATCACCCTGTCCCCACCATTGCTCCATTTTGGCACATAGAATATGATTGAACAGAACACTGTGTGCTAAGCACTTGCATGGAAACATCACTCCTTTCACCACCCAGAAGAAAGTGATTCAACAGTCCCAAATATCTTTGTTCCCAAATTGACTTGGTTTTAGCCTGAAGCTTCTCTATGTTCCTTTGATACTAACAAGTTCTATTTGGTAGTTCTTATCATATATTTTAAACATAAAACACATACCACCTTCACTAATTCCATAATTAATCATTAAAAACTAAAAATTATCTGACCATATGCAGGTCAAACCATATGAGACCTGACAAACTCAAACTGAATTAGTGAGACCTGAAATGCCTAAAGTAGTAGCATGCCATTTTCCTTTCATGCCTTTAAATTTTATCTCTTCTAATGCACTTTTCCCTGCACGTAAATAAATTTGTAGCCAAAGGATAACTATTATTTCACAGGTAATTTAGTGAGGCTTTTCAGAAACAAAAAGGAAGACGAAATATAAATAGAAAGTTAAACGTATTATCGTAAAGTGGAATCCTACAAAGAGAACAAAGATCAGAGAAACTATTGGAAACTTTATTTGAAGCAGAAAAATGTCATGCCATGGATGAAAGCCAGTGAGAAAGAGGAAAGGAAAGTTTAGGTAGTTATGAGCTTATATCTTAGCATAATCTTTAGCTTACTAGACATAATATTAAGTCTTTATCTAAATAAATATCTGTAATGCACAATTTGAAGAAGAGCCTTAATCTTTGAATAGTGGAATTTGATTCCTAAGAAGTTCTGGTCTATTTGTTAGAAGGAGGAAAGTCATGCTATGCAACATCTTTAACTGTAAAAGACAACTGCATTTTATGGTATGAATAGGTTCTGAAAGGATTTAACTAAAGAATCTATTATGAACATCTCTGGGCTATTATTTTATTTGCTGCTTTTCTGTTTTTCCTTTGGGGGCAGACTCTTAAAGTATTTAAGGGAGGGTTTGTTTTTCTTTTTTGTTGTTTTGTTTTTTTTTCATATAGCCTGTGTAAAATTAAGACATCTACATAATGCAAACTAATTGCTTTAGTTAGTTCGGGCTGCCATAACAAAATACCTTAAACTAAGTTTCTTAAACAATTGAAATTGCTTCCTCACAGTTCTAGAGGATGAAAAGTCCATGATCAAAGTCCAGAAGGATCAGCTTCTGGTGCAAATTCTCTTCTTAGATTTCTGATGGATGCCTTCTTGTTACTGGGTTCTCACGTGGCAGGAGAGACAGAAGGGAGAGAGAGTAAAAGAGTGATCATTTTATCAGATTAGGGTCTCACCTTAACTCATTTAGTCTCATTATCTCCTAAAGACTAGCTCTAGGGCCTCAACATACAAATCCTAGAGGAGGACACAATTATTAGTTGACAGCATTAATTAACCAATTAAGATTTTCAGAAATGATCTTTAGGATTATGTAATATATTCTTCTGACATTTCTCTTTCTTTTCTTTTTTTAGCTTTTTTATTTTTTATAATATTTATTAATATTTAATTTATTATGTTTACATGGATTCAAGTGTTCCACTGAATACAACTCACTCACCCTGTACCCGTGTCCCTTTTTCTACCCCCTTTGCCCTCCTTCCCCTAACTCCCTCCCCCCTTCCCTCTAAGATTTGCTGCTTTGTTATCTATATCTCTATAATTTCACTAATCCCTTTACCTTCTCTGATTCCATCTCCTCATTCACCTTCACACTGGTCCCTGTGCCCCACCTCTGCTTCTATTCTATTCCTCAGTTTACCTTGTTCATTAGATTCCACATATAAGTGAGATCATATGATATTTTTCTTTCCCTGCATGGCTTATTTCACTTAGCATAGTGATCTCCAGGTCCATCTATGCTGTCACAAAAGGTAAGATTTCCTTCTTTTTCATGGCTGCGTAGTATTCCATTGTGTATGTGTACCAATGTTTTTTAATCCACTTGTCCACTGACGGACACTTGAACTGTTTCCAGATCTTGGTTATTCTAAACTAGTGGTTCTCAACCTGTGGGTCGCGACCCCTGGGGGGGGGGGTCGAACGACCAAAACACAGGGGTCACCTAAAGCCATCAGAAAATACATATTTATTATACAATACAATATATGTATTTCTGCTGTTCTGAACAATGCTGCAATAAACATGGGGGTACATATCTTCTTTTGAATCAATGATTTGGTATTCTAGAATATATTCCTAAAAGTGGGATAGCTGAGTCAAAAGGCAGTTGCATTTTTAATTTTTTGAGGAAATCCCATATAGATCTCCACAGTGGCTGCACAAGTCTGCATTCCCACCAGCAGTGCAGGAGGGTTCCCTTGTCTCCACATCCTCACCAGCACTTACTGTATGTTGTTTTGTTAATGAGCACCATTCTATCAGGTGTGAGGTGGTATCTCATTGTGATTTTAATTTGCATTTCTCTGATAATTACTGACTTTGAACATTTTTTCATATGCCTATTGGCCATTTGTATGTCCTCTTTGGAGAATAGTCTATTCAGTTCTCTGGCCCATTTTTTGATTGGATTATTTACCTTCCTGGTGTTGATTCTTTTACAAATTCTTCATAAATTTTGGTTATTAACCCCTTATCAGACATATTGGCGAATATGCTCTCCCATTGTGTGGGTTGTCTTTTTATTTTGTTCATGGTGTCTTTTGCTTTACAAAAGCCTTTCAGTCTGATATAGTCTCATTTGTTCATCCTGTCCTTGATTTCTCTGGCCCATGGAGATAAATCAGCAAAAATATTGCTGTGAGAGATATTGGAGAGTTTACTGCCTATGTTTTCTTCCAAGATGTTTATGGTTTCATTACTTATATTTCAGTCTCTTATCCATTTTGAGTTTATTTTTGTAAATGGTGTAAGTTGGTGGTTTAGTTTCATCTTTTTGCATGTACCTGTCCAAATTTCCCAACACCATTTATTTAACAGACTGTCTTTACTCCATTGTATGCTCTTACCTCCTTTGTCAAATATCAACTGACCATAAAGCTGTGGATTTATTTCTGGGTTCTCTGTTCTGTTTCACTGATCTGGATGCCTGTTCTTATGCCAGTACCAAGCTGTTTTGAGTAAAATCGCCTTGTAGTATAACTTGATATCAGGAAGTGTGATACTTCCTACTTTATGCTTCATTTTCAAGATTGCTGAGGCTATTTGTGTTCTTTTTTGGTTCCATATAAATTTTTGGAATATTTATTCTATAACTTTGAAGTATACCATTGTCATTTTAATAGGAATCACATTGAATTTATAGATTTCTTTGGGTAATATAGACATTTTAATGATGTTTATTCTTCCTATTCATAAACACGGTATAGGCTTCCACTGTTTGTATCTTCCTTGATTCCTTTTATCAATGTTTATAACTTTACAAGTGCAAGTCCTTTACCTTCTTGGTTAAATTTACTTCTAACTACTTTAACTTTTTGTTGCAGTAATGAAGGAGATTGTTTCCTTAACTTTTCTTTCAGACAGTTTATTGTTGGTGTATGAAAATGCCATTGATTTCTGAATATTTACTTTATAACCTGCCACCGTGCCAAATTTATTTATCAGATCTAGCAGTTTTTTGACTGTGACTTTAGAGTTTTCTATGTACAGTATCATGTCATCAACAAATAATGATAGTTTTACTTCTTCTTTTTCAGTTTGAATGCCTTTTATTTCTTTTTCTTGTCTGATTGCTGTGGCTAGGACCTCCAGAACTATGTTGAATAAGAGTGGTAAAAGGGGGCACCCCAGCCTTGTTCCTGATCTTAAAAAGATTGCTTTTAATTTTTGCCCATTGAACATGATGTTGGCCGTGGGTTTGTCATAGATGGCCTTTATCATGTTGAGGTATGTTTCCTGTATTCCCACTTTGCTGAGAGTTTTGATCATGAATGGGTGCTGGATTTTATCAAATGCTTTTTCTCCATCTATTGATATTATCATGTGATTTTTATCCTTCCCTTTTGTTTATGTGGTGAATCAAATTGATTGAGGTATGAATATTGCACCAGCCTTGCCTTCCCAAAAATAAATCCCACTTGATCATGATGTATGATTTTTTTCATGTTTTGCTGGATTCAGTTTGCTAATATTTTCTTGAGAGTTTTAGCATCTAAGTTCATCAGAGATATTGGCCTATAGTTGCCTTTCTTTGTAGTGTCTTTGTAAATAGGTTTTGGAATGAGGATTATGCTCGCCTCATAAAAGGAGCTTGGAAGTCTTCCCTCCTCTTGAATTTTTTGAAATAACTTGAGAAGGATAGGTGTTAGTTCTTCTTTGAATATTTGGTAAAATTTGCCTGAGAAGCCATCTGGTCCAGGACTTTTGTTTGCTGGGCATGTTTTAATAAATATTTCAATTTAATTTGTTGTAATTGGTATGTTTAGGTTTTCTGATTCTTCCAGATTGAGTTTTGGAAGATTATATGTTTCTAGGAATTTATGCATTTTGCCTAGGTTGTCCAATATTGGACATACATATTTTTATACTGTTTTCTTACAATCTTTTGTATTTCTGTGGTATCAGTTGTTATTTCTCTGCTTTAATTTCTAAATTTATTTATTTAAGTCCTTTCTTTTTTTTCTTGATGACTCTGGTTAAAGGTTCATTGATCATGTTTACATTTTCAAAAAACCAGTTCTTGGGACTGACATGTGGTGGCGCAGTGGATAAAGCGTTGACCTGGAACGTTGAGGTTGCCAGTTCAAAACCCTGGGCTTGTCTGGTCAAGGCACATATGGGAGTTGATGCTTCTTGCTCTTCCCCCTTCTCTCTCTATCTCTGCCCCTCCTCTCCTCTCTAAAATGAGTCAATAAAATCTTTAAAAAAAACAGCTCTTGGTTTTATCGATCTTCTGTATTGTTATTTTAGCTACTATCTCATTTATTTCCTCTCTGATTTTTATAATTTCCTTCCTTTTACTTCCTCTGGGATTTATTTTTTGTTCTTTTTCTAGTTCTTTTAGATGCAGAGTTAAGTTTTTTATTTGAGCGTGTTCTTGCTTGTTAGGTCTGCCTGTAATGCTATGAACTTCCCTCTCAGAACTGCTTTTGCTGTGTCCCATAAATTTTGAGTTGTTGTATGTTCATTTTCATGTTTCAAGAACATTTTTCATTTCTTTCTTGACCTCATTGTTAACCCATTTATTATTTAATAACATGCTATTTAGCCTCCAAGTGAGTGAATGTTTTTCAGTTTTTCTATTGTATTTGATTTCTTGTTTCATGCCGTTGTGATCAGAGAAGATGCTTGATATGATTTCAATCTTCTTAAATTTATTGAGTCTCATTTTGTGTCCTGACATGTGGTCTATCCTAGAGAATGTACCATGAGCACTTGAAAAGAATGTATATTCTTCTGCTTTGAGGTGAAAGGTTCTGAAGGTATCTATTAAATTCAGCTGATCTAGGGTGCCATTTAAGTTTCTTGTTAATATTCTGTCTGGAGGATCTACCTCTTGATGTTAGTGGGGTATTAAAATCCTCTACTATTATAGTATTGCTGTTGATCATACCTTTTATGTCCATCAAAATCTGCTTCATATATTTAGGTGCTTCTATATTAGGCACATAGATATTTACAATGGTTATATCCTCCTGTTGGATTGCTCCCTTTATCATTATGTAGTGACCTTCTTTATCCCTTATTATTCCTTTATTTTAAAGTCAATTTTGTCATATGTAAGTATTGCTATCCCTGCTTTTTTTTTTCATTTCCATTTGTTTGAAATACTTTTTTCCATCCCTTCACTTTTAGTCTATGTGTATCTTTTGTTCTGAGGTGGGTCTCTTGTAGACAGCATATGTACAGGTCCTGTTTTCTTATCCATGCAGCTACCATATGTCTTTTGATTAAAGCACTTAGTTCATTTACATTTAAGGTTATTATTGATATGTAGTTGCTTATTGCCACTTGTTTCTTTAAATCTACAATATTCCTTTTTTCAAATTATTTTTTTCTTTTGCTCTTCTTACAGCAGGCCCCTTAAAATTTCTTGCAGTATTGGTTTGGTTGTAATGAATTCCTTGAGGGTTTTGTTTTCTGTTTTTGTCTGGGAAGCTTTTTATTTCTCCTTCAGTTTTAAATGATAGCCTTGCTGGATAAAGAAGTCTTGGTTGTAGGTTCTTGTTTTGCATCACTTTGAATATTTCTTGCCAATCCCTTCTGCCCTCAAGAATTCCTGTTGAGATGTCAGATGTCATACTTATGGGAGCTCCTCTGTAGGGAATTAACTGCTTTTCTCTTGCAGCTTTTAGTATTCTTTCTTTGTCTCTTAACTTTGACACTTTAATTATGATGTGTCTTGCTGTAGGCCTCCTTGGGTTCCTCTTTAATGGAATGCTCTGTGCTTCTTGAACTTGTGTATTTTTTTCCTTCATCAATTTAGGGAAATTTTCAGCTATGATTTTTTATTATTATTATTCATTTTAGAGAAGGGGGAGAAAGAGAGAGAAGAGAGAGAGAAGGGGGAGGAGCAGGAAGCATCAACTCTCATATGTGCCTTGACTAGGCAAGCCCAGGGTTTTGAACTGGCGACCTCAGCATTCCAGTTTTATCCACTGTGCCACCACAAGTCAGGCAGCTATGATTTTTTTAAACAGTATTCTCTATTCCTTGTTCATTCCTCTTCTCCTTCAGGAACCTCTATGATACAGATGTTGTTTTTCTTCATGTTGTCACAGAGTTCTCTTAGTTTCCTCAGACTTTTTGAGCCTCTTTTCATTTTGCTGCTCTGCTTCTGTACTTTTATCTTGTGCTCTAAATCACTGATTTGATCTTCTGCTTCATCCAGCCTGCTATTAATTCCTTCTAGTGCAGTCTTCATTTCTGATATTGTATTTGTCATTTCTAACTGGCTCTTTTTTTTTATTTCAATGTCCTTTTTGAAGTTTGCCATCTCTTTATTTAAGTGCTCATTATGTCCTTCCATTTTTGCTCTAAGATCCTTGAGCATCCTAAAAATTATTATTTTAAGACTCTGCATCTGGTGTTTTGGTTACTTCCATCTCATTCAGTTCCTTTCCTGGGGATTTCTCATGTTGAGTCATTTGGGTCACATTTCTCTGTCTGCCTATTTTGACTGTGTATAGACACACTGTCTGACTTTGAAATTCTTCTGTGGTTTTTATGAAGAAGATGGGCTCGATGGTACTGTCCTCCAGGCCATTTGTATTCCTGGTTCTAGGAATACTTCTTGAGGGTACTATTTTTCCTCTTGTTGTATGTGAGTATTACATGCAGTTGGTCCATTTGTGGGTATGGTTATCCCTTCAGGCTGGCTGGCTCTAAAGGTCAACCTTGATTATGTGTATTACTCACTGTGCAATCTGTCCTGTTGGATGTGTTTATTCTCCACAGTGTCTGGTGCCTGCAAGACTCCACCTTTGGGTGCGCTGCTTTGGTAGGTAGTTGAGTTTAGGGTTGGTGCCATCTGCCCCTCATACCAGTAGTTTTGGCTCTAGTTCTTCTTGGGTTGACATCAGCTATTGTTATTAACCTTCTGTGGGCTACCATTCTATAGCTACTGCACTTCTCACTGTTTGTGTCTGCGTTTTCTTTGTCTGGGTACCATGAGAGGGCCAACCTTTGTATACAGATCAGCTTCCTCTTGCTTAGAGATGACAGCAGCTCCATAAAAGCCCCAAGGTCTTTAAGATTTGTCTCCACTTTTCAGCTTCTCCTCTTCTTGTAGCTGCCTGGTTTTCCCCCAGAGTCTTCTGTAGAAAGACTGTCAAGTGGGCTCAGATTGGCCTCACCCAACCAACCCCTGTACAGGTTGCACACTTGGTGGGTTAGAGCAGATAACATTGTGGGGAAAAAAACATTTGTGGGACCCCATACTTCAGGAGACTCTTGGTCAGGAGCTCAGTACAGGGAATGTGGCCCCTACTCCAGAGCTTGATCCCTCAGCCACTGCTATATATTCAAATTTTATTCCTCCCCAACAAGTTGAGCAGCAGATTCAGACCAAGTGTGGCCGACTGTCCCCTCTGCAGAAGTTCTTGCACCTCAAGGTGTTCCTGCAGTCTCAGGGAGGAAGACTGAGAGAGTCCTCTCCTGGGGCTGACTGTGCCCCTCCCAAAGGCAACTAAGCCCCTTAACCAGATCCAACAATAAACTCACAGGGACCCACACTTTAAATGTCCATGCTCCAAGCCTCTTTCCCTTCCCCTGTAGAATCTAGTCTACCAGGACAGAATATCCAGTGCCCAGGCTGGTTTATTGTGAAGCTCCACCTTATGCAATGCACCTGAACTGCTGTGCTGGTGCTGATCAAAAAGTGTGTTGAACTCACCCCAGCTGAGCACTGTGTGCAGAGCTTTTCTTAGGATACCACTCTATCAAGGGTTGTTAGGTCCTAAATTGATACTTTCCACAGCTGGCCCCTGGATGTGCCAACCCTGGGCCTCCCAAACAGAAACCTAGGGCTTACCAGTGGGAGACACTGCCCATGACTGGTCCTCAGCAAACTTCTTGAAGCTACAAACAATTCAGAGTTTGTGGCTGCCTTTGCTGGGTCCAGGTGTACATGAAAATACCAAGCTGCACTCCTCGGCTGGCATATACCCACTCTGATCCTGTGGGAAAGTTCGCTCAAATGGCCAAGTTTCCCTGAGTCTCATCTTGTGTAGCCTGTCTTCTGGCTGCTTGTTGGGCTCAGCCACTGAAAAAACCTAGAGACTGTGGCAACACAGCAATTAGGAAGGGTAGTGGGTGTGACTCCACCCCTTGGCCCCAGGTGTCAATCTGCCCAAACCTTTTTCACAGAACTCAGTAGGGTGTGGCCTCTGAGACCCAAAGGTGTGGTATGCATGCCCACAGTTTCAATTGAGTCTCTTGTGAAGTGGAAGCACCAAAGACTCAGGAGAGTGTGTGTGTGTGGGGGGGGGGGGGATGCTCTGGTCTCAACACCAGAAAGCTGAGTCACTGATGCACCCCTGCCTCCTGGCCTCTCAGAGTGACCTATCACCATGACTCCCAAGGGCAGAGCAGCTGCTTTCCCCCAGGCTGATGCCACTCAGAGGGGATTGCTCAACCCAAGAAAGATGATGACTGCAGTACTGGAGACTGACTCAGCACAGGGGTTCCAGTGGCCATCCCCCACAGTGGCTCTCCCTGGCCTCCAACTTAAACTCTCCTCCTGTAACTCTAGTCCTCTCAGCTCTCCCCCACCAAAGCCCCGGGCAAGTGACTGTGAATGAGGTTTTCTGTGCAGGTCCTTTAAAACAGAGTCTACATCTGAAAACTGTCTCTTGCTCACAGACCGAAACCCGTCTTTTTCCACAGCTAAATGCTGTTTGGGTGCCTCTTCTAGGCTCTGGTGCTCTAGGCTGCAGTTCCAGTCCTGGGGCTGAGGACCCACACCTCTCAGGGCAACCCACCCCACATTGAGAGTCCCTTCAAACCCACAGCTGCTGCTTGCTCCTGGGAGCCTTTTCTGCATCTCCGCCCTTCCTACCAGTCTTGGTGTGGCTTCTTCTGTGACCCTTGGTTATAGATTCCTCTTAGCTTTGTCCAAAGTTGGTTTTTCAAGATGACTGTTCTTAAATTAAGTTGTAATCCAATTTGGTCCTAGGATGTGGCAGTTGGAACATCAGCTTACCCTGTTGCCATCTTTCCTCCCCTGATACTTCTTGATCTAACTAAAAATTAAATAAATAAATGTTTAAAAAAATAATAAGATTTAGATGGTCAATACTGTCTAGACTAAAAATAAAAAAGTTTAAATTGTGTAGTCCTGCTGATTACCCCAAGAAGTTGGGAAGCAAATACTAGTAACTTTCTAAACTTGAATTATTTGTTCCCAAATGTTTGAGACAATGATCATTAGTTTTCAGGTCCTTGCTGGTATAATCATGAGTTCTTCACATCTGAAAGCTGAATGTCAAAGTATGCGGGGGTTTTTTCCTCTGCCATGTTTTTAATCAAATGTTAAATCTACTATGTCTTAACAAAACCCTACTGGGTTTATCTTAACCTTTTATCCTAACAACAGGAATCATTTCTCCTCACCATGAAGTCCGTTGGACTTTTGGAGGTGCCAGTGATTATCAAAGCCACAGAGTGAAACAATGAACTGGCAGAAAACATGTTATGAAATTCTTTTCTTAAATTCACTAATAAAACATGACCAATAAAAACAAATTCATGTTGCTTTTTTCCCCCTTATTCATACTTTGACTTTTACATTCTCCTTTTGATCTTTGCATCTAGGACTAAACAACATTAGATTTGACTTTTAGAATTTATAAGCTATTTTCTAAACTATCTGAAACAAAGAGCAGTTATTTTCCTATTGTGGTTTAGTATCTATTTGCTGAGAGTAACAGATGCCAGAAAGTAATGCACCTGGCCTTTCTGCCTTCTGCATGCCAAGCCCTGAACAAATTTATGTAACAAATTGAAGTTTTCCATGAAGCAATTATTTCTGTAGCATATTTGAAGATGTGAGTTAAAAATTTAAAACTGTGCTGTAGGATATCAAATATTTTACCAATTAAGAACAAATTTTTGATTGAATTTCTGACCATATAAAAGTTCAATTTTAAGCAATATTATGAAAACATAATTTCTTTTTAAATATTGTTATTGATCGTCCATAAAAACAAAGGACAAATATAAAATACTTTAAATCCCACCATTAGCCATCAAAATGACATTCTCTCTATTTGTTTTAATGCTTCTGGAAAAAATTCAGAATATCAGATTTAGATTTTTTATTTTCTTGCAACCACACATCTCCTGGGGGCGCACTGACAAGCATTATCACTGTTAAACAAAAAGATAGAGGGAAGAGAAAGGGCTTAGATAATCAACCTTTTCCAACTGATAGGACTGTCAGCCATCTAACAGTACACGGCAAATCGGAACAGTAAAAAACAAAGGACAGGGAAGCAATCCAGTGCCAATTTATTGTTGTACCTTTGATGGGTTAACTATTTCCTCTATAAAATCTTTTTAATTGGTTTTATTTTGCTTCATGTACATAAATGTTTTAAAGATAGTTTTTTGTGTTAGCCTGTTATGTTGTTTATTTCTTTACAGTTTTTTTTAAAACCATTAACCCAAGCCCACCAGCTCCTAACTCAAATTTTTACACACCCTTGAGGAAGAGATATAACACTTCTACATGTTTTCTCTGAACATTTTCTCTTATAATATGTGTTAAGTTGCTGGAGTAGAGAAAAGAAGAGCTGGTGCTCTTAGGATCCAGGCAAAAAAATCTATGTTTCTGGGGAATGTGTAAAAGCATAAGCTATCTGCTTCTGAGGAGTGAGTAGGATCTCCCTTGTCTCCAGCACATAGACATGGATGTGTAGAAAGAGAAGAACAAAATTGTTCTGCCCATAAAACAAGAGTCAAATAGAAATACTGTAAACTTCAAAAGCACAATATCAGAAATGAAGAATTTCTTTGACATGCTTATCAACATACTAGACACAACTGTGAGAATAAAAAACATCTGTGAACTTGAAGATGGGTCCGTAGAAATTATCTAAGCTAAAAGAGAAAGCATATTGTATATGTCAGAGGTGGAAGACAGTATTAAATATACTAATGTATGTGGCATTTGAGTCCCAGAAGAAGAAAAAAAGTGAATAGAAGAAATATTTAAAGACAACTGCATTACAAAGAACAACAAAGATAAAAAAAATACGACCTGTGGTGGCGCAGTGGATAAAGCGTAGACCTGAAAATGCTGAGGTCGCCAGTTCGAAACCCTGGGCTCGCCTGATCAAGGCACATATGGGAGTTAATGCTTCCAGCTCCTCTCCCCTTCTTTCTCTCTCTGTCTCTCCTCTCTCTCTCTCTGTCTCTCCCTCTCCTCTCTAAAAATGAATAAATAAAAAAATTAATTAATTAAAAAATACATCACACTTCTCTTCAAAAACTATACAAACTGAAAGACAATGAAATGATATTTTTAAAATAGTGATGGGGGAAATAGTCTCCACAGAATTGTATACCTAGTTAAAGAACATTTTTGAAGTTAAAATAAAATAGATTATTTTTCAGACTAAAAACTAAGAATTCATTGCCACCAGACCAGCACTTCAAGAAATGTTAAAGGGAAGTCCTCATTCAGCAGGAGTATGAAACTAGATGGAAATTACATTTATACAAAGAAATGAAGAGTGCCAGAAATAGTAAAAATGAAGGTAAACATTAATTTAATTTTTATTTCAGTGACTGTGAAGAGATAAAAGATTGTCCCAACCAAAAATTGTAATAATTGTTTGTAGGGTTTATATCATATGCAGAAGTAAAATATATGACAAAGATAATGTAAAAACTAAAATGGAGTAAATATAATAAACTATATTTTAAGGTAAATGATGTGTTATATATGTGTGTGTGTGTGTGTGTGTGTGTGTGTGTGTTGCCATATATATATATGGCAAACCCTAGACCAGGGGTCTCCAAACTACGGCCCACGAGCGGCATGCGGCCCTCTGAGGCCATTTATCCGGCCCCCGCCGCACTTCTGGAAGGGGCACCACTTTCATTGGTGGTCAGTGAGAGAAGCATAATTCCCATTGAAATACGGGTCAGTTTGTTGATTTAAATTTACTTGTTCTTTATTTAAATATTGTATTTGTTCCCGTTTTTTTTTTTTTTACTTTAAAATAAGATATGTGCATTGTGCACAGGGATTTGTTCATAGTATTTTTTATAGTCCGGCCCTCCAACAGTCTGAGGGACAGTGAACTGGCCCCCTGTGTAAAAAGTTTGGGGACCCCTGCCCTAGACCAATCACTTAAAAAAAAGACAGGTAGAGAAAATAAGCCAATAAAGAAGATAAAATGAAATCATAAAAAATAACCAATTAGTCCAAAACAGAGCAGTGAAAGAAGTACAGGAGAAAAAACTGATAGGACAATAGAAAACAAATAATAAGAAAGGAGATACATAACAATACTATCATTAAACTAATAATTACATTAAGTGGTCTAAACTAATAAACAAAATAGAAACAAACTCATAGATATGAAGAACAAATTGACAGTTATCAGAGGGGATGGGCATGCCGGGTGGATCCCAGTCGGGCGCATGTGGGAGTCTGTCTGACTGCCTCCCCGTTTCCAGCTTTGGAAAAATGCAAAAATAAATAAATAAATAAAAATAAAAGATAAATAAAAATAAACACTTCAATTAAAAGGTCGATATTGTCGAGTTGGCTAAAAAAGAAATAACTAACTGTATGTTGTCTGCAAGAAACTTTTTTGATTACAGTTAGAAATAAGTTAGAAGTAATAGGAAGGAAAAATATATACTGTTAAATATTGATTACAACAAAGTTAGGATATTAAAATTATATCAAAATAAACTTCAGAATAAGAAAAAATATTAACATAAAAAAGACATTACATAATGATATAAAAGTCAATTCATCAAGAAGATATTAATCTTAAAAGTACATACATCAGTCTGACCAGGCGGTGGCGCAGTGGATAGAGCATTGTACTGGGACGCTGAGGACCCAGGTTTGAAACCCCAAGGTTGCCAGCTTGAACTTGGGCTCATCTGGTTTGAGCTAGGCTCACCATCTTGAGCCTAAGGTCACTGGCTTGAGCAAGAGGTCACTCGCTTTGCTGTAGCACCCCCCCCCAAGGTACATTTGAGAAAGCAATCAATAAACAACTAAGGTGCCAAAACAAAGAATTGATGCTTCTCATCTCTCTCCCTTCCTGTCTGTCCATCCCTCTCCCTGTCTCTGTCTCTGTAACAACAACAAAAAAAGGATGTACATCAAATGACAGAATTCTGAAATATAAAAATCCAATATTGATCAAATTCAAAGAAGGCATAGAGAAATTTGTGATTGATGACTTGAACACTTTTCTGAATCATTGTTAGTACAAGAGAGAATATCAGTAAAAAATAGAAAATTGCAACAGCACTATACATCAACTTATCCTAATTGACAGTCACATAACAAACACTCCACCTAAAAACAGAAGAATATACAGTTGGCTTTCAAAAAACACAGGTTTTAACAGCACTAGTCTACTTACACACAGATATTTTTAATAAGTACTGTAAATGTATTTTCTTTATGATTTTTAATAACATTTTCTTTCCTTTAGCTTACTTTATTGTAAGGACATAGTATATTATGTGTTAATCGACTGTGTTATTGATAAGGTTTCTGGTCAACAGTAGACTATTAGTAGTTAAATTTAAGGAAATCAAAAGGTTACAGACTTTTGACAGTGTGGGGCTCAGCTCCCTGAACCTCACATTGTTCTTGGGTCCACTGTGTACTCTTTTCAAACATCCATGCAATGTTCACAAAGATGTACTAGGATGACATAAAGCATATATCAACAATTTAGAATTTAAGTCATAAAAAAGTATGTTTTATGACCCCAATGGAAGGCTAAAAAGTCAGTATCTGAGAGCTGCCTAGAAACTTCCCAAATGTTTACAATTTAAGCAACACTTCTAAGTAACTATGGGCCAATGAAGAAATCATAAAAGAAATTATAAAATAGTTGGCATTAAATAAAAATGAAAACACAATATATTATATTAAGAGTTGTGGAATGAAGCGAAAGCGATACCTAAAGGGTAATTGCTAACATTAAATGCTTAAATTGAAAACAAAACAAACAAACACAAAACAACCAAGGACTCAAAACAATAATTTCCATTTCCACCTAAAAACACTAAAATAGAAGACCAAATTGAACACAAAACAAGAAAAATGAGGTAATAAAACAACCCACAATATATTTATAAGGTATCTGTGGTAATATAGACTTTGATTTAAATTATTTATTTTATTCTCAAATGTAGGTTTTATTTATGATTAGCAATCAAAACATCGACAGGCAAAACAGAATTGGCAAAATTTTTATAAGTTGGACTTTCTCATATGATACATTTTTGTTGGGATGAAAATGTATCTTAAATATTGCTTTACCAACTGTATTTACAAGGTTAAAATTGTTTACTTCCCTTTGGAAAGTAAACCTTCATAAAGCCTTCAAAATGTTACAAATAGACCAGTTTTCCTCACATATATATTATTTTGAGATTTGGATTCTTCCAAAGAGAAACAAAAGCTGTACAATTTTAAATCAGTTATTTAATAAATTCTAATACTTATGCAGTATGATAGCATTTAGCTCTAAGATAAGATCCAACTGAAGTTCCAAATTCAAATTTATAGTTATTTTTAGCTTCTAAAAGGCCAAATACAAGGTGATGAAAGAAGGTTTGATTTTTAGTGGTGGGCACACTACGCAATATACAGATGTATCATAGAATTGTATACAAAAACCTATATAATCTTATTAACCAAAGTCAGCACAATAAATTTAGTTAAGAAATAATACCTTTCCTTCAAAAAAAACAAATGACTATTCTATTTAGACTTTGTTCTGATTTATTAAAAAAAACCAGCTATATAAATAAACACAAGTTTTAATTCAATATATTTATTACTAGAAAATAATTTTGTCTTGACTAAAAATTAGTTAATCTGGTTCAAATATTTGGCATGTAAAAATAAAAGCTTTACTAAATACATATTGATTAACATAATTTTCCTGGCAATGTAAACTTTCTTCTTTGCGTTAATTAATTTCTAGTACCTCTGTTTAACCCAAAGCAATAGACTAACATGAATGGTTAAAAATTATTATAGCATCTATTAATGACAGATGTTTAGACCATAAAAAATTGCTTGCTTCAACCTGTCCTCCTTATGGAATTAACTAATATATTGGAGAATACTCCAATATAGGATTCTTCTTATTTAGCTCATTAAGAAATATAGTTGCAAGAATATCAGGTTTGTGTCATTCTCAATTTAGTTAGCATCCATGATACATACTCTACTTTTTATCATTAATAACTAATGAGTTATTATAACAGCCAACATTTGTTAAACTGTGCTTGTAAACAAGGTTATTTGATTCTCTAGCTGCAAAAGCTTTTAAAAAAGTAAGTTTCAGGAGCTGGAAAAAGAGAAAATATAAGAAAACATTAATCCAACCTTTCTAAACAGCAGTGTGCACTGAATATCAGACTAGACCATTCATAAAAGTTTCCTGCAAGATGCAACAAAGAGAGAAGCAGAGTGATTAAATTAAATGAGGAAAGACCAAAGAAAGAATACAGAAATCAAAGAATTTTAATTTAGAAGTGTATTTGTAAATAATGAAAATTTGAAATGATTAAGACTTTGATTTCATTATTGATTCAGTCTGATTCCACATCTTAAAATGTTACATTACCTGTTTAAAGGACAGTTATTTTTATTACATGCTTGACTGTCATTGAAGATATATGTTGACCAAATTTTCTGTTCTTGACCTTTTCTTTTCATCTAGTCTATAAATTCAAGAAAAATTCAACAAACAGATACTAAATGTTAAACATTTTTTAGCACCAGTTTTAAAATGATATAAGATCATTTACAGTTACAGAACCAGACATTTTTAACTGATCAGTTTTACGTTCCTCAGTTCCGATAAGCTATACCACCAGTCGTTGTTTAAAGGTGTCTAATGTTATCAAAGACAAAAGCCAAAAGTATTCCAGAGTGAGGTAGACCAGACAAACATTCTATGTTACCTCTTATTCCTTCCCATGTATGGGATACCATGCTAAGTTATTCTTGATGGAAATATTATATTATATTTACTCTAACACAATACAAAAAAAAGGCAATATCCCTTCTTTTTATGGAATGGTTTTTATATAATTTCTTTTCAACTGTTCAACAAATACAAAATGTTGATTAATAATTTATTAGGTTTGGATGTTCATTCAACATTGAGGGTTATAGAAGTTACATGCAAAGAGCATGATTTTCAGAGAGTCACAAGTACAGAGATACGCACTTCTGCTTAAAGAGTCTAGCCTTGTCAAGAAGGGCAGCATAAACAAGTTTATCCAAATAACCTAGAAACTCATATATTATTATTAAGATGCTTTGAAAGAGTTCCAGAGTGATGTCAGAGGAATGGTGGTATGAGAGTTTCCCCTGATCTCTCCCATTAAAGTTACAATGTGAATAGTTAAAATTCAACAAAGTATTCCGTGCTCAACATACAAACACATCTGAGTGATCATTGAAACCTCTGAAGGTGGACGAGTCAGAGTCAGGGGAGAGGAGGGAAGGGAGAAGAGTGAAATGGGTGCACTGGATACAGGCCAGCGGAGTTGGGGGGAGGTGTTCACTGAGGGTCCTGGGAGAGAGGAGGAATTAGGACGCTACCTGCACTCCCTTCAGCTGGGAGGAGCAGAGAAGTACAATGTGTGAGCCCTCCTACCGGCGTGGCTGCTACATGCTGCAGCTGAACCCAGTGACCTGGGCAGAAACAAGTCAGAGCTGTGGCCTTGGTTGTTTGGCGGTCACCATTGTCAGGCCGATAAACAGAGCCACAGAGCTTGGCTACCGCCTCCCAGCCTCCCAGAGGAAGCAGCAGGCCCCAGAAAAAGCTGAGGCAGTGAGTATCTGGCCAGAGCACATTATCTGCAACCCTGAGAACTGAAGTGACAGAAGTAATTTTTTCTCTGAGCAGCAGGAGCAACCTGTGGCTGATCTCACTGAAAGGGGCAGAGATACAGAGGTGAGGCAGCTGAGGTCTGGCAGCCACAAGTTGACCAGCCAGCCTCTCCTAGATCACCCCACTCCCAGCCATCATGGCTGCAGTGTTAGCAGTGTCTGGTTGCAGGGAACTGCTGGGATTTCACAGGCTTGTTGCCCACCACACAGTTCCACAGGGTTGGTGCCCTAAGACTCAGGAGGCCTGGTTGGTCACAGAGGAGATGTTCCCCTCCTTAGGGAAATGCAGGGTATTTGCCACTGCTCTAAGAAACCCAAGAGAAACTAAAAACTTATGCTTCGGCCCTGCCTACTGGAAAACAAAAGACTTCTTATTAACCTACCAAATAGCGAAGTGCTACACATTTAAATTTTTTTTAAAAAGGAAAAGAAAAACCAAACTCATTCTCACAGATGCCTAGACAGAAAAAAGTATTCGTCAAATACCATGAACAACCTAGGTAACGAGGCACTCAGAAAGAAAATTTAAAATCTCCAGAAAATAAATTTAAGTACATAAAAATACATTGTTTAAAAGACAGAGAAGTAAAAATTGCAGGTCTGATAAAAAATGAGATGCCAAAGAAAAACATTTTGGCAGTTTAATGAACTCAGAACTAAAACCAACAAACAAAAGAAATATTTTACCACTAAGATTGAAACTTTAAAAAGGAACCAAATAAAAGTTCTGGAGGCTTTAGAATATTCTGGGTCAAATAGGACCCATGGAGCAGAATCCAGTTGATGTTTATCCACAAAGTGAAAAGAAGGAGGAAAACACATGTATATGTGTGTATAGCTTAATATGGCCAGATATTTTTATTATACAGTATTATCTAACTTAGCCCTTACTACCGTCTTATTGGAATTACTTGTATCTCCACATAACTCAGCTTATATAAATATATGAGCTTTGAGAACTCATTTCTCTAATATGTACCAATAGGACTGACTAGATCATCTCAAACTTTCCATACAGTTCAAAAAGCCCATTATTCTGATATTAGAAAAATTATCTGTATAAGTAAAGATAATGCATGTAAATTTCCAAAACAGAATTGGTCATATGATTTAACAGTCATTAAAAAGACAGGCTTCAAGGATATTTGGGTAAGAACTGCAGTCCTAAAAACATGAAATTAGTTCCTTGGACGATGAATGAAGGATGAAATAATCAGACAGGAAAGACCTGGGAAAAGGCCCTAAGAGATTTGGGGGGAAATCTGAATAGCCATCCAAACTAATCAAGTTTTATCCAAACCAAATACCCAAACATTTTGAAGTTTGCCAGTTACTAATCAAAACCCCACTAAGCACTTAGTATCTCAGACAGTTTTAAATAACATCAAACCAAATGTCATATAATATATCGAGTAAAGCCAAATCTGGATTTTGTCTTAGTGCTACACACACACACACACACATACACACACACATATTTGTCTGAAGTAGCACTAGTTAAATAAAAATTGAAGGTAATTTTAATTACTCTTATTTTATTTTACTCTTTAAAAACCATCCAGTATTTTTTAAGGGATTAAGAAACCCAGCTTTCTGTAAAAATGGAATTATTAATAATAACTATCTAGAAAATTAGTTATGACTTTGCAAATATTATTTAACACTCTATTGCAAATATACTGTAAAAAATTAAGAATTACTAATGATGAAATAAAAGCCTTAATTGTTCAAAGTTATTTTTAGTAATACTCAACAAATTTTGAACCTAAAATAAATTAATAGCATTTTCTTCTTAATGCTTTTAATTATAAAATTATAACTATTTTGTCATAATTATAGCTGCAGTATCAATCATCTTTCTGCAACTACGGTATAAATCTGCTTGTTAGCCAATTTTCTTTAAAAGGATCCTCAAAAATCTCAACAAAATAATGAAAGTATTACAATTTAATCTTCACATATTTTATTGATATAATTTGACATGAAATAAGTATATTACCACAAAATTCTACTACCGTCATTTTTTCCACTTTTAATCAACTTTCTTCTTCTTCTTTTCCTTGAAATAAAATTAATGAAATGCCAAAATGTAAAAACATTCAGTTATGCTGATGGAAAATTCTGAGTTTTACTGAAATGCACATGTTTTCTCTTTTCCCAATGCAAGACCCATGTGCATATTATGTTAAAATGAAAAAAAATGAGAGAATCATTGCATATGTGTGTGCATGTGTCTAAACTTTTAGAAAGGAAAAAGTGTGAGGTCAGTAGGCAATGGGGAAGGTCACATGAGGAACCAGACCCAAGAACTTTGGCTAGAACCACCCACACCCATGCTCTCCAAGAGAAACTTCCTAGGAATCCTTTGAAAAAGAGAGACTGTCTTGCCAGCCAATGAAATTTTGCCATGTCATATTAGCTCCACAGCCCTAATGACCCTTTAAATTTCCCCCACGTGGTTGCCTCCATGTGACTTCTCTGGCCCCTCTCCCCTGGACCAGAGAACCTCGTTGGGCCCGGATACGCTGTACTACATAAAGCTTTTGTTATTCCACACTCAGTAAGTACATCCTTCTTTCTTCCTCGGAGGGGAAATACCTTACAAAAAGCATTTGGAATTTTGAGAAGGTGGCCATGTCACTGTCTTCTTTTTTCTCAAGGGGCACCTGCCAGGATGTGGAAGATGACAAAACCAGATGGCATGCTCTGTAGCCTCTCACTTATTATATTTTTCTATTTGAATTCTCTACATAGTATTTATTCAATATTTTCTTGTTTAGTTAATTATTACGTGCTGGTTGGGTGGGTGATTTCTACCTGCCTCTATTAGTATATAAGGTTTACCATATATCTTCAGTGATTGGAAAATAGTTGGTCTTCATTGGCAATAAGTGAATGCATTTATAACCACCAACAAAATTGAGAACCATGAGATTTCTAAATATGTATAGAGGAAAATGAATAAACTAAAAGAGTCAAGACAGAAAGTTTTAAATAAAGAAATAAAAAGAAAATTATGGCAAAAACACACCATAGAAGAAATATAAGCAAGTATTTCAGCTACTGTATTTTAATAACTATAAAGATTGCTTTCTCCTATCAAAAGATAGATAATCAAGCTGTTTTTTAAAGCACCTTTTCATTGTTCTCAAAAACTATATTTAAAACAGTGACAATAAAATTTAAAATAAAAGAATGGGTAGATCCAAACAAAATAAAAATAAGATTAGATATGTAATCTTAGATATTAATAATTAAATAATTAATATTGGATAAAGAGAAATTTAAAAGTATTGATGCTGAACTAGAAAAACAGACATTATAACATATTGGAAAATGATAATGCATTGAGAAGATAGAAGTGTAATAATTATTTATGTTGAGATGATCATATACTGTCTGTCCTCTACTATATTGACATAGTATATTATATTAATTGACTTTTCTATGTTTAACCAACCTTGTATTATTGGTAGAAAATGTGGCCAATCTGACAATCACAGAAGGTACTAGAACTAGAAAGACCTACTATGAAAGTTTTTACCAGTTCAGATTAAATTATGGCTGTATTTTATTCTCTCTTAAAGAATAAGCACTTTATGGTTATTAAACTCTAAAATAAGAAAATAAAAAAAATTCTTGATTATATATTACTAAACTAGCAAACCTTCATTCTAAAATTAAAGATAATTCAAGAAAGAAGGGAGATAAGAAAGGAAAAAGAAAGAGAGAGGGAGGAATCAAATAAGATAGGAAGGGGGCGCTGCCAGAAAATTAGACATCGAGTTTTTAAAAAACTGCCAAACTCTTAATAATTGGGCTTATTATTTCACATTCTCAGCAACTATGCATGAGGATTTTGACTTCTCCACACCCCCATCCACACTTGTCATTGTCCTTATTTTTTATTGCAGCCACAATGAATGTAGGGTGATATCTCATGGCACCTTTGATTTACATTTAACTAATAATTAATGATTTTGAGTATTTTTTATGTGCTTATTGGAAATTTTTGTATTCTTTTGGAGAAAACCCTTTTCCAATTTTTAATTGAATTTTACTTTTTGTATTGTTGAGTTGTAAATTTCTTTATATATTATGGATACTAGTCTTAATGAAACTCAATTCCTTTATTTTGTTGTTACTGTGCTTTGGTATCATATCTAATAAACAATTTTCAATACAAAGTGGTAAATATTTATGCCTTTATTTCCTTCTAAAGTTTTATCACTTCAGTTTTTACATTCAGGTTTATGAAGCATATTGAGTTAATTTTTGTATATAATCTAATGTAGGAGTAAAACTTCATTATTTTGCAAGTGGATACCAGTTGTTCCTCACAATATGTAAAATAAAATAAAAAAGACTTTTCTCATAACACTGAGTTGTCCCATCACCTTTTACAAAAGCAATTGACTATAAATTTAAGTATTTATTTCTGGACCCTTTGTTCTACAGTGTGTTCATAAAGTCATGGTGCACTTTTGACCGGTCACAGGAAAGCAACAAAAGATGATAGAAATGTGAAATCTGCACCAAATAAAAGGAAAACTCTCCCAGTTTCATACCTATTCAGTGCAGTTCCATGTGGGCTCATGCACAGACTTTTTAGGGCTCCTTAGGTAGCTATCCCGTATAGCCTCTACAGACTCGTCACTGACTGATGGCCTACCAGAGCGGGGTTTCTCCACCAACCTGCCGGTTTCCTTCAACTGCTTATCCCAGAGTAATGTTATTCCTATGTGGTGGCGCTTCATTATAAATGCACTGTTATTCACATTGCACTTTGGTCATGGATTCGAATTCAGCGAGCCACAGAACACACTGAACTTTCCTCTGTACGGTCCACATCTCGACTGGCATGGCCGTGGGCTGCTCCGCTGTATACACGATGTTACGTCATCATCTGCACATGCACACATGCTGCCACATCATCCTACAGAAACTGGTAGGGTTTTCCTTTTATTTGGTGCAGATTTCACATTTCTAACGTCTTTTTTTGCTTTCCTGTGAGCAGTCAAAAGTGCACCATGACTTTACGGACACACTGTATTTCATTAATCAGTATGTCTATACTTATGCCAGTACTACACTGTTTTAATTATTGTTACTTTATAGTAGGTTTTGAAATTTGAAGTGTGAGTCTTCCAACTTTGTTCTTATTTTTCAAGATTGTTTTGACTATTCTGAGTCCCTTGAATTTTCATATGAGTTTTAGGATAAACTTCTCCATTTCAGTTAAAAAGGAATCTGAAATTTTGATAGAGAGTATATTGAATCTTTAGATTAACTTGGGCATAGTGCCTTTTAAAAATATAAAATTTTCTGATTTATAAATATGGGATGCCTTTTCATTTATTTGTCTTCTTTAATTTTTTTCAATAATGTTTTGTACTTTTTTGTTTACAAGTCTTGACCTTCTTTTATTAAATTTATTCCTAAATATTTTATTCTTTTTCAATGCTATTGTAAATGGATTTTTTTCTTAGTTCTTCATTGATAGTGTATAAAAATACAATTGGGCTTTGTATGTTGATCTTGTATCCTGAAACCTTGCTGTACTCATTTGTTACTCTGTGTGTGTGCGCGCGCATACATTTCTTAGGATTTTCTGTACACAAGATCATGTCATTTTCAAATAAAGTTTTATTTCTTCCTTTTCAATTCAGATGCCTTTGAGCCTTTGATTTATTTTCTTGCCTAATTCTCTGTCTAGAACCTTCAGTACAATGTTTAATATAAGTCGTGAGAGTGAAAATACTTGCCTCTTCCTGAACTTAGTAGAAAAGCTTTCAGTATTTTATGATTAAGTATGATGTTAGCTTTGAGTTTTTCATAGTCACTTTATCAGAGTAAGAAAGTTCTCTTCTACAGAAGTGAAGGCAAAAATTAATGAATGGGACTACATCAGACTAAGAAGTTTTTGCTCAGCAAGAGAAACTGATAACAAAATAAACAGAAAGCCAACTAAATGGGAAATGATATTTTCAAACAACAGCTCAGATAAGGGCCTAATATCCAAAATATACAAAGAACTCATAAAACTCAACAACAAACAAACAAACAATCCAATAAAAAAATGAGAAGAGAACATGAACAGACACTTCTCCCAAGAAGAAATACAAATGGCCAACAGATATATGAAAAGATGCTCATCTTCTTTAGTTATTAGAGAAATGCAAATCAAAACTGCAATGAGATACCACCTCACACCTGTTAGATTAGCTATTATTAACAAGACAGGTAATAGCAAATGTTGGAGAGGCTGTGGATAAAAAGGAACCCTCATACACTGTTGGTGGGAATGTAAAGTAGTACAACCACTATGGAAGAAAGTATGGTGGTTCCTCAAAAACTGAAAATAGAACTACCTTATGACCCAGCAATCCCTCTACTGGGTATATACCCCAAAACCTCAGAAACATTGATACGTAAAGACACATGCAGTCCTATGTTCATTGCAGCATTGTTCACAGTGGCCAGGACATAGAAACAACCAAAAAGCCCATCAATAGATGACTGGATAAAGAAGATGTGGCACATATACACTATGGAATACTACTCAGCCATAAGAAATGATGACATCGGATCATTTACAGCAAAATGGTGGGATCTTGATAACATTATATGAAGTGAAATAAGTAAATCAGAAAAAACCAGGAACTGCATTATTCCATACGTAGGTGGGACATAAAAGTGACACTAAGAGACATTGATAAGAGTGTGGTGGTTACGGGGGGAGGGGGGAGAGGGAAAGGGGGAGGGGGAGGGGGAGGGGTACAAAGAAAACTAGATAGAAGGTGACAGAGGACAATCTGACTTTGGGTGATGGGTATGCAACATAATTGAACGACAAGATAACCTGGACATGTTATCTTTAAATATATGTATCCTAACTTATTGATGTCGCCCCATTAAAAAAATAAAACTATTAAAAAAAAAAAGAAAGTTCTCTTCTATTTCTAGTTTGTTTAGTGTCTTATGTCACAAAAAGTTTTGGGGTTTTGGGGATTTTGTGACATTTTTTCTCTGCATATATTGAGATGATCATGTGGTATTTGTTATATTAATATGACTTATTACATTAATTGACTTTTGTACATTAAACCAACCTTGCATTCATGGGCCCAATCCAACTTGGTCAACATGTGTATAGTCCTATTCTTATGTTACTGGATTCAGTTTGCTAGTATTTTTTTGAGGTTTTTTATATATTCCAAACAGATATTTGTCTGTATTTTTTCTTTCTTGTGATATCATATTGTTTGTGAGGATTGGCATTAATTTTTTTCCAGCATGTAGAAAAGAACAATAAAGTCATCTGCCCCTGTGCTTTCTTCAATCTCTTTACTTAACTATGGGCCTATTCAGATTTTATATTCCTTCTTGCATTAGTTTTAGTATTTATGTCTTTGTAGAGATTTGCCCATTTTATCTAGATTGTTTCACTTGTTGGCATATAAAATTTTTTTTTTTTTGGATTTTTCTGAAGCTGGAAACGGGGAGGCAGTCAGACAGACTCCCACATGCGTCTGACCGGGATCCACCCAGCACGCCCACCAGGGGGTGATGCTCTGCCCATCCGGGGCGTCACTCTGTCATGACCAGAGCCACTCTAGTGCCTGGGGCAGAGGCCAAGGAGTCATCCCCAGCGCCCGGGCCATCTTTTGCTCCAATGGAGCCTCGGCTGTGGGAGGGGAAGAGAGAGACAGAGAGGAAAGAGAGGGGGAGGGGTGGAGAAGCAGATGAGTGCCTCTCCTGTGTGCCCTGGCCGGGAATCGAACCCGGGATTCCGCACGCCAGGCCGGCGCTCTACCACTGAGCCAACCGGCCAGGGCTGGCATATAAATTTTTATACTATTTTTTTATATTCTTTTCTACTTCTTTAAGGCCAACAGTCATATTTCTTCTTTTAATCCTGATTTTAGTAACTTGTCATCTCTCTATTTCTTGGTCAGTCTAACTTAAGGTTTGTCAATTTTTTTGACCCCTTCAAAAAAAAAACATATGGTTTTCTAGATTTTTTCTATATTCTATTTCATTTATTTCTGCTCTAGTCCTTATTATTTTCTTCCTTTTACTTATTGGAGTATAGCTTGCTCTTTTTTCCCCCTAGTTTCTTAATATAGAAGCTTAGATTATTGATTTGAGATTATTATTTCTTAAAATTGGCAATGGTAGCTATATAATAATCACTGTCTTAGCAGCATCTCATAAGCTTTGGTATAAGGGAGAAGTTTTCTCATAAAGTCATATTAAAGAGTAGTTATCAAGTAATAAGGATTCAAAGGATTCTGTTTAAATTGGAACTTATATTGCCTGACAAGGTGGTGGCACAGTGGGTAGAGCATCAGCTTGGGATACTGAGGACCCAGGTTAGAAACCCTGAGATCATCTGCTTGAGCATGAGTTCACCAGCTTGAGCATGGGGTCACTGGCATGAGCGTGAAATCATAGACATGACACCATGGTCACTAGCTTTAGCCCAAAGGTCACTGGCTTGGGACCAAAGGTTGCTGGCTTGAGCCCAAAGGTCACTGGCTTAAGCAAGGGGTCACTGGCTCAGCTGGATTCCCCCTGGTCAAGGCACATATGAGAAAGCAATAAATGAACAACTAAAGTGCTACAACAAGTTGATGCTTCTTATCTCTCTCCTATCTGTTCCTGATTCTTTCTCTCTCTCACACTCTTACTTTCTCTCTCTCTCTCTCTCATTAAAAAACAAAAAACAAAAATTAGTACCAGTATTGCTACTCAATAAATCTAATATTATCACAAGAAATGTGCAGATTTAAAAATGATCAATATTCAATCATATAGACTAATATTTAATTCATATAAATTTCCTACCATCCATAGTACTACTCTGTCCAAAGTATGGAGAAACAAAGCAGGGAGAAATTTTTGACTTCACAATTTTAAGATGGATTCAACAATGTTGATTAAGTATTTTGACAGACAGAAGAAAGATGGTGAAGGTCCAGGCAGACGTTCCAACTGCCACTTCCCAAGACAACTTAATTTAAGAACAATCATCTTGAAAAATCAACTTTGGACTAAACTGAGAGGAGTCTATAACCAAAGATCACCGAAGAAACCACACCAAGATTGGTAGGAAGGGTGGAGACACGAAAAGGACTGCCCCGCTCCCAGGAGCAAGCAGCAGCTAAAGATCTGGAGGGACTCTCATGGCAGGGTGGGTTGCCCTGAGAGGTATGGGTCCTCAGCCCCAGGCCTAGAGCCCCAGCCTAGAGCCCTAGAGCTTAGAATAGGCACCCAGACAGCATTTAGCTGTGAAAAGAGCCGGGTTTCAGTCTGCAAGCAAGAGACACACTTCTCAGACGCAGATTCTGTATTAAAGAGCCTGCACAGAAAACCTCATTCACAATCATTTACACAGGGCTCTTGCGGGGATAGCTGAGAGGACTGGAGTTGTAGGAGGAGAGTGTAAAGTTGGAGGCCCAGGGAGTGACACTGTGGGGGACAGTGACCAGAACCCCTGTGCTGAGTCATTCTCCAGCCCTGCAGTCGCCATCTTTTTTGGGTAGAGCAATCCCCTCTGAGTGGCATCAACCTGAGGAAAAGCAGCTGCTCTGCCCTTGGTAGTCTCTCCTACACCAGTCATGGCGATAGGTCACTCTGAGAGGCCAGGGGGCGTGTCAGTGGCTCAGTTTTCTGGTGTTGAAACCAGAGCTCCCCCCCCTCTCCTGAGTCTATGACTGGTGCTTCCACCTCACAAGAGACTCCGTTAAAACTGTAGGTGGGCAGACCACACCTCTGGGTCTCAGAGGCCATACCTCATTGTATAGGAACAGTGAGAAACAAACATCTTGCCACACAATCACAAAGCCAAATTAGATAATTAGGGAACCTTCATTAGGTAGCTATACACATAGACCACATGGAGGCCGAAGCCCCTCAAATCAATGAGGCTGGGGAACACAGTTTGGGGCTAGTTTTAAAAGGGAAAATTACATACTGACTGAGGAATGGGGAGGAGAGGAATCATAGCAGTAAAACAAAGCAGTGAAACAAGCTTTGTTACAGTGTTTATCTATAGTGTTAATTCAAGGAGAAACATTCTGAGAACACCTGCAACTTTGCAAAGCTAGTTCAAAACCAAGTCTGGGATACCAGCCTCAAGGCCAAGAATAGGGAATCTTTTCAGAAAAAGTAAGTTCTGCTTAAAGTCTCTTTGTTTTAGAGAAAGTAAGTTTTGCCAAAAATTATTTATGTTAAGAGCCCTTCTTTTCTACACTTCAACCCAATTGAGTTCTGAGAAAAAAGTTTGGACAGACTGAAACCTGGGGCCAAGGGGTGGAGCCAAACCCACCACCTTTCCAAATCACTGAATTGCCTCAGGCTCTAGATTCTAGCAGAGGTTTTTTTCAGCAGCTGAGCCCAACGAGCAGCCAACAGACAGAGGCTGCGGGAGGCGAGACTCAGGGAAACTTGGCCATATGAATGGACTTTCCCACAGGACCAGAGTGGGGAAAAGCCAGCCTAGCAGTGCAGCTTGGTATTTCCATGTACACCTGGACCCAGCAGAGGCTGCCACAAACTCTGAATTGCTTGTAGCTCCAAGAAGGTTGCTGAGGGCCAGTCACGGGCAGTGTCTCCCACTGATCTGCACTGGGTTCCTGCTTGGGAGGCCCAGGGCTGGCACATCCAGGGGCCAACTGTGGAAAGCATCAGTTCAGGACCTAACAACCCTTGATAGAGTGGTATCCTAAGAAAAGCTCCTCACACTCAGCCCAGCTGAGGCGAGTTCCACTCTCTGTGATCAGCACTGGCATAGCGGCTCAGGTGCATTGGATAAGATGGAGCTTCACAATAAGCCAGCCTGATCACTGGATTTTCTGTCCTGGTAGGCTAGATTCCCCAGGGTAAAAGGAGAGAGGCTTGGAGCAAGGACATTTAAAATGTGGGTCTCCCCTAAGAGAGCTCTGTGACAACATGAAGAGAAACAACATCTGCATCATAAGGGTTTCTGAAGAAGAAGAGAATGAACAAGTAATAGAGAACCTGTTTGAAGAAATCTTAGCTGAAAATTTCCCTAAATTGATGAAGAAAAACATCACACAAGTTCAAGAAGCACAGAGAGTTCCATTAAAGAGGAACCTAAGGAGGCCTACAGCAAGACACATCATAATTTAAGTGTCAAAGTTAAGAGGCAAAGAAAGAATACCAAAAGCAGCAAGAGACAAGCAGTTAATTACCTATAGAGGAGCCCCCATAAGTATGACATCTGACATCTCAACAGGAATTCTTCAGGGCAGAAGGGATTGGCAAGAAATATTCAAAGTGATGCAAAAACAAGAACCTACAATCAAGACTTCTTTATCCAGCAAGGCTATCATTTAAAATTGAAGGAGAAATAAAAAGCTTCCCAGGCAAAAAAAATTCCTCAATGAATTTATTACAACCAAACCAGTACTGCAAGAAATATTAAGGGGCCCACTGTAAAAAAAAAAAAAAAGCAAAAAAAAAGAGAGAGAGAGAGAGAGAGAGAGAAACAGAGGATTGTAGATTTAAAGTAGTATATACAAACAAGTGGTAGCACATTCATGTGTTCATGAATAGGAAGAATAAACAACATTAAAATGTCTATACTACCCAAAGCAATCTATAAATTCAACACAATTTCTATTAAAATACCAATGGCATACTTCACATATATAGTACAAATATTCTAAAAATTTATATGGAACCAGAAAAAAACAAGAATAGCCTCAGCAATCTTGAAAATTAAGAATAAAGTGGGAGGTATTACACTTCTTGATATCAAGTTATACTACAAGGCCATTCTACTCAAAACAGCTTAGTACTGGCATAAGAACAGGCATACAGATCAATGGAACAGAACAGAGAATCAAGAAATAAACCCACATTTGTATGGCCAATTGATATTATTTGACAAAGGAGTTGTAAGAGCATACAAAGGAGTAAAGACAGTCTCTTTAATAAATGTTGTTGGGAAAATTGGACAGGTACAGGTACATGCAGAAAAATGAAACTAGACCACCAACTTACACCATTCACAAAAATAAACTCAAAATGGAAAAAAGACTTAAATGTAACTCTTGGATATTTCTCATAGCAATATTTTTTTCTGATTTATCTCTACAGGCAAGTGAAATAAAGGACAGGATATACAAATGGGAATATATCAAACTAACATCTTTTGCACAGCCAAAGAAACCATGAACAAAATATAAGGACAACCCACACAGTGAGAGAACGTATTTGTCAATATGTCTGAAAAGGTGTTAATAATTAAAATTTATAAAGAACTTCTAAAACTCAACACCAGGAAGGTAAACAATCCAATCAAAAAATGGGTAAAAGAACTGAATAGACACTTCTCCAAAGAGGACATACAAATGGCCAACAGGCATATGAAAAAATGTTTAACATCACTAATCATTAGAGAAATGCAAATTAAAACCACAATGAGATACTGCCTCACACCTGTTAGAATGGAGCTCATCAACAAAACAACACAGAGTAAGTGCTGGTGAGGATGTGAAGAAAAGGGAACCCTCCTGCATTTCTGGTGGGAATGCAGATTTGTGCAGTCACTGTGGAGAAGTGTAGGCGGTTTCCTCAAAAAATTAAAAATAAAACTGCCTTTTGACTCAGCTATCCCACTTTTAGGAATATATCCTAAGAATATCAAATCACTGATTCAAAGAAGAAATGCACCTCCATGTTTATGGCAGCATTGTTTACAATAGCCAAGATCTGGAAACAGCCCAAGTGTCCGTCAGTGGACAAGTGGATTAAATAGCAGTGGTATACATACACAATGGAATACTACATGGCCATTAAAAAGAAGGAAATTTACCTTTTGTGACAGCATGAATGGACCTGGAGACTATTATGCTAAGTGAAATAAGCCAGGCAGGAAAAGAAAAGTATCATATGATCTCATTAGATTCTCATATATGTGGAATCTAATGAACAAAGTTAACTGAGGAACCGAATAGAGGCAGAGGCAGGTTCATAGGGACAGCAGTCAGAGGGAAGGAGGATGAAGGGATGGATCAGAGAAGGTAAAAGAATTAGTAAAACTATATACACATAACACAGAGATATAGATAACAGGACAGCAAATCCTAGAGGGAAGGGGGAAGGAATTAGGGAGAAGAGGTCAAAGGGGGTATAAAAGGGGACAAGGGTAGGGGGTGAGGGAGTTATATTCAGTGGGACACTTGAATCCATGTAAACAATAAATTAAAATTAATAAAAATTTTAAAAATAAATAAATTTCACATGTGAGAAAAAAATTATTTTCTCAGAATAATGTGATGAAAGTACAAAAATTTTTTATTTCATACATGTACTTTTCTCAGAAATCTCTAAACTTTATTGTTTTCTGTCTTGGATTATATTACTTTAGAAAATACATACTAATATAGTGTGTAGTGCACAAAACACAGGATTTGTGTTCCAATAGGTATTTGTATTAATCATTTCAGAAAAAGATAATATTCTTTAAAAGTCCAGTTGTTTTTCAAAATATCAGGAAAAACTGCAATAAGCTATACTAAAAACAAAGCCATCAAAACTGAATGGTGGCCCTGGCCAGTTGGCTCAGCGGTAGAGTGTCGGCCTGGCATGCGGGGGACCAGGGTTCAATTCCGGCCAGGGCACATAGGAGAAGCGCCCATTTGCTTCTCCACCCCCAACCCCTCCTTCCTCTCTGTCTCTCTTCCCCTCCCGCAGCCAAGGCTCCATTGGAGCAAAGATGGCCCGGCGCTGGGGATGGCTCCTTGGCCTCTGCCCCAGGCGCTAGAGTGGCTCTGGTCGTGGCAGAGCGACACCTGGGAGGGGCAGAGCATCGTCCCCTGGTGGGCAGAGCGTCCTCCCTGGTGGGCGTGCCCGGGTGGATCCCGGTCGGGCGCATGCGGGAGTCTGACTGTCTCTCCATTTCCAGCTTCAGAAAAAATAGAAGAAAAAAAAGAAACTGAATGGTGGCCCTGGCCAGTTGCCTCAGTGGTAGAGCATCAGCCTGGCCTGTGGATGTCCCAGTTCAATTCCTGGTCAGGGCACACAGGCAAAGTGACCATTTTGCTTCTCCATCTCTTCCCCTCCTTGTCTCCTCTTTCTCCCTCTCCCCCTTCCACAGCCATGGCTTTATTGGTTGAAGCGATTTGGGCTCCAGGCACAGAGGATGGCTCCACGGAGTCTCTGCCTTAAGCACTAAAAAAGCTCAGTTGCAAGCAATGAAGCAACACCCCAGATGGGCAGAGCATTGCCCCATAGGAGGCTTGCCAGGTGTATCCTCGTACATGTGGAGTCTCTCTCCCTCCCCAGCTCTCAATTTAAAAAGAAAAAAAATTGAAGGGCCAAAATTGCTTTATGTCAAGGTATTTATTTACTCTTTTTATTTATTATTATTATTTTTACTGGGGTGACATTGATAAATCAGGGTAGATATGTTCAGAGAAAATATCTCCAGGTTATTTTGATATTTGATTATATTTACTCTTACTATTAAAAATTGGCCTTTCTTGAAATCACAGTTTTATTAATTTCAAGTCAAGGTGGTAATTGTAGAACCCTGGGGAAAGTACTTATACACGTATTCTAATAATCACATGGGTTATTGTCTTTAACTGGAAATAAAGTGCAAAAACAATCTAGCAGTCATTTTTTGATTCATCACTTCTGAAACTTTCCTCTTGATATTCTAATTATGGCTTGGAAACATTTTTCTTTCTAATGTGGCTTGACTGTTTTTGAGGTTTCACATTTTTAATGGGCTTTTGTCTTTTTCCTTATTCTCAATAACACTCACTTTTTGGCTATGGTTTACCTATTATTTTGTAAGAATTCACTTGGATCTCATTCTAAATAACCTCTTTTATATCCTGAGAAATTTGATCAATTAGAATATCGGTTTCAAATTTTATGAAACTTGAAATTCTTTTTTTTTTTGCTTAGTCTTTTATTTCTATCAACTGGCTATTCTTTTAAGTTTTAGTAATCTATAAATCAGGAGAAAAATGTATACTTTAATTTCTCTTTTGGAGTCCAATTTGGCTCTCAGAACCAGGCCTGTTTCCCATAAAAGTCAAACTCAGACTTTTATTTAATTTTTTTTTACCTCATTCCTTGACCCAATTCAAAACAAAGTATCATCTTTTTAAGTCCTACAAACTTATTATACCTAATATTTGACCCAAAGATAATATAAAGAAGCTTCTTTTTCCAAAGTGAAACCGGACACAAGGACCCTTATCTTGCTCTTGAATTTAAGTTTCTGATTCATTAGACCTTTACATCTTTTTCAATTCCTATGTCTAATCTTAAATCCTACTGACACTGTTTATCTGGACTTTTTTATGACGTATGTCTAGATATTACAATTGGTAGAAAGTTCATCCTGATTCTTTTGAGAGGACCACCTGTTTTCTAACTCATAAATCATGTACTGTTTAATGTTCTTATTATTTATCTCAAAAAAATAGAAACGAACTAGTTTATAAATAATTCTTTGCTTTTGTTAAATCCAGTTAAGGATCTTAGAGCTAAAGGCAGGCAACTTAATGAATCATTATTTAAATGCTTCATTTCAAAGAGATCAAATATTCAGTCTTTCTCTTATTACCTTTCAAATAACTAAAAATCTTTTTCATAGGCCATTTTCAGACTTTCGTACTTACATTGAAATGTCAGCACTTCTAAATAATGAAAAATTTAAATAGAATTTTCAAACAAAAAGAGACCTTAAAGAGCCAAGAAAAAAGAAAAAACTTTTAAATAAACTTAAGGGAAGTGCATAAGGCCAAAAACATGTCAAGATCACACATAGTTAGTAGAAGGTATGTGACTTGAATACTAGGAAATAAAATCCTAGCAATGGTCATTCTTGTCAAGCTTCCTATTATACAAGGAATAGTCTCTCAGCTTTAGAATATACTTCACATATAAGAAAGCATGAAGACATGAAGAACATAAATCTAAATGAAACTCTTAGCTATTAGGTCATAGGTTTCATGAATTCTGCTAGGATAAAAATATTCAACAATCAGAAATATAACACTCTTGAAATCACAGCTATTTCTAAAGGATCATAAATCTTGTTTCTTAACATTTAATACTTTTCAAAGTTTACTAAACTAAAAATGTGGTGAGTCAGCTCTCTACTTCTTTGCCTACCTCTGTTCTTTCAGAAATACCAATTATAAAAGTCTCTCCCATTACCTAAAAAAAAGTCAAATTTTTCCTGTGTGAAGTACTATATAACTTCATCCTTATGTACTATCTGTAGTATTCCTCTGTTATATAGTTATACAGTATATATACTTGAAAAAAGATTTTCAAGCCAGCAATTCTTTATTAGTAGGCCTGATTCCATTAAAAGGAAACTATCTATTATTCTGAAATTTGTACTATGGAAAACATATTTTAGAAAAATTACATTTTTTCACAATAGATCCACAATTTTGCCTGACTACTATTTTTGGCTTATACTTGTGTTACAGTAATATAATGTTATAGTAATTAAATATATAGAAATATAGAAAAATATAGAAATAAGTTAGAATATAATATTAAGAGCCATTAGGTCAAGTGAATAAGGCTCCACCTTCTGGGTGGGAGCTAATCTAGTGTGTACAGACATGAAAGACAGACTGTGCCTTTTGCACAGGGCCCAGATAGTGTGTGTGAAGTAATATATAGATAAAGAGCGATCCCTGGGAGGAACTCCCTACAAGTGGCTCGATGTAATCATTCCATAGATTAACACCTGTTAGAAGGCATATGCCAGAAAAGGGTACTAAAGCTGAGGTGCCCTCAGCTACAGTTAGTTGTCCAGACTCCAACATTAAACATTGAACGCGGACTGTCTCCACGCTGCTTTGACCAAGGAGAGCCGAGCGGAGCATGACAATGGGGCCCCATTAAGCTGTACCCAGGCACACCATAGGATCTGTGAGTAATATAGTGCCTGTGTGATTCTTGCAACTAAATCGTGTGTTGGTCGTGTCTTTCCTCCGGTGGCAATTGGTCTCGGTACCTGTAGCCAGCGGCCGGAGCCACCATCACAGCCGCCTGGCCCATGCAGGTTCGCATTGGATTTGAACAGATGGTAAAGAAACAACAGAGCCAAGAACTAGTGGGCCATCATCTTTAATCCTAGCTTGCACCCAGTGGGCAAGTAAAAATACACACTGGGCTCCAAAACCCACTCATTCAGTGCTCACAAAGCTACTGACTTATCTGAGTTTCCTAGAATCAAAGGTTTCTAGCTCACCAGCCTCATTCACCTCTGTTCCCTATCTCCTTCTTTCTCCCTGCACAAACTCTGCACAAACTGGCTTCTCACTCAGCACTTCACCATCTTGGCTGCTTCTCCTGGCCTCCTCCACATGGCCTCTTTCTTATCTTCTCTCTGCTCTCTCCTCTAATGCTAATCTCAGGAACCAAGAGAGCAAGCTTCTGGTCTGCTCCCATTTTATAGTGCAGAAATCAAAACCTTTAATCCAATATACAAAATAGGGAAGTCTCTAATACAAAGTCACTTATCTGAGGCATGATGGGATTGTACCACCCCACATCAAAAAGGGTGGGAAGGGCTTAGTCCCAAAACCAAGCCCCAGGCTACAAGGATCCTGCCTGCCCACAGCCCACCTCCAACACACATTAATGTCACCTGGGCAATGGGCTTCCACGTGGGCAGGGCCATATTTAACAAAGTGAGCATAATATATTTTTTCTGCCCAACAGTACCAATAAGTAGAATCCTCACAACTGCCTCAAGAGTAGTCTCGAAGAGGTTGCTGGCCCTGCTGCTAAGCAGGAGTGTCCCACTGCACAGGTAACTTGAATCAGGGATGGCTGATCAACGTAGAGCTTGGGCTCTAGTGGGACAATTTGGAACCACATGATTAAAGTCATGTTTATAGTCCTTTTATTTCAATTTTATTATTCTAGACTGCCAGTAATCCCATCTAATCATTTCAGGTACAGCAGTTTTACCAACTGATAATGCCTGTTCCAACATTCAGGCTTCACATGTACAGCTAGCTATGTTATTTTACTGGCTTGGCACATTTCTGTCATGTCATCAAGCCTGAGCTTTCTCAATGGGCCTTTTCTTAGCCTTGTAATCATTAACTTAAAGTACAACTTTTTGCTGAAATATTGGTTCTGTCCAAAAAGTAAAAAGCTCTTTTAGGTGAATATTTGTTAAGCCAAGAAGCTCAACAAAATTTCTGAGAATCAATTTAGGAAAAAAATGTGTAAAATGAAATGATCAGCAGAAAAATTATAGAAGCATTTAATCTTTGTGTTTCAGTAAAGACTTCAAGACATTCAAAATTCTAATAGCAACTGCTGTTCAAGATTAGTTTATATGTCAAAAAAAAATGTTTCACAAGCTATCAACACCTACTACTTCATTTTGCAAAATGCATAAATGAACTGCCACACTTTCACTGCAGAAAAATGGTAGTATGATTATGAGCAAAGAGGCAAAATGGACTGAAAATGGAGGCCTAAGGATTTCCCAGTTTGCCACTTCCTCATTCTTCTCATAGGATTCAAAGCAGCAGCAGCTGCCCTTCTGATAATTCATGTATTTAAATGCCACTGTAACCCACTGATATCTTTTCTAGTAAAAGAATTCTGGAGACTTAGCTCAGTCAGCACTAGAAAGATGTGAGATTAGATTACAATGCTGAGTGCCTCATGGGACACACACTTAACAGGGAGCTCAATATCCAGGAGCTCTCAGGAAAGCCCTTTCGGAGTTTTACCCAGATTCAAAATATTTCTGAAAGGCGACTGGTCAAATTATAAAAAATTGAACACTGTCAAGATGATAATTATCATATTTCAAATATGTAAAGCAATCTCAGACAAAATCATTAATAAAATGGTAATAAATAAAATACTCCCTGGCCGGTTGGCTCAGCGGTAGAGCGTCGGCCTAGCGTGCGGAGGACCCGGGTTCGATTCCCGGCCAGGGCACATAGGAGAAGCGCCCGTTTGCTTCTCCACCCCTCCGCCGCGCTTTCCTCTCTGTCTCTCTCTTCCCCTCCCGCAGCCAAGGCTCCATTGGAGCAAAGATGGCCCGGGCGCTGGGCATGGCTCTGTGGCCTCTGCCTCAGGCGCTAGAGTGGCTCTGGTCGCAATATGGCGACGCCCAGGATGGGCAGAGCATCGCCCCCTGGTGGGCAGAGCACCGCCCCTGGTGGGCGTGCCGGGTGGATCCCAGTCAGGCGCATGCGGGAGTCTGTCTGACTGTCTCTCCCTGTTTCCAGCTTCAGAAAAATGAAAAAATAAAATAAAAAATAAAAAAATAAAAAAAATAAAATACTTCCAGTATTTTCTAAAAATCAACTTGTCTCCAGGTGAAAAAATTTACTAATATAATACCAAATGATCAATAAATATGCAGTAGTTTTCTTTAATATGCCTCAACTCTTCTAAATTTGTACAAGAAGAATATTCAGAATCAAAATGATTTTTAATGATCGAGCAGCTAATCAAGTTTTAACAAAGGCCATTGCAATTTATGACAAAATAAAAAGCTCTTCAGGACCTATTAGGTGACATAAACCATCAAGCTTCCCTAACAAAGGTTTGAAAGTCTCAGACCTATTTAACCTCCTAGACTTGAAACTATATAAATCCATCAGAATTCATTCTCTTAATTGAAGTAATATTTTATAGTTTACTTTTAAACTGTCGAGAAAAGGCATTAAACATTTAGTGTCAGTGTAAGTTAACAGGGAAAGTTATAGAAGTATCTAAAAGAGTTCTCTAACTCACAGAAGACAGGTGTTGCCTGTGAAGATTCAAAGGAATGTTTTAATAATTCAGGCTTCCCTTGTGTACCATTTTACAAACTCTCAAATGCTTAGTCCATTTCCAAATATATTCATTCAACCACATGTCTTTATCTTTTTTTTACAAAGTGACTCAAAGTCCATATAATTTTTTAAATGATAATAACATATGTGCAAAGATATGATCATTTGTAATCCATCCCATTCCTGAATAACACTGACCACCTGGGAGTAAATGAAAAATTGGCCTACTGCAGCTCATCATGACTAATCAACTTGGTAGTGCGCTTATTTTTACCCTTAACAAGCAATATGAAATCAGAGAACTGTGTAAAAGAATAAAGATTTGTTTTGAATTCCTTAATCAGAAAATACTAAAATTTTATAATAACAAATATGAATGTTTCTTTTTAAGAGCTAAAGCAATTATATGAATGTGGGATTTGGGATTTGTTATGAAAGATATTTCAATTTTCTCTGTTTACATTTGTTTAGACAAGACAAAACATTAGGCCATCTTTGAAGAAAGGTAATTGAAAAGATCCTGTGCTGAGGGCCTACTTTATGAAGCCCTAGATAAATCTTGAATGTTTCTTAAGACCATGTCATAATGCAATACATTGACTTGGCATCATTTAAATTTAAATTTTTGAGTTATTAACCCTTCATACACTTTTTAACAGGAAAATCTGTTTTTTTAAAGGAAAATTTCAAACTTTTAAGTCACAAAACTTTACCACATGCCTTATTTTTACGATATTTGCAACCTGAAATATAAAGGTGTATATATATCCATCATGTCAAAATTAATTAAAACTGGTTTTGTTTTCTTATTTGGCATTTGAAGTTGTTAAAGATCATGTGCACTGAATAGTTATATTTCATATGGCTTGTGATCTTTAATCTTACATGCTAAATAGTTCATTTATTGCATACTAGGATTGTATAAAGTGTTTTATTTGATTTAAATTACAAAAAGTACTTCCCAAGAGTATGTTATCAGTGCCTCTCTTTTAAACTACATCTGCAGAATACTAACTTAAATAAATGTTATGTTCTTCTTCTTAGAGGAGAATATTATTTGGTATCTAAAATAAATTTTAGCATAGGCTGATCACAATTAACTTTTAATTCCTAAGAAAAAATTTAGAAATCAATATTAAAAGTGTTTACTTTTGGAACCCTGTGTGGCTGGCTGGGTGCGATGGCCATGCAGATTCGCATTGAATTCGGGCAGATGGTAAAGGAACTGTGGAGCTGGAGGATGGTGAGCCATTCTAATTTATTGGAGGCTCACAAAGACAGGCAAGCCAAAAGAAGAAAGAAAAAGAAAAAAACACAAAGAGAAAGGAAAACCTGCTCTTCTCAGTGGAGGGCCAGAAATCAGGAAACCAACTGTACCTCTCAGTAGCAAGGCATGATCTAATCCCATCGCCTCTGAAGGGAAGCACTTACATCCTTACAGTAGTGCTGTCACGTGCTCCTGCACCGATTGCACAAAGTACTTGCAGCTGGTAAACCAGAAAGCTAGCCTAACACAGCTGTTTTCCCCACACACCCTAAAAACAATAACGGCAGCAATGAAGGAATAGGAAAGTACTTGTTTATTTCCACACTTATGTGCTAAACAGTAAAATTTGGAGCTGAAATACCAGGGTGAAACAGCTATGAATGGTACCATTTTGTGTTTAGGTTGCATAGTTCAAGACACCCATAAGCCTGAGAAGACTACGTACATAGCATCATAAAATAAAGGAAAATTTAACACTACCAGTTTCAGGTACCCAATTCTACAACACATCTCTGTACACGGTACTGTGCGTTCATCCCACAAGTCAAGGCTTCAACCGTCATCATTTTTCACCCCTAGACCCACTTTCATCTTCCACCCTTATCCCCAGCAATCACCACACTGTTGTTCATGTCCATGAGTTTTTCTCTCTCTTTTATGTCATTTTTTGCTCAATCTATTCACCCCCCCACCCCTCACCCAGCAGCCCCCAACAGCTGTCAGCTGTGTAAGTCTGTCTCTATTTTGCTTGTATGTGCATTTTGTTCATTAGATTCCACATAGGAGTGAAATCATGGTACTTATCTTTCCCTGACTGGCTTATTTCACTTACCATAATGCTCTCCAGGTTCATCCATGCTATTGCAAAAAAGTAAGAGTCCTCTCTCTCTTGTGGTTGCATAGTATTCCATTGTAAAAATGTGCCACAGCTTTTTTTATCCACTCATCTACTGATGGGCACTTGGCTGCTTCCAAATCTTGACTATTGTAACTAATGCTGTAATAAACATAAGGTTAGATACAATCTTTCATTTTGTGTTTTGGGTTTCTTTTGATAAATCCCCAGAAGTGGAATCTCTGGATCATAAGGAAGTTCCATTTTTAATTTTTTGAGATAACTCCATACTGCTTTCCACAGTGGCTGCACCAAACTGCATTTCCACCAGCAGTGCAGGAGGGTTCCCTTTTCTCCACACCCTCACCAACACTTGTTAATTTATTAGTGATAGCCATTCTAACAGATGTGAGGTGATAACTCATTGTGGTTTTAATTTGCATTTCTCTAATGATTGGGAACATTGAGCATCTTTTCATGTCTATTAGCCATCTGTATAACCTCTTTAGAAAAGTGTCTATTCAGATCCTTCTCCCATTTTTTTAATTGGATTGTTTTTGGTTTTGGTGTTGAGTTTTATAAGTTCTTTATAAATTTTGGGTATTAATTCCTTATCAGATTCATCAAATATGTTCTCCCAACCCATGGGCTGACCTTTCATTTTTACCAATATTGTAGTCTCATTTTATTTTTTCTTCTATTTCTCTTGCCTGAGAAGATATATCAGAAAAAATGTTGCTATAAGAAGTGTCTAAGATTTTAATGCCTATGCTTTCTTCTAGGGCTTTTTACGATTTAGAGTTCAATATTTAAATCTTTAATTCATTTTGAATTTATTCTTGTGTATGGTGGTCTAGTTTTATTTTTGGCACATATCTGTCCAATTTTCCCAGCACCATTTATTGAAGAGACTGTCTTTACCCCATTGTATGCTTGCCTTCTTCTAAATATTAGTTGACATGGGTTAAATTCTGGTCTCTCTATTCTGCTCCATTGATCTATATGTCTGTTTTTATACCAGTACCATTATGTTTTGATTACTCTGACCTTATAGTATAGTTTGATATCAGATAGCATGATTCCTTCAACTTTGGTCTTCTTTCTTAAGATTGCTGTGGCTATTCAGGATTTACCAAAATAAATTTCCAGTGACAAAAATTACATAAAATAAAATACTGGAAGAAAATAACGACTTTTTGCTGACTCCTTAACAGAAAGGACACTCCAAATTTATATATCAGTGAAAGAAATTAAAAGAAGCAATATATTTGACTCTATTAAAAAGGTCAATTTGGGCCCTGGCCGGTTGGCTCAGCGGTAGAGCGTCGGCCTGGAATGCAGGAATCCTGGGTTCTGGGTTCGATTCCCGGCCAGGGCACACAGGAGAAGCGCCCATCTGCTTCTCCACCCCTCTCCCTCTCCTTCCTCTCTGTCTCTCTCTTCCCCTCTCGCAGCCGAGGCTCCATTGGAGCAAAGATGGCCCAGGCGCTAGGGATGGCTCTGTGGCCTCTGCCTCAGGCGCTAGAATGGCTCTGGATGCAACAGAGCGATACCCCAGAGGGGCAGAACATCGCCCCCTGGTGGGCATGCCGGTGGATCCCAGTCAGGCGCATGCGGGAGTCTGTCTGACTGCCTGCCTCTCCATTTCCAGCTTCGGAAAAATGGAAAAAAAAAAAAAAAAGGTCAATTTTAATGCATAAGAAATGGCAAAAACAAAAGTAAGGTGAATTAATTCTTAGAAAAGATTGAAATATTTTCTTCAAACACTAAAACAGATTAGCCTCATCAGGAGGTGGCGCAGTGGATAGAGCGTCGGACTGGGATGCAGAGGACCCAGGTTCGAGACCCCGAGGTCGCCAGCTTGAGCACGGGCTCATCTGGTGTGAGCAAAAGCCCACCAGCTTAAACCCAAGGTCGCTGGCTCCAGCAAGAGGTTACTCGATCTGCTGAAGTCCCGCAGTCAAGGCACATATGAGAAAGCAATCAATGAACATCTAAGGTGTTGCAACGTGCAATGAAAAACTAATGATTAATGCTTCTCATCTTTCTCCGTTCCTGTCTGTCTGTCCCTGTCTATCTCTCTCTCTGACTCACTCTCTGTCTCTGTAAAAAATAAATAAATAAATAAATAAAATTAGTTTAAAAAAAACAGATTAAACATTCTTTCAAAAACTGACAGTTTTACCTTTTTCATGTCACCAAATTTGTTCTCTGGTTCCTGGGAGATAGAGCTCTATTTGCCTATTTATGACTGCCAACTTTCTTCTGGTATATACCCAGTCAAAATAGTAATGAGAGATATGACATAATTAGGTACTAGTGTTGTAAAGACTTTTTAAGAAAAATATTTATCAGTTACTCTTTTAATTATTTGATACTGTCTATTAAATACAAATTGTACAAATAATCATAACTATTATAATATTTCACATTCTCAAGTCAAGATCTTTGTAATTACCAGTAAGAACCATTTTAATTTTCATTTGTCTTGAAGAATACCTTTTGTATTCTGTATTTTGTATATATTTATTTTACATTTATTTATACATACATATATATGCAATAGTTAACTTTTAAAAAAATATTTAGAAAAAAATATTTTTAACTACAAAAAGGATTTCATCCATTAGGAAAAATGTTTCTTTTTCCTTAAGTATTTGCTATTTAAAGATCAAATTAAGGGGGAGTTATTTTACAAAAATACATTAGTTTAACACATGCTAAACTAAAGATAGTCAAAGTACTCTGTGTAATAAGTAATGTTTTGCTTTTACTCTTACCTGGATTTCAAATATAGTGTGGATTACACCTCTGATTTATGAGACTGCTTGATTAGCAACAGTTGTGGAAATTCATGGTTGTATCTATAATAACAATCACAAATCAAGAATGTAACTACATAGCTGGCACTGTGTTTAAGAGTTTGCATTTTAATTTAAATTTTACCATAACTTTATAAATTACATATCTTTATTGTCAGCATTGTAAAGATTGAGGAAACAAGCTTAGCATGATTAAATAATTTGCCCAAAGTCACATAGATTAAAAAAATGGTGATGCAAAATCTAACTCCATAAATAGTATGTAATCACTATTTTATTCTAGACAGTCTCACCCACCACTGTCCATTGACCTAAAATAATGTCTAATTTTTTTATAAAAATAAATTTAAAAGTTTCCATAATGCCAAACATAAAACAGAAAAGATAAATTCAATTCATTTTTGTTATATTTTCTATATTACATTTAATTAGTAGCTACATGTAAAAATATCTAAATAAAGACATAAATTTGTAGATTTAGTTTATTCATTGGGATCAATTTGAGAGAATATTTTGAAAACCATTCAATTGCAAGAAAATTACTGGAATTTGGGTTCTGTGATTATATATATTCACTTAGTAGGAAATTTTCTATGAATATATAATATTTAGATATTAATAATTACTCTTTCTAACTTTTATTTACAGAACTTGGATCTTGAGCTAGGAAATTCCATATACAATTTTCAGAGTAGCATACCTTGGTATCTCATAAGATAATTTAATATAGGTAATAAACAGCAGGATGTTAACCCTTTAAAAATAAAGATTGGGTTTTACTCAGGCAAACAAAAGTCTCCTGTTAATAAAACACAAAGAAAAATTTGACCCCCCAACACAAAGGATTTATTTTAAAAACCATCTGATATCAACAGAATTATTGTCCCTATGTCACTATTATCTGATGTCAGCATGCTTTCTCAACAGTTACCACCTATTTTTGTTAGAATTCTTATTTTTGGATATATGATCAAGTATTTCATGCTGATCTTCCACAGCAAGCTATAGGCTCATTCCAGCTGCAAAAATTTTCTCTAAGCAAAGGCTCCATAGGCAAAGTCAGGATATGACCTTTCAAAAACAGAGTGTAACTCCATGGGCATCTACTTGGGAATTTGAAAAAGGAACTTAATAAGAGCAGTAAGTTGACACCATATATGGCTGTATGCAAGCCTGACTTTATAATGTGATCAAATCCACATATAAATGACTATATTTAACTCTTATATAGGACTTCTGACATACTAAGCTTATTTAAATTGACCAAAATTTCCTCTAAATACATATTACTAGTTAGCTACACTGTAAAAGAAATTAAGTCAGAAGCTTAGAACAAGTTTTTCAAGGGGCACCCTTTGTGAATGCCAAGTTAGATAGACAACTTCTAGTCTTCTAACGATAAGTCAATCATACTGAGGGTATTCCTCTACACAAACATTGATAATGCGCAGATTTCCCTCAGTAGATTGAATTTATTCTATTATCTTGCTAGAAGAGATTCAAGTTTACTGTGCAGTAATCTGAACAGAGTAGAAAATGTAAGAAACAATTGGACATGTTTGCATAATTATCATCCCCTCAGAGATGAAAATAAAACCTAATTTATTTCCTTTGGCCTTGCCAAATTCTTCAAGTACTTAACCAGTTGCTACCTAAACCACCAGAAAATTCTAGTTGAAATGGATCCTGCATCATGAAAATGACTCAAAAGAGCTCTACACCAAAATAATGTCAGCATCAGGAGGATTCTAGTGCTCCCCATTTATAAAATGAAGTAAGCAATAATACTTTTTTCTCAAAAATATCTCTTTAATTTTCCCAGAGCCAAAGGTCCCTCATCTATTCAATTAAACTATCATAAAAGAATATCCTGTGTCGCAAAATAAAATTTCATTACCTGAATGAATTTACATGCAGTGTCAGAGACTTTTGAGTATTCCCTATTTTCTTTCTCTTTTACTTTCAGGAACACTCAACTTCTTCTCAAGCTGTGTCTACTCAACTAAAGACTACAGTTCCTAGCATTCCTTGCACCTATGGTGCCATGTGATTGGTTTCCTGCTTAACGATATTTAATCAGGAGTAATCTGTGCAACTCTAGCCTTCTGTCTTTTTTTTTTAATTTTTTTAATTTATTTATTTATTTATTTATTTATTTTACAGAGACAGAGAGTGAGTCAGAGAGAGGGACAGACAGGGACAGACAGACAGGAATGGAGAGAGATGAGAAGCATCAATCATTAGTTTTTCGTTGTGACACCTTAGTTGTTCATTGATTGCTTTCTCATATGTGCCTTGACCACAGGCCTTCAGCAGACCGAGTAACCCCTTGCTGGAGCCTGCGACCTTGGGTTCAAGCTGGTGGGATTCTGCTCAAACCAGATGAGCCCACGCTCAAGCTGGTGACCTCAGGGTCTTGAACCTGGGTCCTTCGCATCCCAGTCCGACGCTCTATCCACTGTGCCACTGCCTGGTCAGGCTAACCTTCTGTCTTTAAAAGAGAAAATCACTTGCCTTCTACTTCTCTTTTCCACATCGCACAGCCTAGAAAGCAAATTTGGTGTTAAGCCGGTGTCCACTTGTCAATTAAGGACAACCTTAGGGAATATAGAAAGAATTTCACTTCCTGAGTGGCTCAGCAATCTCCCTCTGGTTGGTTACATTAAATATTCATTTTCTTTGAGCCATTGTGTTTTAGGATTTCTTTGTCAGCCTCTTGCCCATATCTCAAAAATATAGCAGTTATTCAAAATAGAACTCCTTTCTTTTCATTGCTATTCCTTTCTTATGTATTGAAACATCGCCGTTGGTGACAATTTTGCTTAGGTATGCAACGAAAGTCTATTCCCTCATTTTGGACAACAATAACAAAAAAGGCTGTTTTGAGGCATATGACCTGAGCTACTAGGTAGGACATTCAGGATGCTGCCCTTTATTTAGCTCTATGAATTTTTCATCATTTTATTATACCATCAACATTGTTTAAAGTTTTTTCTTCATTGTGTTCTTTCATTGAACCTTATTTCTATATTTTTTATTATTATCATAGAACATTTATTTGAGTGTCTCCTTGTTTTTCATTCTCTGCATGTGTCTGACCAAGGGCAACTGGACAATAGTATTATGTTACTGATAATCACCAAATCTCCTGACACTTCATAGAAACTCTCAAGCTCTCCCATTGGAATAATGCTATATATATCATACAAGACCTACGATGTCTTACGTATGGTGTTCCCACTATAAAGACTGCTGTCTTAGGGACAAATGCTGACAAACTATTTCAGCAGTTCCTCCTTCTTCAAAGTCTTATATGTAAACATAGAGCTCCAAGTTTCATAGGATATACTCAAGCTCACTCCATGCTTCCTGGTGCTTTAGCACAAGGGAATGCCCCCCCCCTTTTTTTTTTTTTTGTTTTTTTTTTTTGTATTTTTTCTTTTATTTATTTTTTGTATATTTCTGAGGATGGGGATGGGGAGGCAAGCAGACAGACTCCTGCATGCGCCTGACTGGGATCCACCTGGCATGCCTACCGGGGGGAATGCTCTGCCCATCTGGGATGTTGCTCTGTTACAACCGGAGTCATTCTAGCAACTAGGGCCGAGGCCATGGGGCCATCCTTAGTGCCCAGGGTGGATTTGCTCCGGTGGAGCCTTGGCTGTGGGCGGGAGGAGAGGGACCGGGAGGGGGGAGAGGGGGAGGGGTGGAGAGGTAGATGGGCGCTTCTCCTGTGTGCTCTGGCTGGGAATCGAACCCGGGAATCCTGCACACCAGGCCAATGACTCCGACGGGTCTACCATATCATGCTTTTTACTTAAAAAAAAAAAAATTACATTTCTTTTGAAAGCTGATGAACAGGAGACACCAAATCTACCTTCTTTATTAGATCTAGCTAATAACACTGTTCTGTCTTTTTTCCAAATAGCTCCAGATATATGGAAAAGATTTATATAGGCGGATGGGGATCCTCAAACCCCTCAGCGAGATCTTCTGAGAATGGCTTTTAAGATACCTAGAGGCAGAAAAAGCCCAATAGAGATCAGGGGGAACTACCAGCTTTTAGGATATACCCTTAAAGGCTCCAGCACCCCAAAGGGGTCTCATAGGATGCCATCTGGGTCCTGCTTCAATAGTGGAAAGGAAGGTCATTGAGCTAAAGCCTGCCAGGCTTACACACCTCTGCTGTGAGGAAACAGGGACACTGGAAGGTGGGCTTCCCCCTCGCTCCTCTAAGGGAGGGTTCAGTCTCTTCCAGGCCTGCTCCAGCCACCTATGACCTAACCTTGCCCAGAATGCTGGGGTTTGCCACTGAAGGCTGAAGGTGCCCAGGGCCGTCGACCCCATCTACGACACTGTGGACGAGCCTAGGGTATTTCTTCCAAGAAGCAGGTAAACTGATCTCATTTGCACAAGGGCCACTTAACTATGTTTTGCCTGAATAGTCAGGTTCTTTATTCTTCCCTCAAAGATCTCTGTTGTGGGTGTTGATAGTCCTATTTTCTGCTGCTTTGCTTAATATATAGTGATTCCTTTATTCCTCCTACCTCAATGCCCCACTCATATTTCAGGCTGGGACCTACTCTTAATTTAGAGCTCTCTTTCCTCCTTTTGCCAACTTGTATTATGAATTTACCTGTGCCACCCAGCTTAGTGTATCCCAAGGTTCTCTTTACCAGGCCACAGTCACAGAGCTCCAGGGAAAAGCAACCTGGTCTCAACTCTCCAGGCAGAGGAGAACAGAAGCTCCATATCCACGCATGCTGCAAATGGCTTTTTCCAGTCTACCTGAATCATTACCAGCTAGAAGCAGCGGTCATTGGGACTTGGACATGAGCTGCAAAGTATAGAATGGTGACAACAATTCCAGTGCCATATGGACTTTTCCTGTGGGGAACTTTCCTGGACTCCTGCTCCCTGTGACAGCTCCTAACAGACTGAACTGTGGTTGGGTTGCATTTTTCAGGGATTTGGCATGGTGAGGGGGCCAACTTGGACTTGGGGAACATGTTAAGGACACTACTCACTTATGGATTCTTGCTGTATTGGCCAAGAGTTTGCTTAAAGGCATTTAATCACTGTAAAAAAAATAGAGGACTAGATGAAGAAGATGGGGCACACATACACCATGGTATATTATTCAGCTAGGAGAAATGATGACATTGGATCACTTATAGCGGAATGGTGGAGTCTTGGTAGCATTGTGCGGAGTGAAATAAGCGAATCAGAAAAAAACAGGAACTGCAGGATTCCATACATTAGTGGGACATAAAAGCGAGACTGAGAGGCATGAACAGGAGTGTGGTGGCTAAGGGGGGTGGGGGGAGGGAAGGAGGGAGAGGGGGAGGGGAGGGGGAGGGGTACAGAGAGAACTGGATGGAGGGTGGCAGAGGACGATCTCTCTTTGGGTGATGGGTATGCAACATAACTAAATGACAAGATAACCTGGAAATGTTTTCTTTGAATGTATGTACCCTGATTTATTGATGTCACCCCATTAAAATAAAAATTTATTTATATATATATAAAAAAAAAAAAGACCTACGATGTCAATGTTGTTGCAGGTGTCAACCCAAGTTACTGTAGCACCAATATACACATATTTCTATCACTAATGTAAGCTTTGTTGATAAGTCTAAAACCTGGATTTTTTTGAAGAGAGAGAGAGAGACCACTCTTCTTTTGTTCCTCAGTCTTTTTTAAAAAACAATAACAAAAAAGACAAAGGTTGAAGTCTCAATGAAATAATGCACAATTGCATCAAAAAAATTCTATATAATATCTGTGATTTCCTATCTTTCTTACATCTAGAAAAACAAATGCCTTTCATCACAAATCAGAGTATTTTCAAAAGGAAAAGAACCTTAAGGATTGTCTTTCGTAAGATTTTTTAAATTGTGTTCCTGGAACCTTTCAACGCCAAGAAGTAGCACGGTTGTATGCCTGCAGTGTGGTGGGGAAGGAGGAGGCTGAGAGAGAGTACCCGGGTGTCCTCACCCTGATTCAAATGGAGCAGCTTTTCCTTCACTTTTTTAATATGTTAGGGTACAGTTTAGGTCTTATTTTTATAAGGGTCTCTAACAAGTATTTGAAAAGCACTGATCTAGTCTAAACCAAATCAGTGAGAGAAGCTTGCGAGAGTAAGATTTCTTTATGAGAGATGACTGGTAGTGAAGCTAAGATGGTAGCCCCATCTTTGACATCTAGTCCAGAATTTTATACCCAAATTAAAGAGATTATTAATAAAATAGGGGTACTCAATCACACATAGTAAAAATGACATAGCTACTCTGCTCCTTATGTGACTATAGGAGTTTCAACATCAACTTCAAATTTTTCTGTAATTTCTATTTGGTTCATATTTCTGCATAATGCTAAATGTATTAGTATACTATTTCTAGTATTTAAGAACTTAGCATTAAATTTTTCTAATTTAGAAAAAAAGCAACTTGTTTCATTAAGAGGAAAATTAAGACTGTGCTAAAAATAAAAATAAATATTAAAAAGGAAATTATGATGCAACAAAATGCATACTGCTATAAGTCAAAAATCATGATTTTAACTTCTGCTTTGCACCCCCAAAAAAATAGCTTTGTGTCCTTATTTTGACAGTCAACATCATTTTGACGTTTGTTAGTTTTTAATGTGGTTAATGCTGTGAACTTATAAACTTTCCTACATATCTAAAAATCTATGATTCTCTCTTCCCAGAAAATTTGGTTTATTTCCAGATTTAAAAATAAATCTATTCACTGTAAATCTCTGTGCACAATTTACATATGTATATGCCTACAAATTAAAGAAATCTTTAAGCTTTTCACTTTATAGTTCTACTTTATTTTTCCCCATTTTAAAAGATATATTGTTACATACAATAAATTCACCCTTTTTATTGAATTTATTGAGGTGTCACTGGTTAATAAAATTATACAGGTTTCAGGTATACAATTCTATGACATATCCTCTTTATATTGTATTATGTTTACCACCCCAAGTCAAGTTTTCCTTTTGAGTGTACCATTCTGTGAGTTTTGAGAAACATATAGAGTTATAAAATCACCAAAAAAAATCAAGATATATAAAATTCCATCACACCAAAAAATTTTCCCACATTCTTTCATAGTCAGCCTCACACTATCCCTATTCTATAGAAACTACTACCCTGTTCTCTGTCATTGTAGTTCTACTTTTGTTTCTTTGTATATTTTTTAAAATTTGGAGCCTTTTTACTTTTTTGTTTTGTCAATCAATCTGCAAGTTAAATAATATAAACTACACCTATCTGGTGTTGCCTTATATCTTGTTTAATTTTAACATCTCAGTGATGCAGGCACCACTATACTTATATATGAGGAAACAGGCTCATAACAAGAAATAATTTTCCAGGGTCACAAGCTCATAAGCAGAGAGGCCCGGCTCCATAATGACCACTGCATTACAGTACTGACTGTGGTTCAGCCTACCTCCAGGCTTCTAACATTTGAGAGTGAAATAAATTTCTGTTTGTTTGAGTCTCCATTGTTTTTAATATTTTGTTATACGAAGTCGCATCTAACCTCATTTACTTTAGATACTCTTCTCAGCATACACACTACTTATGCTCTACAGCAAGTTGACCAAAGCCTGGTCATAATGATCATAGTTTAATTGATGGTGTTACTTTTTTGGAATCTTATTGTGGCCCACATCAAATTCTCAAATTCATATTTTTTAAATATTTATCTATCAGAATCTAAGTCTATATTTTTATTACTTCCAAATTGAGAGGAGGACAGGGAAGATACCATTGGAGTTGCTAAACCACAACATTTATTTTTATTGTTAATTTGCCAGATGATTGCCCATTCTCCAATTATTTTTAAACTGCCTACTCTTGATTTTAACATGCACATTAAAAGTACATTTTGTGCCAGCTCACATTCACAGAGAAGTGGGTTTGCTTTATAGCAAAGGCAATCCTGATGCTCAGACAAGACCAATGTACTTCACACTCACAGATACAAGATCCACAGGCCAAGATTCCTTCCTGTTTGGTTCTCTCAAAATGTCATGTGTAGTGTAACACAACTCCCTGAACCAGCTTTCTTAATCTTATAGATACTTACAAGAAAAAAAGTGTCTACTATAGGACAGAAAGCTAGAATGACCTATAAATAAAAACAATACAGGAGAAGAACTAAAACCTGCATTTTAAAACATTGAACTTTCACATGTACATTTATGTTAAACAATCTAAGGCCATAAATATTAACCTAACATTGCAATATGCATATGCATTTTTATATAAATTCTAGAAAAATATAATTTAAACATCAATCCATTACATGAACGGTAGACAAGCAGTTTAGATGAATGAATGGGTTAAAATATCATATAAGAAAAATTGTTGGATTTTTATTGTTATAAAATCTAACTTATGAAATATTGGGTATTTTAGGTGATAACATTACTAATCTTGAGGAAATGGAGAAGTCATAGTATACACATTTTCAGGGAAGAAATTTTTTTCTGCTGTCTTTACAGGAAGAATTGTTCTTTTTGTGACCAGTGTCTATGTTTTTTGCTTATGGACTTTCTGACTATTGAAGTTGATTGTTTCTCTCTCTCTCTCCCTCTCTCTCTCTCTTCCTTTCTCTCTCTCTCTCATTTTTGACTACTGAAGTTTGGGGACATATTTTTGTACCTTTTTCAGCAAGCAGATATAAATTCATGACTTACATTTTATGTTCTAACATCATTCTAGAAGTCATCTTTCTCCAAAACTCATTTTTTGTTTATTTTAAATTATTTTAAATTATTCATCTTTTTTTTTTTTATAAATTTTTATTAATGGTAATGTGATGACATTAATAAATCAGGGTACATATATTCAAAGAAAACATGTCTAGGTTATTTTGTCATCAAATTATGTTGCAAACCCCTCGCCCAAAGTCAGATTGTCCTCCGTCACCCTCCATCTAGTTCTCTGTGCCCCTCCCCCTCCCCCTAACTCTCTCCCTCCCTTCCTCCCATGTCCTCCCTCCCCCCCCACCCTTGATAACCACCACATTCTAGTCCATGTCTCTTAGTCTCATTTTTATGTTCCACCAATGTATGGAATCATGTAGTTCTTGTTTTTTTCTGATTTACTTATTTCACTCCTTATAATGTTATCAAGATCCCACCATTTTGCTGTAAATGATCTGATGTCATCATTTCTTATGGCTGAGTAGTATTCCATAGTGTATATGTGCCACATCTTCTTTATCCAGTCTTCTATTGAAGGGCTTTTTGGTTGTTTCCATGTCTTGGCCACTGTGAACAGTGCTGCAATGAACATGGGGCTACATGTGTCTTCACGTATCAATGTTTCTGAGGTTTTGGGGTATATACCCAGTAGAGGGATTGCTGGTCATAAGGTAGTTCTATTTGCAGTTTTTTGAGGAACCACCATACTTTCCTCCATAATGGTTGTACTACTTTACAGTCCCACCAACAGTGAATGAGGGTTCCCTTTTCTCCACAGCCTCTCCAACATTTGCTATTACCCATCTTGTTGATAATAGCTAATCTAACAGGAGTGAGGTGGTATCTCATTGTAGTTTTGATTTGCATTTCTCTAATAACTAATGAAGCTGAGCATCTTTTCATATATCTGTTGGCCATTTGTATCTCTTCCTGGGAGAAGTGTCTGTTCATGTCCTCTTCCCATTTATTTATTGGATTATTTGTTTGTTGTTGAGTTTTATGTGTTCTTTGTAAATTTTGGATATTAGGCCCTTATCTGAGCTGTCGTTTGAAAATATCAGTTCCCATATAGTTGGCTGTCTGTTTATTTTGATATCAGTTTCTCTTGCTGAGCAAAAACTTTTAATTCTGATGTAGTCCCATTCATTTATCTTTGCCTTCACTTCTCTTGCCATTGGAGTCAAGTTCATAAAATGTTCTTTAAAACCCAGGTCCATGATTTTAGTACCTATGTCTTCTTCTATGTACTTTATTGTTTCAGGTCTTATATTTAGGTCTTTGATCCATTTTGAATTAATTTTAGTACACGGGGACAGGCTGTAGTCGAGTTTCATTCTTTTGCATGTGGCTTTCCAGTTTTCCCAACACCATTTGTTGAAGAGGCTTTCTTTTCTCCATTGTGTGTTGTTGGCCCCTTTATCAAAGATTATTTGACCATATATATGTGGTTTTATTTCTGGGCTTTCTATTCTGTTCCATTGGTCTGAGTGTCTATTTTTCTGCCAATACCATGCTGTTTTGATTATCGTGGCCCTATAATATAGTTTAAAGTCAGGTATTGTAATGCCCCCAGCTTCATTCTTTTTCCTTAGGATTGTTTTGGCTATTCGGGGTTTTTTATAGTTCCATATAAATCTGATGATTTTTTTGTTCCATTTCTTTAAAAAATCTCATAGGGATTTTGATGGGAATTGCATTAAATTTGTATATTGCTTTGGGTAATATGGCCATTTTGATTATATTTATTCTTCCTATCCAAGAACAAGGAATATTTTTCCATCTCATTGTATCTTTTTCGATTTCCCTTAACAATGCTTTGTAATTTTCATTATATAGGTCCTTTACGTTCTTTGTTATGTTTATTCCTAGGTATTTTATTTTTTTTGTTGCAATCGTGAAGGGGATTATTTTTTTGAGTTCGTTTTCTAATATTTCATTGTTGGCATATAGAAAGGCTATGGACTTTTGTATGTTAATTTTGTATCCTGCGACCTTACTGTATTGGTTTATTGTTTCTAATAATCTTATTGTGGAGTCCTTCAGGTTTTCGATGTATAGGATCATATCATCAGCAAAAAGTGATAGCTTTACTTCTTCTTTTCCGATATGGATGCCTTTTATTTCTTTGTCTTGTCTGATTGCTCTGGCCAGAACTTCTAGCACCACGTTGAATAAGAGTGGAGAGAGTGGACAACCCTGTCTTGTTCCTGATTTAAGGTAGAAAGTCCTCAGTTTTAAGCCGTTTAATAGGATGTTGGCTGATGGTTTATCATATATGGCCTTTATCATGTTGAGATATTTTCCTTCTATACCCATTTTGTTGAGAGTCTTAAACATAAAATTGTGTTGTATTTTATCAAAAGCCTTTTCTGCATCTATTGATAAGATCATGTGGTTTTTGTTCTTTGTTTTGTTGATATGGTGTATTACGTTAACCGTTTTACGTATGTTGAACCATCCTTGAGATTCTGGGATGAATCCCACTTGATCATGATGTATTATTTTTTTAATATGTTGTTGTATTCGGTTTGCCAGTATTTTGTTTAGTATTTTAGCATCTGTATTCATTAGAGATATTGGTCTGTAGTTTTCTTTCTTTGTGCCATCCTTGCCAGGTTTTGGTATGAGGGTTATGTTGGCCTCATAAAATGTGTTTGGAAGTATTGCTTCTTCTTCAATTTTTTGGAAGACTTTGAGTAGAATAGGAACCAAGTCTTCTTTGAATGTTTGATAGAATTCACTAGTATAACTGTCTGGGCCTGGACTTTTATTTTTGGGGAGATTTTTAATAGTTTTTTCTATTTCCTCCCTGCTGATTGGTCTGTTTAGGCTTTCTGCTTCTTCATGACTCAGTCTAGGAAGGTTGTATTGTTCTAGGAATTTATCCATTTCTTCTAGGTTGTTGTATTTGGTGGCATATAATTTTTCATAGTATTCTACAATAATTCTTTGTATTTCTATGATGTCTGTGGTGATCTCTCCTCTTTCATTTTGGATTTTATTTATTTGAGTCCTGTGTCTTTTTTCCTTGGTGAGTCTTGCCAAGGGTTTGTCAATTTTGTTGATCTTTTCAAAGAACCAGCTCCTTGTTTTATTGATTTTTTCTATAGTTTTTCTGTTCTCTATTTCATTTATTTCTGCTCTGATTTTTATTATCTCCTTTCTTCGGCTGGTTTTGGGTTGTCTTTGTTCTTCTTTTTCTAGTTCCTTAAGGTGTGAAGTTAAGTGGTTTACTTCGGCTCTCTCTTGTTTGTTCATATAGGCCTGAAGTGATATGAACTTTCCTCTTATTACTGCTTTTGCTGCATCCCAGAGATTCTGATATGTCGTATTTTCATTTTCATTTGTCTGTATATATCTTTTGATTTCCGCGCTTATGTCTTCTTTGACCCATTCATTTTTTAGAAGTATGTTGTTTAGTTTCCACATTTTTGTGGGTTTTCCCCCTCTTTTTTGCAGTTGAATTCTAGTTTCAAGGCTTTATGATCAGAAAATATGCTTGGTACAATTTCAATTTTTCTAAATTTGCTGATATTGTCTTTGTGGCCCAACATATGGTCAATTCTTGAGAATGTTCCATGTACACTAGAGAAAAATGTATACTCTGTCGCTTTGGGATGAAGTGTCCTGTAGATGTCTATCATATCCAGGTGTTCTAGTATTTTGTTTAAGGCCACTATATCTTTATTGATTCTCTGTTTGGATGACCGATCTAGAGCCGTCAGCGGTGTATTGAGGTCTCCAAGTATGATTGTATTTTTGTTAGTTTTTGTTTTAAGGTCAATAAGTAGCTGTCTTATATATTTTGGTGCTCCTTGGTTTGGTGCATATATATTAAGGATTGTTATGTCTTCTTGATTCAACTTCCCCTTAATCATTATGAAATGACCATTTTTGTCTCTGAGTACTTTTTCTGTCTTGTAGTCAGCATTATTAGATATGAGTATTGCTACACCTGCTTTTTTTTGGGTGTTGTTTGCTTGGAGTATTGTTTTCCAGCCTTTCACTTTGAATTTGTTTTTATCCTTGTTGCTTAGATGTGTTTCTTGTAGGCAGCATATAGTTGGATTTTCTTTTTTAATCCATTCTGCTACTCTGTGTCTTTTTATTGGTAAGTTTAATCCATTTACATTTAGTGTAATTATTGACACTTGTGGGTTCCCTACTGCCATTTTATAAATTGCTTTCTGTTAGTTTTGTATCTAGTTTGATTCTTCTCTTTTGTTTTTCTATCATTTGTTTTTGTTTGTTTGTGTTCCATACTTCTTTCCTCTGTTGCTACCTTTTTTAAGTCGAGTGTTTTTGTGGTGGTTTTTTTAAGGGTGGTTACCATTAAGTAATGAAAAGGGTACCTACCATATTCATTGTAGTACCCTATCTTATAAGTATTTCTGCACTTCATCATCCTTTGCTACTGTTAATCTCCATCCTCTCCCCCCTTTTTTTCCTTTGTTGTCACAGTTTAAGTTTGGTTTTATTGTGTTCTTGGTGGAGCTGTTACTTGTGGTGTTGTTTTCTTTTGTTCTTTGAATCTGGTTGGAAAACCCCCTTTAGTATTTCCTGGAGTGGGGGCTTTCTGTTGATAAATTCTCTCATCTTTTCTGTATTTGTGAATGTTTTTATATCTCCTTCATACTTGAAGGATAGCTTTGATGGGTATAGTATTCTTGGCTGAAAGTTCCTCTCTTTCAGGGCTTTAAATATTGGGGTCCACTCTCTTCTAGCTTGTAGAGTTTCTGCTGAGAAATCTGATGATAATCTAATAGGCCTTCCTTTATATGTTGTACTCTTCTTTTCCCTGGCTGCCTTGAGAATTTTTTCTTTGTTATTGGTTTGTGTCATCTTTATTATGATGTGCCTTGGAGTGGGTTTGTTGGGGTTAAGAAAACTTGGTGTTCTGTTTGCTTCTTGAATTTGAGGCTTTAGTTCCTTCCACAGGCTTGGGAAGTTCTCGTCTATTATTTGTTTGAGTATATTCTCCATTCCATTTTCTTTCTCTTCTCCCTCTGATATACCTATTATTCTTATGTTATTCTTTCTGATGGAGTCAGACAATTCCTGTAGGGCTTTCTCATTTTTTATTATTTTTGAGTCTCTTTCTTCTTCTCTCTGTTGTGCCTCAAGTTGCTTGTCTTCTATTTCACTAATCCTATCTTCAATCTGGGCTGTTCTGTTAGCTAAGCTTGTTACCTCGTTTTTCAGCTCGTGAATTGAGTTTTTCATTTCTGTTTGATTTGTTTTTATAGTTTCAATTTCCTTGGTAATATATTCTTTGTGTTCATTGAGTTGTTTTCTGATCTCCCTATATTGCCTTTCTGTGTTTTCTTGTATATCTCTGAGTATTTTTAAGATTTCTATTTTAAATTCTCTGTCATTTAGCTCCAAGGCTTCCAATATGTTAAGTCTTTTCTCCATAGATTTTTCCACATCTATTTGTGTTACCTCTCTTTCTTTTGTATCCATAATATTCGATTTCCTCTTTCTTATCGGCATCTGAGGGTGGTCTTATTGATAGCACACAGGCACACTCCCTCGCGGCTTGAATGAGCGTCGCTGCGGTAGCTTCCTCCACACCCTCGTCTCTCAGATTCAAGTGATAACAGTCCTTTTGCTTTCAGTTTGTGTGGAACTCCGGAATGCTCCGAGGATAAATTTTTCTGTTTCTAGTTGATAAATTTGTTGTGATTTAGGGGAGAGCTGTCGGACGCGCTTCTCACGGCGCCATTTCCGTGACGTCACCCCTATTCATCTTTTTATATGTAAATATTTCTGAACTACTAATTAAATAGTTGTTGGACAAAACAAATTATGAACTAACTAGTAAATTATTCAAATGTTGGTATTTTTAGTTACCCTCTGAAAACACCTAAAATAATACAGGTATTAGAAAAGAATATGAATGATAATTATATTTTTATCTTAATTCTATGAGATCAATAGTCAAAGGAGAGTTTTAGAGTACTTGGCTGTTAGTGGTATAAATTCTATTTAACTCATAGGAGAATAAAGATATGAGAAAGCAAATAAGTCTAATAATGTTTCAAATATCAGAAACCTGATATGAATGCACTATTACTGACTTCAAGTTCAGACTGTCAGTTGTTCATTAACAGAATGGAAGTTAATCAGTGTTATTATTTTTAAAGTGTAGATATAGTTAAATATAACCATACTGATGTGTTTTGGTTGGTTCAATTTCTTATTATAGATTAACTCAAATTAAGAGAAAACTACATCTGCTATAATATTTGTGTGGATATATGAATCACTATAACAATATTGTGCATTGAATAAAATAACAAGGCAAAAATGCTTACTGCTGACATCGTTTTTACTGACAGTGCAGAAGGAAAGAGAAGGAAAAACATTTTTCTTTTTTTTTTTTTTAAATCATTTGCCTCTATTAGGTCCCTAAGCAATTTTGCTCTAAAGCTTTCTGTCTTATGTTTAAACATTCACTATCACTGGACTGAAACTGAGGAAGTTCTAATTTATACCTCTTCTAGATCAATTACTGCATATTAGTTGTTTTAGTGCCTTCTTTCACTTTCAAAGGTGTCCTAAATCGAATGCTGAATTATATGTCACCCGAAATGTGATGGATTTCATTCAGTAGTTCTGAAGGATGGTAGATAGCATAAGACCTTAACTCCCAAAATGGTTATGATTCTGTCTCTGAGACACAAAGTAATCATGCAAAAGGGAGATTATCACTCTCTGAATAGTACGGCTAGACATCTTCATAAATTGTCACATTATCTAGGCTTAGAAATATTTAAGGATTTTTGTAAAAGGTGCATGAACATAATTCTAGTTTTAATTCCTTATCTGTAAATATACCAGGAACTATACTACATATTTTATTTAGATTATTTTATTTATTCCTCAGCACAGCCTTGCTGTTATTATTGCAATTACTTCCTCTTTACCGATGGGAAATTGATACAAAGATATGTATACAAGTTACCCAAGGTTTTATAGTTTGTATGCTGCAGAGCCAGAATTTAAACCTAAAATTGAGACCAACAGTCTTTACACTAGCTATATTCATATCTCACAAATACTTAAGTAATATTATACTATCGGGAAAGCCCTGCCTCAGCTGTGCCCACAACTTCCTGACAACACCTAACATTAATCCCAGAAATTCTATTCTGAAAGAGCCATGCTCTCCAACTCTGCTTAGCGAATATGCAGTAAACATTTTGGGGCTACCATCCATTGTTTATTCTTCTACCCATCTATTTGAATAATTTTCAATTTAAATCTTTAAAAACATATGGTTCTGGTGAAACTGACACCTCTGGTCCAAGAATGGAACATATGACCTAAGGTCAGCTAATTTCGTGCATTCTTTCCTTTGGCCATAAGGATTGGCCCAAAGATGGGCAAGTGACAAAACCTGAAAGCTTCAATATTTATAGTTAGAATACTGGGACACAGACTTATCTCCATGGTAGGCATGAACAAGAACACATATAGTCCAAAGAACTACTGGGGTCCACTTACGGATTTTAAAAAGAAGAAATACAACATAATGCAGAAAAAGGAGATGGAGAGAAATTGGATTCTAGGTGGCATTTCATAATTCTCTGGATCAATCATCACCTGTCTTTGGCTTTTTAGTTATATGAATTAGTCAATTGCATGTATTGTTTAAGCCAGTTTTAATGAGGGTTTCTATTACGAGCAACTGAACTAACATAAATTAATATATAAGAGTAACATTAAGAAACTGGGCCCCTGGAGTGGACAGGTCTCTTAGAGTGAGTGGTATTTGGAGAGGTGAGATATGACACACCCTTGATAAATTTACCAAGTGCTACAATATTTTATAAGTCATTGTGACTTCTCTTGGTATAGTCAGTATACTAGTTCTTTGCAATATTTTATGGGAATAAAAAAGATTAAAATAAGAAAATATAGGTGCAAAAAATATAAAATAAAAATAAATAAATTCAAGAAAAAAAATAAATTATACTAATGAAAGAAATAGGTCAACTACCTATAGCTTACCTTACACTCAGTAACGATCTTAGATTCTTAGAATCACCAAAATGGACTGAGGAGATCAAGGCTTAGAGAAGTGACTTTCCCAAGGACAAACACTGACTATGTGAGAGACGCAGGATTCTGTCCCAGATTTGTTGGAATGCAGACATTGCCCTTAGCTAGCTATGCTATAATAACACCCCTGCCTTAGTCCATCATTTTGCCCAACATATATTTTTTTTTAAGATTTTTTTATTTATTCATTATAGAGAGGGGGGAGAGAGAGAGAGAGTAAGTAGGGGGAGGAGCAAGAAGCATCAACTTCCATATGTGCCTTGACCAGGCAAGCCCAAGGTTTTTTTTTTTGTTTTTTTGTTTGTTTGTTTTTGTTTTTTTTTTTTATCTTTTTTTTTTTTTTCATTTTTCTGAAGCTGGAAACAGGGAGAGACAGTCAGACAGACTCCCGCATGCGCCCGACCGGGATCCACCCGGCACGCCCACCAGGGGCGACGCTCTGCCCACCAGGGGGCGACGCACTGCCCATCCTGGGCGTCGCCATGTTGCGACCAGAGCCACTCTAGCGCCTGGGGCAGAGGCCACAGAGCCATCCCCAGCGCCCGGGCCATCTTTGCTCCAATGGAGCCTTGGCTGCGGGAGGGGAAGAGAGAGACAGAGAGGAAAGCGCGGCGGAGGGGTGGAGAAGCAAATGGGCGCTTCTCCTGTGTGCCCTGGCCGGGAATCGAACCCGGGTCCTCCGCACGCTAGGCCGACGCTCTACCGCTGAGCCAACCAGCCAGGGCCCAAGGTTTTTTTTTGATCCGGCAACCTCAGCGTTTCCAGGTTGACGCTTTATCCACTGCGCCACCACAGGTCAGGCCCATTTTGCCCAACATATATTTTGTTAGAACTATTCCCTACAAGTGCTGGCATACGGCTCTCTCATTACCCAGTTCAACCGATCTCTCCCATCATCATAAGATCATACTAACTCTAGTTTTTAATACTGCTAATCTTCTCTGCCAAACCAAAATTAACTATTTATCGTAACCTATCCCGTGATTTGTAACAATGGGTGATAATAAGTAATAAGATAAAGTAATCATTTGCTAATGGGTTATATATACTTAATCTGTAACATCTTCTCAGGAAAAACAATATTCTAACCATTTAAAATAGATGTTAAAAAATGGTATTTAGTGAGAACTATGAATACTATAAATAAAACATATGTCATTGGGGCTGGAGACATGGAAATCAACAATAAGACAATATCCTGTGTCAAATGCAATCTGACATCTGTAAAAACTACTGCCAAAGTCTCTCAGTCTACAGTTATATAAATCAGATCTAGTTACTGCCCACCCATCATTACCTATATGTATGAGAATTGCTCAAGTAGAATAATAATAGGGACAAAAATATTAAGTGTTTTCTGCCAAAAAATATAAAGAAAGGTAATATGTTTGCATTGGCCTATCCCAGTGGTAGTCAACCTGGTCCCTACCGCCCACTAGTGGGCATTCCAGCTTTCATGGTGGGCGGTAGCGGAGCAATCTAAGTATAAATAAAAAGATAGATTTAACTACAGTAAGTTGTTTTATAAAGACTTATTCTGCCAAACTTAGCAAAAATCTAACATAAAGTACTTGGTAAGTAAGTATTATTATATGCTTTAACCTGCTGTAACTCTGCTTTATAAGTAAAGTTACTTCCCTACTTTATAAATCACCATTACTGTGGAGCCAGTGGGCAGTTAGAAAATTTTACTACTAACAGAGATACAAAAGTGGGTGGTAGGTATAAAAAGGTTGACTACCCCAGGCCTATCCAAATTGTTCACTTGTCTTCCCTCACCTTCAGGAACCACTCACCTGAAGAAGATAAACAACTATGTGATTATTTTACAGGTTTCTTGACTTTGTGAGAAAGTAAACAGTGCTAAGCAAAAATGTCTGTAAGGTTAAATATTTGTAATAAATTGTCAGTAAAATCTCAAGCTGTATGCCATAGAATAATGCTTCAAATATGTTTTAAATTTCACCTGCTTTGCAAACATTATATTCAGACCATGATACTTTTAGTGTCCTGTCCTTGTATTTCACAGACATTTTTATGCCTCATGGGTAATCTGTTCATTTCTGTCACTGCTTCTCAAATCACTAAGCCATGAGCTATAAGAATCTCTACAGGATATATGCCCCCAAAACTCAAAAACACTGGTATGTAAAGACACATGCACCACCATATTCATTGCAGCATTAGTCACAGTGGCCAAGACATGGAAACAACCAAAGTGTCTCTTGATAGAGGATTGGAAAAAGGAGATGTGGGACATATATACAATGGAATACTACACAGCCATAAGAAATGATGACATAGTGACATTTATGACAACATGGATGGACCCTAAGAACATTATACTGAGTGAAATAACTGAGTCAGAAAAAACATACAGTTTTTACTGTATGATTTCACACATAAGTGGGACATAAAACTGAGACTCATGGACATAAATAAAAGTGAAGTGGTTTCCCGGGGGAAAGGGACATGGAGGAGGGGAAAGGGGAGGTGATGGGTATACAACATAATCAAAAGCTCAAGTGCTATAGAAATGTTTACTTGAAACCTATGTACTCTTATTGATCAATGTCATTGTGTTAAAGTTAATTTTCTAAATAAATGTTTAAAAAAAGAACACAGATCCCTAGGAAAACACAAGAAAAGCAAAATCATTCCATTTTTTTTATTGCCATGCTTAAGTCAGTTTTAGCCTATAGACTAAGATTTGCTAACATTGCAATGAGATTTACATCTCCACCCATTGTGCTAGAGCTTACTTTCATGAAAAAGCTATTTTTCATACTCACTTTTCTGCAAGCCATTTCAGCAGAGATGGGTACAGCACTACCCTAAAGGCAAGTTGTCAGATTCCTTCAGTAAAGTAAACAGGTTCCCTCAATCAGAAGGCTGATGTGCAAATCAAATTTTTGGCAAAAGGTGGCAAAAGATTGCCAGAAAATCTGATTTTACACATCACAAGAGTCATGATACTGCTGTTCAGAAATTCTTTAATTTGTTCGGTATAGTTTGACACTTTCTAAGTCAAAACTTCTTCCCAAAACAATCAGGTGTAACACATTCACTTTAGTGGACTGGGGCTTCAGATGCAACTCTCTCACAGACTGTAAGATTTATATATATTTAATTCCTGTGATACTAGATGGGTCTAAAGATTAGCATCTTCTCTTAAAAGTTAAGAAAATATAGCCTTTAGATAAGCATCAAATAATGTTTTTTGACACTTTACTTCACTCAAAGTGATATTCTGGTGCTAATTTGATAACACCTAAAGGTTGTTTTTAAACTCATTGGGAGCCACTTGAAATATATACAGAACTCGTAAAAATAGCTGTTAAATTATTTGCTTCTTGCCTTAAGATGTTTACATATATCCCTCACCCTAACCTTAATTCTAACCCAACAAGTAGTTTCCTAATAAACATTTTTTTCTTTAATCACTAGTAATGCTTTCAGTTTTTTAAACTCTTTGTTAAGTTTGGCAGAATAAATCTTTATAAAACAACTTACTATAGTTAAATCTATCTTTTTTTAATTTATTTTCTTATTTATTCATTTTAGAGAGGAGAGGGAGAGACAGAGAGAGAGAGAGAGGAGAGAGAGAGAGAGCAAGAAGGGGGGGAGGAGCTGGGAGCATCAACTCCCATATGTTCCTTGACCAAGTAAGCCCAGGGTTTTGAACTGGCGACCTCAGCATTTCCAGGTGAACGCTTTATCCACTGCGCCACCACAGGTCAGGCTAAATCTATCTTTTTATTTATACTTAGGTTGCTCCGCTACCACCCACCATGAAAACTGGAACGCCCACTAGTGGGTGGTAGGGACCAGGTTGACTACCACTGACCTAAACAATGGACTTATCTAGCCTAATAGATATCTCTGTGATGTTTTTGATAGCAGCTTCTCTGAAAAAAATTAAAACTTTAAAACAACTCACAGGCCCTGGGTTCGATTCCCAGCCAGGGCACATAGGAGAAGCGCCCATTTGCTTCTCCACCCCTCCGCCGCGCCTTCCTCTCTGTCTCTCTCTTCCCCTCCCGCAGCCAAGGCTCCATTGGAGCAAAGATGGCCCGGGCGCTGGGGATGGCTCTGTGGCCTCTGCCCCAAGGCGCTAGAGTGGCTCTGGTCGCAACATGGCGACACCCAGGAGGGTCGCAACATGGCGACGCCCAGGATGGGCAGAGCATCGCCCCCTGGTGGGCAGAGCGTCGCCCCCTGGTGGGCGTGCCGGGTGGATCCCTGTCGGGCGCATGCAGGAGTCTGTCTGACTGTCTCTCCCTGTTTCCAGCTTCAGAAAAATGCAAAAAAAAAAAAAAAAAAAAAAAAAATTTCCCCTAAAACAACTCACAGGCCACCAAAAGAAATCTAATTCAATTTTAATGCTTGTGTCAATTTAACCTTGATGACTCAAATAGAAAGATTTGATTAGAACTCTGAGTTCTGGACTTCTTGTTCACTGCTCTTACTCACCCTCGGGAACCATTAATATTCATGAAATTTGGACTGGAACTCTTGGAAATAACAACAGTACCACAAGCAAAGTTAAAGAAAATGAGTGCATTTGGGAAGCCTTATCAATAAAGCAAAATGTTCTTTCCTTTCATCAACCCTAGATTCTAGCAGTCTGCTAACTTATATGTTTTCATCATAATTATTTCTTTCAGATGGGTTTACTGCATAGTCTATTAGTGAAACTGCTGAGCATGCTTACATGTTTGTGAAATCAAGACCCGTTGTTGTTCAAGTTTACATTCAAAAATACACAAATAACACATACAAAAAAGTTTCATCAAATAAGACTGGCAAACTCAGGTAAAACGCGAGACTTACCCATTACAAAACCTAAAGTGAAGGGTTTGTGTCAGAAAAAAAGATGGTAATGAGATGGACATTGCTATTGGAGCCACTAAAAACATTAATTTCTTTTTTATATTATGACTGTTGACAGCAAATCAAGTTAATTCTTTTGTGGAAATGCATTCTGCTTTTTGGAAGAACACAGCAGTCTTTAACTCACTGAATTATTTACAGCATACTCAAAACCCAGGAGTGTCCTTAACATGTTATCAACAGAAACAACATGAAGCACTGGAAATAGGAAATTCCCTGATCCAGCTTGGTGACACTAATAGATTCTTTATGCCATATTAACATATCCAAAGTGACCTCACCAAGTCATCTCCCATACTATATTTCTGTCCATCTCAATATGGAAGGGTTGACTCTTACAGTAAGTTTAAGAGATATGTAAATCTGCTGCCAGCACTGAGTTTTTCGCTGTGTGGTAACTATCACTTAAAAGCTGATCAATGAATCCATGCAGATTGAACTGAATCATTGCCTATTCAGATAGGAAGTGCTTGAAAAATTCGTCTTACAGAGTTTGCTATAATGAAAACCCAACAAATTTTGCATATTGTTTATTGTTAACTTTTCATGGTCCTTGCTCTGACATTAAACAAATGCACACACACATTTGTGAAATCATAGGTAGACGCAATCTGATCTTGAAAAGTCTATCTGTTTACAAGGCAAACTAACACAATAATAAGGAAGAAAAATGAATCTAAGAAGGTTTCCCAACCTCACCTTCCAATTTTCTTCAATGTTAGCAACCCTGTCATGAAATTCCTCAGTTATTATAACCTAACTACTAACTACCTCATGCTGCAATTTAAGTTAATTTCTTCATGTTCTGGCTTCAATGGCGATAGAAAACAGATGGTCACTATCTTTTGCATAATAATAATAATAGATGTTTTGTGGTTTCAAAGACTTAATAAGCCTTTCTTTATTAATTTCACCTCAAAAAATAAAGTCGAGTTTATTAAACACCTCAGTAGCACTATGTTTAAATATAACCAACAAGTGTTCATATCAAGGAAAACATATCCATTGTTAATAATGTACACAAAACATCCTCAAATTGGCTGTTTTGAGCAGGCATTTGTAGACATCATACATCAGCAAAATAGCAAGCAATTTCTTGGAAGCTCTCTTTGAAGAAGAGATTTCTAGGAACTAAATACAATATAAAATTAAGATAATTCTTATGTACAATAACTTCTGCAAAACCATGGAAATGATTGTTATCAATTTTGCCATATTCTAAAACTCATATTCAATTTAAAAAGGATCTGAGTAGTTTTAGATTAATTTACCTGGGCTAGTATAAACCTCGAAACAAATTTAAAGATTTATATTTCATAGAAACACAACAAAATTCTAGGTAAGAAAATAGCATGAATCATCAAAGAATCTTGGATAAGATGAATGAGAAAAGCAGACATTTGTTAACTTAGTTCACACGACTTAATACATTAAAGACTGAGTAGATAAAAACATATTTTTACTAAAAAAAAAGTAGTATTCTAAAACATGGACTATTCCATGAGTAAAAGAAAGACTTCTGGCATCTCTAGGACAGTTAATTTGTTTGCATCTTGAGGGATCGGTGTCATTTTGGTTATAATTTTGTGTTTCTCTTTTGTGCTTTTTATTCTCACTAAATTTGTTGTGATCTCTCTCTATCTCTCTCTCTTTCTTACTTTCTCATAATCCCTCTCTCAAACATTTTCAACAAATTTAGAGCTTTAATTTTTTTTTCATTGTTAAGATTGAATTCTATCACTGTTAACCAATCCCTAATATTTTGGAAACTAGAAGAATTCAATCAAAAAGTGTGAATAGCTTTTTGGCTCCTTTGTGCTCTGAGATAAATGTTACACTTTATGAGTCTGATCTCATTTTTATTAGAGTTAGGCAAAGCTACCCACAAAACTGAGAATCACTTATTTTCCTAACTTGTTTTTCTATAGTATACTCACCCAAATCCAACAAGCTTCTTCCTAGAAAATATTCTTTTAATTTTTAACTTATTCATTTCCAGGAAAATTTAATTCACTTACATGATTCTCTTGTAATCATCTTACAAAATAACTTAAAAATCAAATTTAATTTATTTCAATGAAAGTTAAATTTATTTCTAAAAAATAAATATATCTTCTCCCCTTTAAATAAATGCATGTTCATTTCACATGTAAAAGATTTGTCATTAAGAACCCATAGCACCAACAAACTCATGGTGTTGCTAACAAAGTACACAAAATTTATCCCTAATTCTCGCATATTTTGCTGTTTGAGTTGCCTTATAATCATAGTATGTAAAAGTAAAACTACCACTCATTAGTGGAAATAGGTTAACTTTATATATGTCAAAATCTTTTTTTTAAAGAATTAAAAATAAACTCTAAGAGAGTCTTCTTTGAAATCCCAGATTATGTTAGAACTTTATTTGACTATTTCCATGATACACTCTACTTCACACATACAAAAAAAAAACATGGTTATAAATTTTAAAATTACTTAGTGAAATTACTTGTTTAATCTCCAAAAGAAGCTAAATTCCATGAGAGTAAGAACTTTGTTTCTTTTATTCATTAGTAAATTGATGCATAAAGTCAGCACTCAAATATTTATTGAATAAAAGAATTAGTTCATGAATTTTAAGTTTTTTTTATATTTATTTAAAATTGGGAATAATCTTCTATAGCTCTAAGAAGTGGCCTGTAGAAAATTAGATTGATGGCACTACAATAAAATTCCTTTAGACCACTGATCCTCATTATTCCAGCTGTGTTGAGTATGATGTCAGTAACGACAGTGAAAGTAAGAGTACATTTCTCTGGTTCATTCAACATTTCTATAAATGACAGAAACTGAATATTCTGATAGTCTTTTTTAGACAATTTCAAAAATCATTGGGTGGTTCTTTTTTGATACTGCCTATGAAGGTGGCAGCCATCTCCTACTCATCATCATGGCTGCCCTCAGACCCTTGTGATACCCAAGACCGTCAAAAAGAAGACCAAGAAGTTTATCCAGCACCAGTCAGATCAAGATGTCAAAATTAAGTGGAAATGATGGAAACCCAGAGGCACTGACAATAGTATGCACAGAAGATTCAAGGGCCAGATCTTGACGCCCAGCATCGGTTATGGGAACAACAAGAAAACAAAGCACATGTTGCCCAGTGGCTTTCAGAAAGTTCCTGGTCCACAACGTCAAGGAGCTTGAAATGTTGTTGGTGTGCAATAAATCTCACTGTGCTGAGATTTCTGACAGCATCTCCTCAAAGAGCCTCAGAGCTGCTGTGGAAAGTGCAGCCTAGCTGGTCATCGGAGTCACTAATCCCAATGCCAGGTTGCACAACAACAACAACAACAAAAAAAGAATAGACAGATTGTGTATACATTGTATTTGTGTTAATGAAACCATTAAATTCTACCAAAAAAATGGTTGGTGATGGTTGTGTAATTGTGTGATATATATAGTTATTCCATTAAACATCTCACTATGATATGATTTGGTGATACTGATCATATCCCTAGACATGGTTATATAAAGAAACTTCTTTATTAAATCAACAGAAAGCAGATGTTTCTCTTGTCCTTTTATGTCAGAATTGTAGAGACATTGTGTTGTATAAATTGAGCATCCCTTTATGTTCATTGTATAAATGACAGTGCAAAATTAATTATGGAGCAATTCCCCAGTGCTCATTAGCTCTGGTCTTCTCTTTAAGGCCAATTCCATACAGAAAATAAGCATCCTTAAAATAACTGTTTTTGTCCCATCTTATTTCTCATTTTGTCTTAGTAAACATGAATAGCCACTTGGACTTGTCAAATTTTAAGCAAGGTGTACTGCTTCCAGAAATATATATTTGGATTCTGGCCCACTGATAAGTGTGTGTGTGTCTGTGTGTCTGTGTGTGTGTGTAAGAAGCCTAGGAAATATAATTATGTAAAAGCTTATCTATCATCAAGAAGGCATCTAATGGAGGGTTAGACTAAAAAACTGTTTGTTACTTTAAACTCAAACAGTGCTGGGACAGTTCCAAAAGTTTTGGGACCTGGAGAGCTAGTGTCATAATTTAATTTAAATATATCAATGAGAACTTCCTTTCTCATCAATCAGTAGATTAAAAAAATGAGATATTTATCATGAGACATTCTTTCAATTTTAATATTTCTATATAATTTAACATCAAAGTAAAGAGAATATAAGTTATTTAAGTAAAGTTGCTTGAAGGACATTAGAAATACAGATGACTTTTTTTCCTTGACAACTCTAATAAAGCCTTCAAAAGCAATGCACCCAAACCATCAGCAGCTTCAATTTGTTTAATACACAGTAAAAGGCTTCACCAGCCTCTCCAGTGAATTATTTGACAAAACAAAACTCTCAATTTAAACCATATTACATGGTATATTAGGCAGAAAATGCCAAGAACAGAAGGCAAGTATCAGATGCAGGATCTGTGAAGCAAATTTACTGGAACTGTTAGTAAATTTACTGGATCATTTCTTTTGGAATGCCACATAAATCATGCAGGTCACTGTATTTAGAAAAACTGGGGACTGCCCAAATGCAATGTCAAAGAATGATACCGAAGGCTCCTTGATATTACTTTTGTTGAGAATGCCCTGTTTTTGTTTCAACTTTTCCTTTCAGATCCAGACAAATATGATTCAAATAAAGGATATGGGAAATAGATTTTCAAAGGCAATAACAGAAAATTGCTTTTGGAAAGCCAAAAAGAGAATACACCTCCAATTGAGTACCTTAGTACACAGCCATAACAGATTGTAGTCCCACATCTAATTTCAGTAACTCTCCAGGCAAAGTGCTTATGAAGAGCAAATATCCAATAACAGAAAGTTGCTGCCACCTACAGGCTTTGTGGAACTTTATCCTAAATATTTAAAAATTTTCTGAAATCAAGACGAAGAGTTCTTTCATGTTAAACAGATATGATATATCAGCCCGCATTCCCAATAAAGAATATATAAGAAATTTTCCAGTTTGTTAGAAACTTCCAAATGATCATTGAGATAGTAATGGGACATTATATTTTAAAATCAGACACATTTAATAAAAAAATTAAAACATAGAAAAATGTTGGTAAATTAGCTTTTTGGTACCAAGTAATATACAGATAGTAATATATATCACTCATGACCTTATCTATATTTTCTTAAAAGTTTTAATCATTATCTAATTATTTTATAACCAATCAGTAACTTATAAATTACTATTAAATGCAGTGTGACAAAAAGATTAACTGCTCAGAATCTGAATTCAAAGGGCTCATATTTAAATACTGGTACTATGACTTATCAGTTGTATGACACTGAATAAGTAAGTTAGCATCTCTGTGCCTCAGTTTCTTCATCACTAAAGTGGGTAGGGTATATATTCCAAAAGGATATTGTGAGTTTTAAATAAAAATTGTATTAAGCCATAGATAACAGTAAATAGCACTTAGGTCATTAAACATTAGCTTTATCATAATAAATGTTATCATTGTAAAAGTCACACATGCAAAAGTAAGGAATAGTATTTTATCTTATTATATCTCCATGTATATATAAATTTTGTATTTCACATATATATATGTATGTGTGTGTGTATCTATATCTATATACCGTATTTTTCGCTCCATAAGACACACCTGACCATAAGACGCACCTAGGGTTTTAAGGAGGAAAATAAGAAAAAAAATATTCTGAACCAAATAGTGTGTAAAATATTTAATAAAATATACTACAATAATATTTCAACAGTGTAAACTCAACAGCAGCATTAACAACCATTAGCACTGTTATTAACAAATAAGAAGAGACTTTAATGTTCAAATACTCTTCTAGTTGTCCGGGGACCCACAACAGCTAAAAAAAAAGAACATTTGCTCCACAAGACGCACGGGCATTTTCCCCTCCAATTTGGGGGGGAAGTGCGTCTTATGGAGCAAAAAATATGGTATACTAATTTATATATATTCAGGTATTATGTACATTTCCTCATGTCAACATAATAGGTGAAGTTCAAGTGTTTATGCCAGTGGTTTTCAAGCCTGGTTGAACACGGGAATCTCCTTGGATTCTGATGTTAATAAGCCATTTTTGCAAAACCCCTCAAGTGCTTCTAAAGTGTAGCCTGAGTTGAGAATCAGTGCTATATATTCAATTGTACATTTTATTATATCACATAAAAAGTGCAGATGAATTTGTTCAACTATGCATGAGTTGAAAATTGGTTATAACTAATTTTACTATGCCTTTTATAATCTCTTTCAATTATGTCTATGTTGACAACATTTATTTATAAAATAAACCACTTTCCTAGTTGCCAGCAGATATTGCCAGTAAATTGGGGAAAAAATCATTTTTACTTTTACCTACTCACAACACCACCAGTGAGGATTTTATAACTGAAGTATAACTTATCCTTTGGTTGAGGTATTTAGCTTGTTTTTGGTTTAAAGAAGTGGAAGATCATTGTAAGGCTGATTCTCCAGCAAGCCAAATTTGAGTAAAGACTAAAGAATAATTCTATATTTGTAATTTGATAACAAATGAGATGAGAAAAGTAAAAAAGAAAAAATAATTATAGTCCATAAATGATTAACATTTTATATTTCTATAAGTATATATTCAGTATTTAAATCATAAGATAGTAGAGACTTTTCTATTGATTAAGTAACAAAGAATCAACGTATATGTCTATTAATTTTTTTGTGTGACAGAGATAGAGACAGAGAGAGGGACAGATAGGGACAGACAGACAGGAAGGGAGATAAGAAGCATCAATTCTTCGTTGCGGCACCTTTGTTGTTTATTGATTGCTTTCTCATATGTGCCTTGACCAGGGGACTATAGCAGAGTAAGTGACCCCTTGCTCAAGCCAGTGACCTTTATTAATTTTTAAAAACACATACAGGTTTATGTTACAGACAAGTTTCTTTATTGACTGCCTCATACTATAATAATTATTCAGAATTTCAAGCTTTTATGTATTCTAATTGCAGATCAGAGTTAGTTCCAACAATTTCAGCATAGCTAAAATGATGCTCTCAATGACAATATAAATGTGTAAATATAGTATCAAATTACTGTTTTTCAGTAACAACCTTTGTCTTAAAATGGAAATCTTTAGCAAATCATTCACCATTTGTCAAGCAATGCTCCTCTAGCACATATTGGTGTGTTTTATAGACTAAGTGGATGCTTTTCTATTTCTTCCCAGAGTATCCATCCCCATACAGTCTATGTAGCCTAGGTGACGTGTAATACAGACATTAAAATTATAAAAATAAAACTATTTTACTCAAAGTAGCAAACTAAAAAGCCTAAGGAGGAAAGTAGGCTTCTCAAATGTAAGCAGCCTATGGAGTAAAACGTAGCATAACTATTAACATTTTGTGTGAACCTAATATACTACTACCACACACACACACACACACACACACTCTCATACACACACACACAAGAATTCTAAGTACTGTAGAACAGGTCTATAATCTAAACTAAAAAATAGAGCAACAGAGAACAAAATTTTCCAAACTCAAAAAATATATATATAACTGCTTCTATCCTTTGTAAGTTTAATGCCATAAACTGTAAAAAGCTAAAATCAATAAGAACTGACTCAAAATGAGTAAGTCTCAAAAGCATCATAATGCCTAAGTCCATAATAAAGATGAAATAGCTGTCATTTTAACTGTCTCTCTGTCTATAAATCCACATGATGACAGAGCTTAGGCAGTTATACTAGAGTTAGAGTGATAGAATTTTACAGACACAGTTATGGTAAGAACAATCTAGGCCATTACTTCTGTACCTTTCCAAACTATAATGATTTTTGAGAAATAATAATGTAATTGGATAACCGTACTGGAGACATCATGTGCCAGATAGTGTTCTGTGAGAAAGCTATAATTATTTCTCAGTTTTGTAGAGGATAAACGTGAAGAACTTGCCAACTCTTGCCTGGTGTACCCAGGATTCAGACCTGAAGGGTAGGCTTCAGAGCTCAGATTGGCATCTGCTACAAGGTATAGCCATAAACAAAAAATATGTCCTCTATCAATAGTTTAATTTTAGAAATAATATTCTAACTTTTCCAAGCATTTTATAATATTTAATATACCTTTTGAAACAATTACACAAAAATTTCTGATATTCTTCCCTAGTTCTTCAGACTGAAAATCAATGTTCTTGTCCAGCTTTCCCATTTTACAGATTTGTGTTTTAGAAATAGTTCTTACACTCCTATACAGGGTGGGGCAAAACGACATTTACAGTTATTCATATGGGCAATAATACAAGAATTAATAAATAATAATACAAGATTTCTAAAGTATATTAAAATAAAAACTATTAGTACTAAAAATAATAATTCAAGAATAAACTGCATTTCACATACAACTGTAAACCTACTTTTGCCCTACCTTGTATTGAATGATGAACCAAATACAATCTTTTCCTCAATGGCATTTTTTTAAAGATTATGTTTATTAATTTTAGAGTGAGAAGAGAGAAAAGTATGAGGCAGGATTGGGAAACATTAACTTGTACTTGCTTCTCAAACGTCCCTGACCAGGGAAGCCCAGGCTTTTGAACCCAGCATTTCAGGTCAATGTTTTATCCGCTGCATGACCACAGGTCAGGCAATGATCTTTTTTAAAAAAACTATGTAAATGAGTAAAAGGCATGAAATTTAATAAAAGATGAAAAAATATCTGACGATTAAAAAAAAAAAAAAAAAAGATTAGCCCTGGCCAGCGTTGTCCTGGAGCACCAAGATTGCCATTTTAATTCCGGGTTACCCGTTCAAACCCAGAGATGCTGGCTAGATACTGAGGACACTGATTCAATCCCAAAGTCACTGGTTCCAGCCCCAGTCAGAGCACATATGAGAGGCAATCAGTGTGGTGCCCAACTAAGGAAGTAAGTTGATCCTTTTTTCTCTATCTCTCTCTCCCTTCCTTTCTCTCAAAAAAGATGGCCTAAAGGCTTCCTAATAAAATTATTATTAAGTGAAATCCCAAAGGATGGACTGGGTTTGAATCAATTTACATGGTTGAGAAAAATGTTCTAAGAATAAAGAAATTGGCCCTGGCCAGTTGGCTCAGCGGTAGAGCGTCGGCCTGGCATGTGGGGGACCCGGATTTGATTCCCGGCCAGGGCACATAGGAGAAGCACCCATTTGCTTCTCCACCCCCCCTCCTTCCTCTCTGTCTCTCTCTTCCCCTCCCACAGCGGAGGCTCCATTGGAGCAAAGATGGCCCGGGCGCTGGGGATGGCTCCTTGGCCTCTGCCCCAGGCGCTAGAGTGGCTCTGGTCGCGGCAGAGCAACGCCCCAGAGGGGCAGAGCATCGCCCCCTGGTGGGCAGAGCGTCGCCCCTGGTGGACGTGCCGGGTGGATCCCGGTCGGGCGCATGCCGGAGTCTGTCTGACTGTCTCTCCCGGTTTCCAGCTTCAGAAAAATACAAAAAAAAAAAAAAAAAAAAGAAAGAAAGAAATTATAAGCAAGAAAGTGCACGATGAATAGAAATCATAGAAATCAAAGGGTTTAATTTGTCAGAAACAAAAAACTAAATAAATACATATAGGAAGAAATAATGTTGAAGGTAAATGAAACAGGTTCTGGAAGTCTAAACAATTCTGTAAACAATGGTATTTGAAGTAAATGAGTATAATAAAAACAGAACTCAGTTTTAGACGAGTTAATATGATGGCAATATATAAAACAGATTGGTTACTAATGAGATACACCTGACAAGACAACTATTAGAATGACACTGGAAATGAAGCAAATAGGAGAAATGAGAATGACATGTTACACAAGGAGAATTTATATACTTTTGAGGAACAAGTGAGAGAAAAGAGTCTAAGAGTACCCTGAATTCATGAGAAAGAATGACTATGAAGATGAAGGACCATCAACAAAAAGAGTAAATTCAAGAGAACAGCAGATATGAGAAGGTAGACTTTCATTTCAGTTTGAAATGCTAAATTTAAAAGGTTAGAACAGTCAGAGAAAAATAGCTAACAGATACTTTTTAGAATGTTAATTGTAGTTCAAGAGCTAAACCAGGATTGGGGACACAAAATAAGTGTTATGTTGGTTACAGATTCTGTTATAAAATTTATATGCAAGAGGATGTGGTATAGTATAATGTGAGAAGAATTAAAAAACTTAAAGCAGGTCTTTGGGAAGTAACTACACTGAGGACGACAGGAGAATTGGAAAGAAAAAAGCAGTTATAAAAGAGAGTAGAAATTCAAGCAAGTTATAATTAGGAAACTATGGGTGGGAAGAGTTTTGAGAGTGTATGTGGTAGACAATATCAAATGTTACAAGTCGGCCAAAGGTGGTAAAGCCTGAGAAAGTCTATTGCATGTGTTAATAAATTACTGACATCCTTTGGAAAAATTTGCTGTAGGCAGAATAGTAGCTCTCCCAATATGTCCACATCTGGAACCTGTGAATATATTACTTTACATGGCAAAAGGAACTGTGCAGATATAATGAAGGATTTTGAGAGGAAGAGATTATCCTGCATTAGCTGAGTGGGTCCTGAATATAAACACAAGGTCCTTACAAATGAAAGAGGGAGGCAGGAGTAAGAGAGCGAGAGAGTCATGATGATAGAGACACAGTTTGAACAGATGCAATCCTGCCTGGGGGTGAGCAAGGAATGCAGGTGATCTCTAGAAACTGGAAAGATGATGCAATGCATTCTTCTCTAGAGCCTCCAGAAGGAACAGCCCTGTCAACATCTTGATTTGAGCCCCATAGAACCTATTTCATTTTTCTGACCTCCAGAACAATAAAATAACATGTGTGCTGTTTTAAGTCACTAAGTTTGCAGTACATTGCTACTGCAAAAATAAAAAATCAATACATTTCAGTCAAGGGTTTCAATTAGTTGATACTCTTCACATAAATGCTTGAGCTCTAGAGCTAAGAAATGTGAAACAAGTCCCACAGCACAAGTTACTTAACACTTTCATGATCTGCTTTTTCTAATCTATAAAGTGAGGGTAATAATAGTACCTACCTCACATGTTGTTGGGAATATTAAATAAAATAGCACGTCAAATATTTGGACTAGTGTCCAGCATATAGCAAGGGCCCAATAAATGTTAATTATTAATATGTCCATATAATGAAGGATTAAGGGGTACTCTAGTTGGTGAGAAAGCTGAGACCTGTAGCTCAGTGTTTTCAAGGTCACAAGACTACTTTAAACTGATCCAAGTCATATGCCCACTAGTGTTGACTTCTGGTCCAACAGAGCTTTTGCACTATATCACAGTATTTGTAGCAAAGGCTGCTAACTTCACTTTAGTGATAGAGACCCTGTATTTTCTACTGACACAAATCACACAACAGACTATCTTTTACATCCTTCCTTAGAGAGAGGTTCCATTTGATTGTATTCTGAACAGTGGGATGTGGATAGAATTAAAACATGCCACTTCTGGGCTAATCCTCTAAAATGAATATGTTTTCTCTCTACTTTTTTCCTTCCCTGTCCTAAAGACTTGGGCAAGGTGCTAATGAAGCAGCTCCAGCAATGTAAGAGGAGACTTCAGCCTAGGAGCTAGGGCACAACATAATGAATGGAAACAAGATTCTAAGATGACCTCACTGAACAGGGTTCACCACTGCCTTGGGTCATCCACCTACCTCTGGACTAGTACATGAGAGGAAATCAATTTCTTTTTTTGTGTAAGCCATTTGATCCATCCTCTAGATATTTATACAGTTCTTATAAATAATTTAATAAAATAGAAGAGAAAAAAAAGAAATATAGAGTAAAAATAGATGAATCCTGAGGCTTAACATTGCTAAATCTAATCATTACTCTAGGAAAAGATTGAAAATCTCTTTTTTGAAGAGAAAAAAAATATTAATAATAATTTTAATTGCAAACCTATTATGTTCCAGGCACTAAGCTAAGTTTTTGCACACATATTCCTATTTAAACTCTACTATATTTCTATGAGAATAGTCTTAATATATATTTATTTTCTGATAAGAAAGGTAGGTCTTACTGATATTAACTAAATAGCCAAGGTCACACAAATAGAAAGTGATAGAGTTGAGATTTAACCAAAATTGGCTTAATTTCATAATCCCAGAACATAGTTACTGTATATCCTGCCGTCCATGCAGGTATAGTAAACAAGAATTTAGCAATCTTAGAGGGTAACTAAGGTACTATCACATATACTTTCATATCCAAGCAGGCATGATTTTTTTTGTTTGTTCTTACTGAGAAACATAGTTTACACAATAGCCTCTTGCTTTAGCTACATTTTATGGGTATCTGGATGTTTTTTAATTGAAAATGTAAATTTGAGCTGCACATCTTATGTATAAAGACCTACACAAACACATCAACATTTTAAAAAGTTAACAGTGGGGTTGGCTGGCTCAAACCATAAACAGGATGTGAGGGGGCAGCTGCAGAGGATTTAGAACCTAAAGTGGTGATCTTCTACTTGTTCAGAGGAGCCAATATTAAGCAAATTATCATTTCAAATTATTATATATTCTTCAAATACACATTCTTCAAACAGTTGCTAAAGATTACATCTGGTAATTGAAGACTATTTCCTAATTACATGTTTCTGATCTTTGAATGAGACTCCTCAAAAAAATAGATTGTAGTTTTGTTTAAAGACTGCCCAGAAACTTCAGTCCTTTTTCTAAAGCTTATTATTTTCTTCAAGTGTATATAAGACCACTAATTTAAGATTTGATTTTTTTGAGCAGCCGTCAGTTCAGGAAAGGACAGCTAAACCTGATTGTGACTATGCTATTGACTTTTGGGTCACATTTAGGAGTGTAAAAAGTCTTCAATTAAAACTATATCATCAAAGCAGCCCAACTGTCCGCCAGTAAATGAGTGGATAAAAAGCTGTAGTACATTTACAAAATGGTATATATTCAGCTGTGGAAAAAAAAAAGAAGGAAATCTTACCTTTTTCAACAACATGGATGGAATTGGAGGGTATTATGCTAAGTGAAATAAGCCAGTCAGAAAAGGACAAGTACCATATGATTTTTCTTATTTGTGGAATCTAATAAACAAAATAAACTATCAAACAAAATAGAAACAGACTCGTAGACACAGAGAACAGACTGCCAGCTGTGAAAGGAGAGGGGTTTGGGGGGCTGGAAGAATACGTTAAATGAGTTAAGCAAAAAATAAAAACTTATAGACACAGACAACAATATGATGATTACCAGAGGAAAGGGGAGTGAGGGATGTAGAAGAGAATAAAGGGGGAATAAATAGTGACGGAAGGAGATTTGACTTTGGGTGGTAGATACACAATGCAATATACAGACAATGTAGCATACAATTATACAACTGAAACCCATATAATTTTATTAACCAATGTCACTCCAATAAGTTCAATAGAAGTAATAAAATAAAATAAAAATATATTATCAAAACCATATAGCATATTTCAAATGAGCTGCAAATTTAGTGCTAACTACAAGATTTAATAGGACTCATCTAAGTCTAGTAAAAGAGATATTTTAGTGCAGATAATTCCATATTTCTAATCAAAGTTTTGTTATGCCCATAGACTGTTTGTATTCTCCAAATTTCATAAGCTAACACCCACTCCTGAAGGCAATGGTGTTAGGAGGTGAGACATTTGGTAGGTGACTAAGTCATGAGGACAGACCACTCATGAATGGGATTGGTTACCTTATAAAAGAGATCCCAAAGAATGACTTTGCCCCTTCTGCCATGTGAAGATACAGTGAGAAGCAGGTAGTCTATGAACTAGGAAGTAGAGCACAGAGCCTGTCAACATGGAGTTCTCTGTTTAGTGGGGAAGTTGACTTCTTATCAAAGCACCATGACTAATTGTTAAATCACAATGATAGGTTTTATAATAGTACAAAACAGGAGGACAAAATGCAGTTTATGATAACTGATAACACTTTATAAGGAAGAAATTTTCAAGCTGTGTCCTAAAAGATTGAAGGAGGTTACCAGAGGAGGAAAGTGGACAGGCAGATGAAACTAAATGAAGAGTGCATTCAAAAAATTTTTTAAAATAACAAAAAGAAAGCCGATGTGGAACTTGGGGCAAGATGAGATTGGAGTGGGAGGCCAAGCCAGAACTGGCAAGGTTTTGTACACCATATTAATAATTTTGGTCACCGCCCTAGAAAGAATGGGAAGACAATGAAAGGTTTTACCCAAGGAATGACTGGGTGATATAAAAATATACTGGCTTCATCATAAAATTTGGAGGGGAGGAAGAATGAATAATGAATAGGAGAGCAGTTTGGAAGCGTTTCGGTTCAGATCTTCCAAGAAGTTGATGCCAAGATGGAGTTAGAAGTACAAGAGATTTATTGAATGTAGTCTATTAGAAAGATAAAGAAAAGGAGCTTGAATACCCTGGGAAAGTTTTCAGACTGTAATACAAGAATAAAACCTGTAAAAGAGAAATCTCAGGAAGAAGGAATGAATAGGAATGATCTCAGACTGTTATATGACTTTAACAAAGTCTCAGCCCATTACAGAGCCCTAGTGCAAAAATTGCTCATAGAGGAGTTCCACACTGGTCATAAGATACCAAGCCCCACTACCCTCCTGTGATTAGTCATTGGTTTGGGTTGCATTCTTTATTGTTTTTTCACTTGGAGGAAGATCTGAAAAATGCCTCAGTCACAAGAAGGAGTTGAATTAAAAAAAAGATGAAGTAGGCAGTGGTGAAGATAGGAATGAAGCAAAAATGATAGATTCAAGAGATATTTAGGAAGAATGAAAATGAGTAGTGACAGAGAGGTCAGCATTAAGAAAGCTCTTGGGTTTCTGGCTTACACAACTGGACAATGGATACTATAATTCTCTGAGACAGAGAGCCCTGAAAAAATGGTTAAGGTGAATAAAAACAGAAGCTTTGTCCTTCATTTTCTTCACAATATTTTCCAAATTGGACAGTCAATCTCAAGAGCAAAAATGCCAAGAAAAACTGTCTATGACTTTCCAGGGACATTAAGGGGCAGAAAGCCTTTTAATACTCATCCTGTATAGGAGGAATAGAATCTTAAGTCCCCAGTGGCAAAATGCTAACTAGCTGCAAACAGTAGAAGTTTGCCAAAGAAATGCACATATTACTTTTCCTTTTTTATGATGATTCAATATAATAAAGAAATCTGAGTGGATGCACTGAGATACCAAGGTAGTCCCCAAACCAAAGAAGCAAATAAATGTGACCAAAACATTTGGTAGCAAATTAATATTCAGTGTGTGTCTTAAAACAAGAGCATCATCCCTTGAGATTTCCAAAACTTGAGCAAAATGCTCTACCACTATTTTGAAGAGAAATGTATTAAAACTGATTTTAAGACATGCCCTTTTGAAGAAATTCTATTGGGTTAATAGCAGGATACCATGACAGAGTCATTTCATACATGCTTTTTTGCTTAGTTACATGTGAAATTAAGCTTTTAAAAGATTCTCATCCTACATTTTTTTCTTCTTTTTCCAAATGAGAAGAGGGGAGATAGACAGACTCCCACATGAGCCCTGACTGGAAACCACCCGACAACCCCCTTCTGGAGGCATGCTCAGAACTGAGCTATTTTTAGTGCCTGAGGTGGAGACTCCATGGAGCCATTCTCAGCACTTGGGAAATGCACTGAAATCAACTGAGCCATGGGTGAGGGAGGGAAAGATAAGAGAGAAAGAGAGAGAGAGAGAGAGAGAGGAAAGAGAAAGGGGAGGGGTGGAGAAGCAGATGGTCACTTCTCCTGTGTGCCTTGACTGGGAATCAAACCTGGGACATCCACATGCTAGACCAATGCTCTACCACTGTGCCAATTGGCCATGGCCTCATCCTACATTTTAATGTACAAGTATCATATAAATGTGTTGGCCATGTCTAAAACAGGATTTCCTGCCAGAAATATTCCTTCCTGGTAAGCATTTTTTTCTTCTTTCAACACAGCTTGCTTCAGAATTTGTAAACATGTTTTAGAACATGCCAATAGGTTCCGAAATATATTGATTTGAAATTATATAACTCATGAAATTCTATATAACTAGTCATCTAATAAGTTATTATATGACATAAAGTGTGACCTATTTTAATATGACTGGTTTAGCTTCTGACCAATAGTCATAGTGTCCACAAGATATTTATAGTGTTAAGACCCTGTAAGCCTGGAAATCCAGACCATGAAACCAAAACTGAGAATCAACTCCCTACATCTTTCTAGAGTATGTTGAGCTGGCTGCAGACAACCATAAACTGACCATAAGGTGACACAAATCCTTGTGAAGCATCATGAGCAGAGGTCACAAGACACACTGGCTAGGAGTGAAGAGTGGCTGAGACAGAGAGACTGACCAATGTTTGCACCAGGAAAAGTGAGCTGTCCAATCTCATTTCCCTTACTTGCTCACATTTTCAGCTTTGTTTATGGATAGCAATAAACAAATAAATATTGTAACTGTTAAATAATGCTTATGGCCAATTTCTGTTCATGCAGCCTACACTCAAACATCTGGAATGCATACCTTTGTAAAGATCTTAGTGTTGTTCTTCCAAACGGTGCATTAGACAAAATTAACTATGTGCATTTGGCCAAGGAGCATATAGAAATGGAAGAAGGGGGTAAGGGTAGTAAAGAAGGAGAGAGATCTCTATATTGAACTTGTTCCCCTACCCTGAACAAAGCCTTGTCCTCTACTGTCCCAGGAAAAGGAAGTCATACCAAATGCAAAGAAAACCAATAAAAGATTGTCTTGATGACTCATCAGCTATTTAGGGATTTTTTTAAGGTAATTGTAACTATATGTGATTTCACTTTGCAGATTAACTTTAGAACTAATATTCAAATACTTTTAAAGTATTTTTGGACCTTAATTTCAAATGATAATAAAATAGGCACAAACTCTTCTAGAATCAAAAAAATAAAAGAAAGAGAGGAAAGAGGGAAGAATTGGGGGAAGGAAGAAAAGAAGGAGTGAAAAACCCAAAGGGTCTAAATTCTTATTCAGAAAAAAATACTAACTTTTTAAATTGAATTTTTGTCACTTACAAACTGATTAAAAGAACTACTATGACCTTCTATATCCCAAAATGTTGAGATCTCTTAAACTTAAATCTTTTAGCTTGTGGGCTATAGCCATGCCAAATAATGATAAAATATGGGGCTTTCATGTAAGACTTCTGCATAGTAAATGTTAAACTTTACTGAGATAATAAAGAGCATTTAAATCAATTTTTAATGACAAGAAATTGCCTGTCCAAATAACCTTATTGAGAAAACTTCATTTTATGAAATAGACATGCCACCAAACATTGCTTATATATCTTTTTTTTTTCTAATGGAATCATATTTCTCCACTAACTTGTAAATTATAACATGCTTTATCTTTATCCCAAGGCATTCTTCAATCAGCAGAAGTGCCTAACATTTTGGTTTTTAGTTTCTTTGCCAAAAACATGTCCACTGGTAAATGATTTATAATTTTAAAGAAAAAGAACTGATACCTCCCTTATTTTAAAGGGGCTTTATAGTGAATATTTTTATGATATAAAACTCATGTAACAGAATTCCAGCCAGTTCAAAAGAAGACACATTTTACCTTCCAAACTGTATTAGTTAGAATTAGATAATCTATGTTACAATAGCAAATAAACCCCCAAATATCAGTGGCTTAATATGCCAACATTTGTTTATCACTTTCTGATATTAGTTAGGGAGTACTTAAAAGAATATCTTCTCATTTACATGTGGTGAATTAGGGATTCAGATTCTTTCCATCTTAAATCATGGCTCCAAGAGAACTATGACAGTAGAAACTGTAGCTAGATGGTCAGAAAGGACAAATCATGGCCAGGTCTATAATTTGCATGCATCTCTTATGTCCACCATTTATTGAACAGAATTAGCCACATCATCTCTATATAACTGCAAAGAGAACACATAGTATTTAGTAAGGTCTTACTCATTTAGCTACCATTTTTCAGGTTTTAATATTTGTAGATGCACTTCAAAAGTTCCTGCAGCACATTGGAATTCATGCTCTTATAGGTTTCTTTTAAGTGTGTATGTTTGCAGGTTTGAATATTCAGGAAATTACTGAACCATACTCTGCCAGAATGAACAATAAAACTCCCCTTCTCCAGGTTCTCATTTTCCCTCACTATTCCATTAATTTGAAACTTTCTTCACTGTTCTGTCTCTTTATCTTTCTTCAACTGTTGCTAAGCGCAGCATCCCCCTTGTCCATTCTTATTTAACCACAGAGCTGGTCCAACATGTAATCTCCCATAGTAGAACTAGTTATAATGCAGGGGATTCAGAAGAAGAGAAGGATAGAAATCATCAGTCAATACTCAGTTGCCTGCTGCTACACTGTCTTTAAACCCAATGCTGATCTGGTGAACAAGATACTTTCCTCTTTGCCTTCTTCACAGCCATCGACTAACAAATTAAGGAACAGCAAGAAATAGACATTCACAAGTCATGAGAGAGAGAGAGAATACTTTCTGCTCTATAATAGCACCAGAGAGAAAACAAGTCTAAAGAAATAAATGGCATTATGGTACATCTAGAAAGAGAAGTAGTCTTTCAAATGATCCCCATGTCTCAAATGTGACAACAAAGATACAGAAAGCTCCCAGACCGAGACAGCCAAACTTCTGGGAACACAGAATGTCACTGCTAGAACTCACCACTGTCACACACAGGCATACCTGAGTAAGACGATGGAACTCAGGTATCTGCTAGAAAGAGTTAGGAATCTTCCAGCCTCACTTCCAGTCCTAACACACCACAACAGCAGAGAAGAATGAAAACTCAAAATGTAAATTTAGTTGTTTCATAGAAATTTTAGTTATAATCTGTGTTTATAAACAGATCCATGTCTACTACAGTTGTTTATTTTTTACAGTTATCAAATATTTTTTAAAATATTTATGTACATGTAAATTATAACAAGAAGGGAAAAACAAAGAAAAAACATATGAACTAGGAATTACAAATAAATTTTATTGTAAAATGTTTTTATTGCAGTTTTAATATGCTAAGAGTGCTTACTCAAATTACAGTTGAGTATGGTTGTAAAGCTTTCAATAAAACAATAAAATATATGAAAAAGTATTGGCCAATAGTTAGTAGCTAAAATTAAATTATAAACAGATTAAATATTTGATAATAAATAGAAATATCTCATATGGATCTGATTATATCTATTCTCTTTAGCAAAATTTCCAATGACAACAGTATAATCAGGCCCTTTTTAAAGTTTAAACTATTATTTAATTTTAAAAATTGACTAATTGATGCTATTTAAATTCATGTTGATTTTCCATTATATTTAGTATCTACCTGCCTTATGTCATAATTCACACATAGCTGAACAAGGAAAAAAATGTTTAATGTTTTGTTAACTTCCTAAAATTTTTATTTTATTCTCAAGGCATGTCTTATATTTTCGTCAACTCTGAGGCATTTTGACCATCAACTTAATATTACCTACTGGTGAAATAAATCAAGAGGCATTCTAGTGAGCAAATAACATATTGAGTACTTCAGGCAGAAACAAAATTAAAAAACTGGTCCTTGACATTCAGTAAATTTTATTAGTAGAAAGAACAACTTTAACCTTAATTTTGATGAACAGTAAAGAAAAGTTAAAATGTGTAGCTAGTTGTAACAGTAATTTAGGTTCATGACACAAAAAAATATTGAGAAAACAATGAGAAACATGATTATTTCATGAGCATTGTCTCCCGCAAGGGACCTTTGGACTGCTCAGTACATGTTGCTTCTGGAAGCTCTGTTGAAACCTCAGAGTGCTCTCCTCCACTAAAAATTATGCTGCCTGTTGTAAATAATTTTCTTGCAACATATCATTTAGTAAAGCAAGTAAAACATGGCTCCTCACTATCATTTGTTGAGGTAATGGTAGCTATTAAAAGATGAAGACACGTGTCATTCTAATTGCTTCCAGCTGAACAATCATTATCTAGATAGTATGCAAATAAAACTCCTCTTCCTAAATTACTCTGCATCTTATGCTGTTAGTTTCACCTCTCAAAACAAAAAGAAAAGTTTTGAAACAAATAGAAAAGTTTTTAAATAAAAATTTTGTAATTAAACCACAAATAAGGTGAGGTATTCCGCCTAACCAAATAAAATATAGTATTTCAATTTGGTTAATATTATTTTCTGTAATTCTGTAAATTCCAAGGTAAATACAATCTTCTGAAGTAGTAAAAATGTCCTCATACTGTACGAAATTGTAAAATAAAATCATAAAGAAATATTTCAATTTATCAAGCATACTTGGGCTTTGGAGTAATATGGACATGGCTTTGCATTCTGGTTCTAACACATGTTTTTATGACCCTGGACAATGCATTAGATCTCATTAGGCCTCAATATCTCATATGTAAAATAGGAATACTGTACCTAATTCATGAGATAGTTATGAAGGTTAAAGGAAGTAATAGACTTAAGTACTCATCATAGTGCCTGGAACAGAGTAAACACAAAAATATGGTCAGTTATAAATATTATAATGTACATTATGCATGGTGTTAAAAATCAAGTAGAAGCGCCCTGGCCGGTTGGCTCAGCGGTAGAGCGTCGGCCTAGCGTGCGGAGGACCCGGGTTCGATTCCCGGCCAGGGCACATAGGAGAAGCACCCATTTGCTTCTCCACCCCTCCGCCGCGCTTTCCTCTCTGTCTCTCTCTTCCCCTCCCGCAGCCAAGGCTCCATTGGAGCAAAGATGGCCCGGGCGCTGGGGATGGCTCTGTGGCCTCTGCCCCAGGCGCTAGAGTGGCTCTGGTGGCAACATGGCGACGCCCAGGATGGGCAGATTATCGCCCCCTGGTGGGCAGAGCGTCGCCCCTGGTGGGCGTGCCGGGTGGATCCTGGTCGGGCGGGCGCATGCGGGAGTCTGTTTGACTGTCTCTCCCCGTTTCCAGCTTCAGAAAAAATGAAAAAAAAAAAAAAAAAAAAAATCAAGTAGAAGAAGATCATTATAAGCTTTGAAATTTTAGGCTTAGCAAAACCCCTTATTCATAGAAGCTTTGAGGAAAAAGGCACAATTGGTTTGATTTTATACTATATATTGGAAAAAAATCTCTGCTTAGCATTGAGTTCTCATTTTACATATTTGGGAAGGAGTTATGCTTTTCAAAAAAAATGATGTTTGCTCAACATCTACTTTTAAAATGTCAATCTTACAAAAGCAAGCAGAAATTGGAGAAATGATGGCCCTTTTAAAAAGAGAAGCAAAATAAGGGAGATCAACATTTTGACTAGATTTTTCCTTAAGAATTCTTCCCAGTGTGAACTGTGTTTGAATGATAGGGCTCAAACTAAATGTGACAGTCTTACCTTTGCTGAGGAGCAACAGGTCAAAGTTCAGAGTTGATCAAGCAGAAAAAAAGAGAAATTTTAAACATGAGGGAGCTACAAAGGTGTCAGCCCTAAACTCTGCACATAAATACTTGTTAAAGCTTTAAAAGAGTTCTAAATTTTAGAAAGGAGGTTAAGATTTCAAAGACCCAACTAGAACACTAAAATTGCTTAGCAATGATTATAGTAGTTACCTCTTTCCAGGAAGGCAGGGTTTGGAGTTCAAGTCCAACCAAATTAAAAGGGACTGGTTTTTCATCAAAATTCAAGAAGTATCAGCCTTATAAATAATGACTATATCTTAAGACTTAGGGCTATGCCCTTGGGTTACAGGTAAAATGAAAACAAAGCACCCAACAGAGTCCAAACAATTCCTTTACAGAGTCAAGTTCATTTGCCAGAAATTTAACTACCTTTAGAACAAAATTCAACATTCTTCAAAGCAAGAGAACAGAATCAATTGTCTATAACATATCAATAATGTTTAGTATCAGGTGTGCAGAGAAGCAGGTAAAATTGACCCATAATAAAAAAAAACTTCAAAAGAAGTAGAGCCACAAACAATTCAGATGTCAGAATTAGTATACACAAACTATGCCATATAAGTATGTTAAGGAAATTGTAGGTGAAGATGAATGGAATGCCTAAAGTGATTATAAAATATCAAAAGGGATTTATAAGCTAACAAAAAATGGAAGTTCAAGAACTGAAAAATACAAAATATAAATTCAAAAATGTTTTAGATTAATAGGAAAGTAAACTCTGTAAATGAAAAAAAAATGAATACAAAGACAAGTCAGTAACAGAGAAAAATGCAAAAATAAACACTGACTCAATGAACTATAAGATAATATTAAGCTGTATAACATAAATGCAATTGCAGTTCTAAAGGGAGACAAGAGGGGAAAAAGGCAGAATATTTTCACATGAATTTTGTGTTAGTTATAGCTTGAATCAGAAAAGCTTAATCTCCTAAAACCTATAATAATCTTAAATATTTCAACTGCCAGTCCAACAACTGTTAATTATATATATTGTGATGGTGAAGAAGTAAGCTGATTTAAAATAGTATTTTCTTCTATAATGTTATTTACATAGTAATATGGCATGGTTTTGGAGTACTCTGACTATCCAGTTCCCAAAATAATTCAACTCAACAAAAAATATTTAGACACTTACTATGTGCCTAGTTATGTGCTAGATACTATGAATAATAACAAAATTTTAATAGAGAGATATTTTCCCTTGAAGAGCACATAGGATATTTGGTGAGGTAGTTACAGAAAAACACAAATAGAATACAATATACCTTAGTTATTTCCCTATACCTGATTTAAGCCAAGGTAAATAAATTTATAATGGTATATGATTTTCTCCCAGTTCTCACTGTTCATAGTTTGTGAAACTGAGATCTTTTCTTCTGTATATATGTCAATCCATTACATTTTGCAACACTATATTAAAATAATTCATATGAATTTTTCCTAGCAAATTGTAAGCACTTCTACACCAATTTATCTTGAGCTTTGTTATACCTTGAATATGCAGCAGACCCTAAATAAATATTCAGTGAAACAGAATAAAATTGATGCTGCCTTTACTAATTTGAATTACAAAAGGAGGACTCTAAGGCAGTGGTCCCAACCTTTTTTGGGCCACGTTTAATGTCAGAAAAGATTTTCACGGACCAGCCTTTAGGGTGGGACGGATAAATGTATCACGTGACCAAGACAAGTGTCAAGAGTGACTCTTAGATGGATGTAACAGAGGGAATTTGGTCATTTTTTAAAAATAAAACATCGTTCAGACTTAAATATAAATAAAATGGAAATAATGTAAGTTATTTATTCTTTCTCTGCGGACCGGCACCAAATGGCCCACAGACCGGTACTGGTCCGCGGCTCAGGGGTTGGGGACCACTGCTCTAAGGAGTATGGTAGCCAGTTGACATGTCTTGCTGTTGTCTCGGGATGTTTTGAATACCCTCCAGATGTCTGAGGAATTCCCCAGCATTGGAGACCTTCCTCTCCAACATACGAAATAGGAGCAATCTTGACACTCATTCAGGCATTCCAGGAGGAGTCCTTAGTGAGCAATGTCAGCAAGCACACCGAAGCCTTTTGCCAGTGAGGACGGAGGTGGGAATGTGCCAGCTTTCAGCCACAAAGGGACTCCAGCGTGCCTGGGGCAAAATGTCGAATATCTAGTAGCAGCAGTTTCTCTTCAGATAATTTTACAGTGTGGTTTGGGCATTGTTCCTAGACATTTAGCCTTGAGTCTGGTTCTTTGGTTCTCTGTTATCTTTTTAAGTAAAACTCCTTTTCTATTTAATTCACCCTAACTTCTTTTCAGTTGCTTGCAGTTAAGAACATTAAGTGGTGCAGTTAGTTTAAGCAAAGGAAAACAATTCCAAGGGTCACTAATACATTAAAATTAAAACTGATATTTTTCTGTTAATGTAGGAAGTAAGGGTAATCTTAGCTATTATAAAAGAATATGCTGAGAAGACACTCACTTCGTAGGAAACAGACAGGAAACAGATCAAGATAAGTTATAACCAGGCCCTGGCCAGTTGACTCAGTGGTAGAGCATCAGCTTGGTATGTGGAAGTCCCAGGTTTGAATCCCAGTCAGGGCACACAGTAGAAGCGACCATCTGATTCTCCACACCACCCCCTCTTCTCTTCCTGTCTCTCTCTCTCTATCTCCCCCTCTGGCAGCATGCCCTGATTGGTTTGAGAGAATTGGCCTCAGGCACTGAGGATGGCTCCTTGGCCTCCACCTCAGGTGCTAAACAATGGCTTGGTTGCTGAGAAATAGAGCAATGTCCCAAGACGTACAGAGCATCGCCCCTCATGGGCTTGGCTTGCCGATGGACCCTGGTTGGGGCACATATGTGAGTCTGTCTCTTTGAAAAAAAAAAAGGTTATAACCAACATTCAAGACTTCATTCCCCGAAATCCTGCCATCCCTGAGAAGAAAAGACAGGTCCATGTAGAGAAATCAGCCTTTTAATCACTCCAGGCTCATGCAGGGAGAAACTTAATGGCCTATTTTTCATATTTCAACCACTATTCCCAAGATGTACTTATGCACAGGAACTTGATAGCAAAATTATGCAAGGACAGAAACAATAACATTTCTGAGGACCTATGAAGCCAAACATATCTTATGTGTGCTGGGTTTTTATTTAAATAATGTGGTGCATATTGTGTTTTCTCAGCTGCAGTCTATTTAATGGAATAATTTGACTTTCGGTGTATGAGTGATAAAGTACCGTTCTAAAGTACCATTGGAGTGAATCCACCAGCTCTTTGCCAATGATGTGGGACAATAATCTTCTGATCAGTGGTTTCTCAAGTTTTGCTGCACATTGGTATATCCTGAGAACATTTTTTTAAAAAGCTGAACCCTAGGTCTCAGCATCAAATATTCTGATTGTTCAGGGGTATGACCTGAGTATAAGAACTTTTCTATTTCCCCAGATGTTGCTAATGTGAGCCAATGTTCAGAACCACAGCTCTAGATCCTGGCTACTCCACAGACCAGCAGCTTGCGGAAGTTCATTAGAAATCCATCCTCTCAGATCCCACCTCTGGCCGACTAAATCAGAATCTACATCTTAAAAAGGCCCCACATGAATGGTAGGCCATTTTACATCATTTTGGACATTTACACAAACTCCACAATCAGTATTGGTAAATACTATTCTTTCAACTCACATCTTTTTCTTTCCCTTTTTTCTTCTCTTCTCTCCTCTCCTATCCCTTCTGGTGTTGTATGGAGTATTCTGAACAAATGCTTCTCCTCAGGTAATAATTTATATGCTGAGATTACACTTAAAATCTCCATCTTTTTCTGGAAATTAATTATTTCACAATTAACCTGGCTGTGGCTATATACAACTACTAAATACACTGAAGGGTAAGCAGATACAAACCCCAGGTGCAGCCTGGGCAGAAAAGATATTTGATAAGGATATTTTGCATTAAAAGGATATTTTATTTTAAAATAAAAAATACATTATTTTATACATTATTCTAAATTATTAAATTGAAACTAATTTTGTCAATTGAGATTTATACAGAATGAAATAGCAAGCCTTTTGAAATTTAAAAGCAGTTACATTTCCAATGTCCCACAGCGAGGAAAAATGTTATAACAAATTATTTTTTAAGTGGATTGGTTTTGTTTGGCTTTTTTCTTTTTTTTTACTTGCCTTTGTTTTTCAAATAAAAGAAATAGCTTAAGAAAGAAAGAAATTAAGGAAGCATAGAAATACATTCTTTCTAATTACCATTAATTTTCCTCATGTTATAACATGGAATTTAATATTGTTTTTTGAGATAATGTATAGTAGCTGAAAGTATTTTCAATTTACAAAGTTTGAGTTTTAGCTTAGAGTATGGAATATAGGTCCTGGCCAGTTGGCTCAGCCGTCGAGCATCAGCCCCGTGTACGGAAGTCCCAACTTCCATTCCCAGTCATGACACACAGGAGAAGCAACCATCTTCTTCTCCACATAGCCCCCTTCTCTCTTTCTCTCTCTCCATCCCGCAGCCACGGCTCAAATGGTTCAAACAAAGTTGGGCCCGGGTCGCTAAGGGTAGCTCCATGGCCTCGCCTCAGGTGCTAAAATAGTAGCCCCAGATGGGCAGAGCATCGACCTGTAGGGGTTTGAACACATGCAGGACTCTGTCTCTCTGCCTCCCACCGCCTCTCACTTAATGTAAAAAAAAAAACATGGAATATAACAATCTACTAAATAGGGAAATTCCAGAACCTTCATAGAACTTTTGTTTGTTTGTTGTTTTTGTATTTTTCCAAAGAAGTGGGGAGGCAGACACCCACATGTGCCCAACTGGGATCCACCCAGCATGCCCACCAGGAGGCAATGCTCTGCCTATCCGGGTGTTGCTCTGCTGTAGTGGGAGCCGTTCTAACGCCTGAGGTGGAGGCCATGGAGCCATCCTCAGCGCTGGGGCCAACTTTGCTTCAGTGGAGCCTTGGCTATGAGAAACAAAGAGAGAAATAGAGAGGAAGGAGAGGAGGAAGGATGGAGAAGCAGATGGGCGCTTCTCCTGTGTGCACTGAGAATCAAACCCAGGACTTCCACACACCGGGCCAACTCTCTACCACTGAGCCAACTGGCTAGGGCCTTAATTTTGTTTTTAATTTATTGATTTTAGAAAGAAATGAAGAGAGAGAGAGAAACAATGATCTGTTGTTCTACTTGTTTATTGAATCACTAGTTGACTCTTGCATGTGTCCTGACTGGAGATCAAACCCACATCCTTGGTGCATCAGGACAATGTTCAACCGAATTGATCTACCAAGCCAGGGCAATAATACTTTTGAATTTAAAACCAAGAGACTCCCTTTGGACACACAGGTCAATTCTACTAGACTTAAAAAGAAAAGAAAAGAAAACCACTCTCTGATCCTTTGCCTGTCATCCCAGAATTTCATAATAACTGAGCTAGAATAGGTTTCCCCACACTCTAAGTTTCTGTACTCCATACTTTCCCATCTTAAGAATGCTCACACCTCATTATAATTACTCTTTTGGTGCCTGTCTTCCCTGGAAGACATGCATTTCTGGAAGTGGAAAAGACAGTTTTAGTTGTTCATTGTTATATTCTCAGCTGTTAACAAAGTGCCTGACACACAGTAAGGTCCAAAAAAATTTTTTCCAAAATTTAAATAATCAACTAATAATGTCCAAATATGTATTTTCATTACTAAAATTATAACAAAATTATTCCCAATCGGGAGACAAAAAAATTATAGAAGTTTGGGGCTCTCTTTTAAATCAACTCATTTGTAATTATTGGCCCCTTTTATCAATATAAGTAAAAATGCAGCACCCAGAAAGAAAATAAAAAACAAACCCTGCTGCATTTTTGCCGTTTGAAAATGATATTACTCAGCGAAGAATAAAAATAAGAATTCCCTCTTCCCATAACCATCTATGAAAATTAGACTACAAGACAAGTCAAAGAGTTCTTATCCAGACTATAACTTAAAAACATTTCCCCTAAGTGTGTGGTAACTTGTTATACAGCAATAGAAAACTAATATCATGTTAGGAAAAAAACAAAAAGCCTTTGCAAAAACTTTGTACTCTTTTAAAATAGCATCTGAAATCATCTTGTTATGGGAATGTTATTCATTTCAACCAAGTAATGGATTTGTTTTTTCTGATGGCAGCTTGTGGAAATCATTTGTAAGTGAATCGAGATGTAAAAAATAAATCTTAACAATTACCTTTTCAAATTGAAATTTTAAATATAAAACCAAGAATTTGAAAGGATGACTGGAGTTAATAAACTAAAGGAGAAACTTTGCTTCCTAACACTTTCTTAATTAATTTAACAACTTTTTTTTTGAGCACCTACCATGTACCAGACCTTTTATGTTTTGTTAGGAATATAAAAATAGACCAGACATGGTTGTTATCTTCAAAAAGCTCAGAAGACAGATGAACAATAATCTTGATCATACTGACCAGCATTTATTGGATACAATTTATGTGCCAGGTGCTTTGCTAAGATTTTATCTGTATTTTCCTTTTAAACAAACAGATAAATCCATAATAACAGATATGAGAGAAGACTATACTAGGCAACACTTACGGTACAAGTCCCATGAAGATGACTGAGAAGGTTTGAGTCATTAAGTACTAATGACTCACAAAACAGATAAGGTAAAGATAAACATTCAAAGTAGAGAAAATAGTGTATATTAAGTCTTGAAGGCATGAAACAGTGAGGTTTATTTGGGAAAGTTATAGGTATATTAGCTTGGCGTGAGAAAAGGTCACATTAGAAAAATAAGCAGAAATCAGTCAATGGAAGAAAGTGTATGCTTAACTAAGGAATTACATATTTGTGCTAGCTGCTCTAAAATTTTTAACTTTAATTCTAAGAACAGACCCTTTTTTATTTGCCACCTACTTTCTCGTTCTTGTGTTTAAGAAGACTGACCTCCTTTGAAGATAATATATACAATAAGAAAATGTGTTGTTTATTTCTTTTGGAACCCCTAGTGAAAAACTACTCAGTGAATTTCACCTTCACCCACCACTTATTTGAACCACTGAAGATAGTGGGACCTTTGGAAGTTTCACTATTTGCTTAAGTCCCATTACTAGAAAGATGCTTATTAAGAGTCTGGCTCAAGTATTTTAAATCCTGCTCCAGGAATCTTTCCACTGTGCCTTAAGTTATTTTTGCACTTTTCACATAATAACGTTTGAAAACTACAAAAGTTTTTGTTTTTAAAAGGTTTAAAGTATTATTTTTAAACACAGTTAAATCTTTTAAGACAAGAGTTCAGAATGAGTTGTACTGTTTGGGAAATCTAATATAATACCTATAACTAAATGAGTTGGACCTCAATTATTTACCCAAAAGAAGGAAGAGCTAAAACAGATGAGTACCAAAAGCACTAGAGTTTTTGACATACAAACATTTGGATTGGCAACTCCTTAGCTATACCAGGGTCCTCCACTCAGCCCGTGTATGTTAAGCTCCTGTGCTGTGCAAAGAAGACTGACATTAATCTTCTTCACAAAATCTTTGGAAATTTTACTTACCTCATGATAAGAACATTATGCCTAGAAACACCATAGTAGCAGATTATACCCATTTTAAACCAAACAATAGAAAACTTGCATAAAGATTTTTCTAGATAAGTGTCTGACAACTATTATAAGCTCTTCTATAGGCAGTTTCTCTACACACACAGCATCTCCCATCACTATACTCATTTACATATCATAGTGATAATCTGTATTCCTCAACAAATGAGTCTTCCAATGTTTTCCTTTTGGTTTCCCTATTTTGAAAACATTTCTTAAAATATAGACAGTCATAGTCTAGAATGATTCCAGATTCCCTCATACTTTATACTATCATTTGGTCAGCCTTGGAAAATAATTTTCCAATACCCATTGTCCTCATATGAAAAATACCAGGGGTAAGAAAAAGAAAGCATGCATTTTTAGCTTTCCTGTACCTGTCATAATTGTTATAACCAGACTCTAGACAGAGGAGAACGCCAACCAGTTATACTTATGGGATAAGAATTCTCACAAGATTATTTAGACATATGAAAGTTTACTTACTAATTCATATAATTTTTCCTCAGGTTTAGGAAAAAAGAAAGGAAGAGAATAAAATAACACTATGCTAATAAATTTGAAATTATAGACAAAATGCTTTATGAAAAACTTAAATAGGCTTCGTTATTTAAAAAGTTGAATGTATTCATTGTGGGCAATTATATTAGTGTTCAAAATAGTTTCAGCCTCTTTTTATGACACCCTGTCCCTCAGGGAAGATTAGGTGTTCCTGGTCCATATAAATAAGCTATGGCCAGTAAACCCTTCATCAAAGAAACGTAAGCAGAAGAGATGTACACCACCATCACACCACGCCCCTCTGTACCAGGCAGGAACTTTGGGAGCCAAGACACTGTTCACCATGAACTGTTTCCCTTTGTCATGTAAATGGTAATATTACAGACAGGGACAGTTTCATCACCCTTTTTCCTGGCATAGGTGATTGGAGAAGAGCCATGGATGACCCATAAGGAAGAAAAAGTGTGAACCAAGTATAAACCTTTCTTTGCAAGCCACTAAAATGTTATGGTCATTTGTTATTACAGCCTAACCTAGTCTATTTGAAAGTAGAAGAAAATGTTCTATTTGTCTAAAGCAAAGAAGACACTAAATAATAAAACATTAGAAGTAAGTTCCCTGGAATAAAGCTAAGAATACCATTACCAACAATACTATATAATATTGTATTGAAGATCCTAGCTAACTCTGTAAGATAAGAATAAGAAATATGATAATAGGTACATATATATATATATACACACACACACATATAACAACATATATACTTAGATGATTATTTATATTATATATATGGTATCTACATATATATAAGAAATATATATTCTTTTTAAATATTATATATAAAAATATTCCATTTTCTCAAGAGAACTAATAGCCATATAACTACAATTAATCAGAGACTTTAGCAATGTTGCTAGATGCATGGTCAATGTAACAATCCAGAAAATCAACTACATTCTGATACATCAATAATAAACTGAAAATAAAATTTTTAAGCTTTCATTTTTTAATAGAAAAATATATTAGAGGTACAGTTAACAAAGAATGTCATGAAGAAATATTATTGGAAAATACTGAAGATGACCTAAACAAATGGAAATCTATACCACAGAATTAGTCTATTAAATCATTCAGTTACATTCAAACTCACCAGTCAGTTCATTGAAGTTAACAAAACTGATTATCAAATGTACAAGAATGAGCAAGACCCAAGAATATTAAATGTGATATTGAAGAAAAATAGTAAGATTCAAGATAAATAAATATGATACTGAAGAAAAATAATAAGGTATGGAGAATTACCCTACTGATATATTGGCTAGCTACAAAAGGCCATTGAGATGATGTGGAATTGGCACAGAGATTTAATGGGGAAAAAAAGAAGAAAAAGAAATCAGAAAGAAAGCTCAGAAACAGAGTCATGTACACATGAGAACTTGGACATGACAAAGATGAGATTGTTATACACCGGAAATGATGTAATCCCTCTGGAAAATAACTGGTTTTATCTAGTAAGGTAAAGATGTGCATTCTTCCCTTTGACTGAGCAATTCCATTTGTAAGCATACAACCTAGAGGAGCAATTTGAACTGGTGTGCTGTAAAAGGCACACTAGTGGGCTGCAAAAAAAATTTTAAACATGCAATACATCACTACTTAGGGATACATTTTTTTCTTAGAATGTTCAAATAAAAAATAACGACAACAGCCAATACAATAGCTATTCAGTGGAATGTATTAAAATTATACTTTCTTTTGTCAATCAGCAAAAATATTTTTTGCTGTGCCACAAAATTTTAATAATTAGTTTACATGTATCATGAGATGAAAAAGGTTGAAACTTGATGCCCTACAGAAACTCTCACACAGACCACCATGAGACATGGACAAGGAGTTACAGCATTCTTAATATTGATATGTTTCTCATCTATAAGATGGAGATAAAATTAAAACTTATCACATGGGATTGTTGTAAAGAATAAATGAATTAAGATATGGAAATCCTTGGACCTGAAACAGAACAAGTACTTAATAAGTATTAGTAGTTGTTAATAAATCCATTTTAAAGTCTTTCCATACATTATTTTGATTCCCAGATGTTTTGCATGATTCCCAACACCTACTGCACTATGCTCAAAACTTGTATTATTTTCCTTTGCAATCTTTGTTCTCTTCACAATCACTGAGCCCGTTTAATGGGTTGTTCCTCAAGTCTGAGACAAGTTGGTTTGCCTTGTAATCAGACTGCAGAAGGCCTGCTGTGATCTGGGTGAGATTTGCTCATCCTCTCAGGTCATAGTTATGCTAACTAAACCTTTCCTTCAGAAGTGAGCTGGCAACTCTCCCATCTTACATTCTCTCCAGTGAGGTCTGCCAAGTTCTTAGACTTATTTTGATCCATGAGATGAACAAATGCTAAATCATGCCAATAGGCTTTCAATTTTACTTTTTAACAGAATTTTTAATTGGAAGGTTCTACCCTAAATAAATGTAAAAGATAAGAGAAATGGAAGAAAGAGGGGGAAGGAAAGTTGAAGAAGATACTCCAAATATCGCTTGAAGAAGGAAAAACTGCATATCATGAACAGCATAGAGAAGTGCTTTTGGCAAACATATCCAAAATTTCAACATGAGTAAATGTTGCATTCCACCCTCTCCTACAGCTGCTTTATGACTCCTCTCTCTCTCTCTCTCTGAATAATTGCTCTCATTTCCAATCATATCTTTTGCAACTCTCAATCCTAGAACAAATCAAGATTCAAAAGTAATGGATGCTAACATATGTGTCATACTTTCCACATCACATATTGACCTTTCTTAATGGCCCTCTGAAATAGATACACTCCATTTACCCTGATTCTAGAAAAGTCAGTTCCTCCCTTGTTAAAAATTTTAGTCACAATGGCAATTGACTGTGGGAGAAATCCTGAGAGAGCAGAATTTTGGGAATCTACCAAACTGCATTAACTATCTGACTCACTTATAGGTAAGATTGACTTTGCAAATAACCTCCATCCCACTCCCTACCTCACTGTGAAAACTTAGCTTAATTTGAACATAAAGGATATATATGATCCTTATTAATGAGTAATTTATTTATCTTTAAATATTTTCAAAGCATTACAATGTATCAAGCAAGTCTTAACACACTTAGTTACAAATCATGATTTGATTTTTGTTTTACTTGGTATTATACGAGTATTTTTTTTTCCATTTTCACAGCTAAGACTTACCTTTGTCCCTTTTCATTGTCTTTCTCCTCTCTCTTCCTCAAAACAGACAGACAATAAAGGAATGAGTATAAAGATCTTCTCCCCGGGGAAAAGACTAGCAAGAGGTAGACCAATAGCAGTGAACTGGGAAACAAAAAAGGATTCAGTGAAGTTATGATATGGCCACTGAGAATGAACCAAAGCTCCCACCATCAAGATGCCTTCTCTGGAGTTCTTTTTGTTTAAACATTGAAGGAGTTTACAAACTATAGAAATGATCCCTGAAAGTATAGTCTTTGAAGGAGTTTACATCTGCATTTACTGGGTGAAGCTGCTTGCTGGAAGAATCTGCATGCATATTTTGTGATGTGGCTATGCATATGTGGAGACAAGCTTGTGACACAGACTCTGTGCTCTCAATTGATACACTATCACAGTATGGCCATGAATAAGTAAGACTAGAAATTAACCTTAATTCCCGTTGTCAAAAGAATGAAAACCACATACAGAACTAATCAAATGCTGTTTATTCAGAGCTTACTCTAGTTAAAAAGTAATAATAATAAGTCAGCTACAGTCATTATTTCTGGGAGACTGGATGGGGTTTGAAAGAAGAGTGAGTTTTATGGAGTGAAAGGAAGAAGTCTTAAAGTCTAGATTTGGTCAATGTTCTATTGAACACTGTTAATTTTTTGTTAGAATGGGATTTGGGGAAATAGGATGGGAAAAATTGTGGTGGGCTTTTGGCAGCTTTAGATCAGTTCACTATCTACTGGCACATAATTTAAAGATTAGCAGGCTGGTTACAGTCATATGAGCTTTTCTGTTTTAATTAAAAGACTATCTGGTCCTCTACCTCACGGTTCAAATTTTGAGTAGGAAATTTATAAAACATAATTTATTTTTCAGTAAATTTGCTTTTAATATACTTTCATCTACCTCTATTGACACATACAACCCATTTTATATAAACTTTTACAAAAATAGTGACTTTTCATTGTTCAAAAATAGTGATATTCTTTATTCAAGCACTTTACAGAAATTTTCTATATAAAGCTATTAAAACTAGTGCAATAAAATAATAACTGCTGATGAAATTATATTATAATTTGTTTTAATTGAGAGGAGGGGAGATAGTGAAACAGACTCATGCATATGCCCTGACTGGGATCCACTTGGCAATCCCTATCTGGGGCCGATGCTCGAATAATCAAGTATTTTTAGCACCTGCAGCCAAGGCTCGGACCAATGAGCTATTCTCAGCACCCAGGCTGATGCTGGAACTGAGCAACTGGCTATGGGAGGGGAAGAGGGAGAGAAAGAGGAAGGGGTGGGAGAGAGAAGCAGATGGTCACTTCTCCTGTGTGCACTGACCAGAAATCGAACCTGGGTTGTCTGTACATCCAGCCAAAACTCTATCCACTGAGGCAGCTGGACAGGGCTAATTATGTTACAAATTAATAAGACCACTAAAAGGTTAAGAAAACAGATACAGTTTATTATTTTCAGTCCTAATCCATGTTTCAAAAATAATAATAATAATTCTAGGATCTGGATCTTTAATCTGATGGTCTCTATTCTTTAGCAAATCTTTGGGGGTTTTTTCCCTCTTTGGAGATAAATTTCTTGGATGTGTTTTTTTCTTATTTAACCAACAAAGAAAAAGTGAATAGCAGTTTTTTGTGTGCTCTTGTGAAAATGGTATTTTAGTAATTTTTTAAAAATTAGTGTTTCCTAGCCCTGGCCAGTTGGCATAGTGGTAGAGTTGCTGCCCAGCCTGTGGATATCCTGGATACAATTTTCGGTCAGGGCACACAGAATAAATGACCATCTGCTTCTCCCCCTCCTGCTTCTCTCTCTCTCTCTCTATCTCTCTATCTCTCTCTCTCTTTCTCACTCTTCTGCTCCTGCAACCATGGCTCAATTGATTCAAGCAAGTTGGCCCTCAGCACTGAGGATGGCTCCATGCCTCATCCCAGGCACTAAAATAGCTTGGTTGCTGAGCAATGGAACAATAGCCCCAGATGGGCAGAGCATCACCCAGTAGGGAGTTTGCCAGGTGGATCCAGGTCAGGGCACATGGATGAGTCTTTCTTTCTGCCTCCCTGCCTCTCACTTAATAAAAAGAAATAAAAAATTAGTGTTCCCTTCAACATATCAGGATGACCAATAATCCACCACATTATTTATTAGGAAAGCTATTGCAATTTCCCTTTCCATACTATAGTTGCTTCAGAAACTGTAATCACCTTATTCTGTATTTTGGTCAGAATGCCTTCTGTATGCACTTCAGCTATGTCTCTTCCCACTACCATGCTAAACCTTTTAACTTTATACAGCTGTAAATTCTAAATTATTTCTGCCTTTCATCATAAGTCAGTTCCTCCTAGATGCCTCAATTATCCCCAGACTGTTACTTTGAACATTACCCAATTGGATTTATTGCACATAGTAAAGTTGGTCCAGATTTGTTTGTTCAGACTAACAAAGACTCTCATTTTGTGAGTTTTTACCTGAAATGAATTCCTTTACTAAGTACTTTCCATATATCTTCTCATTCAATATTCTCAATAATTTTATGAAGTAAGGATTTTACTAAAAAGAAAAGTGAGATTCAGTCAGTTCAGGAACTAGGAACTTACATGTGATCATACAGATCTGGGGAGCTAGACCCTGGCCAACCTGATTCCAAAGTATCTATCCTACTTTGAACCATCATGATGTGATGGCTGAGAACTGTATGCACCAGAATTACCTGGAATAGCTAAAAACAATACAGATTCCTGGGCACAATCAGACCTTTTGAATTAGTATCTCTGAGAAAAAGGACCAGAAATATACATTTTTAACAAACCCCAAAAATGATTCTTAGGCACAATAAAATTTAAGAATCAGTGAGCTGAAAGGTCCACATCTTATGTATTGCTCTCTGTATCTCTATAACTAAGCACAGTATCTGGCTAATTGATAAGTACTTGATGAATTGAAATCCACAAAGCCAACCAGAGGAAAAGTGTGTTGTTGGTAATAGAGTGCCCTCGGCTCTTTAGGAAAGGATTCTATAAAAATATCAGGAGAGATTAGTATTTTTACATCAAAACTGAATACTTCTAATCCTAGCATTTTGCCAATGTACTGAGAGCGACCCTTATTTGGCACACACCATAACAAAGCTTTGACAATCACTTCCATTACTGCGAAAGTTGTTGGAAGATGGATAAAATATCTTGAGACTGTCCATGATTAAAAATGATATAAGAGATTTTTTTTTCCTTTTTTGCCTAAGATGTCCTGTTCTAATTAATGAAATGATTGCTTATAACCAACTTCCAGCACCCTTGGCAATATTGACCTCCTTTTTGGTAGTCTAATAATATGATTGTTGAGGTTTACTGTGGTCATTACCTGAAGCAACCATCTGCTACTGACAATTAGTTATGTGCATAAGTAAAATCACAGGTAGTCAAGAAGAGTCTTTGCTTCAAGTAGTAGGAGAACTGGTGGTTATAAAAGGTAAAATTTTTAAATATATTTTTCTTATTGGGTGGAGAACATGACGGTGGTAACTCTGCAGCGTTGTTATTCTTTAATGTTCTGCCTTACTGGAAATAACTTAGTACTTATGAGAAAGTACTAAGCAGACTGTTAAGATAATGGTAAAACCTTTTCTAGGTAATTAGGAGTGCTAGAAAAATTACACCTAAAGAATCTTCAAAATTCCCGCTCTGTTAATTCACTCAATATCTTGCTGGCTAGGTTTTGTGAAGGGTGGGAAATTGGGGTGTGTGTATAGATAATCCTTCCACTGACTCTCTTTTGCTTTAGGACCAAGACAGGAAATAATAACAGGAGCTTTGTATTTAGGGTAATAACCTCTGGGTAAGCAGCAACGTGGGTTTATATAGGTTCAATGACAACATGGGTTCCTTTAGTCCAGTGGTTCTCAAAGTGTGCACCAGGGCACACTAGTGCACCCTAGAAGATTTCCAGGTGCACCCTCTGGTATTTCAGAGAAATATATGCCTGTTGGGGACCAAAAAACCAAAAGCATTTTTGGAGTTTAGATTTTGGGGGGACAGAGGTGTGGGGAATTGGCTGTAAGCTGACAGTCTGCCCAACCCCCCACCTCACTCGCCTGATTAGGTTGCAAAAGGCTGTTAAGCTGTGGTGCTGGATTGTTTACACTACCCCCCCATGTTCCCAGGAAAGACTGGAGGCAAGTTCCTTCTATCCTTTGTTTGGTGTAAAGTTAAGATGATATGTGCCCTGGCCGGTTGGCTCAGCGGTAGAGCGTCGGCCTAGCGTGCGGAGGACCCGGGTTCGATTCCCGGCCAGGGCACACAGGAGAAGCGCCCATTTGCTTCTCCACCCCTCCGCCGCGCTTTCCTCTCTGTCTCTCTCTTCCCCTCCCGCAGCCAAGGCTCCATTGGAGCAAAGATGGCCCGGGCGCTGGGGATGGCTCTGTGGCCTCTGCCTCAGGCGCTAGAGTGGCTCTGGTCGCAACATGGCGACGCCCAGGATGGGCAGAGCATCGCCCCCTGGTAGGCAGGGCGTCGCCCCTGGTGGGCGTGCCGGGTGGATCCCGGTCGGGCGCATGCGGGAGTCTGTCTGACTGTCTCTCCCTGTTTCCAGCTTCAGAAAAATAAAAAAAAAAAAAAAAAAAAAAAAAAAAAAAAAAAAAAAAAAAAAAAAGATGATATGTATGGTGGGGGTTTTCTTCACTCAACATAATTAAAAGTCAAAAGACAGGAATTCTTTAATGTATTGATGAGGAAATGAGAGTTTGCCTTTCAAGTATATGTCCAAACATTGAAGAAATTGCTAGGACACATCAGGCTCATGTTTCTCATAAATACAAGAATGAAAAAACTTAACAAATTCTCTCTGGGACCTGCCAAATTTACTAAATCTTACTAAGAATGTATATGTGTGTGTGTGTGTGTATATATATATGTATATATATATAAAGTAACTATTTTGTCATTTTTTAATTTTTTAACCATTTTTTTATAAATTCTAAAAAGCATAACTCAAAAAGTGTAACATAAAAATGTTTTTAATGTCAATAAATTTAATTTTATCATATTTATTTCATTTAATTACCATAAAAGCATGCTTTGACTTTATATTTTTTATTTAATATTTGTCTTAATTATTATAATATATTTCTCAGAAATTTGTATATAGTGTGCCTACAATTATTTGTAGGATTTTAAATGTGCCCGACTTCAAAAAGTTTGAGACCACTGCCTTAGTCTCTCTTTTGGGAACATTCAAAGTATGTATCCCTCAAAAGCTATTGTCTAGGACTGGACCAAGTGTTGGTCCCCTCCTGCAAGCTCAACTGGCACCACCCTCAATGAGAGACTTTTTTGATCTGTCTTTTGAGCCCTAGCAACTCCCTTTTGTTTAATTTGTTCTTGCAGAAAGGATGATTGCCTGCACCCAACCTGAACTTGTGGTGTGCTCCTCCCAGGAAAGCAAGAGTTGGAGACTCTGGCAGAGACTAAGAGTATGGCTCTGGAGTAGGGGCCACTTCCTCTATACTGAGTCCAAGGGGGGACCACTCTTATTCAACATAGTACTAGAATTCCTAGCCACATAAGTCAGACAAGAAGGAGAAATAAAAAGCATCCAATCTTCTTTGTGCAGGAAGATGTGGTTCATATATACTATGGAATAATACTCAGCCATAAAAAATGATGACATAAGATCATTTACAACAACATGGATGGACCTTGATAACATTATACTGAGTGAAATAAGTAAATCAGAAAAACTAAGAACTATATGATTCCATACATAGGTGGAACACAAAAATGAGACTCAGGGACATGGAAAGGGGTGTGATGGTTACCAGGGGGAGGGGAAGGGAGAAGAGGGAGGGGGTGGAGGGAGGGGAGAGGCACAAGGAAAACCAAATAGAGGTGATGGAAGATAATTTGACTTTGGATGATTGGTACACAACATAATCAAATAACCTGGAGGTGCTTTTTCTGAATCTATGTACCCTAATTAATCAATGTCACTCCGTTAAAATTAATAATAAAAAAAGAAAAGAAAAACAAGCGTCCAATTTGGAAAGAAGGAAGTAAAACTGTCCTTATTACTGATGACATGATATTATTGTACATAGAAAACCCTAAAGTCTCCACCAAAAATCTACTAGGCCTAAGAGATGAATTTAGAAAAGTGGCAGGATACAAAATTAGTATTTAGAAATCACTGTCATTTTATACACCAATAATAAACTATCAGAAAGAGAAATTAAGAAAACAATTTCATTTACCATTGCAAAGGGAAAATAAGTACATGGGAATAACTTTAACCAAGAAAGTAAAAGACACTTACTCTGAAATTTATAAGATACTAAAGAAAGTAATTGAGGAAAATACAAATAAGCAGAAGCATATGCCATGTTTATGAATAAAAAAAACTAACATCATTAAAATGTTCATACTACTCAAAGTAATCTACAGATTCAATGCAATTCTTATTAATATATCAATGGTATACCTCACAGATATAGAACAAATACTTCAAAAATTCATATGAAACCACAAAACACACTGAAGAGCTTCAGCACATTTGAAAAAGAAGAACAAAATTGGAAGTATCACACTAATATCAAATTATAGCACAATCTCATAGTAATCAAAACAACATGGTATTGGCAGTAGAAACAGGCATATAGATCAATACAACAGAATAGAGAGTCCATGAGTAAACCCATGCCTTACAGTCAATTAATATTTGACAGAGAAAGCAAAAACATATAATACAGTCTCTTCAATAAATGGTGTTGGGAAAATTGGACAGATACATGAAAAAATTGAAACTACACCATATAAAAGAATAATTCAAAATGGATTAAAGATTCAAATGTAAGTCACAAAACCATAAAAATCCTAGAAGAAAACATAAGCAGTAAAATTTCAAACATTTTTCATGGCAATATTTTTATGGTATATCTCCTCAAGCAAGATAAACAAATAAGACCATATCATATTAAAATGCTTTTGCACAGAAAAAAAAAAGAACAACAAAATGAAAAGTGTACCCAGAGAATGGGAGAACATATTTTGTAATGATATATCCATTAAAGGGCTAATTTCCAAAATATGTTTAAAAACTTAAACAAAACCCCAAAAAGACAAACAACCTAATTATGAAATGAGAAAAAACCTGAACAGACACTTCTCCAAAAAGGGCATAGAGATGGCCAATAGACATATGAAAACATGCTCAACGTCAGTAATCAGAGTTATGCAAATTAAAACCACAATGAGATATCAACTCACAACTGTCAGAATGGCTATCATCAATAAACCAACAAATAACTGGTGCTGGGGAGGGTGTGGAGAAAAGGGAACTCTCATACACTGTTGACAGAATGCAGACTGGTGCAGCCACTGTGAAAATGGTATGTAGTTTCCTCAGAAAAATTAGAAATGGAACTGCCTTATGACCCAGTGATTCCATTTCTGGGAATATATCCTAAGAAACTTAAAACAGCCTGACCAGGCAGTGGTACAGTGTATAGAATGTTGGCCTGGGATGCTGAGTACCTAGGTCTGAAACCCCAAGGTCATTGGCTTGAGTGCTGGCTCATCCAGTTTGAGCATGGAATCATAGACATGACCCCATGGTTGCTGGCTTGAGCCCAAAGGTTACTGGCTTGAGCAAGGGGTCACTGGCTTGGCTGCAGTCCTTTGGTCAAAGCACATATGAGAAAGCAATCAATGAACATCTAAGGTGCCATAACTATAAGTTGATGCTTCTCATCTCTCTCCCTTCCTGTCTCTGTTTGTTCCTTTCTCTCCCTCTCCCTCTCCCTCTCCCTCTCCCTCTCCCTCTTCCTTTCCTTCTCCCTCTCCCTCTCCCTCTCCCTCTCCCTCTCACTCTCCTTTTCCCATTCTTCCTCTCTTTCTCTCTCTTTCTCTCTCTCTCCCTCTCTTTCTCATGCACATGCTCCAAAAACAAAAAAAACTAAAACACTAATTCTAAAGACTATATGCACCCCCTATGTTCATTGCAGCATTATTTATAATAACCAAAATTTGGAAATGGCAAGTACCTATCAGTAGATAAGTGGCTAAGAAAGCTTTGGTACATTTACAAAATGTGATACTACTCAGCCATAAAAAAAGAAGGAAATCTTACCTTTTACAACAGCATAGATAGACTTATTATTATGCTACGTAAAATAAGCCAGTCAGAGAAAGACAAGTACCATGTCATCTCACTTTATGTGAAATCCAATGAACAAAATAAACTAATAAACAAAATAGGAACAGAGACATGGATGCATGGAATAGAATGACAGCTATCAGAGGGGAAGGAAGTTGTGAGTTGCATGAAAGAAGATGAGAGGATTAAGAAAAAAAATATCTATCTATAACACATAGATACAGATGATAGTGTGGTGATAGAGGGGTGGGGTATGTAAAAGGCAGGAGGTCCAGACCCAGAAAATGAATCTTGTGTTGTTGCGGGATCCCAATGAAACCACAAGGAGAACTAGATGGAACATACCTAGCCTTTACTACTTACATACAGGGGCAGCACTGATGGTGACCCGTGAAAGTTTCACACTCCACAGGGTGAGGTTGGTTTTTAAATAGCTAAGTCTTGGGCTGTTACTCAATAGAAACTTTTGGCCTATGTACAAGCAAGTAGGTAAGCAGAGGGTAGGGGACATGGTACTAGCCTATTTTGTATTTTCCCTCCTTGATAGATAGCTGGTGACTCAGTTCCATTCTCTTGGTAAAACCTTAGTTTCAGTTTGATCATCCTTTATGTCATGGCTTGAGGTCAGAATCCATGACCACAATGCCATGTGGTTGGAGAAGGGAAAGGATCATGTCCAGCATCTACCTTAGAGTAAGTGGAAGTGAGCAAAGGGTAATAAATGGGAATGGAAAAGACTGCTTTTGGGCAATGGGTGCACAATACAGTGTGCAGGTGATGTTTTGTTGTGTTACACATTTGAAATCTGTATGGTTTTGTGGGCCCACTCACCCCCATAAATTCAATTTTTTTTAAAGTAAGAATGCAGCCACACACCAATTTAAAAATTGCTAGTTTTTTGTTCTGTTTTTTAGAAAGGATCAAAACTAGTAGAATTGATTAAAAGTGAGTAAGGTACAAATTTTAGCTTAGTATGATTTTAAAATCTTTTTATAGTGAAAATTATATAAAATATTTCAAAAATAATACATATTATTACACACAAAAAGTAAAATTTACATAGGAAATTTTACTTTTACACTAGTTTTTGACTATGTGGGATGGAAGAAGGAATAAAAGGGAGTGAGTAAAATACAAAACTGTTCTAATAAAGGCAAAAAACAACTTTCTTCAATCATTAGCAAATATGTCTCAGGCTTGATTGAGGCAAACTAAATCATAATTTTAAGATTGTGAGTACATTTAAGTTTTCATTGTTTACTTTGAAAGGTTACTAATTTTTAAAGTTAAATATGTACACTTTACATAATAAAGCAAAAGACAATGTTATACTTTATTTGTAGCTTAAAAGAGTTTCCAGACTGGTTTCTGACACAATTTTTTTCTTTCCTGACCCCTATTGTTCATTTTGAACCACAGGGAATCTGTTTATGGAGCTCAGTGTGAAATAAAGTCACCTCAAAATAATAACAAAAACCTGGTCTAAAATACTGTTATTGTTTTTAGATTAATCAGAAAAAAATTTTAAAGTAAGCATCATTTCACTGCAAGAGAAACAGTTGTCTCTTTTATACTTTGGTGCCTAGGTATAAATACCTCACAAACGGCCATATACTTACAGAAAAATTAATAATATACATCTTGAAAATTGCAAAAGGCTCTTTCTAACAGTATTGTTTGTCAATCACAAATTTAAAGTTACTTATTTGATGATAGGATAAATATATTAGCACTAAGACACCCTTGAAAATGTTTTAAAATTCATCTCACCTAAAAAATGTATAAATGTGTCCCAGAATTTACAATTCTTTTATTGTTATTAATAATACTCTTTTCTCTCTAAGCTATAAATTCTCTAGAAAAGATTCTCATGAAAAATCTTTCTCATAAAAGGTATGCTATAAAGATATACTAAGATAAACAGGACATTTTGAATGCCGTTCAGTCCATTTCCTGATTCTCATTTATTCCACAATTTATTTGGACTCTGGGTCTTCATGCTAATTTCATAGTCTCGGTGAAAGCATATTTGATTATGTAAACTAAGAGTTCAAGTCAGCAAATATTAAACAACAAGGTTTGGTAGAAATTTGTTATATACAATTGTTATACACAAATTAGGAAAGTAGCTAATTGTGTTTTCATTAAAACATAAAAATGTTTTAAAATAAAGTAATAAACTAATTAAAAAAATAATAAGTTATGCCAGTTAAGAAGTAAAGAATGTTGATTTTATTCTTTTGTTTTCCCAGGAAAATATAGTCTCGTTAATTTTATATTTATCAAAAACACTAGTTTAGAGAATTCTTAATTCCATTCTGCGGTACCACACTCGACTTTACTCTTATTTTCTCCATGATAAAAGTACATTCCGAGGATTTACATATATGCTTTTTTTTCCTTTGCACAGTTAGATTTAGCAAGTCCCATCTAAATATAATCCCTTCTAATTATATCAGGAAATAGGAAAAAGGTATTTTAATTGTGTAGCTGTTCCCTATTGTCTACAAATCAATTCCAAATTCTTTTATTCTGCCATTTAAAATCCTGTACTTTGCTTTCTTTTTTTTTTTTACTTTTCTACTATATTTTTTTAACAGTGGCAGAGAGAGAGTCAGAAAAAGTGACAGATAGGGACAAACAGGAAGGGAGAGAGATGAGAAGCATTAATTTTTCGTTGTGGCACCTTAGTTGTTCATTAATTGCTTTTTCATTTGTGCCTTGACTGGGGGGCTACAGCAGAACAAGTGACCCCTTGTTCAAGCCAGCAACCTTGGGCTTCAAGTCATCGACCTTTGGACTCGAGCCAGCGAGCATGAGGTCATGTGTATGATCCCATGCTCAAGCTGGTGCGCTCACACTCAAGCCGACAACCTTGGGTTTTGAACCTGAGTCCTCCGTGTCCCAGTCTCACACCCTATTCACTGTGCTACCACCTGGTCAAGCTCTACTATCTTTTTTAAACTCTCCACTCTGCTTACATACGTATCTGGGTCATCCTTCAACGGAAACTGTGGCAGCAATTCAAGCAACTATAAAGTGATGGATAAATGGCAGGAATAAAACAGAACAGACACTCAAAGGTCATTTGAAGATAGAAACCACTTGTTTCTTTCTTTCTTGGGAAGGTATAAATTATAGAGACAATATGAAGGTAGAAGAGAAGGAAACTGAAAAATGATAATACTATTTTGTACTATTATTTGTTTGCGTTAGTTTTGGGTATATTTTAATCTCCTTGAGTGAGAATATCTTTTTTCTCTAAACACTCACATATTTTTCACAGTGAAAGGTAAATGGTAAGCTTTCAATAATACTTATTGGATTAAGAAACATCAGTTTTTTTCCTGATTTTCATTATATTAATATCTTTTTTGTTTAAAAAGCCTGTGAATGTTCATATTTACAATAAAATATTTTATTTATGATAACTTGAATAGCAAAAAATGGGAAGGCTGACATATTTGTTTGAATCTGTCTTCCTAGTTATAAGCTGGTAGTTTGACCTTCTATTTTTTGTGTTATTAACTGTGACCAAAGCACCCTGTAACAAATTATGCAAGGATCATTAAAAAACATAATGTCTGTAGGAGACTAGTTAGATCAGATCACGGTGGGGGAGGGAGACTAATTTAAGTATAAAATTAGTAATGTTAAAATGTTTTTCTGTTCCTGAGTTTCTTATAGCTATAGTATAAACAATATGTTTAATGGAATACACTGAATTTTGTGACATTTAATTATTTTATGTTGCTCTTTCTCCTACTGAACAATACAGTTAATGTTTCATCAGAAGTGTATCATTAGTCTTTTTAAACATGTGATTTCATTTCTTCTTGTTAAGCAACAGAATTTTAACTAGCCAACTGTCCTCTCTAATTCAATAATAACAATAACAAGAAAAAATAGAACAGAATTCACTTAACAAAGATTTGCATAGCAAAGTTTTCTATTCCATTAACGGAATGGTGGAAGAGTTGCTATATGGCATTCAAACTAGAGACAGTAGAATGTATGTTCTCTAGTTAAGTAAATGCTTACTTATAGACAATATACAGAAAACTAACACATATGAAGAATCAGAAGTACTTCCAAAAATATTGCTTTAATTTTTGATACAGACCAAGCTCTTTATTCTTGAGAAGTAGTTTGTACAGAAAAGTGTCCTAAATTCTTCCAACAGTGCACTTCCCAGCTGCTCCAAGTAATACATCTTATCCTTGTATGTGAGAAAGTGTTTAATAAAACCAGATGGTCAACTGTTTTCCTGTCCTGAAGCACTTAAAACTAGCAAAAATATATCTGAGGTCAAAAACTTTACAGATCCTAATGACATGAACAGACACTTGAAAACTCTGGTTCATCCATAATTAGATTATTTCAGTTATTCTCCACCCTACTCTTACTGAATCTCAAATTATTATCTGAAAAATATTATTCCAGCACACATAGAGCTCAAATATCATCCATCCACACCTTTGTGAAAGTCTGTACAAGACCCACACTATCATTTGAAGCACTAAGGAAACAACGTGAAAATTAAACTAGATTTCAAATCAACATTTAATCAACCAGTCTTTATTACTGACTGTTCTGAATTTCACCCTTGAATAGTCAACCAGAGAGATCTACTCATGCACCAGAGTGCAGTTCGATCATGAAATCTGGATGCAAGACAAGTGTTTGTTCTGGGCCGGTGCTTCTTGAAGGAATCATCTTGTTAATATGAAGATTCTGACTCAACAGGTATAGAGTGGTGCCTTATGATCTGTATTTCTAATAAGCTCCCAGGCAATGCCAATGTTGCCAGATGGTAGACCATTCTGAATAACAAATTTCCAGGGCTAGACAATGTTCAGAATTCCACTGCTGCCATTCCTCCCATCTTCTTCCAGGATTTGTTTCCAACTTACTTGTTTTTCCTCTAGTACCTTTCTTTCATGACACCCCAGCCCACTCCCTTTCTATTAAATATTGGTACAATCATCAAATTTGTAGCTTTGTAACTGTCTCCAACCTCTAATGTTTCTTATTTCAAGTGAAGTGTCTTTCTTCTAGTCTCTGTCCTCTGAAATCACTTTCTACATTTTAATATCAACTCCAGAGCTCCTTGCAGGGTAGTGTCTAGATCAGTGGTCCCCAACCTTTTTTGGGCCATGGACCGGTTTAATGTCAGAAAATACTTTCACGGACCGGCTTTCAGGGTGGGACGGATAAATGTATCATGTGACCGAGACAAGCGTCAAGAGTGAGTCTTAGATGGATGTAACAGAGGGAATCTGGTCATTTTTTAAAAATAAAACATCGTTCAGAGTTAAAAAAAAAATAATAATGTAAGTTATTTATTCTTTCTCTGCGGACCAGTACCAAATGGCCCACAGACCGGTAACGGTCCGCAGCCCCGGGGGTTGGGACCACGGGTCTAGATGATAAGAATGGATAGAAAAGGCAAAAGAAAACCCTAACATACCAAAAGAAAGTAAGGGTAGAAAATGGTGCTTTTGGGGAATCTGAAATCTGCTTGAGAGATATCAAATAATTAAACGTAAAAATCTGTTGTCAGGACACAATTCCATGTATGAGTCAAGTGATCAACCAGCACTCAGTAGTTCAGCATAAAGTAAGTGATCAGAGTAGACTAAAGAGAAGGTTTTATCAAAAATAGAAGGGATAAACTTCTCTTTAAAAGTTATATTAAAATTAGATAGGTGAAGTAGTGTGGAATAACATTCCAGGGAGAGAAAATAACGTTAAGTAAAGGTGCAAGGGTAGTAAAGTTTAAGCAAAAGATGTGAGAGTGTCAGTGACTATACCCACCAGAAAGACACAATGAGTAATACAAGGTTCCTAAATGCCAAGCAAAAAATAAATCTTAGTTCTATTCCAAGATGGTGGCAGGCACCATGTTACAGACAGGAGTGACATAACTAGGATGATCCTTTTTTCCACTTTGCCTGAGACAGTCCCAGTTTACAGCACTGTCTAGACAGAATTATAATAACTTTTAATATCTTCCCTTTCACTATGCAAAGTGACCCTGTTTGAACAATAAATTTATATAATCTCCCTAAATATAATGGAATTAATATTTCATTTTAAATGGATTAGAACAGTGGTATGTAGCCTGCAGCCCCAAGGAACTTCACTCACGAATGAGGGAATGTATAGTATGTTAAAAGAGCATATTTGTTTGGTGTGATTACCTGAATATTACTTGTGGATCAAACTTTTATTGTAGTTATGCAGTATACATCTTAGGTTTATAAAATATAGATAAATTAACTAAACAAATGACAGCTTATAAATTCAATATATTTCAATATTAGGACTTTTCAAAAATTTCATAAGTGAAGAAATTAAAAAAAAGGATGTGTGGAAGTGACCACTGAATTAGAATATATTGAGAAAGTGTTAAGAAGGCAATGGAAACTTGGAGAGTGTGGGTAGGAAGCTGGCTATAATGGTAACAAGCAGGAAAAAATAAATTAGATGTTAGATATATTTTAGAAGAATCAACAGGGATTAGAACCTATCTAGCTACAAAATACCAGAGAGCAGGAAAAGGGTGATTTTCTTTTTAATTTACCAGAACATCACATAAGTTTATTTCAGATGTAATAGCAATGTTAAAATCAACAAGTTTAATTTTTAACTGCACTAAATAAACTTAGCCATTAAGTTTATTTTTTTTTTAATTTAAACTCAAGCAAGACTTTTTTTTTCTTTTTTATGGAATTTATTGGGGTGACATTGGTCAATTGAAGGAGTTTTTCTTTTCCACACCACAGTTTCCCAATAGTTCTGTTTTTGGAGGACTTTCAATTGATGAGTAAACTACTTTGGAGATATTTCAGAACATCCTTCCCAAATAAAAACTAATTTGGACAAATTGTTTATTGCATAGATTTCTCTGCAGATTCTTTTCTTATAGCCTAAATGCAATTACTATCCATTATAATTTTTACCTATTCGCTCCACAGTAAAAATTGTCTGTCCTGAAAAATATAATGGATATATTCTGTGATCATCCAGTTAATAGAATTGTTTTACCTCAATGATAATTTTTATTATATTTCAAAATAACTAAGTCAACATGGGACATTATTTCAGTCTTTACTGACTCAAAAGAATATGAACTAGTGTCCAGCAAATGTCACCGTGACCTCCTCTACTGACAGGACTAGTTTATACCATATAATTTTCTGGTACATAAGGGGTGATGATTATAACAGGTTGCCAATTTTTTTTTCTTTTTTTTTTTTTTTTTTTTTCATTTTTCTGAAGCTGGAAACAGGGAGAGACAGTCAGACAGACTCCCGCATGCGCCCGACCGGGATCCACCCGGCACGCCCACCAGGGGCGAAGCTCTGCCCACCAGGGGGCGATGCTCTGCCCATCCTGGGCGTCGCCATGTTGCGACCAGAGCCACTCTAGCGCCTGGGGCAGAGGCCACAGAGCCATCCCCAGCGCCCGGGCCATCTTTGCTCCAATGGAGCCTTGGCTGCGGGAGGGGACGAGAGAGAGAGACAGAGAGGAAAGCGCGGCTGAGGGGTAGAGAAGCAAATGGGCGCTTCTCCTGTGTGCCCTGGCCGGGAATCGAACCCGGGTCCTCCGCACGCTAGGCGGACGCTCTACCGCTGAGCCAACCGGCCAGGGCGCCAATTTTTTGTAAGATAAAGAGACATCTGAAATTTTCTTGTTTTTCTCCATAGTCCCTTCTCCAATATTTAAAATTTTCTGATTGCCAATATTGGTGGCCCAACAAATGATCTCATTAAACTTTAAAACAATGCAGAGAGTTGGGAGATTCTGTCATTTGACTTTAAAAGGAAGGTAGATTCATAATATTTATCCTCACATTAATTATGCTATGAAAATCTCCCCAAATACGTTAAATGACAAAATAATTTTATACAATTTTTATGCACATTTTATAATCTTAAATTCTTATTTGAGAATGTGAAAGTACAAAGTGCAATAGACATCAGCAGTCTTAATTGAGTGCCAAAAATAATACAGAAAGGTAAGAAAGTTGATGAATGAGTTTATAGGGTTCTAATCTTAAAATAGTAAAAATGTGAAAAACCATGCTGTCTTTCTGAGTGTTAGTTCCTTCAGCTGTCTATATTTAAGTTTAGAAGAAAAGTTTAGCATTAGCAACTTTACCTTCATAATTAAGCTTCAGCTTGCTCTTGCCAAGAAAAGAGTTCTTGACGTGCAGAATGCATGATTTGCTTGAAGAATTCAGCCTCTTTATAAACTTCCATATATCAAAATAGGTTTTGATATGTAGATGAGCTTTCTGAGATGACACTGCCTCCATTTCTATAACCATTTTACCTAGACTATCTAATCAGTCTTATGAATGTATCCTTAAATATGGTTATTGAAAACCAAATGGCTGCCTGAGGACAATTAAGTACATGTTATTTAAGGGAAAAAACATATCACATTTTGAACTGAACATGTAGGCTTCCTATCATTATAGTGTTTCTTTTTTCCACACTAGTCAATGACTTTAAACAAAATTGTAAATGTTTGTACAGGGTTAATTGTCCTACATCAGACTTGTGTTAAATAACTCTATCCACTCATGGAGAGACAGATAAAGGGTGATTTGGGGGTTTTAAGTTTGATACCTTAAAGAATTAAGAAATACAAGAAGAATTGCAGAGTAAAAGGGTAGGGAGTACCGGCAATGAGTTAATGACATGATCTTCAAGTGGACATATCCAAAAGGTAATTTAGTTTATTTTTTTGTCTAAGAACTGGACCTTTCTCTTTCATTTTCACTTATAAAAATCATATCTATTTTATGTTATCTCTTATATACTTTTTGATCCAGAGAAAAGAAAATGAGAATAAATACTTTCATTTTGCTGGAGATGCCAAATGTCTAGTTTATACTTTCTGTTTCAGAGACATGAAGGTTCAAAACATTTATGTGACTAACTTGACAGTGTTTTTTAAAAATTAATTATCACGAGGAAAATTATCAACTTAAGTTACGTCCACTTGAAGATTACATAATCTTAGATATCAAGCCATGTCCAAATTCAATGACATATAAGAAAGCAGCTTTCCTTAAAAATCATAAATAAAAGAGAAAACCGGTTTGATTTAAATATGTAAGGATTAGTCTGCCTTATTTTTTACCTAAATTCAGCTTACATAAGCATTATATTCTTATTTTACTTTCTCTTCTTTCAATTCTTAAACCAGACAAAATTGGGATTTCATTTACCTGAATAGGAAGTGTATAAGGAACTAAGGAAGACAGAAAGTTACTTCAACTATGTTTATTGAGGGGGGCGGCTGGTGTCTTAAATCTATCCTTCTATTCATTTGTCATCTACTATGGCTCTTAATAGTCCCGTAAGTCCACAGACTGGTCAGATTTTGAACCTTCTGCCCTACCTTATCCCTGGTCATATGTTCTCTCCTGAGGTCTACCGCAGTATCTGATTTCCATATTAATACCCCCTAACTCTTATTTTTCATCATAGTTTCTAATAGTATTTCAAACTAAGTCTTTTGCATTCAGATGCTTCTGGGCTTCTTACTACTGAGTAGTTCAATGGTATTTGTATTCAACTCAAATCATAATGATAAAGTATGAAAGTACCTCATGAAACGAAGTATAATTTTATTGATGAGAAAACTGAGCCCAGATAGATTCATCAGAACCATAGAGCAAATCTGTGGCCGATTTAAGACTAGAAGCCAAATGTCATGTTATCTAGTTCAAGATTTTGTTTACCATAAACACATCTTTATTTCTTAGCTGTGGTCCCATGCTGAGAACAAATTTAACAAAAATTTTATTTTGATTTTTAGCAAAAACATCACCCTAGCTTTCATATCTTCTAACTAAGCTTCATTTATAAGATACAGGGACTTCATTTTCACCTGAAAACTGAGACATTCCTATGGTGAAATATAATAGCTACTGAGGCAATTCACTAAAAACAAATTAAATCCAAGCCACAGAGAAATAGTATATTACCAATACAAAAGGACATGAGGAATCTAAATGATGCTGAGCAACTATCAAAATGAAAAAGTAGATACAGCTCAAATACATTAGCACCTTAGTAATGTTCTTGAAGAACATCAAGGAGAAGTTCCATGGGATTTTTATACAAAGTTAGAACTTTAAGATTTCCCAAGAGCACAGAACTAATTAGATTGTAAAGAACTGATTTAGTGCTATTTCAAAAGAATAATTTTGCATTCTAAATTGCCAACATTGATGCTCTAACAAGCTGAAAACTCATTTTACTTACAAACTTTAATTCCTTTTAAAGATAAATTAAACAAACAACAACACAAATACAATATCTCAAACCTGATAATTGATACCAAAAAAAAGCAAAGAAAAAAAAGGGTAAAAATTATAATAGAATTCCAGAGTCTCAAATGTACATCTTGTTCCAGCAACAACCCACATGAATTTTGTCATTCCCCACTGAAAACCAAAACACTAATTTAAGTGCTTCAAAGCTACCATGGTTTTTGTGCACTGCACTTATTGGATACTTGACATGGAAACAAATCAAGAGATGGTGAAAAAAATGTTTGGCATAAAAAAATGAGGATTCAAAGCCCAGGTCAATGTATTTTTTCCTCTTCCTTTTCTATTTTACATAACAAGTCCCAGATTAGATGACTAAGCACAAATAATAAGATGGAAAGAATAAAAATCTGAAAACCTAACCTCGAAGTCCTCAATATAAATAAAAACAATAGAAAGGAAAGATAAGACTGAGGGGGGATGACGTCAGAGTAATGGCGGAGTAGGAAGCGATACCGATAAATCTCCCCCAAAACTCAACAAGATCTTCAACCAGAAACAGAAAAACCTATACTTGGAGCTTCCAGATTCTTCGCAATACACCCAAAGGTATGATTGAGTGAAAAATTGGCTAAATATATAACCAAACCCCGAAGGAAATAGGGAGTAAGAAATGCTCCGCCTTCCTCACTAACCTAAACAGGGCGGCTCTCTCTGGTAACTGTGAATATAGAAACTGAGGCGGGCAAAGGGGGTGAATAGATCCAGGCCGCCGCAGCAAAAACGGCCGAACCAGGCTGTGGCTCAGAGATCCAAGCCGAGGAAAATCTGATCCTGTGGCAACCCGGGCAATACAAGCTAACACTCGCGCCAAACCCAAACAAAGAAAGACAAGCGGAGCGGCCATTTTACCCGGTCTCCTGGTCGGTGCGCAGTTAGTGGAAGAGAGATTTCTTCCTAAGCCGCGGAAGTGGGTGCCCGTGTTGCCCCACGGAGAGGCAGGGTCAGAGGCCTTTCTGTGGGCTGAGGGCAGAGTCTCTGGGCAGCCCCAGCGCCCTGGGAAAGCCACGCACGGGAGGGAGTGAGAACTACTTCCAACGGTGGAGATTTTCCGTGCTGGTGAGGGTTTTACTCAGAGGGAACCGCGGCCGGCCTCATATCCTGGTTTGCGCGCGCAGATAAGGAGTGAGCGATTCCTCCGAGTGCCTCGGCAGTGCGCGCCCGTGTTATCGCACAGAGGGGCAGAGTCAGGGGCCTTTGTGTGGGCCAAAGCGGAATCTCGGGCCGCCCCAGCGCCTTGCAAAAGCCGCACACGGGGACGGAGCGAGACTCAATTCCAACGCTGCAACTTTTCCCTGCGGTTGGGGGTTTCACTCAGAGCGTGAGACTGCTGGCCGGATATCCTGGTTGCAGACAGTGAGTGAGAGTTTCCTCCAAGCGCCCCGGAAGTGGGCGCCTGCTTGTGTTACCGGACAGAGTGGCAGAGCCAGTGGTCTTTGAGTGGGCGGAAAGCCCACCTGATTATGCTAGCAGCTCTGACTGACTGAGCCTTACCCAGAGCCCTGTGCTGAGTGGAAATAGAGTGGGGAGTTGCCAGCAATTTGAGCCTCTTACTATCCAGGCAGAGGCAGCAGCAACCCCATACCTGGACTATCAGGCTACTAATTGAGGAAGGAAAGACTAGGAGAAAGGCTCCAGGAACACGGACTCTCTCACTGTCGGAGCCTATAAATGCTAATGAGCCTCAACTCCCAACGAGAATAAAGCATAATACATGACATTGCCATAGAGACTTATCAACTGCAAACCTCTACCTGAGCGTGCCAAAGGGGCAGAACCCGGGGTACAGAGTCACCGACCAGGAAGAGGGAGAGAAAAGAAAAAGCAAGAAGATAACCTCTCAAAATCAAGAATAATCAGCAGACTTTATAACCTATCCCATTTTATTATATTTGTTCGTTTGTTTCTCTTATCTTCATTCTTGAGACTTTTTTTTCCTCCTCCAATTTGGCCGATTAACTCTCTACCGGTCTTACTCTCTCCTCTCCTTGAACTACACTACCCATAAGTGTTACATCTCCCATTATCATTTCTCTTCTCTTCCTTTCTCTCTATGAGGGTTGCACTCCAAAACCCTTAACTCTCTCTCTCTCTCTCCTTTCTTTTTTCTTCTTTTAGTGGTTCCCTCTTTTTTTCTCTCTCTCTCTTTCTTTTCTCCCTCTATATTAGTTTCTTCCTTTCTCCTTTACATCTCCTCTCATTCAAACCTCAATAACAAACAAATTATCTTATCTGGGACTCAAACCTATGTTTGTGGCATTTTGGGGGGTTTTTACTTCACCTTTTTAACTCACTAGCAGTGCTCCCATCCCTGGCTCTCCATATTATCTAGTTCTTGTTCCACTAAATACAATAGTAAGTTTTTGATTTGTCCCCCCATTTTTCCATTTTCCTCTTATTCCTCTCATCATAACTCTTAGAAAACCAACACCTAAAAGCAAATCATTTTATTCTTGACCCAAATTTTTTCCTTATTTGCTTTTTGTGGGTCCATACGCTCTTTTTTTTTTCTTTTTTCTTTTTTTTTTTTTTCTTTTCCTTTTTTTTTTTTTTTTTTTTTCTTTCTCTCTTTTTTGCCCCTTTATTACTTTTTCCCAATTCAGGCCCTCCATCACAGGCATTGTTTGTTATAACTCACAGTCCACCACAAGATTTTCTCAAGAAAGAGGGGAGAGGAGAGGAAAAAAAGAGGGGGGGAATAATTTCCTTTTTTTTAAAATTTTTATTTTATTTTATTTTTCTTTATTTCATTATTAATTTTTTTAAAAAAAAACAACTCTTTTCGATTTGTTATTTTTTTATTTTTTTTAACTTTTTATTCTTTATTAAATCTCATTAATACTATCAACAAAACCACCCTCAGATGCCATTAAGGAAGAGAAAATCGAATATCATGGATACAAAAGAAAGAGAGGTAACACAGCTAGATGAGGAACAATCTATGGAGAAAAAATTTAATATATTGGAAACCTTGGAGCTAAATGACAGAGAATTCAAGATAGAAATCCTAAAAATCCTCCGAGATATACAAGAAAACACAGAAAGGCAATATAGGGAGCTCAGAAAACAACTCCATGAACACAAAGAATATATGTCCAAGGAAATTGAAACTATAAAAACAAATCAAACAGAGATGAAAAACTCAATTCACGAGCTGAAAAACGAAGTAACAAGCTTAGCTAATAGAACAGGTCAGATAGAAGAGAGGATTAGTGAAATAGAAGACAAGCAACTTGAGGCACAACAGAGAGAAGAAGAAAGAGACTCAAAAATTAAAAAAAATGAGATAGCCCTACAAGAATTATCTGACTCCATCAAAAAGAATAACATAAGAATAATAGGTATATCAGAGGGAGAAGAGAGAGAAAATGGAATGGAGAACATACTTAAACAAATAATTGATGAGAACTTCCCAAGCCTGTGGAAAGAACTAAAGCCTCAAGTTCAAGAAGCAAATAGAACTCCAAGTTTTCTTAACCCCAACAAACCTACTCCAAGGCATATCATAATGAAATTGACACAAACCAACAGCAAAGAAAAAATTCTCAAGGCAGCCAGGGAAAAGAAGAATACAACATATAAAGGAAGGCCCATTAGATTATCATCAGATTTCTCAGCAGAAACTCTACAAGCTAGAAGAGAGTGGACCCCAATATTTAAAGTCCTGAAAGAGAGGAACTTTCAGCCACGAATACTATACCCATCAAAGCTATCCTTCAAATACGAAGGAGAAATAAAAACATTCACAGATACAGAAAAGATGAGGGAATTTATCATCAGAAAACCCCCACTCCAGGAATTACTAAAGGGGGTTCTCCAATCAGATACAAAGAACAAAAAAAAAACAGAGCCACAAGTAAAAGCTCCAGGAAGAACACAATAAAACCAAATTTAAACTGTGACAACAACAAAAAGAAAGAGGGGGAGAAGACGGAGATTAACAGTAGCAAAGGACGATGGAGTACAAAAGTACTCACAAAATAGTTCGCTACAATGAACAGGGTAGGGACCCTTTTCATTACTCAAAGGTAACCACCATTGAAAAAACCACCACAGAAGCACATGAGATAAAAAAGATAGCAACAGAGGAAAGATGTATGGAATACAACCAAATAAAAACAAAAGATAGAAAAACGAAAGAGAAGGATCAAACAAGACACAAAACTAACATAAAGCAAGATATAAAATGGCAATAGGGAACTCACAAGTATCAATAATTACACTAAATGTAAATGGCTTAAACTCACCAATAAAAAGGCACAGAGTAGCAGAATGGATTAAAAAAGAAAATCCAACTGTATGCTGCCTACAGGAAACTCATCTAAGTAACAAGGATAAAAACAAATTCAAAGTGAAAGGCTGGAAAACAATACTCCAAGCAAATAACATCCAAAAAAAAGCAGGTGTAGCAATACTCATATCGGATAATGCTGACTACAAGACAGGAAAAGTACTTAGAGACAAAAATGGCCATTTCATAATGGCTAAGGGGACACTGAATCAAGAAGACATAACAATTCTTAATATATATGCACCAAACCAAGGAGCACCAAAATATATAAGACAGCTACTTATTGATCTTAAAACAAAAACTGACAAAAATACAATCATACTTGGAGACCTCAATACACCGCTGACGGTTCTAGATCGGTCATCCAAACAGAGAATCAACAAAGACATAGTGGCCTTAAACAAAACACTAGAGCACCTGGATATGATAGACATCTACAGGACATTTCATCCCAAAGTGACTGAGTATACATTTTTCTCCAGTGTACATGGATCATTCTCAAGAATTGACCATATGTTGGGCCACAAAAACAATATCAGCAAATTCAGAAAAATTGAAGTTGTACCAAGCATATTTTCTGATCATAAAGCCTTGAAACTAGAATTCAACTGCAAAAAAGAGGAAAAAAATCCCACAAAAATGTGGAAACTAAACAACATACTTTTAAAAAATGAATGGGTCAAAGAAGAAATAAGTGCAGAGATCAAAAGATATATACAGACTAATGAAAATGACAATACGACATATCAGAATCTATGGGATGCAGCAAAAGCAGTGATAAGAGGGAAGTTCATATCACTTCAGGCATATATGAACAAACAAGAGAGAGCCCAAGTGAACCACTTAACTTCCCACCTTAAGGAACTAGAAAAAGAAGAACAAAGACAACCCAAAACCAGCCGAAGAAAGGAGATAATAAAAATCAGAGCAGAAATAAATGAATTAGAGAACAGAAAAACTATAGAAAAAATTAATAGAACAAGGAGCTGGTTCTTTGAAAAGATCAACCAAATTGACAAACCTTTGGCAAGACTTACCAAGGAAAAAAGAGAAAGAACTCATATAAACAAAATCCAAAATGAAAGAGGAGAAATCACCACGGACACCGTAGATATACAAAGAATTATTGTAGAATACTATGAAAAACTTTATGCCACTAAATTCAACAACCTAGAAGAAATGGATAAATTCCTAGAAAAATACAACCTTCCTAGACTGAGTCAAGAAGAAATAGAAAGCCTAAACAGACCTATCAGTAGAGAAGAAATAGAAAAAACCATTAAAAACCTCCCCAAAAATAAAAGTCCAGGCCCTGACGGCTATACCAGCGAATTTTATCAAACATTCAAAGAAGACTTGGTTCCTATTCTACTCAAAGTCTTCCAAAAAATTGAAGAAGAAGCAATACTTCCAAACACATTTTATGAGGCCAACATAACCCTCATACCAAAACCTGGCAAGGATGGCACAAAAAAAGAAAACTGCAGACCAATATCTCTAATGAATACAGATGCGAAAATACTAAACAAAATACTAGCAAATCGAATACAACAACATATTAAAAAAATAATACATCATGATCAAGTGGGATTCATCCCAGAATCTCAAGGATGGTTCAACATACGTAAAATGGTTAATGTAATACACCATATCAACAAAACAAAGAACAAAAACCACATGATCTTATCAATAGACGCAGAAAAGGCTTTCGATAAAATACAACACAATTTTATGTTTAAGACTCTCAACAAAATGGGTATAGAAGGAAAATATCTCAACATGATAAAGGCCATATATGATAAACCATCAGCTAACATCATATTAAATGGCACTAAACTGAAGGCTTTCCCCCTTAAATCAGGAACAAGACAGGGTTGTCCACTCTCTCCACTCTTATTTAATGTGGTACTAGAGGTTCTAGCCAGAGCAATCAGACAAGACAAAAAAATAAAAGGCATCCATATCGGAAAAGAAGAAGTAAAGGTATCACTTTTTGCAGATGATATGATCCTATACATCGAAAACCCCAAAGAATCCACAAAAAGACTACTAGAAACAATAAGCCAATACAGTAAGGTCGCAGGATACAAAATTAACATACAGAAGTCAATAGCCTTTCTATATGCCAACAATGAAACAACTGAGAAGGAACTCAAAAGAATAATCCCCTTCACGATTGCAACAAAAAAAATAAAATACTTAGGAATAAACATAACAAAGAATGTAAAGGACTTATATAATGAAAACTATAAACCATTGTTAAGGGAAATCGAAAAAGATATAATGAGATGGAAGAATATACCTTGTTCTTGGCTAGGAAGAATAAATATAATCAAGATGGCTATATTACCCAAAGCAATATACAAATTTAATGCAATTCCCATCAAACTTCCAATGACATTTTTTAAAGAAATAGAGCAAAAAATCATCAGATTTATATGGAACTATAAAAAACCCCGAATAGCCAAAGCAATCCTAAAGAAAAAGAATGAAGCTGGGGGCATAACAATACCTGACTTCAAACTCTATTATAGGGCCACGACAATCAAAACAGCATGGTATTGGCAGAAAAATAGACACTCAGACCAGTGGAACAGAATAGAAAGTCCAGAAATAAAACCACATATATATAGTCAAATAATTTTTGATAAAGGGGCCAACAACACACAATGGAGAAAAGAAAGCCTCTTCAATAAATGGTGCTGGGAAAACTGGAAAGCCACATGCAAAAGAATGAAACTGGACTACAGTCTCTCCCCCTGTACAAAAATTAACTCAAAATGGATCAAAGATCTAAACATAAGACCTGAAACAATTAAGTACATAGAAGAAGACATAGGTACTCAACTCATGGACCTGGGTTTTAAAGAGCATTTTATGAATTTGACTCCAATGGCAAGAGAAGTGAAGGCAAAAATTAATGAATGGGACTACATCAGACTAAGAAGTTTTTGCTCAGCAAGGGAAACTGATAACAAAATAAACAGAAAGCCAACTAAATGGGAAATGATATTTTCAAACAACAGCTCAGATAAGGGCCTAATATCCAAAATATACAAAGAACTCATAAAACTCAACAACAAACAAACAAACAATCCAATAAAAAAATGGGAAGAGGATATGAATAGACACTTCTCCCAGGAAGAAATACAAATGGCCAACAGATATATGAAAAGATGCTCATCTTCTTTAGCTATTAGAGAAATGCAAATCAAAACGGCAATGAGATACCACCTCACACCTGTTCGATTAGCTGTTATTAGCAAGTCAGGTAATAGCAAATGTTGGAGAGGCTGTGGAGAAAAAGGAACCCTCATCCACTGTTGGTGGGAATGTAAAGTAGTACAACCATTATGGAAGAAAGTATGGTGGTTCCTCAAAAAACTGAAAATAGAACTACCTTATGACCCAGCAATCCCTCTACTGGGTATATATCCCCAAAACTCAGAAACATTGATACGTAAAGACACATGCAGCCCCATGTTTATTGCAGCATTGTTCACAGTGGCCAGGACATGGAAACAACCAAAAAGCCCATCAATAGATGACTGGATAAAGAAGATGTGGCACATATACACTATGGAATACTACTCAGCCATAAGAAATGATGACATCGGAACATTTACAGCAAAATGGTGGGATCTTGATAACATGATACGAAGCGAAATAAGTAAATCAGAAAAAAACAGGAACTGTATTATTCCATACGTAGGTGGGACATAATAGTGAAACTAAGAGACATTGATAAGAGTGTGGTGGTTACGGGGGGGAGGGGGGAATGGGAGAGGGATAGGGGGTGGGAGGGGCACAAAGAAAACAAGATAGAAGGTGACAGAGGATAATCTGACTTTGGGTGGTGGGTATGCAACATAATTGAACGACAAGATAACCTGGACTTGTTATCTTTGAATATATGTATCCTGATTTATTGATGTCACCCCATTAAAAAAATAAAATTATAAAAAAAAAAAAAAAAGAAAAAAAAAAAAAAGAAAGGAAAGATAAAAGGTGAAATTTACTTGATCTCTCGGGTATAGTAAGTGAGTGCCCCATTTTGCTTAAAAACCTTTTGTGTGTGCATTTCTAAATAAAGACAATAAAGATAAAAATAGTGTTTCTTTAAAAAATGCCTTTAGAAAACTAACAAAATATATTTTATTAGAAAGACATTAGTTTTTTGTGTGGTACATTTACACAATGGAATACTACATGGCCGTAAAAAAGAATGCAATCTTTTGTGATCACATGGATGAACCTGAAACCTGGAGTTTATTATGCTAAATGAAATAAGCCAGTCAGAGAAAGACAAATACCATATGATCTCACTTTTTTTATTGAATCTAATGAACAGAATAAACTGATGAACAAAACATATAGATACACAGGCATGGACGCATGGACACATGGAACATACAGCTGTTAGAGGGGTAGGGGGTAAAGGGACTGGATGAAAGAAGGTGAAAGTATTAGCCAAAAACCATATATACTTAACCTATAGACACAGAGACAATGAGGCACTAGCCATAGGAAAAAGAAGGTGGGGGCTAGGTGGAGGTGGGCAATGACTGGGGGGAGGGGTAGAAAGGGGACCAAAATAGACTTTGCTTCCGGCAGAAGGTGCACAATGCAGTGTGTGGTTGATGTTTTACCAAACTGTACACTTGAAACCTGTATGATTTGAAAACCAATATCATCCCAATACATTTAATAAAAAAAGGAGATGTTAGCTTTTGTTGCTTTGAGGAAAGTAGATACAGACTTCTGAGGTAATAAAAAGTAAGAAGTTACTTTACATATATGTCCTACATTAACACTGCGTCTCCGTTGGATATTGTCTCCATCAGGAACAGTTAATGATAAGATGATTTCACAAATGAGATCCCAAAGATCTGTCACAAGATGTAATTTAGTGTTGATTTCTATTAATAGATGTGTTTGTGCCTGACCAGGCTGTGGCACAGTGAATAGAGCATTGGACTGGGACACAGAGGACCTAGGTTCGAAAACCCAAGATTGCTGGTTTGAGTGCAGGCTCATCCAGCTTGAGCATTGGGGTCGCTGATTTGAGCATGGGATCATAGAGAGACCCTGTGATCACTGGCTTGAGCTCAAAGGTAGATGGCTTGAAGCCCAAGGTCGCTGGCTTAAACCCAAGGTTGCTGACTTGAGCAGAGGGTCACTCACTCTGCTGTAGGCCCCCAGTCAAGGCACATATGAGAAAGCAATCAATGAACAACTAATGTACTGCAACAAAGAATTGATGCTTTTCATCTCTCTCCCTTCCTGTCTGTTTATCCCTCTCTCTGTCTTTCTGTCTCTGTCAACAAAATAAAAAAAAATAGATGTGTTCATTCCAGCATTCAATTTTGAATAAGTATATAAGGAATAGTTAACCAGACACTTGATTACGGTATGTGACCAAGGAACAGTGTTTTTGTGTGACACTAACAGAGAGAGCTAACTCATGTTGACCTCACTGAAATCAATCTGTCATCAAGTGAACTATCTGGCTTGAATAATCTATGAATCCTTTATGGTTTCTCCAAAAACCCAAGAGTTAGTTATATGTATTTGTTCCAAATATAGCCACATATATTCAGTTACCAAAAACCACAATCACACATGAAAATGTTCAAGAAAGTTTTAAAATCTACTTTCAATCCAGAATCATTTCTGATTTATAGTAAAAGAATGAAAATGTTGGTTGTTGCTTTATCATGCTGAAATGGCAATAATCCACATAATATTCAATGACCAAAAGCCATTTAAAATGAGACATGCAGTCCTTTAATACTGAACTTTGCTTTACTTTAGAAAGGAGTTTTGACATTGGATTCATTTAGATCAAAGCCACATTACTGCTGAGTGAAATAACAAAAATAGATTATTTAAGCAAGGTAGCCTGCTAGGCAGCACATTTCTGAGTTGTTATCACAGTGGCTGTTGTGATAGAGCCTCAGGCCAAAAAAGCAAAGTGATTCACAAGAACTGCATAAATCAACTAGAAATTGTTTTGTTAGGCTTTAATATTGCTATTATGAAATGAAATTCATATAGACTAATAAAGAAAGATATGCAAAATAATAAATTCTTTCTGTGCCTTCTCTGAACTTTGTCAACAGTCTTTGATTTAAAATGTACCATAGGATAGAAACCATGGATAAAATTCTCTAGCTTAAGACAACTTCTGTAGCTTGTGCCTGGTTTCTAACTACTCTACCAAGTAAATTACCTATGGACACCAGGTATTGTCAAAGTCACCTATCTGACAATTGAGGCAAAAAAAGGCCATGTGTGCAAGGAGGTAAAGAAAAGGAAAGATATTTTTCATACATTCAAAAGAAAAGTGTTTGCCTCAAAGAACTTTTAGAGAAGGTTAATCAACAATTTTTCATTTTGATTTACCTTCTTGGGTAGCTGAAGAGAGCTATTAAGTAAATAGCACATAACTGGATGTGTTGAAAGGAACTTCAGAGGTCTACCCTCTCCACTGGAATTTAGTGAATTTCAAAAAAAAAAAGAAATAAAAAGTTTAGCTATGGACCAAAAAGAATATAGTGATAATAACAATAGGTATCATTTTTTGACTATATATTATATGCCAAGAATGTATGATAGCATTCATTACCCAATTAAGCCATGAGAGCCATATTTTAGAAAAATTCCATTTTAGAGATGAGGAAACGGGTGTTCAGAAATCAAATAATGTCTTCATTTACTTGAATATTATCTTCATCAGAGCAGACTTGAGTATAAGTCACTGATGTACTTTCAACTTTTATAACAACTCAGGGCACATGGTAGATGTTCAGTAAATAATTGTTGATGGATTGTTTGAACAATTTCAAAGTTGAAGAAACTTTCCCTGTATCACACTTCTTTTTAGAGATGTGTGAAGAAAAGTTTAAAAAGAGAAAAGGAAGGAAAGAAGGGGGGAGGGAAGGAGAGAAGAATATGGAAGGAAGGAAAGAAGGAAAGAAAGTATCATTTTCTTAGTGGGAACAAAATCAATATATTCAACTGTTTAAAACTAGTGGAAAATTATATATCCCATACCTGTGCGGCTAATGAGCAACTTTATGCTTGTAAATTCAACAATTTTGATGAAATGAATAAACTTCTTAAAAATGTAATCTACCAAATCTCACTCAAGAAGAAATTGATAACCTGAATAGCCCTTTATTTCTTAAAGAAAACATTAACTTGCCCACAAAGAAAACTGAATTCCATTGTCACTATCTTCATCCTCTCATATTTAATCAATTTTCCTTTAAAATTTCTTCTTGTATCAATCCAACTTCTACCATTACCTGGCCAAAGCCTTTTTCTACTTTTGCCTAAATTAATATAATAATAACTTCTAACCTGTTATTCTGCCTTTTATCTTTCCTGGTAAAATCTCTGTTATTTAAATCACTTTGTTTGTTTACCTGCTTAGAACAATTTTAGGATTCCCCTTTTTCTACAGAAGTGCTCTCTCAACTCTGTTAAACATTATTTTCCACAGGCCTATCACATGTCCTCATCATGTGAAACAAAGCATGACTGCTCTTTGCTTCAGATTATTTCACCAACGATGTTTATATAGAAATAGTGCCTCTCTCTGTGGAGCAAAGAATGGGCATGATACTTTCCAGGATAAAATATTCAGATCCCCAAAACTCTTGGATCCTCTCCTGTAATGAAACCTACTATGTATAAAGGTGCCATCTGGTCCTCTTTGTATCAAAACCCTATGGGAATTAGGGCTCAAGGAACCAGCACAAAAAAATATGTGATACTCTGGCTAATGATAATTCTGTCTCTGACTATGTAATCTCATGTTTTATTCCAGTGTCCTTGAAACTATGAAACACTAACATTTTAGCTAGCAAATAAAGTAAAATTCGAGACCCTTCACTAGTCTTGAAAATCAGACTCACCTGGGGAGACATTTTCAAACACAAATACTAGTCTCCACCACACCAATTAACTGAGAATCTCTGGAAGTGAGCCCTTGGATAATTCTAATATGCAGCCACATTAGAGAAAGCTATAGAATAGAGTTTGCATTCAAGGCCCTTTAAAATCTGGCTCAATTTTACCTTTTCAAATTCACTTCCTAGGTGGAAAATTGGATACAAATTTTAAAAAAAATGACTAAGCTGGGAAAGACAGAAATGTTCACAAGAGAAAAATGAAATGTAAAAGAAAGGAGAAAAAAATACAATGGAGAAATGAGTCTGAAGGCTGGAATAGAAACATGCAAAAAGAAAATAGAGGTGCATCCAGGATAGTTTGCTGTTAAGAAGCATTTTAGAAAAGAAAGAGATATCAAACAGCTTTAGGTAAAATCTCAAAAAACAAGCTTGATTTCTCAGAAGGAGACCAGGATCCAGGGAACATTAAATTTGGCTTCTCCAGCTACAAGTATAGAGTCCATTATAAAAGTACTTGGGGAACCACCCCTTCAATTTAGGATGGTAATATTAAATTGTTAGGAAAATTAAAATCTGCATAGACTTGAAGTGAGAAAATCAGGAACAGCATAGTAAGAATTATTCAGTGAGTTTCAGAGTAATACAGTGTCCTGAAAGTACATGCCAAAAATGTGAGTAAAATTAGGATTCTGGGGATGGCAAAGCAAAGATGAGACTTGTTAGAGTGGAGTCAGGCAGAACAAACTCAGATGGAGCCTGAGTTAGATGATGGTCCTCTGGGGGAGTACCACCTAGATGACATTACCCAACACAAAATGTGTAAATTGCACAAGATATGTTTAACATGCAAAGGTGGTGGCGGTCCCAGGATCCTGCTAGCCCACTATAGCATCCATACACAATCTGGAGGAATAGTGTAGAAACGCAAAGAATGAACTAAAGAAGAAAAGCAATTAGATAAAACAAACATTGCTAGAGAAGAAAACAAGGAGCTGATTAAAGATACAATTGAACTTCTCTTAAGATTTGACAGAACAGGCCTGACCAGGCGGTGGCGCAGTGGATAGAGCATTGGACTGGGATGTGGAGAACCCAGGTTCGAGACCCGAGGTTGCCAGCTTGAGCGTGGGCTCATCTGGTTTGAGCAAGGCTCACCAGCTTGAGCCCAAGGTTGCTGGCTTGAGGAAGGGGTCACTCGGTCTGCTGGAGCCCCCCGGTCAAGGCATATATGAGAAAGCAATCAATGAACAACTAAGGAGCCGCAACAAAGAATTGATGTTTCTCATCTCTCTCCCTTCCTGTCTGTTTGTCCCTATCTGTCCCTCTCTCTGACTCTCTCTGTCTCTGCCACACACACACACACACATAAGGTTTGACAGAACAGTAGAGAGAAGAGAAGCTAGACAAAAGAGTTACAGAAAAGGATGTGGGAAAAACAATGTTACTTGGTCTTGACCTATAACATTTAAAACTAAGTACAATGCTCTTTAGAGTAGGTGCCTAGGATCCCAGTTCTCAAAATTATCCAAAGGAACTTCAATTCAGAAATCAATTAAGGGTGACTCTCAGAAAGGTAGTAGTGATAAACTTACCTAGCAGCAGGTTTCTGGGATTAGGCAATTCCTATGAGAAGAACAAGTACAGGGCTGAAACTGCCTGCTCACAAGATGCTGATGACTGTGTCTCTAGACAGAGTCCGCTCATTAAGCTCTGCGGTACCAGAAGCACAGGATTTAAAGGGAAAAATATAAATTTAAAGAAGAAAAACACTTCAAATGAGACTAGTTGGCCAAAGTTGCCACCATTATAACTTTTAAACTTGAGGGGAAAAGACCAGAGGACATGGATAGATTCTGCTCCCTGATTTCTGGTCATGGGACAGTGCAAAAGTTAACGCTTGTTAGGAGAGATCTCAGGCTTTCAAGTCCCCTGGTCATGGAATGTATAGAATACAATGCTGAGAAGAAATCATAGCAGATCGGAGCTGAGAAAAATATCTCCATCCAACCTCTTTCTCTCAAATACCACTGGGACTTTGGCAAACCTAAGTGCAGGGTTCTGGGAACAGAGTCTTACTTGAGATCACTGCTCTTGGAGTTTGGAATTCACCCATTTTTTAAACGGGGTGAGTGAGGGGTTGGTGCTCAGATAATGCCCTGTCCTGACACTAACTCCTGACACTTTTTAAGGGCAAGCATATAAAAGGTTTAACTGATTTAACTGAAGGAACTACAGTACATGTATTTTAATGTAAAACCCTGGCTACAAATGCTAAACGAAACAAAACCAAACAAAACCCTGACTCTACCTAGACATAGAGAGAGTTAAAATTGAAGTTTGAAGTTCTTTGATTTTAATTTAACTTGTGCAATATAATTTGACTTAAGACTTTAAATCTTTAGAATATCCTTGGAAATTTTATAAATGGAAAGCATTTATATTCAAATTTGGGATATCTCTTTGTTGATGGCAGTTAATTACAAGAGTATCTTAAATTTTCATCCAATCTTATTGCAAAACTCTGATAAGTGATTTATTTAGGAGTTATTGACAAACCTGGAAACAGAAACCAAACAACCAGAGCCGAGATCCTTCCCCTCTCCGCCTCCTCTTTGGAACAATTTGCCTGCAAGAGAGTACACATTATCCTCTCTTCTTAACTCAACTGAAATTTTACAACTCTGTCCTGGGGGAGAAGGCCTGCCAGAGTCCAGACAAGCCTGTGGGTGGGAAAGTCTCTCTATTTATGGAGTTCCAGTGTTTTTGCCACATATCCACAATGAGTTTCCCAACAATTCTGGCAATAATAAAACTAACATTTAGATCCTTCTTTGTCTATTGCAACTGAATCAGAATTAAGAGAAAAGATGCACATGGATGTTATGTCTTTCTCCTCTTTAAAACTCAAATCACTCTGGTTCTAAAAGCATCACCCTGTTGCTTCACACCAGACAGCTCTGTAAACTGTCTGACCCAAGTAAACCGCGTGACCTCTGAAGCTGCGTAATCATCCAGGGGTAAAGAAAGTTTGTTGAATAAGCACAGATGGGATTTGGTGATAGATTGGTACCAGATTGGTAAAAGGAAAGAAACCATAAATGACACCAAACATTTCTGTTTTTGTTTTGAGGGGAGAACCTGAAAAATGATGGTGTTGCTGTTTTAAAAAATAAGAAGGCAGAGCACAGGAGATATTATTATTATTCTTTTAGTTTCACAAACATTTACTGAGCATATACTAGGTGCCTGGTACTGGGATATGAGTTAGTGGTACACAGATGAAAAAGTACAGAGGAAGCTCTTTGCCAATTACCCCAATTACCCCATTGTCTTCTGCAGCAGCAGCAGCAGCATCTATAGCATGCAACATATAGCAGAATGTGAGATTTCGGACCCAAATCCCTTCCTTATCTATATATATATGTATCAAAGAACATGAAAAGTTTATCTAAATACATAGTCCACAACAATACAGTAGAATCCTTTTCTCCTCCCCAGTGCTCTTGCTCTCCTCAAGGTTTCCAGAAATGCTCAGTCTGCAAACACTGATTTTTTAACCCAGAGGTGTTTTTGCTCCTGGTTCTTCTCTATTTCCCTTCACACCTAATACTCCCGAACCTCCCCCACAGACTGTGACTTTCTGATCGATGTCATTCTGAATGTCGTGACTTTTCTCCCTAAGAATCAGCCCAGGTTTTTATCCATCCCATATCTGTACCTGTTGCCACGTGACATTACAAACAATCTAAAATCCTTTCTGATAGTGTCACAATCCTTTTGGTAGGTGGTTGTTGGAAAGAGGCTGAGTGAGCACAGCCAGACTCTTCTTCAGAAAAAATTAGATAGGTAGGACTGAAAATATGGATACAATTTTATTCGATCAAAATTAGAATAATAAACAATAAAATATTGAATTTTTACTCCATGCAAAGAGCTATGCTGAACACTTCTGAGACAGTCATTCAGAAGAAAAAAAACAATGCAACCTTAAAGAATTATTCAGACTTCATCCTAAAGGAAAATTTTCAGTTATTTGAACATAGCTACTTTTTATAGAAAAGCAACCTAAGTTTTAAAAGTTATTAAAACTCGCCCTGGCCAGTTGGCTCAGTGGTAGAGCGTCGGCCTGGCGTGCAGGGGACCCGGGTTCGATTCCCGGCCAGGGCACATAGGAGAAGTGCCCATTTGCTTCTCCATCCCCCCCTCCTTCCTCTCTGTCTCTCTCTTCCCCTCCCACAGCCAAGGCTCCATTGGAGCAAAGATGGCCCGGGCGCTGGGGATGGCTCCTTGGCCTCTGCCCCAGGCGCTAGAGTGGCTCTGGTCGCGGCAGAGCGATGCCCCGGAGGGGCAGAGCATCGCCCCCTGGTGGGCAGAGTGTCGCCCCTGGTGGGCGTGCCGGGTGGATCCCGGTCGGGCGCATGCAGGAGTCTGTCTGTCTCTCCCCGTTTCCAGCTTCAGAAAAATACACACACACACACACACACACACCAAAAAAAGTTATTAAAACTCATATTAACACCTAAAAAGTGATTCTATCCAGCCATGCCAGTGCTCAGCAATCCACTGCTGCTCCATTTCCTGCAGAAAGCCTGCCCTGCACTCTTGTGGTGGCTCCCAACCTATGCAACAAACAGGGAGGAAAGATAATTCAAACTATATATGCCACTGCATTCAGACTTCCTGTACTTTGCCTTGGTGTTAAGGAAGAGATAGGAATTATTTAATGTATATGAAGGCATGGCAGTAATGCACACCCTCAAGAGCTAATCTTCAATGTAGACCTGTTTCCCATTCTGCATTGATAGTTGTATAGTTAATGATGGTCTTGATATTTGAATATTTATCATTCACTTGACATAACTGAAAGAAGTGGATATATCAAAATTTTCTTTGTTAGAGGCTAAAAGTTAATTTTATAATACCAAGAAAATATTATACCTACATTTTAATATACTCCAAGAAATGATTGTATATATGCAAGTCTCTCAAAATATGACATGTCATCTCAATTATTGAATTATAGTAGATAGAAAGACGAGATTGGGTTTTATTCAGATGCAGAATAAAATATAGAAAAGCTTTAGGGATTTCCTATTGATTTTCCAACATAAATGTGTCTTGTGCACCACCTAGAGGGAAAATTCAAAATTACTATTGAACATAAACACTTGTATTAGTTATAGAGACATACTGAACAATCTCATTGAGTTATAAAATAGAAACTTTTCCATCTATTTTAGATAATTTTCATATAGTCTTACTAGAATATGACTTTCAATCTCATCTAAATGAAGTCAGATGCCAACTGGCATCTAGTAGGAATCCTTATAGTTGCAATTATTAAAATTGTCTTGAACATAATGGTCTAATCTCTTTTAGTTAACTGGAGAACCTACAGCTGGATTTTTTTCAAACATTAAGCTAAAGTTTAGTTATTTAAAACTAAATGTAAGACTTGTGTTACCAATAAATAGTTTAAGCCAGTGGTTCTCAAACTTTTTGAAGTTGGGGTTCATTTAAAATCCTACAAATAATTGTAGGTGCACTATATACACCTTTCTGAGAAATACGTTATAATAATTAAGTCAAATATTAAAGAAAAAATATAAAGTCCAAGTGTGCTTTTATGGTAATTAAACAAAATAAATATGATAAAAATTAAATTTATTCTGACATTAAAAAACATTTTTATTTTACATTCTTTGAGTTGTGCTTTTTAGAATTCATAAAAAAGGGGTTAAAAATTAAAAAACAACAAAAAAGTTATCTTTTTACATATATAGATACATTCTTAGTAAGATTTAATAAATTCGGCAGGCCCCGGCGCGAATGTGTTAAGTTTTTTCATTCTTGTGTTTATGAGAAATATAAGCCTGATGTGTCCTAGTGATTTCTTCAGTCTCTGGGCATATATTTGAAAGGCAAACTCTCATTTCCTCATCAACACATTGAAGAATTCCTGTCTTTGGACTCTTAATTGTGTTGAGTGCAAAAAACTCCCACATACATATCATCTTAACTTTACACCAAACAAAGGATAGAAGAAACTTGCCTCCAGTTACTCCAGGGAACATGGGGGTTAGTGTAAACAATCCAGTGCCAAAGCTTAACAGCCTTTTGCAACCTAATCAGGCAATTGAGGTGGAGAGTTGGGCAGACTGTCAGCTTACAGCCAATTCCCCACACTTCTGTCCCCTAAAAATCTAAACTCCAAAAACCTTGTTGGTTTTTGGTCCCTAATAGGCACATATTTCTCTGGAATATCATAGGACGCACCTGGAAATCTTCTAGGGTGCACCAGTGCACCCTGGCACACACTTTGAGAACCACCAGTTTAAACAATAAGAAAAAACTTTCTCTTTTGTTCTTTATGCCACATAATATAAATAAATAAATAAAACCTATGCTACTGACAGGAACACTGAATATAGATTATAAAACTTCCAAGCCTATGTGTTTTATTACCAAGAAAACACAAAAAAATCAGACTTCATCACCAAACATTTTTACCAAGTATCTTTCTAGGCCTCAAAATGTTATGTAACAAAGTGAGTTAAATTAACAGTAACACTACCTTCTATGAGTATAATTTTTTATAATGCAACTCTATCTTGATGGCAGTTACTCAACTGATTTTCTAAAACTAATTATTACTTTTACTTATAAACACATTTTTTTTAAATGAGAAGCTCTTTTATTTTACTATGTTATCTTAAAAGCACTCAATCGGAACTAAATTTCTGTCTTCATTTTTTCTCACTATGTGCTTTCTTTTCCTAATTAGTCTCATTTAAAAATAAAGTCTTGCTTAATACTCATGTTCTATTGACCTCAAATTAATAACCAAATACAGATCTTGCATCTACATATTCAAAAGCCAACTCAAAATCTCTATTTGTTTATTTCAAAGGACATTCCAACTCAACATGTTCAGAGCCATTATGTTTTTCTCCCAAAATGTGCTTCCCTTGCAGATCTCCTTTGTTTAGTCTATGGCACCATGAGACTTGAAAGTCATCACTGAAAATTGCCTCTCCCTCTCTTTCCAAATCTAATCCATCATCCAGACCACTGATTTAGCTTCTAAATAACTTTCAACTCTGTTCACTCTTATTCAAACAACCAATATTTCTGACCTGAGCAATTATAATAACGTCCAAACTCATCTTTCTTTATCACTAATGCCCATGCTCAGTTCACTACAGAGCAGTCAGACCAGTCTCCTCACTTTGTCCCACCTCCTAAACCCTCTTATAACCGTTCAGTGGCTTCCCAGTGCTCTAACAGAGCAAAACCCCAGACCTGCATCTACCTAAGAGGCTCCTTTCGCCTATCTCATCTGGCCAGCACCTGCTTTACTTGTTCTGTCTCATAGCTCTTCCTTTGCAGCAGCTATCAAAAATATTTTAGTGCCTTTAAACAACATACTTTTTCCAAGTCTGGGACTTTGCAAATACTCCTGCTTTTTCTTGGAACACTCTTCTCCCCATACCATTTTAATCTAATTACTTCATTTTCAGTCATCCCTTAGGTCTCAATTCAAATTCACTTTCTCAAAGAACTGCATCCCTGAGATTAAGCCAGCCTACCACTTTCCTCTGCTCCCTTTGGTGTTCCCATGAGCATATGAATATTCTCTGTTTTTGCTAACCTTTACATTTTCAGTTCATTGCATACAGTTAAGGAACACTTAATAAATATTTCAGGAATAAACAAATAGATCCATGAATGACGATGATCGTTTTATCTTCATTTAAAGGGAAAAAATCAATATGAAAGAAGTACTATGTTTATTTCTTATTTTTCCCAAAAGTCAATGAAAATGATAGTAGATAAACACAAAAATTGTATAAACCAATAGTGAGAAAAAGAGAAAACAGGACACTCAACATATTATTTCAACAGAATTTTGGGAAGACTGAAAGAAGATGATAAATTAGTGACTGTAAAACAAGGAAAAGGAAGATGCTATAAGTATACACAGAAAGGGCTATAGTAGGAAGCTGATCAGCCCAGTGCCAACAACTATACAGTGGAGAGTAGAAATGGCATGTGAACTAAAAACAGAGAGATTCATTGAAAGATTTTAAATAAAACACATTATTTCCTCTCACATCCACCTCTTCACACAGCATTTGTTTCAGTAGGTCTAAATGCCTAGCATTTTCCTTCATCTCAACCCTGGGTGAAAGAAAGAAAGAAAAAGGAAGGAAGGAAGGAAGGAAGGAAGGAAGGAAGGAAGGAAGGAAGGAAGGAAGGAAGGAAGGAAGGAAGGAAGGAAGGAGAAAGGAAGGGAGGGAAGGAGAGAGGGAGGGAGGGAGGGAGGGAGGAAGGAAGGAAAAAAGAAGAAAGAAAGAAAGAAAGAAAGAAAGAAAGAAAGAAAGAAAGAAAGAAAGAGAAAGAAAGAAAGGAGGGAGGGAAGGAGGGAAGGACGGAGGGAGGGAGGAAGGAAGGAAGAAAAAGAAAGAGTTAGTAAATGGGGTGGGGTAGGAGAGAGAAGGGAGGGATAGTGGGAGGGAAGAGGGAAAGAAGGAGAAGAGGAAGGAAGGAAGAGAGGAAGGGAGGGAGGAGAAAGTAAAAGCAGCCACTCTTTTAGATAAAAATTAAATATACTTCTTGAGAAGGAGTGCCGCTTGTGTGGAAGTTGAAACTGTGACATTTAAGAATTACAGATTATAATGCTCAACTTCTCTCCCATGCACCCTAAAAGAAAGCTGGCCAGTGCAGAAACGCCTGTGACAGAAACTCACTAAGCTTTTTTATTATATTTTTCTTAGACATAAATGGACAAGCAAGAACCATCAAAGAGCTGGGATGGGAAAACCCTGAAATGTGAATGAGAAAAATCAAAAGAAACAAAAATATTTTTCAAAAAAAAAAAAAGAGGCAATTAACCAACAAAGGGATTTGAAAAACACTTCTTATAGCAACCTCTGAGTTATTCAAGAAGAAATTATATTTATAGCATGTATAAAACAAGACAAGAAAAGGATGCTATTAAAAATTTAAAATCAGTAAACATGTCTTCAAGTGTCATATTAAAATATGAATAATAAAAAATCTTCCAGAATAATAGCACTAAGTGACAAGAAATAGAAAATGTGAGAAAATGGAAGACGTAGATGACTACTCCAAGATGTCCAACAATAGAAAGAGAACTGTGATAACAGAAGGGAGGTGATCATAGTAGAAGAAATCTCTTAGCGTTGATGCCCTTCTGTGAAAATCTACAAACTGTGAAGTCTCGTGGTATGTCTGGTTTAATGAATAAAAGAAAGACACACTGAGCCAAAACAATAAATAAAGATAATATATTTAAATTTTTTATTGTGGAAATAAAACAAATCCCTTACAAAGGAATAAATTACACATACTTATCAGAATTATCAGCAACACCAGATGATAGAAAATAGTGAAAATTTTTTGTTTTTCCAAAACACTGAAGGAAAATTATTTTCCACCTGAGAGTCTATGTAAGTCCAGAAACAAATATTTTTAGACAACATAAAGAAGGAATAAGCCAAGAAAAAAGAAAATACCAGGAAACAATGGATTCCACTCAGAAGAACAGTCAAGTTGAGTCACAGGAGAGCAGCAGGGTACCCAGCCAGCCACACTAGGTGGCCCAGGAGGAAGGAGAGCTCCATGTAGGAGAACCTGGCAGGGACAAGGTCCAGAATATCATAAATTGCATGATAAGAAGTTTGAACAAAATGTAATAAAGGCAAATGATGCAAGGAAAAAAGAAACCAATGTTTATAATATACTACTTGATTCTGCAGGGAATAATATTTACATAATTATAATAACCATTATATGTCTATTATTACAAATTTTAGAAACAACTTACAGAGAATGGATGAAAGTATTGTGTAGAGTAGAATAGAAGAGGTATGACCCTCAATAAAAGTAAAAGTATAATGACAAAAAGTGACAGCTGGAAGGAAAAGTAGGGGAGAACGGAAGGAACATCAGGGCTCCTACTCATGTTTTACAGAGTGGAGTCAAACATTACTCCCTATTGTTGGAGAAAAAAAATGAAGGAAGTAAAACATTTACCTAAACTAAAGCTATAGCATAGATGATTAAATGTTTGATAGAAATATATTGAGAAGCAAGAAAAAGATTGGAAAGTTTGGTAACGAGCTATCTATCATAGCAAGAAGTCAATATTACAAACAGTATCTAAAACTAATGCATCTAGAAATAGATATATAAGCACATTTTGAAGATACCTAAGAGATTTACTGTGTTGCAGCTAAACTAATTTAACCCCACTGTGCCTATTTCCTCATCTGTAAAATGAGAATAATATTAGTACATACTTCATAGTATTTATTGTGAAGATTAAATGAGCTAATATATATGTAAATCTCTTCTGTATTGCCTGGTACATTGAATGACATACAAACACATAAATATATGTTTGGTATTTCTTGATGAATAATACTGGTGGAGGTGGGTAAGGGAGCCATAGGGCTCTTAATTTTAATTATTTATACTGTTTGTTATTTTGTATCTTTTAACAAGAATAAGTACTGTCTTGATGACAGAAATACTTTAAATTACTTTTAAAATCATGTTTACCATTGAATAAGGTCCATTCTAAAACCTAGAGATGCCAAATTTAAAATTATATGATGAATTTTTAAGCTCTTCTATGAAAGTAGTAAAAATCTATATAAAGTCGCCCTGGCCGGTTGGCTCAGCGGTAGAGCGTCGGCCTAGCGTGCGGAGGACCTGGGTTCGATTCCGGCCAGGGCACACAGGAGAAGGGCCCATTTGCTTCTCCACCCCTCCGCCGCGCTTTCCTCTCTGTCTCTCTCCTCCCCTCCCGCAGCTGAGGCTCCATTGGAGCAAAGATGGCCCGGGCGCTGGGGATGGCTCTGTGGCCTCTGCCTCAGGCGCTAGAGTGGCTCTGGTCGCAACATGGCGACGCCCAGGATGGGCAGAGCATCGGCCCCTGGTGGGCAGAGCGTCGCCCCCGGTGGGCGTGCCGGGTGGATCCCGGTCGGGCACATGCGGGAGTCTGTCTGACTGTCTCTCCCTGTTTCCAGCTTCAGAAAAATGAAAAAAAAAAAAAAAAATCTATATAAAGTCAAATTGAATTAAAGGATTACTGTGAGCGCAACTAAGCCAAATTCTTTTTTTATTATTATTTATTTATTTGCTATTATTTTTCAGGCAGAAGAGTTTGGGCTCTCTACTCCTCTTTGCGATGTACATGGATTATTCCTTTCGTTTTCCCTTTCACTTTCTTTATTCTCCCCTTGGCTCTTTTTCTCTCTCATTGTCTTCTCTCCCTCTAGACTGGTTTCCCTGCCTGAGTTTTAGCATGTTCGTGTTCTCTCTTCCAGGACTGGCTTATCCCTGTTGGAGTACTCACTGGATTGGTGAACAAGGAAACAGGTTTTCCAGAAATATTAAAACGTATTGATTTCTATAATATATTCATTATTGTAACACATATAAATGTAATTTATTTAATATTATAAACTTATTGTAATGCCAAAATGGTTTCCTAAAATCTAAGAAATAACCTTAAGAAGATATCTTTTTTAAAATTTTAAATAAATATGAACCACACTCTAAGAAGATAACTTTTTTAAAATTTTAAATAAATATGAACCATGCTTTAATAGTATTTCAAAGTTCTATTGACTTAATGAAAATTAGAAATAACTCAGAGAAACAATGTGCCTTTAACATTACCTAGATACTTTAAAAAAAAAAAAAAACATGCCTGCCAGTCAGAGAAAGACAAGTACATGATTTCACTTATATATGGGATCTAATGATTAAAATAAACTGACAAACAAAATAGAAACAAACTCAGATACAGCCTGACCACACGGTGGCGCAGTGGATAGAGCATTGGACTGGGATGCAGAGGAACCAGGTTTGAGACCCAGAAGTCTCCAGCTTGAGCGTGGGTTCATCTGCTTTGAGCAATGCTCACCAGCTTGGACCCAAGGTCACTGGCTCGAGCAAGGGCTTCCTTGGTCTACTGTAGCCCACCAGTCAAGGCACATAAGAGAAAGCAATCAATGAACAGCTAAGGTGTCCCAACAAAAAACTAATGATTGATGCTTCTCATCTCTCTCCGTTCCTGTCTGTCTGTCCCTATCTATCCCTCTCTCTGACTCTCTCTCTGTCTCTGTTTAAAAAAAAAATCTCAGATACAGAGAACAGACTGACAGCTGTTAGAGTGGAAGGGGGTTAGGAGGCAGAGTGAAAAAGGTAAAGGGATTAAGCAAAGATAAAACCTATAGACACAGACAACAGTGTGGGGGTTGAAGGAGGAAAAGGGGATGGGAGAGGTGGAGGAGGGTAGAGAGGAGATAGATGAAGAAGAAGAGAGACTTGACTTGGGGTGGTGAACACAAATGCAATATACAGATGATGCATTGTGTAATTGTGCATTGTATAATTCTAATAACCAATGTCACCCCAATAAATTATTTTTTTCTTTTTCTTTTTTTTTTTTTAGAGACAGATTCAGAGAGAGGGATAGACAGGGACAGACAAACAGGAACGGAGAGATGAGAAGCATCAATCATTAGTTTTTCGTTTCGTGTTGCAACACCTTAGCTGTTCATTGATTGCTTTCTCATATGTGCCTTGACCGCGGGCCTTCAGCAAACTGAGTAACCCCTTGCTCAAGCCAGCGACCTTGGGCTCAAGCCAGTGAGCTTTTTGCTCCAACCAGATGAGCTTGTGCTCAAGTTGGAGACCTCGGGGTCTCGAACCTGGGTCTTCTGCATCCCAGTCTGACGCTCTATTCACTGCGCCACCGCCTAGTCAGGCCCAATACATTAATTTTAATTAAAGTTAAAAAATAAAAAACTATACTTGCCAATAGAATCACTTACTGTTCATTCATGTCTTATAACTAATTAAAAGAAAACTATAAAATTAGGAGATATTTCAAAATGAATCTGAAGTGATAAAATATCCCCTAATTTTTGTGAGCAGTGTATTAAAAGAAAACTGCTATTAACCAAGGAGAGAAAATCTGAACCTAGGGAATACTACAACCCTGTGAAGTATATTCAGTGATATAGTTTTGCTAAGAATTAGCAATTCTAGTGCTTGGAGAATTGAACTTAGGAAATTAATTGTATTAAACACCATTTTGAAGGCCTCTTACAATAAGATTCAGGTTTCTTTAACAGTTATTTTTCTTATAATTTTTTCTGCTGTATTTATTTTTAACTCAGAGACCGAAATTAATGAATTTACAGGTTGCAGCAGTAACGCAGCATGAACAGCAGAGGGAGGTAGAGGCGCGGGCCAGATTGTGAACGTCTGAGAAGCTAGTGTTTCACTTCTGCCAAAACACGCCAGAAATTGTCCCCGGCATACTTATGCAAAACTCCACACCGCGAGGGTGTACAAAGCATGCTGATTGAAATAATTGACAGATCTCTTTATTCTCAAGAGTAGTCTGAAAATACTAAACTATCCTTAATGGAGTCCATTCTTACCAACTATTAATTCTTGGGTAAATATAATTAGAAAAAGATCTTGCCAATTTATTTTTTAAATATTTTAGAAACATCGTTTTCAAATATTGTAGCACGTCCATGATTCCTGTTCGGAATACCTTTGCACCAATCGATGCAGAGTCTGGGTTCCTTACATGAAGACTGTCCACCTTGGGAAAGAGCGTTTAAGCCACAAAAAATCACCTCATTTATGACTTCTACTAAGAAAGACTTGTTAGGGCGACCTAGTTACAGATGTATGCCCAGAAAAGGGGCATACTTATTTTGCGTTCTTATTCATATCTCTTTATACTCTCATGTTTTCTCACTTTTATTTCATATACTTCTTTTCCTTTGTGTTTTGTTTCCTTTTTTATTTCATTTCCACTCTTTTTCTCCAAATGTTTCCTATTTGTTCTTTCTTATTTTTACTTTATTATATGTTCAAATTACATAGTATTTAGGCTCCAGTTTTTTAATGCTCTTTAACTTCTTTTTTAGTAATTTTTCCATTTTTCCATTCATTATTTTTTCTTCCATCCATAAGTTTTCCTCCTTTTGTAATCTTAGCCATTTTCTCCATTATTTCTCTTTCTCTTTCCCATTTATTGAAACAACTACCTCTTTTTAACTTTAGCAAAGTAGGAAGAACAGTGTCTGTGGCTGTGTTCATTAATTTACTTATTTTACAAATACTTACCACATGCCTCCAGCATATGACATGTACCAGGCACCAGGGTTGTGCGGTAGCAGCCAGGATAAATAAGGAAGATAAAAATGCAAATGCCATTGTTCCTTTCTTCTGTTGCTCATAATATAATAAGAAATAGATACAAATAACTATCAGTACCATCAGAAAAAGTCTTAGATCAGGCCCTAGCTGGTTGGCTCAGTGGTAGAGCGTCGGCCTGGCGTGCGGAAGTCTCGGTTCGATTCCCAGCCAGGGCACACAGGAGAAGCGCCCATCTGCTTCTCCACTCCTCCCCCTCTCCTTCCTCTCTGTCTCTCTCTTCTCCTCCCGCAGCCAGGGCTCCATTGGAGCAAAGTTTGCCCGGGTGCTGAGGATGGCTCTGTGGCCTCTGCCTCAGGCGCTAGAATGGCTCTGGTTGCAACAGAGCAATGCCCCAGATGGGCAGAGCATTGCCCCCTGGTGGGCATGCCGGGTGGATCCCGGTCGGGCGCATTCGGGAGTCTGTCTGACTGCCTCCCCATTTCCAACCTCAGAAAAATTAAAAAAATAAAAATAAAAATAAAAAGGTCTTAGGTCAATGAGTGTAAATGGAGGGAACAAGATCAATAATAACACGAGGTAAAAGAGGGATTAGATTAAGTATGTTAAACCATGAGTGCATAAGGAGGAATAACTGGAAATGTCATAGGTCATTTGCCAGACAATAAGGATGGTTCCTCGGCAATATTCAGAACAGACTCTTCCTGTCAGCAAGTCTTTTCCACCTTCTGCAGACTCCATGGGAAAGAATGAAGATCATAATTACTAATCCTCGTCCTTTATTTGCCTCTTTCTTCCTTTGTAAAATGGAATTAAAACAGTACCTAATTTATAGGGATTTGGTGAGAATTAAATGAGTTAGTAAATATGAAGTACTTACAATGTTCCTGGAACATATTAAGTAATGCTTAAGTGTTCCTTACGGTTGGCATTGTTCCATTAGGGTTAATGGAGGCCAATTCAAATACTCTACATTCCTTACATGAAGCTTTTTCTAATCTTGCCACCCTGCTCTGATCTTTTGTTTCACTGTACTCCTAGCCAGTGTTACCCAGTTAATATTAAATTATTCTCCAATTATTGTGTGCATTTTTACTATGTATCTTCACTATACTATAAATTCCTCTTTGCAGGCCCCATGAAGTATTATTGTATATTTACTTGATTTGGCTGTGGAACTAATATGAATGAGGAAAACTGATAGGCACTCAAAAAAACGCTAGCTAATAATAGAATTTATATCTTATAAGTGAATGAGTGACAACTATGAAACGTAAGCCCACACATACATTAGTGGAAAGTGAAAATCATAAATGAACTCAGAAAATATCTGAGCAGAACTGCTCAAATAAACAGTATTTCACTATTTCAGGATTACTTGATAGTGTCAGAGAACATTTGTTAGATATCACTATTACACATCTATTTATCCACAATAAATTCATTATTGAATTAAAAGTTTACAACCACCATATGATATTTTGTAAAGAAGTGAGGCTCAGAGAGGTCCACAGTCGCATTGTCATTAGTAATGACAGAGCTAGTGTTCTAATCCATGTCTACCAAATACCATGTGCTTTTTCTTCTATGACACCTTCCGTTAACATAAGTAATATAAATTGGAGAAATAACTTCTTCTATTTGGAGTGAACCGGTATATTACATAGTCAGGAAAATTATGGAAGCACAAATAAAGTGAGAACAAAGAAACAAAATGCAAAATTTCAGATATCCAAGGAAATCTAGCAAGAATTATCAAATGTCAGAAGCTGATTTAAAAGGTTAGAATTATGCAAATTACATAGAATGTTGCCAAAATATTAATATTAAAATTTTTCAGTGGTGGAATAAATATTTTTTCTGACAGGTAATATGGAAATATTTGAGTGAGGTTTATTGAGCAAACAAAGTTTATAAAAACAATAAAGTACTTTGATTTTTCATGTTTTTAAAGTTCAGCCTCAATTCTTTCTTGACCCCATCAGTGGAGAATTTTTTTGTTAACTTGAAGTAGAATTAATACATCACTAAATGGAGCCTGCCTTTAAGACAAGTCCTTTAGCCAGCTCTGGCTATAAACTTAGTTGACAAGATATTACCTAAAAATCTACTCCTATTATTCATTCATGTATCCAGTTTTCAACAATATTTATGGAGCACCTATAATGTAACAGGCACTCTTCTAGATAGGGATACATTGGTGGAAAAAAAAAAAAGATCACTGCCTATGCTTGCAGAAAAAATAAAAATGGACTATGAGTACATGAAGAGGTGATGGCAAAGTAGTTGCAATTTTATTTTTTTAGTTGTTTTATTTATTGATTTGAGAGAGAGAGAGAGACAGAGACAGAAGAATCAGTCTGTTCCTGTACTCAAAGCTTTGACTGGCTATCAAACTGGCAACCTTTGTGCTCGGGCTGATACTCTTATCAACTGAGCTATATGGCCAAGGCAGGAAAATAGTTGCAATTTTAAATAAGCTGGTCAGAATGGGCCTCATAGAAAAGATGGCATTTGGGCAAAGATTTTTAGAAGAGAGGAGGGAATTATCTCTAGGAAATGTAGAAACAAAGCATTCAGGAAACAGCAAATGTCAGTGCAAAAGCCTTTAGGCAAAAAGAAGAAGGAATCTGGTACATCGGGAGAGAAATGAAAGTCGTAATAGGTGAGCTCAGACATAAGTGTTTTTGGTTTTTACTTGGAGGGAGATGGAAGCGTTGACATAAAAAAATAAGTAGCATAGAATCATATAGTGACTTGATAAAGGATAATTTAAAAGCAGAAATCTAGCAAAGAAAAAAAAAATCCAAAATGATTTTGTTAGGTATCAAGTATTGCATATTCATTAAATCGTCTATATTAATAATGAATATCACAGGGAAAAATTAATTTAAAGTTAATTTTAATATAGAAAAATGATTATTTACTTAAGCTTAGAATAGTACCTTACTCTTATCAATATTTATTATTAAAATAAAATAATATTAATAACCATTAAAAATTTGTCAGTTTACCCAGTCATTATAAATCAACCAGGCTAGTCAATATATATATATATTTTTAGTCAATATTTTTATTACAGTTGTTTTAATATGCAAAATGGTTCAACTTTTTGGGTAACCTGAGGTTTTGGTGTAGTTGAAGGTCATAGGCCTTCTGCAGAGAGTACTTCAGTAGTCTCAGCTGCAGGGTGTCCAGCAACACCAGTGTGCAAGGGGGGAGGAATGAACAGAGAGAACTAGGGTGGAACAGGGAGCCTGGCGACAGGCCGCCTGAGGGCAGCTGCTCAGCAGACATGTACTATCACACTATTTGATGGTAATAGGAACTTCTTCCTTACCTGGGCCAGTACTAAGAACCAAAAAAGAGAAGCCAAGGAACAGCTGGGTGTTGCAATGCTCACCTAGGATGTTAGTTTTCTAAGGCTGCCATAATAAAATATCACAGCCCGGTGTTTTAAACGAGAGAAATTTATTTTCTCATAGTTTAAGAGGCTAGAAGTTTAAGATTAATGTCAGCAGGTTTGATTCATTCTAAGGTTCTCTCCTCGGGTTGCAGCTGGTTGCCTTCTTACTACTAGTATGTCTTCACATGCTTATCCCGCAGTCTTTGTCTGTGTCCTAATCTCTCTCTTCTTTTTATTTATTTATTTATTTTTTTTTTTTGAGAAACAAAGATAGAGCCAAAAAGACAGGAAGAGAGAGAGAGAGAGAGATGAGAAGCATCAATTCTTCATTGTGGCACCTTAGTTGTTCATTGATTGTTTTCTCATATGTGCCTTAACTGGGGTGCTCCAGCCGAGCCAGTGACCCCTTGCTCAAGCCAGTGACCTTTGGGCTCAAGTCAGTGACCATGGGGTCATGCCTACGATACTACGCTCAAACCAGTGACCCCACACTCAAGCTGGTGAGCCTGCGCTCAAGCTGGCGACCTCTGGGTTTCAAACTTGGGTTCCCTGCATCCCAGATCAATGCTCTATCCACTGTGCCACCAGGTCTTAATCTCTTCATATAAGGACACTGCTTTTAATGGATTAGGGCCCATTCATCTAACCTCATTATCCTTTAAGGTCTCTATCTCCAAACAGTCACATTCTGTGGTCCTAAGAATTAGAATTTCAACATAAGAATGGGGGGTAGGGCACAATCCAGCCCATGACACCTAGCATCAGTATCTGAATGACCTATCAAGTTGAAACAAGATTTGATACAAAACACCTAATTACCTAACTAAGCATTAGGAAAAGCAGAAGAACCAAAATATGTATTTTTATATGTATTTCTTTTGAGGTTTTGTTGTTGTTTATTGCATATTTTTATATTTTCAGAAAGCATCAAATAGAATAGAAAAAGCAGAACTTGACTGCCCTTTCTTATATTTGTTATAATGAAGTACCGTTAATTTTCTTCTAAGGGCTAGGGGAGGAGCCCAGCCAACTGAGTGGGTGGGTCTGTGTGTCAGAACTCTGGACCTAGCGTGGAAATTGAAAGTGCAGATCAGAAAACTATGATTGAATGCAGTTATAGAATACAATAGAACAAAGGGAGTCAAAAAAGACAACCGCTGTGGACTGGAAATGCTGCGCGCTCACTCCAGACGCATCAGATACATATGTGGGGTGTAAGGTGTGGTTTGGATTCAATGTAAATCTTAAAGTGGTGGGAAGACACGGGCTTTAAGGTGAGTAAGTTTGAAATTTAAAAAAGATTAAAAACTAACTATATATCATACTGGTTGTGAATTTGTGAGAATGTAATCAAAGTTCCTGAAAATAAAATTGTCTCAATTTCAATTAATATCTCCATAACATGAGTTCCTTTTCTTTATTTATTCTTGTTGCTCAGCTGAGTATGAGTGGAGGAGGTCATTACTGAAAATTATAAATTTAACCCAGTGAAAATACACCAGGACTAAATAGGACCAGAAGCAACATGGAATATATCTCAGCCACTAATGCTCTTAAAGTCACAAGTAATAAAATCTACATTTCCTAGCTTTGCATTTCTGTTATAAAAATATCTAAAAATAAAGGTATCTATTTTAGTTTCTATCCTAGTAGTCAAACTCCTCTGAGCACCGAATATTAGATTCTTCTCTACCAAGCTTAAACGTTTGTTAATGTCACAGAAGAATGATGTTGACATGTCTGGTTGCTAGGAGCATCACAGTATTGAATATGTACACAAAAGCATTCTGTTAGCTCAAATGAGGGGCCTTTTAATTGGCTAGATTTTCTTTTTATATGCTGATAAAATAATAAAAAATATCAATTTACCATGCATATTATACATGAAAATCTTAATTTGCTAATATGGAGAAATAGAAACACCCATATTTAAGGACTCATGTCGAAGGATTTTTTTTTTTTGCAGCATCTTTGTTAGTGAAAAAATAAATAAATAAAAACCTTGAAACAAAACAGATGCCCACCATTAGCAAAATAGGTGAATATTTTGTGCTGCACACACACCACAGAATAGCATGGTATCATTAAACAAAGTAAATTATAGTTATGCCAGTTGACTTCAAAGAATTTCCATTATGTGTTGTCTAGTGAAGAAAGCAAAATGCATAAAATTATGTGTATAGAGCAACATTCATAGCAGTATTATTCACAATAGCCAAAAGGTAGACATATTTAAATTTTGAAAAGTATTAATTATAATTTATATTTAATTTTAAACTTTACTACATAATTCTGAATAACTTATAATTTAAAAACATATGCATATAACTTTCTCAAATTTTTATAATTATCTTATTTTATTTTATTATTGATGGAAGAGAGAGAAAGAGAGGGTGAGAGATAGGAAGGGAGAGAGCAAGAGAAGAGATAGATAAGAAGCATCAACTCGTAGCTGCATCACTTTAGTTGTTCATTGATTGCACTCTTATACATGCCTTGATTGGGGGGATCTAGCCAAGTCAGTGACCTTTGCTTAAACCAGTGACCTTGAGCCTAAGCCAGTGACTTTTGAGCTCTAGCAGCTATCATGGGATCGTTTCAATGATTCCATGCTCAAACTGGTGATCCTGCGCTCAAGCTGGTGAGCCTGCACTCAAGCTCGCGACCTTCGAGTTCCAAATCTGGAACCTCAGTATCCCAGGTGGACCCTGTATCCACTGTGCCAACCACGGTTCAGGCTTACAATGATTACTTTTTCATTTTTATTGATTTTAGCCATAGAGGAAGGAGGAGAGAGAGAGAGAGAGAGAGAGAGAGAGAGAGAGAGAAGAAGAAGAAGAAGAAGAAGAAGAAGAAGAAGAAGAAGAAGAAGAAGAAAAAGAAAGAGACAAAGAGAGTAACAGCGATCCATTCTTGGATGTGCCCTGACCGGTGATCTGTAAAGCCAGAAGCCACGGCCAGGGCCACCATCAGAGCAGCCCGGCCCATGCAGGATCGCATTGGATTCGGACAGTCGGTAAAGAAACAATGGAGCCAAGAACTGATGGGCCTTCATCTTTAATCCTAGCTTGCACCCGGCGGGCAAGTAAAAACACACACTGGGCTCCAAAACCCAATCAAATTCAGTGCTCACAAAGCTACTGATTTATCCGAGTTTCCTAGAATCAAAGGTTTCTAGCTCACCAGACTTATTCACCTCTGTTCCCCATCTCCTTCCTTATCCCAGTTACAAACTCTACACAAACTGGCATCTCACTCAGCACTCCGCCATCTTGGCTGCTTCTCCTGGCCTACTCCACGTGGCCTCCTTCTGCTCTCTGCTCTGCTCTCTCCTCTAATGATCCCAGGAACCAAGAGCCCAAACTCCCGCTCCGTCCCTATTTTATAGTGTAGAAATCCAAACCCTTAATCCAATATACAAAATAGGGAAGTCTCTAATACAAAGTCACTTTCTGAGGTATGATTGGATTGTACCACCCCACATCAAAAAGGGTAGGAAAGGCTTAATCCCAAAACCAAGCCCCAGGCTACAAGGATTCTGCCTGCCTTTAGCCCACCCCAACACACATTAATATCACCTGGGAGACGGCCTCCTCGTGTTATCTTTAACAAAGTGAGCATAATACATTTTATCTGCCCAACAGGATCGAACTGGCAATCTCTGTGATTCAGGTCAGTGCTCTAACCAACCGAGCTATCTGGCCATCGCTAGGCTTACAATTATTCTAAACAACATTTTATGAAATATATTTGTAAGGCCAGTAGCCACGGCCACCATATATCTGTAAGGCCAGTAGCCACTGGCCCATGCAGGTTCACATTTGATTTGGACAGATGGTAATGAAACAACAGAGCCAAGAACTGGTGGGCCATTATCTTTAATCCTAGTTCACACCCGGCAGGCGAGAAATACACACAGTGGGAAAATACTTTCCATTCAGGGCTCCCAAAGCCACTAACTCATCTGTGTTTTCCTAGAATCAAAGGTTTCTACCTCACCAGCCTTATTCACCTCTGTTCCCCATCTCCTTCTCTCTGCACAAACTGGCTTCTCTTTCAGCACTCCACCATCTTGGCTGTCTCTCTGCTGCAATGCTGATTTCAGGAACCAAGAGAGAGAGAGCCCCCGGTCTGCCCCATTTTATAGTGTAGAAATCAAAACCTTTAATCCAATATACAAATAAGGAAGTCTCTGATACAAAATCACTTATCTGAGGCATAAATGGGATTCCTCATAAGAGTGCACCACCCCACCTCATGCAACAGTCAAGGGTGTGGGGAAAAGCTTAGTTTTAAAAAGACTTTGGGAAAGGCTTAGTCTTAAAACTGAGTTTTAGGCTATAATGACTTTGCCCGTTTACAGCCGGTCTCCCACACCCAATGCAAACTATAAGCGAGCAAACTTATTTGACCAACAATATTCAATTTGGATTTTAAATATAACTATGCTTTGAACACAATTACATTCTTAATACTTTAATCATTATCTTCAATAAGACATAGGTTATGTGCAATCTTGATGACAACCTAACTAATAATTTTTCTAAAGAAAGGGAAGAAAAAAACTATTTTATAGAATAAACATATAATTTATGAATTATCAATATATGTGTCTTTATTTTTTTATCTGTCATAAAACACCACTTTCCAATCAACAGGACACCGGACAATAATTAAATTTGATTTTTTAAAGATATTTTGCCAACTTGGTGTCTTATAAATACTATAGCTTTACATATATCTTTCAAATTTGTTATTATGAATATATATTTGTCCAGGTAATAAAATAGAGCATACTGTATTTTATTTAACACTTTGTGAACCTAATTCATGGTCTGTAAACATTCTAAAATATGCACGTGGAGTTCCACTCTTACTTTTGACCCAGGGCACTCAAATCTTCCGGAGTGGCCTGAAAAGCGCTTTGAAGAAAGGGCCTATGAGAATCGAAGGTTAGGGTGCCTGCAGCTAGACTATTGGGTTCAAGATATCTTGATGGCCAATACAGTGAAGGGTAGGAAGGCCACTTCATTGTTTCTAGTCAATACATGTTATCATGACCTTAATTCACCAAAGGAACATTATTTTCATTTCTATTGTTCTCATGGGATAATAGAAACTTCTAAGATAAAGCCTCCATAGAGTAGGCTTCTGATTAGTTTTTTTCAAATGCTAACTAAACACTCCTGGAGAAAGCATTCTTAATTAGAGTATTTCAAATGTTAACAAGCTGTTCCTAGGGTGTAAATTACAATGACCTGTCACACTATGTATCACTGTTTAAACAGCTGTATTTGAAAGTAAATTATAGCAAATGGAACAATCACCATATATAAGGGCTTTATAAATACTTAGTTAAGGGTTCTTTCAGGTTTTTTGCAGGTCCTTGATTTAAACGATGCCAGACTTTTTCTGTGGAAGGTCTGAAGTCTTCATTTCTGCCCTCAGTGTCTCTATTTGATCTCTGCTGCACCTACCTGCACTTGGAGCATACAGACTAGAAAGGGCATTTCCCTTTCCAGCTGGTCCCTAAATGCTGCTCATAGTTCTTGGCTAAAGTTTAAAAGGGTCAGAAGTGTTTCAATCATTGTCATCTCTTCCTATACATCTCTCAGATCATGGCACACATCTGTGACAGTGGCTACCTCTTTAATGAAGCCAATTTCCCCAGTTTAATTTTATATTTAAGGTATTGGTAGACTTCTGCACTTAAGTCATATAACCCAGTTCATTTGATCTTTGAGGGGGGCTCCAATCTTTACCATTAAATGATTTGAATAAAATAATCATTTAGCCCCATTATATAGAAAGATGAAATCCGAACACCATCTATTTTGGCTACTTTACTATCAACACATCTCTGCATGGGTCTGGGCTTCCAGCAAAATCTTAATTTGTGGGGTACACACATTCCTTCCATTTATCAGCTGGCTGTTAGAGTGCCTGTATAAGAGCACCACCACCTTGCTTCCAGAAAGGCTAAGAGTTGCATTTTTTTTTTTTTATATCCCTCATGTGCACTAGCTGCTATACAAGTTACCAGGCTTAGCTTAACGAGCTTAGTGAGCTTCCTGTCCAACATCAATAACTGGAAGAGGCTATAGTTTGGGTGATCAATCACCCTGATTTGCCTGGGCTAAGGTAGTACCTGGGGCAGAAAAAGACTTTCAGTACTTCTTTGTCACCCTTAATAAGTGACTGGCTGGATTCTAGCAAACTAGGCATCGAATGGAACTTAGGTTGTAAAACAGTCCCAGTGCAAGTCTAGTACAAGTGGTACTAACACATTTCGCACCCAAGTTATAGTCTTAAAAAGAAAGAAAGCACTATGACCTTCTCGAAATGTTTAAATTACCTTTCATAGTCTTCTAGGTCTATACTTATTCAAAAGCCTAGATAGGGTCTTCAAACATTTTGCCACTGTCACCAAAGAGTTGTTTGTTTTAAAGACAAATTACCTCAAGTCTGGTATTCTATCACATTTCATTAATGTTTGGCATTAATGTCAAGATTCTCATATTTGCTCCACTAAGAGCTCCTCAATTACATGTCTCTTTGTAAGCTATCCTTATGCCCTCCTTGTCTTCATTTTCTTCTCTTATTAACTAAAAAGTTTATATGGACTGAGACTTAATCAATTGTAAGAAGTATCCTTACTAGGCAGAGGACATTTTATCCAAAGGGTTTTGAAAACTAATATTATTCATTTAACAAATATTTATCGAGCCGCTCCTATATTATTAGCACTGTGTTTAAGGTTAAAGATACAAGAGTGAATGATGCAAACATAGTCTGTCAGGCTAAGGAGGGATTCTGAGAAGTAAATTAGCACTAGCAGTGTGGTGAAGACCATGAAGGTAAAGTTCCCCATGGGGACACACAGGAGAAACAATTAATCAAATTTGAAGGTAAAGGAAGCTAAATGAGTGGTTAGCACTCAGGTTAATGTATTCATTGATTAATTCAACAAATATTTATTGAAAGTCTAATGTGTACCAAGCCATTGTAGATGAAAATGAATGTAAATATGGCATAGTCTTAATGTTGGAGTTTCATAGTCTAATATAAAAACTACATGCAAACGAATAATTACAATATGATTTAATAAGGGCTGTTATCAGGGTACCCAAGGAAGGTCTCACACACACACAAAAGGCGACTTCTCTATGGAATTGTGCTTGACCTTGAAGGTTAAGGAGGAGAAGATAATGGAAAAGAAGGGCTCTCCAGGAAGAGGCAACAGCTTGCAAAAATATATAGAGATGTGAAGAACGTAGCCAGTTAGGTAACTACACATAGCTGGGCATGGCTAAGGATTATGGGTTTGTAAGGAGTGGTAGACAATGACTGGGATGGTGGATGGCATAAGATCACAGAATGTCTTTTACACCATTTTAAGGAGTTTGGATTTATTTTGAAAATTATGGGAAGTCACTGAATGGCTTTAAGTTAGGCAGTGACCTTTTCAGATTTGTGTTTTAGAAAAGTATCTGTAAAGATTGTGAGGGTGAACTGGAAAAAGAAGCAATTTATCTGATCTTAAAAACATTGTGAAAGTGAGTATAGCAGGTATTTCCCTTTATATTTTGTGTAGAAGTATCTAGGTGTCACATGATTTGCTGAAAATCCCCTCCTAGGTCATTCCAAAATTGAACAAAATCAACACTGTCCAGATGGCAGTGTTGCTTGAAACTTCTATGCCATTTATCTTCAGTTATGTTATCCTCAAAAATAAACTTTAAAAGTTTGCACTGCTGATTCATACCATTTTGCATAATTGATTAGACAGAATTTGTACAATCCGAATCAGATGCTTTGAAGCATCAAAGTGTTCCACAATATTCTTTTTTATTTCCTAGGCAAAGGTCTGCATCACTCATATTTTCTAATGCTCTTTTAAATTTTCTAAATCTTGCACTCCTGGCAATTTACTTAAGAAAGTGATATTTGTATTCTCTAATATTGTAAACATTTCAAAATTGTTGACACTGTCTCAGATTTATTTCTTCTGCTATTTGTGGGATATTGTGGGTGGTGGCAAATAATTGTGAATTAAAAAGCTTGATTTAGTATTGCCTCTCAATTTTATAAATAAGTGCAAATGAGCCAATAATAATTTTCTCTTCCCTTCAAAAATGTCAATAAAGTTTTCAAACATTTATTAATCAAAATCAATATTAAGTATTAAGTTCATAAAAAAGAAAATACAGTAGTTTAAATTATTTCTGGAATGTCTGGAATTTAAGAAATGAAGGGTAACAAATTTGTATATGTTATCAAGGGAATGTCAATTTAACCTTTTCTTTATAACTGTGGTTCTTAAAATGTGGTCCCAGGGCCAGCAGCATCTGTGTCACCTGGGAACTTGTCAGACATACAAATTCTTAGCCTGAACCCTGGACCTACTGAGTGGAGTGAGGAGAGAAACAGCTACTTGTTTTTGCAGAATCCAGGTGATTCTGACATAAAGTTTGAGGCACATTGGTGTAAACAGGAAAAAAAGCATATGTTTCAGTCTACAAAGAACATGGTTTCAATTAGAACCCTAACCATATCATTTTGGACACATCATTTATTCTTGGGTGCCATCCACAAATTATCTGGTTAACAGCTTAACCCATTAGCTGGCCTTATTAGTATTTTAAATAATGCCTAAATTATTCACTTGTAATACTGGCAGTCTTCCCTCTCCAACTGATTTGGATGCATACTTAATTTTAAGAACCACTGGTCAATAAGATCTAATACACTGGAAGCACACAAGCTATATAACCTGAGGGGCTCAATGTAAAATGAAAATCCAGCATTCCTTGTTCAAAACCTAAGAATTTCAAGATGGTGAGAACAGAGCATTAAACAAGGAAAGGGCCCTACTAAGCACAGGTCAATGCCTGTACAGGTTTAATACCCAAAGAGGAGTTTATAATTGTATCTGACCATGGTTGTTGCTGTTGTTTTCAGATGGAAATAATACAATCCATGAAAGTAGGCCACATTTCCCCCTCAAAAACCACCAATCTTACTTATCTTACTTCCTGAGCTGTCTCTCTTTATAGACAGATCATGCTCGTTAGCCTCCTTATCTTTGCTCACTGTTGATCCAACTTCAAGTCATCTTCCACAAAGTCTTTCCTCACTATATTAATTCACTTAACTCTTGTCTTTCTAAACTTTTCAAGTACTTGTTTTGTACCGTAAATTTAGTTATTATTTTTAAAATATTAATCATTGCTGATCATTGTGTTCATGTTGTTTCTTGAGTTAGAATATAAACATCTTAAGCATCAAGATGGTGTCATCATCATATAATGGAAAGAGCACAATCTTTTGAGGACGGCATGTAAATAGCCTGTCCTATTTACTAATTGTGATGTGACAAATTAATTCACATTGAGCTTCAGAATCTTCATTGGAAAAAATGGGATAATTAGACTTATTTCATTGGGTGTTTATAGGGATTACATAAGATAATATATGTAAAGACCGGAGTATATATCAGGGCTCATAAAACATTGACTTCTTTATCAGCTTTATCACATCATATATCTGACTTGCTTCAGCAGACAGACCAGTACTGAACACAAAAGTGATATTCAATAAATATTTACTATTTGGAAATTGAATGCATCTTTTTAAAAAATGCATCCAGGAAGTAAGTCAATCCTATCTTAAATTTTGCATAAAGTGTTATTTATTAGCTCTGAGCTGTTACAATTCTTTTTATTTTCAAAGCATTTTTACACCTATTATGTTATTATTAATACTTTATATGGGTGAAAATAGATATTCTGATTCCCAATGAGAAAACGAGGGAGAAGGGCACTGACAGAGTAAGGGATTACTATAAATTACAAGGTATCATTACAATTTAATATCGACCTGAAGTTGGGTCTAAACATATGCTTGTCCAATATTTTCTCCCACTATAACCAAGCTATCTCCAGCAAATAAGAATATACCTATAAATACATGTAGAAACTGTTACATCCCAGGAGACAGACCACAGCAAACCCAAAGTGAATTTTATAAGTTTTATTGCAAACCTGCGCAGGGACTGCAGGCAACCCACGCAAGGGAGCACTGCAGCCCCAAGCTTCTAAAATGGCTCCTTTTTATAGGGTAGCTATCTAGGCTGAGCAAGCAAGCAACGTTTACAAGGGCGGGAGAGGTGCGATTAGCTGACCTTGTTCTTGGCTAAGTCTCTAGGGTAGGGGCTTCCTTGACCTGGGTACATAGAGTTCAGTGGAAAATATTGCTACATTTCTAACGGTTGTTTATCTTTTTTCCTCTAGCCATGTACTGGATGTACTCAGTTTTCATGGCTGGTGGCCTGTACCGCTTGTCCTAAGATGTCACAGAAACAATTATTTTAGTTGATTAAAGCAGTGTAAATCTATTTCTTTTCTTTTTTCTGAGAGAGAGAGAGAGAGAGAGAGAGAGAGAGAAAGGCATCAACTTGTTGTTCCACTTAGTTGTGCACCCATTCATTGCTTCTTGGTGCCTGGATCTGGACTCCAACCTGAGACCTCAGGGTCCAGCGGGGCCTTCCAATCCAGCTGGGACCATGGGCGCTCTGGGTCATCCCCAAGGTCGGAGGATGCTCAATCCACTGAGCCACCGGCCGGCTAGGACTATTTCTTTTTATGTTGAGCATATAGTGGGCAGTTAATGTCCGTTGAATTAAACACAGCAATGTAAGGCGCCTGTTACGGATCCTGGTTCATAGTAGTAAATGCTTAGTAAAGAGTGAGCTATTTAATTCCTCTTTTTGATACAAGTACCTGTATTTTAAAGGGTCCATTTTCTCATTAAAATTTAAGGACAAAGTTTATTATTTTTAAGATAGTTTCAATTTGGGGCCTAACACATCATGCTTGAAAACTGCTCTCTTCTCCAATCTGAATTATACACATGCCTGCCAAATTTATGACTCAGGCAGGCCTGTGAGTTTTTTGTAGCCTCTCAGCCACAGCCCAGGAAATCTAAACTGTTCCCACGTGAAACAACCAAACACGGTCGTTAAGCCAAAGGTCTGCTACCATGAGAGCGTTTGCATAAAAGGCGAAGGAGAAGGCAGCATCCCCTTCTGCTCCCACCCCCTCACATCAGTAGTATCCAATCACTTTTCTCTGTCATGCAGTCAGAGCCCGGGATTGGCCGGGAATGAGACGGGCGCGGGACCACTGCGCAAGAGAGGAGCGCAGGAGACTTGTCAATCACGTGCGGCCTTGGGGCCTCCCCTCCTCGCGGCGCGCCAGGCGAGGTTGGGGGGGCGGGGCACAAGGGCTGCTGCGCCTGCGTTGTGGGCGTTCTCGGGGAGCAGCTGCTGCCGCCGCCAACGCCACTGCTGCGTTCGGTGTAGAACGTGGAATCTCTGCGCCTCGTTAACAATGAAGCACAGTTCGAACGTGCCAGCTTTCCTCAGCAAGCTGTGGACGCTTGTGGAGGAGACCCACACCAACGAGTTCATCACCTGGAGCCAGGTACGGGTCAGGGTACCGCGGCCTCCGAGCCCCGTGACTAACCGCCCCCGCTCTCGCTGTCTCCCGCGGGGTTGTCCCTCGCGGCCTGTGGCTCGACGACCTGCGCGAGGCCTGTGGGGTGGCTGGGCCGCGCGGGCCTCGCGCCCGGCCTCGCGGGGGCCCCCTGGTATTGTTCGTGCAGGCCGTGGCGGGGAGCGGCGGGTGTCCGGCCGGCGTTGGCCGCCCAGGCCGCGGTGGGGGAGGGGCGGCCCGCGCGGGGCGCCGCGGCCTCCGCTGGGCCTCGTAACGGTCCGGCCGCGGCGGCGGCGGCGGCGTTCGGAACCGCCCGGCGGAGCTGCGGCGGCCGACGAGCCGAGGGCGCGGGAAGCACGTTCCTGCACGCTCGTCCTTCGTCCTCCGTGTCGGGGGAAGTTCACCCCAGCGACCCGATTCCCGTCACTGAACCCGCGCACGCCCCGCAGCGAGGAGAGCCTCAGGGCCATAGGCCGATGGGCCAAGGCAGGTGGCCGCTGATCAGGAGCTTTTACAATATTCAGTAGGAAATAGCACGTTGTCATGTGGTGATTCTGAGCCATATTTATATAAACAGATTTTTCTGATTGTTGTAATACGAGTGCTGATAGGTGTTCAGTGACGGCTGAGGAGCTAACGCGAAGCGCCGAGTTTCACTAGCGGTTTCTTCGAAGTGATGGAGGGAGTGACTCGGTGACGGGTTTGATCCCAGCTCGGCCTGGAAGCGGGGACCGTGGCCGGCTCCCCCGCCTCTCTGGCCGGTGCTGCGGCGTTGCGGGAAGGAGCGGGTTGCCTAGGTGACCCGAGACCCCTTCCGAGGCCGAGCGCGGAGAGGCCGAGCGGAATGATTTCTGCGCGAACAGCGTTGGTGGTAGAATTCACTCCCGGCTGCTGGAATCGTCCCGTGAAGGGGAGCGGATTTCTCCTGTTGTACAGGATCGTCTCTGGGATATTTTCTTGTTCAGACGTCTGGGTTAGAAGTGAAAACTACCTGCACAGTGCGCGACACTCTTCAGTGCTGAGTAGATGTTACGGCCTCTCTTTCTCCTCTGCTTTTCTGTTCCTTTCCTATTTAAAGGAATTCTTAGCTTTAAAATTTACTTTTGTTTTCACAGGGGGCACTATGTTCAGTACATACTTGAAGTTTTGACCGTGATAATACCATATTCTGTCTTACGTTACAGTCATTTGTTCATTTTTTTTTTTAAATTTTCCTTTTAGGACTTATTTTCATAAAGGTCACTATCAGCTGGATGGTATGAAGCATCTGATGAATTGTACAGTTGTACAAAGAAAGGTGAAAATAGGGAAACCAGCTGCCCACATACACTTAAAAATAAACCGATGTCTCATGCTTTCATCAGCCTGAAGGATTAAAAGTTGACAAGGATGGATCAGCACAGAGTGCTGTTACTCATCCTGTATTCATGTTGGAGATTGGACTGAGTCTCCCCCCACCCAAGCTGTTTTTATTATACCTTTTTGGCTTGTATGGGCCGCCTTCTTTTTATTTCCTGGAAATGTTACATAAATATATGGCTTTAATTAAAGGATATTATGTCGGTGGCAGGTCTAATAAATTCTCATTAGCCAAAGTATATTAATAACGTTTCTTGCTTTATGGGCAGTATCCAATACGGAGAGTTTCATACTGATCCATAAGTGCATCATTTTATGAATTCTAAGCCATATAAGCAGCTTAAAATTATGCTTATTTATTCCATTAAGTTTAAGCTTAACTATATTTTCTAGTACATAATGGGACAATTAAAATATAAATTCAGTGATGGCAAGGACAGTATTTATGCCAGAGACACGGTAGGTACTTAATATTTGATGAATCAATGAAATTCTCAGAATATATAATGGGAGTAGTACGAATGATATGGATTTACTTATGCCAGAAAAGACTCTTAGAAATCATCTAATTTAGTCTTATCATTATGTAGATGAGGATATGAGGCTTAGCAGACTAGATTAGTTATTCATAATTACAAAGCTAGCCATTGTATGAGGTGGGAATCTAGCATAGGTTTCTGACCTAGATCAGTGTTCCAGCAACATCACTACACCTAATACAGCTTGGCACAAGATGTAGTTACCAAAATATTACCCGTTCACAAGTCACTTGGCATTTCTGGATTAATGTTGTCTAGGGCTAAAACTTAGTGACTTAAAGAAGCCGTCTGATTTTTCCAAAAGTAATAACAATAAAAGATAAAACTTTAAACAGTGATGTTAGATGGAAAAACCAAAGTAAGTTACTCTCATCTTTTAAAAATTGCTTTTTTTTTTTTTTTTGAACTTGCTATTGGCTCTGGCCAGGTAGCTGGGTTAGAGTGTCATCCCAAAATGCCAAGTTGCGGTTTGATCCTTGGTCAAGGCACATATAAGAAACAAGTAATGAGTGCATAAATAAGTGGAACAACAAATTGATGTGTGTCTCTGCCTCTCCCTTTCCTCCCTCTCTCCCTCTCTCCTTTCCTTCCTTCCCTCCCTCCCTCTCTCCCTCCTTTGTTTCCTCTCTTTAAAGTCAATAAATGAAATAAAAATTTAAGTTGCTATTTAAAAAAAGTCTGATTTCCTTCAAACTTGTTTTGCTAAACTTTTGTTGAGGTAGTTTAGCATTTATCCTATTTCATATTAAGATCTTTTAGAAGCAGCAGATGTTTTGGAAAGACAATATTTTATGCAATTTTTTTCGCTGGTGGAAAATACAATAATTTACTTCTCTAGTTTGAGTAAGGCAAGGGAAGAAAATGCTTAACCAACTATAGTTTGTAAAACTTGGCTTAATAGTCCTAAAGACTTATGTAACTTTAGTTTTCTTTGAAACTTGTAATATGACAAAAATTAAAAATGAAATAATCCACATTCTTATCATTAATTATAGACATATTCCAAGCCATCAAAAGTTTACTAAGTACATTATTGATTCAAATAATAGAAATATCATTAGATCCAGATTGTCTTGAAAACATACTGTACATGTTTTATTTTTCTCACATTCTCCTCATGGAAGGTTTTCTTTTTTTTTTTTACTTTCCCTTTGTTCTTTCAGTTGCTGTAACTTCAAAATTTTATGTAACTATTTTGGCTCTGGTAGGTAGTCTATTGCTAAATCAAGAACAGATAGTAATATTAGGCAACATAAAGCTGTTTCGGTTGTAAAAGAGTCCTAAACAGAGTACACAGGTGTATCTTGGAAGCAACTGGGGATCCTTGATATTCAGAGATGAGGTTGTGGAAGTTGAAGGATGTTCTTGCTACTGATAGTGAGAAACAGCTTTTACAGTTATTGATATTTGATAACTTGAGTATGTTGAAGTGAAGCAGTAATAAAAAATAAAAAAAAGGAAAAACTAGGAATTTATTGTTTTGCTGGTGTTACTACCTTTGTCTCTGTTCTTCAGGTTGCTTGAGAAGACCAAGAAGTAGTTTCTACTGAAGACCTTACATCCAACTTTTTTGTGTCTTTTGTTATTCTTTACTTTCAAATCCCTCTCAAATCAGTGGAGAAAAATACGGAAATAGAAGGGGAAGGGTGCAAAAATAGTATTTGTCCAGTGTTCTCTAGCTGTTTTGGTTGAGTTTGCTCCCAATGTTCTGGTATTGTTTGGACCTTCTCAGTAACCATTGCATTATTACAGTATTTGCAAGTGAAAACAAGTAAGGCCACAGTTTGGCAGAAATCCACCTTAGATGGGTCTACAGAAAAGTTGAAAGATCCACTGAGAAGTCTTTTTAGTTTGTTTACCTAGGAGAGAATGAGCTTGAAACTCAGAATATGGTTGGTGAACATTAAGTAGTTGACTGATTGTTTAAAAAAGTATTGCAAGTTTCTGTTCTGAAAAATGTTTTAAGGTAGTGTAGCTTAAGTATTTATTAATAAGAATATTTTAGATATTTTTAACCAAGAGGACCAGTTTGGTAACAGCCATTACTCCTCTTCAGAAGCCTATCAACCTTCATGAGTGAGGCCTAAGAAGAAGCTACCCATTCTATTCAGTAATGGCTTTCTGCCCCTTGTAAAATGTGTAGGGAGAGTTCTGGGTTGTATTGCTTGAGCTTCACAAGTCTACACAGCAGTAAGGTGGAATGTTTGCACTCAGATGCTATTTACTAATTTTAGAGTGGAGACTACAGGAATACTGTAAGTGGAGAGACAGAATCATTTGAGTAAATGAGGGTTGTATGTGAGAGCGGAAATAACCAAGAGCCATTAATATCTTTTTAAATTTTTTTAATTTATTCATTTTAGAGAAGAGAGAAAGAGAGAAAGAAAGGGGGGAGGGAAGGAGCAGGAAGCATCAACTTCCATATATACCTTGACCAGGCAAGCCCAGGGTTTTGAACCGGCAACCAGGCATTCCAGGTCGACGCTTTATCCACTGCGCCACCACATATTTGATATAATCCAAGAGTTGAAATTCTAAAAATAAAATTTACTGTGACCCAAATTCATTTATTCAGTCATTCACAAATATTTGTTGCAAATCTGTTATGACCAGTGTGCTAGTACTAGGAGTTCATTCAATAGTCTGCCTTCATAGAGCTTGCATTCTAGTGAAGGATAAGAAATTAAAAAGTAAGCAAACACAAATAAGATAGTGTAAATACCATAAAGAAAATAAATCAGGGTCAAAAGAGAGTGTATCAATTTAAAGTCCAGTTAGGAAACATGTCATACAGTCTTTTGAACAAGGAAAGTTGAATAGAATTATTAACTATATTAGGTGAATTGGAGTAAAGAAAACTCTATGAAATAAAGGAATAGCAGTTAGAAGACGCACCCATCACTGCTAGGGCTAAGATAGAATGCCCCAGTAAGAGAGCCCTTTCCTCCAATTCGAAGATGCTGGCTTTGTTGGAGAGAGTGACCCTGTCTCACTGACTGGCAAATAAGTTACTGGTGCTACACTGGTGGAACTTACTGGAAATTCATCCTTCAGGACTTGTTGGGAAATGTAACCTCTAGGGTAGAGATTGGCAAACTATGACCATGAGGTAGCCATCTATTTTACAAATAAAGTTTAATCGAAACATAGCCATGCTTAGTTTATTACATATTGTCTATATAGTTGCTTTCTTGCTACAAGGGCAGAGTTTTGACCTTATGATCTGCAAGCTTAAAATGTATATTTATTAATTAGCCCTTTAAGGAAATATTTATAAGCTCTTTCTCTAGAAAGCTATTCTTGGGGAATTTGAAACCTCCCAAGGAAGAGGGAATGTTGAGGGAGGCTGCTAGCCTGAGGTGCTGCTGACCTCCATACACTGCAGGAGATGAATGTGGAGGATCTGCTTGCACTGAAGGAGCCTGTTAAGGACACACTGGAATTAGGAAGGAGAATCCTTTTAATATCTCTCTAGTATCTTCTATTGACAAAGCTTAACACCATGCCAACTGGAAAAAGATATTTATGGGACCCAGCTCCATGCTTGCAGAGCAGACAATGAAGAATTAATTTGGAGCAATAAACTAGTATGTAAAATGATAGAGATTTGTGGGTATTGTAGTGTAGGTAGAGTAATGAAGAAAGCCTCTCTGAACAGTTGACTTTTGAGCAGAGACATGATTAGAAAGAATGGACCAAAGGATAATGGCAAGTGTAAAGGCCTTGAACATGACATGTTTATATTATTGGAAAGGCGCATGTTATTAGAGTATCCTTAGAAAATGTGAAAGTAAGGTCAGAAAGGTAGGCAGGAGCAGATGGTAGGGCCTTAAGGTTCTGGTTAAGAGAGTGGAAATTAAGAAACTAGTTAGAAGACTATCACTGTTTTCCACTATGGTATTTATTACAGTGTGGCTGAGACTAGGGTAGTAGCAGTGAAAGTGCTGAGAAGTAATAGGATTTGATACCTACTTTGAAGGCAGAGCTGCAAAACTGATAAATAGGCTGACGTTAGAGGAGGGACAGAGAAGAATTAGATTTGGCCTGAGCAACAGGATGGATGATACCATTTGCTAAGATATGGGAATATTTGGAGAAATACGGGCAGAACCATCTTAACTTTGAGACTACAGATGGCTTACTAATACTATTTGAAAATTATTTTATTTTGCTTACATTTTTATTGACCACGCTTATTCATATGGTTGCATCTAATTTTAAAGGAGGTGAGGAAGTACATGCAGTGTTGAGGAGAACAAATGAATATTCTTGAGCAGCCTGAATGACTTCTACACTTCAAGACATCCATGTGGAAATTTTGAATAGGATGTTTGGATATAAGACTGGCATTCATGGTGGAGTTTGGAGCTTGTTAGTGGTAAAAGCCATGGGACTGGATGAGATCATCAGGGAGACAAATGAAAACAGAAGGAACTGAAAGAAAGGATATTCCAACATTTAGAGGCTATGAAGAGAAGAAAAATACAGCAAAAGAGATTGAGAAGGAACAATAAGAGAAAGAACAGGGACTGAGGTCATAAAAGTTAGTGGAAGAGTGGATTAAAAAGCCATGGTACATATACACAATGAAATGCTACACCAGCAGCGGTTCTCAACCTGTGGGTCGCGACCCCATCGATGGCTTTAGGCGACCCCTGTGTTTTGGTCGTTCGACCCCGCCGGGGTCGCGACCCACAGGTTGAGAACCACTGTGCTACAGGGTCGTGAGGAAGAAGGAAATCTTACTTTTTGCCACAACATGGATGGACCTGGAAACTATGATGCTAAGTGAAATAAGCCAGGCAGAGAAAGAAAAATATCATATGACCTCACTCATTTGAGGAATTCAATGAACAATGTGAACTGAGCAAGGGAACAGAGGCAGAGGCAGGATCAAAGGGTCTAGAAGGAAAGTAGAAGTTGGGATCAGAGAAGGGAAAAGAGATTAGTGAAATTATATACACATAACAGCATTATAGAGAACAGGACAGCAAATCCTGGAGGGAAGGTATGGGAGGGGGCGAGGGAATTAAGGGGGAGATATATTCAGTGGGACACTTGAATCTATGTAAACATAAAATCAAATAAAATAATGTGAGTTTAAAAAAAAAGTTAATGGAAGAAAATGGTTCAAGAAACAGGAGATAGCCCTGGCCGGTTGGCTCAGCGGTAGAGCGTCGGCCTAGCGTGCGGAGGACCCGGGTTCGATTCCCGGCCAGGGCACACAGGAGAAGCGCACATTTGCTTCTCCACCCCTCCGCCGCGCTTTCCTCTCTGTCTCTCTCTTCCCCTCCCGCAGCTAAGGCTCCATTGGAGCAGAGATGGCCCAGGCGCTGGGGACGGCTCTGTGGCCTCTGCCCCAGGCGCTAGAGTGGCTCTGGTCGCAACATGGCGACGCCCAGGATGGGCAGAGCATCGCCCCCTGGTGGGCAGAGCGTCGCCCCCTGGTGGGCGTGCCGGGTGGATCCCGGTCGGGCGCATGCGGGAGTCTGTCTGACTGTCTCTCTCCGTTTCCAGCTTCAGAAAAATGAAAAAAAGAAAAAAAAAAAGAAAAAAAAAAAGAAACAGGAGATAATCAATTGTGTCATATGCTGTTACGAATATTTTTATACTACTTTCCTGGTATATATAAGCAGAAATTTTTCTAAGTTGCATACACATAGAAGGGTAGAGTTGCTGGCAAATGGGATATGAAATTTTCCATCTAAAGACAGCTCAGATTTTTTCCAAAAGAGATCACACTGGTTTATACTCTTAGCCATATCTGAGATTGTCCATTAACACACCTTCAAAATTTGATTTTATCATTTTCACCAATCTACTATAGTATATGTAAACTGTTACCTCAGTGAGGTCTTAATTTGTAATTCCCCAATTTCTAATAAGTTCAAACACCTTTTTGTATTAATTGACCATTTGTTTTCTATTCTTTGAAGTGTTTGACCGTTTTTCTATTGGGTGGTTTATCTTTCATATTTGTAGAAATTCCTTGTATATTCTGTATATTCATTTTTTGATTATATGTGCTGCCTGTATCTTTTCAATTTGTGGCTTATCTTTTTACATTCTTTTGATGAGCAGAAGTTCTTAAGTTTAGTATAATTTAATATATCAGTCTTTTTTATGGTTTACTCTTTTTGTTTCTTTAAGACATTTTCCTTCTCTACCCCAGAAAGAAAAGAGCTTTTTTTATGTCTTTTTCTTTTGAAAGTTTAAAAGGTTTACATTTCATATCTTTATCACCTGGAATTGATTTTTGTGTCTTATGAGTGATCCAGTTTAATTTTTTTTTTTTTTTTTCTCATTTTTCTGAAGCTGGAAACAGGGAGAGACAGGCAGACAGACTCCCACATGCACCCGACCGGGATCCACCGATGCTCTGCCCACCAGGGGGCGATGCTCTGCCCATCCTGGGCGTTGCCATGTTGCGACCAGAGCCACTCTAGCGCCTGAGGCAGAGGCCACAGAGCCATCTCCAGCGCCCGGGCCGTCCTTGCTCCAATGGAGCCTTGGCTGCAAAAGGGGAAGAGAGAGACAGAGAGGAAGGGTGGAGAAGCAAATGGGCGCTTCTCCTGTGTGCCCTGGCCGGAAATCGAACCCGGGTCCTCCGCACGCTAGGCCGACGCTCTACCGCTGAGCCAACCGGCCAGGGCCCCAGTTTCATTATTTTTAATATATTTAGTTGTCCTTGTCCCTTTGTTAATTTTCTTTCCACAGTGATATGTATTGCTACCTCTGTCTTACAGCAAAATTATATATTCTGGTTTTGTTTCTAGGTTCTCTATTCCATCGGACAATCATATATCACATACCCTTATCACGTCTTAATTACTATAACTATAAAACTTAGAAAGTTTATGAGTTGCTTTTTGGAGGGCAACTTATTCTTCAGGAGTGCCGTCACTATTGTTGGTCTTTGGCTTTTCATATATGTTTTAAAATCAAGTTCCATTTTTTAAAAAAAACTTGGGATTTTTTTTGGAGTTGCATTTAAACTATAAATCAGATTAGGGAAAATAGATATTTTTACAATACTGAGTATTCTCATAAACAAGGCATCTTTCTAAATTTATTATTTAATAGTTTCATAATCTTTTTGTAATTAGGTCTTGCACATCTTTGTTCAATTTCTTCCTGGGTATTTTGTAGTTGTTGTATGTGATGTCCTTTAGTTAAAAATATATGTCTCACTGTTGCTGGTAATTAGAAATACAAATGTCATTTGTATATTGATAATAAACTAGTGAGCTAATCATTTTACTGATTTGGGTTCTCTTAAGTGTACATCCATAACATCTGTAAATGACAATTTTCTTTTTTTTTAGAATCTTATACCTTCAATTGTTTTCTTTTGCTGTGGCTGAGACCTCAGTAAGGGTATCATAGAAGCAGTGATCATAGGATCCCTTTTCTTTTTTTTTTTTTTTTTTTTGTATTTTTCTGAAGTTGGAAACGGGGAGGCAGACAGACTCCTGCATGTGCTGTACTGGGCTCCATCCGGCCCGCCCACCAGGGGGTGATGCTCTGTTGCAACCAGAGCCATTCTAGCGCCTGAGGCAGAGGCCACAGAGCCATCCTCAGCGCCCGGGCCAACTTTGCTCCAATGGAGCCTTGGCTGGGGGACAGGAAGAGAGAGACACAGAGGAAGGAGAGAGGGAGGGGTGGAGAAGCAGATGGGCGCTTCTCCTGTGTGCCCTGGCCGGGAATCAAATCCGGGACTCCTGTACGCCAGGCCGACGCTCTACCACTGAGCCAACGTTGGCTAGGGTCCTTTTCCTTATTTTTTTTCTTATTTTTATTTATTTTTAGATTTTATTTATTCATTTTAGAGAGAGGAGACAGTGAGAGAGAGAGAGACAGAGAGAGAAGGGAGGGAGGAGCAGAAAGCATCAGCTCCCATATGTGCCTTGACCAAGAAAGCCCGGGGTTTCAAACTGGCGACCTCAGTGTTCCAGGTCGATGCTTTTACCCATTGCGCCACTGCAGGTCAGGCCCTTTTTCTTATTTTTAAAGGGAACATTTTTAGTATTTACCTCTTAAGTACTAGCTGTTAAAATGAGTTTTTTATTTTTGTTGGTAATGTCAAACTTAATTGGGTAACTTAAAGGGGAGAAAGGCATGCTAGGATGGAAGATACAGGAAAAAGTTGACTGTGGTGGAATAGAAATATACGTTTGAAATAGGTAATAGGGTGAGAACATAGTGAGTTAAAGAACATTGTGTAAAAATGTTGACAATAGGAAATCCAAGTTTGAAATTTGAGATGGTCGGGGCAGAGGTGTAGATGTGATAATCATTATTCATAATAAAGTTAGTAATTAGATACACTGATGTGGATGAGATTGCCTAAGAAAAGAGTGTATTTAGGTGCCATGGTCAAGTGTATAGTTTCAAAGCCAAGAGTAGAGCATTTAATGAGGGAGATGTCAGTAATGCCAAATGAAATGCCACAGAGAGGTGTAGGAAGATGACTGAAAAGAAAGCATTAAATTTGGCATTTGACATTTTAGAAAAATCAGTTTAAGTAGAGTGAGGGAAACAGAAACCAATTTTTAGCAAAAGTGAGATGATCCTGAGTTGGAGAAGGGGACTTCAAAATATTTGTTAAATTTTGCAGTGAAGGAAAAGACTCATTTGATGGGTAATTTGAGAGAGCAGTGAGGTAGAGGGTAAGTTCTTTGATTTTAGGGAAAAAATATATGCATTTTTAAGTTATTACCTATTAACCAACACTGGTTATCAAATTTTTAAAATTTTGCCAGTCTAACGTGAAAATAATTTGTTTTGCTATATAGTCAATTATGAATGAAACTGAGTTTCTAAAATTCAGTTTTTCATTTGTTAGAAACTTACTGCAGTTAATCTTTTGTCATGTTTAAAATAATTTATGTTAATAATCTTTCAACTTTATTGAACATTTTAAAATAACTATTAACTCTATTATCAGTTAAGTTTAGACACAAGTACATAGTATTAGAAATCCAAGCAACAGTGGCTTAAACAAAAAGGTATTTTTCTCTTACTTCTGAAGATGCCCTGTTAACCTCTGGTCTTTTCAGCTGTACTTACTGTATTCTCTATGTAGAAGATGCACCTTTTTTTGAAAAATTTGGGGTATAAAACTTGGTGCATTTTATACAGTGGTTATAGTTTTTTTTTTACTTGCATTTTTTCCGCTTGTTTTGCGCTCGTTGAAGACAGTGATTTTTCATCAGACACAGATGAGGACAAGCTAATGGATGGAAGTTTTGACAGTGATGAAGGTTGTATGAATTTTATGATGAATAAAACGAGTTCAATAACTATGTAATACATTTTTCCCCCAAATTTCAAGCCCCCAAATTAAGGTCCATCTTATACATAGGGGAATATGATAGTTCCTTTACCTCTGGTTTGCTGGGCTCTGTTAGCTCCAAGTTCAAGCAGGGATGTGGGATGTAGGTAGGGGAGTGATAGTTTGAATTTCTCCCTTTTTTGAAGCTTTTCTAGAAGCCCTACTGAATATATTCTTTTATTTGTCAGCTATATTTGGCCACCTTTAATTGTAAGGGAGACTGAGAAATGTAGTTGCAGCATCAGAGTTGTGATACAGTTAGTAAGATAGTAGAGAATCATCCTTGTTGCATATGGCGGGATCTCTCTTTTTTTAATGTGAATAATGCCATTGTAGAACACCATATATGTATGTATGTATATATATGTGTATATATATCACATATATTCTACATATATATCATACAAATATACTTGTATGTTCATATATAATATTACAGTTTTTATCTATTTTTCCATTGATGAATGACACTTAGGATGTTTCCATATCTTGGCTACTGTGAATAGTGCTGCAATGAACATGGAAGCACAGATATCTCTTCAAGATACTGATTCCATTTCCTTTGTGTATATACGCAGAAGTGGGGTTGCTGGATCATATGGTAGTTCTAGTTTTATTTTATTTTATTTTTTTGATAAACTGTTTTTCATAATGTGTATACCCATGTACATTACCACCAACAGTATACAAAGGTTCCTTTCCTCCACATCCTTGTCAGTTTGTTATCTTTTATTTTCTGATAATTAACCATGGTAACAAGTATGAGGTGATAGCTTATTTTGGTTTTGATTTGCTCCCTGATGTTTAGTGATGTTGAGCATCTTTTCATATACCTGTTGGCTATTTGTAGGTCTTTTTGGGAAAACTGACTATTTAGGTCATTTGCCCATTTTTTAATTGTTTTTTTGTTTTTGTTTTTGCTATTGAGTTATATGCTCTCCTTGTATTTTAGATCTTAATCCCTTATCAGATATATTATTTCAAATATCTTCTCATTTTGTTATTTAGGTTGCTTTATTTTGTTGATTCTTTTGCTATGTATAGAACCTTTTTAGTTTTATGTAGATGATCTCTTAATTGGCTTGACTAGCTATTTCACTGTGTGTGTATATATATCAAATCATCATGTTGTACACTTTAAGTACTGTATATACAATTTTCGTTGTTAAAAATAAACTGAAAAAGTAGAGGAATCTGGAGATAGGCAGGTAGTAGTCTCTGTGAATATAACCAGCATGGCTTCTGGATTTATTATGTGTCATGCTTTTAAAAGCTTGATTTAAAAAGTGAAGTAGCAGTGAGTTAGCAGTGAGCTTTGTTTTTCTTTCCACATGGATAGTTTATTAACTAATGCTTTCCCGCTTGTCCCCCCACCCGATTTGAATGCTACCCTTATTCTCTATTAAAATCTCAGATGAATTTGCTCCTTCTTCTGTCCTCTCTAGTCTGTTCTTTCTTTAGTACCAAACTTTTACAAACTGATTTTGCCATCTGTATGGGATAGGGTTAACAACTCTTTCCTTATTGGTTTTAGTATTTTCTTGCCTATTGTTAAATATTATTTTAACAAGTGAATTTTATCACTTACATTTTCTTCTTTTAGCAGCTCTTCACCCAACCTCCAAAAATCACTTTATTTTATTTACTTGAGAGATAACTTAATGTATTGGTTAATTGAGGGAGAATGGACAGCTTTACAATAGTGTATTTTTCCCTCTGTAGTTTAATGTGTTCTGAAAGGTCTTGTGTATTTTTAAAACTTATTTTTAGATTCTTGACAGTTTTCTATTATTGGGATCTTTCATTCCATTTTAGTTTTAATTTTGTGATAAAATACACATAACAAAATAAACCTTTGTTTTAATTTCGTTGCTGTGATAAAATATACATAGCTTAAAATTAACCATTTTAACCATTTTTAAGCATACAGTTCCGTTCCATTAAGTATATTCACATTGTTATTGCAACCATCACTACTGTGGTGTCCAGAATGTTTTTCGTCTTCCTACACTGAAACTTCATACTCATTAGACAATAACTTCCAATTCCCTCTTCCTCCTAGCTTATTTTGTAGTCTCTTTGAATTTAACTATTCTAAATACCCTGTATAAGTAGAATTGTACAGTATTGGTGTTCTTGTGACTAGTTTATTTCACTTAGCAAATGTCTTGAAGGTTCATCCTTGTTGTCATATGTCTTTATTTCCTTCCTCTTTAAGGCTAAATAACATCCCATTGTGTGTATATATACCAGATTTTCTTTATCCATTCATCTGTCAATGGATATTTGGGTTGTTTACACCTTTTGACTACTGTGAATAATACTCTTATGAACATGGCTGTACAAATCCTCTTTTGAGTCCCTACTCTCAATTCTTGTGGGTACAGACTCAGAAATGGAATTATATGGTAATTCTGTGTTTAGCTTTTTAAAGAATCATACTGTTTCCTACAGTGGCTGTACTATTTTACATTTCCACCAGCAATGCGTAGGATTTCTAATTTATCTACATCTTCACTAATACTTATTTTCTGTTTGTTAGTTTTTCCATATGTGTGTTTTAATAATGGCCATCCTACTGGCCATGAAGTGGTGGTATATTGTAGTTTTGGTTTTCATTTTCCTAATGATTACTGATGATAGGCATCTTTTCATGTGTTTATTGGACAGATGCCTGTCTTCTTTGGAAAACTGTGTATTTAAGTCTTTGCCCGTTTCTTTTTTTCCTCTTTTTTTTTTTTTTTTGTATTTTTCTGAAGTTGGAAACGGGGAGGCAGTCAGACAGACTCCCACATGCGCCCGACCAGGATCCACCGGCATGCCCACCAGGGGCAACGCTCTGCCCACCAGGGGGCGATGCTCTGCCCCTCCTGGGCGTCGCTCTACCGCGACCAGAGCCACTCTAGCACCTGGGGCAGAGGCCAAGGAGCCATCCCCAGCGCCCGGGCCATCTTTGCTCCAATGGAGCCTTGGCTGCGGAAGGGGAAGAGAGAGACAGAGAGGAAGGAGGGGGTGGGGGTGGAGAAGCAAATGGGTGCTTCTCCTATGTGCCCTGGCCGGGAATCAAACCCGGGTCCCCTGCACGCCAGGCGGACGCTCTACCGCTGAGCCAACCGGCCAGGGCCTCCACTCTCTTGATAGTGTTATTTATAAAAAAAATTTTTAAGTCTGAGATACAACCCATTTGTTTATTTTTGCTTTTGTTACTTTTGCTTTTGGTGTTATCCAAGAAATCATTGCCAAATCCAATGTTATGAAGCTTCTCTCTATGATTTCTTCTAAAATTATTTTAAGTTTAGGTCTTTTATCCATTTATTGAAAACACTGCCCTTTCCTCATTAATAGATCTTGGCACCCTTACCAAAAATCCTTGCACAGTATATGTGAAAGTTTATTTCTGGGGTCTCCAGTCTATTCTATTGGTCTGTTTTTATGCTAGTACCATGCTGTTTTGATTACTGTATTTTTCTAGTAAGTTTCAAATTGTTTTTTTTGTTTTTTTTGGTTTTTTTTTTTTTTATAATTTTATTTTTTTAATGGGGTGACATCAATAAATCAGGATACATATATTCAAAGATAACAAGTCCAGGTTATCTTGTCGTTCAATTATGTTGCATACCCACCACCCAAAGTCAGATTGTCCCTGTCACCTTCTATCTTGTTTTCTTTGTGCCCCTCCCCACCCCCTATCCCTCACCCATTCCCCCCTCCCCCCCGTAACCACCACACTCTTACCAATGTCTCTTAGTTTCACTATTATGTCCCACCTACATATGGAATAATACAGTTCCTGTTTTTTTCTGATTTACTTATTTCGCTTCGTATCATGTTATCAAGATCCCACCATTTTGCTGTAAATGTTCTGATGTCATCATTTCTTATGGCTGAGTAGTATTCCATAGTGTATATGTGCCACATCTTCTTTATCCAGTCATCTATTGATGGGCTTTTTGGTTGTTTCCATGTCCTAGCCACTGTGAACAATGCTGCAATAAACATGGGGCTGCATGTGTCTTTACGTATCAATGTTTCTGAGTTTTGGGGATATATACCCAGTAGAGGGATTGCTGGGTCATAAGGTAGTTCTATTTTCAGTTTTTTGAGGAACCACCATACTTTCTTCCATAATGGTTGTACTACTTTACATTCCCACCAACAGTGGATGAGGGTTCCTTTTTCTCCACAGCCTCTCCAACATTTGCTATTACCTGTCTTGTTAATAATAGCTAATCGAACAGGTGTGAGGTGGTATCTCATTGCCGTTTTAATTTGCATTTCTCTAATAGCTAAAGAAGATGAGCATCTTTTCATATATCTGTTGGCCATTTGTATTTCTTCCTGGGAGAAGTGTCTATTCATATCCTCTTCCCATTTTTTTATTGGATTGTTTGTTTGTTTGTTGTTGAGTTTTATGAGTTCTTTGTATATTTTGGATATTAGGCCCTTATCTGAGCTGTTGTTTGAAAAAATCATTTCCCATTTAGTTGGCTTTCTGTTTATTTTGTTATCAGTTTCTCTTGCTGAGCAAAAACTTCTTAGTCTGATGTAGTCCCATTCATTAATTTTTGCCTTTACTTCTCTTGCCATTGGAGTCAAATTCATAAAATGCTCTTTAAAACCCAGGTCCATGAGTTGAGTACCTATGTCTTCTTCTATGTACTTAATTGTTTCAGGTCTTATGTTTAGATCTTTGATCCATTTTGAGTTAATTTTTGTACAGGGGGAGAGACTGTAGTCCAGTTTCATTCTTTTGCATGTGGCTTTCCAGTTTTCCCAGCACCATTTATTGAAAAGGCTTTCTTTTCTCCATTGTGTGTTGTTGGCCCCTTTATCAAAAATTATTTGACTATATATATGTGGTTTTATTTCTGGACTTTCTATTCTGTTCCATTGGTCTGAGTGTCTATTTTTCTGCCAATACCATGCTGTTTTGATTGTCGTGGCCCTATAATAGAGTTTGAAGTCAGGTATTGTTATGCCCCCAGCTTCATTCTTTTTCTTTAGGATTGCTTTGGCTATTCGGGGTTTTTTATAGTTCCATATAAATCTGATGATTTTTTGCTCTATTTCTTTAAAAAATGTCATTGGAAGTTTGATGGGAATTGCATTAAATTTGTATATTGCTTTGGGTAATATAGCCATCTTGATTATATTTATTCTTCCTAGCCAAGAACAAGGTATATTCTTCCATCTCATTATATCTTTTTCGATTTCCCTTAACAATGGTTTATAGTTTTCATTATATAAGTCCTTTACATTCTTTGTTATGTTTATTCCTAAGTATTTTATTTTTTTGTTGCAATCGTGAAGGGGATTATTCTTTTGAGTTCCTTCTCAGTTGTTTCATTGTTGGCATATAGAAAGGCTATTGACTTCTGTATGTTAATTTTGTATCCTGCGACCTTACTGTATTGGCTTATTGTTTCTAGTAGTCTTTTTGTGGATTCTTTGGGGTTTTCGATGTATAGGATCATATCATCTGCAAAAAGTGATACCTTTACTTCTTCTTTTCCGATATGGATGCCTTTTATTTCTTTGTCTTGTCTGATTGCTCTGGCTAGAACCTCTAGTACCACATTAAATAAGAGTGGAGAGAGTGGACAACCCTGTCTTGTTCCTGATTTAAGGGGGAAAGCCTTCAGTTTAGTGCCATTTAATATGATGTTAGCTGATGGTTTATCATATATGGCCTTTATCATGTTGAGATATTTTCCTTCTATACCCATTTTGTTGAGAGTCTTAAACATAAAATTGTGTTGTATTTTATCAAAAGCCTTTTCTGCGTCTATTGATAAGATCATGTGGTTTTTGTTCTTTGTTTTGTTGATATGGTGTATTACGTTAATCGTTTTGCGTATGTTGAACCATCCTTGAGATTCTGGGATGAATCCCACTTGATCATGATGTATTATTTTTTTAATATGTTGTTGTATTCGGTTTGCCAGTATTTTGTTTAGTATTTTAGCATCTGTATTCATTAGAGATATTGGTCTGTAGTTTTCTTTTTTTGTGCCATCCTTGCCTGGTTTTGGTATGAGGGTTATGTTGGCCTCATAAAATGTGTTTGGAAGTATTGCTTCTTCTTCAATTTTTTGGAAGACTCTCTGAGTAGAATAGGAACCAAGTCTTCTTTGAATGTTTGATAAAATTCGCTGGTATAGCCGTCAGGGCCTGGACTTTTATTTTTGGGGAGGTTTTTAATGGTTTTTTCTATTTCTTCTCTACTGATAGGTCTGTTTAGGCTTTCTGCTTCTTCTTGACTCAGTCTAGGAAGGTTGTATTTTTCTAGGAATTTATCCATTTCTTCTAGGTTGTTGAATTTAGTGGCATAAAGTTTTTCATAGTATTCTACAATAATTCTTTGTATATCTACGGTGTCCGTGGTGATTTCTCCTCTTTCATTTTGGATTTTGTTTATATGAGTTCTTTCTCTTTTTTTCCTTGGTAAGTCTTGCCAAGGGTTTGTCAATTTTGTTGATCTTTTCAAAGAACCAGCTCCTTGTTCTATTAATTTTTTCTATAGTTTTTCTGTTCTCTAATTCATTTATTTCTGCTCTGATTTTTATTATCTCCTTTCTTCGGCTGGTTTTGGGTTGTCTTTGTTCTTCTTTTTCTAGTTCCTTAAGGTGGGAAGTTAAGTGGTTCACTTGGGCTCTCTCTTGTTTGTTCATATATGCCTGAAGCGATAAGAACTTCTCTCTTATCACTGCTTTTGCTGCATCCCATAGATTCTGATATGTCGTATTGTTATTTTCATTAGTCTGTATATATCTTTTGATCTCTGCACTTATTTCTTCTTTGACCCATTCATTTTTTAAAAGTATGTTGTTTAGTTTCCACATTTTTGTGGGATTTTTTTCCTCTTTTTTTGCAGTTGAATTCTAGTTTCAAGGCTTTATGATCAGAAAATAAGCTTGGTACAACTTCAGTTTTTCTGAATTTGCTGATGTTGTTTTTGTGGCCCAACATATGGTCAGTTCTTGAGAATGATCCATGTACACTGGAGAAGAATGTATACTCAGTCACTTTGGGATGAAATGTCCTGTAGATGTCTATCATATCCAGGTGCTCTAGTGTTTTGTTTAAGGCCACTATGTCTTTGTTGATTCTCTGTTTGGATGACCGATCTAGAGCCGTCAGCGGTGTATTGAGGTCTCCAAGTATGATTGTATGTTTGTCAGTTTTTGTTTTAAGATCAATAAGTAGCTGTCTTATATATTTTGGTGCTCCTTGGTTTGGTGCATATATATTAAGAATTGTTATGTCTTCTTGATTCAGTGTCCCCTTAGCCATTATGAAATGGCCATTTTTGTCTCTGAGTACTTTTCCTGTCTTTTAGTCAGCATTATCCGATATGAGTATTGCTACACCTGCTTTTTTTTGGATGTTATTTGCTTGGAGTATTGTTTTCCAGCCTTTCACTTTGAATTTGTTTTTATCCTTGTTACTTAGATGAGTTTCCTGTAGGCAGCATACAGTTGGATTTTCTTTTTTAATCATTCTGCTACTCTGTGCCTTTTTATTGGTGAGTTTAATCCGTTTACATTTAGTGTAATTATTGATACTTGTGAGTTCCCTATTGCCATTTTATATCTTGCTTTCTGTTAGTTTTGTGTCTTGTTTGATCCTTCTCTTTCATTTTTCTATCTTTTGTTTTTATTTGGTTGTATTCCATACATCTTTCCTCTGTTGCTATCTTTTTTATCTCATGTGCTTCTGTGGTGGTTTTTTCAATGGTGGTTACCTTTGAGTAATGAAAAGGGTCCCTACCCTGTTCATTGTAGCGAACTATTTTGTGAGTACTTTTGCACTCCATCATCCTTTGCTACTGTTAATCTCCATCTTCTCCCCTTGTTTCTTTTTGTTGTTGTCACAGTTTAAATTTGGTTTTATTGTGTTCTTCTTGGAGCTTTTACTTGTGGCTCTGTTTTTTTTTGTTCTTTGTATCTGATTGGAGAACCCCCTTTAGTAATTCCTGGAGTGGGGGTTTTCTGATGATAAATTCCCTCATCTTTTCTGTATCTGTGAATGTTTTTATTTCTCCTTCGTATTTGAAGGATAGCTTTGATGGGTATAGTATTCGTGGCTGAAAGTTCCTCTCTTTCAGGACTTTAAATATTGGGGTCCACTCTCTTCTAGCTTGTAGAGTTTCTGCTGAGAAATCTGATGATAATCTAATGGGCCTTCCTTTATATGTTGTATTCTTCTTTTCCCTGGCTGCCTTGAGAATTTTTTCTTTGCTGTTGGTTTGTGTCAATTTCATTATGATATGCCTTGGTGTAGGTTTGTTGGGGTTAAGAAAACTCGGAGTTCTGTTTGCTTCTTGAACTTGAGGCTTTAGTTCTTTCCACAGGCTTGGGAAGTTCTCATCTATTATTTGTTTGAGTATGTTCTCCATTCCATTTTCTCTCTCTTCTCCCTCTGATATACCTATTATTCTTATGTTATTCTTTTTGATGGTGTCAGATAATTCTTGTAGGGCTATCTCATTTTTTTTAATTTTTGAGTCTCTTTCTTCTTCTCTCTGTTGTGCCTCAAGTTGCTTGTCTTCTATTTCACTAATCCTCTCTTCTATCTGACCTGTTCTATTAGCTAAGCTTGTTACTTCGTTTTTCAACTCGTGAATTGAGTTTTTCATCTCTGTTTGATTTGTTTTTATAGTTTCAATTTCCTTGGACATATATTCTTTGTGTTCATTGAGTTGTTTTCTGAGCTCCCTAAATTGCCTTTCTGTGTTTTCTTGTATATCTCGGAGGATTTTTAAGATTTCTATCTTGAATTCTCTGTCATTTAGCTCCAAGGTTTCCAATATATTAAATTTTTTCTCCATAGATTTTTCCTCATCTATTTGTGTTACCTCTCTTTCTTTTGTATCCATGATATTCGATTTTCTCTTCCTTAATGGCATCTGAGGGTGGTTTTGTTGATAGTATTAATGAGATTTAATAAAGAATAAAAAGTTAAAAAAATAAAAAAAATAAAAAATCGAAAAGAGTTGTTTTTTTTTAAAAAAATTAATAATGAAATAAAGAAAAATAAAATAAAAATTTTAGGCCTGACCTGTGGTGGCGCAGTGGATAAAACGTTGACCTGGAAATGCTGAGGTCGCTGGTTCAAAACCCTGGGCTTGCCTGGTCAAGGCACATATGGGAGTTGATGCTTCCAGCTCCTCCCCCCTTCTCTCTCTCTCCCTCTCTCTGTCCTCTCTAAAAATGAATAAATAAAAAATTTAAAAAATAAAAAAAAATAAATAAAAATTTTTAAAAAAGGAAATTATTCCCCCCCTCCTTTTTTCCTCTCCTCTCCTCTCCCCTCTTTCTTGAGAAAATCTTGTGGTGGACTGTGAATTATAACAAACAATGCCTGTGATGGAGGGCCTGAATTGGGGAAAAGTAATAAAAGGGCAAAAAAAAAGAAAAAAGAAAAAAAAAAGAGCGTATGGACCCACAAAAAGCAAATAAGGAAAAAATTTGGGTCAAGAATAAAATGATTTGCTTTTAGGTGTTGGTTGTCTAAGAGTTATGATGAGAGGAATAAGAGGAAAACGGAAAAATGGGGGGACAAATTAAAAAATTACTATTGTATTTAGTGGAACAAGAACTAGATAATATGGAGAGCCAGGGATGGGAGCACTGCTAGTGAGTTAAAAAGGTGAAGTAAAACCCCCCCCAAAAACCCCCCAAAATGCCACAAACATAGGTTTGAGTCCCAGATAAGATAATTTGTTTGTTATTGAGGTTTGAATGAGAGGAAATGTAAAGGAGAAAGGAAGAAACTAATATAGAGGGAGAAAAGAAAGAGAGAGAGAGAGAAAAAAAGAGGGAACCACTAAAAGAAGAAAAAAGAAAGGAGAGAGAGAGAGAGAGAGAGTTAAGGGTTTTGGAGTGCAACCCTCATAGAGAGAAAGGAAGAGAAGAGAAAAGATAATGGGAGATGTAACACTTATGTGTAGTGTAGTTCAAGGAGAGGAGAGAGTAAGACCAGTAGAGAGTTAATCGGCCAAATTGGAGGAGGAAAAAAAAAAGTATCAAGAATGAAGATAAGAGAAACAAACGAACAAATATAATAAAATGGGATAGGTTATAAAGTCTGCAGATTATTCTTGATTTTGAGAGGTTATCTTCTTGCTTTTTCTTTTCTCTCCCTCTTCCTGGTCGGTGACTCTGTACCCCGGGTTCTGCCCCTTTGGCACGCTCAGGTAGAGGTTTGCAGTTGATAAGTCTCTATGGCACTGTCATGTATTGTGCTTTAGTCTCATTGGCAGTCGAAGCTCATTAGCATTTATAGGCTCCGACAGTGAGAGAGTCCGTGTTCCTGGAGCCTTTCTCCTAGTCTTTCCTTCCTCAATTAGTAGCCTGATAATCCAGCTATGGGGTTGCTGCTGCCTCTGCCTGGATAGTAAGAGGCTCAAAGAGCTGGCAACTCCCCACTCTATTTCCACTCAGCACAGGGCTCTGGGTAAGGCTCAGTCAGTCAGAGCTGCTAGCATAATCAGGCAGGCTTTCCGCCCACTCAAAGACTTCTGGCTCTGCCACTCTGTCCGGTAACACAAGCGGGCGCCCACTTCCGGGGCGCTTGGAGGAAACTCTCACTCACTGTCTGCGACCAGGATATCCGGCCAGCAGTCTCACGCTCTGAGTGAAACCCCCAACCGCAGGGAAAAGTTGCAGCGTTGGAATTGAGTCTCGCTCCGTCCCCGTGCGCGGCTTTTGCAAGGCGCTGGGACAGCTCGAGATTCCGCTTTGGCCCACACAAAGGCCCCTGACTCTGCCCCTCTGTGCGATAACACTGGCGCGCACTGCCGAGGCACTCGGAGGAATTGCTCACTCCTTATCTGCGCGCGCAAACCAGGATATGAGGCCGGCCGCGGTTCCCTCTGAGTGAAACACCCTCCAGCACGGAAAATCTCCACCGTTGGAATTAGTTCTCACTCCCTCCCGTGCGTGGCTTTCCCAGGGCGCTGGGGCTGCCCAGAGACTCTGCCCTCGGCCCCCAGAAAGGCCTCTGACCCTGCCTCTCCGTGGGGTAGCACAAGCACCCACTCTCGGGGCCTAGGAAGAAATTCTCGCTCACTAACTGCGCACCGACCAGGAGACCGGGTAAAATGGCTGCTCCGCTTGTCTTTCTTTGTTTGGGTTTGGCGCGAGTGTTAGCTTGTATTGCCCGGGTTGCCACAGGATCAGATTTTCCTCGGCTTGGATCTGCGTGCCACAGCCTGGTTCGGCCGTTTGTGCCGCGGCGGCCTGGATCTATTCACCCCTTTTCCCCGCCTCAGTTTCTATATTCACAGTTACCAGAGAAAGCCGCCCTGTTTAGGTTAGTGAGGAAGGCGGAGCATTTCTTACTCCCTATTTCCTTCGGGGTTTGGTTATATATTTAGCCAATTTTTCACTCAATCATACCTTTGGGTGTATTGCGAAGCATCTGGAAGCTTCAAGTATAGGTTTTTCTGTTTGTGGTTGAAGATCTTGTTGAGTTTTGGGGGAGATTTATCGGTATCGCTTCCTACCCCGCCATTACTCTGACGTCATTGTTGTTTATTTTTTGAATGGAAGCACATTAGTGATTTTAGGTATTAATTAGTTAATTATGTCTTTTACTAAATGCTCTTAGTTTTTCAATTGATTGTACAAAGGTATAATTATATCTGTTGCAAAAATGATACTTTCAAATTTTATATTTTTGTCTAATTGTGTTGGCTTTTAAACAATGTTAAGTCATTATGCTTACTACATATTATATTTATTTTTCTTGTTTCTGATTTAATGGAAATTTTTCTAATATTTCACCATTGAGTAGTATGATGTGGGTTTTGGTTTGAGACATATTCCTAAGCTTTTGAAGTTGAAATAAAATATTGCATTTTGGCACTTAATTGGAGTTTGTTTCTTGCCGTTAACAGAAATAAACTGTTGGTCTGAAGTTATAAAAAGATTGCCCAGTTTGGGGGTTCATATATACCATCTAGTGGACTTGAACTAATTGACTCTTTTTACTTTTTCAGAATGGTCAGAGTTTTCTGGTTTTGGATGAACAACGATTTGCAAAAGAAATTCTTCCCAAATACTTCAAGCACAATAACATGGCAAGCTTTGTGAGGCAATTGAATATGTGTGAGTATGGACAGGAGTTTATTTGAAATACTCTCAGTCGCCATTGATTAACTGTTTTTTTTTCCCATTAGTATGATAAAGAAGAAAATATACTGCCTAGAAACACCATTAATTTTGACTTCCATCTGTTGTTGTCATCTAAATTTTGAATCTTTTTCAGATGGTTTTCGTAAAGTAGTACATATTGACTCTGGAATTGTAAAGCAAGAACGAGATGGTCCTGTTGAATTTCAGCATCCTTACTTCAAACAAGGGCAGGATGACTTGTTGGAGAACATTAAAAGGAAGGTGAGCTATAAACATGATTTTATTAGGGTATTACTATGTAATATAATTGGCCAAGACTTTTATTTCAGCTGTTGATATTAAGTGTATAGAAATATACTGGTGTTCTTTCTTAGGATGACTTAAGACTAATAAAGTTTTAATTATACCATCATTTTTTTTTTCCTTGTGCTGAATTATACTGAAAGCTCAGACACCTTTAAAGAAAAGGAAAATGTTCACATTTAACTGAGGGGAGAAGTCATTCATATTGGGATAGCTCGCTCTTTTTAATTTAGCTTTAAAAATGCAGGCTACTGCTAGAATGTTGTAAGCTCCCTGGATGACTTTTTATGCAGTTCACTGCCAAATATTCATTGCCTAGAATAAGTCCTTTGCATATAGGAGGCATTTAACAAAATGTTTTTGAATGATTTTTTTTTTTTCTGAAATAAGGTATTTTTACCAAATCCACAGAAATGGAAGGGGGGTAATAAGGGTAGTAAACCATGAAATAAAAATGGCCTAGCCCTGGCCGGTTGGCTCAGTGGTAGATGTCAGCCTGGCATGCAGGAGTCCCAGGTTCGATTCCCAGCCAGGGCACACAGGAGAGGTGCCCATCTGCTTCTCTACCCCTTCCCCTCTCCTTTCTCTCTGTCTCTTTCCTACTCTCGTAGCTGAGGCTCCATTGGAGCAAAGTTGGCCCGGGCGCTGAGGATGGCTCTGTGGCCTCTGCCTCAGGCTCTAGAATGGCTCTGGTCACAACAGAGCAACGCCCCAGATGGGCAGAGCATCGCCCCCTGGTGGGCATGCCGGGTGGATCCTGGTCAGGCGCATACAGGAGTCTGTCTGACTGCCTTCCCGTTTCCAACTTCAGAAAAATACAAAAAAAAAAAAGAAGAAATTGTTCTAGCATAAAGCTATTACTACATAAATTGAATTAAATGTGGCATGTGATAATAAAGAGGCATGGGGAAGTTACAGGGAGTTTGGCAAAAGGAAAAAAAAAAAAAAAAACCCTTAAGGTGTTCGTACTTGTGGACACTTTATCTACATTAAAAAAAAAAAAAGACTGATTATTTCTTATCCTGTTTTTTTGAGCTATAAGTTTATATTTTCCCTAAAATTTTATCCTGGGTGCCTGACCAGGCAGTGGCGCAGTGGATAGAGCATTAGACTGGGATGCGGAGGACCCAGGTTCGAGACCCCGAGGTCGCCAGCTTGAGTGTGAGCTCATCTGGTTTGAGCAAGGCTCACCAGCTTGAGCCCAGGGTCGCTGGCTCGAGCAAGGGGTCACTCGGTCTACTCTAGCCCCGAGTCAAGGTACATATGAGAAATCAATCAATGAACAACTAAGGAACTGCAACGAAGAATTGATGTTTCTCATCTCTCTTCCTTCCAGTCTGTCTGTCCCTATCTATCCCTCTCTCTGACTCTGTCTCTGCCACACAAAAAAAAAAAAGTTATCCTGGACCTTTTGGAATTAGATCTCAACTTCCTGAGCAGGCTATAAAAACCTTTTATAATAGGGAAGCTTTGGATTACAGTCATGGTGTTTAGTATTAATTTGATGTCTTAAATTTGCTTTTCAAAAGGTTTCATCTTCAAAACCAGAAGAAAATAAAATTCGTCAGGAAGATTTAACAAAAATTATAAGTAGTGCTCAGAAGGTTCAAATAAAACAAGAAACTATTGAGTCCAGGCTTTCCGAATTAAAAAGGTAAAGTATTATTTCCAAATAGAATTGTAATATGTGGGTTGGTTTGTGTGTGTTGAGTGTTGGTGTTGGAGGTTAGTGCTTTAAGTACTTTTACCCAAGATGAAAGATTTTTCTGTAAGCACTGGTTTCCTTTATTTTTGATTTCTAGCTATAAACTTTACTCCAATATTGTATTTTCATGATGGTGATCGAAAGACTATAAAAACCTGGGCATTCAAAATAATATGATGCACACGCATTATTGATGAAACACTAGATTTTTACATTGGTGTAAGAAATATGATTATTCAAAGGTTAGCTTTTATTTGATGTTCACACACATGTGAGGGCACACACAAAGCCATAAAAAGTGCTGCATATGTTATGCATTCCTTTTATGATTTTTTAAATACTTTTCTGTGCGATCTAAACTCTTAGGAAAAAGTAGGACATTAAAAACAGGAAAATGGACACAAGAGGCTTGTCCTACTTGGTATTTATTTTACATACACTGGAGGAAGTATTTTTCGGGCCTTTTATCTACAGAAAGATGCTTTGTTTTGTTTTACTACAGTTCTTGGCATCATTATCCTAACTTACAGTAACTGCTTGTATGTGTATATAGTAGATACATACTTCTTTTTTTAGTAAGTAGCTGGAATTTCGCTTATCCTAATAGGTGCCCAGGTCTTGAGAAGTCATTTTGTGTATTTTCTCTCCTATTTTAAACATGGGACATTAATTTGTTCTTAAGTACCTTTGTTAGAAGAGTAACATTGGACTTTGATTCCCTTTTTGACTAACAGTTAAAGTTTCCTCATTTTGCATATTTTATTTAATTACTTATACTGGTTTATTGTATCTATCTTGTGTCTACTGAGGTGCTCTTTGACCCACTTTCTTGAATCTCAACTTTAGTCTTTAAGGAATGGGATCCCAAAATCTTAGAGGTTACCTTTCTCCTGCTTATCTTTAGTAGGCAGATGACAGTATCTTTAAATTTTTGAGTCAGAAAAAGTACAGTATTTTTTTGGTATTAAAGAAAGTCCCATTTTCAATACCCTCTATTTACAAATCCAGTCCTTTTTTTAATGCTGTAGTTTGGATTGAGGAAGATGGCTTTTGTGGAAATTAACAAAAGAATGAAAATTAAACATTTAATAGGTTGATTATCTTTTATGTCTTCTCAGCATTATCATTGCTGCTAACATTTAATAATAATACAGTTTCAATAAGTGTTGAATGAAGGAAAAGAAACTGTTACTACTGGTCCAGTTACTGGTTTATCATATATTTGAATATGTTTTTAAAGAATAAATATTTTTTTCTTTTTTTGTATTTTTTTGAAGTGAGAAGCGGGTGGCGGGAGGCAGACAGACAGATAGGAGCATGTGCACGACCAGGATCCACCTGGCATGCCCACCAAGGGGCGATGTTCAGCCCCTCTGAGGCATTGCTCTGCTGCAATTTGAGCCATTCTAGCTCCTGATGCATCCTTAGTGCCCAGGCCAACTTTGCTCCAATGGAGCCTTGGCTGAGGGAGGGGAAGTGAGAGAGAGAAAGGAGAGGGGAAAGGGTGGAGAAGCAGATGAGTGCTTCTCCTGTGTGTCCTGGCCGGGAATCAAACCCGGGACTTCCACATGCCGGGCTGACACTCTACCGCTGAGCCAACTGGCCAGGGCCAAAAAATAAATATTTTTTAGCATTTTCATAGGCTTGTGTTTGAGACAGACCTTAAGATACACAGTTTTAGAGTCTGACAGGCTTTAGTTCAACATTAACATTTAGCAAATTATGTGGTCTTGGGCAAGTCTTCTTAATTCTCTGGTGTCCTCATCTATAAAATAGAGATAACAATTCTGCTCTTGATAGATTGGAGAGAAATTTAAATAACCAGTACATATAAAATGCTTAGCTTAGTGCCTAGAGCATGACAAAGAAATACTTACTAGGTGTCACTTCCATTTAAGAATTGTTTTGTAAGTACAAATACTGAATTCACTTGGTAGCCATAGTTGAAAGGTTAGCTTAAATAAGAAGTAATGAACCAGATCATCAGAGAAATCAGTTGCCTTCTACTATATGGATATAAGCATGAATCTTAAGTTCTTGTGTATGTAGTTGCCATGAGTAGAAGCTACTACAGTTATGAAGGAACGAGTCTGGATTTGTGTCAAGATAGTTGCCATCTATATAATTGAACCCAAGATTTTTTGGTCTCATAAAAATATATAATAAAAACTAGATAAATTCTCTTTTTTGTGTATGTGATTTTATTTATTGATTTTACAGAGAGAGGAAAGGTGGGGAGAGTGAGAAGTATCAATTCATAGTTGTTTCACTTTAGTTGTTGATTGCTTATTGTAATGTGCCTTGACTGGGCAAGCTCAGGGTTTCGAACCAGTGACCTCAGTCTTCCAGGTCGACACTCTATCCACTGTGCACCACAGGCCCGGCCAAATTCTCTGATTTTCTTAATTAAAAAAAATATTTCCATGCCCTTACCATCCCTTCTCTTTGGCAGCCATCAGCTTGTTCTCTATAGCTGTGGTATTCTCTAGTATACTTCATTAAAGATGTTGAGGCCTGGCTTTCTGACTGAAATTTTTGTTTTGTTTTTTAATAAATGATAACAGTGAAAACGAGTCCCTTTGGAAGGAGGTGTCAGAATTACGAGCAAAACATGCACAACAGCAACAAGTTATTCGGAAGGTAAGCTTTTCCCCCATGACCTAGTTGCATTTGTTTAATGAGTATCATTTGTGACCCAAAGAAGTCTGTTGAACAGTCAGTGGTTGATTTTAATTTCTTATATATTGGATGTAAAACTGTGAATCAAATTAGGCCAAGTGTTATATATCCTTTTTAATAAAAAACTTTTCATTAGCTAAATATATTTATTACATGCTCCCTGTTAGTATGTCATTAATTTTTAATAAAGAAGTTTTTTTGCCCAATAGAACTTTAAAATACTGTATTCTTAGAAAATCATAATTAATACACAATCAATTTCTTACATAATTTTTACAATAAAAGACAAAGCTGCCTGACCTGTGGTGGCGCAGTGGATAAAGCGTCGACCTGGAAATGCTGAGGTCGCCGGTTCGAAACCCTGGGCTTGCCTGGTCAAGGCACATATGGGAGTTGATGCTTCCAGCTCCTCCCCCCTTCTCTCTCTCTCTCTCTCTCTCTCTCTCTCTCTCCTTTCTAAAATGAATAAATAAAATTAAAATAAAATAAAAAAAAAAAAGACAAAGCTTTACTGTGTGGGGTTTTTGTTCATTTGTTTTGTTTTTTTTACTCTAAAAGGCATGGATATAGGTTCAGAAGATAAGAAACTAATATTTTCAAGTCAGTTGACCCAATTCTGAGTTCAAAAAAGTGAATTATCAATGTATGTCATTAGTCCGCAGAAAAGCAGTTAATATAGTGGTGTAAAATAAATCCTATATTTTAGTATCTGAGCTAAAAATTACTGGGGTAACTGAAAATCTCTTTTGCATTGTATCCTTGTGTTTAACCTGTTTATATCAGCTTTCATATGTTAATAAGAGGTGAAACATAAAAGTAATTAAGGTAGCTATTTTTTGCTCATGAGTAAAGTGGACACTGTGGGGGGAGGGAGGGTGGGAGAGCTTCAACTTTTTTATGCTCAGAGGTCTTTAGCTAAAAATAGAGTTATGACTGACAGGATTTGAATCTAGTGAGTGGAACAGGCTTAAAACAGAGATGAATGGTAGTTGCAGCCTTTGGCCTATAATCAAAATAGCCTATTTTAAAAATAAATGGTGTGCAAGTGATGGCTGAATGTAGAATTCAATTCTAAGTCTGAGTACATATACTTTCAAAACTTCCATAGCTAACTTCAACATGCAGTCCTGTAGAGAAAACCTAATTTAAAATGATAATGTACCATACCCTTCACTTTATTTTAAAAATCTTTTTCAAAAAAGTGTTTTGGTTAAATATTAACTTCACAATTTGTTGGGGTTTTTTTCCCCCCATAATGGAAAGAATAGTTTGTAAGATAACATTTCAATTTTTCATGAAGCCTAAGATTCTCTTTGTTCAGATTTGATTTTGAACCTGTGTGTTTTGGTGGGGGTTAGGGAGTTTTTTTTTGTTTTTTTTTTTAAATAAATTTTTATTAATGGTAATGGGATGACATTAATAAATCAGGGTACATATATTCAAAGAAAACATGTCTAGGTTATATTGTCATTAAATTATGTTGCGTACCCCTCGCCCAAAGTCAGATTGTCCACCGCCACCCTCTATCTAGTTCTCTGTGCCCCTCCCCCTCCCCCTAACTCTCTCCCTCCCTCCTTCCCATGTCCTCCCTCCCCCCACCCCTGGTAACCACCACACTCTTGTCCATGTCTCTTAGTCTCATTTTTATGTTCCACCAATGTATGGAATCATGTAGTTCTTGTTTTTTTCTGATTTACTTATTTCACTCCTTATAATGTTATCAAGATCCCACCATTTTGCTGTAAATGATCTGATGTCATCATTTCTTATGGCTGAGTAGTATTCCATAGTGTATATGTGCCACATCTTCTTTATCCAGTCTTCTATTGAAGGGCTTTTTGGTTGTTTCCATGTCTTGGCCACTGTGAACAGTGCTGCAATGAACATGGGGCTACATGTGTCTTCACGTATCAATGTTTCTGAGGTTTTGGGGTATATATATACCCAGTAGAGGGATTGCTGGGTCATAAGGTAGTTCTATTTGCAGTTTTTTGAGGAACCACCATACTTTCCTCCATAATGGTTGTACTACTTTACAGTCCCACCAACAGTGAATGAGGGTTCCTTTTTCTGGGGTTAGGGAGTTTATATAATGCATGATGGTAGCTGGTAATTTTTTCTCTATTCCTGGACTTGGTTTTTAACTCTGCCATTTACTCTTTGGCCCTGGATTAATTAGAAATAATGCATATGAAGTATCTGTTACAGGACTTGTCGGGTGTACAAGTTAGATGTGGTACATGTTAGATGCCTATCTTATTCAGGTTATAAACTCTGTACAGTGTGATGCAGAAGTAGAAAAGGAGAACTGAATCAGAGAACAGATTTTAGAAGAAATTTAGCCAGTGATTTATCTTCTTAGACATTCAGTTACTAATGTTTTTAGAATTTTACTATAACATTGTTTTGTAAGTTAATAAAAATAATTGAAATTGAATGATTTCAAAAGATAGCTTTAAGCGTAAATGTCCTTTTGTCAGCTTAGCATTTTCTTTTGAATAAGCAGTTTAGTGGCTAACCTTTTCATATACTCTAATGGTGTCTGACTCTTCAGTTAAAATGTTTATATTTTGAAAGGAATTAAGAAAAAAAGGAAGACAATAAAAAAAAAGAACTTCATAGATAACAGTTTAGTGATTTCCAGAAGGAAAGGGGAGTGTGGGGGTAGATAGGAGAGAGTAAAGGGATAAGTGGTGATGGAAAGAAAGTTGACTTGTGGTGGTGAACGTACAGTACAAGATACAGGTGATATACTTTAGTACTGTAAACCTGAAACCTATATAATTTTTTTAACCAGTATCTCTCCAATAAATTCAGTAACTTTAAAAATAATGTTTATATTTTTTCCCTTGGAAAAGCTGATATTGATTGTAAGGCAAATTATTTAATAGGCTTTTTTGAGGGAGAACACATGATATTAAAGCTATATATGTGTTTTTAATTGATAATTCTTTAATCATATAATTCACAATGCTTACAAAGAACTTTTCTGCAGTGTCTACATTGTCTTCCAGTCCCTTTTTTCTTTATAGCCTTTCAATGACATACTTTTTTCATAGTTCACCATGTGATGCTCACTTTTTAGTTTCTTGAGAAAGCTGACAGTATACTTTCAAAGCATATCATACTATATATGGTTCTCATATTCACATTAGAACTATTTGGAGGACTTGCTAAATACACATTGCTGGGCCCCATCCTCAGAATTTCAGATTAGCATTTCTGGAGTGAGGCTCAAGAATTTCCATGTTCATCAAGTTTCTAGGCCAGTACTACTGCTCCATGGACCACACTTGAAGAAATACTGACATATAAGGAATATGGCATGTCTTAATCTGTTCAGTAGTTTTCCTCTCAATTTAATCAGACTTTGAAGATTAAACCTGTTTCTCTTGATTGTCAGCAGGAAGCTTTGACAAATGTTTAGTGCCTCAACAGTTTTTCTGCAGTCAGTCAGTTTACTGGTTCTAACTTGAAAATTATACGATCTATTATTATTCTAAAAGAGTTGGCAGGGTTTTTTTTATTTTTATTTCTATTACCTTTTTCAAGAAGTGTTTTCTATCAAACACCATATATATATATATATTTTTTGCATTTAAATATTCTTGAAAGAATTTTTAAAAGTTCAAATATATATTTAGGCATGTTTAATACTTATCACCAAAACAAATAACTAAATATTGGGTTAGGTAAATGGATGGATGGATGTCTTAGGCATTTCTTTATTTTAGGTGGTAGCAACATTCTTTTGCCTGGAGGTTGTTATGTTTCTTTAGATAGGAATTTTAAGATGCATCCAAATTTCAGATTTATTAATATATGAGAAATTATGTGACTTGGAGTAGGGGACATAAAATATTTAAATGAATTTTGTAAGGCTTGTAATGTGGACTAAAGAAGATGAAGTCTATGATAGAAATTTTTTAATTTACATTTTTCTTTTAGATTGTCCAGTTCATTGTTACATTGGTTCAGAATAACCAACTTGTGAGTTTAAAACGTAAACGGTAAGTTTTTTTGTTTGTTTGTTTGTTTTTTTTGTATTTTTATGAAGTTGGAAACAGGGAGGCAGTCAGACAGACTCCCGCATGCGTACGACCGGGATCCACCCGGCATGCCCACCAGGGGGCGATGCTCTGCCCATCTGGGGCGTTGCTCTGTTGCAACCAGAGCCATTCTAGAGCCTGAGGCAGAGGCCATGGAGCCATCCTCAGTGCCCAGGCCAACCCTGCTCCAGTGGAGCCTTGGCTGCAGGAGGGGAAGAGAGAGAGAGAGAGGAAGGAGAGGGGGAGGGGTGGAGAAGCAGATGGACGCTTCTCCTGTGTGCTCTGGCCGGGAATTGAACCCGGGACTCCTGCACGCCAGGCCGACGCTCCACCACTGAGCCAACTGGCCAGGGCCGAATGGTAAGTTTTTATAATCTATATACATGGACAAAAATTTAGTGTTTAGCTATGAATGGCCTACATTTGCTGAGTTGTCCTGGATGAACACACAACATTTCAAGAGTGTCTTATTTCCTAGTGCTGTCATCCTGCTGATGTTTTTGAGAGACAGTGATAGCCTAAATGGTCACTTTACAGACACATACCGTTACTAAAAAATCCATACTACATTCACATTAGCAATTTAATGTAGCATTAGAAAACCTGAGAGAAGATCTTAAAAAGAGGCCATATATATCTTTGAAAAATAAAAAAAATTTTTTTTTCACTTGATCCCTCTTATGTTTAATCTACTCGTAAGGGTATTTAAAAGCCAGTATGTTAACCATGGGTCGTTATACCTATTAATGTAAGTACCGTTGTCACAACTAATATATATATAATAAGAAGAATAGTAGTGAAGGAATACTTGGAAGGAGAAAAAGATTTATCTTGTAAGGCTAAGATTTTAGCAAAGCTTGGTGGTTATGTTCACAACTTATGCTATGGCCTTAATTCTACTTCCACTAGTTTTTAGATATTACCTGTTTATTTTTTTACCATATAAGCACAGTTCTTAAAGAGTTATGTAGTTCAGTCAATAATGAAGTATATCTGGAGAGAGTATATTACATATATTATAATAAAAGTAGTATAGATGAATAGATCAATAAAAGTTTTAGACACATTCACCCCCCAGTGTCTATTCCTAAGACATAATCATTTTTAAGATTTCCTTTTATATTCTTACTAAAATATTTTTCATTATTAAAATTATGTTTGTGCTTGACTAGTGGTGGCACAGTGGATAGAGCATCTACCTGGGACACTAAGGTCTCAGGTTTGAAACCCCAAAGTTACTGGCTTGAGCGCCGGCTCATCCAGCTTGAGTGCAGGCTTGCTGGTGTGAGCGTGGGATCATCAGAATGATCCCATGGTTTCTGGCTTGAGCCTAAAGGTCACTGGCTTGACCCCACAGTTGCTGGTTGAGCAAGTGGTCACTGGTTTGGCTTAAGCCCCCCGTTTAAGGTAGCAATCAGTGAACAACTAAAATGGTGCAACTAGGAGTTGATGCTTCTCTCTCTCTCAAGATAAATAAATAATAAATGACTGTGTTTGTGTGTGGGTAAACTATTAAAAGCTGTTTTAATTTCTTGTATGTTTGCTTCACTGAATCTTATGGATATCATCTGATTTTCAGGCCTCTACTTCTAAACACTAATGGAGCCCAAAAGAAGAATCTGTTTCAGCACATAGTTAAAGAACCAGCTGATAGTCACCATCACAAAGTAATTTTTTATTTAAATTCTATTTTATATTTATTGTCTCAAACTAAACTTATTATAGTAATATTTCATGTATTCAGAAAAGTTTATTAAGTCATAATCTAAGTGCTCATCATCCAACTTTATTAAATCATGACATTTTTCATTTTTTACTTTAGATTGTTTTAAGAAATAAACCATTATATAGTTGTTTCAGTTGCTTGTTTCCAAGTTTGGTTTTCTCCCCTTTTCCAGTTTTCTCTGTCACTTAGAGATAATCTCTATTTTGAATTACTATTTATTTTCATGGTAATTTTACATATATCTAACTTTATATAAATGATACCATTTTGTACATATCATTTTGACTTTTGGCTTTTTTTACTTGGTCTTGCTTTTGAGATTTATTAAACCAAGATTTAGTTCATCTCAACTACTATATGATATTAATTGAATGATATGATAATGTAATTATGCCTTCATTCATTGGTTATTTTAAGTTGTTTCTGATTTATATTATAAATCTACATAGACTAAACTGTTTTACTATAGCAATTTCAAAAAATATTTTTGTTTACCTTCATTTTTGTCACAGGCTCTCTGGCTAATTTGTCAAACTTATATCCAGTGGCAAAATTGTCCAGTCCAGAGCTCAGACCTGATTATAATTGTTATTTTCAAATCTTAGAACTTTAAATACTGTTACAGATTTATTATTAAAAGGATCAAGATTTTTGTTCTCAGGAAAATCAGAGTTAATCTAATACCTGGTTCCTCTGCCCACCAATGCTTTTCACAAGCATACCTAATATTTTGGTTTTGTTTTTTTTTGTTGTATTTTTCTGAAGCTGGAAACGGGGAGAGACAGTCAGACAGACTCCCGCATGCGCCCGACCAGGATCCACCCAGCACGCCCACCAGGGGCGACACTCTGCCCACCAGGGGGCGATGCTCTGCCCCTCCTGGGCCTCGCTCTGCCGTGACCAGAGCCACTCTAGCGCCTGGGGCACAGGCCAAGGAGCCATCCCCAGCACCCAGGCCATCTTTGCTCCAATGGAGCCTTGGCTGCAGGAGGGGAAGAGAGAGACAGAGAGGAAGGAGGGGGTGGGGAGTGGAGAAGCAAATGGGCGCTTCTCCTATGTGCCCTGGCTGGGAATCGAACCCGGGTCCCCGCACGCCAGGCCGACGCTCTACCACTGAGCCAACCGGCCAGGGCATATTTTGTTTTTAAGATGCAAGATTTATGTACAGTAATGAAGATGTTTAACTGGATTTGTATATTTTCAAATACTTTATATCTTTTGCTATTTTCTAGTGTTAAAATTGATTTTTGCATTATATTAATGACTTGTTTGCTTTAAGGAATTGAATGGTTTTTTTGTTTACTGTACTTATGATCTAAATGTAGCTAAATTTTAAAAATAAATTCTAAAGTGCCATGCTGATATTTACTGTGGAATAGTTGGAGTGGGTCCCCCCCTCCTTTTTTGGAACTATTTTATGACTAAAAATAAAATATATGTCAAAAAGAGCAGCTTGAAATGAAATAATCCTGATCAGACAGTGACCATCTGGTTGTGCTTGCAATTTCTGGTAAAAGCTTGACTTTTTTTTATTCTTTGGGTATTAAAAAAGTACTTTAAAATTTGAAGATCTTTTCATATAAACATTCTGAAGCATGTCATCTTCTAGGGCCCTTACAGTTTAAAAAAATTAGTTAAGTAGAATGCAGAGAATATATCATACTTTTGTGAATTATGTAGTACTACTGATACCTCTCAGTACAAGAAGGATAGAGAACATATCTGTTTTGCTGACTGTTGTATCTTCAACATTTAGTAAATAGTAGGTTCCCAGTTAGCATTTTAAAAATAGTAATGTTTGGTAGTTAAATAATTTTTTTTCTTTATATTTTTTCCAATAACTTCTTTTTAATATTTATATCTCCCTGATTTTTTAGGTTCCACACAGTAGGACTGAAGGTTTAAAACCAAGGGAACGGATTTCAGATGACATCATTATTTATGATGTTACCGATGATAATGCAGATGAAAATATTCCAGTTATTCCAGAAACTAATGAGGATGTTATATCTGATCCTTCCACGTAAGGAGATTATGAAATAAAATTTCTGAAAAATTGGTTACTTTTATACCAAAGAGTTAGACTCAAAACTACTATATTCTTTGATGAACTAATATCTTAACTCATGTTTGGGATATTAAACTGAAAAAATTAAAATTATTCAACTGGAGACTTCCTCCTCTCCAGGAAAAAGACTCCCAACAAAAAAGTAATGAGAATTCTCATTTTTTAATTGTGTAGTTAAACACCTTTAATTGACTTTTTGTGGCCTTGTATCATATGAACTATCAATATTTGTGATTAAGATACTCTCCCAAGAAATTTCAACTTTTTGATAATGTGGTTTGGGAAGAGGATTTTTAAAGAGAAGGAATGGATAGAATTAATTTATTTAATTGGTCTAAAAATGTAATTGGATTCTTCTCATATTGCTGATCTAGCTGTAGTCAGTACCCTGATATTGTCATTGTTGAAGATGACAATGAAGATGAATATGCACCTGTCATTCAGAGTGGAGATCAGAATGAACCAGCCAGAGAATCCCTAAGTTCAGACAGTGATGGCACCAACCCACTCATGTCTAGTGCTGTCCAGCTAAATGGCTCATCCAGTCTGACCACAGAAGATCCTGTAACCATGATGGATTCCATTTTAAATGATAACATCAATCTTTTGGGAAAGTGAGTGCTTATCTAGATATTGTCTAAATTTATTTTCTTTCTTTGTTTACTTCACATATTCTATTTCTCTTTGATCTTTCTTTCACAGTATGGTGTCTACCTTTTTCTGTTTTTGTCAGGGCTAAGCTGTATAAATGCTAGTTTGATATGAATTTAATTATACCAAGAGCAGTCTTGGAATTTTCTTGGCAGTTCCTCAGATTTTTTAAATGAAATTCTTGTTTTGAATGTCCATATAGTATATGTGATTTTGTGTTTTTATCAGGACAGTATAATAACATATCTCCATTAAGGGACTTACATAACAGAAGACGACCAGAAATTAGTAGCAGTGACCAGTAATACAAGGTTAAACATTTAATAATTTATAATATACATAGAGGAAAGAGATGAATTAGTCTGTGCTGTTGCAGAACTTTTCTCCAGAAATGCTAAAGTTTTATGTAAAGGCTGTGAGTTACCATTTAGCCAAATTTTCATGAATCCTACGTATTGAATAGGATCTCTTAAGATTAAGAATTGGTAAGGATTTAGCAATTGCTGAGAATGATCTGCCAAGCTAGATAGCAATGTTACCTTAAACATAAAAACAGGAAAACCTAATTTTTTTTTCAAATTTTTCCCTTAGGGTTGAGCTGTTGGATTATCTTGACAGTATTGATTGCAGTTTAGAGGACTTCCAAGCCATGCTGTCAGGAAGACAGTTTAGCATAGACCCAGATCTCCTGGTTGATGTAGGTACTTTGAATAATCTTTGCTGTACTGGCAATTTGTGTGTTAATGTATATTATTTATAAATTAGTACATCATGTTCTTGTATCTTACACTTGTTTTTGCATTTTCATTATTTTAATGACTAATTTCCTTTATCAGGAAGATTGGACAGATGGGTTCAGGACAGTGAAGGAGGGTAATCACTACTATCTCGGAGTAGCAATTCAGTTAATCTCCCTGAAACAACATATCAACTCTGTTCAACAATACTGTGAAGTCCAGGTCTTGTCTGGACTTGTTGCTGTGTTATATTTTGCTCTAGAATAAATTGTCACTGCGTAGAAATTGGTGAAAATTATTAATAAGAAATATGTAGCCAGGAAACAGCTTGAAGACACTTCTTACCTTTAGGAATTAGTGTTTGCACTCAAATATATGTGCTATATTTTAAAAAATGTTATGTCCTGTGTTCTAAGGTTCCCCTACTCCACCACCTCTATGAACTTGACTCCAGTGTTATCTGGTCTGTGAATACTTAACGTACCATTTCTGGCACTAACCACCTTTCTTGTTTTCTTTCCTTGTGTTTCTCTATCACTCCGTCTCCTACCTAAAACCTCCTTTGTGGCCTGCTCCTATCCAGAAAAATCTAGTCTCCCCATTTCACTTCCTGTTGTGAACATGTTTTTGTCTTTTGAAAGTTTTATTGCTCCTTTTTTGACTTTTTTTCTTAAAGTGGAGCTTCTCTCACATCAAGATTGTACAGTCTTTCCCTTTTAAGAGCTTCTTGGTGAGTCTAAAAGGAATTAGTCGTTTCTTACTTTTTTATCTTAATTTACAATTTTATCCCTCTACTTCTCATCAGTGTTTGTGTAACAAGGCTTTATTATGTTTTCCAAATAATCAGTGCCTCACAGGATGCATTTCACCTTTGAAGACTTTCTTTCCATGCTGACCTATGTTACCATCTTAAGTGAATTCAGCATCCACATTGATGACCCACTTCAACTTGTTAACAGTAACTTGACTGCCTTTCTTGATTCTATCAGTCTTTGTCCCCACTCTGAATCCAGGGACCATTTAGAATAGCTGTCCCTTAGATCACTAAGAAAGAAATAAAATCCCATAATTCTGACTCTGCAAATCCTTGCAGTCTCCAACTAGGTTATTTTAATTCAACTTTGGAACGTTTATCACTCTCATTTTACTCAAGATCTCATCCAGCCAGCTGTTTCCAATTCACAAAGGATAATTCACCCTGCCCTTTTCCTCTCATGAGCTGTGGAATCTCATCTTAGAGGTAGTGCTTACTTCCTATTTAAAGCCAGTTTGTACAACCTGCCCTCTGCCAGTTTTCTATGTCTATCCTCGATCCTTCCCATCTGCCTTCAATAGGTACAGATTTGCCCATCTTAACAAAACATTTTGACATGTTGCTCTGCTCATTTACCATTCTTTCCTAATCCTTTCACTTACTTAGAAATGAGTGGCTATGTTTGTTACTTCTGTTTTACTCTATATTTCTTTGGAGAGCTTGTATTGTCTTGCATATTTTCTCTAAACCTGCACTGCCTTGGTTTATCTAGAGTAGGTAGGCTGTGATATTTTTAACCCCCAAATAAGGTTCCTGGCTAGTGGAAGCTTTGTTTTGAATCAGATGTTGGTTTCATTTTTGGCTCCTGTTATTTACTATATTAGTTATGTTATTACCCTTGTGAAAGTTAACCTCTCTTGCTCAGTTTCCCCATCTATAAAATGTAGCTAATGTCCAGAATGGCTGTTGTAAGAATTAACTTTATTATTATTAATACTATTGCTATCCCACAATAGAACTTGTTCTGTTGATTTTAGAAGTTCTCAGAACTTTGTTCTCTTCCTGCCTCTCTAAACATTCTCCATTTCCTCAAACTTTTTTTCTTTTTCCGCTGTCTTCTACTCGTGGGTCTTCTCCAAGGTATCTGGTCTTTTATCTTTTTATTTTTTTTCTGTGCCTCTTCTGTTTCTGTTCATCCTTGGTGAAGGGTTTTGTGCTTGTAGGATTGCTCTCAAATGTGTATCTTCAGCTCTTAATATTTTTTAACGTAGAATTAGTTTGAATTCTAATTCCATGCCTTTGAGAGAATCATCAGTTAGATCTTGCCTTAGATTGTGTTCTTAACACACTAAACTTTTCTTTATTTTCTAAACTGGGAAGTCTTCAGCTTTTTTAATGTCTGTAGTGGTATCAGAGTTGACTTGACTTGACTCACGCAGGATCATAATCACAGAAGCATCTTGGCTTCCTGATCTTGATCTTATCATTCACCAAGTCCTGTGTATTTTTCAAAATAGCATTCACAAACCATCCGTACTTTCTCTTTCTACTCTTGCCTCTCTCATCTAAGACCATTATTATCTCATCTTTGAATTGTGCTGTATTTCCATAAATAAACCATCTGCCTGTAAGTTGCCTTGTTCTCTGAGATGGCAAAGATGATAAGGACATGAATAAGTATGCTGAGGAGTTCATGAGTTCTCTCTGCAAAGCTCATTTCTGAGTGATCCAGTGTGGAATCGGCAGGAGGGGCCTGCCTATAGAATTCAACCAACTATATCAGCTCCTCATTTGTGATCCGTTTTTTTCTAGTTCATACCATACATCTGCTGGGACGACAGGAAGATATTGCTGAGTCAGTGTGAAGGGGGAGTAGGGGAAAGAAAGAGTGAGGATCTTGCCCTGGCCGGTTGGCTCAGTGGTAGAGCATTGGCCTGGCGTGCAGAAGTTCCGGGTTTGATTCCCGGCCAGGGCACACAGGAGAAGCGCCCATCTGCTTCTCCACCCCTCCCCATCTCCTTCCTCTCTGTCTCTCTCTTCCCCTTCCGCAGCCAAGGCTCCATTGGAGCAAAGATGGCCCGGGCGCTGGGGATGGCTCCTTGGCCTCTGCCCCAGGCGCTGGAGTGGCTCTGGTCGCAACAGAGCGACGCCCTGGAGGGGCAGAGCATCGCCCCCTGGTGGGCAGAGTGTCGCCCCCTGGTGGGCGTGCCGGGTGGATCCCGGTCGGGCGCATGCAGGAGTCTGACTGTCTCTCCCATTTCCAGCTTCAGAAAAATACAAAAAAAAAAAAAAAAGTGAGGATCTTACTCTGTTGGCCTACCCTTTTTAGTCGTCACTTTCTGTAGGGAAAAAATCCGGTCAGGCCTCTAAGGCAGTACACACTGAACTGGCAGAAACTGGCAGTCGTGTATAGCAGTCCACTCTTTAGGAACCGAGTCTCTTCCTTTTCATAGATCAGTAGGTGTTATGAAAGGGAGAAAAGTTAATGAAAGAAAAAGAAGAGCCGGGGATATTTTTTGGTCTACTGTGCATATGGAATGTTGACAGGAATCAGTGTGTCACAGTGTAGATAGGATGGAGGAGGATCCTGCCTGTGGCCTCACTGCATTTCATTTTCTTCTGTGAAGAATCATTTGGTGTGCTCATTCTCTTAAAATGCTTTGATTGCTGTATTTCATTGCTCATTTCATTTCCAGTGCTCCTATTGCCGGCAGAATGTGGTCTTGTCTCCTGACTGACTGGTCTTGCTTTCCTTTTTGGACCTTATGTATTTATGTGTATGTCTGTGACTGTGTGTTTTCTTTCTTTCTCTTAACTCCTTAGTACTTTTGAGCTCCGCCATCCATTATTATTATAATACTGGATTGTATCTGATCATTTGTTGCTATTTGATGTTGTTCTTATCTTGTCTTTTAGATTGTAAGCTCCTGAAGAGCAGGAATAGTGTCTTCATTTTATATTCTTTATGATGTCAATTATTTCTTGCATGGTCAATAAATGCCTATGGAATGGATGACTTGGAAACTTATGACTTAAAGAAAAGTTGTGTCTGTAAACTGGCTGGACTGAGGAGTGCAGTAAGCAGTGGTTTTAGCATTTGTAGCTAGGTGAGGAGAAAACAACCAACAAAGGAGGTATGTCACATGTAATTTATTTTAGTAGCCACTATCGTAGGACGGATGCTATAAATTTATCACATATCTGAAAAAATTAACAGATTGTCTGTGAAGGCTTAATGTCAGGGCAAGGAACTCAGACCTGGTTGCCACGCAAGGCCCAAGGCATTTAGAGAGAAGAAAAATAAAAGAGCAGAAGGAGAGCTATAGAAAACCACCATTTGTCTCATTATTTACTTCCTAGTCTCTTAGTTTTATAGAGAAATTCTTAGAACACCTAAATGTATGAGCTGGCTTGCTCTGCTTTTGTTTGTTTTTCTTTCTGCTTTCCTCTTCCAAACTGTATGGAGAGTTTCTAGTGCAAGAACTACATCTCTTCACCCAACATGGCTGTATAAAATTTTTGAACACAGTTTTTTTTTCCCTTAATATTTTTTAAACTTATCATCTTTCTTGTTTGGTCTTTCAGCTTTTCACTAGTTCTGTGCAGATGAATCCCACAGATTACATCAATAATACAAAAGTAAGTTTTAATTCATGTTGCTCAGGACCCATAGCTATAAGAATCTGAAAAAAGTCCTAGTAAGTAGAGGGCAGTATCACTCCCAGTTATCATTTTCTTTTCTTACCTAGTGTGTGTGATCAAGATAGTAAAATCAAGTTGAAAAATTATCTTTTGATTATGTGTTAAATCATTGCCCAGATTTACTGGCACTAGTGCAATAAACAGTATGAAATCAACCCTCAAAGTGTTAGAAGATCATGTGATTAAACGTGGCATGTTCAGGTGTATTACTGAAATAAATTATTCAAGTTTTTTTTATATTTTATATATTTCATTTTAACTTATTCCTTCTTTAAACTTCTCAGCATTTTTTACTGAGAATTTACTGGTACCCATATTCTTAAATAAGTTTCTTCATTTTATTAGAATATAGTAAAAATTCAGGGATTTTATACTATTTTAGGTAAGGCAAATTGAAACGAAATATGGCTTTTAGACTTCTTTAGGTAATGGCTTTTGTTATTTTCTTAAAGATATAAGAATTCCAGTTGGGATTAGCACACGTTAACAAAAAATTCTTTGAAGCTGGTTTTTCATGAGTAATAACGGACAATTTGAGGTTGTTTAGAGAAGACATTTAGAAATTTATATAGCTTATTGTTTGAATAGATATACACTCCATTTATCTTGTATTTATATAAACTTGTTTAGTAATCCGTTTTTTATTGATTATACAGGTAAATCAAGTCTGAAATTCTAGATTAGTGGGATCAAATTTTAAAGTCTAAAATATGAACACATATCAAATAACTTTGGTTGTAGTGAGGGGGTGCATTTTTCTTGACTGTTATCACATGTGAGGATAGTCTAACCAGATTTTTTACATTTTCTAAGTTATAGTCTGGGTAACGTAGAGTTGAAAGAATTTGTGAACTTTTGAACCAGAAAGTTAATTTTACAGTCAGCTTTGGCTGATTTATGTTAGGGTTTGGCATACTTTTCCTGTAAAGGCCGGTTAATAAATATTTTAGGTTTTGCAGGCCATATGTTCTCTGTCACACTATCAGCTCTGTAATTTTAGTGCAAAAGTAGTTATAGACAGTACATAAAAGAACAAGCATGGCTGTGTTTCAACAAAACTTTATAAAAGCAGGCAGCATGCTGAATTTGGCATGTAGACCATTGTTTGCCTAGATTTATAAGATTCCATGAAACACCTCGGTACTTTGTTTCAGTAAATATGTTACTATTGAATGTTAGACCTTAAGTTGAATGAACCCATATCATGCATTTATTTAGTGACTGTGATACTGTTTCTTTATTGCTAGACATTGAGTCATTATTTATTCTTGGGATCACCTCCCTATTTCAAAAACCAATAGCTTAAATAACAGTTTTCATAAATAGCAGTTGAACAGCAAATTGTATGTATATTGCTTCAAATTACTACAGAAAAATTTAAGAGCAACTTTTCATTATAGTACTAGAATATAGATTAACATTTTCAAATAATTAGCACATTAATTGTTACCTCTTTCTCATGATGGGTTATATGACATGGATTACAGTACTTTCTTAATAAATCAGGATACCCCGTACTCCTCAATTCCGGAATCTAAGTGGTCATTTTTAATGAATAAGAAATTGCATGGGAGCTGAAACTCATTTGTCATCCTGGTTCTTGTATGTTTTAGAGTAATAACAGTGGTGTCTTTGGAACATACCCATTTTAGGGAGTATAAAAATAAAATTGATACTGCTTTAATGTTTGTTGTGAATGCCAAATGAGAAATATTTTTATGTAACTTTTTTGGAAGGCTATAAGATTTTATCTTATCTTGACATTGTTATTCTCTCTGAATCCTGGAAACTTGTACTATTTTATGATGACTATCGGAATTACAAAAATTAGTATGTTTGTTACACCATATATACCTAACCAGCATGCAGTATAGGGGACTTAACGGCTATTTAGGAGAAATTGTGAATCTCTGTACCTCACTTTGAACATCGTTGAAAAGAGCTCTGAAGAACTTAAAAGCATTAGAAATTAATTCCCTTACAATGAGATGTAAGGAGAGAAGACACTGGTTGAAAGAAGCAATTTAAATGACAGAAAAGAACTGAAAGAGCCACATAAAGGAAGTAAAGAACCACCTCTAATATGAAGCTTCCAAATATAGGGATAAACAGTTTTAGGATGTTACCATGTTATCCTGAGCTACTCTAAATATGTTTATTTAATCTGTCTTGTGAATGAAGAGAAATGCATAGTATGTTTTTATTTTATTTTATTTTTTTTAGCAAGAGAGGTGGAGAAAGGGACAGGCAGGCAGGGATAGAGATGAGAAGCATCAGTTATTCGTTGCAGCACCTTAGTTATTCATTGATTGCTTTCTTAAATGTGCCTTGACTGGGGGCTACAACAGAGTGACCCCTTGCTCAAGCCAGCGACCTTGGGCTTCAAGCCAGTAACCTTTAGGCTCAAGCCAGCGACCATGGGGTCATGTCTATGATCCCATGCTCAAGCCAGCGATCCCACGCTCAAGCTGGTGAGCCCACGCTCAAGCCAGATGAGTCCGTGCTCAAGCTGGCAACCTTGAGGTTTTGAACCTGGGTCCTGTGTTCCAGGCCACCACTTTATCTACTGCACCACCATCTGGTCAGGCTGCATAATACGTTTTTAATGAAAACTGTTTAAAATTAGTTTGTTTGAAGAATTGTCTCTTAATTAGAAGTTTGAACCAGCCTTCTTTGACTTCCATCTTTTATTCTTGACAAATTGTCTATTCTACTATTGAAATGTCCCCTTTTCATACTTACCTGTCATTCTAGTTCAGGATCTTTGTTTCAACCATTTGATGACAGCAGTCGTTTTCTTAATGTCTTATTACCTCTACTCACATCTTCTCTCTTGAGTCCATCTTTCCTGATGCTTCCCCTTCCCATGTTTCAGATAATGTATCACTATTCACAATATTCCCATACCAGTTTTTAATTTTTTTTGCTATTTTCAGGAACATATAAAATATGAAAAGGTATTTTTCATCTTATTTTTCTTTTAGTCCGAGAATAAAGGATTAGAAACTGCCAAGAACAATGTAATTCAGCCCGTTTCAGAAGAGGGAAGAAAATCTAAACCCAAAACAGGTAAGTATAAATGTAGTACTAGTTTTTATAGATTTTAAAATAGGAGTCCTTCATAAAAACTAATGTATGCTAATGAAATCCTATGCATGTGTGAAGGTTCCAGCATAGAGAAAATTGAATTGATGAGGTAATAGTTCTGAAAATTTTTGTTGCTTTTTAACTTGAGGAAAACTGAAAGGACCCTCCTTTTGTAACTATTGAACGAAAAAGACTAACTTTTCTGACTTCAACGTTTTTTAATTTACTGGTACAAATATTCTTTTGCTGGTTTAGTGATTGCATATATGCACATCTGTTTGTTTTTTTTCCACTTTTATCTTGAACCTCTGTATAAGCTGGTGTTAACAGTGCTTTTTCCTAATCTTTATTGTAGATAAACAGCTTATCCAGTACACTGCCTTCCCACTTCTTGCATTCCTTGATGGGAACCCTTCTGCTGTTGAACAGGGGAGCACAGCATCATCTGAAGTTATGCCCACTGTAGATAAACCCATAGAAGTTGATGAGCTTCTGGATAGCAGCCTGGACCCAGAACCAACCCAAAGTAAGCTTGTTCGCTTGGAGCCACTGACTGAGGCCGAAGCTAGTGAAGCCACACTGTTCTATTTATGTGAACTTGCTCCTGCACCTCTGGATAGTGATATGCCGCTTTTAGATAGCTAAATTCCCAAGACGTGGACTCTATATGTATATATTCATCAAAATGATGAACTATTTATTTTAAAGTATTTGGTACCTTTTTTTTTTGGTAAGTTGTTTTAATTGGATACTGTGGAATCAAAAGCACCTTTGCTTTTCTCACCATACACTCTTGCAAAGCTTTCAGATGTTACTCAGCTATGTAGGTGTACACAATTTAATGCACATTATTGTCATATCTTTAAGTTGGATTCAGATGGGCATTTTTCTCCAGTTGTAGTAAATTTGAATTATTTTTTATATATATGCCCATTAACCTATTAAACTTTTGTTTTACTTGTTTGCTGCTGTCTTGTTTGCATTGAGTGTAGGTCACTAAAATTAATGGTAGAACTCCTAAAGCTTTCTCTGTTCCAGTTACTTTTACTAAGTATTTTTCACTTGGCTTATTTCTAAAACTGGGAACATAAAGTGCCTGTATCTTGTAAAACTTCATTTGTCTTGGTTCAGAGAAGTTTGTTCATGTTCAACAGGAGAGGCAAAGTGTACATGAGTGCTTGCTGTCTGATATGGTTCCAGTTCTGTATACATAGAAGGGGGTTGGGTCGTTGTCAGCCCAGTCCACCTAGTTGGACTAGTTTTAAGTAAGTTTTTTGGTTTGTTTTTTTGAACCATATTTAGTAAAATAAATAAATGTATGTTACTAGTGTCTGTTATGTGTCTTCTTTGAAGGTGATATGCACATGTAATATTTTCCCTTTTCATAGGGAGTAGATAAACTGTAAACTGTATGTTATCCATTATTCTTAATGTGAGTTACACCATGATCTTCGTGCCTCATCTCAAAATACAGACTGTATTGCAATAAGGGAGGAATATAAAGCCTCTCAACTTACTGTTTTAAGAGTTCTGTTTAAAAATTATAGTGGCTTGTTTTCTATGTTTCTAATAAAGAACTGAGAGAAATATGCCTCTCATTGTTCCAAATGAGTAAAGAACATTTATCACTGTATGCCATTAAGGGCCTACAATTTTTGTCCTGAGATGAAAGAAAGTCAGGTCACTTCCTCAGTGCTCAGAGGACTATGGAGACAATGTAAGACAAGGCTGCCTCTTTCTTTTATCACTGAAGATTCAGGCAGGGGGCTGGAAGCAGTATGGTTAGTATGTGAATATTTTATAGAGCTACCTGATGAGGAATTACACAGATAGCTTCCCTATGGGTCATAGTTTGTCCTTTGATATCTCACAATTTCTCTAATAAAGATGTAAAAATTCAAAGTAAATAGAATCTAGCACAGAGGGATAGGAAGCCCTTATACACATGAGGAAAGTAGGTCTATTACAGCCACCTAAATTAGAGTTGACAAAGAATTAATACCTTGCATACTTTCTCTGAATTCATTTATTTAGAGAAAGTACAATCACTCAGATCAATACAGATTATTATGGACAATATCAATACAGAATAAAGTTGAGGAAGTTACATTTCACTTAAATAAATATAATTAAAAGAAGCAAATGTAGATTTTAAGATTAATGCACAAGTAATTGAGTTTCTATAATGTTACAATGCTTGATTTTTAAGATTATAACATTTTAATTAAATGGCAGCAGATACAAAAGCATTTTAAGCATCTTTTGCACTGTATAATGTACTATAAGCAGGAGTTTATTCTATAGCATTCCAACATTCTCATGGCCTCAGTTTACACATAGAAGGCAAGCTGGACAATAGGAATCCACATCACATAAATTATCTACCACTACACAGGTGTAAAGTCTGTTATGCATGTATTTTGAATAGAAATTAGTTTTGAATGCCAGAAAGAATGTCAGCTATTTTTGGCAGACTTAGGACTTCTCAGTTTTGCCACTAACTAGCTCCCTGAGCTGTTTAAGTCTGTGCTCCAGTTACTTCATGTTTAAAGCAGGAGGACTGGACTAGATTTGTCTCTTAAGTATCTACTGAAGCCTAGGATTTTACAGTTTCTTGCTGTCAAGTTTACCACATTTGATTTTCAAAACAAACCTTTAAAGTGATTTTCTAACATCTTCGTTGAACCCATACTTTTGCATGTTTATAATAAAAAAAGCTGACTATGTTGGTATGGAAGGCCATCCTTGCTCAAGGAAGATTATAACCTAATTGAATATTCAATTTAGTACCCACCACCAATCTGAATTTCTCTGAAGGCTCTGTCTCAATCTCTATCATAAACCTACAGTTGTCCACCAAACATTCCCTACCTGTGTAAGTTTCCTATGTATATCAGGAGAAAAACTGAAAACCAAGAGTTTTCAGATAACTGTTAAGTGACTTATATATATAATTTTTAAATAGCCATGTCCTTTGCACCCTCCCATAGGGCAAGGCATGAAGTTTTCAAAGGCAGTCATACACTTGCTTTTATATTTCCTAAGACAGCTTAAGATCTAACACAATTCCAGAATCAAATTTTCAAGTAGTTTGTTTTTACTATTATTTTAACAAATACAGAGCAGGAGATAAACCTAACAATACCCATTTTTCCTAACATCACCATACTCATAAAACCTTTGTGATTCATTCTAACACACCTATCAATGCACTTGGCAAGAATATAATGAATAAAATGGCAAGCAGTAAAATCTAATTCATGCCAGAACACTGCAGAAGTTTCATGGGAAGCACACTCATACATATACACAACTTTACAAAAATTGGGAATACTGTTAATTTCAAATAAGCAATGATAAAATTGGGACTTTCATGCCAGAAGTCCTGTTCAGTCAAAATCACGATTTGTAAGAACAAGTGGAGCCACCAGTGTCCAAACATAAAGTATGATGCCAATCCAACTGGAAGAGATTTTCACCCACACAGCTGTCCACTGACTCTTCATCTCACGAGAAGGCTCATATCTGAAATTTAATTTAGAGAAAACAAAGAGGGAAGTGTTGAATATCAGCTATCAAGTTACTTCATTACTTCAGAAGTGTTTTTGTATTCAGTTTCTGGTAAGATACACTGCTCACAAAAATTAGCATTTGATTTTTTTTTTATTAAGAATATCAGAAAAGCAAGTCAAAAAAAGTTGTTTGATGATACAAATGACATGCAAAACCAACTTTTATTTCATTGGTGAAAATGCATTACACAAAAGGCTGAAAATACTGGAGTATTCGCACATTCCCTGATCCCTTAATTTTTGTGAGCAGTTAGTTGTGAAGGTAACTATCAGTAATATTCTTTAAAGGAGTAAAAGACATAGACTTCCCTCTAAAGTAGCTTCTTTTACACAATACTCAAGAGATTTTTTGTGTATTTCTAGGTTAGTAGTAAAGAGATAGCAGAGAAATGGAATGTGACCTTGGATAACTAAGATGTAACATAGTTAACAGTCCTATCCTGTATAAAGAATATAATCTGTTCAACGCATATATGGGGAACTACCCACACCCCTTCCTGTCTTAGATTTAAGACTGGGAAGGAAATATACCCCAAATTTAGCTGATCTTTGTGTCAATGAAACACACCAAGTATATTTTTGATCTGAAGTCTTAACATTTACTCATCACCTGCAAGCCAGAGCTGTGAAATGCTGAGAACTATGTGGATTCTTACAGTTTAATATATTACATTGTAGTTTTTTTATTTTTTTTAAGGAGGGGAGATAGTAAGACAGACTCCCCGTATGCACCCCTACTGGGATCCACCCAACAACCCTGTCTGGGACTGATGTGTGAATCAGCCAAACAATTTTTAGCACCTGAGGCTGACAGGCTCTGACCAACCAAGCTATCTTCAGTGCCCATGGCTGATGCTCAAACCAATGGAGCTACTGGCTACAAGGGAAGTGGGAGAGAATGGGGAGACGGAGGAGGTTGAGAGAGGGAGAAAAGCAGATGGTCACTTCCCTTGTGTGCCCTGACTAGGAATCGAACCCAGGAGGTCCATACCCCAAGCTGATGCTCCACTAAGCCAACCGGCCAGGGCCCAGAAATTTTTTTTAAAATGCTTATTTTTCAATAATAAACGGCAGTAAAGGCTGCTCACAAAGAAATGAGGCAGAGTAATTTTTTATAACTTTTGCTGGTATTTAAAGTCTTATTATGAGTTAAAGGTTTTATGCATCAAAAATTACTAAAAACAGAACTGTCCAAAACATATAGTTCACCTGGATCTCAAATCTTTCAGTAATCATTTGGACTAAATTAGAATTTTTGAAAACAAAATATAAATAATATAAATTGCTACTTTACTCTTATCAGAAAGATATATATGGTTACCCCATAAATTAGCTTTGAAGACTTCTAAGGATACATGTACATTAATGTATTCACACTTCAATTTTAAAGCCTTAATGACAAAATTTGAACAAAACAAGAGGTGTTTTGTTGTGTCTTTTGTCAGGAATTGGTTACAGTATTTAAAAAATAAGGAAAAATAAACTGTTGGACTAAATATATCAACATGTATTTCTATAATAAATATTAGTTTCATGAAAAGTTCTATTTAAATCTCACCAAGATTTGGAAAAGTTCAATGTTATTGCAAAAGCATGTAAGTCTGCATTTCGCACACTGATCTCACTATTCATTTAGCTATAAGTTTTGAAATACACTGAAGGATTAAAGTAACTTCATACCATGTTTTGCAATGGAATTAAGAAAAAGCAGAATTTCCACGTGCAAAGTTTTCATAAAATATAAGTACCTGTACCAGTTGGTAAGGGTCATCATAATATAAAGGGAAGCCAGGAAAAGCATGAAGTGAAAGAAGGAATAACTGTATGTGACACCATCCCTTTCATTATCTACAGCTCGGTGAACATCATCTCCATCCTCAAGTGATCCATCACTTCTGGCTCCACCATCTTCTATTAATGTTGATTCATCACTTGTTAGAGTCAGTTTATTAACCTGACTATTGTTTGAAGTACGGATGCTGAATGAAGGACAGTTTAGGAAAAGAGAAGAGAAAGGGCATTAAAAAAAAGATTTACAAATTTATATCTAGACTTCTCGTTACAAAATCCATAACTTTTCTTACCTTGAATAAAACACACACAATAAAAAGAGGATTAGTCCAATAATTCCTTGAGCATGCCACCACTGGACAGACTCCCCATCCTTTGAGACAGTTCTTGTTGTATTGTACCCAATTATGCTTAGTAGACTTGGGTTGCAATTTGTTTCTGGAATGTAAATGAAAGTCAAAAATGTTAGTGTAAAAATTTTATTTTTCAAGGTGTTAACTAGTTCTTTGTAACTACATATACACTTACAAATTCAAAGAGATTCCTGGAAAAGGACACAAATTTAACAAAATGTTTTAAGACAACTTATATTTGTATTAATAATGAAAACTTTCAAATTTTATATTGCTAATTTTATAGAAGTGCTTGAAAAAGTTCATTTCATTTTCAACCTCATGAAGGAGCTGAGATATTATTAAGCTCTCTATAATAAATCTGTAGCTGATTTAGGAATAAATTCAAGTGCTCTAAACCAAAATGCATTGGCTTTTTACTATATATCGTATATATAAGGTCTACCAGAAAGTTCTGTCCGTTTCCATCACAACAAGTTTCTACATGTAAGCTCCTGTTTATTTGGCGCATGTGTGCCTCTCTATTTTTATCACTTAATGTATACATACTGATGTAGCAAATTAACTAAAAGTTGCTTCACGTTAGTCTTGTGTGTGAAGCGATAGTGTACCCATGGCTACTGATCAAGTTCATTTATGCCACTGTAATTTTTACGAATTTCAACAAGGAAGAAATGCTACAGAAGCATGTAGAAATTTATTGAAAGTGTTTGGTGAAGGAATAATAACCGATTATCACTTGTTTTTGTCCTTACAAAATTTTTTGAAGGGCAAAAAATTAAAAAATGAAGATCTCAATAAGCACTGGTTCGATTTTTCGCATGAAAAGATAAAACATTTTTCAAAAATGGGATATACAAATTGCCCTCACGCTGGCAAGAAATCATTAATAATAATGGCAATTATATTATTTAATAAAGTTTATTGACGGTGAGAAAAAATTGTATTTTGTTTTATTCCAAAAACGGACAGAACTTTCTGGTAGACCTTATATATTGTGACATACCAATAGTGATTAGTGACTTGATGAAGTTTATCAGTCTCTCAAGCAAGATAGCTTACACATAATACCAAGTTATCAAAATTGTAGCAAATGCTATGTGAAAAGAACTAACCTATAATGGCCTGATGCTTATTCAGCTTTTTAACTCTTCTAAGAAAGAAGTAGGGCTGATACTCAGTTGTTTCCAAAATATGTTTTTTTACCCCAACAAAGTCAGATGTCAGTCACCATCTTTTTTTTTTTTTTTCCCTGTATTTTTCTGAAGCTGGAGATGGGGAGAGACAGTCAGACAGACTCCCGCATAAGCCCGACCGGGATCTACCAGCACGCCCACCAGGGGCGATGCTCTGCCCCTCCCGGGCGCCGCTCTGCTGCGACCAGAGCCACTCTAGTGCCTGGGGCAGAGGCCAAGGAGCCATCCCCAGTGCCCGGGCCATCTTTGCTCCAATGGAGCCTTGGCTGCGGGAGGGGAAGAGAGAGACAGAGAGGAAGGGGGGGGGGGTGGAGAAGCAAATGGGCGCGTCTCCTATGTGCCCTGGCCCGGAATTGAACCCAGGTCCCCCGCACGCCAGGCCGACGCTCTACCGCTGAGCCAACCGGCCAGGGCTGTCAGTCACCATCTTAATGAAAATGATTCTCATCATAAAGCTATTCAGATAAGGATAATCTCAAAATCAAATTACTAATAGTTTTTCTAACCACTTATATAGACAATATTATGAATCCTTCTCTAATATACTAAAAACAAACCAAAAACCCACAAGAAAAACAACCACCCTTTTTTCCAACTAGTGATAAAGCACCTACAGTTTGTAAACTCTATGAGATTGAGGTAACATGTTCTATAATTATTTTAAAGGAAAAAAGATCATTGTCTTTTCAAAATATAGCAAATTCCTCAACCAATTTGTTCCACCTCAAATGATATATTGGCTTCTATTCCCATAAAATGCAATGTAATGGATCTATATAGAGATTCATTACAAAGCTCAATTATTTTCACTTGGAAGGTAGTCACAAATAGAATAACTTAAGTGAAAAAATAATATTACAACTGAATCAAGCATTTAAACCACTTTTTATTTATCACAAGCACTATGCAAATTAGGCATATTTCTTATAATGTTCATAGACTTTCATAAAATTTTATTGAAAGAAACTAAAAAATATCTAACAATCCATCAAGTAGTCTTATTTACATGCTCTTTATTCTTCTAGGAATACGACTGCCTTCTGTCACTATACAGTTGACCTCCCTCACCCATTTTGCCCTCCCTCTAACATCCCCTGCCTCTAGTTACCAATCTATTGTCTATCTCTATGAGCTTGTTCTTTCTTTTGTTTTTTATATTCCACATATGAGTGACATCATATAGTATTTGTCTTTATTTTAAAATAGCTTAATTTCACAAAATAATCATCTTTGAAAGGGAGAAAAGTTGCAGGATTGATTAAAAAATAAACCCAAGCAAACAATACATACCTGGTTCATTGGTCATAGCAGACCATGTCAAATACATTGTGTAGATTGTAATTACTGAAGACTGTAACAAACCAGATCTTGGCTGTGATTCCTACAGAAAATAACATGGAGATAAATATTGTAACATCATTCAAGACTTAGGAAAACTTAGAAAAATAGAAGCTTCATGCAAACTAATGATATAAAGAGCATACTTGGATTTTTGGCAGTATTGACATTACAGAAGCACCAAGGCAGAGGAGCATGTTGACACTGATGAATGCTTTATTTTCTGAACAACTGGCTGGATGAGTATAGTAAACAAAGAACAGGACGATAGCAACTAAAGACAGCAGATAATTCAGAGCTGTAGCTGATAACAAAGCTGTGAAGAAATATAATTGGACATTTAGATTTTATCACAAACAAATTAGGCATAGAGGCCTTATAAAAATAATGTACTCATATATTTAAGCAACTAACATTGTCAGCATTATGCAGGCTGTAAATGTAGGGGAAGAGATTAATTTTAAACTTAATTTTAGAAGAATTTTATCATCTTTACAAATAGCTCACTATTATACGTTTCCAAGTTAGGAACATACTAATATGATTGTTATTAATAGTAATAACTATATTAGAGTTTACAAAACATTCACATATGCTAACCATTATTTTCAAAATATAGAGAAATAACTAGAGGGGAAATGTTAAGATTTTTTTAAGAACCATAATTGTTTAAGCTATAAAGGCATCTGAAACAAAATTATTTTTATTGTCAATGCTAAGCCCATTAAACAGTACTTTTCAACTAAAATCTTAAAAAAACTTTTTTTAAAACATTTTTGTTATGAAAGAGTAAGTCATTACTTAAGACGGTAAACTAAGTTTCTTCTATATGTAAATTTCAAAATACACACGCGCTTTAGTTTTTATGTTAATGTGTGCTCAGTATACCTGTATATGTGCCTCAAAATTCCAGGCCCTGAGTACACAGTAGAGAACAAAACCAAAACTCTTATCTTAGACTTTGCATTAATGACTGAGGTATTTCTACATAAGTGAATTTTCCAAATGACTAAAGCTTATTTCTTTGAACACCAAACTCTCCTTATTTTAGCCACTGAGATCAAATACCACAAATGAGTTGTGTGAGAGAAATGTCAGGCTAGCTTTCACTGATTTAAAATATATTTTTGTTAAAACTCAGATCATTTCACATAAAACTAGATTTCTGGCTTCTCTTGAAAAAAAATTAAAAAATTAAACAACAGTGGGTTCAGACTTCCACAGGGCAACTACTGGATGGAAATGAGCAGTAGCTATACCCTTCAGGTAAGGCCTTTATACTCTCCAATTCATCAGTCTCTACTATTTTCACAAGGATTGAATGTAAACTTAAACCTGGCTCTCTTCCCTCATTTTTGTTACCTACTGTGTAAACATATGAATTTTCATGTTTTACAGTATAACCATATGACTCAAGTTCATCATTATTAATAAGCACTGGTTACAATATTATAAGAATTCCCTTAGTGTTACTAATAAATATAAACCTCTTAACTAGAAAACTAACCCCACTAAAATCATGATTTTCCTCTAGTTTATACATCTATTCTCAGCTTCAAAATTCAACTATCCTGCAGATATTCTGTAAACAAAAACTTACCTGCGTACCAACATCTTGAATTTCCTTCTTCCATTTTTTCAACCCATGATTCATTCCATGAATGGGCAAAATCAATAAGTAAGACTAGCTGTATGAGGATGAAGCAAAAGGCACCTGCCATGCCTACATAAAACCACACTGAAAAGAAAAAAAAAAAAAACAGAACACAAATGAGTAGCTGGTTCAGTTTCTATTATTTCATTTACACAATCACAATACACAAAGAGGAAAATAAAATTTTATACAAATGCTTGAGTTTAGCCAACTGGGAGAAAACAAAACAGAAACAAGCCGAAGTTATAGTTCCAGGCAATTATTTCAGTTTCTTTAAAAAAATACCAACACCACACACACATATACACATGCACACAAAATGATTTCTTACCAGTTGTAAAAGTTCCTTCTGGAATGAAGAAAGCCCCAATAATAATTGCTATTGCTGCAGCAAATTTAAAGAACCAGAATCTAAAACAACAGGAAATATTTTTTAATAATACATTTTCATTCAATAATTTCATATATAAAATCTTATAAAAACATCTTAAAGAACAGCTACACTTTATGTGACTGTTCTATTCCCCCACCGATATCCTGAAAATGAGAAGTGAAGACCATTATGTCAACTGTTTTAGAACAATTTTAAGAAAGATATTTTTGTCAATTCATTATAATAAAATGAGAGTATCTTCCATTTCACAGGTTCATTTCAGATAGTGAGTGCAATAATTTGTGAAAATGTAAGGTGCACTGTATAACTAAATAGGTTTGAGTTTCTTTTATTTTTTAAACTCACAATACGAAAGTACTAAGCACCATTCCCAGCACAGAAAACATACAGTCTATTGCTCATCTTTAAAACCAGAACAGTCAAGTGAAAAGTCAGTACAGATCTTATTTTTACTTAAGCCAATGTACTAAATCAAAGCAGTCACGTGACCCACAGTACTGTTTGCTATCTGTACTCAAACTGCTGAGCTAGACCAGTGGAACACTGTCTTCGTAGAAGACTTTGACAGGAAGAATTGCACAGCCCTTTTCCCCAACAGAAAACCTAACATACTGATGTACACAGGAGGGCTTTAGAGCAAACCTCACGAACATTTAATCTAAGAAAAGGATATCTCTTATGCTTAAAAGAGATTTTTAGAAACCATGGGACTACGTCTGGAACAGCACAGAAGATACAGTGATACAAGGACTGCAAATGAAAGACTAGAAATTGATTTTCACGTGTAGCTTTTAGGAAAAGAACATCTTTTTTCCAGCAGGTTCCCAGCTAAGAATAGCTGTGATAACAAGCTCCAGAAATCTCCAGACAGGCATCTGGCTTGAGTAACACCCAGATAACAGTCCCAAACAGTCAAAAATCCGATTTAGGATGGAAACTTGAATGCATGTAAAAAGCTTTGAATGCATGAAAGTCTCATGCAAAGCCTGCTGAGACAAAGAGGTTGGGTAATGGTGAGCGCTGACACATCTGGGAAGGCCCCGAGGGGGGATGCTGGATGTGGGCTTGGTCCAGAGAAGCCTGACTCAAAAGCTCCTGAGCGAGTTGTCTACTTGGGGAGGAATATTAGGGTTACTATCCCAAGGTTTTTCAGAAGGAACAGGTCCCAGGAGGGTCAGGTGATTTTTTGACCCACCAATACTTAACGTCAATGAAGAGCTGCAGTACCAAGCCAGTCTTTCCAAGATGTACTCTTCTGTCATGAGCTGAAGCCTCTCCCAGTCTACTGGGCTGCTGCTATCCAGAACAATCTCACTGCCTGGAGGTGGGACCTAGTGCCACAGACTGCTCTGGGAAGCCAGCAAAAAGAGTGATTTACACAACGAAGTCACCATTAAATCACCACTTAAATCCAATCCCCAGTCTTCTTCTGCTGCTCTGTAGTCCAGAAACATTTCTCTAAAAGTCAGAAAATCAGTAAAAGTCAGTAGCATGTCAGATATGTCATCAGCCACGTCATCTTTTTGGTGCTGTGAAGTTCTTGTCAAGGCCACCATGTTAAATCCAGGAATCTGCTCCATCAGCTGGTCTTCAATACACTTTCTACCAAAAAAATATATTTGCTAAAAATAGGCGTGTAGGTGAATTTATTCTCTTCTGTGTCTTCAAATTCCTGGTAGTACAGTACTTGTTCTTAAAATTTGTAATAACTGGAACTCCATGATAATGTCCTCTAAATATCCAACCCACAGCATCAAATTCTGTATCAGAGGCAGAAGAGACAGTGCGAAGCTCTCTCCCTCTAGGACAGGGGTAGTCAACCTTTTTATACCTACCGCCCACTTTTGTATCTCTGTTAGTAGTAAAATCTTCTAACAGCCCCCAGTTCCACAGTAATGGTGATTTATAAAGTAGAGAAGTAACTTTGCTTTATAAAATTTATAAAGCAGAGTCACAGCAAGTTAAAGCATATAATAATAATTACTTACCAAGTATTTTATGTTGGATTTTTGCTAAGTTTGGCAGAATAAATCTTTATAAAACAACTTAGCATAGTTAAATCTATCTTTTAATTTATACTCTGGTTGCTCCACTACCACCCACCATGAAAGCTGGAACACCTAATAGTGGGCAGTAGGGACCAGGATGACTACCACTGCTCTAGGACATCCATCGCTGCTGTAGCTGTATCCACCCCGCATGGAGTGAGCTGGTCCATAGGCCTCCTTCCCTGCTGGTGGTCGTGGCCTGGCCTCCATTCTGCTCCAAAAAGCCCCAACTGGCACAGAGGAAGCCTTGCTGCTGAGGCCAAAACCAGCTCTTTGCCGATTCAAGGCCCAGCCAGGTCAGCACCTACATACCACCCTGGCCTCAAGAAAACTGGAGACCAATTTCCCTGATGAATGTATATGCAAAAATTCTCAACAAAATGTTAGGAAAGCAAATTCACAAATACAACATCCTTTCATGATAAAAAACACTCAACAAATTGGGTATAAAAGGAATATATTTCAACATAATAAAAGCCATATACACAAAACTCCTAACATCAATCTCAATGGTGAAATAACAAAAGCTTTTCCTCACAAGCAGGAACAAGACAAGGGTTCTCACTCTCATCACTATTAGTCAACAGAGTACCAGAAGTCCTAGCCACAGCAATGCAATAAAACAAAGAAATGAAAGGTAGCCAAATTGGAAAAGAACAAAGTAAAATTGTTATCTGCAAATGATACGATCTTATAAACATAAAATCCTCAAGACTCAACCAAAATCTAGGAATTAATCAACAAATTTAGTAAAGTTACAGTATATGAAATCACCATATGAAAATCAGTTAGTTCCTATACACTAACAAAATATCTGAAAATAATTTTAAAAACTATCTTAATTCACAACAGCATCAGAACCAATAAAATACACAGAAATAAATTCAGCCAAAAAAGTGAAAGATCTGCATAATAAAAACTACAAAATGTAAAGATACCTGGTATTCATGGTTCTGAAGACTTCATATTGTTAAAATGTCCATACTATCCAAAGTCATCTATAGATTTCACGCAATCCCTATAAAAATTCCAATGGTATTTTTCACAAAAATGGATTAAACAGTCCTAAAGTATTTACAAGACCACAAAAGACTCCACATAGCCAAAGCAATAGTGAGAAGGAAAACAACGCTGGAGGTATCACACTTAGTGGTTCCAAACTAGACTACCAATGGGACAGAGCAGTGCCTAGAACTTAGCCCTTATCTATATGGTCTTTAACAGACAATCTTGGGAAAACTGGACAGTCACATGTAGAAAAATGAAACTGGACTCCTATCTTACTACTCACAAAAATTAACTAGAAATGGAGTAAAGACTTAAACCTAAGACCAGACACTGTAAAAGATTACTAGAAAAGCTCCTTGACATTAGTCTTGGCGATGAGTCTTAGAATGAGACACCAAAAGCATAGCAACTAAAGTAAAATCAAACAAGTGGAACTCAGCAAACTAAAATGTTTCTGCATAGCCTACAAAACAACAACGAAATGAAAAAGCAGCCTACAGAACAGGAGAAAATAACTGCAAAGCACATATTGGATAAGGTGTGAATACCCAATATACATAAGGAACTCATACAACTCATTAAGCAAACCACCTGATTTAAAAAAGGACAAAGGCACTTTTTTCCAAAGAAATACAAATAGCCAAAAGATACATGAAAAGGTACTCCATATCACTAATGGTCAAGGAAATGTAAATCAAAACCATTATAAGATGGATGGACCTGGAGACTATTATGCTAAGTGAAATAAGCCAGGCAGAGAAAGACAAATATCATATGATCTCACACATATGTGGAATCTAATAAACAAAGTGAACTGAGGAACGGAATAGAGGCAGAGGTGGGGTCACAGGGACCAGAGGGAAGGGGGATTCGAGATGGGATCAGAGAAGGTGAGGGATTAGTAAAATTATATATACACAACACAGAGATACAGATAACAGGAAAGCAAATCACAGAGGGAAGGGGGAGGGAGTTAGGGGGCGGGGGCAAAAGGGGTGTAAATGGGGACACAGGGGTGGGGGTGTTATATTCAGTGGGACACTTGAATCCATGTTAACATAATAAATTTAACTTAATAATTAAAAATATATATATCATTTCATGCCTGTTAGAATGGCCATCATCTAAACAAGAAATAATGAGTGTTGGGAGAATATAATAAAAACAGGACCCCTGTGCATTGTTGGTGGGAATGCCAACTAGTTCAGCCACTACAGAAAACAGTATCAAGTTTCCTCAAAAAATTAAAAATGTTGTACTGAAACCAGCAAGAGTATACAAACCAAAGTACAAATTTAAAGGAGTCTTTATTCAAAGCTGGCGACTGCATGGAGACCTAAGTCAGTCAAATCATGCAGCCTCAAACAGTTTGAAGTTAGCTTTTAAAGACAAAATCACATACTGACTGGGGTATGGGGAGGAGGGGGAGCCCCGAAAAGCATAGTACAAAAGCAATAAAAGTCATTAATCTCGCTAACAAGCTCATTAAATCTTACTGACTTGTTACAATGTTTATCAATAAGATCAATTTAAAGAAAAATATTTCTAAACATGAAGACCATAAGTTTTGAAGATGATAACAGTAGTGATACATTTTTTTCTATCCCTAACAAAAAGATTTCTAAACATTCTAGGGTTTACCACCCCTGACACATCTGCAATTTGGCAAAACAAACTTCAAGGCCAGGAGTAGGGAATTTTAGAAAAAGTAAGTTCTGGGGTAACTTAGAGTTCAAGATGGAGGAGAAGCTAAATAAAGTTACTTATGCTAAGAGCCTTTTAAAGCTACCTTATTGCTAAAAGCTGTTCTTTTCTACATTTCACAAACATTTAGAAAAGTAAGCACACTGTTTAGGAATAAAGTTTTTCATTCTGGCTGCACTGTATGTCAAAGAAACCGAGTTGTTTTAAGTAGTCAGACTGGTCGCCCAAAAGCTAAGAAGAAAAAGAGTAAGTTCCTCATTATATTCACAGATGTGGCAGATCCCCTCTTTAGGATGAAAATATAAAATATTATGTATCAGAGATTATACTGGTAGATAGATGACCAAGGCTTGTATTTAACACTTCTATTTCCAAAATCTGACATTCTTAAGTAGACAAAAGAGAATGTCTTATCATTCATGAATAACAAAATAATTCAACAAACTTTGTTTATTTTACTTTAATGTTTATTAAGACAGATTCAAATTTACTTTGAAGAGGCTACCCAGACTCTCACATTGAAGTTTACAATCATGCACCACATGATAACATTTTGGTCAGCAGACAAACCACCCATAGACAGTGGTCCTCTAAGATCACAATGGAGCCAAAAAATTTCGATCACTTAAAACACTGTAGCTGTCATTGTGTTGTGATACAACACATGACTCAGGTGTTTGTGGGGATGCTGGCGAAAACAAACCTAGTATGCGGTTGGCTGTATAAAAGTACAACACATACAATTATATACAGCACAAAAAATAGACAATGCCAATAGAACCCTGTTCCTGGTTTTTACTATACTATATGCTTTTTAAAATTTTTCAATTACAGTTGACATACAATATTATATTAATTTCAAGGTATACCATATATTTTATTATACTTTAGAGTGTACTCTTTTGTACTTATTGAAAAAAAAAAGGTTCCCATAGATCAGTGTATTGTTATGCTGGCAGCAGCCTTGACTGCATTATCTTCTCTTGTGTTTGATTTAATCTCGTGTTGTTTTGTATATTCCATGTAGCCTACGTGTACAGTGTTCATAAAGGCTGTCAACAGCACTGTCCAAGGCCTTCACATGCACTCATACCCACTCCCTGACTCACCCAGAGCAACTTCCAGTCCTGCAAGCTCCAGACATGGTAAGTGTTCTATACAGGTGTACCATTTCTTTTTTATCTTCTGTACCATATTTTTACTGTATTGTTTCTATGTTTAGATACACAAATACTTAGCAGTGTTTCAACTTCCTACAGTCTCAGTACAGTAACATGCTGTAGAGATTTGTGGCATAGGAACAATAGCCTACTTGTGTACTGAGCTATCCTGTCTTGCTTTATGTATGAACACTCTACAATGCTCGTGAAACTGCTTAACAACACACTCCTCAGAGTGTATCCCCATCGTTAGGCAGCATATGACTGCATCCAAACACTTACCCATTGTGCACCACAGCTCTAGGATCACTGCTGCTCTTCACTTTGATCATCAACAGAGACAGGAGAAGGTAGAACATAGCCAAGCCAAAGCACAACCGGTATACAGCTTTGTAGCCAACCAGAATATTACAAGGGACGACACCCTTTTCATTCTCACAAAATCCAGGAATCTAATATAACACAAAACAAGAATTTGTGATCCAGAACTTTTCAAGTAAAAATAAAAATTCTGTATAATCAAGTAGTTTAAGAAAAGATTTGGAAAACTAACGTTTGCTTTTTAGTTTACACTGAATGTGTAATCAAGGTAAATCGGGAACGTTTTCATAGACAAAAGTTTAATTATTTTTTTCACTTTACATGAGCACATGATAAACTCCAATTCAAATCCTAAAGAGAATATTTATTTTGACCTGTAGACTTTTTCTAAATTATTTAAAACTTACATTCTGTGATATACCGAATTACCTATATAAGAGAAAAATACAATCAAAAAAGTTTAAGAACTATAGAGTAACTAAGTCTGTTTTTAAACCCTAGAGTTATTTCTAATAATGAATAAACTTAGATTAACATAATTGCTGGCAGATTTTATTTTTTAACTTAGAATTGAAAAAGGCTGATGACCATTTCAGAAAGTCACATGGAATTAGACTACAAAAAAATATTTTTAAGGAAAATAAAATGGGAGTAGTCCTCAGAGCTACACACATTATTGGTATGTATGAGAACTTAAGACTTCTATTTAAGCTATGAAGGCACTACTTCCTTTTGCTAGTTCCTGCAAAGTCAGTAAGCCTCTTTCCGGTCTCACTTAAACCCTATCTTTCCGATCCAGTCTAAACCTTATGCAATATGTACTTACCCATAATTGCTTGCAACATGCACTCACTAGCACCCTTAATTATCCACTCCTTTATAGCAGCAACCACCTGGCCAATTTCCATCATTAAGTTAATTCAGCCATCTATATTAGTCAGGTTAAGCTGATATAGTAAAACCTTGCAAATATCAGCTCAAAACAACAAAGGTGTATTTCTTGCTCATATACCTGTACATAATTGGTCCTGAGTACTAGAAGCCACCATCTCAAATGATGTACAGGTTGTGACAGAAAAGAAAGGAGCTCTTGCATAAGGAAGTAGAAGCTGACAGGTACCATGTCCACTCACAACTCACTGACCAGTGCCAGGGACATGACCCTACATATCACGAGCACCCTAGGAAACGCAAATCTTCAGAAAGCAGAGAAGGAGAAATATTTACTGACAAGAAGCAACAGCCATCACCTAAATAAACCATTATTACTACGATCAACTGGATTCACGACAAAACCCAATGAACATCTTATGGCATGTTTTCTGCTTATACACAATACCTGAGCATCCAGATGTGCCATGTACAATGCTAGTTACTTTCAAAATCATAATTTCCCAAACTTTCACCATTTTTCCTCACCCCAAAGCCAACCCCAAATAGACAACTGTATGCTTTACAATGGGGGTTCTCTAACATAAATACTCTCTCCCAACCTCAAATTTTCTATTTTCATTCGTCTTGCCTTGAAGGACTGCTAATTTCTATATCCCCTTCTCTTGATCCCCTTCTTCTTCCTCTTCCTCTCTCTCCCCCCCACACAGATGAGATCTCCGATCTTTGACTACTCTCAAAATACAAATGATCAAATCTCTCCATTCTACAAAATCCTTTCCTTAACTCAGTTTCCAGCTAAGACCAGCATCTTCATAACGAAAACTTCATGATAAATGGGCAGTTTATGCTCACTGGACCCACAGCCTCATGGCCAGCCCACTCCTTCCCACTCGCCTCTGGCCCTCCCACCCTAAAGAAACTGCCTTTTTTTTAAAAATTTTTTTATTTATTCATTTTAGAAAGGAGAGAGAGAGAGAGGAGAGAAACAGAGAGAGAAGGGGAGGAGGAGCAGGAAGCATCAACTCCCATATGTGCCTTGACCAGGTAAGCCCAGGGTTTCGAACCGGCGACCTCAGCATTTCCAGGTCGACGCTTTATCCACTGCACCACCACAGGTCAGGCCGAAACTGCTTTTTTAAGACACAGTCATGTACTGATTGTCCAGTACTCTCCCTAAGGTCTGCTCAGTACATTCTCTTGCTTATTCCTTTTTTCACTGTTTCTTCAGAGGTTTCCTTTTCTCGACAACCCAACTTTCTTTTTCAATGTTACACACCCATGTTTCCTACTTCCTGCCTCTCTCCCTTTCTCTCATTCTCAGTTCAGTACCCCAAAGTCAACATGTTACAAACTATAATAAACTGTATCTTCCTCACCTCTTTTTACAATCCAACTCCGTGAAAAATACTTTAAAAATAAAATACCCTTTATTTCCTTCAGTTAACAGCAATCGTTTCCTCCCAGTTGTCTAAGAGACCAGAACCTGGTTATAATCCTACCACTGCCAATGTTTAAATCCAGATCCAGGCATTTCTATAATAAAGTCTATTTTAGGTTCTCTATACACCTCATGTTACATCACTGCAACCACCTCCACACTTAATTGACTTCCAATTATCAGATCAATCTTCTAAAGCATGTAGTCCACTCAAAATAGCTCTTTATCCTCATTTAACTTCCTACTTCTCAATCTGAATACAGAAGTTCTACTCATTCTCAGAATGCCGTTTTCCATAAGACCCACTGAGATTGACATTTAGTTCATTAGAATTACAGGAAGTCCCTGGGTTATGAATGAGATAGGTTCTACAGGTCTGTTCTTAAGTTGAATTTGTATGTAAGTTGAAACAGGTACGTTTACCCATTAAATGCAACTTGGACAAATGTTTGTCTTAACAGAGCATTTACTTTACCTTTCTGTGCATATAAATATTTAAATGTCTTAAAACCAAGAGAACCTTTCTCATTAGTATTCCAAAACTGCCTATACTTACCTCCTCTGATTACCACAGCACATTTTCTATACCACCATCACAGAATTTAACAAGCTGCCTATACTGTCTGTCTTTCCTAAAAAATTATGAGTTATTAAAATTGGGATTGTGTATTATCTTACTTTGTACATTATTCTGTTTCCAATGCACAAAAAGTCAGTTCTATGCATGCATCCACTATAGGTTCAGTTAATCAATAAAAAAAAAAAAGACAAACCTTATTCAGTTGTTCTTCCATTCCTGGTATTAACATTACACAAGCCACACACACTCCAACAAGCAAGAAAAGTGCATAGATCAACCTAGTTACAGTGGAGTTGTTTCCACTAGGGCAGCATCGGCACAGCAGACACGGGGCACTGCCACACAAACATGGTATCTGAGAAAATATTAAAAATCAATGTAGTTAAAAATGATACAGCGAAAATTTATATTCTATCCATTCAAAAAAGAAAATGAACTGAAGTTAAGATAATTCCCAGGGATCACTGTAAATTTACAAAGCTTAGTGGTAAAATGCATGAGAGCATGCCCATGCCTCTTTCCTCAGGCATGTACTCTGCTTCTTCCATCCTAAGCTCTAAGCATCCCAAAGAGACTGGCACCCAGGAAAGCAAAGTGGCGGCTCGTCCCAGGCTCACATCCTCATCCTGTCTCCATGGGCCTGTCCTTGCCTTACTGTCCCAAGATTTAATACACTTACTCTCACTTTCAACACACACAAACCTTAGTAACTTCTGGGTTAGGGTAGAGCAGGGGTCTCAAACTCACGGCCCGCCGAACAATTTTGTGCAGCCCACAGACTAATCCACAAAGTTCAAAATATTTTGGATAAAATTAAGTAAGCCTAGGGGCCTACTTGTATTTTTCATTTCTCTAGCATCCTAGCTAGATATTAGCTTAGTTAACAGCAGTTGTGATGCGAACTACAGTTTCTGGTCGTTTTGTGACACCGAGTAAACTGCATGTACGATTGTGCTTGTTGTACTGATTTTTTTTTTTTGTTTTCAACTGCAGTGAGAAAAGTGTTTCGTAACAGTTGCCTTTTGTAGACCTAGTGCAGCCCGCGGAATGGCTGTGATCTCGCTCTGCGGCCCACATGCTGAGTTGAGTTTGAGACCCCTGGGGTAGAGCAAAGTCAAACATAAAAGTGTCTGCCCCAGTACCAAGCAAAATGAATAAAATCAGTTAAAACAAAAAAGGGGGAAAATCACCAGCAGCCATGTTTAACTCGGGAAAAATAAAAAAGGAATGACCTTTTCATGATCACAAGTCCATCTCTCCCCCTCCTGCCCTTTAGAAATCATACCGGTGGAATTCACAAAACTTGACGAATCCTCAAATACTCCAGAGGAAAAGAAGTGAATTGGTAGTATCCTTATCTTTTCCCTCTTCTGACTTGGTGGTAGGGATAATAGTTAAAATCACTACTATAATTGGGCAAAACAGGATAAATGAACAACTGAGGCCAGCTACCTTTACCCAGTGTAAATGCACATAAACACAGGCCAAGATAACGTTAACAGTGTCTAGACTTATACCCTACTGCCTTAATCAATGGAAAACAATAAATGAAAAATGATTTTCAGAAAATTAACAACAGGCAATGCAAGGCAGTAATTTCTAAGGAAGGAAACAAATGAGCTCTATGAGTGGCCCATCTTTCTGCTTAGACAGTGCAGGGAGTAGGATGCAGGCTGAGACCAGCCGTCTATCAGGGTTGAGAGTTCAGGGAAGTAAAGACAGTTTCTTTAGGCAGAATCCGAGAGAGGAAAAAATTACATAAAATAAGCCCTGGAGATGTGCAGAGGCTTCAACTTGAGTCTTAGAGAGAGTAGTGAGCGGTGCATACATTTGAAAAAATTACCCACAGGGGCAGGAAGTGTGAAGAGTTGGTATCCCCACCTGCTAGAATGAAAAATCCCTGTAATCCATGAGGTATTGAGCAGACTTATAAGGGTATTTATTACTCAGTACTAGAGAAAAAAAATCAGCCATAAAACTAAAGGCTATTCCAGTCTCACTTAACAACATCTAAAAGCAAGCATCAAAAAGATAAAATTCAAAGTGCAAGAGTATTTTTTAAAAATAGAAATATAACCAGCACCTATCAAGGTAAAATTTGCAACACTGTCAAGTATCAGTTGACTATATTTAGGTGGATCTATTTCTGGGCTCTCTACTGGGTTCCACTGATCTATTTGTCTATTCTTTTGCCAATACAGCACTGCCTTAATTATTACTATAGGTTTACACTAAATCATGCTGCTGGGTAGTGTTGATCCTACAACTTTGTTCTTCAGTATTGAGTTGGCTATTCTGAGTCTTTTATATTTCCATATAAACTTTAGAATCAGTCTGTCAGTTTCTACACAATAACTTCCTGGGATTTTGATCGAGACTGCATTGAAACTACAGATATTTGAGAAACTGACCATCTTAACAACAGTAAATCTTATTAATCTATGAACAGGAAATATCTGTCCATTCAAGCTTGGCTCAACAGAATTCTGTAGTATTCTTCTTAACAACCTTATATATACTTTATTAGATTTACACACAAGAATTTTGTTTTCTGGATGCTGGTGTAAAAGCTATAGCGTTTTATATTGAAAGTTCCACTTTTAAAATTGCTGGTATACAGGAAAGTGATTTACTTTTATGTATTAACCTTGTTTACTGCAACTTTGCTATAACTGCTTACTATTTCCTGGAGTTTCTATCTTGATTCTTTTGGATTTTCTACATAGAGCATAATGTCATCTGTTCACCTGTACACTTTTCATTTCCTTATCTTATTGCACTAGCTAGAACTTCCAGAACAATGTTGCAAAGAAGAGGTAAGAGGAAACACTCTTGGCCTTGTAACTAATTTTAGTGAGAAAAAGCAGCTTTGAGTTTCTCATCAAGTATGATTTTAGCTAGAAGTGTTTTCTTGATATTCTTTAAACTTGAAGAAGTTCCCTCTATTCTTAGATTATTGGGAATTTTTCTCATGAACAAGTGTTGAATTTTGTCAAATGCATTTCCTGCATCAACTGATGTGATTTTTTTAAAGCTTGCTGATGTGATGAATCCATTAATTGATTTTGGATTATTGAACCAGCCTCCCATACCTGTTTATAGCAGCTTTATTCATAACTGCCCAAACCTGGATGTAACAGAGATGTCCTCCAGTGGGTGAATGGACAAATGAAATGTAGTACATCCAGGCAATGAAATATTAATCAGTGCTTCAAAAAAAAAAAGCACTATCAAGCCATTAAAAGGATATTACTAAATGAAAAAAAAAATAGTATGAAAATGCTACATATTATATGATTGCCACTGTATGACATTCTGGAAACGGCAAAACCATGGAGACAGTAAAAAGATCAGGGACTGGGAGTGGGTGGAGGGATGATTAGGCAAGGCAAGGAGGACTTTTCGGGCAGTAAATCTATTTTTATGTTCCTATAATGGAGGATACATGTCATTATACATTTGTCCAAATCCACAGAATGCCAACGGCAAAAGCTAATCCTAATGTAAAGTACAGACTGAATGATCATGATGTGTCAATGTAAGTTCTGTGAATTGTAACAAACATACTACCCTGGAGGAGAATGTTGATAATTAAGGCAGCCATGCACACATAGGGACAAGGACTATATGGAAAATCTCTGTATCTTTTTCAATATTTGTGAACCTAAAATTACTCAAAAACACAATCTTTTTAAAAGAACATAAAAAAAAAAGAATAACACTGTTATCAGGTGGAATTTAGAACGGGATGGCAAGGCTGATTAAGCATTTAAAAATCAACCAATGCAATTCATCACAGTAATATACTGTTAAGATGCAGAAAAATCATTTGACAAAATTCAATTCCCATGACAAAAAAATATATGATATATATTTCTGCAAACAAGGAATAGCATAAAGGGCATTTAAAAAAATCTATAGCTGCCATCCAAACTTTATGGTGAATGTCTGAATAATTTCCCCTAAGGTCTAAGACAGGGCAAGGATATCTGTTCTTACCAGTTGTATTCAAGTCACACTGGGAGGTCCTAGTCAATATAACAAGGCAAGAAAAAGAAAGAAAAGGTATAAAGGTATACAAATTTGAAAGAAAGAATAAAACTGTTTCCATTCATACCTAATTGTCTACATAGAAAATCCCAAAGAATTTACAAAATGCTACTATAACTACAAGTGAGTTTAATAAGGTCATAGGATATAAGGTCAATGTACACTTACCAATCATATTGCCACATACTAGCAAAAAAACCCCAACAAAACAAAACCAAAAAAACCCCAAACCAAAAAAACTGGAACTAAAATTAAACAAGCAGAAAGAAACACTTAGGTATGAAACAAAATATATACTAGATCACTAATGATAAAATTAGAAAACACTAATGAAAGAAGTCAAAGCCCTAAATAAAAGGCACAATACACTGGGTTCACTGATTGGAAGACTCAATACTATTAAGATGTCAGTTCTTTTAAAATTGATCTATAGATTCAACTCAATTTCAATCACAGTCTCAGCAGGAATTGGTGGAAATTAATCACCAAAGAGCCATCCATGAACCAAGGGTTATGAATCATCTAATTCTAGGCCTTTTAACAGCAAATAAATAAAGAAATGAAAAAGAAATAAAAATGAAATAAAAAATTTAACACTCTAATCTCTACACATTACATGTAATTTTTCTTTTTTACTTTTCCCATAGTTCAGAAATTTCTAGTTGCTTTGTTATTTAGAAAAACTTTTACAAATATTAGCTAAAAGAAACTTAAGCAAATGAAGAATGAAAGTTTATTTAATTCTGACTTAACTGCTCTAATTTAATAATGTGAATACTTTTATAAATTTGAATAAAATTTAAATTTGTCAATACCTCTAAGAGCATACTGACTGCTAAGACTAGAAGAAATGGGTTTGTACATTACAAGGCAAAGTCCCCTTCAATTGCTGTAGAACTGTACTAACAATTGAACAATTCAGGAATAAAGAGTCAAAGGCACCTGGGAAAAAGATGATCTGAATTGCATACCATACAATGAATTCCTAGACAGGCCACAATAACCTAGAACCATGAATAACCTTGGTCACCTAGCCTCTCCATCTGCCAGAGATCTAATTACTAGAAGATAAGAAAACTGCCTCTTTGTTAGTATCTTTTCAATTTCCCTTGGAAAGACAGTATTAATTCAGTTTTGTAGTCAACAAAGGTGGAGAGCTAAGTTTTAAAAACATATACAGAAACTATCATTTTCCCAACATTGTTCACTAAAGCTATTCTTTCTGATTTAAAACACATATAAAGAAATATCTTAAAACTTTTTAAAAACTGTGATTGTCCTTGAGGTAAAAAAAAGGTTGGCTCATCACTGATCTAGAGATGAGAGCGAAATGGAAAACATGTACACCGCCTTTTAAATCTTTCCTATATACAAACATGCCCCCTTGAAAACCGAACAAAATCTGACTTGATGAATCAAATTATAGGACATCTCCCCCTCCCCCCAAAAAACAATGAAAACAATCTAATAATAATCATTTATTATTTTGTAATGCATTTTATTTATTACCCTATATATTTGCATAAAACAGTCAGCACACAGGTCGATCCTCTAATTTTTGTTTTTAGATAAAAATATACCAAGAATCCCTGACCAAACTGAGAACAACCTAGGTTGTAGTAACAACGTTCACCTATTAGTTTATTATAAATATTTAACATTTATAATTCAAGTCATAACATGAACTTTCGAAAACAAAAACAAAAAACGGCGATGTAAAATAATCAAAATGTTGGCTAATGTATATAATGAAGACATCTGGAAAGTCAGACAAGCAATTGTTAGAAGTGGAATTTACAACTCACGTATTAAAGAAATATTATTTGAATCCGAATATCTCAAAATTACAAATATCTCTACTAACTGTAATGCCAACGTTTTGTCTACTTTTATTTGAGTGTGGTTATTTTAAACTAAAGTTTATTTGTGCCATCTCAATCAAGAAATCTCGCCAATAAAAGGAAAAATGGTTTCACTCTAACAACGCTATCTAATCAAAATGCAAAGTACATACAATTAAACGTCAAAAGACACAAGTTAATTTAATATTGTAGAACCGACCAGCTTTCCCAGATACATATATTTCTTGAGAAGTACTGTAATCTCTTCATACCATGAAGGTCGAGGACTCAGTCGCAAGACAGGACTATTTATTTCAAAACTCGATTACTACAGTAATACTACAGCCAGGCTGTCTCAAATAATCGTAGTCCGAGCGACAGAACAAAGAGACCGACATGCCTCCAGGGATGACACTGCTGCAGTCTGGGGTCGCGGGGAAGTGATGACCGGGAGAGACGAAGCACTCCGGGGAAGGAAAGGGCCTGAGAGCTCCGCAGAGACGGCCTAGCGCTACGCAGACACGGATAACCACAAAAGGAGCCTGGAAAAGGGTGCGGGCGGGCGGCTCCCAGCCCGCCCCGACGCTCTCCCCGTGGGAGTCATCGTCCCATCTCCAGGCAGGCTCCCACGGCCGCCCGGTCGGCTCTTACAGGAATCAGAGCCCCGAAACTGAGTCGGAGTGACCAGCGAAAATAAGGAGAAAATGGGGCCGCAAGGCACTCCGGGTTGGGTGGGGTGCCACGTTCCCAGCCGTCCTCACGCAGCCCACCCGGATCCCTTTCCCTTCCGCGTCCCACGCTAGCCCCCCGAGGCTGCCCAGAACCACCTTACCCAGCTCGCCACCGAGCACAGGCCCAAGACGCCCCCCATCTCCAAAACGTCGCAGGAGCAGCAAATGCCAACAAAATGGAGACAACGCTTCTCCTGCCTTTTCTGGCTTATTTACGATCTTCGAGCCCCTTCCGGCGCAGAACCTACCCCGCCCCTCGCTTTGCGTCACGTCCTCTGCGGCCTGGGTGGGGTGGCATCGCGAAGTGGCGTGTTGAGATCGCGCATGCGCAAACGTGGATCCTGGGGCAGTTCATTTCGGAGAATCTTCTAATACCCTGGGTCCAAAGTGTCTGGCTAATGCAGGGCTAATCGTAGTTTGCCAGAATTAGAAGACAATGTGAGGAAAAGTCACCTTTACTTACTTCCTATATGAATTTGATTAGTAGAGGGTAGAATTTGCCTTTGCAGTCACAGCATCTTTTATTGCAACCCAAAGTCACCTCCTACCAATTATTTATTTAGTGCTTAGGCCTTAGATACTAAGGATTTCAGTGGTAAATAAAGCAGTAAACTAAGGTGACCAATAGTCCTACTTTACGGAGGACAGTCCTTCTTTTGTAAGTTCCGTCCTCCCTTGAAAAGTGTCCTCCTACATGTCCTCTTTTTTGATATTGGAAGACTAATCTGTAATTGTCTGTATTCAAACGATGCAGAGTCGATCCATTGCATGTGATGTGATGTATTTGTATCTGAATGAGTACTTTTTTCTTAAAATTATTATTAAAAATAGGCATGTAAGCATAATTACAATATAAAATATTACAAATGTTTTTATTATGCATTTATCATATTATAGTGTATTATTGTTGCAATGAATAAAATGTTTTTTATTTACAATGTTGTTTTCTTCATTTATTTTGTCCTCCTTTTCATTATAAAAAAGTTGGTTGCCTTAAGTAAACTAGTCTAACAAATAAGTATAAATGGAAGTATTTTAGGGAAATTCGTGAGAAAGACCAGGACACAAGTCAGAATAGACATGCACATAAAGTGGGCTGAGAGAATTCTCGAAAGCTATCAGCAGGCTTAAGATTTTCCTCAGAAAACAGTCTGGGTTCATTCTCACAAATGGATAAACAAGGAATTGAAGCTCCTAACTAGAGCGAGTAGAGCATGATTGTGGTCATTTTAGTTTGAGAAAAATACAGTGTGTTCGTAAAGTCATGGTGCACTTTTGACCGGTCACAGGATAGCAACAAAAGATGATAGAAATGTGAAATCTGCACCAAATAAAAGGAAAACCCTCCCAGTTTCTGTAGGATGATGTGACAGCATGTGTGCATGCGCAGATGATGACATAACACTGTGTATACAGCAGAGCAGCCCACGGCCATGCCAGTCGAGATGTGGACAGTACAGAGGAAAGTTCAGTGTGTTCTGTGGCTCGCTAAATTCGAATCCGTGACCAAAGTGCAACGTGAATATCGGCGCATTTATAACGAAGTGCCACCACATAGGAATAACATTACTTGGTGGGATAAGCAGTTGAAGGAAACCTCGCCAGTTTGGTGGAGAAAACCCGTTCTGGTAGGCCATCAGGCAGTGACAAGTCTGTAGAGGCTATATGGGATAGCTACCTAAGGAGCCCAAAAAAATCTGTGCGTGAGCCCACATCGAACTGCACTGAATAGGTATGAAACTGGGAGAGTTTTCCTTTTATTTGGTGCAGATTTCACATTTCTATCATCTTTTGTTGCTTTCCTGTGACCGGTCAAAAGTGCACCATGACTTTACGGACACACTAGTTATCAAGCATATTCTGGTAATGGTAAAAATGTTCAATAACACTGGGGAACAATTATTTTTTTCATTTTATATTGCATGAAGTTTTAGAACTGTTTCTATGTATTTCTGCATTGCTGATTCCAAATCCGAAATCCGTTTTTTGGGGCATGCTCTAGTATTTATGCAATTTTAATTTCTTTTTGTTACAGTTAATGGCATGCATTGGTTTTTAAATTGGAGTTAAAGGGCAATGACTCTTGGATTGAATATAACCACAAGGCAATTAATGTTTTACAATCATCACTTTTACATAATTGTAGTTGTTTTTAAATGTAAAATATTATTATCTGATAAAAAAATACCCTCTTATTTTGTTTTAAGATTGAATCATGGCTTTTTCAAGTAGGCATAAATGTAAGAATAGTCCTGACACCTTCTGTTATATATGTGACTGTTACACACTTCGACATCAAAGGCGCAATATTTCATCATTTGTGACACATGTATATACTGCCTATTTTTAAGTTCCTTTTGGCAATTAAGACAAGAATTGGGCTCCTCATATTGTGTGTCATAATTGTGAGGAAATGCGTTGTGACTGGACAAAAGAAAAATGCAAAGGAATGCCTTTTGGTATTCTCATGGTTTGGCGTGAAACTAAGAACCACAGCAGTGACTGTTATTTCTGTCTGATCCTACCAAAGGGCATCGGCAAGAAAAACAGCATATGATCGCATATCCTAATATTCCTTCAGCAATATGACCTATCCCACACTCTGAGACACTCCCGGTTCCAGTTTTCAATGGTTTTATTTCTTCTAAGGACAAAGAAAGTGAACATGGTGATCAAGTGTATTTTGATAAGATGTATTTTGATAAGAGGCACTGTTTGTAGAATCTGAAGGGTCTTCTGAGGCCAAGTAGTCATTAACCCCTCAGCAGTTTAGCCAACCTGAATTTAATGACTTAGTAAGAATGACATAAAAATTATCCTCAACTTTCTGAAGTATGAGGAGCATAACTGGATAATTTGTGTGGATCTTAAAATAATAAATTTCCTGCTAGGACGACAGAGAGGTTTCACAAAGTATCCTTGCTTTCTGTGTTTGTGGGACAGCCAAGCTCGGGAGAAACACTGGACACAGAAGGAGTGGCTGAAACGTGAAGCTCTGGAAGTAGGGATGCAAAATGTTGTGAATGAACATGTAGTTAACCGAGACAGGATCATTTCCCCCCACACTTCACATCAAACTTTGCTTAATGAAGCAGTTTGTTCAAGCTTTGAATAAAGTGAATACTTTCAACATATTATTTCTGCTTTTCCTGCCTTGTCTTTCAAGAAGATAAAAGCAGGTGTGTTCGATGGACCTCAAATTCAAACCCTCATACGTGACAAAGAATTTGCTAGGAAGATGAATAAGGAGGAGAAAGCAGAATTGCAGTCTTTTGTGGCAGTTACAAAGAACTTCCTTGGCAACAAAAAAGCAGAAAACTATGACCTTCTGATTGAAAGGATGCTGTTGGCTTTCCACAACATTGAATATAACATGAGCATTAAGATTCACTTTGTGAACAGTCACCTTGATAAGTTTCCTGAAAATCTTGGAGCTGTTAGTGATGAGCAGACTACTGCTGGAGCATCAAACGAGATTGTCCTCAACAAGTACACAAACGCAAGAGCTACAAATGCAAATTTTTGCCTGAATAGAATTTAAATAAGTTTTGAGCAAATTTTTATGATTAAAATAAGTGTTTTATTATGTTCTATTTTGAAATTGTAGACAAATTCTGATGCAATCATATCTTTTAGTGTATTGACCGCATTGTATAAATTATTATAATTTCACAAAGATGATGCCCAAGGAGACATTCTACTTCATTATGTTAAACTAAATGTTAAAAATTTTACAATAAGATGAAAACCTAAAATCTTGAATTGCAAAAAACCCCCCCAAAACAACAAAAAAACCCTGTAGCTTACAGAGAAAAACTAATGTCAGATTTGAGATCAGCACACTCAAATTAGGTAAGAACAAGTGTTTTTGTGGATGCAACAAAAATTTTGTTCCCCAGTGTAATGTATTCATGAAAGTCAGTTTAAACCACTATAATCCTCAGGATGATTTAGGCACAAAATTTACCCTTACGAAACTAAATAAGTCCCTTTGAAATATAGATTTGACTAGAACTCAGTAAGTATTATGAGAATACTTATGCCAAATAAGAATTTGGCTTTCAGAACTTTCAGTATGGCAATAAACCCCTGTATTCAGTCTACAAGAAAATACTTTTTATATTTTCTAGGGCAATCTATGCCTGGCTTCAAGCCAGAATAAGGGCCAAAACATATCTGTGCTTTATAATAATCTGGAAATTACTGTCTGATCACTGAGGAGGTCATTTCTGTTATTTTCAATTCTCAGATTATATTAAAGTACAAGTTTAAGAAAAATGGACAGTAGCCTGGGCTTTGTATTGAATTCACATAGCATGGTCCACGACTGATGTTTTTCTCCAGAGCAAGTGTGAATAATGAAATATTTTTTAAAGTTGATTATACATTCCTCATAATACTACTCTAGTCTTTATTAAGGGTTTATTATTATAGAGTAAGATGGAAGCCACGTTCTGGACTTCATGGTACTGTACCTTTCGGAGTTACCCCATACTTACCTCTTGAGCTACTTTAGTTTCTGTTTCTCAAAAGTTAGTGCTGTTGAAATTCTTCGCTTAGGTTAAGATATTTTCCTTTTACACAATCTCTTTAAAGCATAGACTGGGAAGAAATCAGTTCTGTGTCTCATGCAACTTTAGGAAACATGTGATGTCTATAGGTTCCTGTTGCAGACTATCAGTGATTACTCATAAGACAATTTTCCCTGATACCTTGGCTGGTTGGTACTATCATGCTCCTTTCTGTACAATTCCTTCCCTACTTCTTTCTCTTTGGAGATGTCTGTGCCCAGAGTGAGTAGTCTGTAGCTTTCACCCTCTCCTATGATTTCCTCAGCCATATTCATAAGGAAATGGTTTAGAATCTTGCACATCACCTTAAAAGTTCCCAGTTTAACCTAGAATCCAAGTCCCTTCTGCCTTTATGCACATCTTTGCATAAGTTTTAAAGTTAATTTCTTAATGAAAACTGTGACAATAGAACAGATTTTGAGGAAAAGAATCAGGTTATACTTCACTGTTAATTAGAAATTATTCTGCCTAGTATCCCTGTCCTCAGTAGACCAGCACTCACTAATGAGGGCTAGAACATCTTGGGCCTCCAAAATAACCCATCTTAAAGAAATTTGTGTATAGTTTATGTTATACAATATAAGGAGATAAAGGGCCTGTGAAAAGTATTTTATTATGGCTTTACTCCTAAAATAATTAAATCCTAAATGTAGACATGTTTATTGTTCAAAATACAGTTTGTAAGAATAAGCCAGAAATCAATTAGAACATAATAACCTATAGGGGTCAGTATAAACTTAGATTTGGAATAGCGTATCCTGATTAAAGACATACTTTTGTCCTTGAAGACAGATTTTAGTCCTTATTTAAAAATAATAATAATAATAAACAAGATATAATATTAAAGATACTCTCGCCTAAATTATTACCTTAGCCTGTGAACAATTTTCTTTTGCACAGATTTTTTTTTTTTTTTTTTTTTTTGCCCAAATCTAAGCCAGTAATTCCATGGCAACCAGGCATGTTTATACCAGATGACTAAAAAAAAAAATACATTTTTAAAAGCAGAACATATATAAATTTAGAGAAAAAAAGCAAGTATTCATCATGTAAATAAAGTAGATATAGAATTCATGTTTCCAATGTTTAATGTACTATTTTATAATCATTGACAATGAGTATTTGAAGAAATGCTTATGGCATTTTGCATCTTGAGGGCAGTTAGTTAAAATATGTTTAGGATTTTTTTTTACCTCACATAGGAGTTGATAAAGTATAATCTTATCATATATTGAAGAACTTCTATTAAAATCAAGTGTTCATTTACCAAAAAATGTTATTTATTATGCTAAAGAAAGGAGCCAACTTTTTATTTTGGCATTCATCAGATTTTTGAATTCTTACTAAATATGTTATTAAGGAAGTGCTTTTCAATAGAAATTTGTGAGGTACATTTGCAAATTAAAATGTTTTAGTAGTCACATTGAAAAGAAAAAGGAGATGAAATTAATTTTAACAACGCACTTAATTTAACCTAATTTATCAAAAATATTTCAACATGGCATTAATATAAATATTATTAATGAGCTGTTTTATGTTATTTTTCATTAATATGATTTCAACGTATTGCACATCGATCAGCCCTCTTCCAGAAACAGTCCTACTTTCTTTAAAGACTTCGTGTCAGCTTTAAAGCTAGTGTGTGAACCTACCGCAAAGTCATGCTCCACTGACATCTCCTGAAGGGAATTTCCTGGCTCAGTTGGCCCACCTTATTTATGTGGGATAGGAAAAGCCAGTCTCTCTGGGAATCATCCAGTTTTAAAAAATCCTCTCAGGGGCTGTAGGGCTGAGCACAATTCTTTCCACCTCGTTTCTCTGTCATGGGAAAAGCACATCCAGCCCCATAAATATAAATGCTGTGCACATTTCTCCTTCCCAGCAATACATATGCATGGAATTTAGGTGCTGCGAAGGGGCATTCCTTGGTTTAGTTCTATGGTACACTTTGATCCAGGCACGGCTGGACACTGCGCCACAGTTCAGCAACCCCAAATGGTCGTTTTAGTAGGAGAAAAAAATGTAAATAGAGTCAGTTAAAATAATGATATGTGGGAATTATACCTTTAAGAGATAGGTTTCATATACAAATGGAGTCCAAACAATGGACTTTTCCTTTTGGATCGCCATATAGAAACAACCTCAGATAAATGGCACGAAGGACGATTGTTTTAGAGAACTGCTGAAACCTGGAATAAGGCAGCCAGTGTTTAAATTAGTTGTGTAATTTTGGGCAAATTCCATTTTCCATGCTTTAGATTTCTTAACTTCAAAAAGGGTAGCCTAATAGTAGTACCTTCTTCATAACATTGCTGTGAGAATTAAATGAAATTAGTAAAGTGCATATAACAGTGCCTCTTTCCGTGGTAAGTGCTAAATAATACTACTTCTACTTATCTGAGGCTTTCTTCTCTTTAGTTTTTTTTTTTTTCTTGTATTTTTCCAAAGCCAGAAACGGGGAGGCAGTCAGACAGACTCCCGCATGCGCCCGACGGGGACCCACCTGGCACGCCCACCAGGGGGCGATGCTCTGCCCATCCGGGGCGTCGCTCTGTTGGGACCAGAGCCAGTCTAGCGCCTGAGGCAGAGGCCATGGAGCCATCCTCAGCACCCGGGCCAACTTTGCTCCAATGGAGCCTCGGCTGCGGGAGGGGAAGAGAGAGACAGAGAGGAAGGAGAGGGGGAGGGGTGGAGAAGCAGATGGGCGCTTCTCCTGTGTGCCCTGGCCGGGAATCGAACCTGGGACTCCTGCACGCCAGGCCGACATTCTACCACTGAGACTTCTCTTTAGTCTTGTTCTCTAATTCACCTCATTTTCTCCCAGACTTTCTTAATCTTTGAAAATTTATGTCTGGCCCTCAGCCGAATGTTTTTATGTAGTTTTCTCATCAGTAAAACTTAAGGTGGAATAGGGTAGGAGCTTCAGGCCCTTCTAAATAAACAACTACAAGACAAAGCAAGCCCATTTCTTAAATTAACTTATTAGAGCACAGTTTCTTCCCCCTTTCTGTGTTTCTCTCTAATCTTACCGAAGACCCAATCTCTGGAGGAGGTAAACTTGGAGAGACATAGAAGCTAGAAGAACTTCCCGGAAGGAGGGAAGTTCTGGGGATGGTTGATGTAAAAATTTAAGCATGATAACTTTGAGAAAAAGAACTGGGGCTGTTCTGCAATCCCTCTCTCCCCTCCAGCCATCGGACGTTTCTACAGCTTTAAGGCCAGAATTGTGTTATAACTCGTTGCTTAATACAACTCTTCGGGAAGCAATAAGAGACCAAGATAGACTTCCTCATCAGAATTTTCATATGGGGCCCTGAAGGATATAGCTTTCGATCTAGGTATTTATGGTCATAGATATAGCCATTTTGGTGTTGCTCAGTTTTTATGGGTCTCACTCATGTATGCAAAAGGTATACTTGTTATTAAGTAAGCTTTTGGGGATATTTTTCCTGCTATTAATCTATCTTTTATTATGAGGATGTCTCAGCCAAGAATCCAGAGGGCAGAGAGAAAATGATTTTTCTTCCTCTACAGAGCAATAGGCTATATACCATTATAGCCTAGGTGTGTAGTGGCCATATTACCTGGGTTTGTGTATGTGCCTCTATGATTTTCTCACCACAAAATAGCCAAATAACATCATTTCTCAAAACATATCCCCGTTGTTAAGTGACTCATTATTGTATTTTACTTTTATAGAAACACCAGTCATATGTTTGATCTGTTTTTCATATATATTATCTTCCTAACCCTTTTTTATTTAGAAATTAAATTTAATGGGTGGCATTGATCAATAAAAGTACATAAATTTCAGGTAAACATTTCTCTAGCATCTGAACTGTTGATTGCATTGTGTGCCCATCACCCAAAGTCAGATCATTTTCCATCACCATATATTTGTCCTTCTTTACTCCCCTCTCTCCCATTACACTCCCCCTGGTAACCACTTCACTTTTATCTATGTCCATGAGTATCAGTTTTATTCCCCACCTATGTATGGAATCATATAGTTCTTAGCTTTTTCTGATTTACTTATTTCACTCAGTATAATGTTCTCAGGGTCCATCCATGTTGCTGTAAATGGCAATAGGTCATCATTTCTTATGGCTGAGTAGTAGTCCACTGTATATATGTACCACATCTTCATTATCCAATCCTTTAATAAGGGTCACTTTGGTTGTGTCTTTCTAACCCTTTTTTTGTCAGTTTCTTCCACTTGGTGCCTGACTTCTGCTAATTCATGTTTCTTCTCTTCCAATTATTACCTCATCTCTTCACTGAATTCTTACATCTATCTTTACATTATGCTATTGCTTTATAAAAGTTCAGTTGCTTGTTTAAGGTCATGCTTAACTGTTATTATATTTCCTTCATGGCATTGTTTTTCTGGTTCATGATTATTATCTACCATTTTCTTTTTTTATTCCTGTTTTTTATTATTCTTTATAAAGATCCTGCTCTCATAATATTTTAATTTCTCATCTTTAAATAGTGAATTTTGTCCAGGACTTAGTAATAAAGGGAGATTATGTGGACAGATGGCCAGCACCATGTTTTACTGTATCTGAAACTTTTCTTTTGACCTAAGAGGAGGAAGCTGTCATATTTTATTTCTCCATAGCTAGTGAAAATTGTTCCCGTTCCTTAGTACTCCACTCCAAAGCTCTGTTTGTATGTTTGTTTTCTCTTTTCTTTTGCTATGATAAATTTCTTCTTTTATAAATGCACTTTTTTTTTTGGTATTTTTCTGAAGTTGGAAACAGTGAGGCAGTCAGATAGACTCCCGCATGTGCCCAACTGGGATCCACCCAGCACGCCCACCGGGGGGATGCTCTGCCCATATGGGGCGTCGCTCTGTTGCAACCAGAGCCATTCTAGTGCCTGAGGCAGAGGCCACAGAGCCATCCTCAGCGCCCGGGCCAACTTTGCTCCAATGGAACCTTGGCTGCAGGAGGGGAAAAGAGAGACAGAGAGGAAGGAGAAGGGGAGGGGTGGAGAAGCAGATGGGCGCTTCTCCTGTGTGCCCTGGCCGACGTACTACCACTGAGCCAACAGGCCAAAGCCAAATGCACTTATTTTTATGATACTTTAGTTAATCCTACTTCTGCTTTTTATACCCAAACTAGGTATGAAATATTGTAACCATTGTTTCCTAATGGTTTTCCCCATTGCAAAAGGAATTTAGATTTTTCACCTCAAAGTGTGCCCTTTCCCTTTGGGAAGTAGACTTTTTTGGTTCTTTGGACTACCTACAATCAAGGCATCCACTCTTTGCTCTTTTCCTGAATGTATCCTTATTTCATCTCTAGTAATTTTTGCCAGTCTTTCATCTAATTTCATCTAGGGCTTAGCTGTTCCCTGGTTTTGCTGAAAATGAGATTGTGTGGTTTGGTTTGGTTTTCTCTCCTCATTCTTTTTGGATGATTTCCAGGAATAGAATTGGGAAAAGGTCAAATTCCACTTCCATCTTGGAAACCCAATGTTGTAATTTGCATTTAATTTTGTATTTCAATCACTGCACACTTCTTGGAGTTTACTCAACATGCAGTAAACTCGGTTTTTCTCTCTTTTTTTTATGTGTGTAATTCTACTTGAAATATTCCAAGCACTATTCTTCATAAATGCTTTTATCTAATTAACACCACTTTATTCCCTAAAATCCAGTTTAAGTATAACTCCTCTATGAAATTTCCTGAGCAGCCTCCCCTTTTTTCCTTGACTAATTCCTAACATTAAGTCTAATGACTTAATTATTCTCTATGTAATCTGTGCAGTTTTACATGACTGCATTTACTTCATTGTATTGTTATTCCGTTGCACTTTATTAATCTCCCAAGCCATACTAAGGCTTCTTGACGACAGTGACTGTCATAGGCATTTTTGTATCCCGTGATAGCCAATCAACAAATTCATCATTAATGGATGAATAAATACATTCTTTAGAGAGAAAAAAACAACAACAAAATATTGGTTTACTGATAAGTGATCAGTACCATCACATTCCTGAACATGAATTATTCATTTAGAATTTAAAGTTTTTAGAAATTTTGATAAATAATTGTATAGATGCAACTCAAAACATTAGCAGTTCTAGGAAATATAGACTTGAATGACTAAGATTACAATGAGCAGAGCTATTTATTTCTCAGAGATTTCTGTAGCAAGTTTGTTCAAGAGGAAATGTGTCTTTTGTTGCTTTCAGTAATTCACATTCCACCAGTGGTCTCTCAGCAAGTAGTGCTATTTCTGTCTTTTACAGCCTCATCAATAATAATTTTTGCAATTGGGTCTTAACTGACCATCCTCATTCTACAGTATAAAAGAGACATTCTATTCTTTCTGCAAAAAATAACTGGAAAGGTAGCTTTTTAGTAAAATTAAATAATCTAGAGTCAGATATCTTAATGATAATTTTAAGGGTACAGTGTTTTGGCCCTGACTGGTTGGTTCAGTGATAGAGCATTGGCCCGATGTATGGATGTCCCGGGTTTAATTCCTAGTCAGGGCACACAGGAGAAGTGACTTCCCCCTCCCCATTCTCTCTCTCTCTTTTTCTCTCTCTTTCTTCCCTTCCTGCAGCCATGGCTTGATTAGTTCAAATGCATTGGCCCAGGTGCTGAGGATGACTCCTTGGAGCCTCCTCACCTCAGGTGCTAAAAATAGCTCAGTTGAGAACATGGCCCAAGATGGGCAGTACATCGACCCCAGACAGGAATTGCCAGGTGGATCCTGGTCGTGGCTCATGCACAGAGTCTGTCTCTCTATATTCCCTCCTTTCACTTAGAATAAAAGAAAAAAGAGGTAGCGTTTCACTATTAACCTCTTGGGGAATATATTTCTGATATTTAACAATATAAATCGTACATATATATTCCTCAGTGTGCACTGAACTTGGTTGTTTATTCTATAAACCTTTTGGAAATAGAGATAGGCACATGAACAAATAGCTTCATATAATAGTTCTTTTAAAAATTTTTCTTTGGACCTGTGGTGGCGCAGTGGATAAAGCGTCGACCTGGAAATGCTGAGGTCGCTGGTTCAAAACCCTGGGCTTGCCTGGTCAAGGCACATATGGGAGTTGATGCTTCCAGCTCCTCCCCCCCTTCTCTCTCTCTCCCTCTCCTCTCTAAAATGAATAAAAAAAAAAAAAAGAAAAAAAATTTTTCTTTGTTTTGAGGAGAAGGTAGTTTTAAATAGACTACCTACTATAAGATGTAAATGTAAAAGAGCATGTTTTATTATTTAACCAAATAGAGATAAAAAACTAATAAAACTAGTTAAGTATATACTTATTGATAGGAATAATCAAAATGATGTTGCATGATAATTATTTATAAAGAAGAAGTTCTAATATGCTGACAGTTGCTTTCCTCTTCAAAAACCAAGTACACTGCTCACAAAAATTAGGGAATAACTCCAGTACTTTCAGCCTTTGTATAGTGTATTTTCGCCAATGAAATAAAAGTTGGTTTTGCATCTCATTTGCATAAACAACTTTCTTTGACTTGTCGTTTGCTTTTCTGATGTCTTGCTTAATAAAAAGAGATCAAATGCTTTTTTTTTATCGCTTCGTATTTATTTTGAAATATCCCTAATTTTTGTGAGCAGTATATATTGACAGTCCTAAATGTATAGATGTTGCTAAACCTTATAATATTAACAAATATAAGAAAAGCAATCTATGACATTATTGGGAAAATCTATTAGGGTTTTCTTTCTAACTTTTACCCCACCCCCAATGCTAGTAAGGCTTTAATGCAAAACAATATTAAGCTGACGCTAGCTCACAAAGCAAAATTTTATTTTCTATTTTGTTTTTCCTCAGTGATAAAAAGGTAGTATGTGGTATATTACGATGAAATACATGAACAAAACTTCACTTGTCTACTGAACGGGACCAGAAAACATTTGACCTCTTTTACGTGTGCCTGGGTAGAATAAGTGACGTTCCTGGAGACAAAACTCGGATCTATGGTTTCTTTTAAAATTTAATGTAGGGCCTGACCTGTGGTGGCGCAGTGGATAAAGCGTCGACCTGGAAATGCTGAGGTTGCCGATTCGAAACCCTGGGCTTGCCTGGTCAAAGCACATATGGGAGTTGATGCTTCCAGCTCCTCCCCCCTGTCTCTCTCTCTTCTCTCTGCCTCTCTCTCTCCTCTCTAAAATGAATAATAAAAAAAAAGTAAAAAGTAAAAAATGCCAAGAAAAAAAAATTAAATTTAATGTAGGAAGCCAGAAATATGAATTGCTATGAATTATAACTTTTAGAAAGCCAGAAATATAAAATGCCCTAGAATACCTGGCAACCTTGGAGAATTTAAATTGTTTTCTTTCTGTAAAAATATCAAGCCAATTTAAAACACTCACAGCATTCAAATTACCCTCTGTTAAGTCTTGATTTAGAAAATTGCTATTAAAAAGATGTGGGGAAGGAAGCAAGTTTTACAGAAAGTAGGGTTGCTTTTTTTTTTGTATTTTTCTGAAGCTGGAAATGGGGAGAGACAGTCAGACAGACTCCCGCATGCGCCTGACCGGGATCCACCCGGCACGCCCACCAGGGGCGACGCTCTGCCCACCAGGGGGCGAGTAGGGTTGCTTTTGACAGCAAAACCATGCTATGCTTTCAGTCATTGAGGAGAGGCAGAAAAATAAACAACTGAAAGCATAAAGCTTGATTGTGAGTATTATATAAGCTAATGAAAAAACATTCACCCACAGTGTGATTGCCAATAATTCCATCGTCATAGGTACGTCTTAGCTGCCATTTGTTGTTCTCAAAACTCCCAGGGGATTTTTTTAATTTGGTATTTACTTACAAGTAAAATAAGGTTTTCCGAGTGCATTTACTTTTTCCAACAGAGCCTACAGCCAGGTGGATTGATTTTTGATTCTTTAAGAGCTTCTCAGTTCTTTAATAACATACTCTTCTGTAGGCCCTGGTTGTGGAACAATGTCACAAATTCTTTTGACTGTCACAGCTTGACCTTTTTTTCCCCTGTGTTTAAAAGCCAGAATTTAGGCTTCATAAAAGCAGGCATTATCATACTTGAGAGATGTGTATAGGTATTACATATGCCAACCAATAAATATGGTAGCTCTTATATAAATAAAACCAATGTTTTGTCTGAGAAAGTAGAATAGCTGACTATCCTAAAAATCAGTTGTTGATTCTGTGTATATCAATATTTGAATTCGCATTTCAATTTCAAATAAGAATTTTATTCTATATAGATGTTCAAATGTTGCCTTGAAACTACATATTGAAACACTTGCAACTAGGGTCAGAATGTTTAAGATTGAGAATCCCTATTTAATTTATTAGGCTATTGATTATGTCCTAGGGTAGGGGAGAAATATTTGGAGTACCAAATGCTAGCAATTTAAAAGAGATTGTGTGTACCATCTCTTTACAGTAGTAAGGTTTAATCCTACCCAAAGCAAAGTAATGGAGTACTCTAGAATAGATGCACTTTGAAAATCTCAGTGTTCCAGGAATGTTCCTCATGTGGGATATTTATGCCCTCTTGTTGTAATTGAGTCTTGATTGCTATTAGTCCATTTGTGCGTGGGATAGACCTTCAAACTGGCTGGCTGTGAGGCTTGACCTTGACCACAGCGTGCAAGCTGCTGTTCAGGTGCTGAACACACGAAGTAGAATTTGCCTCAACAGGTTTTGGTGCCAGTTGAGAGCTCTCTTTGGATGTACTACTTGTGAAGCTTATTGGACTCTGCTTTGATGTTGTCTGAAGCTGGCCACTGTGTGTGTTGGTCTGGGCCTCCTGTGGGGGGGGTATTCCGATGTAGGCCAATGAGAGGTGCTGCCAATGACTTCCCCTGGCAACCTGTTTGGAACAGTCTTGATGTGACTCCTTCTGTAAGCCCTTAGTCACATTTTAAATAGATTTTACTATGTATATTTTGATGTCAGACTTTTCAGCACATAAATGTTGATTGTTCTGTAGCCTTGATATTGGCAGTACTTCATAAATGGAAACTTTTGCCTGAGGTTTTCCTTTGTCATTTTCAGTGTCATCATCATACTTGTCATGATGGTTTCTAAAGCACTTCTCATGCACCTTTTGATTCTAACAATGCGTCAGGGTCAATTCTGCTGCAGAAACTGCAACTTTGTAAATTTATGCATGTGGCCCTGGAAAGGTGACTCAGTGGATGAAGTATTGTCCTAGCGTACCAAGGCCATGAGTTCAATTCCTATACAGGATACATAGAAGAAGCAGTTAATGAGTACACAACTAAAATGGAACAGTGAATTGATGCTTCTCTCTCTTCCTTCTCCTTTCTTTCTCTTTCTGCCATCCTTCCTCTCTCTCTCTCTCTCTCTCTCTATCAGTCATGGGGAGAAAAAACTAATGCATGTGGCTTGTGAAAATTATGCAGTCATCCATTTTAAGACAGACATTTGTGTTTCTTAAGGAATTTAAAATTTAACAATTTTTCTGATTTTCTTAAAGTAGCATGAAGAAATCAGTAAAACCTCAATCCTGTTTATATCCAATACTTGCCCATTCCATAACTACCTCTGCAGACTTATTCTCCTGTTTAATTTATGGCCACAAAAATCTCAAAAATTGCCTGTCAGTTCTATAGTATTACCAGTTTCCTGAGTGTCTTCCAAATATCCTTGTATTAACAGTTGTTTTAAAATCTTTGTCTGACAATTTTATCATCCCTATCATTTCTGAATCTTTTTAATTTTTTTTATCTTGATATGGGCCACATTTTCTTGCTTCCTCACATGTTTAGTACTTTTATTTTGATGTTGTGATTATAAGTTATGTTAATGAGTGGACATTTTCCTTCTCAGTGCGGATATTTTATCTGGTAGGTAAAGTTGTTTATGAGTCAGCTTGAGACTTTTTTTTTTGCATCCTTCTGAAGCTGGAAACGGGGAGAGACAGTCAGACAGACTCCCGCATATGCCCGACCGGGATCCACCCGCCACTCCCACCAGAGGGCGACGATCTGCCCACCAGGGGGCGCTGCTCTGCCGCTACCAGAGCCACTCTAGCGCCTGGGGCAGAGGTCAAGGAGCCATCCCCAGCGCCCGGGCCATCTCTGCTCCAATGGAGCCTTGGCTGCGGGAGGGGAAGAGAGAGACAGAGAGGAAGGAGAGGGGGAGGGGTGGAGAAGCAGATGGGCACTTCTCCTGTGTGCCCTGGCCGGGAATCGAACCCGGGACCTGTGCACGCCAGGCCGACGCTCTATCACTGAGCCAACCAGCCAGGGCCCAGCTTGAGACTTTTGAGACTTGTTTTTTCAGCACTGGCAAGGTGAGTCTTAAGTATTCTCCATGCTTGTGCTAGTTTGGGCACACTACTATGATGTTATGCTTCTAGGCTCCACACTGTGCACCTTGCTATCCAGTGAGGTCTCTTTGCTCTGGATAGCAGGAACTTAAAATCTGTCAGCCCTGAGTGAACTCTGGAAATTGTTTAACTTACTGATGACCAATTTGTTTTATTTATTTTTTGCCTTATAAAGATTTACCTTATTCATGCATAACTGAGCATTCAGCACAGTTGCCTCAGACAACCCAAATGCCAATATTTGTCTTCACAACCAGAGAGATCAGCATGTTATGTGTGGGTCCTCCTCCCTAGTCTGTGATATAAAAAAGCCAACAGGAAGATAACCCAGGTGATTGTAAAGCAGACCTCAGTTGTCTTCTTTCTTATAGGGATCATCGTCCTCCTATTAACCAATGTTTGAAGAATTCGTTTATTTTAATCAGTTTTCTATTTGTTTATTGTGGGAAGGCAAGTCCAGTATCAACTTCTATATTATAGTAAGAAGTGCAAATTCTTATTTAGCGTTTAAATGTCCACCATCGATACCAATTTATTAGGTAAATACTGTGTAAAAATAAGTTAAAAAATGGGTTTCTTGCCCTGGCCGGTTGGCTCAGTGGTAGAGCGTCGGCCTAGCGTGCGGAGGACCCGGGTTCGATTCCCGGCCAGGGCACACAGGAGAAGCGCACATTTGCTTCTCCACCCCTCCGCCGTGCTTTCCTCTCTGTCTCTCTCTTCCCCTCCCGCAGCCAAGGCTCCATTGGAGCAGAGATGGCCCGGGCGCTGGGGATGGCTCTGTGGCCTCTGCCTCAGGCGCTAGAGTGGCTCTGGTCGCAATATGGCGACGCCCAGGAGGGGCAGAGCATCGCCCCCTGGTGGGCAGAGCGTCGCCCCTGGTGGGCGTGCCGGGTGGATCCTGGTCGGGCGGGCGCATGCGGGAGTCTGTCTGACTGTCTCTCCCCGTTTCCAGCTTCAGAAAAATGAAAAAATGAAAAGAAAAAAAAAAAAAGGGTTTCTTTATCCTTTCACATTACAATGCATTTTGATTTCAGTGCATAAAAGACTTCTTTTACTGTCTTATTTGTAGAATTTTTATCCTTGTGTTTTAAAATCCTGGGAGAACAAAAACAATATTTTAAGTGAGTTTATTTTGAATTTGATTACTCAAGTAACAAGAACACTCTATAACCATAAAACTAACTTATAGAAAGATGACCTGACCTTATTAAGATTATGTCTGAGTACTGCTTCTTTTCTCATATGTCTACTATCTCTTACTGTTTTTCAATTGACTTATCCTAAAAATTTTTTCTCAATCATAATATATGACCCTGAAACCTTCTAGTACTTACCTCTTATCTCTTCTACATCTTCCTTCTGTTTCTCAATTCTTGTCCCCTCTATCACCCTCTATCAGCCATCTTCTCTATGACTTGTTGGGTCTTGTGTTTTGCAACTCTGCCCACTCACCTCCTTGTCCTCCAACTGCCAATATATATGAATGTCACTTGTGGTCTGATTTCTTTTTTTCAAAGAAACTAATATTTTCTATTAACAAAATAAAAAACAAAAAAATAATAATTTTCACTTATAATCTAACCGTTGTATATGAATTTCACCTGTGATCTGATTTCTTCTTTTCAAGTAATTTCTGTTAATAAAAACGGCAATAATAAGATTTATTGGCCTTGGCCAGTTGGCTCAGTGGTAGAGCATTGGCCCAGCGTGTGGAAGTCCTGGGTTCAGTTACTGGTCCAAGTGCACAGAAGTGCCCATCTGCTTCTCCACCCCTTTCCCTCTTGCTTCTCTCTCTCTCTTTCTCTCTTTTCTCCCCTCCCCTCCTGCAGTCAGGGCTCTATTAGAGCAAGTTGGCTAGGGACGCTGAGGATGGTTTCATGGCCTCCACCTCAGGTACTAAAAATATGGCTCCAGTGCAACAAAGGAAAGACCCCAGCTGGGCAGAGCATCGCCCCCTAGTGGGCTTGCCTGGGTGGATCCTGGTCTGGGTGCATGCGAGAGTCTGTCTCTGCCTCCCTTCCTCTTGCTAAAATAATAATAATAATAATAATAATAATAATAATAATATTTATTGATAAACAATCTATGCCTAGGTTCGGGAAGCCATATCATAGCTAATCTCCACAGCACCCTGATCAATATTATTGTAGCTATTTTTTTTAAGCAAAGGTGATCTCTCTCTCTCTCTGGGGGAGGAGAAGGAAGCATCAACACCCATATGTGCCTTGATCAGGCAAGCTCAGGGTTTTGAACCATATTGTAGCTATTTTTAACTGAGGGAAAATATTCAGAAAGTGTCAACTAAAAATACTGAAATTATTTTTAGATATGTGATATAATAGAAAAGAATGACAACAAAAGAGTTTTGGTGAACATTCATTCAGATTTATTCAGTTTCTCCAGACTAGTGAGATCTTCTCCTTCAATACACATATATTTCCTCATCCAGAACTTTCATAATTGCTGCAATGCATTCAAATGGTCAACTTTTATTTTAGTGAAAAAAAAATGCATCTTCAGCTTCAGGTATAATTTATAGAATACTCTCAATAAGCTTTTCTTCCCTTCTAAATTTGAAAGACCTGTTTTTTCCCCCTTACTCAATGTTTTGAAGATATAAAGATCTGTTTTTAATTAATTTACATCTACAGAACCATTTTGGTTTTTGTAAAATGAAATCCTTATTAACCTTACCTTCAGAGACTTCGTCCTGTAGTCTGGAGGTACACTTGCCATACACTAACTCTTCAGGGAGCTCTGACTGTAAGTACCCAACATAAAACTTAGTTTTTAAAATATTCTTTGTAAATCATTGACAGCCCCTTGTCTTCTTTAAAAAAAAAAGTTAAACTATGGGTTTCTTTTATATAATCATCATTCATTCAAACAGTATTTGCTTTGTATTAGTAAAGTTTGATTTGACTCTTCAGTCAAATGCATAATCAACTCTCAAATGGCGACTGTCATTTTGATTCCATGTTCTTACATGTTCCTGTAGGTAACGATGGCAAAACCTGTATTCCATCCACAATTTATGTGGTAAAAAAATCCACATACCTTGCAATATGATGTCCTCTTTCTCTTCTTAGACTCTTCTATTATTCCTGTTTATTCCTGCTGACTATTGTTCTTTTCAAGATAGCTGGATTCTTGAGTCACAGGAGAGGCAAACTAATAAGATGGTAAGTATAAAGACTTGGAAATTAAGGCATATATTGGTGTGTAAGCCTTGCTCTAACCGCTCGTTAGTGGTGACACTTTGAGAAACTTCCCAAACTAGTCTAAGCTTTGGTTTCCTCACTTTCAAAAGAAGAAGAATGATACCATCAAGTTTTTAATCTGAAAGTTAACATAACTAATATCTATAAAGTACTAGTGCTGCACTTAGCACTTTGGTCAACTAACAGGCTTCAGCAGGCTTGTGAACATGACACCCAATGTCTTGAACTCTAATTTCCTTTCTATTGTCTTAAAAGTTGTCTTTATAGGTAAAATTCAGTGGAACATTGTTATTAAAATATTTGAAATTCTTCTATCTAATTATTAGGTATAATTGGTAATCAGCTCTTGTATGAGTTCTAGAAAATAGTTTCATTAATAAGAGTTTTAAGAGGCCTTGGCCGGTTGGCTCAGTGGTAGAGCATCAGCCTGGTGTGTGGAAGTCCGGGTTCGATTCCTGGTCAGGGTACACAGGAGAAGTGCCTATCTCCACCCTTCCCCCTTCTCTCTTTCTCTTTTCCTGTTCTCCCACAGCCACGGCTCATTTGGAGTGAATTGGTCCCGGGCTCTAAGGATGGCTCCATGGCCTCCACCTCAGGCATTAAAATGGCTCAGTTGGGAACCACGGAGCAGCTGCCCCAGATGTGCAGAGCATCACCCCCTAGAGGGCTTGACAGGTGGGTTCCCCTCAGGATGCATGCGGGCATCTGTCTCTGCCTCCTTGCCCCTCACATAATTAAAAAAAAAGATTGATAAGAAATGCAACCTTTTTTATAAGGATACTTCTGTAAGTATTTGGTATAGAGAAATCACCCTAGGTGCCTATATATACAGTCACAGGGTATCATCTATGTGGGAGAATTCCCAGGAACAAGCATATTCTATTAAAACACCCTCATTACTCTAGTGGGAGCATCCCAATTAAGTGCAACTATAGGGTTTCTTAGTGTCTACTAAAAATTAATTGAAGCAGTATAGGTAGGTCTTCAGCTGCTGAAAGCTGCAGATTGTTTTCTCTTATTGAGAAGGTCAGTTTATTTGGGGGTGTAAAGGTAGAAAAGGAGGGGGACAAAACTTCCAATAATATCTGATGAACCCCAGTATCTCACTCATACTTTAGAGCTGTGGGTAACACAAATATCCCTTAGGTGGGTACAATATATCCTAAAACCTACGTTTTGATATGTGATCTTAGTAAGAGATCACTGGCCACACCTCGATCCTCAAAATGACTCACAGCATTTCAAAAACACTGGGGATTTTGAGACTCAGCTTAGTTTGCAACAACCACTCTGCCTTAAACAAAAGAACGATGAACAATTATATATTTTAATATCCTCTAAATGAAATATCATGTAGCTATTTCACTATTTCCTATGATTTTAAAATAACACGAATACTGATCATGTTATAATATCTATTATGCAGACCTTATGCTGATAACTATATAAAAATGGCCACAAACAGAAAAAAAGTAAAAGAGAGGTAATATTTCGAAATGTTGACTCTGGTATATTTATATGAAGAAATTGTGGTTTATTTAATTTTTCTAAAAAAACTTTACTATGTTCTTAAAATAATCTTTAATGGACAGATATTTTAAAAAAACACTATAATAAGATAATGTTTTTATTGAGTGATAAATATGTGTAAAATCAGAGGTAGGTGCAGTAGGGATAAAAAAAAAAGAAAAGGCCTTTTTAAAAGAGCTTTGTTGGAGCAGGGGAGATAAGTCACAATGCATGCAGGATGCAGCGAGGGTTACAGGAGGGCTCAGAACAGGCACTGTGCAGAAGCAGGGACAGAAGGGATTATGACTACTGCCTTGCATTATTTTTTTTATTGACTTTTTAAGCATAAAGGTCAGCTTTAGACCAGTGAATAACAAAGCTAACTCGGTAAAATAGATCTGTGTGTACCTTTAAAACATTTTATTTACCATTCATATTTTAGAAAATAGGAACCTTGTTGCTAGTATTTTATTGAATCTCTTTTCTCCCAGGTTTGGAAATGTGCTGTAAAGAAAGACAAAGGCAATGTAATTTTGACAGACCTGTTGTGACATGATTAATTAATTAGAAACACATCTGGGAATTATAGTTTAAGGACAACTCTCAACTAATTTCCTGATCAAAAAATAAATTCACAGTGAATTTTAAATATAAAAATAACCTTTTATGAGACTTATGCTGAGGATTTTAAAAGCTTCTGTAATTTATGCAAATATTGACTTTCAGTGGCTGAACTCTAAACTTCCTGAGCATTTCTGAAGCATTAAAAAAAAAAAAAACCCATCGCAGAGGCAGGGTCCCAGGGAGCAGGGGGACAGCTGTGGGCGGGAAGGGGGAGGAGGAGGTGTGACCAGAGAAGGTGAAGGGATTAGTGAAATTATAAATACATAACGCAGAGATACAGATAACAGGACAGTAAATCCCAGAGGAAAAGGGGAGGGAGTTGGAGGGGGGCAAAAGGGATGTAATAGGGGACATATGTGGGGTTGAGGGTGTTATATTGAGTGGGACACTTGAATCCATGTTAACACAATAAATTAAAATTAATAAAAGATTTTAAAAATTGCTTAACAGATATGAGATCTCATCCATAGTCTTTTCAGAATAGTCACCTGACATCAAGATGGAAAGCATATATAGAGAATAACAGGAGAAAGGACATCAAATGCAGTTTTCTGTTGTACAGGTCACATGTAGATACTATTCAAATTATTTGAATAATAGGATGGCACAATGAATACAAAATAGAGTTAAACATTTTATTTTATTCTATTCAGCTTTTATCCTTTATTTTAGGTTCTAAAGAGTGACAAATATGGCAGGTGCACAATAACTAAATTGGCAGGAAAATAGTGTTAGGTTGCTAGAGTTTAAATTACTTTATTCAGATATATTAAGAATACAATTAATAGTACTAGCATTTTAGGAATTACAAAAGAAGAGAACACAAACATTTCAATTATGCTTTGAATTTATTCACATGGAAAGTCTAAGAAGTTTACTTAAAGAGAAAAAGAAATGTTTTCTTTGGTAACTATAAATGTATATGTAGTGGTCAATAGTTAATACTGAATTTTTAAAGTAATGTTTTACGTGACAAAGACATCTCCATGTTCTAACACACAGGTCTATGTGAACAATATCACGAGTTTCTTACAACCAGCAACTGTCACTTTTCAACTGTCTTAACTACACCCTACAGAAAAAAAATACACTTTAAATGCACAGTACTTGAAGACAAGAAGATAATCTAGTTTATTCCTTCCCTTTATGGCTGAATCATGTGTTAGCCATCCTCACAGATGTGAAGCTTTTCTATTCTTAAACCTACTATGGGTCCTAGCCAGTTGGCTCAGCAGTAAAGCATCGGCCCAGCGTGTGGAAGTCCTGGGTTCAATTCCTGGTCAGGGCACACAGGAGAATCAACCATCTGCTTCTCCATCCTTCCCTCTCTCTCTTCTCCTCCCATATCCATGGCTTGAATAGTTAGAGCAAGGTGTTCCCAAGCACTGAGGATGGCTCCATGGCCTCGCCTCAGGCACTAAAATAGCTCGGTTGCCAAGCAATGGAACAGCAGCCTCAGATGAGCAGAGCATCACCCTATAGAGGGCTTGCTGGATGGATCCTGGTTGGGGTGGATGCACGAGTCTGTCTCTCTGCCTCTCTGCCTCTCACTTAAAATAAACAAACAAACAAACAAATGAAAAACTACTATGATTCAGCTCACCTGTAAAATAAGGCTAATAAAATTTGCCTCATTAAAGTTAGAATTACATCAAAGGATGTAGGTAAAAGACCTAGAATGTGTGTCTCATACATATGAGAAAGCAAAAAGGAAAAAATAGTGCCTGTTACTACTATTATTAATAATCTTTTAAACTGTAAAAACATTCTTTTAAAGAACATTTTTCTCTTATATTTCTTTTAGACAATTGAATTCCCCATGTTATAATTCATACTCTACATCTAGCACTTAATGGCAATTTCTTCTAATTCATTTGTTTAATATTTCTCTTCACCCTTCTATCAATTGCAAACCTTGTAAGCTCTCTGAGGAAGGGATCCTGTCTTCATTTTTTTTTTTTTCAGTTCAGAGCAGTGAGTCAGGTACACATATATAACTAACATGTAACTAATATGTTCTTTACTCCTTTTAAAATTAATTTTATTTTTGGAAAAGTAGTACATATACATAGTTTATAAGTCAAATATACTCTATTTCAAAATATGGCAACTTTCTGTAAAACTCCTCCAGTTCTTTTTCTAGTGGCAATCACTTTTGACCTTTTTAGAGATTTCTTCTTCATAGGTGTTCATTTTTCTCAATACTGTGCATATAGCCCTATATTTTTATTATGCAAGTCTAATGTTATCTACTGACTTTCTAATAATGTTGATTACTATTTAACTCCTTCAATCTTACATTCCTGCTTCCTCTCCCCATTTCTACAATCAAATTATATTAAAGGTGTTTGATTTAATAAATTGCTTACGTTATTATGACTATGTGAATAGTATTTATAGTTGAGCATTTTAGGAATTTACTAAAGTTACATTTTCTTTTATACCTTGATTTTTCTCTTGAAATTAATAATAGCCTTGGTTTTTCCTTAGATTGATTTTATTTAAAATTTTTGCTAATTTTTAACAATGGCCTTTCAGTATCATTTCCCTCCAAGATTATTCTTCTCAGATCATCTATCAGTTCCAATTATTTTTTTATGAAGTTCCATCTGGAGACTTCCATTAATTTTCTGTTTGAACTGACTGCTTTTTAGGGAAATTGCAGAGCACATGTCCAGAAACTTCACTTTTTGGTCATACTAGAATTCTCTTGATTTTCTTCTAATATGGGTGTCTTGTTTTCTTGATTCTCTCTTTTCTTCTTTCTTACTTCTTCCCTCGTTTTATCGGAGTATATCCTCCTCTATTTTCCAAGAAAGGGTGCATGGAAAATATAATATTTGAGAATTTGTATATCTGAAAATATCTTTATTTTACCATAACACTGTTAGACTGGCATTGATTTCTACATTGAAAGATTTCTTCATAATTTTGAAAGTGCTGCTCCACTGTCTTCTAGAGAAAAGTGTTACTGGTAAGATATCACATTTTGGTTCCTCATTTTTGCATGCATCTATCTTGCCTTCTTTGTTGTCTCTTGAATTTTATCTCTGTTATCTTGAAATTTCACTAGTACCTGTTAGATGGATTTACCTTTTTCTTTTTCTTTCTTTTTTTTTTTTTTTTTGCTGTTACTTGGTAGGTACTGGAAACTTTTATTTTTCAGTGCTGGGAAATGATCTTAAATTATTTTATTGATGATTCCCTGATGACTGTTTTATCCATTTTTCTTTTGAAGCTTCTGTGATTCAAATATTGTAGCTATTGGGATTGTTCTTATTTTCCATCTCTTTGTCTTTGTACTCTGGTTTCTGGATGATTTCCTTGACATTAGCTTCCATCATTACTATTGAATTTTTTATCTGTGCCATCATCCTTTTTATCATGTTCTTTTTTTGTCTCCCAAATGTCCCTGTGTATCTCTTACTACTTTGAGAATATTTGAGCTTTCTTCTCCATTTAAGGTAGTGACTACTCCTTAAATCTGTTAATTCCTGTATTCTCTAGAGTCCTTTTTACTTTTTGCTAGCTAGCCCCTGGTTACTGCAATCACCTGTTACAGTTAGTAATTCTTTATAGTAATCTATCCCCATTCAAACTACTATGATTCAGACCTGACTGCTACAGTCCCTTTGAGCCTGTACTTCAAGCCCAGGGACACTGTCTGTCGCCCCCCAGGATATTAGTGTGGTATGCAGTGCTCTTCTCCATATGCCTGACCATCTATCCGATTATTCTGGGGCTATGCTGACTGTTGTGTGCTCTGCTGTCCATCTCTAAACACTCATTTATTTTTTCCAAGAATACTAATTTACCCGTAGTTTTCAGAGTTCATAAAGTAGACTAGTACTCCTGCATACTGTTTCCACACTCCAGCAATAGCTTAACTCATCAGCATAGTCATCTCTCAGCATTGCACAGTGCTACCATTTCTAAAAAGCCTTCCCTGACCCTTCCTTCCTCTCTCTTGAAATTAGTTGTTTTTACTTCTTGCTTCCTTAGGGCACAAGCCATTCACAGGTCTGTCTCCTTGAATAAACAGTAAACCCATTATCTTTCTATCACCAGACCTAGCACATTGCCCTTTTGTCATATATTAAGAACTGAATAACCTTTGGGAAATTAATGAATGTGTTTAATTTTTTAGAAATCTAATTTACAGTTCCTTCCATAGAGAATTGAACTATGAATACAAAGCAACATGAAGTTGAGGTTTTAGGAGAGGGGAAAATGTTAAATGGTAGGCTTGATGCTCTCTGGACATGCAGCCTTACTTCCATGCTGTGTCTGAAATTTCACGTGCACTGCCCTGCCATTTCAAAGTAGCTGTCAGGCGAGCTTGAACTCTGAGTTCTTCACAACCCATAAGATCGGGACAAATGACAATTCAAATTTATAGTTGGAGTAAAATGACACTTTTAATTTAGGGAGAACAAATTATCAGTGTATTGCAGTATTCTGATGAATGTTGACATATAAGTCAACAGGTGTAATGGATATTCTGTAGCTCTCAAAAAAAAATTCAGAGTTTAGCATGTCATAGATTCCTTAGATTTACCAATTTAAAATTAGATAGTACTGACCTGAAATATACTTGAACAGGAATTTACCTTGACATGAAGACTGCTGCATCACACTACTATGACTATTGACTACTTGATTTTTTTGGGATGAAAGTAAGATATTAACAACAATAATAACAGAAAAGAATAAATCCAATTTTTGAAGCAAAGATTCTTGAATTTTCCAAATACTCTCTCAATGATCTTTTTTGAAATGCAGATATTTAAGTATATGTTAATTAGGACCCTATTTTGTTCAAACATTGTGCAGGTTGTTGGAGATATGAGGTTAAAAAAGTCTTAGCGTACGTACATTGCCTTGGGAATGACTCACTAAATGTACCGATATGTTTATTAAGCACACAAAATACTCTTAATACTTGCATTTGACTACTGCTTGTACTCACTTAAAAAACTGACATTTTTAAGCAACCCGTAAGATAGACAAGAATTATTATCTTTATTTTACAGTACAAAGATAACTGAGCAGTAGAGGTGGTTATCTATCAAAGGTCACACAGTCACTGTATCAGAAAACTGGTCTTTAATGGAGAGCTCTGTCTACTATTCTGGGATAAGTCCATAACTTTGAAAGAGTAAACTGTAAGAAGGTCAACATTGTCATTAACTGATCAATTCTTTCTCTTTTTTACATAGAGATTCATGCAAGGCTAGGCCACCAAAAAAAAAAAAATCAATGATTTTAGTGTTTATGGTATTAAACACTAAATACCATACTTTTCTAAGTGACCTTTAAACAAATCAATTCAAAGAACCATTCTGTTATTGACATTAGAGAATTGCCTACATAATTATTTTCAAAAAATAAAATTTCCCCTTAAATATTGAAAAAAGAATCAACAGCAAATTGCAGGTGAACACTGGATGATCTGGGCAAACCAGAAGGTAACAAATCTATCCATTAATTTATTGAGCAAGTATTTATTATGCTCTTCCTATATTCTATTCAATGAGAGGCATATATAAATAGAAAAATAACAATTTTCTGTGTGTTCTCTCTAACAATTATGAGTCAAATGCTGAGAGGAACCTAGAGATGGGACTAATCCACTTGTTTGAGAGAATCAGGGAAATCAAGAAATGATATTTGAGTTGAGTACTGTGGATGAATTGAGCAATTTAGAATAAGAGGAGGGAGGTCATTCCTAGGAGAGGGACCAGTGTGTGCAAAACTAAAAGTTATTAAAACATACAACACCTTATAGGAAAAGAGGAATTCAGCATGGCTTGAGAATAGGTTGTATAAGGAACTGAGGCTGGAAGGAGAGTTGGGGGTCATATCTGAAAGAGCCTTTTGGTTTTCAGTGTTTTTTTTATTATTATCTTGTATGCAGCAGTGAGCCATTGGAACCTGATAGATTGTGGCAGAGGTAATGGATAAAACTCAGCATCTAGGATGAATGTAGAGGAGATACCAAGTGCTAAAAGTGAGGAAGATAAAGGACCTGCAGAATTATTCCTGAATGTGGCATTCTCCTTTTGATGAAGGTTGGGGTATGAAGTGGGGAATAATTTCATATAATAATTTTATGGTTTCCTACCTGGCAGGCCCTTTTTTTCCCTTCAAATTGCCATTAGGACTTGAGCTTCTGGTTCCATTTCTTATCTTAGTGTTCTGCTTTCTTTCACATTATTCATAATTTGTTTGAAGATCCTGTTTACTATCATTTGGCTCTTTCTTATTAGTTATGATACTTTTGAGGAGGGAAGTCTCATCATAACATGCAAGAGAAAACCTCACCACATTGGAAATGTAGGATTATGTATAACACTGAAATACCACACACAAGTTTTGAGCCTTTTCCCATTGGTAAAAATTTTAAAGGTCTGGTGGTCTGGGGTATGCTGACACACCTTTTAAAAGATGGACAGACCCTGGCCGGTTGGCTCAGTGGTAGAGCATTGGCTCAGTGTGTGGATGTCCTGGGTTCAATTCCCAGTCAAGGCACATAGAAGCGGCCATCTGCTTCTCCATCTCCTCTACCCCTTCTCTTTCTCTCCTTTCTCTCTTCCCCTCCTGCAACTGTGGCTTGATTGATTTGTGTGCATTGGCCCCTGATGCTGAAGATGGCTCTGTGGAGCCTCCACCTCAGGTGTTAAAAATTGCTTGGTTGCGAGCATGGTTGCGAGCATCTGGGGTAGAGCACTGGCCCCAGATGGGGGTTGCTGGGTGGACCCCATTTGGGTTGCATGTGGGAGTCTATCTCTTTATCTCCCCTCCTCTAATTTGGAAGGAAGATGAAGGACAAGTGACTGCATCTTACCTCATGTAACACTAAAAAAGAGGCAAACACCCGTGGGTCTCTTTGGATTGTTGGAGGCAACATATATCTCATTGGGCCATTCTATTCCAACCTATTAACCAAATATCTCCAAAGCAGCCAGTTTTGAGTAGGGTCAGAGAAAGAGCAAGCTTTGTGTCAGGTCCAGGTTTCCATACAAGCTGCTCCACAGCTTAGGCCATATGACTGAACAACAGCTCTGATGGTTCTTGAAGTGGCAGACACAGACAGGGATGTGGTACAGAACCTTTGGCAGATCCCTACATGTGAATTATAGAAGAGAAATTGAACAATTCTGAAGCAAAGTTTTGCCTTATCTGCATAAAACTTTCCTTCATTTGAAAAGCAGCTTTTGGTTTGATGTTATACAAGCCACAAATACCTAACAGCTTGATCATGGGCCACTAAATTACCAAATCACAGACTTCTCTTCATGAACTAAATGTTTGGCATCAAGCCAAGATGTTGGGCCTATACAGTAGCGCTTTATCATCAACTGAAAGTGGTATGTAGAGATCAGGCTCAAGCAGGTCCTGAAAGCACAAATTAGTGTATGAGCAAGAGTCACAGATGCTCATGGTCCATATTTCTGCCCAGTTGTTTCCTCCATCTCAACGTGTGCCTATGGCCTAATGAAGAGGTCCCTATGACCAACTGACTAAGGAAGAACAGAACTTGGGGTATGGTTTATAGGTGGCTCTGCCCAATATGCTGCTACCACTCTAACATGGAAAGCTGCAGGACTACAACTCCACTCAGGGATAGCCTTAGAGGATGGTAGTCAGGGAAAGCCTTCCAATGGGAAGAACTTACAGCAATGTATGTGGTTGTTCATTTTTGCCTGGAAGAAGAGATGACCAGAGACACAGATCTACCGTGATCCAATGCAGTGCTGAGGGACTTGAACACAATCAGAAAATAGGTCACAAGACAGTCTGTGTAAGAGATATATAGATAGACCTCTCTGACTGTGTAGAATATGAAGTGACTTATGATCTATATTAATGCTCACCAGAAAGTAACATCAACAAAGGAAGATTTTAGTAATAAAAAAAAAGTTGCTTTTCTGTGGACATGTCACTATCATTCCCCAGCTACTGTCTTTCCCAGATGAACACAGAAAGTAACCATGGAAACAAGAATGAAGGTTTTGTATGATTTCAACAACACAAAGTTGATCTGGCCTTAGCTATTGCTGAATGTCCAATCTGTGAAGAGATAAAATCAAGTAGGATTCAAAGGGTAGAAATAGGAGTGAGTGGTCTTTTATCAGCACTTTTTGCTTTTTATCTCTGCAACTTCTTATTTCTGCTGGTTTAAAGGTCCTAGTTTCTAAGAAAGGAATATTTCCACTAGGGGACACAGGAATGGTTTTACTGAACTGGTTGCTGAGACCAACAACCAGCCACTGTGGGCTCCTTATGCCACCAAACCAACTGTCAGAATAGATGAAGAGAGAAGGACTGTTACTGGGAGAGTTACATAGAAGGCTTCAGTGATGTTGGTATTTATCTTTTAAGTTACCTTGGAGCGATGTGTAGTTATATTGTTCCATATGCTTTTTTTTTTTTTTTTTTTTTTTGTATTTTTCTGAAGTTGGAAACGGGGAGGCAGTCAGACAGACTCCCTCATGCGCCCGACCGGGATCCATCCGGCATGCCCATCAGGGGGCGATGCTCTGCCCATCTGGGGCATCGCTCTGTTGCAACCAGAGCCATTCTAGCGCCTGAGGCAGAGGCCACAGAGCCATCCTCAGCGCCCTGGCAAACTTTGCTCCAATGGAGCCTCGGCTGCAGGAGGGGAAGAGAGAGACAGAGAGGAAGGAGAGGGGGAGGGGTGGAGAAGCAGATGGGCACCTCTCCTTTGTGCCCTGGCCGGGAATCGAACCCAGGACTTCTGCACGCCAGGCCGACACTCGACCACTGAACCAACCAGCCAGGGCTTCCATATGCTTTTTGTATGTGATAAATATAAAGATAACTACCTAAACTATATAAAATAAAAATAATTTGTAAAGAAGATTCACCTAATATTTATAAAGAAATATTCTTCTAATATTTAAATTTTAAAACTTTACAAGTACAAAAGAGAAATAAAAAAGTCTGATAGAATTGGCGCTTAAAACATGTACCTATTTGGTGTGTAAGCATTGCGTCTGGGTAGGAGTCCCAAAGAGGGAGAGAGCAGCCATGCAGCCATCCCCATGCTCTGGTCCCTGCTGCGGTGGCTGTGGTCTGCTCGAGCAGCCAGACGTAAGCAAGGGGGTGCACAACATCCTCAGCAAAGGGGGACAAAGTTTGGTTTTGGAACACGGACTCACGTCAAGCATCCAGGACCAGTCTCTGACAAACCCAATGTATACGATTTCAAAACCACATATGACCAGATGTACAATAATCTCCTTAGGGAGCACAAAGCACACTACATACAGAATCACATTTTGTACATATTGGACAGAAATAAGCAAATCAAGCCCCAGTTAGAAAGTTCCCAGAATTGCAAAGACCTGTTAGACCTGATCCTCACCTGTGAAGGGAAAGTGTAGGACCAGGTGGTGTAAGATCTGAATTCCAGAGAGCAGGAGACTCGCCAATCAGTGCATATGATCAAAGTGAACACCCAGAACAATCACAAAGAAACCTGGGGTGTTCCTCTCTGTGCGCTCTGCCAGTGCATTCTGCGCACAGAGGACATAGAGAGCAAGATCAATGAACGACGCAGGAGTTCAAGGAGAGGGGCAGCCAGCCCTTCCTGCACACCGTCTGCTTCTACTGAGCGGCCAGATGGTGCCTCCTGAAGCCGCCTTCTTGTGCTTCCTCTTCTTGATACTTCTTCTTTCTTGACACTTGTTTTCACTCTGAGGGCTGCTTCCTGTGGATGGCAGCAACACCCATACGCTGTACATTCAAGATAAGAACGTAAACATAAGTGCAAGTCCACAGCAATCAAGTTTTGTATGACATTCTTATGAGTGATATTGATTATGAAATTTTTTCTTTAACCAAAAAGAAGATTAAATTAAACAATAATTCATAACTTAGAATAGGCTCATCTGGTATCTACTTTATTATAGCAATGTTTTTTTACAGCAGTGTATATAATCTTAAAAATTTTACACATTATTCAAATGCCTAATATGCAGAAAGATAAGCATAAATATTACTGTACTGTTTTCAAAGGAAACAGTATATGGCTATTAACAATATTTTCTAAAAAAGGTCTAACAACAAAGAAACGTACTCACAATACAGTATCAAGTGTGAAAAGTAGACCAGGATAAAAGCCGTATACAAATTATGATGCCTCTTATCAAATGTTTGCAGAAAATGCACCCAAAATTAATATTTGTATTTCTAGGCTGCAAATTATGAACAACATTTTCTCTTTGTGCATTTTGATATTTTCTAAGTCTTCACTGTGAATAGTATTACTTTCTTAATTATAGAAAGTTACAAAGGCAATATCATAGAAAAGAGTATAGTTTAATTTATATGTAAATATGTATAAATTATAAGTAAAGAAACATTACTGACATTTATTTGTTTAAAGTGATTTATTTAACATCACATTCATTTTAAGCATATGATATATTATACACTTTAAAAGCCTAACTTGCTTGGCTTTATATGTAATTAAACAAATTGAAAATGACCAGAAATGGCCCTTAGGTTTATTTCTACACTCTGCACATGTATTTATTCACCAAATGTTAGACCACTTATTATGTGTCAGGTAGTGTGCCAGGCATAAGACAGAAGAATTAAAATGGAATGGTCACTGTCTTCAAAGATCTCATAATTTGATGGGAAGACAATGGCTACACTATACCATTGCATAAGGGGTCATGTAAAAAATGCTGTGGACACATAAAGATAGGAGCCCCTCATGGCTTGATCAGGACATTCAGCCAAACAGTATTATGAAATTAGTAAAATGAGGTTAAAACCTGACTTTATGCTACTTTAAGAAATCTATGATGGAGTAACTTTTTTCTGGAGTAAGGAAGAAAGAGTGCAAGATCCTAAAAATTGGCCTTGGATTTGGGTTTATTTTGCTTATATGTTGTCCTAGGAGTTTATAGTTACAGTGTATTTCAGACAGACTTGCAGAACAAAGGGAGTCAAGATGTTCAGATTTGTGAGTTCATCAAATATTTCCAGAAATATAGAACCCATTAGCTGTCCAATATCAATGACCATATCTATATCTATAGCTATATAATATAGATATGACTATATCTATAGATTATAATATAGATATAGATATATAAACCAACACTGAGGAAAATTAAAAGTTTTTTTTCTCATTTTAGATGGGAACGACATACATTTATTTAAAATGCTTTAACTGGAGAGAAATAGAAAAGAGCTCAGTTAAGGGAAAAAGGTAATTTTGTTGTAAAATTTAGCGGCTAGGAATTATTTTATGATGATGCTAAAAGAAAGGATAAATGTGATTGATGAGAAATTAACAAATATTGTTCGAGTTCGAATGAAATGTGACTAGAAAGCGTTAAGAGCCAGGAAGATCAATTATACTTCAACTGCAAGTGAAATGCGACTGGGGAGCGACGCACAAAATTAAAGCCAGGGCTCAAGCAAGACAATTTCAGAGGATTTGGCAAAGGAGTTAGTATCACATATGGATATTGCATATCCAGGGTATCAGCTCATTCCTCAAATGACACCCTAGTCATTTGGTGGAAATAGAAAGTTAATTACTATATCACTCTGTTATTTGGAACCATTATAATCCCATCACAATTTTTCTATATAGAAGATTGAATAGACTTTTTAAAAAACAGTTTCATTGAAATTTAAGATTTTCTAGGAAATGCAGGTATCTGTTTAGAGACTTTCTTCTTCTCTATTAGTTGTCTCAGTTGTTATTATCATATTTATTTAACAAAGTAAGATTTGCCTTTCCATCTTGATTTATGATTGCTAGTTATTATCAAAATGAGGCAATTTTGAGCATGAATAGGTGAAGGAAAGGAGTCATGTAAATTTCTTGATCAGAGAGCCTCTCAAAGGACTGAAATGGATTTAGATTGGGAGATGCCAGACTACTTTAAATTTAATTAACTTGCCATGGAAATGTTGAAAAACAATTACTAGATCTTTAAAATTTCAAGGCTCAAGATTAAAGGTTTAAAAGAAATTCATTTTCTTTGTTACACAAAATTAATCCTTCTTTAATGTGCTTTGTTCTTATAATTTTGTGATTTACCCATGTGCATTTGAACTTACCATATTTGTTTCTGTGTTATTTTATTTTATTTTATTGCAATCTCCTTTGTGGGGAGAGATCACTGCAAATCTTTAATTGTGCCAAATGTCTCTGACTATTGAATAAATATTAGTTGCTTGAGTTATTAGGATCTATTTTCATGATTGCCACCTTTCTATAAATAACAAATATTAAAACTTTTAAAAAATGTTTACTTTATTTATCTTAGAGAGGAAGGGAGAGCTAGAGAGGGAGAGGCAGAGAGAGACAGGAATATCAATCTGTTCCTGTATGTGCCTTGACCAGAGAGCTAACTGGCCACCTCTGCATTTCGGGATGATGCTCTAACCAACTGAGCTATCTGGCCAGGGCATTGAATTTTTATTCTACCTTTCTATCTACATGGGCAGGAGTAGTCTGATGTGGGCTGGGAAGTGGGTGTAGGTGTGGACTATGACATAGCTCTATTTTAAAAATGTTTATGCTCTTCTTTTACATATATATCATACATATATGTGAACATATATGTGTGTACATAAGCAAACATACAAATATAAAATATTAGGCATACATATATGAACTATACATATATAATTTTTTTGAGTTTAGGGATTGTCTTTTACCACTGTGAACCATTCAACGTATGGGTCATTGTTCATACATGGGAGTTGTTCAAAAAATATTTGTGCCTCTTAAATAGATGAAGTACTCTGCAGTTTATTTACTCTCATCTCCATGGAACTGATATTACAGTCAACATCCTAATAATGAAAGTTTAAGTCCTATAATCATCCAGGTCATCCTTGAGCCTAATGAGCATCCTTGAGCCAGAATCCAGTGATGTTCTTCACCAAGCTGAACTTATTGTAACTGCAGAACCAGCTCAAACTGGTCCTATCTTGTTAAACCTTGGATACACTACTTATGAGTAACATTTATGAAATGCCACTGAGGAATAACTCTTGTGGACCCTTGACTGATACCCCTTAAAACCTTTCACTGAACCCTGGATTGGGGAAATGGATTTGAGACTTGCCTCATGTCTTCCTGCCAGTCAACTCACAAATAAAGCTTTCTTTTCTCAAAAGTTGGTACCATAGTATCAGTCTCTATGTATGTGGGGCAGCAGACCCTTGGTAGATAACATTAGCAGTCATGCCAGTAGTCTTCTCTTTACTTTCTCTGATTTGCCATGAAAAAGAGAAGAAGTAAATAAGAAAAAAGTAAGAGAGGAATAAGATGTCATTACTGTTTAATAATCCACCCAGTTGTTGTCTTGTGGCTTTCATTCAAATTAGAATGATTCAGAATGATTCCAAAAGCCAAAAGATAGTTTTATTCCACAACATATTATTAAATAAGCAGATTCTGAATCAAGAGCCACTCTTAATGTTTTTAATATGTCTTTCAAAGACATTGAAGATAGGGGTAGTGTTACTGGCTGAAGGCAATAGACACACAGATATATTATATAACCAGCTGTCTTTTCTAACCTGCATTCCTGGAAGGGTAGCTACTTTCATTGTGTCTTTGTGTCTATTTGTAGAAGGTGCAATTCCTTTGTTCTGCCTGTGATAAAGGAACTGATGACCATATTAATACACACACACACACACACATCTTTAAGTAGAGATTAGAATATAGCTCCATAAAGTCAGGGATTTTTGTTTTGTCCTCATGTATTTTAAGGCTTAAAACAATACTAAACAAACAGCAATCACAAAGAAAATAGTTATATGAATGATTATAACTAGGGCCATTATTCTTGGAATGTGCTGTCTTTGACTATGAAAGTTGTGTTTTGTCTTATAAGTTCATAATCATCTACGGAGTATTGATTAATACTAAGTAATATGAAGAGATATAAATTATAGACTAGACTTAGAAACAAGGATAGAGAAACACTTCCATCATGAATGTTTTCTTTTAGTTTTTGCTATTTCAAATAGGTTCATTATGTATATTGCTGTTTGATTTTGATTCCACTGCATAATATAATTTAGAAATGAAACAAAGCTTTGGTGAAGATTATTTTGAACAAATTTAATAAAATATTTAATAATATTATTTGAAAATATATTTCATAAATATGTTATGTTATTAGCCTTGAAAGAAATATTAATAGTATTATTCTTTTTTTTTTAGTGAGATAGAGACAAAAAGAGAGACAGACAGGAATGGAGAGAGATGAGAAGCATCAACTCATAGTTGTATCACTTTAGTTGTTCATTGATTGCTTCTTATATGTACCTTGATGGAATGGGGCAGGGTGTAGTTCCAGCCAGCCAAGCCAGTGACCCCTTGCTCAAACCAATGACCTTGTGTTCAAGCCAGCGACCATGGGATCATGTCTATGATCCCATGCTCAAGCCAGGGACACCATGCTCAAGTGGGAGAGTCTGTGCTCAAGCAGGTGACCTTGGGGTTTTGAACCTGGGTCCTCAGTATCCTGGGTTGATGTTCTATCCACTGTGCCACCACCAGTCAAAGTAATGGTATTCTTTATTGCAGACAGCAAATGATAAGATTGGTATGCTAAAATAATTCTATTGAAGAACTTAGACATTCTTTATAGTAATATCCAATTATTTTTAGATATGAGAACTTTTGTTTTAATAATGACATGGATAATAAACTAATATGACACATATTAAAGATAAAACCCATAATTCATATTACATAATGCAGTTATTCAAAAATAATTTTCTGAAATACCTAACATTTTTCTTTGCTTACCAGCTTATTCCATTAGATATTTGCTGTTATTATTTTAGGATTCTATCTTAGCACCACACCCTTCCCCAACCTTTACTTAAAAAAATACACATATATTTACTCACACAAATGCATTCTGTAGTTATAATCCTACTGTGTCTTTTCAGTTTTCTTCTGAGCACAAATATCAATTCTAATGGACACCATTCATCATAATAATGAATAACAATAACTAATTCTGGATTAGTTTATTTACTTTCATAGACTTAAATTTAAATTATTTTTCTCAACTTTAGAGGTAAACAGTTCCTTAAGTTCCTCTGAAACCAGTGAGAAAAAAGCAGAAAGGCCAAGCGTTGGGCTTATCAGATTTTCACTTGGATGCGGGACCTAGATGTCTTTGCAATACGGGGATTCTAACTTGAGAAGATGTAGAGGAATGAGGAAAGGTCTCAGCTATTATTTTTCTTCTGGTGTAATATACCCTGTCCCCTTGTTTGAAATGTGTGAATGCATTGAATCTAATATTGGAAGGAGTGCCAGCTAAACTGAAACCTTTCTTAGCTCTTCCATAGTCAACTGAATGTCTTTTGTTAGAGGATTAAAGTTTGTGAAATGAAAGAAGAGATGGCAGTCCTGCTGGAATAGATAAAAAAAAAAACACACTGTTATCCCCATTCTTGTCCCTGTCAGACAATAGATTAAATTTATGCCTTGAACTATCTGTGCTACTTTTACTTGTCTACCTGAGATGATGAGATGAGCTTTTGACTGATGAGTATATAACACTCATTTGAAGATACAGTGCAGGGCCCAGCATTGGATTTGGAAGAGGTGGAGATTAATGATTTAAGTGGAATTCTTTGTAAGTCTGGTGTATGACAAACCACTTAGCATACCAAGTGTGGACAAGGCCTGCCGGGGGTGAGGATGACGAAGATGCAGAGGCCCGACTCCGGGGACCAGGTTCAGTGACGCAGATCCACTTTATTAAGGAAACAGCTTATATACATGGGTTCAGCCAATAGAGTGTTACAGCGTATCCTTCATAGCCAATGGCTGAAAAGATCAGGGAGCTGTGTGATTGGCGCTGAGTCACTTCCTTATAGTGAGTGGGTGAGCTCCCTCCTGGGTGTGCCTAGGAGGGTTTCAGGTGCTGGAGTGTTCTCACAGCATTGCATCAGCCACAGCTGCTAGGAATGCGCTCTGCGCTCCACCCACACCAAGTATATACAGAACTAAGTCTGAGTGGATCTAATCTTAGCTATAAAATCTTATATGGTTGTGAGTGGGGCAAATGGTTATTTAAAATACAGGTTCACTATAAGTATAAAAGAAGGTCTAATGAAAATATTTACATTCCAATCAGAAAGAAAATATATTAAGAATGAGAAGAATGTAAGAATGGTTACATATATAAGATTTTAGGGAAGTGCCTGACCAGGTGGTGGCACAGTGGATAGAACTTCAACCTGAGGGCCCAGTTTTAAAACCCTGAGGTCACCAGCTTGAGCATGGTGTCAGCGGCTTGAGTGTGAGGTCACTAGCTTGAGCGAGGGATCAGAGACATGACCCCATGGTCGCTGGCTTGAGCCCAAGATTGCTGGCTTGAGCAAGGGATCATTGGCTCAGCTGGAGCCCCCTAGTCATGGCACACATGAGAAAGTAATCAATGAATAACTAAAAGTGCTGCAACTATGAGTTGATGCTTCTCATCTCTCTCCCTTCCTGTCTGTCTCTGTCTCTGCTTCTCTCTCACACACAAAAAAGAAAATATGTTTTAGAGCAGTATCTCCACCTTATTGTTATATATTTCCCCAAATAAGTATCATTTTTCTTATCTCATGGGAACTTCAAAAAGTATGTTAATTAAAATTTACATCTACAAATCAGAGGTTAAATATGCCAGTTCAGAAGTGAAATATCATGTGAAAATTATAATAAATCTGAGATTAACCACATATAAAATTCTAACTAGGTGTTCTATTTTTGCATAAAATAATTCAATAAATAAATAGCATACGGCAAGCTAAAGACCTGTGATATGCTGATTAACAATCTTTTTAAAATTTTTCTCCATTCCATATTTTGATGAAAGATACAAAAATATTAAGTAGAAACGTCTTCTATCTCAGATATTACTAACTTTTATACCATGGAGATTTAAATACAGTTTTTACAATAAATAGACCCAAAGGAATGCTAAATATTATTTAGTGTTCATTCACAGTCAGAGAAGTAACTTGAGTTTCTTAGGAAAGGATTTTAAAATGGAAGGTTGAGACTTAAGTAGGAAGTGTCTGATGAACTTACTGTTGTTCCAAAATATCAAATTTATTATATGCCTTATTTACAAAGTATTATGATCAAGGGAGGAGTATTTATCCAATACAGTGAGGTAGAATATACAAAGAGTGGCATATGGTCTACTGAATAATTGAACACCTTTCAACTTCACTTGGCTTTTGTTGAACGGACCTATGTGGACTACCTTTATCTGCCGCTTTTCTTCACAAAAAACTAGAAGCCTAATAGCTGACTCAGTTAGTTGTTGGGTTGAAGCTGAAAGGACCGCCCATAGATTTAATTCTCTCCCTCTCTCACAGCTGAAGAAAATTAGGTCTATAGAAGTGAAATTAAATTATTAAGTATGCATTACAAGTTAATGAAAGAGCAATAGTTAAAAACCAGTTTCTTAACTCCCAGATCTGTGTTCTCTCCACGCTACTATCCTGCTTTTCCCAAGCAATTTATTATAAGATGTTAAAATTGGTCTGACCTGTGGTGGCGCAGTGGATAAAGCGTCCACCTGGAATGCTGAGGTCGCCGGTTCAAAACCCTGGGCTTGCCTGGTCAAGGCACATATGGGAGTTGATGCTTCCTGCTTCTCCCCCCTTTCTCTCTCTCTCTCTTTCCCTCCTCTAAAATGAACAAATAAAAAAAATTTAAAAAAAATTGGACAAAAAAAATTGTCCTTGAATTATCCAGAACAGTAATTTCTAATGTCTTTAGAACTACTACTCTCTTGTTATGTTAATCATGCTGAGGCCTTGCAAAATATATATGTAACCTGATTCTCTCTCCCTCTTTGTTTTTCTTTTCTTTGTTTAAAGATGGACAAACTCTGAAATTAATTTGGTTTTGAGAACTTTGAATTGCATCCAATGAAAGGTAAACTTCCTTTCGGTAGAGATCACATTTTGTCACCTGGTATAATAAATGTTCTCTGAACTAAATTAAGCTTCATCAAATTTATGTAATTGAAAAAGGCTTAGTGAAATCATGCTGTGAAATCACACACTCAGATATTGTTTCAATTTTCCCTTTATTGTGGGTGGACACTGTCTAAATGAAAATAAACTCATATATTGAACCAAGGATGGCAGTGCCAAACAGGAACTTACTTATGGTCCTGTCCTGGTTAGGGTTTTCATTATTTGTGTTGTCACTGTTAAACGCAGTTTTGATACTGTCATATGTTTCCCTCATTTTAATATAGCTATACTTTTTATAATTTATTTCTGGCCATCCTCTCAGCAGACTGATAATTCACTGTTTTGAATTACTTTACATCATCTATGTTTTGATTCATCTTTTTGTATCTTCCTATAGTCCTTTGTCTTTGGAGATTGTAACTTCAAAAAAGCTAAAATAAATGAAGAGATATACAGGCTGAGTGCTAGAAACCTGCTGAGTCTTAGAAACCTGGATAAAAATGGTTATATTTTCTTTTTGGTATTTAATAAGTATTATAGTCTCTTATTGAGGAAGTCCATCCCCTAAACTTTCTCCTTCTTGACCTCTTCTTTTTTTTTTTCCTGTATTTTTTCGAAGCCGGAAACGGGGAGAGGCAGTCAGACAGACTCCCGCATGCGCCCGACCAGGATCCACCCGGCACGCCCACCAGGGGGCGACGCTCTGCCCACCAGGGGGCGATGCTCTGCCCCTCTGGGGCGTCGCTCTGTTGCGACCAGAGCCACTCTAGCACCTGGGGCAGAGGCTGAGGAGCCATCCCCAGCGCCCCAGCCATCTTTGCTTCAGTGGAGCCTCGGCTGCGGGAGGGGAGGAGAGAGACAGAGAGGAAGGAGAGGGGAGGGGTGGAGAAGCAGATGGGCGCTTCTCCTGTGTGCCCTGGCTGGGAATCGAACCTGGGACTTCTGCATGCCAGGCCGATGCTCTACCACTGAGCCAACCAGCCAGGGACCCCTTCTTTATTCAGTATGTGTGCATGCTACGTACGGTTGATGATGTAGCAGATGAAAGAACATCTACTTGGAACAATCCATCAGATGGGCCTTGGACAGAATTTGGGGAGCTAAGAATCTCAGGAACACAGGAAACAGCCCTCAGAACTCCCAGTCTCAATGCTGGCCACAGCTCTTTCCAGCAGTTGCCACACTGGGGCCACAGAAACATGTAAGCCTTTGTTAAAACAAATCTCTCTATGCCTCCACCTGAGTAGGGTAGTGGGAGGGGACAGTGACTTCACTCCGGATTTTATTGTTTGCAGATAAAGCTGTACCAAGCAACTGCTTTATTCAGACAAACAAAGCAAAATAAATAAATGATAAGTGTTTATCTTTTTTACTCTTTTTTTTTTTTTTTGGAAAGCACACATTTTGTTTCCTAGTTACATTTGTTTAAAAGATATCTGTTCATACATTGCTTTGTTTCCTGGTATTATTTCTTGTTAAGCCTTTTTTTTTTTTTTTTTTCTGTGAGAGAGTGAGACAGACAGGAGGGAGAGAGATGTGAAGTATCAACTCGTATTTGTGACACTCTTAAGTTGTTCATTGATTACTTCTCATATGTCCCTTGACCAGGGGGCTCCAGCCAAGCCATGACCCTTTGCTCAAGCCAGCAACTTTTGGGCTCAAGCCAGCGACTATGAGGTCATACCTATGATCGTACACTCAAGCTGGTGACCCCATGCCTCAAGCAGATGAGCCTACATTCAAGCCAGTGACCTTGGGTTTTCAAACCTGGGTCCTCAGCATCCCAGGTTGATGCTTTATGTGGTGCACCACCACCTGGTCAGGCTATTTCTTGTTAAGTCTTTATGAAAACATTGTAAATTTTAATGCTTTGTCTATGCTTGCTGAATGAATGAATAAAAGAACAGAAAGATGCCATGTGGATTTGAAACATTTCTGAGAAATAAATTGTCTAGTCCTGTCCCCTAATACTATTAAGTGAGAAAATGGAAATATGGAGAGGCTGCATAACTTCTAATTAGCAGCAGAAGGAGGTTAGGGTCCATTTATTTTGGTTCCCCCTATAATGTTTTCCACTGGAAAAATACGACTATTTCTAAATCAATAAACTTTTTAAAACTCTTGACTCCAGGACTGAGGAGGTTTACTGTAGTGCTTGAACCTTTATGACCAAAGAATATTTCTTAGAGTAAGACTTATGCAATAATCCTATAACATATAACAATGTGCAATAACTCATATAATAATAACAACCTTATAACATGTATATAAGGATTTATGAAACGAATATTTATTTCTGTAATGTATATAATAATAAAGTCCTGGCAAGAACCAAAATGTTTCTGTGTGAAGAGTGATGAAATAAATGTTAATATTTTTATTCTATAAAATATTATGCAACAGTTAAAGAGAATGTGTCAGACCTGTGTTAGATCATAGCAACCTAATTCTAAGGTAAGACATTGTACAATAAAAAATGAAAGCTGTAAAGTATCTTAGAATGTAAACACATATATAGTAGTTCTGGATCCATATGACATTTATGTAAAAGACATTAACAAAAGATGGGGAATAGATATGTTAACATGTAATAGAGATAGTTACCTATGGTTATGGCAAGACTAAAAATTGAAAGTGGCTTTCAGAGGTGGATTGATTTCATCTCCATGTTTTAAATCTATAAAAAATAGAATGCATTCGTGAATTATTTGTGTAATATAAAAAAAGTTTCTTAAATGCACATTATCCAGGCATTGCGGGAAGCATTTCACTGTCCATAGTCCAGCCATCAGCATACTGAGGATATATCTTCAATGAAAAAGGCTGGATTTTGAAGATAACAGCGCTCTTCAACACTTGGAAGTGGCGCAAAAGAATGCTTTGTGCACCTTTTAGCAGGCATGGGGGTTAGCAAGACCTCAGCATTTGGCAGGGGCTAAGAGAGCACTTGCTATCTGGGCTCTAAGCTAGAAGAGATGTCTCTATGGTCAGGTAAAGAGAGCGGTTCCTCTCTAACCCACGTGGTGGGGCTGCGCATGAGCAATAGCTGCAGCATAGGAAAGATGGAGAGGAAGAATAAAGGAAAAAAGATCCCTTAGGTTCCAGAAAATCTGAAAAAAAGAGGAAGGTGTTGCCTCAAAGACACTAGGCAAAGCAGACAGTTTTGGAAAAGAAGGAGCAGAGAAAAGGAAAATATCTCAGGTTTAAGCGACTAGAATGGTTTCCTACACAATGTCTGGCTGCAACAACCACAGACGACTAGAAGTGAAACCTCATGGTTTGGAAGTAACAGATGGACATTCCTTTGCCTTTGTTGTAGCATCCAAAGGGTTAATGATGTGAGTTTAATGGTACAAGACTTTGCAGTCTTGCAATGAAGATATTCAGTGATTCAGTGGTATCTTTGTCAAAGCGATCCACCCCTCCTGGGCTTCCCCACCATAATAAATGCTGCGTATAGTGGAGCTTTGTGTGATCCAGGAATTTCCAAATCTGAAGTCTGTCCAGGAACTCATCTTGAAATGTTGACAAGCCAAAGTCAAGAATAAGATTATTTCTTTGACAGACAACACGGTAATTGAGGAGCACCTGGGGAAGTTTTAGTGTCATTGGCTTGGAAGACCTTTCATGAACTGTTCTTCTAAGGGAAGAACTTCCACGTGATCTCAGGGTTCTTGTGCTCTTTTCATCTCTCAGTGGCCCACTAGCTACCAAGAATACAGTAGGCTTTCTCAAGGAGGTGGGCTCACCTGGCTATGGGGGCCACACATATATCAGCTAATCTGCCTGCTGAACTAAACCCAGAATATTTGAATGCACATGCATTGGAAGCATGTGTTTTTGTTTTTTGAAATTATCCAGTATCTTCAAAGATGATTTTCTGCTATATCTTCAGAAACCAGAGGGGAAGAGTCAGGGAAAAGATGGTGATTTTTTCTGGCAAGCACTTCCCATCATAGCCCAGTTCCAACGGAAAAGTCCAGTATGTTTTCCATATGGGCCACTGCTGTCACTTCTGAAATCAGCAAAGGATGCATGCCATGGAGGAGGGGTCCTACTTGGTCACATATTCTATCCAGTTTTAATATTGATGAATGGAGAAAGTGAGGCAGACTCCCCCATGCACCTGGACAGGGATCCACCCAGTAACCCCATCTGGGGCCAGCCCTCCAATGCTGGGCTATTTTTAGAACCTGAGACTGATATGCCCCAACAGAGTTATCCTCAGCGTGGGGCCAAGCTTGAACCAATAAAGCCACTGTCTGTAGAGGGAAAGAAGGAGATAAAGGAGAGGGGGAGAGAGGAGAAGCATATGGTCACTTCACCTGTGTGCCCTGACCAGGAATTGAACCTGGGACATCCATATGGTGGGCTGATGCTGTATCCACTGAGCCACCAACCAGGACCAAGAAACCAATTCTTTTCAAGTCCAGGTAAGTGATCCTAAAATATTCACTATATGATATTCTCTGAAAAAAAAAGCGCATAAATTTCAAGCCTTGACTATTTTAAATTCTTTTATCTTTCTTAATCATGTATGATTTGACATCAGTGGAAATCAGAAGAAATGAGTAAAGAGATCAGAAAATGGGGATAATTACGCATATACTTAGGGGGAAACAGTGAAATATACAAACATGCTAAATTATTGTTAAGGACCAGTGGTAGCTGATTAAAATATTTATCTCTCTAAACTCTGAGCAAATATGATGTCATCTTAAAGTGAAACCTTATTTAGGAAGAAGAACTTCATGAATTCTATTTTACATGGAATATGATTCACAGTGAAACTTTGTGAGGTTTATTTATGGGAAGTTATGTAGCGTGGAGGTTAAGATCACAGGCTTAGTGCTCAGATATATCTAAGTTTTGACACCTGATTTCATATTTAAAGATTGTAAGATCTTGGGTAAGATAATTAACCTGTGTCTCCGTTTACTCATTTGTTAAAAGAAATAATACAGCATACCTCACAGATTGTTTTAAGCAGGTAATAAGTAAGGTAATGAAAAATGAAAAGCACTTGCTTAGTTGTGCTCAGTAAACTAGAGAAGGATATTTTCACCCTCTGGTGGGAGTTTATAAACATAGGCAACAATAAAATGATAGCCTTTTATTAGGTGTTCTAAAAAACAAAGTGTAGATTATTTAGTTCTTTAGTTAATCTGGTGAATGTAGACAGAAAAAATAATATAACAGTTTAACCACATAATGAGTTTTTCAGATTTTAGGTCAAAGCAGAACAATCAGACATTTTTCTTGGTTTAGCCGGACGAAGAAGAAAGGGAGAGTCCGAACACGGCCAGGGAGAGGATTGGAGATAAAGGTGCTAGCTGGGAGATGGTTTGTGTTCAGTGTTCTGTCCACAGGGCTGCCTAAGCAAGGATCTCCCCGTACGGTTTACACACCTCTCCAAGTTATCTCTAAGGAAGGAAATTCCACATGCTTTGGGTTCTCCTTGTTAAATATTTGGATAGTTAGCAAGGTTTCTCTTTCATCTAACTCCTATTTCTCAACACATGCATAACTCACCCTCCTTCTCAACATGCATTCACATGTTGCCCACATGCATTTCCTCTGACTAGCTGAAGAGCTACTGGAAATGATTACTTTTCATTATTATTAATTTTGCATAGATAGATTGATTTCCACTACTTCCTTTATTAGGAATGAAAAACATCATTCACTCCCCTTTGTAAAATAACTCCCATAGATTTGAACTTAAAGTCAATTATAAATTTGGTAGTTGAAATCCAAGTTAAAAACTCAGTATTATATTCCTGGTCTTAAAACAAACATTGACACAAAAAAAGTTAATGCAAGCGTGCATGAAAACTATTGGTTCTCAAAGTGTCTTCATCTGGGGAAGGAGTGAATATTTGTATGGGCAAAAGGACTTTATTTCCAGAATACAGTTGTTCCACGGCTACCTCACCAGAAGGTTTCCACCAGTTAGAACTTAATCAAACATCAAGTCAAAGGTTTTTTATTTCTTAATTTCTAACAATTAAACTCTGCGTTTTTTTTTTACCAGTTTCATTTACTCAGGATTTAGCCAATGTGATTAGAATTTTTCTTTTATTTAGACTCTATTAAATAGTTAACATGACACTGAACCAAACTCCAGCATCTTTCATTTACTAGAGAAATATAACCCTTCAGATAAAAGTCTGGATCAAAAAAATTGATCATCTATATAGGTTTTATTTGTTAATTTTTTTATTTTATTTTTTTCATCTATATAGGTTTTAAAAAGAAAAATGAACTATGTGGTTATTACTATCCTCAAGCAGATTCTATATATGAAACTGCAAATGCTAATGTGCTATATAGTTAGTTTTGCTTCCCTTTTTTGCCTTACTTTCCAGGAAGTGATGAACTGAATTTAATGTTTAATATCAGTAAACAGGTTATGTGGTTGATAGATTTCATTCCTTTTACACATGGTTATTACAAATCTAATTTAACAGTCTTATTTTATATAGTGGTCTTTTGTAATAGTAAAATCCTTTTGGAAGCTGGCAGGGGTATAAGTTACATATGAGGATACATAATGAGTTCTATAATATTTTCGTTGCAAATTATTCCCCTTAAGTGCAACAGGCGTTGGTATTAAACAGGAGGAGAGCAAATAACTCCTAACATTTCTCTTGATCTAAATTTATTATTATGATTGGGATTTTAAACAATTGTATCTAACTTTTCTATTAGAACAATGAAAATTGGTTTTATTTTAAATTAGTAATTTGGATAACACTGGGGAACAATTTTTTTTTCATTTTCTGTTGCATGAGGTTTTAGAACAGTATCTATATATTTCTGCATCGCTGATTCCAAATCTGAAATCTGTTTTTCAGTATATGCTCTAGTATTTATGCAATTTTAATTTCTTTTTGTTACAGTTAATGACATGCATTGGTTTTTAAATTGGAGTTAAAGGGCAACAATTCCTGGATTGAACATAACCACAAGGCAATTAATGTTTTACAAACATCACTTTTACATAATTGTAGTTGTTTTTAAATGTAAAAAATTATTATCTGATAAAAACACCCTCTTATTTGTCTTAAGATTGAATCATGGCTTCTTCGAGTAGGCGTAAATGTAATAATAGTCCTGACACCTTCTGTTATATATGTGGCTGTTACACACTTTGATGTCAAAGGCACAATATTTCATCATTTGTGACACGTGCATATATTGCCTATTGTAAAGTTCCCCATGGCAATCAAGACAAGAATTGGGCTCCTCATATTGTGTGTCATAATTGTGAGGAAATGCTTCATGACTGGACAAAAGGAAAACGCAAAGGAAGGCCTTTTGGTAATCCCGTGGTTTGACGTAAACCTAAGGACCACAGCAGTGACTGTTATTTCTGTCTGATCCATACAAAGGGCATCGGCAAGAAATAACGGCATATGATCGCATATCCTAATATTCTTTCAGCAACACAACCTATCTCACACTCTGAGACACTCCTGGTTCCAATTTTCAATGGTTTTATTTCTTCTAAGGACAAAGAAAGTGAACATGGTGATCAAGTGTATTTTGATAAGATGCACGAGAAAATGGTTGTAGAATCTGAAGGGTCTTCTTCTGATGCTAAGCAGTCATTGACCCCTCAGCAGTTTAGCCAACCCAAATTGAATGACTTAGTAAGAGATTTGGGCCTATCAAAGAGAGCAGCTGAGTTATTAGCCTCCAAGCTTCAAGAAAAGAATGTACTTCACCAGCCAGCTAAATTATCCCATTTCAGGAAGCGTGAACATGTTTGTGGACTTTTTTTTCCGAAGACAAACACTTTGTTTACTGTCATGATATCAGTAGTCTTCTCAGCCAGCTAAGTGTTACCACTTACAGTCCAACAGAATGGCGGCTATTTCTTGACAGCTCTAAATGGAGTCTGAAATGTGTTTTCCTACACAACGGTAATGTTTATGCAGTGGTTATAATTGGTTATTCAACTCATCTGCAAGAAGATTATAATGACATAAAAGTTGTCCTCAACTATCTGAAGTATGAGGAGCCTAACTGGATCATTTGTGTGGATCTTAAAGTGGTCAATTTTCTGCTAGGACAACAGAGAGGTTTCACAAAGTATCCTTGCTTTCTGTGTTTGTGGGACAGCCAAGCTCGGGAGAAACACTGGACACAGAAGGAGTGGCCAAAACGTGAAGCTCTGGAAGTAGGGATGCAAAATATTGTGAATTAATCAAGACAGGATCAGTTTTCCCCCACTTCACATCAAACTTGGCTTAATGAAGCAGTTTGTTCAGGTTTGAATAGAGAAAGTGAACGCTTTCAACATATTATTTCTGCTTTTCTTTCCTTGTCTTTTGAGAAGATAAAAGCAGGTGTATTCGATGGACCTCAAATTCAAACCTCATATGTGACAAAGAATTTGCCAAGAAGATGAATAAGGAGGAGAAAGCAGCATGGCAGTCTTTTGTGGCAGTTACAGAGAATTTCGTTGGCAACAAAAAAGCAGAAAACTATGACCTTCTGGTTCAAAGGATGCTGTTGGCTTTCCGCAACATTGTATGTAACATGAGCGTTAAGATTCACTCCCTGAACAGTCACCTTGATAAGTTTTCCAAAAATCTTGGAGCTGTTAGTGATGAGCAGACTACTGCTGGAGCATCAAATGAGACTGTCCTCAACAAGTACACAAACGCAAGAGCTACAAATGCAAATTTTTGCCTGAATAGAATTTAAATAAGTTTTGAGCAAATTTTTATGATTAAAATAAGTGTTTTAATAAGTTCTATTTTGAAATTGTAGACAAATTCTGACATAATCATATCTTTTAGTGTATTAGTGTATTGACTGCATTATATAAATTATTATATTTTCACAAGTTGATATCCAAGAAGACATTCTATTTCATTAAGTTAAACTAAATGTTGAAAATTTTACAATAAGATAAAAACCTAAAATCTTGAATTGCAGAAAAACTGTAGTTTACAGAGAAAAACTAATGTCAGATTTGAGATCAGCACACTTGAATTAGGTAAGAACAAGTGCTTTTGTGGATGCAACAAAAATTTTGTTCCCCAGTGTAAATTATGGAATACTCTAATCATTGACAGGATCATGAAGGAGTTACATTTTTAATATTGTATAGTCATATATAGTGTCTGATACTTCAGGATCAAGAAATCTGGACATGTTGTCAGGGAAAAAGTTGCATTTGTTATCACAGAATTCAGATTCACTTTAACACTAGGATTATTATACAGTGACGAGAGGCCTCGCCTTTCTTAGAATGAGGAAACAGTTTAGAGCAAAATATTGAGTTTAACCACTGACTTAAGAATGCAAAGTGATGTACCATAGACTATTTTCAAACTTTAATGTGTATATAAAACTTGGGACCCTTGTTAAATGCATATAGGGTGGGGCCTGAGATCTTACATTTCTAACCAGCTCCCTGATAGTGTGAATTCTACTGGTCTGGGGGTCTTATATAATGATGTACATAACTGGTATTTAGAGTCAGGCAAAATTACTATTTTTTTTTTATTTAAAAAAGTTTGGTGGTCACTTTTCCTCATCAACTTTCACAAACTAAAAGTATTGACGATAAAGGTATGTGGTACCAAGCTAAACTTTTCAGTCATAAATTGCCCCTATGCTGAGAGAACTTGCTTACTGGGGTGAAACGAAATCTTCTAACACATCAGACCAACTCTGTCTACAGATTTATGCACAAGGGTTTTCAGGTAAAGATGAAACCCTTTCACGAACTGGTGCTACTTAATTTTCTCTATTTGGATGCCCCAGATGTCTTGATATGAGCCAGAAGACAGGATGAGAAAAGAGTTGGATGCAGCAAGTTTATATGTTTTTTCTTTTAAAATACAACAGAAATTTGCATTAGCTGTTTATATATAACTATCATAAAGATGTTTTGTGGAGAAAAAGTAAACATTTATTAGTTAAGTCATTTAGTTAATGCAAAAGCTGAGAAGGTCACCATTGAACTGAAAAATAATTTTTATTTGTTCCCCTTTTTGAGATGTAGAGTCCATATTGCTATTAATGGTGACTTTATTGGATGGTTTCCAGAGCATGAATTGGTATTAGATCTCTTGTTGATAATAATTTATAAACAGATAACATTCACAATTGTCAAAATACTTCAAAGGCAATATAGACTTTAATTTATTCCTAGTTAAAACTGTCTTTGTTTGAATGTAATGTAAAAATTCCCCCACCTTTCTTAATTTTAGAGAAGAATGCCAAAATCCATTACCATTTTATATGACAACTTAGGTATAAAAAGTAAAGGTGACAGAAATTGTCAGGATCAGGAGTGAAAATAGAACTGCTTATCTCAGAATTTTGTCTTTCACTAAGTTCTCCAGAGAAGTTTTCCTCCAAGAAAAATGTAAGTGAACAGAATTTCCCCTTTTAAGATTTACTTCATTCAATTCAAAATATTTATTAAAAGTCCATTGTGTACAATGAACTATTACTAAGTGTTTTGTGGAAAAGTATTTATATGAAAAATGAAACAAAGAAAAAACTAAAAAGTACTAAATAGACTTCTGCTTCTAGTCAAGATGGGGTAATGAGGACCAGATTTACCCTCCTGTCTGAAATGACTTTAAGAGCCGACAAATTATATGGAATAATGTTTTTCAGATATTGAACATCTGAAGTCTACTGAACTGTTTCTCAGAGCACCTGTTAGCTGGAGAAAAAGAATGGGGTAATAGAGTTAGACTCAGTTGCAACATTTTTTTTCCTCACTTCTGTAAGGATTTTTAAGATTGCCCTGTATAAATCATGGCTTGGGAAACTAGCTCAAGCTCTGTCACAGAGTCACAAGGTCACTCCTCCAGTCCATCTAAATCTCATATTTTAGGGAGAAATGAAACTGGTCACCCTGAGGACTCCCGTTTAGTACCAGGGAACCACAAGTGTCCCCTAGAACAGAGGGTGACTGGAGAGAAGTTGAGGATCCCCTTTCCTCAGTTCTCTGCAACCAGACATGGCCCTGTCTCAGGTACACAGCTCCTTTCCCAGGACCTTTTGATCCCAAAGACAGGTAACCAATTTAGGAAAGTAAAGTTTCTCTGGGCACTTTAATCTTCTGAATTCCATATTTATTAAATTTCATGGTTGGAAAGCTTTAGAAACATTCATAAGCTTCATATTTATCATAGGTACCTTGGTTTGCCAAATAGACCTGAAAAACTATCCGCTTCTAGTGTCATCCAGACATATTCCAGTGTCTGGCTATTCCTGTGGCCTCAACTGGCCTCAGGGTAGTAGACTGAATGCTGGTCCCCCAAAAGATAGGTCCATGTTCTAACTCTTGTGCCTATGAATGTGACCTTATGTGGAAAAAGGTCCTTTGAAGATGTATCATATATTAAGATCAGGGGCACCAGATGAGATGATACTGAATTAATTGGGTGGACCTTAAAGCAATAAGTGTCCTTATAAGAAGAGGAGAATACAGACAGCAGAGAAGAAACACAAAAGCAGATGTGAAGGTGAATGCGGAGACTGGAGTTATGCAACTATGAGCCAGGGAACACCAGTGATTTCCTACAGACACCAAAAGCTGAAGAGGCAAAATAGGATTCTCCCCTAGAGAATTCAGAGGAAGCACTGGCCTGCCAGTACCTTGATTTTGAACTTCTGGCTTTCAGAATGGTTCTAGTGGACCAAGTCACCAAGTCTGTGGCATATGTTAGGCAACCCTAGGAAAACTAATATATTAGGGTATAGAAACATGGACTAGGCTGATGGTGACTGCTTCTTGCCTTTCCTAACCAAGTCTCAGCTAGCCTGGTGCTAAAGAGAGCAAAGTGTGATGTCATTTGAAACCTTGCAGCCACACCCCTTCTACCATCATTCTTGGTGTCACCTCAAAATACAATCTCTGCATTTACTCTCCCCCATACTTTAATCCCCGGTGGATTTGTACTGCTTCTGCTTCAACCAAGCTCTCATTTCTCCACTTCCTCCAAGCAGGACTGGCTATGCAATTTGTAGGGCCCAGTGCAAGTTGAAAATGTGGCACTGCTTATTTAATATTAATAAGAATTTCAAGGCAGGGAAGCAGAGTATTAAGCCAAGCATGGGGCTACTGCACAGGTTGCACGCCCATGAAGACAGCCTCCGAAATTAATCCACTCTGACCTTGCAGAAACCTTATTCAATATTATAATATCCCATTACCTTTATAACCCACTCATACTATGCTCCTTGCTTTAGGTGAAAATCAGCTTTCCCCTGAGAATAGTTTCCCCTAGATCTCCCTCTATGTAGAATGCTCAGAATCTCACTCTAGGACCGTGGCAGTCAGTAACCTTGTAGCTCTCCAGCATTGCTTCTGAACTGTGTACTGCCTCTTATATACAGGCCTTTGATCCATTTAGGTTCTTGCTCCCTGTATAAGTACCTTTTGCCCCAACTCTGCCCAGCTATCCACTCGGTTACAGATCATTCTGGAACCACATTCATGGAAGTCTTTGGTATCTGACTCAATCTTCTCTATCCCATGGCCTCACTTTTTGGTGGCTTCAATATCAATTGCCTTTTCAGTAATTTAGTCTCCAATTTCTTGAGCTTCATTTTCTATGAGACAACCTGACCCACAGTTCTTTCATAAACCATGCCATCATTCTGCTACTAAAACTTTCAAGAAAACTATCCCACTTTGATGACAACTTCTAATTTTTCTCTCTCATTTGATAGAGATTTGTAGCTCTATAACCTCTTTTTCTCTTCCTTTTTATGTCTTCACTATTTTCCTTTGTAATCTTAAATTAACTTCATAGTCCTGTCCATCAACCACTCTCTTAAAAATGGCAGCCAACTTTCTCCATGTATTTCCATCAAATCACTGGGCAAAACTCCAAAGTTGGGTTAATTAAACTTTCTGCATTTAGAGTCATTCATTTTACATGAATTCATATGATTCTGGGGAACTACTGCTATCACCGTGGACTCAGAGGTACTTCTTCAGACTTATGGTCAGATTCTCTTTACCTTTCCCAGCAGCAGCTACTGTGAACCTTTAGGTTGGGCACCTGATTGCATTTCCCTCACTTTCCTAGTACAATAGAAATGAGAAACAATAAAAAAATCCACTATGAATAAAGAAAAGTATTCTATAAATAGCATTTTCTTAAGTCATTGTTTTGTCCTAATTGAAGGAAATGAGGTTATAGTTATTCACTTAGCATTTTCTTACCTACTACTCTAGTTACTAAATATAAAGACTTTGTGGAGCAAACATTCAAATGGTTCTGATGATTTCAATATGTAACTTAAAAGTATATCACTGAAGGCTAATGCTTTTATCAAATTTACTCAAAAATATAGGTTTTACAAATCAAATTTTGTGAGCATAATGGCACAGTTGCAGAATTATAAAAACTCAATCATGGCAGTGCAATTCATAAATCTAAACATTTTAGCATCACTCTCTTTTATAGGCTCTCTAAAATAAACAGACTTTAGAATAATTTGCCTTAGATAATAATATTACATATTATTATATAATAAAATAACAGGCCTTAGAATTATATTTGATAATGCCAAATAAGTTTTGAAGTGACACTAAAATATGTCACTCAACTTCTTTGATTAATATCACTATGACCATAAAAGTAATTATGTTTTTAGAAAATAAAATATACCGGTCTGCATTTTAAAAAATACAAGGTTTATTAAACACGGTGTAAGTTAAAAAATGTCAATCCTTAAAAGAAGAAAGATCTGAGTTAAACAACTGATTTGGAGTCTTCCTAGCTACAGTATTTCAACCTTATTCAAATTACTGTATCTAACCTTGCTGTACCTCAGTTTATTATGTGTCAAGAGAGATAATTATTACTACTGTTGGGGGGGGTAGGAATATTAAATAATTTAAAGATCCTGAATGTAGCACCACTCACTAGTAGTTACTTTTTTGCTTAATTGTATTTTCATATCTCACATAGCCTTTGCCTAAAAAAGAATTGGAAGTAGTCACTAGAGGAAGTTGCAGTTATTGTAAGCCTTGAATAAGAATAGTGTCAATAAGCAGAGGTGAATTTAAGGGCATGCACATGGGGCATGCTCCCTGGACCCCGGCTTCTGAAGGGCCCCCCAAACCCCCAACTTTACACTTTTTTCCTAATGACACCAGGTTTGGATTCATATGTGCAATTTTAACATTAACAGTACATAATACTTTTTATTTATTTAAAAATATGATTAACATGTATTTTTATTTTCCCTTTCTCTTTTTTTTCAGGGGCCCAATATTTTCTTCTGCGCCCGGCGGGACCTCACCCGATCTTAATTCGCCTCTGTCAATGAGCATATTTGTGTTGAGAAGACTTCCAGCACTATTACTGACTTTCAGATAACCTGAAATCTCAGGAATTCAGTGAGGACAAATCATCTTCTCAGGAAGCAGAGAAGAGCACCTTAATTTTTTCAGCAGTATCTTGTTCATTTAATGGGGGTTTTAAAGGACACAATGAGACCTTAATAGCAAAGATCTCTTTTTCCTTGTGAGAATCTGAAAGTGAAACTTGATATGAATTGTTTTCCGCTTTGCTTTGCCCAAACTTATCAGCATTGCATGTTGCTCCCCAATCTGTTAAACATAGTCTGTTAATAAACGCGAAAACCCAGATGCCGGATGCAGATGAGAAAACTGCCATTCCTACCTTCTCGAAACAGTCACCATTAGGTCAAAGGGCACCCTTAATACTCCTGGAACACAAAACCAGTGTTGTGCATACAGAGTTCGGAAGGACAAGTTGCAGCGTCTGGGAGCAGGTAGAGAGGCGAGATTCCTGTAGTTGCATCAAGACAATTCGTAACAGACCCTGAGCAGTCAGTCACCCAGGGAAACAGAATGCCGGGCGGACGGGGAGGACACTGGCTCTGTGATGATTACGGGTGATTAGTTGTCTGTTAAATGCGCACGCAGGCAAAAAAGAGTCCTGACCAAGGTTCCAACAGGGAAGAACTGCTGTCGCGTTTGCCGCGAGAGCTCGGGGACGACCCAGGCAGCGCAGAGTCCAACAGCGCGGGGGCGGGTCCCGGCGGCCGCTTCCTCCGCCCCCGGAGTCGCCGCCGCCGCCCAGCTGCACCTCAGCGCGACCGCTCAGACGCCGCGGATCCCCCCGGACTGTAGGGGCCGCCGCGAGCCAGCGCGCGTCACCGCTCCGGCCACAGAGAGGCTGGGCGAGCCCCGCGCAGGAGGACACCTGGCCCGGGCCCGGCGGGGAGCTCTGCGCGCGGCTGGTACGTACCTGGCGGAGGGCGGCGGGAGTGGGTGTCGCAGGTGCGAGGATGGAGGGAAAGGACTTAGGGAGTAGGGGAGACCGAGCCAGCGAGAGCGCGGCGAGTGCAACTTTCCCCCTTTCTGCCCTGTAGGCACCGGCACAGGGGGGAATTCGAAACCTGTGCGCCCTTTGCTCGGGCGACCACCCCATGCACATGCAAACGAGGGTAATTTCCGAGTGAAAGGGGGCGCTCGGGTCAACGGCAGCGGCCAGGGATGTCTGGCCACTTGCTTGTTGCCCACGCTGACCTGCAGGTGGACACTGCTGACCTGTCCTAAGTTGCTGAGCCCATCGCCCCTCTTGCAGCAATGCCACGTCGTTTTCCTAAGGCTGCGCGTTCCGAAGCCCAGGCACGGCGCGCGACCGCGGAGTTCGCAGAGACCTGGTTCGCGCCGGTTCTGCCAGGGTCGAGCTGCGTGGCTTTAGCCAGGTCACCTCACCTCACCAGTCTTCTTCCATTCTTGATAAAATACGGGGGTGATTAGGTCAGATGATTCTAAGGGTCCTCGGCAGCTACTGGATTATACCGGAGTTTAGGACCCGAGGTGGCGCCAGAGAAAGACCCTAATATAAGGTGGTCGCAGGACCTTAGAGGATGGAGTGCGTGGGTCCGGACCGCTGCTGCTGCAGCCCACTGGGGAAGCTCCTGAAAATGCCTTCAGCGTTGGGAGTGACGTGAGGGGGATGAACCTTCTTTACCAGCTGCCCTGGCTGGGGCTGGCAAGTCCTCGTTGAGTGGACCAGCTGGTCCCATTTTCGTAGGGATTTTATCCTACGGAGCGCATCCCAGCTCGGTTCCTTTGGAAAAACGCTTGTCTTGAGTGGGTGTATACGGAAAAGCACTTAAAAAATATGTAAAGAAAGAGACCAGAAAACTGCAGGTGGTGTACAAGACTGGACAGTGGAAATTCGAGGCTGATGACTATTTAAACATTCACCTGGAAAAAATAAAAAGCTAAAACTCATATGAATAGTTGGATACTGAACAAATACTGGATTAGATTTATTTTGACTATTACATTTTTCTTTGCATACGTGTAGATTCAAAATCCAAGATGCTTTTCTTTTTTATTGATATTGCCACACATTTAAAAATTTCTTCTGGGATTTAATATTCAAACGCTCAGAATTTTGGATTATTAAAATGAGAGCTGATGACCATAAACTCACAGAAAGTAATGACATAGGTTCTGAATCAAGGTTGGTGAAAACTAGCATGTTGAAAACCCTCTTTGTTTCCTGTTAGTACGTCCCCTGCTGGTCAATAAACCACTACAGACACTATCTTTAAAGGGTTTGTTTGTTTGTTTGTTTGTTTATTTATTTATTTAAAAAAAGCGTTTTGGAAGACCAAATGATTTCCAAATAATTCGATTTTGAAACAAAGTGTACTTTGGAAAAAATATCTTTTGAAAAATGTTTTTAATAATTGACTTTTTAGTCTTATCCTTACCAGAACCCTCTGCTTCAATAAAATATCAAAGGCGAACGGAATACCTTATACAGGATATTTAAAAATGTACCAGATTCCACTTTTGTTAAAATATTTTTTCTTTAGTCAATTTTATATTATAAAGTTAGTGTTTTTTTTTTTTCTTAGAAAGTTAGCCCTTTCAATAATTTTTAAAGAAATTTTACCAAGTTGTAAAACCATCATATAATTTAGTTTTAGAACATGGTCAAAGCCCTACGCCACTGAACCAGGCACAAGTCTAAGGTCTTCCATTCAATTATATCACACGATTTGACAGGCTGGAAATGGGGCCAGTCTACCTCACGAGAGGGGCACAGTTTTTATCCATTTGCCTTAGCGAACAGCAGAAGAAAGTCTTCAGGGGAAAGAGGAATACTTTCCTCACAAGGTAGATCTGGGTCAGCTCCTTGAGATGTTTGTGTCTTTTGCTAAATAATATTAAGCTTTAAGTAAAACCCAGCATAGATTGTTACAACTCTGAGAAGTCCATGTTTTGAGTTCTAGGTTTGAATGTTTTGAAAAGAAATACAAACCTTTCAGTCCTAACTCCAAAATGAGAAGGAACAGAAAATTTTTACTCATGCATGAGTAGAAATGGTACCTTAATTTAACCTAGTTTGTTGGAAACTTTTCATATCATCTGTCAATAATTATTGTTGGTCTTAATAGTAATTTAATTCAGTTCTTCATTTTGTAGGTTTTGTTTCAATATGATCCACTTGAAATATGGATTAACGAAATACAAATTTTTGTCTAATGATGACTGTTTAAAATATATCTAAGGACATCTCCTTACCTAAGAACATCTCAAATTATTTTATAAAAGGATTGTTAAATGTTTAATTAACTTCTTTCTTCTTGACTTTTTTAAATCATAAAACCATTACAATATTAAGAACACTTAAAAATTTGAAATTTCACCTGATCAGGCAGTGGTGCAGTGGACAGAGCGTGGGGTGGAATGCAGAGGACCCAAGTTGGAAACACTGTGGGATCGCTGGCCTGAGCATAGGATCATATACATGACCCCATGGTCGCTAGCTTGAGCCAAAGGTTGCTGGCTTGAGCCTAAGGTCATTGGCTTGAGCAAGAGAATCAGTCATTCTCTGTAGCCCCCCTGTCAAGGCACATATGAGAAAGTAATCAATGAACAACTGGGATGTCACAATGAAAAACTGATTAATTCCTTTAATTAAATTTTCATAAAATTGCTATGTGAGAGCAATTCTTTTTTTTTAAAGATTTTTGATACATTCTGCATAATTATTTTTCAGAAATCCTATAACAATTTGTACATAAAATAATATACAGTGTGTCCGTAAAGTCATGGTGCACTTTTGACCGGTCACAGGAAAGCAACAAAAGATGATAGAAATGTGAAATCTGCACCAAATAAAAGGGAAACCCTCCCAGTTTCTGTAGGATGATGAGGCAGCATGTGTGCATGCGCAGATGATGACATAACACTGTATATACAGCGGAGCTGCCCACGGCCATGCCAGTCGAGATGTGGACAGTACAGAGGAAAGTTCAGTGTGTTCTGTGCTTCGCTAAATTCGAATCTGTGACCAAAGTGCAACGTGAATATCGGCGTGTTTATAAGGAAGTGCTACCACATAGGAATAACATTACACGGTGGGATAAGCAGTTGAAGGAAACCTGCAGTTTGGTGGAGAAACCCCGTTCTGGTAGGCCATCAGTCAGTGACGAGTCTGTAGAGGCTACATGGGATAGCTACCTAAGGAGCCCTAAAAAATTTGTGCATGAGCCCACATCAAACTGCACTGAATAGGTATGAAACTGGGAGAGTTTTCCTTTTATTTGGTGCAGATTTCACATTTCTATCATCTTTTGTTGCTTTCCTGTGACCGGTCAAAAGTGCACCATGACTTTACGGACACACTGTATTTACTATCATACTGTTTCAAAATTTTTAAATTTTTTTTTTTTTATATATAAATAAATTTTTATTTTAATGGGGTGACATCAATAAATCAGGGTACATACATTCAAAGAAAACATTTCCAGGTTATCTTGTCATTTAGTTATGTTGCATACCCATCACCCAAAGAGAGATCTACCTCTGCCACCCTCCATCCAGTTCTCTCTGTACCCCTCCCCCTCCCCTCCCCCTCTCCCTCCTTCCCTCCCCCCACCCCCCATAGCCACCACACTCCTGTTCATGCCTCTCAGTCTCGCTTTTATGTCCCACTAATGTATGGAATCCTGCAGTTCCTGTTTTTTTCTGATTCGCTTATTTCACTCCGCACAATGCTACCAAGACTCCACCATTCCGCTATAAGTGATCCAATGTCACCATTTCTCCTAGCTGAATAATATACCATGGTGTATATGTGCCCCATCTTCTTCATCTAGTCCTCTATTTTTTTTACAGTGATTAAAAGCCTTTAAGCAAACTCTTGGCCAATACAGCAAGAATCCATAAATGAGTAGTGTCCTTAACATGTTCCCCAAGTCCAAGTTGGCCCCCTCACCATGCCAAATCCCTGAAAAATGCAACCCAACCACAGTTCAGTCTGTTAGGAGCTGTCACAGGGAGCAGGAGTCCAGGAAAGTTCCCCACAGGAAAAGTCCATATGGCACTGGAGTTGTTGTCACCATTCTATACTTTGCAGCTCATGTCCAAGTCCCAATGACTACTGCTTCTAGCTGGTAATGATTCAGGTAGACTGGAAAAAGCCATTTGCAGCATGCGTGGATATGGAGCTTCTGTTCTCCTCTGCCTGGAGAGTTGAGACCAGGTTGCTTTTCCCTGGAGCTCTGTGACTGTGGCCTGGTAAAGAGAACTTTGGGATACACTAAGCTGGGTGGCAAAGGTAAATTCATAATACAAGTTGGCAAAAGGAGGAAAGAGAGCTCTAAATTAAGAGTAGGTCCCAGCCTGAAATATGAGTGGGGCATTGAGGTAGGAGGAATAAAGGAATCACTATATATTAAGCAAAGCAGCAGAAAATAGGACTATCAACACCCACAATAGAGATCTTTGAGGGAAGAATAAAGAACCTGACTATTCAGGCAAAACATAGTTAAGTGGCCCTTGTGCAAATGAGATCAGTTTACCTGCTTCTTGGAAGAAATACCCTAGGCTCGTCCACAGTGTCGTAGATGGGGTCGACGGCCCTGGGCACCTTCAGCCTTCAGTGGCAAACCCCAGCATTCTGGGCAAGGTTAGGTCATAGGTGGCTGGAGCAGGCCTGGAAGAGACTGAACCCTCCCTTAGAGGAGCGAGGGGGAAGCCCACCTTCCAGTGTCCCTGTTTCCTCACAGCAGAGGTGTGTAAGCCTGGCAGGCTTTAGCTCAATGACCTTCCTTTCCACTATTGAAGCAGGACCCAGATGGCATCCTATGAGACCCCTTTGGGCTGCTGGAGCCTTTAAGGGTGTATCCTAAAAGCTGGTAGTTCCCCCTGATCTCTATTGGGCTTTTTCTGCCTCTAGGTATCTTAAAAACCATTCTCAGAAGATCTCGCTGAGGGGTTTGAGGATCCCCATCCGCCTATATAAATCTTTTCCATATATCTGGAGCTATTTGGAAAAAAGACAGAACGGTGTTATTAGCTAGATCTAATAAAGAAGGTAGATTTGGTGTCTCCTGTTCATCAGCTTTCAAAAGAAATGTAAATTTTTTTTTTTTTAAGTAAAAAGCATGATATGGTAGACCCGTCAGAATCATTGGCCTGGTGTGCAGGATTCCTGGGTTCGATTCCCGGCCAGAGCACACAGGAGAAGCGCCCATCTACCTCTCCACCCCTCCCCCCCCCCCCCCCCCCCCCCCCCCCGGTCCCTCTCCTCCCGCCCACAGCCAAGGCTCCACCGGAGCAAATCCACCCTGGGCACTAAGGATGGCCCCATGGCCTCCGCCCCAGTTGCTAGAATGACTCCGGTTGTAACAGAGCAACATCCCAGATGGGCAGAGCATTCCCCCTGGTAGGCATGCCAGGTGGATCCCAGTCAGGCGCATGCAGGAGTCTGTCTGCTTGCCTCCCCATCCCCATCCTCAGAAATATACAAAAAATAAATAAATAAAAGAAAAAATACAAAAAAAAATACAAAAAAAAAAGGGGGGGGCATTCCCTTGTGCTAAAGCACCAGGAAGCATGGAGTGAGCTTGAGTATGTCCTATGAAACATGGAGCTCTATGTTTACATATAAGTCTTTGAAGAAGGAGGAACTGCTGAAATAGTTTGTCAGCATTTGTCCCTAAGACAGCAGTCTTTATAGTGGGAACACCATACGTAAATATTTGCTGTCTGTCTATAGATTAAGGGGGGAATATGGCCAATGCTGAAAAGCCATGATCTTTGTGCCCCTCCCCTCCCCCAACCCCCTCCCTCTCCTCCCCCCACCCTGTAACCCCAACACTGTTGTTCATGTCTCTGAGTCTCATCTTTATGTCCCACCTATGTGTGGAAACATATAGTTCTTAGTTTTTTCTGATTTACTTCTTTCACTCAGTATAATGTTATCAAGGCCCATCCATGTTGTTGTAAAAGATCCTATGTCATCATTTCTTAGGGCTGAGTAGTATTCCATAGTATATATATACCAAAGCTTTTTAATCCACTCATCCTCTGATGGACACTTGGGCTGTTTCCAAATCTTTGCTGTTGTGAACAATGCTGCCATAAACATGGGGGTGCATTTCTTCTTTTCAAACAGTGCTATGGTGTTCTTGGGGTATATTCCTAACAGTGGTATAGCTGGGTCAAAAGGCAGTTCGATTTTTAATTTCTTGAGGTATCTCCATACTGTTTTCCACAGTGGCTGCACCAGTCTGCATTCCCACCAGCAGTGCAGGAGGGTTCCCTTTTCTCCACATCCTCGCCAGCACTTATTCTGTGTTGTTTTATTGATGAGCGCCATTCTGACTGGTGTGAGGTGATATCTCATTGTGGTTTTAATTTGCATTTCTCTGATCATTAGTGATGTTGAACATTTTTTCATATGCCTATTGGCCATCTGTGTGTCCTCTTTGGAGAAATGTCTATTCATTTCTTTTGCCCATTTTTGGATTGGATTGTTTGTCTTCCTGGTATTAAGTTTTACAAGTTCCTTATAAATTTTGGTTATTAACCCCTTATCAGACGCTATGTCAAATATATTCTCCCATTGTGTAGTTTGTCTTTTTATTCTGTTCTCATTGTCTTTAGCTGTGCAGAAGCTTTTTAGTTTGATAAAGTCCCATTTGTTTATCCTGTCTTTTATTTCACTTGCCTGTGGAGACAAATCAGCAAATATATTGCTGCGAGAGATGTCAGAGAGCTTACTGCCTATGTTTTCTTCTAAAATGCTTATGGTTTCATGGCTTACATTCAAGTCTTTTATCCATTTTGAGTTTATTTTTGTGAGTGGTGTAAGTTGGTGGTCTAGTTTCATTTTTTTGCAGGTAGCTGTCCAGTTTTCCCAACACCATTTGTTGAAGAGGCTGTCTTTACTCCATTGTATTGTCTTACTTCCTTTGTCAAATATCAGTTGTCCATAGAGCTGTGGGTTTATTTCTGAGTTCTCTGTTCTGTTCCATTGATCTATGTGCCTGTTCTTATGCCAGTACCATGCTGTTTTGAGTACAATGGCCTTATAATATAACTTGATATCTGGAAGTGTGATACCTCCCGCTTTTTTCTTCCTTTTCAGGATTGCTGAGGCTATTCGTGTTCTTTTTTGGTTCCATATAAATTTTTGGAATATGTGTTCTATGTCTTTGAAGTAAGTCATTGGTATTTTCATTGGTATTGCATTGAATTTATAAATTGCTTTGGGTAATATAGACATTTTAATGATGTTTATTCTTCCTAACCATGAGCACGGTATATGCCACCACTTATTCGTATCTTCCCTGATTTCTTTTATCAATGTTTTATAATTTTCTGAGTACAAGTCTTTAATCTCCTTGGTTAGATTTATTCCTAGGTACTTTATTTTTTTGGTTGCAATGGTAAAGGGGATTGATTCCCTGATTTCTCTTTCTGACAATTCATTATTAGTGTATAAAAATGCCTCTGATTTCTGAGTATTGATTTTATATCCTGCCACCTTGCCAAATTCTTTTATCAGGTCTAGTAGTTTTTTGACTGAAACTTTAGGGTTTTCTATATACAATATCATGTCATCTGCAAATAATGATAGTTTTACTTCTTCTTTTCCAATTTGGATGCCTTTTATCTCTTTTTCTTGTCTGATTGCTGTGGCGAGGACTTCCAGAACTATGTTGAATAAGAGTGGTGAAAGGGGGCAACCCTGCCTTGTTCCTGATCTTAAGGGGATAGCTTTTAATTTTTGCCCATTGAGTATTATGTTGGCTGTGGGTTTGTCATAGATGGCCTTTATCATGTTGAGGTATGTTCCCTGTATTCCCACTTTGCTGAGAGTTTTGATCATGAATGGGTGCTGGACTTTATCAAATGCTTTTTCTGCATCTATTGAAATTATCATGTGGTTTTTCTCCTTTCTTTTGTTTATGTGATGAATCACATTGATTGATTTGCGAATATTGTACCAGCCTTGCCTCCCAAGAATAAATCCTACTTGATCATGGTGTATGATTTTTTCCATATATTGCTGGATCCGGTTTGCTATTATTTTATTGAGGATTTTTGCATCTAAGTTCATCAGGGATATTGGCCTATAATTTTCTTTTTTTGTGTTGTCTTTGCCTGGTTTTGGAATCAGAATTATGCTCGCCTCATAAAAGGAGTTTGGAAGTCTTCCTTCCTCTTGAATTTTTTGAAATAGCTTGAGAAGGATAGGAGTTAGTTCTTCTTTGAATATTTGGTAGAATTCACTTGTGAAGCCATCAGGCCCAGGACTTTTCTTTTTTGGGAGTTTTTTGATAGCTGTTTCAATCTCATTTGTTGTAATTGGTCTGTTTAGGTTTTCTGATTCTTCCAGATTGATTTTTGGAAGATTATATGATTCAAGGAATTTGTCCATTTCATCTAGGTTGTCTAGTTTTTTGGCATACAGTTCTTCATAGTATTTTCTTACAATATTTTGTATTTCTGTTGTGTCAGTTGTTATTTCTCCACTCTCATTTCTAATTTTATTTATTTGAGTCCTCTCTCTTTTTTTCTTGGTGAGTCTTGTTAAAGGTTCATCGATCTTGTTTACCTTTTCAGAGAACCAGCTCCTGGTTTCATTGATCCTCTGTATTGTTTCTTTAGCCTCTATGTCACTTATTTCTGCTCTGATCTTTATTATTTCCTTCCTTCTACTAGCTCTGGGCTTTACTTGCTGTTCTTTTTCTAGTTCTTTTAGATGCAGGGTTAAGTTGTTAATTTGAGCTTTTTCTAGCTTCTTGAGGTATGCCTGTAATGCTATAAACTTCCCTCTCAGGACTGCTTTTGCTGTGTCCCATAAATTTTGAGTTGATGTATGCTCATTATCGTTTGTTTCTAGGAATTTTTTAATTTCTTCTTTGATCTCAATGTTAACCCATTCATTGTTTAATAATGTGCTATTTAGTTTCCAAGTGTTTGAATGTTTTTCAATTTTTCTATTGTGGTTGATTTCTAGTTTAATGCCATTGTGATCAGAGAAAGTGTTCGATATGATTTCAATCTTCTTAAATCTGTTGAGCCCGCTTTTGTGCCCTAACATGTGGTCTATTCTAGAGAATGTCCCATGAGCGCTTGAAAAGAATGTATATTCTGCTCTTTTAGGGTGAAAGGTTCTGAAGATATCTATTAAATCGAGTTCATCTAATATGTCCTTTAAGTCTGCTGTTTCTTTGTTAATTTTCTTTCTTGGGGACCTATCTAATGATGTTAATGGGGTATTGAAATCTCCTACTATTATAGTATTGCTGTTGATCTCACCCTTTAAGTCTATCAAAGTCTGCTTTATATATTTAGGTGCTCCTATATTAGGTGCGTAGATATTTATAATGGTTATATCTTCCTTTTGTATTGCTCCCTTTATCATTATGTAGTGACCTTCTTTATCTCTAACTATGGTCTTTGTTCTAAAGTCCATTTTGTCTGATATAAGTATTGCTACCCCAGCTTTTTTTTTCATTTCCATTTGCGTGAAATATTTTTTTCCATCCTTTTATCTTCAGTCTGTGTGCATCTTTTGATTTAAGGTGTGTCTCTTGTAGACAGCATATGTATGGGTCCTGTTTTCTTATCCACGCAGCTACCCTATGTCTCTTGATCGGATCATTTAATCCATTAACATTTAAGGTTATTACTGATATGTAATTGTTTATTGCCATTTTTTTTCTTTAAAACTGTTTTTCTCTTTTGCTATATTCTTTTTTTCCTTTGATCTGTTTACAACAGGTCCCTTAGCATTTCTTGCAGCCTTGGTTTGGTTGTAGTGAAATCCTTTAGTTTTTTTTTGTCTGTAAAGCTTTTTATTTCTCCTTCAATTTTAAATGATAGCCTTGCTGGATAAAGTAGTCTTGGTTGTAGGTTCTTGTTCTGCATTACTTTGAATATTTCTTGCCATTCCCTTCTGACCTCAAGTGTTTCTGTTGAGAAGTCAGAAGTCATCCTTATGGGGGCTCCTTTGTAGGTGATTGTCTTTTTTTCTCTAGCAGCTTTTAATATTTTCTCTTTATCATTTAGCTTTGGTAATTCAATTATGATGTGTCTTGGTGTTGGTTTCTTTGGATTTCTCCTTAATGGAGTTCTCTGTGCTTCCTGAACATGTGAAATATTTTCCTGCCTTAATTGGGGGAAGTTTTCCGCTATAATATGTTTGAACAAAGTCTCTATCCCTTGTTCTTTCTCTTCTTCTTCAGGAACCCCTATGATGCGGATGTTATTTCTCTTCATGTTGTCACAGAGCTCTCTTAGAGTTTCCTCAGACTTTTTGAGTCTCTTTTCTTTTTTCTGCTCTGCTTCCATGCCTTTATTTATTGTGTCCTCTAACTCACTGATTCGATTCTCTGCTTCATCCATCCTGCTTTTAATTCCTTCCATTGTATTCTTTATTTCAGATATTGTATTTGTCATTTCTGTCTGATTCTTTTTTATTATTTCAATGTCCTTTTTTATATTTGTTATCTCTTTATTTAGGTTTTCGTAATGGCCATCTATGGTGGTTCTAATATCTTTGAGCATCCTAACAATCGTTATTTTAAACTCTGCATCTGGTAATTTGGTTATATCTGATTCACTTAGGTCCTTTTCTGGGGATTTCTCTTGGTTTATTTGTGTTGTATTTCTCTGCCTCCGCATTTTCTCTTCATGAGAGTGGCTGTGATCACGTGCTTGGGTGCACAAGGGTTGGTGGCCTTGGCCTTGGCCTTTGCCCCGCCCCCGTGTGTGATGTTATGCTCGGTCCTGAGGGCACTGGCAAGCACCTTTGCTCAGCTGCGGGTCTCCGCCTGTTTTCGAGCTTTCGCCCTGCCTTTGCAGGATGATCCCACTCAAGGAACAGCTGCTAGCCTTGGCTCTACCACCAGGAAAGGCTGCGTGCCCAAGCTCAGCTTCGTAGCGGAACTCCGCCTCTTCTGGGCTTTTGGCTCCACCCCGGTGGGAGGAGCCTGCTACCAAGTCAGACCGCAAGCCTGGGTTGCACGGGCGGGGCAGGGATGTGCTCCTCTGCCCTTGCTCCGGGGCTGGTTTCTACCCTTTCTGGGTTTCCCGCCCTTCTCCCGGAGGCTGGATTACAGGCTGCCGGCAGCTGAGCTTAGCCGCTTTTGCACGCCCCCTTCTCCCTAGCCGGGCAAGATTGAGCTCACACCTGAGCCCAGTGGTGGCCAGCCGGCTTCCGCCCCTGCCAGCAGAACCGCGCTTTTGTCTCCCGCTGCCGCCCGCTCTCCGGTGCGCCCTCAGCCGTGTGGGTGGGGGCGTTGCAGCTCGGACCCTAAGACTCACTACCGTAGACCCGAAAGCTCCCTCCTTCTATGCGACTCTGCTCTGAATGCCGCGGGGGGGCTTGTTTGGCTGCTCTCCTGCTTCCCTTTGCTGGTATTGCTGTTTCCGGGGGAAATATTCACTTCAGCTTTGGGGAGTGACTCGTCCCAGGGGTTAGAGTGGCTATCTCCCGAAAATGTTTCTCCCTATGCCTCCTAGATTGCACTCTCTTCCTGTTACTGTGGTTCTCTCCCCTCTCCCTCCGTCTCCAGGAGCCCCGGGTGAGTGTTTGTGAGAGAGATGTTCTGCGTGGTCCCTTTAAGAAGGATCCTGGGTCTGAGAAATCAGACTCTCTCACAAACAGTATCCTGACTTGTTTCCAGCTAAATACTGTCCTTATGCTTCTTCTGGGCTCTGGGGCTGCAGGCTGGGGCTTTGTTCCTGGGGCTCAGGGCCCTTTCCCCTCTGCTAAACTCACTTCCCGCCACGCGAGTCTCTCCCTGCTGCCGTTCGCTCCGAGAAGCTGGGCAGCCCTCTCCGCGTTTCCGCTTTTCCTACCAGTCTCTGGGTGGCTTCTTCAGCGTTCCTGGGTTGAAGAGTCCTTTTAGTTTAGTCCAAAGTTGGTTCCTCCAGTTGATAGTTCATAAAATTAGTTTGTAATCCACATTGGTTCTGGGAGGTAGATGCTGGTACGTTCGCCTACTCCAGCGCCATCTTGTCTCAAAATTTTTAAATTTTGAAATCAGTGAAAAAAGACAGCTCATATTTGTATTTCTTTGATTGCTAGTCAGGCTGAATATTTTTAGTTGGCCAAAAAGTTTAACAGATATTTTAAATTTATTTTTATGAATTGCTTTTTTTTACATTCTTTGCCTACTTTTAATCCTTTTTTGTTTGTTTGCTTCAAGAGTTTTTTATTCATAAGGATATTAACTCTGTATATCAGTTATGTTGGAATATTTGAGTCAGTTTCTTTATTTGCTATTAACTATTTCGTGAACATTGCTTCGTAAAATACATTTTATGGGTGTCAAAGCTGCTATCAATTTTTTCTTGAGTTCTGATTTTGTTAAGCTTGAGAAGGACTTTCCAACTTGCAAAAATATTCACCTACACTTTTTATAGTACTTTTGATGTCTTTTTTTTTTTTCAGAATGTTAACCTTTGGAAGTTATTTTAGTAGGGAATCTAATTTGATTATTTTTATTTTTAAATGGCTAGTCTTGTCTCAACTTGTTCTGTAACTGATTCTTTACCCATTGATTTAAATCCTGTGCCCCTCACCCCTGCCAAACTTTCTCACAGCTGTTCCTGTCATTGTGCAGTCCTATAGACTTTCCATCTACATATTTTCCTGGCTTCTTACATATGACTACAACCTCTTTGATTGCTTCCCTAAGCTGCCCTGATATACATCTGTAACTCACACCTCACACCAGAAGTGAAAAATTATTCTATGTCCCACATCATAGCTGTTGGCTGTTCCCAAATTCTCGTATTACCAGTTTCGAAACAAATCATTTTGTTAGCCCTGCAAAACAGATAATTTTGTAATGATTTAAATCTCTGTTTTTATCATTTGTTTACTTATTTTTCCTCTCTGCCTTGAAATTTTATTATGCTTTGGGCTGTGTCTTTCTGAGTTAATCTCCGCTTTTTGTTATTCAAAATCATTCCATCATGCCCTCTGGAACACCTACTCAATCACAGTGAATTCTTAACCTTCACTTTCTTCTCCTAGCCCTGAAACTTGACTCTCCCCCTAGGTTCACTTCCCCTTGAGCCCTTTCTTGGAGACTGTTTATTATTTCATAGTACATGAATCTCAGGGTAGAGAGGTGTGTCACATGCCCTTCATGTAGCTATATCCCACCTCTGGACCGTTATTTCTCCACCATCTTATACTCACCCCTGTTCCTTTGAGCCATCTGGCTACACTATCTTCTACCATTCCTCATTCCTATTGTCCACTCACCACTCGAATAAACCCCTCCTTCATTGAACACCCACAACTGATACATAGTCATCTTCTGTCCTCAATCTAGGTGATCTCATATTTAGATTCAATGACGCAACTTCTCCGGTTTTGACCTCCACAACTCCAGCAGTAACCTTCTCGTTTACTCCTCACCCAACCACTTCTTGTAGCCACATCCTGGGCTTGCTATCATGTGAAATTGTTCCTTCCTAAAATTTCTATTTCAGAAACTCTCTGGGCATAGCATCCTATATTCCTTTTTTATATCATTCCAAAGATTTATATCTATGCTTGTTCATTAGGACGGTGAATATTTGACTCATCTGTTTTTACTCTGCATGCTCTTACTGCTTGGAGTAAGAGGTTTCTCAGTGGATTCTGTGGTCAGCAGCACAAGTCAATGGACAACCTTAGAACTTCTGTGTGCTTCTGGCTTGTTCCTTACCATGCTATCCCCTACAACTACAGCAACCTTAGAGTCTCACCACCACCTGCCTGGAGTTCTCTGTGCCTATGGCCTATAACTTCTTGTTTATACAAATTATTGCAAAATCTTTATACTTCTGAGTAAGTAACATGATCAACTGCTTCATTTTCCTGGTATTGAGAGGTTTCTCAGTATATCATGTGGACTAAGTCTTTGACATAAAGACTAAATAATTTTTGAAATTCATTATTTTCTTTTTACTTGTCTTCATCTTCACTTTAAAAGCTATTAGTTCATCTGAAGTAGAGCAGATCCTTGAATAATGTCATTTTGTTATAACATCGGTGAGATGCTGTAGAAAGTTAGTTCTCTCACATATCAGTTAGCCTTGGTAAATCATACCGCTCACAAAAATTAGGGGATATTTCTTTTCTTTTCTTTTTTTTTTTTTTTTTGTATTTTTCTGAAGTTGGGAACGGGGAGGCAGTCACACAGACTCCCGCATGCGCCCCACTGGGATCCAGCCAGCACGCCCACCAGGGGGCGATGCTCTGCCCATCCGGGGCATCACTCTGTTGTGACCAGAGCCACTCTAGCGCCTGAGGCAGAGGCCATGGAACCATCCCCAGCACCCGGGCCATCTTTGCTCCAATGGAGCCTTGGCTATGGGAGGGGAAGAGAGAGACAGAGAGAAAGGAGAGGGGGAGGGGGTGGAGAAGCAGATGGGCACTTCTCCTGTGTGCCCTGGCCAGGAATCGAACCTGGGACTTCTGCACGCCAGGCCGACACTCTACCACTGAGCCAACCGGCCAGGGCCGATACTTCAAAATGAATATGAAGCTATAAAATATCTCCTAATTTTTATAAGCAGTATAGTTTCATTATATGTCATTTTCAGAGGCAGATTTAATGGCGGGCACACTGGGTGCATGTCCTGGGCCCCGACTTCTGAAGGGCCCCGCAAAACCCCAACTTCATACTTTTTTCTAATGTAAAGGGTCCAATATTTTCTTCTCTGCGAGGGACCTCAACTGACCTTAATCCACCTCTGGTTGTTTTGCTTCAAGTCTCAGAACCTATCAATGCTGTTAAGCAAGGATTTACTGTATGTGATAGCTCTTACTATTCCCTCTATTTCTTTATGACCCCTTTAAGCTACTGTGGGTTGAGAAGCTCAGATAACCAAGTGCATTAGTTAGGAATGTTACAGTTGCCCATGGAAGGAAATCAACATCAAATTGGCTTAAGGAGATAGGGTGAATTTATCAGATTAACATGTCTTAGACTTCAGTCGCAAATTGATCTAGAACTCAAATTATTTTGTAAAGACCAAATTTCCTTCTACTCTTTGGCTCTAATATCCTTCAACTTGGCTTTAGTCTCAGGCTCTGCTTAGTGACAAAATAGCTATCACTAGCACCCGGTCTAACTTCTCAAGTTTAAATTCAAAAAGAAAAAAAACCATCTTTACTTAGTTGGTTTGGCACCAATCCTAATGTGGACTAATTTGCATCATGAACCTACTCTTTAAGCATTTTGTAGGTTGAAAAAACAAAACAAAACATAATAAGCTTGTTGAGTCACATACCACTTCTGAACTAATCACTGTGGCTAGCGGCATATATGATGCTCTGATTTGTCAGGTCTGGGTGTCAACTTCATTCTCGGAAACAACTGACTCACATGGAGTGAATATAGGAAGGAAGGCTCTTCAAAGGGGAAATGGATGTTAGGCAAAATTTGACTGCCTTCCACACTGGTGATAAATGGATTAAAAATAAAACAGGCATAGATAAGCAGGCTCTGATAAAACCTGTAGCAATGTCTTATGAATGAAGAAGAAGCATGATTAATGTATAGGTTTTATGACATTTATTTAAGCTGAACTGCAGTACTTTTTAATATTCTGATTCTTGACTGTATTCTTTATAGTTAAGTTGCAAAATAAGTAATCTTTGTATAACTAAGTTTTGTTCAATATAACTCGCTTTAATTGTTATTAATGGATTTAAAAAATAATCTGTTTAATAATATTTAGAGAGAAATAATAAGGAAATGGAATTTTCCTTATTTACATAAATATTTTTGCAGCTAACTTAAAAAATATCAGCAGATGATTTGAGTAGTAATAGTGGAATAAATAACTAAAATAGAAATTAAAAAGCTTTGTCATGAGGCCAACTCAGCTTTTAATTAATCATGTGAACCTGAAGAAGTTTTCTAATCTCTTATGATTTCAGTTTTTTGTCAACAGTTACATCAGTATGAATTTGATTTCAGTTCTTCGTCATTAAGTCAATACATTGCAAAAAGTACTTGTATTATTCTAAATAAAAGTTATAATTCCATATTTTAGTGCTGTGTGTGCTCATTTATATTTAGGTTCATTTCTGTGGAAGGATGTAAATGCCCTTTATTTCAGATTTTAAGGAATTTTGGAACACAGTATATCTCTAAGATGAATAGTTAATTAAATTAAAACAAGTTTAAAAGCCCATCCTGGATTTAGATACCTGTGCGGATATGGTGGATACAAGAATGAGTGAGACTCCATCTTTCCTATAGGAAGCTTAAAATTCCATCTGTTTGGGTGAGATGAGGGAAGATAATACACATAATATGTGTGCCAAGCTTAACTGTAATGTGTCACAAAAGAAGTAAAAAATGCTGTGGGTTTTAAAGAAGAGAAAGATATATTTTGAAATTAATCGGGAAGACTTTATAAAGAATGTAGTAATTGGGATGGTCTTTGAAAGACTGATAGAATTTCAGTGAGTGAACGAAACATTCCTGATTGCAAGAACAGTATAAACAAAGGTACAAATATGGGGAAAGAGAAGACAGTTGTGGAGAATTTTAGGGAGTGGGAGGAGGTAAGGGTAGAAAAATACATTGGGGTTGTAGTGAAGAAACATAATGAAGACTTTAGTGTTAAACTTGTAGCTAATTTGCACCATTGAATGACTAAATTTTTTTTTTTTTTTTAATTTACAGATCTTTAGAGCAGTGGTTTTCAACCACCGGTCCGTAGACTGGTCCACCAGGAATTTTCATGCTGGTCCATAAGAGAGTTAACCATGGTTAACTGTTACACTGACCTGCATGAAATTTCTGGTGGAACGGCACTGGTCTGCAGACTGCAGTTGAAAACCACTGCAGGAAGAGAAGAAAGACACACACACACACACACACACACACACACACACACACACACACACACGAGAGAGAGAGAGAGAGAGAGAGAGAGAGAGAGAGAGGGAGAAACATTGACTGTTGTCCCACTTATTTATGCATTTATTGGTTGATTCATGTGTGTGCCCTGACTGGAGATTAAACCTGCAACCTTGGCATATCAGGACACATTCTAACCAACTGAACTTCCTGGCAAAGGCTACATACTTGAATGATTTTGACTAGGGAGTCAGATAATCAGTAGTGTACTCTATGAGTCAGAGTGTTTTGACAGCATGTTTATATGTAAATAAAAACTAGAGATGTATACATTTTTTGCTGATCTTATTTATTGCAATATTTCCCATTTTATTAATTTTACTTTTATATCCAGCATATTTTTTCAACTTTTTTTAAATTTTATTTTTCAATTATAGTTTACATTTAATATTATTTTGTATTAGTTTCAGTAGAGTAGTTAGATAATCATATACTTTACAAAGTGTTCCCTCGATATTTCCAGTACCCACCTGGCACTAGATATAGCTATTAAAATATTATTGACTATATTTCCTATGCTGTACTTTACATCCCATGACTTTTTTTGTAGCTACCAATTTATACTTTTTTTTTTTGAGAGAGAGAGAGTCAGAGAGAGGGACAGAGACAGACAGGAATGGAGATGAGAAACATCAGTTCTTCGTTGCAGAACTTTAGTTGTTCATTGATTGCTTTCTCATATGTGCTTTGACTGGAGGGCTATAGCAGAGCGAGTGACCCCTTGCTCAAGCCAGTGACCTTGGGCTTCAAGCCAGCAACTCTTGGGCTCAAGCTAGTGAACATGGGGTCATGTCCCACGCTCAAGCCAGTGACCCTGGCTCAAGCTGGCGAGCCCACGATCAAGCTGGTGACCTCGGGGTTTCAAACATGGGTCCTTCGCATCCCAGCTCGAAACTCTATCCACTGTGCCACCATTTGGTCAGGCCAATTTGTACTTCTTATCCTTTTGCCTTTTTTATTAAGTCTTGAAACCCCACTATTCTTTGGCAACCATCAATCTGTTCTCTGTATCCTTCAGGTCCATTCATACTGTCACAAGTGATAAGATTTCATTATTTTTTTTATGGCCTCGTCATATTCCATCGTATATATCTACTCCCCCTTCTTCACTCTCTTGTCTGTTGGACATTTAACTTGCTTCCATATCTTGGTTATTATAAATAATGCTGCAATAATCCATTGGAGTACACATATTCTTTCGAATTAGTGTTTTGTGTTTCTTCTGATATACCCAGAAGTGGAATCACTGGGTCATAAGGCAGTTCCATTTTTAAGTTTTTGAAGAACCTCCATACTGTTTTCCATAGTAGCTGTACCAGTGTGCATTCCCACCAACAGTACATGATGGCTCTTTTTTCCAGATCTCACCAAGACTTGTTTGTTATTTATTGATGATAGCCATTTGGACAGGTGTGAAGTGATATTTCATTATGGTTTAATTTGAATTTCTCTGATGATTAGTGAAGTTGAGCATTTTTTCCATATGTCTATTGGTCAACTGTATGTCCTCTTTGGAGAAGTGCCTATTCAGATCCTCAGCCCATTTTTTAATTGGATCACTTGGTTTTTTGGTATTGAGTTGTATGAATTCTTCATAAATTCTGGATATTAACCCCTTATCAGACATATTATTGGTGAACATGTTCTCTCATCAGTAGGTTGTCTTTTCATTTTGTTGATTGTTTCCTTTGCTGTGCAAAAACTTTTTAGTTTGATATAATTCTATTTGTTTATTTTTGTTTGTTTCCCTTGTTGAAGGGACATATCAGAAAAAAAAAATTTACCACAAGAAATGACCAAGATCTTACTGTCTGTTTTCTTCACAGGCTTTTATAGTTTTGAGTCTAACACTTAAGTCTTTAATCCATTTTGAGTTTATTCTTGTATAAGGTACAAGAAGGTGGTCTAGGTTCACTTTTTTGCATGTATCTGTCAAACCAGTACAATTTAAGCGAATACACTATCTTTACCCCATATATGTTCTTGCCTTTTTGTTCTATATTAATTGACCATATAAGCATGGGTTAACTTAAGAACTCTCCATTTTGTTCCATTGATTTATACATCTATTTTTTCCAGTGCCATGTGCTGTTTTGATTACTACAGCTTTGTACAATAGTATAGTTTAGTATTAGGTAAAATGATACCACCAACTTTGCTCTTCTTTCTCAAGATTACAGTGGCTATTTAAGATCTATTGTAGTTCCACATCATTTTTTTTATTATTGTTCTAGTTCTATGAAATACACTGTTAGTATTATAATAGAAACTGCATTGATTCTACAGATTGATTTGGGTAGTATAGACATTTTAAGAATGTTAATTCTTTCTATTATTGGTATGGTATACACTTCCACTTATTTACATCTTCTTCAATTTCTTCAGTGTTGTATAATTTTTCAAGTACAGGTCTTTCACATCCTTGGTTAAATTTATTCCCAAGTATTTTATTTTTAAGTGGGATTTTTTTTATTAGTTTCACTTTCTCATAGTTCATTATTGGTGTATAAAAATACAACTGATTTCTGAATATCTGTTTTATATCCTGGTACTTTACTGAATTCATTTATCAGTTCTAATAGTTTTTTGGTGGAATCTTTAAGCTTCTCTATATACAGTATTATTTCAGCTGCAAATAAAGGCAGTTTTACTTCTTCCTTTCCAATTTGGATGTCTTTTATTTCTTCTTGTCTGATTGATGTGGCTAGAACTTCCAGTACTATGTTGTATAAGAGTTATGAAAGTGGACCTTTCTGTTTTGCTCTTTATCTTAAGAAAAACACTTGCAGTTTTTCCCCATTATGTATGATGTTATTGTGGGTTTGTGATATATGGCCTTTATTATGTTGAAGTATATTCCTCTGTTTCCATTTTGCTATGAGTTTTTTTTTTATCATAAATGTGTGCTAGATTTTGTTAAAGGCATTTCTGCATCCATTGATTTTTATCTCTCATTTTATTTATGTGTTGTAACACATTAATCGATGTGCAGATATTGTACTAACCTTGAGTCCCAGGAGTAAATTCCCCTTGGTCATAGTGTATGATCTTTTTAATGTATTGCTAGATATGGTGTGTTAATATTTTGTTGAGGATTTTTGAAATATCCCTGCTCATCACGGATATTGATTTATAACTTTCCTTTTTTGTAGTGACTTTATCTGGTTTTCAATCAGTATAATGCAGGCTTTGTAGAAAGAGCTTGGGTATCTTCTATCCTTTAGATTTTTTTTGGAATAGTTTGAGAAGGGTGGGTTTTATTTTTTCTTTAAATAAAAATTGTATACATTTATAAAGATTCTCTATCTAGAGAAAGAATGGTTATTAGAAGAATCTATTTTTAAAAATACTAAAAGATTTTGGTTTATGGTCTATTCAATATGAATTGGTAGTATCAAGTTGCTATTCAACAAAGGTAGTAAATTTTTAAGTTGTAGTACTAGCACCCTGGTCGGCAAACGGTGACTCATGAGCTACATGTGGCTTTTTGGCCCCTTGAGTGTGGGGGCAAAGGACAGCTTAGGAGTACCCTAATTAAGTTAATAATGATGTACCAACCTATATAGTTTAAGTTTAAAAAATTTGGCTCTCAAAAGAAATTTCAATCATTCTACTGTTGATATTTGGCTCTGTTGACTAATGAGTTTGCTGACCACTGTGCAGTATCTTATCCAGAACAAGAGAAGTGAAGGCCCAACTCTGGGCTGCCATGATAAATTTATCCTGGACATTCTAGTTCTGCAAATAAACACACATGCGCACACATATGCACACACAAACATTGCTCAGGATTGCAGAAGTGATGGAAGGAATAGTCCATAAAATAGAGATATTTAGCTTGAAAAGATGAATGCTTGAGAAAGCAGGCATTGAAATGTGAGAAAGAAATAAGCAGAATATTTGGAGTTAGATCTTGATATACTTATTTTTTGTGGACTTAGTTTCTTCCTCTCTCTATCTCTTTCTCTTTATAGTATAGTGATGCTACTATTTATTTATAAGTTTAGTGTTATGATTAATCATTGTCAAATACCCCACACACTTCCTGGCATCCAGTCCAGGAGGAGTACATCCTCCATTACTTGTGACCATTGTGTCATTGCAGGACTATCCTGAATGAGATAGTACTATCTTATTTATATAGGAATTTAGACTGGTTTTGTGAAGTACCTGCAGAAAAATTTAAGACTAATGTTGGAGAAAGATATTTTAACCACAAAATAAAAAAGATAGTACAGCCTGACCAGGTGGTGGCACAGTGGATAGAGCGCCGGACTGGGATGTGGAGGACTCAGGTTTGAGACCCAGAGGTTGCCAGCTTGAGCACGGGCTCATCTGGTTTGAGCAAGGCTCACCGGCTTGGACCCAAGGTCGCTGGCTTGAGCAAAGGGTTACTCAGTCTGCCACGGTCAAGGCACATATAAGAAGGCAATCAATGAACAATAAGGTGTCGCAATGAAAAACTGATGATTGATGCTTCTCATCTTTCTCCATTCCTGTCTGTCCCTATCTATCCATCCCTCTCTCTGACTCTCTCTCTGTCTCTGAAAAAAAAAAAAAAAGATAGTACAAAGGTTAAGTGCAATAAAACAGTAATGGTATGCCTAAGTGGAATAGAACTTTGAGGTCAGTAGTAGCAGTAGGTATATGCCAAAGCTATTTGTATTTTTTACATGAGAGTGAAGAAATCTTTCCCTCAACATATACCAAGAGAGAATCCACAAGAAGAGGGTTTCTCACTCTTTTCCAAAAAAGTATTTCTAGAAATCCAGAGGCATAACTTAAAGTGCTTCATAAAAAAGTGCAAAAGTTCATGTTTGCTGGAGTATTGCTCAATTGATTAGAGCATCGTCCTGATACACAGAGGTTGATGTTTCAATCCCCAGTTAGAGCACATACAGAAACAGATCGATGTTTTTGTCTCTCTCTTTCTCTCCCTTCCCCTCTCTAAAATCAATAAAATTTTTTGAAAGTGCTAAGGTTCTTTGAAATTTCATATTCAACTTATAAATTTGTCATTCTACTTTTTTTGGGGGGGTATTTTTCCAAAGTTAGAAGCGGGGAGGCAGTCAGACAGACTCCCGCATGTGCCTGACCAGGATCCACCCGGCATGCCCACTGGAGGGCGATGCTCTGCCCATCTGGGGCATTGCTCAGTTTCCGCTGGAGCCATTCTAGCGCCTGTGGCGGAGGCCATGGAGCCATCCTCAGAGCCCGAGCCAACTTTGCTCCAATGAAGCCTTGGCTGCAGGAGGGGAAGAGAGAGATAGAGAGAAAGGAGAGGGGGAAGGGTGGAGAAGCAGATGGGTGCTTCTCCTGTGTGCCCTGACCGGAATCGAACCCAGGACTTCCACATGCCGGGCCAACACTCTATTGCTGAGCCAGCTGGCCAGGGCCTGTCATTCTACTTTATAATGTAGTTGTTCAAATAGTTAACTATGCTTTAATATATATATTAAAGCATATATATATACTATCAATAAGACTGAATTTATATGCTAAATTTATCATATGGTTCTAAGTACCTTCAACATACAGTCAAGTATCTTTAAGGTTACAGATTTCCTGGTTGGAGAAGCTCAGCCTTAGCAGTATATAGAATGCACAACCTAATAATAGGCTAAGAATTCTCTCAGTTTAATACAAGCTAACAGTTCAGATTTCCACTGAGTAGAATTTGAGTTGCACGGATTAATTTAGACAATCATATTATTACTAATGTCAAAATATTTGGCAATATGGTTGTATAAGTGAATGAACTTAAGTAAAAAGAAACAACTCATTAAAACATTGTTTTATTTGAAAAGAGAAGCCGATATCCTTAGCTCCTGAGGTGGTGAGGTACGAAGTTGCATGGCTTTGAGATATTATGCTTCGCTGCTGCATTTGTGGCCTTTTGTGTGCTGTTTGCTCATGTTCCTATTTATTTTGTTAATTAGTGCTTTGAAGGAGACAGACGTTGAGTAAATACTATTTTGTGAAGTAATGTTTTAAGAGGTTATAAAATTAGAATAACTTTACTTGTTTTTTTATTTAGCCTTAGTTTTTGTTTGTTTCTTTTATACTTTCTTCGCTGCTTTAGGTAAACCAAGATTCCTGAAAAACCTGCTTTCAGAGCTGCTAATTTTTTTTTTTTTTTGCATTTTTCTGAAGCTGGAAACGGGGAGAGACAGACAGACTCCCGCATGCGCCTGACCGGGATCCACCCGGCACGCCCACCAGGGGCGACGCTCTGCCCACCAGGGCAGAGCTGCTAATTTGAATGGGAAATTATCTTCCCTAAGACCATCTCCAGACCAGTTTGGAGTGATTTGGCTACCTGACCATGTAGCTCCCTTTAGTATCATGTTGTTATGATTATAATAAAAGGGGCACAGGTCATCTGATTATTTTAGCCATATTACTGGATGAATTGAATCACTGCAGAGGAATCTGCTCTTTGTCCTCTATAATTCAGCATAGTTTAGGGAGAAGAAGAGCAATCCAGAATAAGGAGGTTAAGTTCTTGTTTTCTGTAAATTGATTTATTACCCATCCCTGGTTAATTAAGAGGTTAAAGATGCCCAATCCTCATGTAGTTTATAATTTTGCCTAAGATTACAGCTCTCTAGTCACTAATAAACTGTAGTATAAATACCTCTTTAATGCTGAAGCAAATGCCAGGCACTGAGGTGACCAAGATGACTAGAACAAGGTCCTAGGCCTTGAAGAACGTGGGATTGATGTTGAGTAGGTAAATGACTGTAAAACAATGTGACAGATGACACCATAGTAGTATGAATCAAGTATTATATAAAGGCATTCAGAGGTGGTTATAAGTAATTCTAAAATCAGGGATAGTTTCTCAAAGGAGGTAATGTTATTGCTAGAACTTGAATGATAATCAGTAGTTTGCCAGGCAAAGGAGAATACGTGCTAGGAGGAAGAAAGAGATTTCAAGCATGTGATGTATTTAGGGAACTATAGTTAAATCATATGTGACAGCATATCTGGATGGAAGTTCAACAGGAAGTAGTCTCAGAAGTGCTTGCATGTCATGCTAAGTGGCTTGGATTTGACTATTTTGAGTTAGTGGAGTGGCAGAATCTTATCTGTATTGTGGTGTACTGGCTGCAAGTCCAGGTGTCCCGGAGCACATACCTCTTCCTTTACAGCAGAGAGATACAGAGGTTAGGAACAGTGAAGGGAGATGGGGCAAGGCTGCGCTCATGTTTTAATGAGTAGGTTTTTAGATTGGTGACTGAGTTGTTGCTTTCGTCCTAAGAGGTAGGTTGGATATGGATGAAAAAATATGACTAATTTAGATTTGGTAAGTTTGGGTAAAAACTCTAGAATGAGAGAGACATTGAGACTAAAGATGTAAATGTGAGTTTAACTTTAGCTAAGAATTGAAGGTCTTAGAAATTGCTATACTTGAATAGAGTTGTGTTAAAATATTTTAGGAACAGGTTTGCCGTAAGAGTAATGTGGTTTAATTGTTATGTTTCCTACGTTTTTTGTCTGTTAACAGAAAATATCTAGATAGCAAAATTCTTTGAAATTATGAAAGCTTTGACAGTCATATTTTAAACATGATGTAAAAAGGAATGGCCTTTTTTTATGTGTGTGTATACTTTTCTTCAACAGACTTTTTTTTTGGTCACGGATTTTGGCTCTGACACATCAGTTTTCTGTCAACCTTCTCTAAAGGTCCAAGGATAGCATTTAAATTAAGGTTATATTCAAGGCTAGGAACTAACTCTGCTCTGATTTTTATGTAGCGACAGTTGGAGAGCATTCCGAGAAATGTGTATAAATTATGTAACTAGTCACTTCGGGCCCCTGGCCTCCTGTTAATCTGGCCCCCTTGAGAGGCAGTGCTCTGGGAGCAGCTGGGTCAGACTCAATGCTGTTGCCTAGCAGTCCCAGAGTAGCAGTCATAAGGGGCTGTTACTGAGCAACCAGGGGCTCGATGATGCATCATCCCCCATGGAGTTCACAGTAGTCGCAGGCCCTGCCTCATGGGAGCATCACAGCCCGGCAGGGGGCCAAGCCTTCCTCAGAGGCACACGAGTTACTAGCAGTAAGTATATAGAATCAAAGACGATAACTTATGTTCTATGAACTTGCAAGCAATGTTTGGAATTATTGATGCAAATTCAATTAAACACGAACTTGGCGCAAGGCAGGTAGTTGTGGCAGCGAGAGTTCTCACTTCAAGTACCTTCATTCCAGTTTCTTTTTCCTTCCGGTTTCGTGGCAGGTAAATTTTCTGGGTCAATGGAGAGTAATTTTTCTTTATGCTACATTAAATATGTAACTTTTCCTATCAACGTTATTTAGCCAAAGCAAATATTTACATTTGAGAAAAGCCAACAAGCTAACCCTGTTCTTGTCAAGTGAGTCTGATATGGTGAAGTATTTGACTCAGTATCAATGCAAGAATTTGCTACACTATTTAAGATACTGCTTTGAATTTTTATTTCTGTATAGAAAAGTCTGAAGATAACTCATCTGGACTACATCTTATTTTATTTTTAATATTTAACAAAGTCTGTAAATGACTCTTCAGGAGAGTTGATAACATGTCGAAACTAATAAGCTCTTATAAGAAGGCTTGAGTTCGGCTTTTAGGCCTTCAAGTTGCCGGTGTTGAGCAGTGGCTTCTCCTGAAGATTGAGGCACATATTTGAACAGCCAAAGTTGAGCTCTTTCAAGATCTTGGAATAACACACAGTTCCATCTGAAGTTAAAGTATAAAGTGGAGAAACATGCAACTGTTAGGTTTGAGAAATAATTAACATTGGCCAGCTAGAGAGAAGTGGTATAAACCTTTCTTAACTCCTTCTATCCCACCACCTTTTCATTCAAGACCTCTCTGGCTTTGGGCGGAAACTGTTTGCCTGCTGACCCAAAGGGTTCAGGGGGCACGACTTTGCTCAGGATACAAAGTGGAATTTCCTTATTGGCACTGGGGTCTGCACTTTTTTATAGGAACCTATATTAAAAAAAAACTTAAAAATTCTGCTCAAGAATTACACGCAGGTTTTCATTTTACACACACATATATGCATACCCACTAATATGTCTAAGCCATTGAGTTAGAATACTCCTGAGATATATCAATTGTAATAGAAAATTTACATGTTTTTCTAAGATGCCTTATTCAAAGATACTTACTGTTTAAAAGTGATCCTTTTTTGCTATGTTTATCATATATATCATTGGCAAGAACATTCTATTTATTCTTGCTATTTAAAAGTATTAATAAATCTAAAACATTTTAGGTATGGTATGTGCCAGACATTGTTCTATATGACTTAAATTATGTCATTTAAGTCTCCCAACAACTCAATGTAATAAGTATATTATGGTATTTTACCTATGAGGAAGTCTAGTCTTGCCCAGAAAAGTTAAGTAACTAGACCAAACATACACAGTAAAAGATTAATAATCAAAAGTACATAAATCTCAAGTACTTTTTTGAGAAACAGGTTTATATTTACAAATGATATATGTCTAGATATCTTTCTATATATCATATATATTTTATATACACTGAGCAAAATAGGGTTACAGTTGTGAGTATACAAGAAAGTTTTTTCTTATATTATTTATTATTAACCTACTTTTGCATAGTCCTGTATTTAAATGGCATATATGTGACAATGATATATATAACACACTGTACTGTGTGTATGTGTGTATATATATATACATATATATATATGACATCTATTTGTGGAGGTGAATATGAATATATATAGACCTCTGTTTATAATCACATTGTGTATATACTATATATGTATATATGTATATACATATATAGCATATCTAGTATATGTACAGGGGGAGGCAAATGTAGGTTTACAGTTGCATGTATGGAAAATAATACCAATAATAAAAAATAATACAAGAATAAACTGTGTTTAGCATACTCACTACTGTAACTCTACTTTTGTCCCACCCTGCGTAGATACCTTATACTGTATATACTGTACATATACATACATATATGCATATATATAATTATATTCACCTATACAAAAGTGTGTCCTTTAAAACTAAGGCTATATTCCTGTTGAAACCCTAATATTTCACAAAAATTGTATTGTGTTACCTTTGTGAATTGCCTCTCATCAGATTTGTAGACTTGGAGCCCACGTTGAATCCAATACCTTCTTTGGGGTAAGGCTGTGCTCTCACTCTGAAGGTTGGAAGTTTAGACGCAGAACTCCATCATCTCACAGTGGGATAAAAGGGAAACTAAGGAGGAAGACAGCTCTCATTTTAATTGAAATCTTTTATTATGAAATAATTTAACATAAATAATTTTATCAAAAGCATTTATATTTCTACATAAACAACTAAAATCTTCACATTAAGAAAACATAACAAGTAAAATTATAAACATTAATTTTATGTTTAGGAAAAATTGAAACTAATAAAAATTTATTGATTCTATTGCAGGTAGAGTGTATACTAATTTATGAGCATAATCTCCTGTATTCCTCACAATAACTCTTTATGAGGAATATAAGGGAGGTATGGCTATTCTCTATGATAAAAGTGCACCTTGCCAAGTGCACACATGTAGCTAGTGGGTGGTGAAGTTAGGATTTGAGCCCAATTTTGTCTGATGCTTAAGCCTCTGTCCTTGATCAGCTTGGATAGAACAATTTGGCAGGAACTAAATTACTCTGTTCAGATGAGCAAACTATCCTGTTTTCATCTGGTATTTATAGTTAGTGATTGAAAAGATACATTTTAAAGGAATACATTAGTCTGTAAGCTACAAAGAGATGAAATATTTTTTTGATTTATTTAATGAAAAACATAATACTAAAACAAGAAAAAAACTAATAAGAGTAGCAAAAAAATTTCAAAAAATTTATTGAAATACTAGCTACAGGAATATAGAAACAAATTTTTTTGTATCAACAAATTTTGTTGATACAAAATAAAATAGAATAAAATGGTGTATATTTTTGGAATGTACAAATGTTTCAATATTGGGGAATTTATTAAAGTAATTTTATAATCATAGACTAAAAAATAAAACTCTTATTTTTTTTACTTCCTAATAGATTTCAAATGACATTTGAGAAAATGCAACTGAATTTCTTTTAAGAAAAATATACACACAGCATAGTAGTTTAGGAATAGAGAAATGTTATTAAATTTTGAAAAATCAATTTTAAGAAAACAGAAAAATGTTAGAGTTATTATATGCCCAACTTTATCACTTACAGTTTACATCATTCTATGAATTCTAGCCAATGCAATAAACTTTTAAAAGACTAACATTTAAAGAATTCTTATTGTATGTGCTAGAAACATTTTTAAATACTTCACAAATATTAACTCATTTAATCTTTACAATAATGCTAGGAGATATGGACTACTATTATTCTCACTTTAAAAATTAGAAAACTGAGTCCCAGAGATGCTAAATAACTTAACCAAGGTCACACAACTAATAAATGGTAGCTCAAGTGACTTAACTATGAGTTTAATCTTTAATAGTATGGTATGCTGCCGCTCTAAAGTTACAATTATTAGCTTGCCCAGGTGGTGGCGCAGTAGATAGATCATTGACCTGGAACACTGACCAGGTATCAAACCCTGCCATGGTTGGCTTGAGGGCCCGGGCTCATCCGGCTTGTGTGCTGGCTCAACAGCTTGAGCTTGGGTTCATTGGCTTCAGAGTGGGATCATAGACATGACCCCATGGTCGCTGTTTTGAGCCTAAAGGTCGCTGGCTTGAGCCCAAGGTTTGCTGGCTTGAGCAAGGGGTCACTGGCTCAGCTGGAGCCCCCCCCCAGGCATGTATGAGAAGCAATCAATGAACAACTAAAGTGCTGCAACTATGAGTTGATGCTTCTCATCTCTCTCCCTTCCTGTCTGTCTGTCCCTGTCTGTCTAGTTCTCTCTCTCATTAAAAAAAAAAATTAGTTACAGCTATTAGAAAAGAAAGTGACATCTTTTATCTTCAAAAACTGTATTTTTCAATAAAAATCCCAAAAAAATCAACTGAAGAACTATTAGAACAAGAGACTTCAGTTAAGTGGCCATTCAAAAGATAAAAGTGTATGTATGAATCAATTGACTTTCTTATGACAGCTAAAATTTAAAAGCATGATGAAAAAATCCCATTTATCATAGCAATGAAATATCATATATCTATGAATAAAGTATATAATAATGTAGACTTAAATAAAGAAAATAAAACATTTTATTGGTAAACACAAAAGATTAGCAGCATGGAAATTTACATTGTATTCCTGCATGAGAAAAATATTATAATGATGTTAGCTCCCCAAATTAATGCATAAAGTTAATGATGTTCAATTTAAAACCAAAAGAGTTTTTTTAAGGAGAAGTTGGTAAAATGGCTCTTAAAATTCATCTGGAAGAATGAATAGCCTGGGAAAAATTAAAATTTGAAAATAAAGAATAATTTAGAAAGCACTTCTAATTCTAAGTACTAAAAATATTATAAAGTTACAATTACTAAAACAATATACTTTTTACTGAAATAGACACTTAGAGGAGCTAAATCAGCTTGAAAATTCCCAAAACAGATTTAATCATATACAAGAAATGTAAAATAAACATAGCACTTTATGTCAGTGAAGAAAGTACTATTATATGAACACAATTTGAAGAATTGGTTAAGGTAGGTAAAATTGTAAAATTAGATATTTTATTCATACAATATACAAATAAATAGCAGATTAATTAAGGCAGGAAAGAAATGGGATATAACTGAAGGAAAATAGATTGGTGAATAATTTTATAATCTTGTCTAATATGATGTTAAAGGCAGACACCATAATTAAAGATTGATAGACTTAAATATTGACATTAAAATTTCTGTACACATAATCAGAAAGGAGACTCAAGCAACAATCCTAACAATGTATTTAAAAATGCTTTCCTTGATGTTTAGGGGGGTAGAATAAATAAATCAGAAAGTTCTGACCAACCTTCCGAATGCACTACAGTTTGAATTTAAGAAAACAGCTTATCCTGGGCTAATACTCATGTGGTATGGTGGTGGCTGTGAGCACAGAGTATCATAGACTTTTTTGTAGGGAGAATATGTAGTATGTCCTAGTTAAAAATACTGATGGAGTTCTATAGAAGACCCAGTAATGTCTTGGAAAATAGGATTGTTTCACCTAACAAGATCAACTAAATTTGAGTTATAACCAGTGGTGGGATTCAAATAATTTAACAACCAGTTCTCTGCCCTAATGATTGTTTAAAGTATAAAAAAATGATATACTGAATGGTAGTTTATTATTTCGTGCATTTAATACTTAAATAAGAACAATAAAAGAGGTACACAAAACTAGATTATGCTATGAGTTTTAAAATATTAATGAAAAAAATATTAATACCTGACAAAAATACCCACAATGAAACTGTTATTTAAGATATTTCCATATTGCTTCTTGATTGGTATCCTCACTTGCAATTTTTTTCACCTATGGACGGAATGAACATTACTATGGGCACTTAGAATACGCTGTTATGCAGATGAACATTAAAAAAGAGTAAGGAATGTAAATTTGTGATTTCCACATTGGGTGGCTGCCCAGGCGCCTGCCTTAGAGAGAACCCTGATTACAAGTGCCATTTTAACAAGCCATTTGCCAAACTCAATAAAAAATTAGATATTGCTCCTGCCAAACCTGTGCAAACCAGCTGAATCTTACCACTGGTTATAACATCCAAGAGAGTAAGGGATTTCAACTAGAGAGTTTTATAATTCTTACCCGTGCCATGGCATCTCATTTCAATAGAAGTTATTTACAATATCATTGAGTAATGTCTGAATTTTTATATAGTGTTCAAACATGTTATCACTAATAAAAATGAAATAAATCCTGTCTTGATTTCTGCAGTGGATACTTGCTGAGGGTGACACAGTGATAAATTCGGAGAGAGATGCTCCCTGGTTTATTGCAGAGTGGTGCAGGAAAGGACATTTTCTTTATCTCTTTCTGGGGGAGCTCTGTTCCTTTGATGCTGGGGCCCTAGAACAAGTGGAACAGAAAAATTTATTATGATCAATATTCAATAAAATAAAGACAAAAAGGTTGTATGGATTGTGTGTGTATGTGTATGTGTGTATGATATCACTATGGACTATGACAATGATTTGGACTATGACAATCAATTTATGTGAACACTAACAAAACAGTGATTTTTTTTTTGTCTTGGGCTCTACTAGGAAAATTACTAGACTCTAAGCCCCAAATATCTCATGAGAAAGAACAACAAGAAGGCCCGTGAACTTCCTAGTCTTTCTCTTCACATCCCTTATGTCTCCGTGTCCATTGGCAATGTGTTAATTTCTGGCTGCTGATCTTCCTTTTTAAGTCACTCACTCTGCTCCATGCCTTTCTGCTAGTGGTCCCTCGGCTGACATGAGCTCCGCCCACTCACAGTTTGTCTCATCTATGGTGCCCATTTGTTTCTAGCCTCAAATTGCTCATTGTTCTGCACTCAGCCACTTTTTCCTCCTTTCTAACCTGACCATTGCCCTTGAATCAAGTTTGTTTCTTCAACTCTCTTGATCTTCAACACTAAAATGGTTCTGCCCTCTCTGACACAAGGGCTAGGACTGTTAATAGGTGAGCTTTTTGTCTGGAAGCTTAGAGGTTTTGGTACAAGGAGCTGGCTAACAGCCATCATCACTCTAGTAAAGGAGAGAAAAAAAGAACCTGTACAAAGAATGGAAGTGGTCATTGAGAGTTTAGTACTAATTGGTAGTGATCAAAACATAATTGTCATTTAATGTTCATAAGTGTTTGCAAAACTCTTTCTCATTCCTTCATTCAGTAAGTATTCTTTTTATAAAACTCATGAAGTTATATCCTTGGCAGATCCATCCTGCTAGTTCATGAGCTATGCCTGGAAATGTCTGAATAATAATAATAATAATAATTACAACAACAAAAACACAGCTTAAACTCTAACTCCAATACTTGTTGCTAAACAAATGTTGGTTTAAGCAAAAATCTTTATTTGTACATAAGGTATATATTTAGTATTTATATTATTGACCATCCTCAAACAAAGGACCTGGAAGTAGACAAAAGAAATGTTCAAAATGTTTTCTTCTCATGACTAATAAAAGCAGAACAGAAGTTTAGACATCCCCTGTTAAATAAGAGTAACAAAATCAGCCTGACCAGGTGGTGGCACAGCGGATAGAGCATTGAACTGGGACGAGGAGGATCCAGGTTTGAAACCCCGGGTCACCGGCTTGAGTGTGAGCTCACCAGCTTGAGCATGAGGTTACTGGTATGAGCATGGGATCATAAACATGACTCCATGGTCACTGGCTTGAGCCCAAAGGTAGCTGGCTTGAGCAAGGGGTCATTCACTGTGCTGTAGCCCTCTGGTGAAGACACATATGAGAAAGCAATCAATGAACGACTAAGGTGCCTCAACAAAGAATTGATGTTTCTCATCTCTCTCCCTTCCTGTCTGTCTGTCTCTATCTGTCCTTCTCTTTGACTTTCTCTCTTTCTCTGTCAAAAAACCAAAAAGTAACAAAATTAAACAAGCACAGCCCTAGAGATAAAGAAACAGATTTTGTTAATTTTCATGCTGGGTAGACTGTCACTTTTTGAAGACTGTTAAGAAACTATTTGAAAGTGGTGAGTTCTGGAGCATAAAATTGGTAATAAAACAAGAAACAAACAAAAGAGCCGAACCTAAACCCTTGTGAAGGAGAGGAACACAAAGGATAGAGGTGTCATTGACAGTTTAGCACTAACTAATAGTGACCAAAATGTATATAATTTCCACTTAATGTTCATAGTGTTTGCAAAACTCTTCCTCATTCCTTCACTGAGTGTTTTTTGAGCACTGAGAATACAGAGGTATAGAGGCTTTGCAATAACCCAGGGTTTGTGAACTTTCTGACTGGACATTTTGATCTAGAGAAAAACTGACTATAGGTCTGAGAGGGACTCAAAAGAGCATCATATGAGGAGTGACTGACAGTACTTTGGGGAGATCCGAGGGATGGCATGCTAACTTTTTTCAGTTATATGAGGAATATCATCTGTTCTGTATGATTGAGAGGCCAACAGTTGAGTGGATGAGAATGAGAGGAAGACACATTTTTATTTAATAAAAAAAATGGCTCCCCGTAATTATTGCAAGCTCTTCTGGTAACTGAGATGGCGCCAGAAGCTTGGTACCGCTAGGAAGGAATGTGGCACAAGGGATGCATCTGTAGGATGGTGAGGGGTTGAGGATGGAGGGTTGATAATAAACTCACCTCTGAGGACTGAAGTTCCAGGATCTGTAATTGGGCTCATTGATTGGAAGGGTTCCCCTGAAGACAATAAAATGAGGGACTTGGTGGCTGCTTTGGAGTCAAGCCCACCAGCTTTGCACTGAATTCTTAGACATTGGACACATATCTCCTCTATGAGCCTAAGTTCCTTCATCAGAGAAATCGGGGTAGTAATAGTACATGTCTCACAGGACTGTGGTGAGAATTGAATAAAATAATGAGTGTAAATGAACTAATTTTAAATGTTTAGCCTATAATAGGCACTCAATAAATGGTACTGTTATGAGGACCTTAGAGTATCATCTTGGGAAAAAGTTGGACTGCCTTAAGCAATCAAGAGAGTTAAAACAATATCTGGTAATGTAGTAAGTCCCTCTCTCCCTGCCCTGGGATTTGTAAAAACAAAGTTTTGTTCTAAAATGTACAGTGAAAAGTAGTAAGCCCATGACATTATGAAACACATTGGGCTGATAGTCCCATTTTGTTAGCTTTTGCTTATTATTTGTCTGTTCTTAGTCGTTGGAACGATTCCTTTTTAAACTCAGTCTGTAGCTCTTTGAGTGATGCTAAGGTACGTATATTGTCATCCTCTATTTGTTATATCATAAAGGATCTTAGACATTGTGCTATGACCATTCAAGGAGAGCCTACTCATGGTCTTGGATGAATTTGAAAGTTGCTGGTGCTTTGCCTGTACTTACGTATCTGGGTTGCAATCATTTCCTATATTTTAGTCATGTTGTTGGTATTGATCACTGAAGAATTTGAATTTGCCATTAAGAAAGCCAAAAGTGACCTCAAGTGACTGTTCTACAGCTAGGTTGTGCCAACATAAGCCAATAAAACAATTAGTGATTGCCTGTGACATCAACTCAACAGACCATGGTTGACTGTGAGTTGTGCTTACCAGTTGCAATAAATGAGCCATTTTAATACTCTGCTCACGTTTCCAGGTCTTTCCTGACTAGCTCCACCTTCTCTTTGATTTGCTAGTCCATGTTTTGTTTTTTATTATTTGTTTATATATACAGAGATTTAAATAAGATAGAAAAGAACAAAGAATAAAATCAACTCCTACCTCTCAGAATTGACACATTTATTTTATATTTGTTTAAAGTATTTTTAAAGAAATAAAATACTATATTTAGTTAAGTCTTCTTTCAGAAGCATTAATAAATTAGTGTATATTGTTCCAATCTGTTTTATACTTTTGCCCATGTTTTTATGTAACCACTGCAGTAATTAGTCCTAGTTATGTTTTTAAAATTTACAAAATAAATTCACATTGCTTTTTACAACACTATGTTTTTGCGATCTGTGTAGTTATATATAGTTCTAGCTCTGTTCTCCCTGGTGAAATTGTGTTTTCCTTGATAAGACATTTGCTATTCACATCTGGTTGCCTCCCTTACTCCTAAATTGGGCCCATAGATGACAGGATGTTATTGCTGGAAGAGTTAGGAGAAAACATCATTCTAATTTATGTCTTTGTATATTGTCAACACTGAGACTTTTTGAAAATGACAAAAGCTAAGCCAGATGGGAAGTTGGGAAAATGCAAGTAAACTAGGACTTTCCCAGGCAAATCACAATGGAGGATTAGCCTGCATATGAAGAAAACAAGGTTGTGGGAGTGAAATGAGTTACTGGGTTACAGAGGTGGTTTAATGTAGTCCTTGAAATACTCAGCCCAAATCTCAAAAGCAAACAATTGCATGGGACAACATACAGAAAATATAGCTTTTTTTCTTTCTTTCTTTTTTTCTGTGTGTGGGAGGATTAATTGGGATGACATTGGTTTGCAAAACCATACAGGTTTCAACCCCAAACAAAATCTCTTTTTGTTTCCATCCCTCCCAACTTGGCCCACCTTCACCTCTCCTTACCCCACCTTTCCACCTGGCTATTGGCTATTGCTACCCTGTTGTTTGTGTCTAACTGTTATGATATGTTTTGGGTTTGTTTGTTTTTTTGGTCTAATCCCTTACAGCATTCCAGTTCATTATTCTTTATATCATGCTGCTTCTTATTTTAAAAAAGATGCAGAGGGGTAAGATAATGGATTCTTATGGCCACTTTATCAGGGAAATGCCTGTTATCCTGCCTTCAGAATGACTAGTTACAATATAGAAAGGAAGGAGAGAGAGCAAGAGAGAGAGACAAACAATTTTAGAAAGAGAGAGAGAAGGGGTAGAGAGAACAAGAGAGACAGACAAACATTGAGATGTTGTTTCACTTATTTCTTTATTCATGCATTCATCGGTTACTTCTTATATGTGCTCTGACTAGGGATCAAACTTGCACCCTTGGCGTATCGGGACAACTCTCTAACCAATTTAGCTCCCCAGCCAGGGCCCAGTATGGCTTTCATCTATCCTTTTTTTCCCCTATTGCTTGCTTTTTCTTTGTCTAGATCAATCTAATTACTGCCTTTTCCCACTGGATCAAGTCCCATTTGTCTCAATAAGTACCAAAACATGGCCAAATAAGTCTGGTTTCACTGGTGATTAGAAGTCATCTTTTTTTCTGGTTACTTGTCAGCTTAGCTTTGCCCTTGTTGTTTTGTTAACAGCTGGCTAGTTAATGAATATGACATATCTGTTTCTGCAAAGTTTGGGTGTGCTAAGATTGTATGGGAGGAAGAAACTGATTCATTAATTAACCAAGGGTTTTGCTTCCAGTGCAGGTCTGCAGTTTCCCTTCCTAGGCTCGATCTCAGGTGTTTTCAATAGCAGGGTGGTGTTGCAATTATGTCATTGATAGTACTTGGAGTTAGGACAGTATAACTCATCATCTCATTTTTATATTAAAGTTATAAAATAATACAACTTCTATGACTTAAAGGCTTACAAATAGTTTTTAAACTTTACGCATTTCAAATCTGGTTTTGGTTTTTTAAAGATATTTTATATATTTATAAGATAAATAAAACCAGTATTCTTAACTACCTGCTGGAAATATAATTTAATTGATAAGGTACTCTATGTAAGATAAAGTATACATTTGAAAGTAAAGATTTAGCATGTGTTATGTATCAAGTACCTAGTTACATACTTAATAAAATTATGGTAATTTGATTATTTTACAAATAAAGTCAACCTGTAAAATCTTAATTTACAGATGGTAGAGAACACATACTATTTTTGATTAACTTACTGTCAAGTTCTTATCCTACATTGTACATGGCATAGAAATTGTAACGATAGGCATAAAAAATAAAAATCCATTGGTGGGAAGTATAAGTGCTTGTGGCTATTTTTAGACAAAACCCTAAAAGGTCAAGAATATAACCTTAGAAAAGATGAAATCATTGTCTGAAAGCTGCATATGAGCTGATATTTATTATTTGTCTTGGATGATGTACCTTTACATTTCTGGAAAACATATGAATATTTTAGTTGCTGATTATTATAAAGTCTTTAGTGTATAACAATTCCATCTGTGTGGGCATTGCTGCAGGGTGGTTGAAAGGATGATGTCCCTCAAAGTCATATTCACATTGCCTATGAAGGCTCCTCTTTTGTCTAGTTTAGTTTGTGGTTATATGTTGTTTGTATGTCATGTGGACCATGGCTTAACTTTGGCAGCTGACTGCTAGGGGGCCACCTAAAATGAGCCACTTTGCTTAAAATTATTCTGTATGTTAGTGTGTGGTGTTTATTTTGAGTGTTTAAAGGCATACATAGGTAATCACATCACATCCAGTTGTAATTTCAACAAGTACATTATACTTGTTCTTTGAAGGTTTTGCTTATGACAGTTTACTAGCCCATCGTATGTGAGTTTATAGTCTTTGGGATACTAGGTGAACATTTGAACGCACAAAAGATTTTATTGAGGCTCTAGCCGTTTGGCTCAGTGGTAGAGCGTCAGCCTGGCGTGCAGGAGTCCCGGGTTCAATTGCCGGCCAGGGCACACAGGAGAAGCACCCATCTGCTTCTCCACCCCTCCCCCTCTCCTTCCTCTCTGTCTCTCTCTTCCTCTCCCGCAGCCAAGGCTCCATTGGAGCAAAGATGGCTGGGGCGCTGGGGATGGCTCTGTGGCCTCTGCCTCAGGCGCTAGAGTGGCTCTGGTCACAACATAGCGACGCCCCGGATGGGCAGAACATCGCCCCCTGGTGGGCATGCCGGGTGGATCCCGGTCAGGCAGGCGCATGCGGGAGTCTGTCTGACTGCCTCCCCATTTTCAACCTCAGAAAAATTAAAAAAAAAAAAAAGATTTTGTTGAAAGAGCATTGAACGTTGTAAGTATAATCTCTATACCACATCTAGCTATGTGAGTTTTATGAAGTCATTCAGAGGTACAGCACAACGCAGTGGATCAAATCACTGATTGCTAAATTTGAGTCCCACCAATTAGCTGTTTAATATTATGTGCTACTTATAAACTGTTTGTCCTCAAGCAAATTACTTAACCTTTCTGTCTTTGGGTTCTAATCTGTAAAATGGAACTGACAATACTACCTATCTTATAAAGTTATTAAGAAGATTAAGTCAGTCTGTAAAACACTTAAAATAGTGCCTATATGACTGATTGCTTAATACAACTTTAATGTGATTGTACTTCACTGGATTTGATGTCTAGCAGAGTCCAGTTTGAAGATTTCATTATTTTAAGTTTCTGTATCTTGCCTCTGTTTGGAACACACCTTTAACTTACTAAACTCATGCTGGTGAAGATGCTGTTTCTATGCAGAGTGTTAGTGGATATATGTTTAAAAATTAATTTTTTTGTCATTTGTTTTAACTTAAGACAGATATGTAACTAAAAAATTGCTTTAAAATTTAAGGAAAATATCTATATACAGTATCTATCGTATAGACTGATGACCCCTATAACTGGGCTAAGAAATTGTTTTAGCATTGTGTGGACATTTTGTTTATCTTCTAAAGAGTTAATGTCATTTATTTTTCAATTCTTGTCTTTATAAATATGCTGTTGGGTGATAAGCTGTTTGGAAAACAGTTTGATGATTGCTTTTCACTTCTGTAGTGTCAGTGAAAATATTTCATTGTTTATCAGATTTCTTTAGTACAGGCTGGTACATGACTTCTATCTTTTGATGTATCACACACCCATAATTTTTTATAAAACAATTCACAGTATCTTTTAGTTGAGGTTGTTATCTGTTAAATTGAAATATTTTGTAGGGCATAGAGCAGTCTAACTTCAGAATAAAAGCTTGGTGGTAGAGGCATGAATTAGTTTGTTTGTTAAAGACAGGACATGCCCACCAGCATGAAAGAGGCCATTAGAATTGGAACTCATTTCAGCCGATCAAAGTCCAGCCATGCTCGTAGATTTATTATTTAGGGAGAATGATGACTGCAACAGGAGGAGCAGACCTGACAGGCAGGAGGTAAGAATCCAGGAAAACCAGTAAGGTGTGACAGATGGTGTCCCAGCATGTGGGAGGGCTGTGGTGACACAGAGTCTGGAAGCAGCTGATAGATATCCAGGCAGATAAACTGAGGGGTCTGATCACAGATAGCGGGAGCCCAGGTTTGGCGTTGGGGCCAGGGCCTGATATTCAGAGGCCCATTTTGGAAGGAGTAGGAGAACATGGTAATCTCAGTCAATGGGCACTGACTTCATTTTGGCGTGAAGTGAGCTCCTCGATCAGAAGTAATGCTGTGTGGAATACCATGACGATGAATAAGGCATTCTGTAAATTTATGTGTAGTCGTTTTGGCAGCGGTAAAGAAGATTTATATCCAGAGTGTCTGTTGCAGTAAAAATGAAGCTTCTCCCTTTCCATGATGGAAGCAATCCAATATAATCAATCTGCCACCAGAAGGCTGGCTGATCATTCTGGGAAATGGTGCCATATCGGGAATTCAGTGTTGTATCTGCTGGCAGATTGTGCACTCAGTGGTGGCTGTAGCAGGTCTGCCTCAGTGAGAGCAATTCTGTGTTCCTGAGCCCATGTGTAACCTTCACCTCTGTCATAATAGCTATTATTAATATATTTGGCAATCACAGCAATATCTTGGGAAGAGACACAGTATGCACAAAACAGTCCATCCTATCCATTTAATTATTAAAATCTTCCTCTGCTAGGTGACCCTTTGGTGAGCATCCACATAAGACACAAATATCTTTATGTTATTTGCCATTAATAGTGGTCTATTCATATACTTCTTCCCCAGGTTTTCTTTTCACCAATTCTTTATTTTCTTTCCAAATTATTGACCATACAGTCAAATCATTGACCACAGCCTGTAAGTTAGTACAGTTTTGTACCTCTGGCTACTTCTCCTTCGAATCAAATGAACATCTAGTTTCACTCTGTTCAAAGTTCTGTCCCCTGGGAGAATTTCCTGTCACCATTGTCCTTTAGGACATATTAAGAAGGAGCTGGAGAACAACTGTTGTCCACTTTCATATGGCACCTCAGCATTGTAATGCGCCATCTGTAAAGCAGGCTCACATTTTCTCTTCCTCAGGCAACCAGTTTTAGAGAACTCCCCGGGAGGTAATGGGTATGAGCTGGTAGAGAGAAGATAATGTAGTAGGAGGAGGGGGCATATGTATTTGAGCTACTTCTGATTATTTTCCTTTCCCCACTGCAAAGTTGCCCTAGTAAATGGTGTAGGATCTTTTGGAGAAGGCTAGGAGAAAGATTAACAATATGAATTGTTGACAGTATAGCATATTCTCAAGGGGAGCCAGCCTTCTTTTCATTTAAGGGGCTCTGGGTCTGTAAAGGTCCAGACTGTGAACTCTTTGAGAGGTTGTGATTCTGTTTTAATAATACGAAATAAGCATCTCTTCACTAGTTCTAGAATTCATATGCTTTTGTACAGATCAAGTAAGAAATTTTTAGATTGCCTATCAATTATTTTTCTGGGGACAGCATGATCAACTAGACAACACCATTGGTCTATCTTTGCAAGTCAGATTATTCTGATAAGTGCTTTCATTCTTCTATCCATTATGATAACAATATCTACCTTGTTTTTGGTGATTAAGAGCTGCCACTTGGCCCCTACCACTCTGGCATCCAATTATCCCTGCTGTCTTTAGAACTCCAATTCAGTGACAGCAGTTTTCACTGTAATTTCTGACTTGTAGTGAAGTGTAACTATAGAGTTCTTCAATGATCCTGGGGCCCCCTCAAAAGTTTATTTCTCACTGTCATAGTGACAGGACCCTTGTCACTATGACCCTCCCAAGGAGGGTGAACAAGTTTAACATGATAACACCACTCGAACATTTATTTATTTTACTAAATTGTTCAGTTTGGCATTTTGACTTCCATAATTATCCAACACCCTTAATATCCATTTGCACACATATATTCCCCAGATTTCTGACTGTATAAATTGGAAAATCCATGCAGTTCTTCCACTGTGTAGCACACTTCCTCATGGACCACACTTGTATCTCATCCTCTGGGGCCTACTGGAACATGAGTCTAGTTGTAAGTCTAAAAGCTGGGAGGGATGGCAGTGCTAGCTCAGGAGGAGACTCGCACTGTCTTTCAAAGTAGGGAGACTCTAGTACCTGTTCTTCAGGCAAAGACGGGGTTAACCTCAGACGGAAGTGGAAATGTGCCTTTTACTAGCAAAAGTGACTCAGCAGAATTTAGAAGTTTGATATTTTTAGCTTTATTTTGATTTTCCAGATGTCTCAATTCCAATGTTCAGGATCCAATTCTTTCTCAATCAATGCCCTCACTTTTTAACAGATGGTCTGTAAGATTAGGATTTGGTTTAAATTTTAATTCACCAATTTAGGGGATGAGGTTCTGGGTTTGAAATCATAATTCTGCAGCTACAGGAGGTAGGGTTTCTTTCTGGGCAGACATAAATGCTTCCAGCCATTTATATAGAGCTTTAACCGAGAATTTCAAGCCCTGAACTTGTTGTTTTTGTTCCTTTTTCTATAGCATGGTTAGGAGCAACTAGGAAACAAAGAAATTTTATGATTAAGGAGACTGGTTAGGCAAGTCCAAAATCCATAGGGCAAGTTGACAGGATAGAAACTCTCTGGCAGGAGCTGAAGCCACAGTCCATAGCTAGAATTTCTTCCTCAGGGAAACCACTCATCTATCTGTTCTTTCAACTCATTGCGTCAGGCCCATCCAGATCATTGAAGATAATCTTTTTTTATTTAAACCAATTAATTGAAGACATTAATCACATCTGTAAATTTTGTTTACAGCACCATCTAGATTAGTGTTTGACTGAATAACTGGGGTCTATAGCAGTGGTCCCCAACCTTTCTGGGGCCACGGACCGGTTTAATGTCAGAAAATATTTTCACGGACCGGCCTTTAGGGTGGGATGGATAAATGCATTACGGTGACTGAGACAAGCGTCAAGAGTGAGTCTTAGATGGATGTAACAGAGGGAATCTGGTCATTTTTTAAAAAATAAAACATTATTCAGACTTAAATATAAATAAAACGGAAATAATGTAAGTTACTTATTCTTTCTCTGCAGACTGGTACCAAATGGCCCAGTCCACGGCCTGGGGGTTGGGGACCACTGGTCTATAACCTAACTGAATTGACACATAAAACTGACCATTCCAATAGTTTAATCTTGTTCTTGATGACTCATAATTGAAAGGGGGCTCCATGGCAATCCACAGCTCTCTCCTTCACAGGGTGTCTTTTCCTGTCTCCATTTATGATCACCTCTTTTATTTTAGACCAAATAACCTTAGTGCTCGAGGCCAAATACCGTCTGTTACTTCTCCATCTCCCAAGCTCTAATCCTGAAGATCTGAGGGTATGGAACAAAAATGGAATTGGTGCATGCTTTCATAGAAGTAACAGTCTAGTAGAGAAGACAGACATAAATAAACATGGAAAATAGAGCTACTAATTGTGATGAGTATTGTGCAAAATATATGGATTGCTAGAGAGAATAGACTTATTTATAGTGCTACAAAAGTAACTTAATTAAAACATTAATATTTTATTTAATTTTTTATTTCTATATCAGAAAATTCATAGGAAAATAGTCATTTTAGGTTTTATTTTTCTGTCTATAAAACACAAAAACTCTTATGTTCTGTCCAGCTATAAGGCTTTGAAATTTAGTAATTTAAGAAGATGCTTTCAGTGCAAATTTTGAGCTCTCTGACAACAGCATTATATATTTTTTTCTACCCTTGATAGGAATTTATCTTTCATGGTATTGTGAGTTTTGTTTAGCTGGGTGTGTAATATTCTTAGAACTCTTTGTGTTTAGCACTTACAAATGTGTGTGCCTAAAAACAATAATTGGTTATTGAGCTATTGTCCATGCCAGCAGAATCTGAGCAGGGTAATGTTTATTCCAAATAAATAACAGATCCAGTAAATTCGTTACATAAAAGAATACTGTGTTGTAGAAATTATATCATCAAACTTTAAATGTTCTTTGAAAAAAACAGCAACAGTAACATAAATCTCATTTTTAGTTTAGGTAACTGAACACTAAGACTTTAAGCATATTTTTAAATAATTAGAAAGAATCAGCTCATAGAGAATTAAATGAGATTTGTTTACTGAAATAGATTTAAAATACAGTACCTGAATTTGAGAAACACAAAGTCGCTGAAATTTACTCCTATGTGTGTCAGCTGGCTCTCACTCCTCTGGCCCTGTCCACATAATACAGCAGAACCACCGAAGTCAGAGCTTGGGACATGTAGCCAGCCAGTGCGGAGCCCAGCTGGGAGGACCGAGGGGACAAGGAGGTTGATGGAGAAGTTCTTCTGCAAGTAGAAGAGAAGGAAAACAAGGACATCCCTAAATTGTAGATGTGGTACTGAGGGTGTAGAGGCAGAACTGGCAGGGGGGTAAAAGTAAATCACTCTATTGGTGAAAGCAGGTTGGCAGCAATCCATATATTTGCTCCAAGTCACACTTAATAAAACTGTAAATTATATATTTGATTACTTATATACATTCTATAATTTCCCTTAGTGTCTAGGTTCTTGTCTTTTTTGTGGACTGTGTTACCCACTCCCCACACTTGCTTCTAGTTTTTAATTATGTGTTTGGTAAATGCATGAATGATGAGAGCTTTCAATTGGTTGCTCTTGACTTTTTCTTTTTTCCAACTTGAGTCTAAAGTTGCTGCTCTTGCTTTATTCCGTTGGAGCTCTCAGGAACATCACCAAAATGTTCAGAAATGCTCATTTTTTCTTTCTTTCTTTTTTTAGAATGGTTATTTAATTGGCCCGAAATAGGTATTGGAGATTGTTTACACCTCAAATGAAGCAATCCGTCATACTTCAGTATTGTGGTTTGCCCATTCTTATTATTGGTTACTTTTCATTGATACCAGTGATGAATATTAAGATGATATTTTGGAGCTATATTAGCTTTAGTTTTCGGGGTAATATGTAGAGTGAATAATGAGGGGAATTTATGAGTGAATGAATACAGAAGTATTTGGATTGTCTCTTGCTTTGGAGATATCTGCCGGCTGTTCCTTTTTCATCATAGGTAAGTAAGCAAGGGTTGCATGCGATCGATCTTTCTCACATTGGTGTTTTCTCACAAATTATATCGATTTTTTTTTAGCTCTTTTCAGCTGTGTTTTTCTAAGCTTTGAAAGATTAAGGAGTAATTCCGTTTAAACATTAGTTTTTGCCCACTTCTCAATGTATTTATACAACCAATAAAAGCTGTCTTAGTACAGGTTCGCAGATGCAGAAACCCCGCAGCTCTTGCTAGAACAATTAAAGGATATAACTAAAGATAAGGGCTTTGTCAAATATCAGATATGTGCTGGTGTGTATGATGACCTTAAACTCTCACAAATTCTGGTTCTCTGCTATTGTCCTGAATCTCTGCATTAAACTCTTTACATCATGTTTTTTAGGATATACATTATAATTAAATTTATTAGTGTTTCCTGCAAATTTTAAAGAAAAACTTGCCAGGACTCTTAGTTTGTTAATGGAGAATAACTAAAAATATTATGTACTTTTAATCTTCTGAAGCTCCTTAAAATGTTTTTGGAATAAGTTTGTTTTGTGCTAATTCTAGAATAATTAGTAGGAATATTAGATATAATATTAGATATTATATGTGCAAAAGTGGTTCCCATGAAGTCATTTATTATTATGCCTTGACTATGTCTGCACATGTGGGCACTGGATTAATTACTATATAATTATAATAACCGAATCATTCTTACTAAATGATGAATGAAATTCAATTTATATATTTAGAATAGTAATGATATATATGATACTTATAAGTTTTGGCTATAAATTACTCTAAAATGGAATAGGAGCTGAGTGCTTTAAGTTATGACAATTATTATTCTTTGAGTTACAATAAATCTAATTGCTTGATTTTTATGTTTCACTAATTATCTTCATTCATTTGTACTCTCACCTTATCTTTTTATGAAGCTTACAATTATTGCTTCCGTGATGTAATGTGCACATAACTGTAGAAATTTAATGTGGTTGGGTTTCTTAGTATTAGAAGCCCTGTCTGTGCAGAACTTTTTCTAAATTAAGGCTCAAGGAGAACCTCATGTTCTTAGCAAGAGTGTTCCTAACTCAGGACCATGGCTGACTGAGACTTCTTACCTTAAATCTAAACCAGGGGTCACTGAAGACTAGGTGTCTGGAGGAAGCAGGGGTCTCTTCAATAGGGAAGCTCCCGGCATTCATTATAATTGTGCTTTTACCTCTACAATTCATTACACAGTAAAGAAAGAGTATATGTTATCTCAGAAAAGTTGTGGGAATTAAGGAGATATTCCTATGAATGAATCTGGTCAACTTTGGATGTGATAAAACATGAAAAATTCAGTGTCAAAACCATAAGGCACTAGCATTACTAACGGCAAGTGGAAGGGTTTATATTCTCTGAGAAGACAGAGCGAATGTAACTCAGGTAGCTATTAATGGATTTCTTGTCCAGGAATTACTCTGGGTCTTCTATTGAAAAGATTCTGGTGAGATGTGCCTCTTCTGTCTTTATTGCTTTGATGAGCTATTGAAATCACAGTGGTGAGGCTAATAGAGAAAAAGGCTGCTTTTGGGGAGTAGGTTCAAGACTGGGTCAAATCTAGTTTGCCAGAGTTCTGGAAAATCATTATCTCTAGAAAATGAGAAGTCCAGTATAATTGGTTAGTGTATTTTAGTTAGACTCAACACTGGAGTTTGAACCTTGACCCCGGTTGTGGCTTGGGCAACCTCTCCAGCTTCAGTTTTCTTATCAATGACGTGAGGATAATCTTATCTATATTGAGAATGTAGTTATTATTATTATGATATCATTGCTAGTATTATTAGTACTATTATTGTTTCTTTAGACTAGAGATTAAGCTCAGGCTCTGAAGTCAGGAAGCTGGGTTTAAATTCTGAAACTTTTTAAATGTGCAAACATAGGTATTCACTTAGCCTTTCTGAACTTCATTTCATCTATAAAATGGCGATGACAGTGGTTCCTCCTCAGTAGAGCTGTTTGAAGAAAAAAAAAAACACAACCAAATAAAGAGTCCTGGCTCATCTGAAGCACTTGATAATGTTAGGTGTTTATGTTAACAATGACAGTTATTCATTTATTTATTATTCATTTGACCAATTTTTATTAAGCACTTAGTTATTATCTGCCTGTCACTCTTCTAGATACTGGAAATAGATAGTGTTAAATACAACAGAATCATAGCCTTATGAAACTAATATATTATAATATTAAACAGTAAGCTTGAATTAATATTATGAATCAAGACAGTTTTCTTCTTGAGGAACAAAAGCTAGACTTTACCAAATAGAAGTCAGTTGGACTTTTCAAATGAATAAAAATATTTTATTTGCATTGTAGTTATGTGACAATGGATACTTCTAAATACATACTAAAAACATATTTTTTTCTTGACCAGTTTAAATTTCTTTATCTCTCATTAGAATCTTATTTACTTTATAATTTGCATAAGAAATTATTGAGGCTTTATGTACACAAATAAAATACACCTGGGTATTTTTTAATTTCAACTCGAGAATTAGTACCTATTTTCAAAATTGTTGGCATCAGGGATACTTAGCCCTTACATGCTGTTTCCCGCAGAGGTGATGCAAAATGTAATTAAGCTTTTAAAAGACATTGTGAATGATAAATATATTGATAACTCAAACTAAGTATATCATTCTGCAAGATCATTTAGCTATTACATGATTCATCTACAAGTATTTCATTCTTTTCCACACAAGCACTGAGCTTTAACTTAGTAAAGAATATAATTCTGTCATCACTAAGGTTCATGGCAAGGATTTCACTATTTGAGGGGAATGTATTCTTAATTACTGTTTGAAATTCTAATTTAGTAAACTCTTAAGTCTCAAACTTTTTTTGTGGTAAAGTTGTCTATGTATGTGACTAGCATTGATTTAATCAAGTAGCAAGAGGGGAATTTGTAAATGCAAAAAGTGAAATAATTTGAAAATCTATTAGCTGAGAGATTTCTGCTTATAATATCTTTAGAGGACACCAATAAAGAAAAAAGTAAAAACCAAGAACCTTTTATCTAAAAAAGACACAGAGAACAATAGAAAAGACTGCAAAAACAAGAAAAAAATGAAAAACATCCTGTTCAGCATAATATTAAAATATTCTGAAAGAACATGAAAATAAATTTTCTACTTTAGTTTGCTTTTACAAATGACTTGGAAATAGCAAACAAATTTCTGGCTAAATGAGAGCCTAGGCACTGAATCATTTGCAGGTGTTGTCTGAGCACAGCAGAACCTAGTGGATTCTGACATGCGTAAGTAAGGCCCCAGGACACATTGTGGGTTTATCACACTTGTACGCATGCATATTGTAGTTAAGAACGTGGTCAACAGCAAAGAAGCCCATGTTGCCCTATGCATTGAATTTTATTCAGTGAAAAGAACACTGGGGAGGATCTCAGAAGAGTTAGGTTCTAATTCTGCCTTACTCTCCATCTTGGCAACTCATTTCAGAGCCTATGGCACATAGGTGCCTTCTAACTCTAACATTCTATAGCTCTGATCTGTTCTCTTATAAACTAAACCACAGGCACAGTCATGGTATCTTGGCTTACACTTGATGGCCAACAGAGTTTATTATATGTTTAGAATGGTAATCACTGGAGAGCATAGAAGGCATAAATACCTTGGAATTAAATAAGCATATGGATGCGTACACTAAAACATTCCTGTTTCATTAAGCACGAATCCTTGATCAGGATAAGATGAGGCAACCTCCTCTCAATGCCATTTTATGACCTAAAGGATGATTGTGTCTATTAAGTGGCCAAAGAGAGCATGTTTTAGTATGGAAACGTGTGGCTTCTTCAGGAAAACAGATTTGGAATTTTGATGTAAAAAGAAGAGAAAATCTCAGTGATTGACATAGTCCTGCAATCAATATTATCATTCATCTAAAAACCTTCACCCATTTAATAAACTTTTTTTATATATGAAGCATTTATACTTATAAATTGAATATTTTTACATAAACATTTCTTACTATTTTATTTTTATTTTGTTTTATTTATTTATTTTATTTCTTACTGTTTTAGAACAACAACAAAATGTAGAACATATACAAGATATGTTACATGTAAAATACTGGCATCCTAATCTTACATTTTTAAAAATTAATTTTAATGGAGTGACATTGATTAATTAGAGTACATAGATTCAGAGAAACATCTTCAGGTCATTTTGACATTTGATTATGTTGTATACACATCATCCAAAGTCAAATTGTCTACCATCACCTTCTATTTGGTTTTCTTTGTTCCCCTCCCCTCCCCCGACCCCCTCCCTCTCCTCCTTTTCCCTCCCCCTGGTAATCACCACACTCTTGTCCATGTCCCTGAGTCTCATTTTTGTGTCCCACCTATGTATGGAATCATATAGTTCTTATTTTTTTCTGATTTACTTATTTCACTCAGTATAATGTTATCAAGGTCCATCCATGTGTAATCTTACATTTTGTGTTTAGAAAAAAATAATAAAAACCGCAAATTGGGATGTGCAATCTGTTTTTTAAAATGCTACTTGAATAAATGGCTCTATAGGTAACTTAATTGGCATGTTGTACATTATTCCTCCTCCCACCCCCGATATTCACACTGAACTTTAACATCCTCTGAGGATGTCATGCAGTGAATTTATATAACTTTTCAAACAGTGTCTTTACTGCCATATAATTCACACGCCATAAAGTCATCCATTTAAAGTATACAATTCAATGATGTCTAGTATATTTATGCCCCATCTCCATAGTCAACTTTAGATTATTTTCATTATTGCAAAGAAATGCTAAATTCTTAGGCTTTGGGTCCCCAATTTCCCCAAACCACAAATCTATATTGTCTCTATAAATTTCATACTTTGGACATTTAACATAAAGGGAACCATATATATATTTTTTCACTTAGCATAATGATTTCAAGGTGCATTTATGATGTAGCACATCCAGTACTTTATTCCTTTCTATTGTTAAAAAATATGTTGTAAGGAAAGGCTATACTACATTTTGTTCATGCATTCATCAATTGAGAAACATTTGAGTATATACCTAGGAGTAGAATGATTGGATCATATAGTAACTCAATATTTAAAAATTTGAGAAATTGGCAAACTATTTTCCAATGAGACTGTGCCATTTTACATTCTTCTTTTATTATAAATTTTTATTAATTTTAATGGGTGACATCAATAAATCAGGGTACATATGTTCAAAGAAAAGATCTCCAGGTTATCTTGTCATTTAATTATGTAGCATACCCATCACCCAAAGTCAGATTGTCCTTTGTCACCTTCTATCTGGTTTTCTTTGTGCCCCTCCACCTCCCCCACCTCCTTTCCCTCCTTCCCCCACCCCCAGTAACCACCACACTCTTGTACATGACTCTTAGTCTCGTTTTTATGTCCCACCTATGTATGGAATCATGCAGTTCTTAGTTTTTTCTGATTTACTTATTTCACTTCGTATAATGTTATCAAGATCCATCCATTTGGATGTAAATGATCTGATGTCATCATTTCTTATGGCTGAGTAGTATTCCATAGTGTATATGTGCCACATACATTCTAACCAGTATTGAATGAGTCTTTGGGTTTCTCCACATTCATGCCAACATTTGTCACTGTCCACCTTTTTTATTATAACCATTCTGGTGGGTGTGTAGTAGTATTTCATTGTGGTTTTAATTTGAATTTTCCTAATAACCAATAATGCTCGACATCTTTTCATATGCTTATTGACAATTTGCATACCTTCTTTGAAGAAATGTCTTTAAATAAAAAAACAGTAGCTCAAAGAATTTTAACTAACTTGCTTAAAGTCTTACTAGAAACAAAACTGGAATTTGAATCTGTCTTTAGATATGTTTAGGGATATGTATGTATTGTTATAAATGAATAAATAAATATAAGTATACATTAAAAAAGAAATGTCTTTAATATTCACTGCTCATTTTCTAAACTGGGTTAGTTATCTTTTATTATTTAATTGTAATAGTTCTTATGTACTCTAGATGCAAGTTGCTTATCAGATATGATTGGCAAATAGTTTCTCCACTTCCATAGTTAATCTTTTTACTTTTGATGGTGTTCTTTCATGCACAATAGATTTAAATTTGGTTAAGTCCAATCTATTTTTTCTTTTGTCATTTGTGCTTTTGGTGGTATATCTGAGAAACAGTTCACTACTCCAAGGTCATGAAACTTTTATTTTTCTTATAAAAGTTTTATAGTTTTAGCTTTTACATTTAGATCTATGATCTCTTTTGAGTTAATTCTTATTTATGGTGTGAGATATGGCTTGGCCTGACTTTAGTCTTTGCATTTGGATATCCTTGCACCTGCCACCATTGGTTGAAAAGACTATTTATTTTCCCATTGGCATTTTCTTGAAAATTAATTGGTCATAAATATATTTTTTATAGGCTCTCAACTTATTCCATTGATCTACATGTCTGTCTATCCTTATGTCAATATTACACTGTCTTGATTATTATAACTGTAGTAAGTTTTGAAATCAAGATGTGAGTCATAAGGACTCAAAATTCTACAGAATTTCTTTAGGGAACTCGGACAGAAGTGCCTAAAGCTAGACTGAGCTGTTAGACTGTGGATCTAGAGATAGGGGACAGGCACATTGTGACACTGAACTTTTCCTAATAAAATGGTTTATTCTGAAAAAAAAAAAGGATGTAAGTCTTCCAATTTTGTTTATTTTTTTAAGATTGTTTTGGCTATTTTATGTCTCTTGAATTGTATTTGAATTTTAGAATCAGTTTGTGAATTTCTGCAGAGAGTTAATCTGGTATTTGATGAAGCTTGTGTTTAAATTTGTATATCAATTTGGGTATTGTTAAATATTGCTTCTTTACTATATTGAGTTTTCCAATCCAAAAATCTATAAAATCTACCTTTCTTTCTTGAATGAAGCAATTTTAAGGTAGAAGAAGGTCTCTAGTGACATTCTCCATAGCACTGTTCTTGGCAGAGCTCTGTTTACTATTAGAAGGCATTGTTTTTTCATCTTTGTTAATGACATGAGAGTGGAAGAGGCAACATTTATAGAATTGATACTTAGACCAGATTGATGAACTGAAATCAACAATATGAAATTTGTCAGCCTTATGGGGAAATGCATTTAGGTTCAAAATTTTAACCAATATGCTTAAGAGCAGATTGGAAAAAATTTTGAAAATGCCAAATTATGTATAGTTAATTTATTTTAGTTTGAGAAGAAAAGACTGAAGACATGATAGCTGACTTTTAGATATCTACATTTCGCATGTGAAAAATGAAAAAAAAGAAGCAATAGAATTGGATGATGTTGGATGGATTCAGCATTATGAGCCTGCTTTGTACATTATAAAAAAATCTATTTTTAGTGCATTTATCAGTTTAAAGTATTATGTAACAAAGATCATCCTAATAATATTTGACATTCAAAATAATGACCATCAAAAGTAACAAGAGACTCAATGATTAAAAAAAGTATTTTCTATTTACTAAATGGAAAAACAATTAGAATCATTTAGAAAGATGTTTATATTTTTAAGAAAGGTTCTTATAAGCAATGTTTGCAAAAAATTTACTTTTTTTCCCCCAACTGCATGTATACTGCTCACAAAAATTAGGGGATATTTCAAAATGAATATGAAAGGACAAAAAAAGAATCATTTGATTTTTGTTTTTTATTAAACAAGAACAACAGAAAAGCAAACGACAAGTCGAAGAAAGTTGTTTGATTATGAAAATGAGATGCAAAACCAACTTTTATTTCATGGGTGAAAATGCACTGTACAAAAGGCTGAAAGTGCTGGATGGAGTATCTGCACAGTCCCTCATCCCCTAATTTTTGTGAGCAGTGTAGTTCAAATGAAGCGATGGCTCTGTGGGTACTTTTTAAAGCTGACCCATTTTGCAGCTGACTTCATTTCTTTATGGTTTAAAAACAGAAAGCAGAGGTATGAAGAAGCATCTCTTCCATGAGTGACGTGGCAGTGAGATCAGTAATGACAGTAATTGTTAATAATTACCAAATGCTTCCTATATAAAATTGGTGGAATTAATAGCCATTTACTGATGAGTGAATTGAAATTTAAAGAGGATATATAACTTGTCCAAAGACACAGAGCTAGTCAGTGGTGGAGCTAGCATAACTGAAGATGTCTGAGTCTAGCTTCTATTTTTTTGCTACCTTCCAAGAGAAAAGTTTAAGCAAAAAATCATGAAGGTTTTGATTAATGGCTCATTCTCTTAAGACTATTTCTGTTGTTTCCCTTATCCATATAGTACCATTTTTTCTGTACTTCCTTTACTTTGAAAAACTTCATGCAAATAGGTACTCTAGTGATTCTAATACATTTCTTTGTTTTTTTGAGTGTTTTGGAATTTCTGGGCATGAATAAATGTAGTAATGGCTTCAGGTCTATCTGACTTCATTTGCCCTGTCTCTGTTCCTAGCAACAGGTCATGAGAAATTGCACCATGGAACACTAGAAATACAAGATGTTATAGGATATTTGATTATCTCAAGCCATTTTTGTCTATTTTTAATCTAACATCCATTAGTCTGATCCTGACTTTTCTTATTTTAAGAATTATCTGTATACATATAGGTTTCCCTAATTTGAGACAAGTCTCTAATCTGAGCAAATGGGGACTGAGAGAAGACTCTGTTAAGTCAGTATGGTTTCTTGCGTCAACACAATTTATACCCATGTTCCCTGGTTCATCACCATTGCCAAGTGAATACCTGCTAAAGGCTGCCATACAAAGTATCACAAACTGAATAGCTTAAAACAGGGGTCCCCAAACTTTTTACATAGGGGGCCAGTTCTCTGTCCCTCAGACCGTTGGAGGGCCGGAGTATAAAAAAAACTATGAACAAATCCCTATGCACACTGCACATATCTTATTTTTAAGTAAAAAAACAAAACGGGAACAAATACAATATTTAAAATAAAGAACAAGTAAATTTAAATCAACAAACTGACCAGTATTTCAATGGGAACTATGCTCCTCTCACTGACCACCAATGAAACAGGTGCCCCTTCCAGAAGTGTGGTGGGGGCCGGATAAATGGCCTCAGGGGGCCGCATGTGGCCCACGGGCCATAGTTGGGGGACCCCTGGCTTAAAACAATGGAAATCAAAGTGTTGTCAGGGCTGTGGTCCCTCCAGAGCCTCCAGGAGAGTATGCTTTTTTGGCTCTTCCATCTTCTGGTAGCCTCAGGTATTTCTTTGCTTGTAGATGCATTATTCCAACCTCTGCCTCCATCTTCATATAATGTTCTCCCTATGTGTTTCTGTCTTCATATTGTCTTTCCTGTTTTTATAAGGATACCAGTCATACTGAATTCAAGACCTTGCCTTCTCTGAATGACTTCATCTTGACTTCGTTATATCTGCCATGACTTTAGTTTCAAATAAGATCACATTCACAAGTACTGGTGGTTAGGACTTCAGTATATCTTTTTGGGGAAACACTTCAGATCATAAACAAAATCTGGTATTTGTGACACTCCTGGAGTGTTACTGATTGAGGCCAACTTCTAAGAGAAGCATAGGAGGTGAGCGGAATCATTTTGCTGAAAGTCAGTCTCTTAGCATTGAGAATAAATGCTCTTTTCATCTCTTATTTCACAAAATGGTTGTATTTTGATGATTATGTGGATATTCTCATATTTGAAGGCCCACAGGATGATGTTTTCTTCGACTAGGGCAGTGTGATAGGACAACAGTAATACTGCACTCCAAATATCAACAACCACAGAATCAATGGACTGAGCAGATGATGTGACTGAACTAGCTGCGACAATCAGCAAATGATGGATGTGTGAAGCGCAGCTTCAGCAGCAGCTGCTTCACTGGGAATAGGTTTTAATGAATCACCACTGCAGCTGCCATTTTTCTCTGAGCCAGATAAATCCTGACACGAACAAGCTGCTGTTACAGGCAGTGTAAATGCAGCTAGTAATGAATGTCACTGGCGTTAAGTATGAGGCATGCAATCATAGTCAGATTCAAAAAAGGAGATAATTTTGACACAAAGTATATTTTTGTTGTTTTCTCTCTTTTCTGTCCCTTCTATAATCTTCTTGTCTTGAATTTAATCTTAGAGTAAAGTATATCAAAATAAATGAATTCATCTCCAAAGAGCAAATATATTTAATGTAAAGAATTTAGTGTGTCTAGTAAACAACATAGGGAAAGATACTTCTTTGTAAAAAATATATTAAGACTTTTTTAATTCTAAATTTGGATTTTAATGACAGGAACAGTTTTTAAATTCAGCTATGAGTGTCCCTTGGACAACAATGCAAATGGCTGTTGTGCAATGCAGTTTGTACAGCCTAATGCAGGGACCTGCTGTAATTGCCTCTCCAGTTCTAGTTGGGTCATAGATTAGAAAAGTGAAGCTTTCTTTTTTTAGTTGACCCATTTACCTGGAATGTTTTGAAAAAATCTTCAAAATGGCTACAATGATAACAACAATGATGACAAAAAAGAAACAAGGCTAGGCTGCAACCCTTAGTGAAGATAAGTTGGAAAACCAGAAATGAGCATTTCTGCTTGAGCCTCTTTATTGATGAACTAAGTATGAAATACTGAGTTTGCTTATCAGAGATTGTTCTTACAAACCATGCCCAAGAGTCACTCTTCAACAGACCCTTTAAATGGATTTCATCTCAAAATGCTATTTCAGACTTTTTTTCTTAATGTGACTCAAAATCTGAAACTAACAGCCTGTATCTTATTTACATAGAAGCTTCTACCTCTGCAGCATGTTCAATCATTAGCAAAGATGTATGCCCCTGAAGAAGATTCCTCTAATACCTTTCTCTTTTTGTCTGCTTTCTTAGACTATAGCAGAAAGAAATAGCAATGGCTGAGAGTGTCAGGACAAAATACATTCAAGAAGGAGACCTTCAGCCCAAGAAATAAGAAGATTGAAACCACACAGGAATTCAGAGTTAGTTTTGAAAGGAAGTAGAGGTCAGGACAAGTGAAAAAAGTTGGCTATAAAGTCAGTTTTATTAATGAAAAAAACACTAAAGTGCATTTAAAATTTTCCCAGACCTTTTCTGGTCTTATGTTGGTAATTTGCTATTTAGAGGCAACCTGGTTTTAGATGAAGCTGAATTCATACTCCCTAGTCCCCAATAAAGAAATGGCCTGTGATCTCTTGCTAGTCATTTAATCTTCTAAAGTGCAATTTCTCTTTTAGTACAAAGAACATCTTAATAATGACTATTGTGTAGTAAGCATTATGTGTTAGCCATTATACTAAGTACTTTTCAGGCATGGTCTCATTTAATCTTTTTTTTTTTTTTTTTTTTTTTTTTTTTGTATTTTTCTGAAGCTGGAAATGGGGAGAGACAGTCAGACTCCCGCATGCACCCGACCGGGATCCACCCGGCACGCCCACCAGGGGGTGATGCTCTGCCCCTCCAGGGCATTGCTCTGTTGCGACCAGAGCCACTCTAGCGCCTGGGGCAGAGGCCAAGGAGCCATCCCCAGCGCCCGGGCCATCTTTGCTCCAATGGAGCCTCGCTGCGGGAGGGGAAGAGAGAGACAGAGAGGAAGGAGAGGGGGAGGGGTGGAGAAGCAGATGGGCACTTCTCCTGTGTGCCCTGGCCAGGAATCGAACCCAGGACTTCTGCACACCAGGCCGATGCTCTACCACTGAGCCAACCGGCCAGGGCCTCATTTAATCTTTTTTTTTTTTTTTTTTGTATTTTTCTGAAGCTGGAAACGGGGAGAGACAGTCAGACAGACTCCCGCATGCGCCCAACCGGGATCCACCCGGCACGCCCACCAGGGGGTGATGCTCTGCCCCTCCGGGGCGTCACTCTGCTGTGACCAGAGCCACTCTAGCACCTGGGGCAGAGGCCAAGGAGCCATCCCCAGCGCCCGGGCCATCCTTGCTCCAATGGAGCCTCGGCTGCGGGAGGGGAAGAGAGAGACAGAGAGGAAGGAAGGGGGGGGGTGGAGAAGCAAATGGGCGCTTCTCCTATGTGCCCTGGCCGGGAATCGAACCCGGGTCCCTCGCACGCCAGGCCGACGCTCTACCGCTGAGCCAACCGGCCAGGGCCTCATTTAATCTTTATAACCCTGTGAGGCAGAAGTTTTATTTCCACATTATAAATAAAGAAACTTGGGCTGGATTTGTCCAAGTTATAGCTGTTATGTTCTAGAGCCAGTCTGGCCTCAGAGCTCATGTGCATAGTATATGCTGTCTTTAGTGTTAGACTCTCTCACTGTAGCCCTCTCTGACCAAACTTTCATGTCTGTCTGACTTCCTTTGTTCAGTGTTGTCACCATTGACACTGCCTCTCAACCAGACTCAAGAGGGTTAACGTTGCAAAAGCACTTAAAACTCATACAGGCTATTTGTGAAAATATGGAAATTAAGGTCCAAAGAGTTTATAATAATGTTTCGTTAAAAGGTCATTATGTTCGTTTCATGAGAGCATCTTGCCTTACCCTAAAGGGCACCACACTATAATAGTTATTTCAAAAACAAATTTTTAACCAGAGATTTATTATGGTATTTCTGTACTCTTGCACCTGCCACCTCTGTTACTCTAGGAGTACGTCAAATCACTTTCTGGAAAATATGCAAGATGACAACATATTTAATGCTAGTCCTGCACTGCTTTCAACAACATTTCAGTTGTTGAAACTGATCTTATCAAGGAAGGGATGAAACATCTGGTGTTAAAGTAGAAAGCTAGTGTAGCCTGCCATGGCATAGTAGGTAGAGTGTAGACCTAGAACGCTGAGGTCACTGGTTCGAAACCCTGGGCTTGCCCAGCCAACGCCCTTATGACAAGCAATCAATAAACAGCTAAAGTGAAGCAACTGTGAGTTGACACTTCTTGTTCCCTCCCTCCTTCTCTCTGTAAAATCAGTAAATAAAAAATATTTTTAAAAATGCTAATAAAAAGTCTTATAAAAACCACTTAGAAAATAATGTGATATGTGCAAAGTGACCTCTAAGGTATAGTACATTGATTCTACTTTCCCACAATTTTGCTTTTTGCTGCTGTTGTGGACTGATTTATTTAAGCACCACTATCATTACTGAGTCAGTATGGCTTTGTGTCAGACAGACTGGAGTTCAAATTTTGATACTGCTTGGCGCTGGATCTATGAAAACCTCAGGCTTCCTTAGGTATCTGATGGCATTACTGTTTACTTCCTAGGGCTTTGTAAGGATTCAGTGAGAGAGTATTTAAGACATGTGGAAAACCATTAGCACTCAGCAATTGTTTGCTTCTTTTCCTCCCAACAAGTTGGGCTATTCACTTTCTTGTATAACAGTTTTTATTGGCTTTCTTTTATGAGCATGCCATGTTTGAATACCAGATCTAAATCTGCTAGTACAAATACAGTAGCCTGAGGGTTGGTACTTAAATATTTAACTATTTTATTATTAACATCAAAATTCCTTTATTAACTGTGATACCTAACAGTTTTCTCTTTAGCCTTAGGTGTACCTCTTAAACTGTTGGAAGTTGCATGGAACACATCTGAGGCATATGAGCTGATTTTCTGGTGTCTGAGGATTATGATATAGGCAAGGAAGTAATACAGACTAAACAGTTTAAAACTGTTGGGAAAATCTAAAAATTACTTCCTTTACTGAAGCTTTGCAAACAAACATTGAGAAGTAACGAGAAGTTTACAATAAATATTCATTTGGTGCTTTGGTTTTTATATGACACATGGTTAAGAGGGTAGAGAAAGGAGCTTTCCTGAATGATCAGAGTGGCTTTCAAATTATATTTTAAATGCCAGGAATTTTAGAACCACATAAACCACACGTGAGGAGATGGGCAGAAGAGACAGGGGTGAAACATGACAATTTTGCATGTTGAATACTAAGTACCAAAAAACATAATTCCTTTTATTTCCACCCCTGACACCCAGACACTCTCCCCTTATATTAACTTCAAAATAAAAGCTTTGTTTTTCTTTCTCAAGCTCTTTTGATGCTATATTGCCACCTTTGTTAAGGTATTTTACAACTGTTCTATAGGAGAGGTCATTTTAGAGTAGACCTGCCCACTCTAATTTACTGGGAGCAATGAGTAGTGATGTCTGGTTATTATGTTAATAAAAAGGGGGAGTGTGTGTGGAATTCTAAAATTCAAGCTAGTATTAATAACTTAGAAAAAATGATTGTGAAACTCAAGTACAGCACTCAAAACAAAGACAAAACTATCGCCAAACCAGTTTAAAGACCATGGATAATGTAAGCACTATGTGAAGAGGAAAGGAAGATTACTAACAGACTTTTTTCAGAGGAAAGAAGGAGAATATCAATATCTCATACGAACTGTTTTAGTATGATTAGTTTCAATGAAAATGTAGTGGTAAAGGATCCTGATATTTTTCTTGATGTCCCTTGGGAGCTCTACTGCAGGCTAGAGCTAGAGAGAAAATAATCTTAAGATAAAGCTAAAAAGGAAAAAAAAGAAAAAGATAAAATTAACACAGTAAGCTTTGTCAGTGTGTAGCGGACAGTGGAACGATGAACAGAAATCTTTGGTCTGACTTTTTCCTAACAAATGACCTCCCAGCTAGATGGATGAGGCCAGAGAACAAGAACTGTTGGAAAGCATGATATGACAATGTTACTTGAATATTCTGGAATGCTGGTGACCTTCCAGTAATTGGAATGTATCTGACAAGTGATACAGATTCTTGAACTCTTGATTTTTTTTTTGTCTGCTCTTATTTAATAAGAACAGTGTTAACTCATATTCAAATACATGAAATGTTGGCACCGAACTGAAGCTGCTATATAGAAAGATCACAGATGTTCTGTGGCTTACTGAAACTTCCATTTCTCTAAAACCATTCTGTACCTTTAAATGGTCCTAATTTTACAAATTTAAGTGTTAAGAAAATAGCTAAATAATAAGGAACAATTAAGGTAAAATATTTATTTGTAAATTATATACAGAATACATTTTCTTTATGACAAGGAAATGGGAAGAGGAAACATCACCTTCCAACCTCTGCTGCTTACTTTCTGAAACTTGGAGATGACCATCTTTCTCTGAGTCGGATGTACAAACCAGTTCGGGTTTCCTCAGTTGGAAAGGGAGAATTTGTAACTAAACTAAAAGCGTTGTTGCTTTATTACTCGTTCGTGTGTTCTCACAAAATGCTTTTGAACCTTGCTAACTCAGAATCAGAAATTTTCCTGGTAGAGTTTTATAATCAACAACAGCTTAATTATCAGAAACAATCAGTTTAAGCATTATATCTTGAAGATACTGTGAAATGGCTACATAACTATACAAATCTGAAATGTTGGTGTTTCTCTTTTAGCCCTTTGAGTTACTTCGATTAGTCTAACATGCAAAAAGCCATACAACTATCAAAATACCATTCATCTTAATGTCATATGGAAAAGTACGTCTTAGATAACTATCAAACTTGATGAGACCTACTCACTGTAAAATGATCTGATAGATAAAACTAAGTAACAGTTGACTTCTATGTTGCCAGCCTTATAGTAACTTAAAGTGAGATTTAGATTCCCCTGTATCTTTGAATGTAATTGAGTAATTTTGAGGAGGAGGCTTTTGTTTCATTTCATCATTTCCACTTATAAACCTCAGCCTTCTGAAAGGCTGAGAACAGTAGTAAAACACTTCTTCTATTTCCCTTTATTTCTCTCACCTCATCCTTCTCTCTATTGTAAGAAGAGAGGAGAGAAGGATGTGAGCACCTGATGTTTGTTCTTTGTTCTCTGGGAAATCTGGAAGTTTAAATAGAAACTAAAGTATGATTGTTCAGAACAAGATGGCTTGTTCAGAACTCTAATGCTTTTCTATTTCAAGAAATGATTGCTTTAATTTTTCATGAGAACTTTAAACAGATTTAAGAAGTTTAAACTACCTCTAAGTCCTTTTTTGTTTGTTATCTTGGATTAAAGTTACTTCTATTATTTCATGGTGTCAATCATAACCTTTCTCTTATAAAGATAATGTTTTTCTTTGCTGATTACTGCTTCATCCTCTGGCCCTCTGTAAGGACATCATATTGGTCAGTTTTTGACACACACTGTCTTCTAGTCTGAGATTCTATTAATTCTCATCTTTTTTACTATATATACTATACAAATTCACTGAAATTTTTATTTTCAATTTTCTCCTTTTGTCTCAGTTCCAGGCCCATAGTTCCAGTCACTTACGGTGCACATACCCTTGCTTTTATCACCATCAGAACTCCACCAGCATTCCTTCTCACCTGTTATTTTGTTAGTGGTTTTGTTTTCCTAGTTCTCTAAACATAAAACCTTGTGATTGTTTCAGCTCATTGCTTTTCTTCATTCATTATAACCTATCATCGTATTCCATGGACTTTTCCATTTTGAAATTTTTTATTTCATCTGTATTAGTTAAAATATTGGTTTGGTAGTTATAACAAACTCCAAAAATAACAGTGGATTAAACACAGTGCAAGTTTGGGTCTGTCTTATGTACAGCCCGGATAGATGGTCCAGTGGTAGTATAAAGGTCTACCGGAAAGTTCTGTCCGTTTCTATCACAACAAGTTTCGACCCATAAGCACATGTTTATTGGTGCATGTGTGCCTCTCTATCTTTATCATTTAATGTATACACACTGACGTAGCAAATTAACTAAAACAAAGTTGATTCATCTTAGTCTTATGTGTGAAGCGATAGTGTACCCATGGCTACTGATAAAGTTCATTTATGCCACTGTATTTTTACTAATTTCAACAAGGAAGAAATGCTACAGAAGCATGTAGAAATTTATTGAAAGTGTTTGGTGAAGGTACAGTTTCTGATAGGACATGCAGAAGATGGTTCGAAAAATTTGAAACAAGTGATTTCGACCTTTCTGATAAGCCACGTTCTGGGCGATCATCTTTGATCAATGACGATGTTGTTAAGACCATGTTGGAGCAAGATCCTTTTCTGACAACATTGGAGATTGCAGAAAGGCTTAATTCAGCTCAGCAAACCATTTCGGACTATATTCAGAAGAAGTTTATTGATGGTAAGAAAAATTTGTATTTTGTTTTATTCCAAAAATGGACAGAAGTTTCCGGTAGACATTATATAATGCCTTGACCATGTTAAGGATGCAGGTTCCTTCCATTCTGTTGCTTTTTCATCCTCAAAATATTGACCTTGTCAAGTTGGAGAATGATGGCTCACCACCGGGGCTTCAATTCAGTGTTCAGAAAAGGGGAAAAGGAAAGAAGAGATTATACTCCCCTCTTTCTAAGGTTATAACCTAGAAATGGAACATATCACTTCTTCTTATAGCTTATGTATAAATGACAAAATCCAGTTATATGGTCACATCTAGATTCATGGGAAGCTTGCTAGTATGGTCCTTAAATATGTACCCAGCTAAATTTTGTATTTTTTTAAGTTTTTTTTGAGCTTTATATATATTATTTTCTTAAAAAAATTTTATTAATTGTTAATTTGTGTTTACATGGATTCAAGTGTCCCACTGAATTTAACTCTCTCACCCCCCATCTGTGTTCCATTTTATATCCCTTTTACCTCCCTCTCTCTAACTCCCTCCCCCCTTCCCTCTAGGATTTGCTGTCCTGTTATCTATATCTCTGTGTTATGTATATAGTTTCACTAATCCCTTTACCTTCTCTGATCTCATCCTCTCATCCTGCTTCCCTCTGACTGCTGTCCCTCTGGTCCCTGTGACCCTGTCTCTGCCTCTATTCTGTTCCTCAGTTCACTTTGTTCATTAGATTCCACATATAAGTGAGATCAGATGGTATTTTTCTTTCTCTGCCTGGCTTATCTCACTTAGCATAATAGTCTCCAGGTCCATCCATTCTGTCACAAAAGGTAAGATTTCCTTCTTTTTCACAGCTGCATAGTATTCCATTGTGTATATGTACCACTGCTTTTTAACCTAATCATCTACTGATGGACACTTGGACTATTTCCAGATCTTGGCTCTTGTAAACAGTGCTGCAATAAACATGGGGGTGCATATCTTCTTTTGAATCAGTGATTTGGTATTTTTAGGATATATTCCTACAAGTGGGATAGCTGGGTCAAAAGGCAATTCCATTTTTAATTTTTTGAGGAAACCCCATACACTTCTCCACAGTGGCTGCACCAGTCTGCATTCCCAGCAGCAGTGCAGGAGGGTTCCCTTTTCTCCATACCCTCGCCAGCACTTATTGTGTATTGTTTTGTTAATGAGTGCCGTTCTGACAGGTGTGAGGTGGTATCTCATTGTGATTTTAATTTGCATATCTCTGATGATTAGTGACTTGGACATTTTTTCATATGACTATTGGCCATTTGTGTATCCTCACTGGAGAAGTGTCTATTCAGTTTTTTTTTGTCCATTTTTTAACTGGATTGTTTACCTTCCTGGTGTTGAGTTTTAGAAGTTCTTTATAAATTTTGGTTATTAACCCCTTATCAGACGTATGGGTGAATATGCTCTCCCATTGTGTGGGTTGTCTTTTTATTTTGTTCATGGTGTCTTTTGCTGTGCAAAAGCTTTTTAGTTTGATATATTTCCTTTTGTTCATACTGTCCTTTATTTTACTTGCCCGTGGAAATAAATTAGAAAAAATATTGTCATGAGAGATGTCAGAGAGTTTGCTGCCTATGTTTTCTTCCAAGATGTTTATGGATTTAAGACTTGCATTTAAGTCTTTTATCCCTTTTGAGTTTATTTTTGTGAATGGTGTAAGTTGGTGGTCTAGTTTCATATTTTGCATGAATCTGTCCAATTTTCCCAACACCATTTATTAAAGAGGCTGTCTTTGATAAAGGTAAGAGCATACTCCTTTGTATGCTCTTACCTCCTTTGTCAAATATCAATTGACCATAAAAGCGTGGGTTTACTTCTGTGTTCCCTGTTTTGTTCCACTGATCTATATGCCTGTTCTTGTGCCAGTACCAAGCTGTTTTGAGTACAGTGGCCTTGTAGTATAACGTGATATCAGAAAGTGTGATACCTCCCACTTTATTATTCATTTTCAAGATTGCTGAGGCTATTCGGGTTCTTTTTTGGTTCCATATAAATTTCTGGAATATTTATTCTATATCTTTGAAGTATGCCATTGGTATTTTAATAGGAATTGCATTGAATTTATAGATTGCTTTGAGTAATATAGACATTTTAATGATGTTTATTCTTCTGATCCATGAATACAGTATATGCTTCCACTTGTTAGTATATATCTTCCTTGATTTCCTGTTTCAATGTTTTATAATTTTCCAAGTACAAATCCTTTACCTCCTTGGTTAAATTTACTCCTATGTACTTTATTTTTTTTGTTGCAATAGTGAAAGGAATTGTTTCCTTAATTTATCTTTCAGACAGTTTATTGATGGTATATAAAAATGCCTCTGATTTCTGAATATTAATTTTATATTCTTTCACCTTGCTGAATTCATTTATCAGGTTCAGTAGTTTTCTGACTGAGACTTTAGGGTTTTCTATGTACAGTATCTTTTCATCAGCAAATAATGATAGTTTTACTTCTTCTTTTCCAATTTGGATGCCGTTTATTTCTTCTTCTTGTCTGATTGCTGTGGCTAGGACTTCCAGCACTATATTGAATAAGAGTGGTGAAAGGGGGCATCTGTGCCTTGTTCCTGATCTTAAGGGAATTGATTTTAATTTTTGTCTATTGAGTATGATGTTGGCCGTGAGTTTGTCATAGATGGCCTTTATCATCTTGAGGTACGTTCCTTGTATTCCCACTTTGCTGAGAGTTTTGATCATAAATGAGTGCTGGAATTTATCAAATGCTTTTTCTGTATCTATTGATATTATCATGTGATTTTTATCCTTCTTTTGGTTTATGTGATGAATTAGACTTATTGATTTGAGAATATTGTACCAGCCTTGCCTCCCCAGAAAAAATCCCACTTGAGAATTTTAACATATAAGTTCATCAGAGATACTGGCCTATAGTTTTCTTTCTTTGTATTGTCTTTGCCTGGTTTTAGAATCAGAATTATGGTCGCCTCAGAAAAGGAGCTTGGAAGTCTTCCCTCCTCTTGAATTTTTTGAAATAGTTTGAAAAGAATAGGAGTTAGTTCTCTGAATATTTGGTAAAACTCACCTGTGAAGCCATCTGTTCCAGGACTTTTGTTTGCTGGGAGTGTTTTGATAACTGTTTTAATTTCATTTGTTGTAACCGGTCTGTTTAGGTTTTCTGATCCATCCAAATTGACTTTTGGAAGATTGTATCTTTCTAGTAATTTATCCATTTTGTCTAGATTGTCCAATTTTTTTGTGATACAGATCTTCATAGTATTTTCTTACAATCTTTTGTATTTCTGTGGTGTCAGTTATTATTTCTCCACTGTCATTTCTAATTTTATTTACTTGAGTCCTCTCTTTTTTTCTCTTGGTGAGTCTGGCTAAAGGTTCATTAATCTTGTTTACTTTTTCAAAAACCAGCTCTTGGTTTCATTGATCCTCTGTATTGTTTCTTTAGCCTCTGTGTCATTTATTTCCACTCTGGTCTTTATTATTTCCTTCCTTCTACTTCCTCTGGGCTTTATTTGTTGTTCTTTTTTCTAGTTCTTTAAGATGCAGAGTTAAGTTTTATTTGAGATTTTTCTTGCTCCTTAAGGTTTGCCTGTAATGCTATGAACTTCCCTCTCAGCACTACTTTTGGTGTGTCTCATAAATTTTGAGTTGTATGTTAATTTTTGTTTGTTTCAAGGAAATTTTTTTATTTTTTTCATTGTTAATCCATTCATTATTTAATAACATGCTATTTAGCCTCCAAGTGTTTGAATGTTTTTCAGTTTTCCTATTGTAGTTGATTTCTAGTTTTATGCCATTGTGATCATAGAAGATAAGATGCTTGATATGATTTCAATCTTTTTAAATTTATTGAGACTTGTTTTGTGTCCTAACATGTCATCTTTTCTAGAGAATGTACCATGAGCACTTGAAACGAATGTATATTCTGCTGCTTTGAGGTAAAAGGTTCTGAAAATATCTATTAAATCCAGTTGATCTAGTGTGTCATTTAAGGCCGCTGTTTCTTTGTTAATTTTCTGTTGGAGGATCTATCCATTGATGTTAGTGGGGTATAAAATCCCCTACTATTATTGTATTGCTTTTTTTTTTTTTTGTATCTTTCTGAAGCTGGAAACGGGGAGAGACAGTCAGACAGACTCCCGCATGCGCCCGACCGGGATCTACCCGGCACGCCCACCAGGGGCGATGCTCTGCCCACCAGGGGGTGATGCTCTGCCCCTCCGGGGCATCGCTCTGCCATGACCAGAGCCACTCCAGCGCCTGGGGCAGAGGCCAAGGAGCCATCCCCAGCACCCGGGCCATCTTTGCTCCAATGGAGCCTTGGCTGTGGGAGGGGAAGAGAGAGACAGAGAGGAAGGAGGGGGGGTGGAGAAGCAAATGGGCGCCTGTCCTATGTGCCCTGGTCGGGAATCGAACCCTGGTCCCCCGCACGCCAGGCCGACGCTCTACCACTGAGCCAACTGGCCAGGGCTTTGTATTGCTTTTGATCTCATCTTTTATGTTCATCAAAATCTGCTTTATATATTTAGGTGCTCCTATATTAAGCACATAGATATTTACAATAGTTATATCCTCCTAACTTTAACAATAGTTATATACTCCCTTTATCATTATTTAGTGACCTTCCTTATCCCTTACCTTTGTTTAAGTCTATAATAACCTTTGTTTTTAAGTCTATTTTGTCAGATATAAGTATTGGTACCTCAGCTTTTTTTTCCTTTTCATTTGCATGAAATAATTTTTATTCCTTCTTTTCACTGTTAGTCTATTTGTATCTTTTGTTCTGAGGTGAGCCTATTGTAGACAGCATATGTATATATATAGATCCTGTTTGCTTATCCATGCAGCTACCCTATGTCTTTTGATTGGAACATTTAATCCATTTACATTTAAGGTTATTTTAATATGTATTTGTTTATTGCCATTTTATTCTTTAAATCTACTATCCTCATTTTCTCGGTTTTCCTTTCCTTTGCTCTATTTACAGCAGGCCCATTAACATTTCTTGCAGCATTGGTTTGCTTGTAATGAATTCCTTGAAGGTTTTTTTTGTCTGGGAACCTTTTCACTTCTCCTTCAATTTGAAAAGATAGCCTTCCTAGATAAAGAAGTCTTGTTTGTAGGTTCTTGTTTTACATCACTTTGAATATTTCCTGTCAATTCCTTTCTGGCCTTAAGTGTTTCTGTTGAGAAGTCAGATGTCATCCTTATGGGGGCTCTTCTGTAGGTAATTAACTGCTTCTCTCTTGCAGCTTTTACTATTCTTTCTTTGTCTCTTAACTTTGACATTTTAATTATGATGTTCTTGCTGTAGGCCTCCTTGGGTTCCTCTTAATGGAACTCTCTGTGCTTCTTGAACTTGTGTGACTTTTTCCTACATCAATTTAAGGAAATTTTCAGCTATAATTTCTTTAAACATGTTCTCTATTCCTTGTTCCTTCTCTTCTCTTTCAGCAACCCTTATGATGTGGATGATGTTTCTCTTCATTTTGTCACAGAGCTCTCTTAGAGTTTCTTCAGACATTTTGAGCCTCTTTTCTTTTTGCTGCTCTGCTTCCTTGCTTTTGTTTATCTTGTTCTCTAAATCGCTGATTTGATCCTCTGCTTCATCCAGCATGCTATTAATTCCTTCTACTGCATCTTCATTTCTGATATTGTATTTGTCATTTCTGACTGGTTCTTTTTATGATTTCAATATCCTCTTTGATGCTTGCTATCTCTTTATTTAGGTGCTCATTTTGTCCATCCAATGTTACTCTAAGATCCTTGAGCAACCTAAAAATCATTGTTTCAAACTCTGCACCTGGTATTTTGGTTATTTCCATCTGCTTTAGTTCTTTTTCTGGGGATTTCTCTTGATTCATTTGGGTCACATTTCTCTGCCCATTTGTCAGTGTATTAAGCAGTGCTGTCTGACTTTGAAATTTTTGTGTGGTCTTTATGAAGAAGATGGGCTCATTGGTACTGTCTTCCAGGTCACTTGTTTTCCTTGTTCTAGGAATGCTTCTCGAGGGTACTATTTTCCCTCTTGTTTTATGTGAGTATGAGATGCCATTGGTTCTTCCATGGGTACAGTTATCCCTTCAGGCTGGTTGGCTCTACAGGTCAACCTTTATTGTGTGTATTACACACTGTGCAATGTCTGTCCTGTTGGGCGTATTTATTCTCCACAGTGTATGGTGCCTGCTAGACTCCACGTTTGGGTGTGCTGCTTATGTAGGTAGTTGAGTCTAGGGTTGGTGCTTTTGGCCACTCAATACCAGTATTGTTGGCTTTAGTTCTTCTTGGGTTGGCATTAACTGTTGTTTGTAACTCGCTGTGGGCTACCAGTCTGCAGCTACTGCACTTTTTGCTGTTTGTGTCTGCATTTTCTGGGCCTGGGTATTGTGGGAGTGGCCAACCTTTGTATAAGGATCAGCTTCCTCCTGCTTAGAGATGACAAGAGCTCCCTAAAAGCCCCAAGGTCTTTAAGATTTGTCTCTACTTTTCAGCTGCCTCTCCTCCTCTGGTAGCTGCCTGGTCTTCCCACAGAGTCTTCTGTAGTAAGACTGTAGTGTGGGCTCAGATTGGCCTCACCCAACCAAACTCTCTAGTTGCATGCATGGTGGATTAGGGCAGCTGAGGTTGTGAATACAATGTTTGTGAGATTCCCTACTTCAGGTGTCTCTGGGTCAGAAGCTCAGTACAAATGTGGCCCCTACTCCAGAGCTTGATCCCTCAGCCACTGCTAAATACTCAAATTTTATTTCTCCCCAACAAGGTGAGCAGCAGGTTCAGACCAAGTGTGTCTGACAGTCCCCTCTGCAGAAGTTCTTTCAGCTTTGAAACCCTGGTCTCAGGGAGGAAGACTGAAAGAATCCTCTCCTGGAGCTGACTGTGCCCCTCCCGAAGGTAGATAAGCCCCTCCACCAGATCCAACAACAGACTCACAGGGACCCACACTTTAAATGTTTATGCTCCAAGCCTCTCTCCCTTCCACCTGTGGAATCTAGCTAGCAGGACAGAATATCCAGCACCTAGGCCAGCTGACTGTGAAGCTCCACCGTATCCAATGCACATGAGCCATTGTGCCCGTGCTGATCACAGAGAGCAGAACTCACTTCAGCTGGGCCAAGTGTGAGGAGCTTTTCCTTAGGATACAACTCTGTCAAGGGTTGTTAGGTCCTGAACTAATGTTTCCACAGCTGGCCCCTGGATGTGCCAGCCCTGGGCCTCCCAAGCAGGAATCCAGCACAGACCAGTGGAAGACACTGTCTGTGACTGGCCCTCAGCAACATTCTTGGAGCTACAAGCAATTCAGAGTTTGTGGCTGCCTATGCTAGGCTCAGGTGAACATAGAAATACCAAGCTGCACTCCTAGGCTGGCTTTTACCCACTCTGGTCCTGGGGGAAATTCTGCTCAAATGGCCAAGTTTCCCTGAGTCTCGCCTCCAGCAGCCTCTGTCTGCTGGCTGCTTGTTGGGCTCAGCTGCTGAAAAAGCCTCTGCTAGAGTATAGAGCAAGGGTAGTCAACCTTTTAATACCTATTGCCACTTTTGTATCTCTGTTAGTAGTACAATTTTCTAACCACCCATCAGTTCCACAGTAATGGTGATTTATAAAGTAGGGAAGTCACTTTACTTTATAAAATTTATAAAGCAGAGTTACAGCAAGTTAAAGCATATAATAATAATTACTTACAAATACTTTATGTCAGATTTTTTCTAAGTTTGGCAGAATAAATCTTTATAAAACAACTTACTATAGTTAAATCTATCTTTTTATTTATATTATACTTTGGTTGCTCTGCTACCGCCCACCATGAAAGCTGGAATGCCCACTAGTGGGCGGTAGGGACCAGGTTGACTACCACTGGTCTACAGCCTGTGGCAATTCAGGGATTAGGAAGGGTGGTGGGTGTGGCTCCGCCCCTTGCCCCAGGTGTCAGTTTGTCCAGACTTTTTTCACAGACATCAGCAGGGTGAGGCCAGAGGAGTCTGGTGGGCATGGCCTCTGAGAGTCAGAGGTGTGGCCTGCCCACTCTCTGGACAGTTTCAACAGAGTCTCTTGTGAGGTGGAAGCATCAGTCATAGACTCGGAAGAGTGTGTGTGTGTTGGGGGGAGCTCCGGTCTCAACACCAGAAAACTGAGTCACTGACGTGCCCTCTGCTTCCTGGCCTCTCAGAACTACTTGTCACTATCCCTGGGGTAGGAGAGACTTCCAAGGGTGGGGTAGCTGCTTTTCCCCAGGCTGATGCCACTCAGAGGGGATTGCTCCACCCAAGAAAGATGGTGACTGCAGTAATGGAGAATGAGTCAGCACCGGGGTTCTTGTGGCAGTCCCCCACAGTGTCTCTCCCTTGGCCTCCAACTTTATACTCTCCTCCTGCAACTCCAGTCCTCTCACCTCTCCCTCCCCGGGAGCCCTGGGTAAGTGGATGTGACCGAGGTCTTCTATGTGGCCTCGTTAAAACGGAGTCTGTGTCTGAGAGGTGTGTCTCTTTCTCGTGGACAGAAACCCGGCTCTTTTCACAGCTAAATGCTGTCTGGGCATCTCTTCTAGGCTCTGGGGCTCTAGTCTGGGGCTCTGGGCCTGGGGCTGAGGACCCACACCTCTCAGGGCAACCCACCCTGCAGAGAGAGTCCCTCCGGACCCTCAGCCACTGCTTGCTCCTGGGAGTGGGGCAGCCCTTTCTGCATCTCCACCCTTCCTACCAGTCTCAGTGTGGCTTCTTCTGTGATCCTTGGTTATAGACTCCTCTTAGTTTAGTCCAAAGTTGGTTTTTCAAAATGATTGTTCTTAAATTAAGTTGTTATCTAATTTGGTCCTGGGGGGTGGCAGTTGGAACGTCCGCCTTCTCCATTGCCATCTTTCTTCCAAACTTTGTGTTTTTAGAGTAGGGAGGAAGAGCTATTGGGAGCCAACCAGCAGTTTCTGCCACACTGTCCTTAATCCAATTTTACCATTTTTGTCCTTTGGTGAGCCTTTGCCCAGTGCCAAGATTATTTATGTAGACTTATAGATTTATTACTTTTTGGTCATTATCAATTCATCCATTCTTTCTTTAAAGAGTCACTTTTTTTCCTTGTTAAACCTCTGCTCAACATTTCACAGCATAAACTCTCTGTTTTTTTCTCTTCTTCTTCTTTTCCAAGTGAGAGGAGAGGAGATAGAGACAGACTCCCACCTGAGGCCTGACTGGAATCCATATGGAAAACCCTGTCTGGGAACAATGCTCTGCACATCTGGGGCCATGCTCTCAACCAAGCTATTTTTAGTACCTGAGGCAGAGGCTCCAGAGAGCCATCCATCCTCAGCGCCCAGGCAGATGTGCTGGAACCAGTCGAGCCATGGCTGCTGGAGGGGAAGAGAGAGAGAGGAGGAGGAATGGAGAAGTAGATGGTCACTTGTCCTGTGTGCCCTGACTGGAAATTGGACCCGGAACTTCCACACACTGTGCCCATGCTCTACCACTGAGCCAGCTGGCCAGGGCCAAGTCTTCATTTCAAAGCTCCTTATAACCCTATCACTTTCTACCAGTTTCCAGTATATTTTTTAAACTTTTACTCATTTATTAATTCATATGTATATCCAGTAAATATCAATTGAGTGCCTACTATGTTTTAGGTAGGCACGGAGTAATTTGGTTTCCTAGACTAGTTCATTTGGGTTCTGTGAACAGAAAACATCCTCGTGAATGCCCACACTCTCTAATGTCACATGATTCATCTTTTGGTGGTAGTTTTCACCATTGTAATGCTTGAGAGGTTAAATGCGTCTTAAGAACAGACTTTAAAAGTAGGTCTTGCAGTTGAGTGCTTAATTTACTTTTAGGAGTCAGATGATATTCACCTGACATTTTGAACTTTTAGATTTTTACACATGATTTGCCTTTAAAAAACAAAACCAAAAATAGGAAAAAAACTGCTATTAGAACAGCCTTAAATAGATTTAGTAGCTCATTGAAATTGTAAAGTCGCTCACATGCAAACATGGACAAAGTATTACTTCATGTTTTATAGTTTTCTAGTTGCTTATTTGTTTCCAAACAACTTAACCTCATTTTCAGTTCTACTGGCATGTAATGGTCTATGTCACACAACTCTCCTTGGTTGGGCTTTGTTCTCCAAACTGCATTTCCTCCCCCACCTTCTATAATCTCAGGTATGACAGAGGCAGACATATCTATAACACAATTAACCTGACATAATTTTTATATTTGTTCCTGTTTCAAGAAAGTTGCTAGACCAGGTTCAGAGTTACAATGAGGTACAAGAAGTTAAGTTGTACAAATGCAGGGTCAAATCTTTTTTTTTTTTTTTTTTGTACTTTTCTGAAGCTGGAAATGGGGAGAGACAGTCAGACAGACTCCCACATGCGCCCGACCGGGATCCACCCGGCACGCCCACCAGGGGGCGACCCTCTGCCCACCAGGGGGCGATGCTCTGCCCCTCTGGGGCATCGCTCTGTTGCGACCAGAGCCACTCTAGCACCTGGGGCAGAGGCCAAGGAGCCATCCCCAGCGCCCGGGCCATCTTTGTTCCATTGGAGCCTCGGCTGCGGGAGGGGAAGAGAGAGACAGAGAGGAAGGAGAGGGGGAGGGGTGGAGAAGCAGATGGGCGCTTCTCCTGTGTGCCCTGGCCGGGAATCGAACCCAGGACTTCTGCACACCAGGCCGATGCTCTACCACTGAGCCAACCGGCCAGGGCCTCAAATCTTTTTTTAAAAGGTTGATATTTTGTTCATCATATATTTTTGCATTAATTTTAATTTGTAATACATAATATCAATACATTAAAATATTATTTACCCTGATTTCTGAGGTTTTGGGGGGCCCCTGAAGTCTCTTGTGTTTGAGATACACTGGATCCTTCTTTTTTGTGAAAATTATTTACATATAAATGTGACTGGCTAGTTGAGTCATTAAAACATTCATGTTAGAACATATATATCTCAAAGAGAAAGTAAGTATTACATTGTTTTACCAAAACCTAAAACAAAAGTTACCTTAAATTCTACTAGATTTTAGTTTTAAGTATTTACATTTCATCTGGGATCCGATCAGAATACGTAGGGGAGCCAGTCCGTGGAAACAAGGCAGGCAACAGAAGGGAAGATGGTTTCATCTTTTTAGCTACTTACTACATTGTCTTGACATGGCAGTTCTTATTCCATCTTCAGCCTGGGAGCCTATCTCCAAATGGCCTTGTGCTCTTGTTTTCTTTTTTTTTTTTTTTGCATTTTTCTGAAGCTGGAAACAGGGAGAGACAGACAGACTCCCGCATGCGCCCGACCGGGATCCACCCGGCACGCCCACCAGGGGCTACTCTCTGCCCATCCTGGGCGTCGCCATGTTGTGGCCAGAGCCACTCCAGCGCCTGAGGCAGAGGCCACAGAGCCAACCCCAGCACCCGGGCCATTCTCGCTCCAATGGAGCCTTGGCTGTGGGAGGGGAAGAGAGAGACAGAGAGGAAGGCGCGGCAGAGGGGTGGAGAAGCAAATGGGCGCTTCTCCTGTGTGCCCTGGCCGGGAATCGAACCCGGGTCCTCCGCACGCTAGGCCGACGCTCTACCAGGGCATGCTCTTGTTTTCAAACTAAGGCGTGATGAGGAGGAGAGGCAGATGAAGCGAGAGTGGGTAGAGCCTCAGACCCTGAAGCTGTGTTAGCTAGAGCAGTCCACCTCCTTGTACCCATCTTCTGTCCTGGCCATCTGCTAAAGTATCATTTTGGGGAAACACAAACAAACAAACAAAAAACTCTTAGTTAAAAAGAAATTGAAAATCATTGAACTAGATGGTTTAAAAAAGTCTCTGTTAATTCACAAGTGAGTGTGCATGCATCTTTGATACAATTGTGATACAATTCAATAGATTTCTTCAGATCCACCCATACCTTGATCTGCTCTCTTGCAAGGCATGCATCCCCTTTTTGGTGACACCACCGGCTCTTTTGCCTTGAATATCTTGTAGCTATCATACATATCACCAGGTTTTCTCTAAATTTAATTGTAGTTCAAAGGCAATTAGATCTTGTGCAGTAACAACATCTTGCAAATGCTGTGTTTATATTTAAAATCCAGGAAGAACACAGTAAACACCTAGTTATACTTATTTTATTTTAAATTTCTGTTACTGTATTTAACATATATGATAATTACAATATAACAAATTATATTAGTCTAGTAGTGTAGTAATATTTATAATTTATAAAAATAAATATTCATAAATATATGTGTGCTCAATATAGCTTTTTTGTTGTTATGAGGGGCATGCCACTGTTCTTGAACCTTGTTGGTAATAACTTCTTTTTTGTTAGTGAAATTTTTAGTGACTGATAACTTTAAAAAGGAGTAGAGACTCCCTGTCTTTTAATCTTTAACATATTTGGGTTTAGCATATCCCCTGTAAATCTAAATTTTGATGTGTGCAAGTAATGAAAAATATGTATGGAATATTATTTTCCATTGCATAAGTATATTTGAATGTAGTACAAGCACAAAGATGGGGAGAGGGAAAATAACTGTTACTCTTCTATTTGTTTGTTTGTTTGTTTTTGGTTCTATTGTTATGAACAGAGTTAGGTGGAAATTTATAAAATCAAAACACAAATTTAATCATGGGCTAGATATAACAATTATGGAGATTTTTTAAAACATGCATGTTAAAGACACAAATAACAATATTTAGTTTTATCTGACTCTAAACTAGATTCCTCTTTGATGTTTCTACTAGCTCTGTACCAAGAGTTGTATACAAGTGTGAAAAAATAAGACTATAAAAGTATGTTTTCTTAATCTTGTTTTTTAGGGGTGCATATTTGCAGTTTATTACATAAACTTTGAAGTTTATAAATTTTTATTTTTACTTCTTATATAAATGTTTTCATTTATTTTTCTCTTTTTCTTCTGTTTCTTATATTTGAACAAATAAGACTCAATTGACGGGAAACAGTCCCAGATCCAGAGTGAGAGGGACAGTGAAAACCATATGGAATGCTGGATAGGAACAAGGTTAAAAAATACCTGCTTTTGATTTTAAATTCTTCCAGGGTGGTGGAATGTGCATTCAAGCAGCTCTGAGTCTGAAAAACACCTTGACACTAAACAGATATTTATTGTGTTTCTCTCACAATATGCAAAACATTGTGCAAGATGAATGAGTCATGGTCTGTGCCCTCAAAAGGCTTCGAGAGACTTAGGTGAAGTGGGGTTGAGAAGGCAGGCAATAATCAGAATTTTATAATCTATGTGATGAGTTCAACAATAGAGAAATATCAGATGAGAAATATCAGAGTGTTTTAGAGTCCAAAGGAGGGACTCTTCCTAGCCTGTGGGGGCAGAGATGCCCAGTTAACCCTGAATGGATGGAGAGAGGTTAAGCAGCAGAAAGGAGGGGATGAAGGTAAAGAATTTCAGCCACAGGGGAAATATAAACACAGCAGACAGTTTCCATTGGCTGGGGGTGCTGCAGAGCTTTAGAGTTAGTGCAGGTTGACCAGAGGTGAAAATGAAGAGGAGGTAGGTGGGGATGGGGGCAGCTCCTGGAGTGCACCGTGGACCCTGTGAAGGGGCTTGGAATTGATTCTGTAGGTGATGGCGAGGTTGCGAAGGATTAACCATAGAATGATCATGAATAGATTTACTTTGAAATAATTCCACCTGCAGTTTTTTGTAAAGAATGGATTTGTAGGAAACAAGAATGAGTACAAGAAATCATTTTAGAACATTATTGCGGCAGTCCAGGATGAATGAACGGCAGGCTGAACTAGAACAGTGGGAGTGTGCTGGAGGAAATATATATATAAAGCACACTATTTCCCTGAGTGGCTAATGGGAATACTGATGGTTCATGCTCCTAGCATTTTTCATCCTTCTGTGTCTGGTGCTAAACTTTGAGACACTGGGTCCTTTCTGTGAACAGGGATTATATCTGTGTAGGAATCGTATCTTGGTTTCTAAGAGCAAGATGGTCAGATTCCTTCTACATGGCAGGTGTGAGAGCTGGGAATATCGGTACAATGACTCAGGGTACTCACGGAAAATGCAAAACATGTAAAAATCCTCTGTGGTCATATCCAAAAGTGTGATATATTTTTACAGTCCTCCAAAGATGTAGTCATGTCAAACATTTTATTTTTTTTATAGTTATAGAATTATAAAATTTTATTTTCAATAAACAAATATCTATTGAGCCCAGTACAATTTTTTGTCACTTTTCTATGCCTACAAATGTTTGCCTTAATAGTCATTTTTAGAGGGTTACTTTCTCAACCTGACATTAATCTCTAATGAAATAATTATCTACTGCATTTTGTAGCTGGTTATCTTAGGTACTAACACGTGTTGCTTGAAATGAAGCCTTTTTGATTTTCAATACAAAATTTTAGTGTAGAATTGGAGGTTCTGCTTGACCTGAGAGTCAGGCAAGTCTTTAACTAAAAATAAATAAATAAATAAATTAATTAATTAAAGTTTGATAATCTAACTAGATTTTTACTTTTTGATTCCTCATAAATATATATTTTTTAATTTGCAGGAAAGGAAGTTTATCAGAATTTCTTTCTAAACCTGTCTTAGAAGTAACATTTTAATCAGTGATTTGTAAGTATTCTTTTCTTCTTTATTGGGAAATTAAGTATTGATTTTGTGGGAGAAATGGCTGTTTCAGCAAAAACACTTTACAGGATATAGCTATATAATCTGAGTTGGCATGCAAAATTTGAATGAGAAAAAAGAAAACACACAAAAATCACTGCTCAAGCAGAGAAAAGAAAACAAAGAACTTAAACTTTAATCAGAAAACCTTTCCAAATCTATCTATAGCTAGTAAATGTTTGATTTATTTTTTACAGTTTCTCTTTTTGATATCATTCTCATTACTTATTTCTTTTTGTGAAAATATGTGTGTTCACATATTTTAGAAATTCTGTAACATCAATGGGAAGGAAGTGGAAGAGGGCAGGGTATGAACACAGGAAAGGAAAGAATTTGTATTCCACTAAAAGTTATGTGACTTTGGGCAACTTTATATTTTCCATGAACACCTGTAGTGAATTAAAAAAACAAATTGAACCTTGGTCTCATAAAAAACTAAGGTTCTTCGGTTCTTCTGGTTTCATCATATTTGTGAAATGCCTGTTAATGTGCTAAACTCCAAAACAGTTAACTCAGTAATGGGGGATCTGGGAGACTCCTATTTCAAGTTAGCAAGGAATCAAGACATGCCTATCTTTCCATAGATAGATATTTTATTAGATGAGTTGAGAAGAAACAATGAGAAAGGGGGAAAGTTTTGTCTTAAAAATGTATCTGTAATATAGCATTTTATATTTTATCCCTTGAAAGACATTTTAAGTTTAATGTAGTCCTGTTTTATCTAGCACTAACGCAAAGAGTCAGCATATTGAGTTAAAGAGATAGAAATTACAGGCGTCCCCAAACTACGGCCCACAGGCCGCAATGCGGCCCCCTGAGGCCATTTATCCAGCCCCCACTGCACTTCTGGAAGGGGCACCTTTTTCATTGGTGGTCAATGAGAGGACCACTGTATTTGGCAGCCCTCCAATGGTCTGAGGGGCAGTGAACTGGCCCCCTGTGTAAAAAGTTTGGAGACCCCTGAACCTGTGATGTAAAGACAGATTAGAATGCAGAGTTTTAAATAACTAAGGTCTGGAGTTGGGTAGGTTCCTCACTAGGTGTGTAAGACCTTGCACAGTTTTGGGCTTCTCAACTAAAATAAACATTTGTGTTTGAACGTTGTTGACTTGAAATGATGACTACCTTCAATAATTTTATGACTCCAGGAAGTTCCTGAAATGTTGCTTAGTAGCTAATGGTTATTTTATCTTGGTTGGTATGTGATTATTCTAGTAATACTAATATTTGTGTAGTAGCTAATAAAATCAACCAACAGGAACTGAGTCTGAGTTCTAACATGCTTCATCAAATAAGACTTCAGCAAATTGTTTAACTGGAAGGTATACTGAACTCATAATTACACATTCTGTAGCATTTGTGGGCTGTTCCTCAGTATGTGGCATTAGTTTTCTGTTCCAGTGAATCTGTGTGTGAATCTTGTGGTTTTGGGCAAGTTATGTGAATTCTCTAATGCTTCTTTTGTCAGTAAAATGAGGGTAAAAATGCCTGTGTTACCAGGCATTCTTGTTACTGTGTTAACAGGCTTGTTATGGGTATTAAAAAAAATTATGAAACAGTATAATCTAAATAATAATGAAATAAACCTATTCTACAATTGTAGTTTTTTTCTTTACTATGTTGTTTCATAGATTTGAATTTCTTTTACATAATCTCATTTTTCAGCATATGTAAACTATGTAAGCATCTTAGTTAATTCACATGAAAGTGATCTACAAGCTACCTTTTGAGAAACACTGATTTTTTTTTTAAATGATGCCCCAGTTACAGTAGTTGATTATTAAAATCACATGGGAACTTTGTAAAATATATATATCATTCTTAGGGCTCTTTGGAGATATGAATTTGGCAGGCTTTGGCACTTGTGTTTTCAAAAATTTGCCAGGCTGATTCTGATGTTTGCAAACCACTGCTTTATAGCCTCACCGTCCCTCTAACGTTTTCTTGATACAGCTTTGGGCTGTTCTTACCATATGTGAATAAGGGGAAATCATTCTGGGCATGCACTTCGGCTAGTACAGATCTAGTTTACAAGAGTGAAAAGGGTGAGTTTGGATGTCTGCATTTACATTCATTAACCACTGACAGTCTTTTCAACCTTGGTTGTGTCACAGCTGTAAATCAATCCAACTGCCAAGCCCATAAATTGCAGAATTCCTGAATAAGAAAGGGCTACTGGAAATCATCTCTTTCAAATCTTTTCCTTCACAGAGGAAGGAGGAGAGGCCCAGAGATTTGCCCAATGACACAGGACAAGAGCTGGGCTTACACTGATTTCTGCCCCTAGCTCAGTTGCATTTCCATTGCAATTGGTTGGCTCTGATTCTGCCATTTCAAGCACCTGCAACACCTACAGAACCAGCTTTTCCAGTGCTGGCTGTAGTCCTCAAGGCAGATGTGGAGCTTCCCTACTTAATTGTCCAGCTGTCAGAAAGTGAGAGCTTTTCCTTTCCAACTTCATTCTCTGACATGACTAAAGAGAGACAGGCAGGCCACTGAGGGAGTGACAGTGCTCACCAGGACAGGCAGCCTGCTCCAGCAGTGGCATCGTCTTCTCCATCCCATCCTGGATTCTTTTTCTTAGCCTAGCAGTGAGTGCCTTTTCCCAAATTACACGGCTCTCAACAACAGGACCGCCTAACCAGGCGATGGCGCAGTGGATAGAGCGTCGGACTGGGATGCAGAGGACCCAGGTTTGAGACCCCGAGGTCGCTAGCTTGATTGCGGGCTCATCTGGTTTGAGTAAAAGCTCACCAGCTTGGACCCAGGGTCACTGGTTCGAGCAAGAGGTTACTCGGTCTGCTGAAGGCCCGCAGTCAAGGCACATATGTGAAAGCAATCAATGAATAACTAAGGTGTCGCAAGGAAAAACTGATGATTGATACTTCTTATCTCTCTCTGTTCTTGTCTGTCTATCCCTCTCTCTGACTCTCGTTCTGTCCCTGTAAAAAAACAAAAACAAAAACAAGAAACAAAACAAAACAAAAAACCCCCCAAAAAACCCCAGCAGGACCACCATCATTTTAATCTGACTTCTTATGCTGGCATTACCTGTTTTTATAGTGTCTCCCTTGTCCTTATTTGGACATTATACACCTCTGAGTGCTATTACTTCAATAAACATTAAGTACTATTTCATTCCAAGAACAGTCTTAGATACCAAAAACACAAAATGAATCCAGCATGGTCCTAGTTTCAGAAGAGTTCACACAATCATAGCGAGCGGGGGGAGGCTGGCACGGAAGATGCTGCAGGAATGCTTGCTCCCACAAGAGCTTTGAGCCACTTCTTAGGGGAGTCAAAGAAGCTTTGGCAAGAAGGTGACACTGATCTTTTTTGGGTTCCAAAGTCCAAAATGTGTGGAACATGAAGAATGTGTTCCCAAGGCTTAACAAAGAGAAGTGATGTGACTGGGTTTGATCAGTCAGGTGTGTCAGCTTGGTGGGGAGAAAGACGCACTACAACGTGTGGCAGGACCTGGCTCTTGCCCTCACGCTACCACCCTGTGTGAACTACTGGCGATCCAGTCAGACTCTCCAGCCTTCATTGGACTACTCGTCCAATTTATTCAAATAATAAAATTCATGTTATTGGTTGTCCTGTATCCCAGGATACAGTCCAGTAAAGGAAAAGTGCCTCCCAGACAAAGTGCTGTCTGAATGGAGGTCTCAGTTTTGAGCAGTTGTTGAGTTGGTGAAGAGAAACTTTGGAAAGATGGTGCTCCAGCCAGGAGGAGCTGAGTCCATCCATTGCCCTGAACCCAGAGGTGAACAGGTAGCAGTTTCCTTCAACTCTGGATCTCAGGGGTGTGAGTGACTAGGAAGTAAGCAGAGTGCAAATCATCCAGGGTGTTGTTAGGCTAAGGATCTGGGTGACCTTATTCTGGCATTAGGGGAGTGAACGAAAAACTGAATAGTGAGATTTTCTTGGAAATGTAAAAAAATGGACTAGAGGCCTGGACCGATTGGCTCAGTGGTAGAGCATCGGCCTGGCGTGCAGGAGTCCCGGGTTTGATTCCCAGCCAGGTCACACAGGAGAAGCGCCCATCTGCTTCTTCACCCCTACCCCTCTGTTCCTCTCTCTCTCTCTCTGCCCCTCCCGCAGCCAAGGCTCCATTGGAGCAAAGTTGGCCCAGGCACTGGGGATGGCTCTATGGCCTCTGCCTCAGGTGCTAGAATGGCTCTGGATGCAACAGAGCAATGCCCCAGATGGGCAGAGCATCGCCCCCTGGTGGGCATGCCGGGTGGATCCCAGTTGGGCACATGCAGGAGTCTGTCTGACTGCCTCCCTGTTTCCAACTTCAGAAAAATACAAAAAACAAATAAACAAACAAAAAAACAACAACAAAAATGGACCAGAGGGTAGCAAGTCTGAGGCAGAATAATCAGTGGCATGGGTCATCAACTGTAAAAAGGCTGGTGACTTCAACTAGGATAGTAAAAGAGGGTGAGCAGAGTAGTTGGTCCATCAATTGATGAGCTGTTTAGTAAGTAAAATTTATATGAGTTGATGACTATGAGTGAGGGTGAAGGGTGCCTCCTGGGTATCTGAATGGAGCAACTGGGAAAGAAAACTCAGGAGGAGGGGAACAGGTTTTGAAAGGAAGACAAAGATCTCTAACCTGAGTGGCTGAGACTAGCTGATCTTTCCTGAGGTTGTTCAAGATTAACTCCACATTGTCATAGTTAATTTTCTCAATTGTGGGAGGTATTATGTAGCTTCAGAAGATGTGGAAGCTGAGGCTCAGAGAGCTTAATACCTTTCCTAAGGTGTCTTAGCCTATAGGTAGTAGAGCCAAAAGTTCACAGCAGTGTGCTATGCCAGGTCAGTTTCCTTCTACAATAACTGTACCTTCTGTTGTAACTGTTCACCTTCCTTTCACTCTGACACACATAATTCTGTGAAAATACGGTAGATCATTTGTAGAACACAAATAACTTTAGACGTTAGGGAGTGTTAAATTGAAGGCATAAACTCTGCTTTCTAATTTATCATTCTTTCACTTAGACGACTATAATTGCCTCCAAATTTATCTGTTGAATCCACTCTTCTTATTTTCCAATATATCCTCTTCGTTGTAGCTAAAGAAAACTTTAAAGTTCAATTTTGACCATCACACTATAGCTTAAAACCTTCAATGACTTCTCAATCACTGTTAAGATAGACCAATTCCTTAACATGCTTCAGTGACATGGTCCCTGCTAACTGATCTTCTTCATCTTGGGCCATTTTCTACCTTCTCTGTATTCAGGCTACACCAGTCTTTCTTAACGTCCTGAGCTGTCCTGTGCCCATCTCCTCTGTATAAAATTCTCTTTTCCTGTTTCTATATTGGCTAATGTGTTTTCTTCCTTAGTATCTCCGCTCCTGTTGTCAATGAGTCAGGTTCTAATACACTCACACCTTGTCATTTCTGATCTAAAACATATCAGTTTGTATTTATACATGGATTTGTACTGATTATTTTTTTTCACCCATTAGATTACATAAAAGCAGTTATAGAGCTGTTTTTCCAGGCACATATGTGGCACTCAATAGATATTTTCTAAGTGAATTAATAAATTCATAAGGGAATGAAAGTGATTCAGGATCTATATCTGACTATTGATTTGGTATATTCCTGTTTAAAATGGGCAAAAAAAGAACATTTTCTTTTATTCCTATAAAGTAAGCTGAGTTTCAGTCACACACACGATTATTTTTTAATACCTCAGTGACATAGTATTTCCTTTGGTATTATATTGTAATTATTTTCCCTTTCTCAAGCCAATTTTATTTTGCTTAGTAAATGAAGCTAATTCCAACAGCATAGGGGTAATTACCGAATTGACATTTTTGGGATTAAAGCAATTAAACCAAAGCAATTAAAATTTGGAAATGGCAACTATAAAAGAATAATATGTCATCATTCAGTTTACCAATGAAGGATGGAAATGTGTTATAATTTGTTTTTAAATGTCACATCATTATTTGCACTTGCTAATTAAATAAGACTCTTCCATACTAGCCTTGCTAAAAATAAATTAGAATTTTCAGGAGTGATACACACATATTATATATATTATAATATATATATTATATATGTATATTTATATATAAATTATATATATTTATATATATTTAATATATATATTATGTATATATTTTTTCCTTCAAGAATGATTCTCTGCCATGTAACTTATCTTAATCTAACAAATGAGGCTTGGATCAGGCCTAGGGGAGGATGCCAGCAATGTCAGCCCAAGCCCTAAAGCAAAGTAGGATATCAGTGCTTAAAATCAGCTCCCAGGCCTCTGGACTGAACAAATGATGGACTGTGGGATGGAATTCAGCATGAGAGATTGTTGTATTCTATTCTCCAGATAATATTGCTAAGCACCTCCCCCCTGAACTGTCTACTGAACATTGACCATCGTAATTATCTAGTCTTTCAATCTCTAAGAGTTGAGAGAATAGATTAGATAAAGGCTATTTTTTTTAAATTTAAATAGTTTATAATTGTAAGTGGACTAAGAGGTGAATTAAAAGTAGGTGGAGGAAGGCTTACATACTAGAAGATAAAGTTACGGTTTTCACAGAGGACAGGATGCTGGCCACTGGGACCATGACTTGTGATATAGTCCAGTGTTTGCCAGCATAGAGATCCAGATCTCCTAGGATTCCATACAGTTATTGGAGGGGTCCCCAAAGCCATCTATCTGTCTAAATAAATACTGTCCTGTTCTGTATATATTACCACTTTAAAAATACAGATTATGACTATAAAAATAAGAATTATTAAAAAATACTTATTTCATAGTAACTTTTTATTTGTTATACATTTTCTCAATTAAGAGATATGTAAAAAATGTAGGTTCTCCAACCTTGAGGGATCATCTTGTGATCAAATCCCAGTAAACATAGTTACAGCTCCCATCCATATTACAGGATGTACACTAATTGTCTTTCCCACACCTAGTATTTCAGAGAACCCTCAGATACCATGACCCTATCTTGAGTACTACCTGTCACTTGTTCTGGGCTGATGCTCTGGTCTCTCTGCTCAGCACTTCCTGCTGACTCCTAAAGCTTTTTGATGCTGATGCAGCTTTCTTTAGTCTACATCACTTTAAGATTGTCCTCAGGATCCTCCCTTGTTGCCCAGAACAGAGATCTCACCCAGATGGCTGTGGTACATAGTGAACTTTACCTAAATCTTGAGAATAATCTGAGAGAATTATAGTGCAGATTGGATATTCAACATCTTTACTACTGGTTTCATTAATTGTGCCTGTTCACAGGGTTCCCCGTTGATTGGCTCTCTCTTTCCATCCTAACATTTTGTTTCACATATCTCCCCACTTTCCATAGGCAAGGTGGTTTCAATTTTGTCCTGTTTCTCTGGAATCTAGGCTACAGTCCCTCTCCCTACATGTAAATAAATCAGTATCTGTTAAGGGTTGTTATATTCCGGCAGTTGTGCAATTCAGATCCCAATGAATACAGCTTTTTTTTTTTTTTTTTTTTTTTTTTTTTTTTTTTTGCATTTTTCTGAAGCTAGAAACAGGGAGAGACAGTCAGACAGACTCCCGCATGCGCCCGACCGGGATCCACCCGGCACGCCCACCAGGGGCGACGCTCTGTCCACCAGGGGGCGATGCTCTGCCCATCCTGGGCGTCGCCATGTTGCGACCCTCCTGGGTGTCGCCATGTTGCGACCAGAGCCACTCTAGCGCCTGGGGCAGAGGCCACAGAGCCATCCCCAGCGCCCGGGCCATCTTTGCTCCAATGGAGCCCTGGCTGCGGGAGGGGAAGAGAGAGACAGAGAGGAAGGCGCGGCGGAGGGGTGGAGAAGCAAATGGGTGCTTCTCCTATGTGCCCTGGCCGGGAATCGAACCCGGGTCCTCCGCACGCTAGGCCGACGCTCTACCGCTGAGCCAACCGGCCAGGGCTGAATACAGCTTTTAAATTACAACAATAAGTAATTGTTATTGTCTGAATCCCATCATTATAAAGCAAGATTCTTATTTAACCAAGCCTCTCTCACCTCAACGATCTGCTCCCAAGTAAGAGAGCTTTATCAATAAAAGGGTTGAATGACTTTTTTCATAGAGCTTTAGAACAGATTGACTTCTAAGCCAGGCTCAAGATCAGAGTATGGACATGCCTTTCCCTAACAGACTTTACAATCAGAAACCTTCCCCAGAGCTCATGAAGGCCTGGCAGAAGGTCCAGCCTCCCCCTCGCCACTCCTAGAGGCTGGAGCCTTTCCCTTCACAAATTATATCCACCATGTGCACTCAATCAAGTGATCTGCTGTTAAAAAATGATTTTTATCCTTCACCACTTAGAAACCACCATTACTGGGGGATAAATACTGGCCCAAACATCCAGTGACATGATGTTTAAACTTGATTCAGAAATTTACCAGATCTCTATGAAACCATCAATCTGGTCTCAAAATCAAGGTTGCTTTGTTTATTGATTTATTAATATGTTGATGACTTAAATTTTTTTAAGCCTCAAGATTCTCAGATATCTCCAAGTTACTTCTGGATTCTCAATTGTTTTGGTTTTCTCTTGACTGTTGTTAATGGCATTAATTAGTTTGACTTTGCATCAATTCTATTAAATTGTAAAATGGGACAAAACAAATTAAGTATGCTGTGGTTAAGGCCAGATAGACACTTGTGTTATACAGAACATTACATCTCAATCTTTAAAATTAACTTATTAAAATATTTCTATGCAATTTTGTTTTTTGCTTTTAACCTTCACCTTTGGCACCCTGCCCCTCATACCTTTCCCCTCTAAAAGCTGTCTGTTCTCTGTATCTATGAGTCTGTTTTTGTCTGTTTATTTTATTCATTAGATTCTACATCTAAGTGAAATCATATGCTACTTGTCTTTCTCTGACTGCCTTATTTCACTCAGCATAATACTCTCCTGGTCTATCTATGCTGTCACACAATGTAGTAAAAGAAGGATAAATGGTGATGGAAGGAGATTTGACTTAGGGTGATAAACACACAGTGCAGATGATGTGTTATCTAACTGTACACCTGTAACATATAATTTTATTAATCAAGGTCACCCCAATTAACTCAATTAAAGAAAATAAACTAAAAAATAAATAAACATTTCTATATATTTTTAAATTTAGAACACACTTATTAATATTCACCCAGTTGCTGAACTTCACAGGTTATATGAGCTGACCAGGCAGTGATGCAGTGGATAAATCATTAGAGGACCCAGATTTGAAACCCCAGGTCACCAGCTTGAGTGCAGGCTCTCTGGCTTGAGCATAAGATCATAGACATGACCCCATGCTCATGGTTGCTGGTTTGAGCAAGGGGTCACTTACTCTGCTGTAGCACCCCCACTCCCCCGGTCAAGACACATATGAGAAAGCAATTGATGAACAACTAAGGAGCCCCAACAAAGAATTGATGCATCTCATATCTCTCCCATCCTGCCTGTCTGTTCTTGTCTATCCCTCTCCCTGTCTCTATCACCAAAAAAAAAAGTGTTATGAAAATTTAGTCACTTGCCTCCAGTTATAGATGGAGATAGAGTTGGGAGCTGAATCATATGTTTCCATCACTATCCTTAATTTTTAAAATGGAAGTAGCAACTAAACTAAATTAGAAGGGGAGATTGTGCCAGAGTGCAGATAATATTTTAAAATTGCAGTTTTAAAAAGACTAAAAATTCTATTTATAATGACCACTATGCACATGAGAAATAGAGATGAGAATGACTCAACATATGTTTCCCTGATAAATCTGGAGGCAAGTTGTAGATAGAATTCAAAGAAAGGGAAGACTCTCAGGTTCAACAGAGTTTACCTCATGCATAAACACAGTAGCAGAGTGACTACCCCATATGGCCTCAGAAAAACAAATGCTTACCCCCCCCCCCAAATACTCAGTGAAACTATTATGGTGTGACCGGACTGGCTTATCTTAAATTAAAAATACATCAAAAAAACAAAGTGGCCTGACCTGTGGTGGCGCAGTGGGATAAAGCGTCGACCTGGAACACTGAGGTCGCCGGTTCGAAACCTTGGGCTTGCCTGGTCAAGGCACATATGGGAGTTGATGCTTCCTGCTCCTCCCCTTTCTCTCTCTCTCTGTCTCTCTCTCTCAACTCCTCTCTCTCTAAAAAATCAATAAATAAAATATTTAAAAAAACAAAAACAAAAAAAAAAAAACAAAGTGTTTTGGACTCTTGAAAGCCATTGGATTTATAATGTACTGAAAAACAGGTTTTGAATTTTAATCTTGGCAATTAATAATACTCTAAAATACAGAGGCTATTTGAGTGAACAGGAGATCGGCATCTCTGCCTTCTCTCCATGCTCCATTGAGGATTTGCTCAGTAAAGCAACACACACAAATAGGCAAAAAGAAAAATAAGAACTGAAAAAAGTATGAGCATTTGTATAGTTTTTTATTATTTCCCACTCCCATAATAGAAGCTTCGAAAAATGCCAGAATGCTCCTCTTCTCTGACCCTGTGATGTGTGATTATTGTTGCTGTCCTGCAGATCCCCAAATGCAAGTACTATATGATAAGAGTATGTAGCTGGAATCGAATGAACAAGTTAAACTGAGGAACAAAATTAAAACAGAGGCATGGATACATGGATCAGGCTGACAGCTGTGGGGCGGGGGTTGGGGAGCCACATGATAGAAGGTGAAGGGATTAAGCAAACGTGTGCACACCCACACACAGGAGTGAGAATGTATATATATATAAAACACAGATACAAACAACAGTGTGGTGACAACCAGAGGGAAGGGGGGGGGGTAAGTGGAGGTGGGGGAATGGGGATGAAAGAGACTTTGCCTGGGATGATGAGCACATCATGAAGTACGCATATGATGCATACCTGAAACTGTACCCCAGTAAACCCACTAAAATAAAGAAATTTAAAAAAAGAAGCCAAGTCCTTCAGAACTGAAAGACCCAACAACAATTGCCTGGTGACACAAGAGTAACTTCAACCAGAGCACTTTTTATTCAAATGAAACGAGAGCTATCATATACACACTGATTAGATTTTTCTTTAATCTCATATTTTTTAATACAAGTAAGATTTTTTTTTTTTGAGAAAGAGAGAAAGACAGGAATGGAAAGAGAGGGTGAGAAGCATCAACTAGTAGTTGCTTTGCTTTAATTGTGCATTGATTGCTTCCGAGAGAGGGAAGAGAGAGAAAGCGGCATCAATACATAGTTTTTTTTTAAATTTTTTTATTTATTTATTCATTTTAGAGAGGAGAGGGAGAGAGAGAGGGAGAGAGAGAGAGAGAGAGAGAGAGAAACAAGGGAAGGAGCTGGAAGCATCAACTCCCATATGTGCCTTGACCAGGCAAGCCCAGGCTTTCAAACCGGCAACCTCAGCATTTCCAGGTCGACGCTTTATCCACTGCGCCACCACAGATCAGGCATCAATACATAGTTGCTTTCGCTTTAATTGTACATTGAGCTTCTTATATGTGCCTTGACTGGGGGCCCTGCTAGTGTTCCCTTGCTCAAGCCAGTGACTTTGGGCTTTACATGCCAGCGATCATTAGGCTCAGGCTGGCAAGCTTGGGGATCTTGTGGATGATCCCCACCCCCTGGGCTCAGGGCCAGTGACCTCAGCATTTTGGTTGACAGTTTATCCATTGCACCACCACTGGTCAGGCCAAGTGAGATTTTTTTTAAAAAAGTAATTTTTGTCCATCTAGCTAAAGAAATTCCAAATTTTGAGGTTATTGTAATGAATACACCTAGTTCATAAGTCATTAAAGTGAGTCAGATTGGTTTTTGAATACTTATAAATGAATTAGAATATGTTTGGTTTACTATTGTACTTTCCTCTTTAGTTCCTGGCTATTTCTTTTTTTTTTTTTTTAATTTCTTTTTTTTTTAAAGATTATTTATTTATTTATTCATTTTTAGAGAGGAGAGAGAGACAGAGAGGGAGAGAGAGGAGAGAGAGACAGAGAAAGAGAAGGGGGGAGGAGCTGGAAGCATCAACTCCCATATGTGCCTTGACCAGGCAAGCCCAGGGTTTCGAACCGGCAACCTCAGCATTTCCAGGTTGACGCTTTATCCACTGCGCCACCACAGGTCAGGCAGTTCCTGGCTATTTCTGATGAATGATTGGGAAATGTAGGTGGGTTTGAGTTAAGAAGGCTTATTGTGTACTAAGAGGAGTGAAAGAGGTGACAGCTGAAAGCTACTTAATTACTAGAAAGAAAACTATAAAAATAGAAGGTTCTGCCTACATTGCAAAGGAAAATAAAGGGATACTTTAGTTATTGAGAAACCATTACATGACAGGGACTAGGAAAACTGAGGGTCAAAGAGGTTAGGAAATTTGCTCAATGTTATGTAGTTGGTGGTGTTCAGAAGGCCTGATGTGACATGGGTAAGAGTGGCAAGATGACTTGAAAGGTCTTTCTTTGTTCAGATATCCTGTCAACTTAGGGCATTCACTTAAGAAACAGAGCTCTTTTGTCATTTTTGATAACATAAGCTTCCTATATATACCGACAAGATTTGCAAATGATGTAGATTGCATAGTCAGATAGATATGAACTTTATTTAGAAAGCACTCATTGAACACCTACTGTCCACTGTTCACATTTAGAACCTAATTATTTTTGTCTCCCATGAGGTATGGTCTTCTGGAGGGGTAAAACAAATTACTCTCAAATAATATTTAGTGAACAACATATTAAACTAATTTAGTGGTGAACTTCAGGGTTGGTAATCAGAATGAAAGGTGAAAGAGCCCAGGGTGACTGATGTAGCCAAGGTTATCAGTATATGTCTTGATAGAGCAGGTAGTCTTGTGATTTGTTTAATTTGTAATTTACTACAAGGAAATTTTTAATAAGATCTGAAATTGGATGAATAGTTCTCCAAGGCTGTGTGTATGCATTGAGATACTTTGCTTAAAATGACCAATAAATAGTTCAATCTTTTGGGTTATACATACTAACAGGCTCAGAAGCAACATAATTTATGGTTTTATGGGTGGGGTTTTTTCCCCAGTATATTTTTAGAGAAAGATGGAGAAGAATCTGATTTAAACATTACCAATTCAGTTGTTAAACTTGTGTGACAACAATAATCTCTTACAGTACTTGAAAACATATGGTGTCAAACTGAATTGAAGCTGCTAGGTAAGGCACGAGGAGTGCACATTGTTAACAGATAGTGCAGGTGAGCCTTATGAGCAGGTAAATCTAGGAACACTGCTCAATTCATTTGGAATAAGATTATAGACTTTTTACCCACTCTTACTGACTCTATTTCTCTCCTCTTCCATTAAGATTTTTCTTCCCCCCATTTCTGCATTCCTTGCTTCCCTCTGCTCATTTTGGTTTGACCTAATCCAGGGAAGCCTGCTCCCCTCAACTCTCTCTCTGGGCATGCGCACCCACAGAATGGCTGCACCCTTTTCTGACATAATCATTGATGGGGAGTGGGAGATCAGACTCGCCTCTGTCCCACTTTATTGTTGTGATTAGGTGGCACAGTCAGATCACAGATGAAAAGAGTTACAAAATTCTGCTCTTTCTTTCCTCTCTCTCTAAAAATGAATAAATAAATAAAAAAAAAGCCCAACCTGTGGCAGTGCAATGGGTAAAGCTGTTGAGGTCACAGGTTCAAACCCTGTGTTTTCCTGGTCAAGCCACATATGGGAGTTGATGCTTCTTGCTCCTTCCCCCTCTTCTCTCTCTCTCTCTCTCTCTCTCTCTCTCTCAAAATGAATTAAAAAAAATCTTTAAAACTCCGTGCTCTTCACCAGGAGAGTATGCTGGGAAGCCCACGTGTCTGAGAACAAAAGGACTCACAAACCCACCCCCGTCTGAGCTAGAAGAGAGCCCAGACACTCCAGCTTATTGGGCCATTACATTCTTTTTCAAATCACAGGAAGAGCTATTTTACTTTAAATTCACTCTGTTAATCTCCAGGCTTGCATAGGTGAGATAAATTTTTCCAGACATCACTTTTTTTTTTTTTTTGTCTTTTCCTTTCCACATTTTAATCAAGTGTTAAGGTAAAAAATCTAGTTCTCAGTAGTGTGGCTCACAAGACAGGAGAGGAATTATTTTACACTGCGTGGTGTCAGGCTGTAATATGATAATGTGGCAAAGCTATAAAAAGAAAATATCCAAAGCTTGTAAAAAAATTCGAAAGAGGTCACTGTTAGAGCAGATGGATGAAACTAAGTGCCTGATCATTTAGCAGCTACTGAGCTAAAAGGACACTTGAGTCAAGGTATACATAGCTAAGGCTGCTTGGAGGTCACTGAGTCGTAATTATAGCTTTCAAGGGGAAGGTTCAAAATTTAAAGTAAAATCCATACTTATTTGTCTTACTGTATAAAAATGATTTAAAAGTATAGTAAATACAGTGCAGTCAACTGCCAGTTACCTCCAGGAAATCTAACAGTGGGTTTCCTTTGCTGCATTCTTTGGGGCCTCCTTTCTTTTGTTATCAGAAAATGCCTTTCAGTTAAATGGCAAACTTATTTTCATATTTTAACAAAAGAAAAACTGCCAAGGTATTATGCAGCAATAAATAAAGTCTACAATTAAATCGAAAATAGCATAGAATCTTTAAACAGAAGTTTGTATTGACCTCTTAAGTATTTTCAATGCTAATTGTTGTGCAATTGCAGATAAGTTGCAGGGAAAAACTAATGTACCTGAAAAGAACCATAAGTAAATTAGAGATAAGATTATATAACCCGCCTAATCTGTGGCGATGCAGTGGATAAAGTATCAACCTGGAATGCTGAGGTCCCTGGTTTGAAACTCTGGGCTTTCCTGGTCAAAGCACATATGGGAGTTGATACTTCCTTCTTTTCCCCACTTCTCTCTCTCTCTCTCTCTCCTCTCTAAAATAAAGTTTAAAAAAAAAAGAAAGAAAGAAAAAGATTATATGACCCATAACAGGACTTTGCTTCCTGTTTATTCTGTTAAAGAATTTTAAGGCATCTAAGTGTGTGTTCACAGATTACATAAACAGTATAATTATGTATTTTATATAATAGTTAATGAGAATTATAAAGAAAGCATAAAGTAATTTTTATTCAAAATTATGCATATTTCAATCATATAGTCTTCATTTTTATGATTCAAAATTGAATTAAAGTTTTTACATGAGATAAATGCTTGAGTAATGTTTGAGTTTGGTTCAACTCTGTGGATGCTATGTGGTTCAAAGAAAAAAATATTCTTGAAGTGATTTATGCATATGATAGATGGCATAGTAAGTGAATTTTAGCTGGCCTCTAGGTTTCTAAGTTTAGACATAGGTATTTCTGCTATTTTAATATCTTCTAAACTTATACATGTCTATGATTTTAGACAGGAGGCAATGTAATGAAATAATTAAAATCCTATGTCTTGAAATCAAACATAATACAGTTTAAATGTTAGAGCAAGTTCCTACTATCTCAAAGACTTAATTTGTCATCTCATTTGAATTATAGAAATATTTTCTCCTACCTTGTATCTCTGACATTTGTGGCAAGATTAAATAAAAAAAAATAGAACAGTGTACTACTTAGATAAGTAAGGGTTTAATTAAAAATAACTTTGTAAATGTATATAAATAATTGTTTAAATTATTAATTAACTTTTTTTTATCTGCTTACAACTTCTTTTAACATTTTCTACAGACACTCTTTGCTTAGCAATGAATGGTACCTATAATCTACAACAAAAGTTAACTTGAGTTTCTGATTGTTTTTTTTTAAAAATGCAAACAAAGAGCCATAGTCTTAAAGGTCATAGGTGTCTCTGGAAATATCCTGAATTTTATAGAGAAAAAAAATTTTTTTGAGCTATTTGAGACTGGAGAACTGAGAACAAACCTAAGGGTAGGAAAGAAGCATGTAATGCCGTAACAGTTAGTTTTATGTTTCTGAGAAGGAATTGAATTATTGCCTGGCTAGTGGGAGTCGAATTCAACATATAACAAGCCCTGAAGCATTGTCTGAGTCTCTGAGAAGGTGCCCAGGACTTTGGTCCACTGGGTTGAGCCAGAGGGGGTTTAAACAATAGAATTTAAATGAGGTTAGGATATCCAAGTGTATAGAGGACTATGCCTTAATTCCCAGGGAAACTGAGTACCTTAAGGAAGGTCCATGTCTGGTACAAGATAGAGAAGCAATGGTAAAGAGAAGTGCTTTGGCAAATGGGCCTGGGTGATGCCTTAGAAGTTCCCAGGCCCTCAGAAGAGTACAAGAAAGTGACTGAAATGATGTCAAGAAAGGCAAAAAATGTTTTAAATAGACCATGGATTCTAAATATTCTAGGGTTGTAACAGAGAAGTTGCAGATGCACATGGTTATTATGCCTGAGACAACAGCTGTGGATCCCAGTGCACAATGATGAAACAAAACCACCCTCATTGCAACCCACTGGACACAAGACATATGTAGACCTAATACCTTGTCCTCTCTATTGTTAAGGTTCACTTTTAAGAGAGAAAGGTTAAGTCATATTGGTGGTAGGTTGTTTTAATAGCCCCCTATTCACCTCACTGATGAAAGAAGGATTCCCAGTCTAGGGTTATGAGGATGAATGACACCGACACCTGACACTGGAGAGGTGAGATCAGATTAGAGCGACAGTAATTTATTAGTCACACATACAGCCTTGGGAAGGAGGACACCATCCAGGGCCAAGCAGGGCTGCACTTGAGAACAACCAGGGCTATGGGATATAGACTTTAGTGTTAAGATGGTGGGGTGCGTCCTGCTTCCTGTGAGAGAATATGATTGGCTTGTTTGAGTAATTCTGCATGTAGGCAGGGAACTGAAACCTGCTACTCAGGGATGATCAGAAATTGTGTCTTGTGGCTTGATAAGGAGGGTTGTTTGGCTTAGGAACTTTATCCATGGAGCAGAGTGAGGAAAACTTGGATTTTGGCATTCAAAGCTTATTTTATCAAGTGTCAAGGTGCCTCATTATACCAACCCTTAACATTTGCCAGGATGCTATAATTGACCCCTTGAGATCTTGACATTAGTTTAAACGGAGATGTCTGAGACTTTTAAAGAGCAAAGTAGGCACATGGCCAAGAGGGAGAGGATCATATATTGAGGTAGTTGTCAAAAATACTATTTTTAGAAGTGTCCCCATTTATAACCAATAAAGGCAATTGAGTGATCTGTGTGGCACTAGTGTAGGAAGTGGGTATCCTCAAAAGGTGGGCATAAATGTTGCACTTTGTGATTTATATAGGAGTTCTTTGAAGAGCCCATTAAACCTCTAAATTTAACTGCTTGGAGTTGGATGGTTGGTGACTCGAGGAGAGGAGAAGCTTGAATGCCTTCTTCAAGAGCCCAGTACTGTGTATTTTGAGAAGTAAGATGAGGGGATTGGTCACTATCAGTAGTGTCTAGAATTCCAAAGGGGATACAGGGTATCCTCAAGAGACCTTGTAATGTGGTCTTAGTATACATAGAGAAATATATTACCATGACTTATATTTGGATCCCTGTGAAGCAAGAGATTCCCAGAGTTCTTTACTCTAAAGGGGGCAGCTCTTAGGTAATGGCCTAATTATTTGTAAAATTGTACAGATGGGGCCACTTGTTGATTGGAGTTTGTAAATTGTGCTAACCTTTGGGTTCCATGGGTAGCTCCATAAATGTGTATATCCTTCAGTGACAAAAGAAACTTGTAGCCGAGAGGCTATTGAAAATAGGCATTGAACAAAACATATCAGCCAAATTTATAGTAGCAAAATATTTATCAGTTGCTGATTGGATGGAGTTAGCAATTTCAATAATTAAGTTGTTGGGGGTAAAGGCTTTAATGGAATAGGACCATGGTGCTATGGTTATAACAGTCTACTATGGGGCACTACTGATTTAAGAATAAGACCAATTGGGCTGTTATATAGAGAAATGGTTAATTACCCTTCACTTATTACATGCTAACAAATTTTAATTCTTGAATACCCTGTCTTAAATTACACTGAGTCATGTTAAATATTTAAACCTATTTTAATGAGGCAAGATGGTGGGGAGGGGTGTCATACATTTTGTCTAGCCAATTGTAAGTGTCAAAGAGTAAATTTAATTTTTATTTACTTTTCATTGGGTTAGAGCATCCATGCCCACTATGGGATATTTTAGTGGCAGTGAGTGCTATAATCATAGTAATTTAAGCAAGACAAGAGTTCTGATAATTATAGTGAAGCATACCTATTCTCAATTCAGTAATTCCCTTAACTAACTCCCTCATTATGGGAGATTATGCCATGTTTAAATATAGTGTGATCCCCTGATATAACTGTAATTATAGCCTCAATATTATTGGTTAAGGTTATGAAGGTTTGACAATTGGTGAATTTTAGCAGATAGTAAAGTTAATTCAGAGCCTATGTTGTAGAGGCAGAAAAGCCAGTCAGTATCCTTTCATTGTTCGTTGTATGAATTCTTTAAGTAAATTTTATATTTTCAATTGGACCAAATAATAGACATTTAAGTTGTTATTTGTTGGTTTTTCTAGAATTTTTTCTTCATTCCTTCCTTCTTTTCTTCCTTTTTTCCTTCTTCCTCCTCTTCTTCCTTACCTCCTCCTTCCTCTTTTTCCCCTCCTCCTCCTCTTCCTTCTTCTTTTTTATCTTGCTATTGTTTTGGTCACTGAATATACAATACTTGGGATGGGTGAGGCAGTGGGAGGTGGTCTTTTCTATCCCTATCATGAGTTTCTTCCTCCAGAGAACCTCAAATCAGTATTATCATAGTTTGAGGTCTCATAGCAATAGTTGATTTATAAGGTTTAAAGACCCTGAGATTAAGTTAGGTTTTAATTACCCTCTTAATGGTTAGACAAGGGTGCAGAGTGGTACAGGGATAGAGTGCTGGGCCTACCACCCAGACTTGAAGGATCAAAACCATTTTCTGCTACAGCCTTGTGTTTTCTGTCATGTAGCAACACCTCCACCCCTGAACAAATTTCCTGAGAATTTTGGGGGTTTTAGCTGTATAAAGTTGCAAGCTTTAGTTTCTGTCTGCACAGTCGCATGTGGGAAAAGGTTTGGGAGCTTGGTAACCTCTCTTATAGGTGGTGGCCTCTTCCTCTAGGAAATGTCAGTTTTTCTGGGGACAGGATCAACATCCAATAAACTCATTTTGTCTGTGTCTTGGATGGAGACCATAAGGCCTGTGATTGCAAGGTTTGCTCTTTAGTGTGATAGTAAGCAGCAGTACTGAGCAAAAATTAGGTGCATTGGCTATGGATTTTTATTATCTGAGCAGTTGCGTAGCAAATGTTCCTTCCTCCTCCTACCCCTTTTGTTTTCACTAGCCCCTGGGCCATAGGCCACCATGGATATGCACCTCGATACTGTTGGGGGTAAGGAGACCACAAGCAACAGGATCAAGGGAAGCAGCAGCACAGGAGAGCAGCAAGGTCATTCCCTTGCATGAAAAACAACAACTGGGATATCATGCTTAATTTTCTGTGGGTGGTGGTCTCCTTCCTTTCCATTAGCCTCACAGAGGACTTTCTCTATATCTGTTCCAAAGGTGCACAATTAATTACAAACAATGTCTGTATAGCTTTCCCAAAGAGCCACTGATGATTGCCAACCTAGGTGCATAGATTTAACCTAACTCTGGGTAAGCAGGGATGAAGTTCTGTCAATCTTGACAGGTGGGAGCCCAAAAGACCACCTGCCAAATACAGGCTAAACCTGACATCACCAGGTTATGCCAGGGAATATAAAAAAAGCAACCATTCTTGTCTTGGGAACAAGAGTTTTTCAGAGTGGAAAGAGATGCCAGTGGCTGACAAGACAACAGAATACTACACAGGACATAGCTCAAGCCTGCCAGACTGTGTCCTTGTTCATGATTGGGCATGTCATATGCTTTGTGACACCAGTGGTTTTTATTGGTTCCTATTTACCCTATTGGTGAAGAAGAGATTCCTACTCTGGGAATATACAACACTTAACACTGGACAGATGAGACTGACAGAAGTTGATTAGCCACATGTATTCACAGCCCGGAGAAGACACCATCAATCCTGCAGGGCTACATGGGATTGTACTCAGGAGCAGAGTAAATAACCATGGGTTGTGGAAGGCAAACTTTATAGTAGCAAGAGGGTGTGGTGCCCCCTGGTTCCCACAAGAGGATGTGATTAGCTTGTTTGAATAATTCCACAGACTGGCAAGGAACTGAAACACACTGCTCAGAAATAAGCAGGAACTGTGCTTGATTCCTTTGATAAAATGGGGGGTTGTTTGGCTCGGGTACCTTATTCCTGGGAGCAGAGTGGGGAGGAAACTGTTGAGGCTATCCTAGTTTTACTAGTTTTAATACTGAGCCTTACTTTTAGGCTGTACTCCACATGGAGGAATAAATCCTATGGATTAAAGTAAAAGTGAATGATTTTACTTTGAATCACAAGCCTGTTTTTTTGCTATGAAGGAAAAATGGGGCCCTGTAAGTTAAAGCGAGTTCTGTTAAAGAATAATGCAGCTATGTTATTGCACATTGTTTTTTGTGTCAGGAAGAAATGCTATTTACTTGGATACAAAATTAGTGAAACTTAGCTTGAACTTCCTTTTCTGGCACTAGGGAAGATTTAATGTCCTTCAAAAAGCCCTCGTGCACAACACACTAAAATGTTGGATAATGTATTTTCAAAACTCTTTTAAAATAAATGTCTGTATTGGCAGATAACTAAGAGAATACTTCATGAACACAGAACAACAAGAAATTACAAATCTAAAGGCAGGTAAGTGCTATACTTAAAGGCTTCCCCTGAGTTCCCTACTGTTTAAGAACTTCTGTTTTAAGGAGTCATGTTCTTGGGAGAAGGGAAGAATCTTAGTGCCCATCCAAGGTAGAGAATCAAGGTGGGTTCCCAGCATAAGACTTAGACTACTAAAGAGTGATATATTCAGCCAAAGGGTAATATGGCAAAAACCCTAACTTTAAAGAAAGACATTAAGAATATTGGTCAATCTTGGCTTTACCTGGGGCCAAGGGGGGAAAATGCTCTACTCATCATGTGTTACCAGAAGTAGAACCTCACATGTTTGAAACAGTGTAGTCTGTGTAATCTGAAAAATCTATGTTGAGAATTTAAAGCTAACTGATTTGTTAGTCACCCCAGGCACCCAGTAGTGGCAAATTTAGAAATCATTTAGAGGAAAACACTTTAACTCAGGTCTCAGGTAACATTAAGAAAGTTTTAAAAACATAAATTCACCACCCCAAATCATAAAACATGCAAGGAAATAAGCTACCACGAGAGAGATATTACAGAAACAATGAACAACAGAATCAGACTTTTTAAATAATTCAGATGTTGGAATTATATGAAATTTTAAAACATTGGCTAATATTTGAAAAGAATAAATGAGGGTATTTTAATTATATATGACTAAAGAATAAAATGCTATAATATAAAAACTTGAAAAAGAGCTAGATTATCTAGAAATGAAAAATATAATTGGAAATTAAACTGTTTATGGAACAGATTAAGCATAGATGAAGAGAGAACCATTGAGCAAGAAAGTAGATCTAAAGATATTATGCCCAATGCAAGTACAAGGGATGAAACAGATGGAAAATAGGAAAGAAAGGTTGAGAGATATGATCAATAGAGAGTTTAATCTCATATGTCTAATTGAAATTCCCAATGAAATAATAAAGGATAGAAAGTAATATTCAAAGGAATAATACCTGAGAATTTCCCAGAATGATTAGTCTCAGATTTAGGAATCCTAACACTTAGAAGGAAAAAAAAAGGTATCTAGGCACATTGTAATAACATTCAGAAATACCAAAGATATTAAACCCTCAAAGTATACCAGAAGGAAAAGACTCTACAAACTACAAAGAATGACAATTATGATTCAGTGTATTAGAGTTCTCCAGGGAAACAGAACCAATAGGATATATATTTATCTATTATAAGGAATTGGCTCTAGTTACTATGGAGGTGAAAAAGTCCTAAGATCTGTAGTCAGCAAGCTGGAGACTCAGGAGGGCCAATAGTAACATTCCATCCCAAGTCAGAAGGCCTGAGAAACAAGAGAGTTGGTGATATAGAAGGCACCAGAAGACCAAAATCCTAGTTGTAAGATGGTCAGTCAGAGTAAATTCCCCTTTATGGAGAAAAGCAAATTCAACCTTTTCTTCTATTCAGGCCTTCAATGGATTGGATGATGCCCATCCACATTTGAGAGAGCAATTTCTTTTACTCAGTCTCTTGATTCAAATGTTATCTCATCCAGAAACACCCAGAACAGATGTTTAAACAAATACCTGGGCACCCTGTGGCCCAGTCGAGTTGACACTTTAAATTAACCATCAAAATCAGCAAGCTTCTTCACAATGAAAATGGAATAAAGTAGGATTATATTGTGACATGCTTGTAAAAGATAACATAAACCTAGAGTAATATACCTTACAAGACTGAGGATAAAATAGATCTTTTCAGATACAGAAAAACTAATAATTCCCCACAAAGAAATTTCTAAAAGGAGAAGAGTTGCCCTTATCTCAGAATTAGAAAGTGGAAAAAAGAATGTTGAGGAAATATAATGGTAATGTGGATATATAGAAGAATGTAGTTCTTAACAGATACATGCAAAAATAATTAGATGTAAAGTATTATGTTATCAGCAGCTTGCTTTCAAATCATTGAACAAAAATTGTGTGTGTGTGTATGTGGTGTGTGTGTGTGTGTGTGTGTGTTTAGGGAGAGATCAAATATAGCTAACTTTTAACAATTTTTGAAGTCACGTGGAAATTTTACATTGTTTTTTTTCAATTTATCTGTATGGAAATATTTAAATACAAAATTCAAGGGAAGACAATATAATTTGAAGCTGTTTATTTAACAATCTTAGAATTTTGTCATAAACATACTTATGTTTTTCTGATTGGCAATGTTCCCCTCAATATCTAGTTTTCTGGCATTTCCTCTCTGAGTTTTCCAAGGCCACTAGCCAATACTGCAGTGACAACATCAGTAATTACACTCTTTATCACAAATCAAAGTATATGTGTCTGTTTCTGAGGTCTCTATTTTATTATATTTTCTACTTTCTTTGAAGTATACCTTAAAGAATACCATACTACTTCAATAAGTAATACTCTATAATGAGTTTTCACATCTGATAGTATTAACTCCTTTTAGCCTTTTTCTTCTTTTTTTAAATAAAAAGCTGTTCTTGGTCTGTTGCTTTTACATATAAATTTTGTAATCAGCTTATCACAGCTATTCTGTTAGATTTGCTTACAAAACTTCCTTTTTAATGGCCTTCTAATGATTCTCCTTCATGTCAGCTCTCTTCCCAGACAATTCATCTTATACATGCCTTTATTCTGTGACTTGAAAATTTTCATGTCTCCCCAGTGCTCACAGGAAGAAGTACAATGTCATTTTTAATAACATTCATTTTCTCTGCAACTTGGGTTCATGACTATCGTCCAACTTTTTTTCCAGCTCTATGTGATGTAACACTATTTCAGTCAGATGGTTCCTTTTTCTTTATTTGGAACTTGCTTTTACACTCCCCTTTTTATGATTTATTTCAAGGTATTTTTCTGGCTTGGTAAGCCTTTTTATTTTATTTTTTTACCTGTATATATTCCTTCAAAATATTAAGGCCTAATAGGTGGTTTATAGGTTCTGTGAAGTCTTTCTTAATTGCCCCAAAATTCAATAACCTCTTCTACCTTTTTAGGGTATTTTGCATTTATAATATTATTTGAATATATCAAATGTTGATTTCTGTTTTTATACACTTTCTTTAATATGTATGTATTTCATCTGTACAATTAGGTCATATAGTTTTGTGTGTCTTTACTGTGCCTATCACAGTGTTTAGTCTTATTTGGAAATATTTCTCCATTATCTGACAGAGTGAAGGATATAGTAAAGCTAAACTTCAAATTAGTTGAATAAAGGCTGAGTTGTTTTTTTTTTGACAGATGCTTGGTGAGATGTGATAGAAGGAGCAATGAATGAAGTCAGATGAAATGCATTCTAGTCCTATCTCTGTCACTTGTTAATTGGGTTGCTTTAGCTAAGCCATTTTATTTTTATGTTTCTCAGTTTTCTCACCTTTAAAATGAAGATAGTATTGACTTCTTCACAATGTAAAATCACATTAGCTAATTCTCATTAAAGTGCTTTAAATGGTGTGTACTCAATACGTTTATACTAGAAATTTGGAAAACACCATAAAGGTCAGAGAATTAAATAAAAATAATTTATAAAAACACTACTAAGAAAGAACTGTTAAAATTTTGGTATATTCCAATTTTCATGTATTTCTGTGCATATATTTTTAAATTAATATTGTATACACACATTCACACACACTAGATTTGAACTACATTTTTCTTTCTATCTGTTGAATATATTTTATTTTTTACTTTTAAAGTTTTATTTATTGATTTTGGAGAGAGAGAAAGGGGAAAGAGAGACAGAAAGACAGAAACATTGATCTGTTCCTGTATGTGCCATGACTGGGGATCGAACCCACAATCTTGGTGTATCAGGATGATGCTCTAACCAACTGAGCTATCTGGCCAGGGCTGTTGAATATTAAGTGTCCATTTTTTCTATCCAACTTATATAGTATTAAATAAATATACTAACAGAATTTCTTATTTTTACAGAAGGAATTTGTAAAAGTTAAATGCATTCATATAAATATTTTACTTCAATTATTTTAATTGTAGGTTAATACAAATACACATAATTTACTAAACAAAAAATATTTCAATCATAAATTGACTTTTCTTTCTGAATTTATGTGCCATTTAGTTGGGAATATTTTTGCCTGTATGGCCCAGAAAACTCTCAAAACAACTTTTAAATTTTTGCTACTGTGATTTCGATTGAATTTTGTGCTTGATGAAACACTGAAATGATTTTTTCTCCTGTAAAGGAAAATAAAGTACTGAAGAGAACTTAGAAAACCAATCAGAGCTTGAAAGCCTTGATTACTTTCCTCCTTTTCTCAGTTGAAAGGAAAAAAAATTGAAGAAAATTAAATCCATTCAAAAAAGGACTAAGGGACATCACAAAGGATTTTTCTTTAAAATAATAAAATAGAAGAAAACAGACATTACTGGAACATTTAAAGTTGTACAATTTTATATGTTTCTACCACATCTTACCTACACATCAACTTTATCTAATTTAATTAAGGAAAGGTTTGTAAATGATTTCAGTCCTCAGCCATATCCCTTAACTTGCCACAGCATTTGGCTATGCATATCTTACATAGTTGGTATACACACTGAAATATTAGTTTTCTAGAATTTTTTTTCAAAAGTTTCATTTACAGAATTTTTATTTATTGATTTTAGTGAGAGCGAGAGAGACATACATACAGGAATATGGTTCTGCTCCTGTATGTGACCTGACCAGAGATTGAACCCACAACCTCTGCGCCTCAGGATGATGCTCCAACGACCTGAGCTATTCAGCCAGGACAGTTATTAACAGAATTTTAAAATTATTTTTAGGTTTACAGGAAAACTAAGCAGAAAGAAGAGTTCTTATTTTAACTTCCATTTTTGTGTGTAGTACTTTTTTTTCTATCCCATTTTCTTCAACTATGGAAATTGTCCATTCTTTTTCATTAGTGATCTGGCCAGGTGGCTACATGGATGGAGGGGCATCCTAACACACCAGTGTTGTAGGTTCAATCCCTCCCTGGTCAGGGCACATATGAGAAGCAACCAATGAGTGCACACCTAAATGAAATAACTAAGGGGAACAACGAGTTGATGCTTTTCTCTCTCTCTTTTCCTTCTTTCTGACCCTTTTTCCGCTTCTTAAACAAATGGGGGGAAATTTTTTTAATCATTAGGTAATAAATTTCCTCAATCATTGCATACTTTAACTATACACTGTCTCAGTCTCAATCTTGAATAAGGACTGTTGTTAACATTTGTATTACCAGTTTTTTTGTTTCTCAGCATTTTTAAAATGTCTATATACATGTATTTATTTATTTATTTTTGTATTTTTGTTGCATAGAAGTGAGCTGCCAATATGTTATTTCTGTAGGGGGATTTCTTCCTTAGTTGATTTTCTGTTTTTCACATGGGATGCAGTCATTTTTAGCTGAACATTGCCTAGATCACACAAAGAGGTCCTAAAAAATTCTACAGAATTTTCTATTTTATAGGTCACATGCTTTCCCCTTTAGTCCATAAGATTAGAAATCAATAACAAAATAATAGATGAACTAACCAATCATGACTAAGTGTATAAATGCTATTATAATTCATTATTAAGAGGAAACAATAAAGTGAATTTAAAAATAATTGGAATTTATATTCCAATTAAATTAACATGTATTAAATTAAAAATCAATATATAAATAAAAAATTGAAGAAACTACTAAAATGGTGATTATAGAGCCATGTATATTTTAAATTGATATAGTTATAAAGATTAAAAATTAATAAGTTGGGTAGTCAAAACACTTAGTAACCATGGAGTAAAATAAAATAAAATATGAAGGAAATAATGAAAAGAAAATTAGAATTAAAGACCTAAAAAATTAACAATACAGATGGTCACTGGAACACTGCTAATTTGTTCAAAAGACTAAAGAAATAGTTATAACTCTGCAAGATTATTAGGCAACAGAAGAAAAATCATACATAAATAATATTAGAAATGAAAAATAAAACAGAATTTCATATAGAAGAGATAATATTTTTAAATACAGAGAATGTACATTTAGTTTAATAAATCAAAAACTGCAATAAAATTGATGATTTTTCCAGGAAAACATAAAAACCTGAAAGTAATAGAGAAATAGGACAATGAATAAATAAAACTCCATAAATAAAATAAATTATATTTAAAAAGAAAAAAACTTTCATTTACAATTTTGAATTATTTGAACATGGTGCATGATATTTTTAATGTATTGCTGGATCCAGTTTGCTAATGTTGAAGATTTTAGCACCTATGTTCATCAGGAATATTGGCCTATAATTTCTCTTTTAGGTGTCTTTATCTGGCTTTGGAATTAGGATAATGCTGGCCTCAGAAAATGGGCTGGGAGTCTGCTCTCCTCTTGAATTCTTTGGAATAGTTTGAGAAGGAGAGGTGTTAGCTCTTCTTTGAGTGTTTGATCAAGTTCACCAGTGAAGCCATCCAGTCCAGGACTTTTATTTGTTGGAAGTTTTTTGTTTACTACTTCAGTTTCACTACTTGTAATCTGTCTATTTAGCTTACCCGATTCTTCCTGATTCAGTTGTAAAAGACTGTATATTTTTAGGAATGTATTCATTTTGTCCAGATGGTCTAATTTGTGGGCATAAACCGGTAGTTGTTCATAATATTTTTTTACTCCTTTGTATTTACTGTTAGTTGTTCTTCTCTTTGATTTCTGATTTTATTTATTTGAATATTCACTCTTTTTTTTTCTTGATGAATCTGGTTAAAGGTTTTTCAATCTTGTTTATCTTCTCAAAGAACCAGATTTTGGTTTCACTGATCTTTTGTATTGTTTTATTAGACTCTATTTTATTTATTTATTTCTCTGATCTTATCTTTATATTTCCTTCCTTCTGCTCACTTTAGGCTTTGTTGTTCTTTTCAAGTCCTTTAAGTGTAAAATTAGATTGTTTACTTGAGATTTTTGTTGTTTCTTGAGGTAGGCCTGTAATGCCATGCATTTTCTTCCTATGACTGCTCTCATTGTGTCCCATAGATTTTGGATTGTTGTGTTCCCATTTTCATTTCTTTCAAGGTATTTTTTTTTTTTTTTTTTTACAGGGACAGAGAGTGAGTCAGAGAGAGGGATAGACAGGAATAGACAGACAGAAATGGAGAGATGAGAAGCATCAATCATTAGTTTTTCATTGCAACACCTTAGTTGTTCATTGATTGCTTTCTCATATGTGCCTTGACTGCGGGCCTTCAGCAGACTGAGTAACCCCTTACTCAAGCCAGTGACCTTGGGTCCAGTCTGGTGAGCTGTTGTTTTTTTTTTCTCCTCAAACCAGATGAGCCCGCGCTCAAACTGGCGACCTCAGGGTCTCGAACCTGAGTCCTCTGCATCCCAGTCTGACACTCTATCCACTGTGCTACTACCTGGTCAGACTCAAGGTGTCATTTGATTTATCCTTTGATCTCATTGTTAACATATTTATTGTTTAGTAACATATTACTTGGCCTCCATGTGTGTTTTTGTTTTTATATTCTTGTGGTGATTGATTGTTTCATACCACTTATGGTGTCAGAGAAGATTCTTGGTGTGATTTTAGTCTTTTTAAATTTGTTGAGACTTGTTTTGTGTCCTAACATGTGGTTTACCCTAGAAAATGTTCCATGTACACTTGAAAAAAATGTATATTCTGCTGTTGGGGTGAAATTCTCTGAAGATATGTATTAAATTCAGCTGCTGTAGTATGTTAATTGAGGTCCCATTTCCTTTGTAATTTTTTGTCTGGAAGACTTATCCATTGACAGCAATGGGGTGTTAAAATCCCCTACTATGACTGTATTACTATTAATATCTTCTTTTACGTTTATCAAGATTTACTTTACAAATTTAGGTGCTCCTTCATCGGTTTCATAAATGTGTACAAGGGTTATATCTTCTTGCTGGATTGCTTTCTTTATCTTTTTTGTCTCTTACTCTGGCTTTAAGTCTATTTTGTCAAATATAAGTATTGCTAACTCATCTTTTTTCCTTTCTATTTGCATGAAATATATTTCTTTACCCCTTTACTTTTAGAGTTAGGGATTTATTCAAGGGATGCATGTTGGTACAACATCTGCAAATCAAGAAATGTGACACACTACATAAATAAAATGAAGGATAACTATCATATAATCATATCAATAAATACAGAAAAAGCATTTGATATAATCTATCACCCTTTTATGTTAAAAACTCTCAGCAAAGTGGGAATAGAAGGAAGATACTTCAATGTAATAAAGGCCATCTAGGTCACACCCACAGCCTACCTCATACTCAATGGGCAAAATTTACAAGCATTTACTTTAAGATCAGGAATAAGAAAGGGATGATATCCACTTTCACCACTCTTATTCAACACAGTACTGACAGTCTTAACTACAGCAATCAGACAAGAAGAAACAAAAGGTATTCATATTTTAACTCTCATTATTTGCTCATGACGTGATACTATATATAGAGAACCTAAAATATTCCATTTAAAAACTACTGGAACTGAAAAATGAATTCAGTAAAGTAGCAGTATAAAAAATAAATATCCAGAAAGCCATTGCATTTTTATATACCAATAATAAACTATCAGAAAAGAAAACTAAGAAAATAATCCCACTCACAATTGTTTCAAAAGGAATAAAATACCAAGAAATAAAGTTAACCAAGAATGTAAAATACTTGTACTTCAAAAATTATAAGATGCTGAGGAAAGAAATTGAAGAAGATACAAATAAGTGAAAGTATATACCATGTTTATAGATAGAAAGATTTAGCATCATTAAAATATCTATACTACTCAAAGCAATCTATAGATTCAGTGAAATTTTTATCAAGATACCAATAGTGTATTTCAAAGAACTAGAAAAAATAATCCAAAAATTATTATGAAATCACAGAAGACCTGAGTAGCCACAGCGATCTTGAGAAAAAAGAACAAAGTTGGAGAAATCATGCTACTAGATATCAAACTATACTACAAGATCATAGTTATCAAAAAAGCATGGTACCAGCATAAAAACAGAAGTAGAAATCAATGGAATAGAATAGAGAATCCAGCAATAAACCCACACCTTTATAGTCAATTAATATTTGACAAGGGAGGCAAAAACATCAAATAGAATAAAGGTGGTCTACTCAATAAATGGAGTTAGGAAAGATTGGAGAGATACATGCAAAAAATGAAACTGGACCACTTTCTTCCAGCGTGTACAAGAATAAATTCAACCTGGATTAAAGATTTAAATGTTAGACTCAAAACCATAAAAACCTTGGAAAAAGGTTTGGCAGTAAAATCTCAGATATTTCTTTTTTTTTTTTTATAGAGACAGAGTCAGAGAGAGGGATAGATAAGGACAGACAGACAGGAACGAAGAGAGATGAGAAACATCAATCATCAGTTTTTCGTTGCGACACTTTAGTTCATTAATTGTTTTCTCATGTGTGCCTTGACCATGGGCCTTCAGCAGACCGAGTAACCCCTTGCTCAAGTCAGTGACCTTGGGTCCAAGCTGGTGAATTTTGCTCAAACCAGATGCGCCTACGCTCAAGCTGGCGACCTTGGGGTCTCAAACCTGGGTCCCATGCTCTATCCACTGCGCCACCACCTGGTCAGGCTCAGATATTTCTTGTAGCACTATTTTTTCTGATCTATTTTCCTGGGCAAAAGAAACAAAAGAAAATATAAGAAAAAGTTTCTACCTCAAACTAAAAAGTCTTTGCTCAGCAAAGGAAACCATCAACAACATAATTAGACAAGCTACCAAATGGGAGACTATATTCACCAATACATCTGATAAGAGGTTAATATCCAAAATTTATAAAGAATTTACAAAACTCAACACCAAAAGTAAAACAAAAACAAACAATCCAATGAAAAATGGGCAAAGGACTTGAATAATCACTTCTCCAAAAGGACATACAGCTGGTTAATAAATATGTGAAAAGATGCTCTATGTCACTAATCATTTTATTTGCAGAAATGCAAATTAAAACCACAATGAAATATCACCTCACACACCTCCCAGAGTGGCTATCATCAATAAACCAACAAACAATAAGAAGTGTTGGTAAGGAAATCCTTGTTTCTGAAGAAAAGGGAACCCTTATGTTCTGTTGGTGGGAATGTAGTTTGGCACAGCCAGTGTGGAAAGTAGAATGAAGTTACCTCAAAAAATAAAGTTTTTTTTTTTTAATTTTAGTGAGAGGAGGGAAGGCAGAGAGATAGACTTCTGCATGCATCCTGACCAGGATCCACCTAGCTCAGCCTACTAGGGGGCAATGCTCTGCTCATCTGGGGCCATAGCTCTGTTGCAACTGGAGCCATTTTTTTTAGTGCCTGACACAGAGCCCACAGAGCCATCCTCAACATCCCAGGCCAACTCATGCAAGCCAATTGAGCTGTGGCTGCAGGAGGGGAAGAAAGAGAGAAAGAGAGAGAGAGAAGGAGGAGTGGTAGAAAAGCAGATGGTTACTTCTCCTGTGTGCCCTGACCAGGAATTGAAACATCCACATGCTAGGCCAATGCTCTACCACTGAGCCAACTGGCCAAGGCCTAAAAAATTAAAAATTAAGTTGCCTTATGATCCAGCAATTTTACTTTTGAGAATTTATCTGAAGAAACATAAAACACAATTTGAAAAAAATGTATGCACTCTTATTTCATTGCAGCGTTATTTATAATAACCAAGATTGGGGAAACAGCCCAATGCCCATCAGTAGATGAATGCATAAAAAAGCTGTGGTACATTTACACAATGGAATACCACTCAGTCATAAAAAGAAAGAAATCTTACCTTTTGCAAAAGCTTGGATGGACCTGGAGCACATTGTGCTAAGTGGAATAAACTAGTCAGAGAAAGACAAGTACCATATAATTTCACTCTTATATGGAATCTAATGAACGAAATGAATTAATAAGCAAAATAGAGACAGATTTATAGATAGAGAGTAGGATGGCAGCTGTTGGGGGTAGAACTGAGTGAGGGGGGTTAGAGAGGTTGAGCACAAGAGGACAAAAAAAAGAAAGAAAACTATGGACAACAGTATGTTGAGTGCCATGGGCAGGGGTGGTAAAGGAGGCTAAAAGGGGGACAAATGGTGATGGACAGAAACTGGACTTTAGGGGGTGAACACACAATACAGTATACAGAAGATGTGATGTAGAATTGTGTACCTGAAACTTGTATAATTTAGTTAGTGTCATCTCAATTATTTCAATTTATAAATAAATAGATAAATGAATAAATAAATAGGAAAATTTTAAATTACCTTGCCTGAAAAGATTATATTTGGGGGGTGAGGGTGTTATACTGAGTGGGACACTTGAATCCATGTTAACACAATAAATTAAAATTAATAAAAATAAAAAAGATACAATGAAATGATAGAAAATAAATATAATCTAACCTTGAAATACATACACATAAAATAAGTGATACACTTGTATATGTGAGCACTGAAAAGATAATTCTGGAAGGAGATGCACCAGGATGATAACAGCATGGTCACCAGGTCATGTGATATAAGGCAATTGTTTATTCCTTTATGTTTTTCAGAATTGTCATTTTTTTCAACAATGAGCATATATGATTTTCATATGCAAACAAAGGAATTCATTTTGAAAAAAGAAAAATGAAACATTTGGTTCATTCAGCAAACAAACTTTATAGATTACCTACTAAATAAGTGCCAGGCATGGCTTTTAGTGCAAGGAGCACATCAGTGAAGCAGTCTACCAAAATGTCTACTTTTGTGGAGCTTACTTACATTCTAGTGGAGGGAGACAGACAGTGAGCATCAAATGCAACCATAAGAAGTTATGTGTTAAAGCAATAAAGTAGAGCAAGGTAAAGGGGATCAGTGAGAAATCACTATTATAAATAGTATTGTTAAGGTGAGCCTCACCAGCAGTGACCTTTGGCAAACCCTATGATCCTTCTTTCTCACCATATCATGTCGTTATGTTATTGCTCAGATTACAAATTGTTTTTCAGGCATCATGGAGAAATTCAGAATTTTAATGCCATTTTAACTATTAGAGAGACAATTAAACATGGTTTATCAGTCAAAGTATATGAAAAGTTTACCTTTAGGGAGAAACTCTGATAAGTGTGCAGGGAGATGCAGTATTCTGTGACAGGTGGCTTATCTGGAACAGATGTTGCAGAAAGGTAGCCAAGTTTATGGTATTTGTATATGTGTGTGTGTGTGGGGCTGGGGTTGTGATTTTTATTAATGACTTTCCTGAACATCAATTTTCTGGCAATGTCCCTATGTTGATCTCTTTTTTTCCTTATAACTCACAACATCAGAGGCTGTCTTGTAAGCCACATCAGAAATTAACCAGGTCATTGATGTTCATAATGATAATCTATTATAGTGCCTATAAATTAATATGACTAATTTCTAAACAAATTTCATTTGTATTGTTGTTAACCAAGCACATTTATATCCATTAGTTTGCTTAGTTCTAAGGTAGTAAAATAGGTGGTTATTCTTATTTTTGATAAATGTGGAAACTTAATTAACAGATAAATCTTATTGGAAGTCACAAGTCTATTAGAAGGCAATGCAGTTTTATGAATTTGACTCCAAAGGCAAGAGAAGTGAAGGCAAAAATTAATGAATGGGACTACATCAGACTAAGAAGTTTTTGCTCAGCAAGAGAAACTGATAACAAAATAAACAGACAGCCAACTAAATGGGAAATGATATTTTCAAACAACAGCTCAGATAAGGGCCTAATATCCAAAATATACAAAGAACTCATAAAACTCAACAACAAACAAACAAACAATCCAATAAAAAAAATGGGAAGAGGACATGAACAGACGCTTCTCCCAGGAAGAAATACAAATGGCCAACAGATATATGAAAAGATGGTCATCTTCTTTAGTTATTAGAGAAATGGAAATCAAAACTGCAATGAAATACCACCTCACACCTGTTAGATTAGCTATTATCAACAAGACAGGTAATAGCAAATGTTGGAGAGGCTGTGGAGAAAAAGGAACCCTCATACACTGTTGGTGGGAATGTAAAGTAGTACACCATTATGGAAGAAAGTATGGTGGTTCCTCAAAAAACTGAAAATAGAACTACCTTATGACCCAGCAATCCCTCTACTGGGTATATACCCCCAAAACTCAGAAACATTGATACGTAAAGACACATGCAGCCCCATGTTCATTGCAGCATTGTTCACAGTGGCCAGGACATGGAAACAACCAAAAAGCCCATCAATATATGACTGGATAAAGAAGATGTGGCACATATACACTATGGAATACTACTCAGCCAAAGAAATGATGACATTGGATCATTTACAGCAAAATAGTGGGATCTTGATAACATTATATGAAGTGAAATAAGTAAATCAGAAAAAACCAGGAACTGCATTAGTCCATACGTAGGTGGGACATAAAAGTGAAACTAAGAGACATTGATAAGAGTGTGGTGGTTACGGGGCTAGGGGGGAGAGGGAGAGGGTAAGAGGGAGGGGGAGAGGCACAAAGAAAACTAGATAGAAGGTGACAGAGGACAATCTGACTTTGGGTGATGGGTATGCAACATAATTGAACGACAAGATAACCTGGACATGTTATCTTTGAATATATGTATCCTGATTTATTGATGTCGCCCCATTAAAAATAAAATTATTTTTAAAAAAAAGCTAAAAAGAAGGCAATGCAGGATTCAACTTCAGAAATGTTTGCTTTTAGTCAGCCAAACTTTCTGATGCTCCTTTTAGACTGTTTAACACATATGGGGACTAATGTAGACATTGTTATCCCAAGGGTGTGTTAATGACATTCAATAATGTCATTTCTCATAGCTCTGCTTTGAACTCTTCATTCGAAAAGTTTTCTTCTGAATATATGCAAGTCTAAATTACTTGAGGAGGTTTTGAAAAGAACTGAAAGTCATGCTTAGTATGGAGAGATGGGTAATGGTGGTGAAAACGGCTGTGTTAGGCTTGCTCACTGGTTTATCAGCTGCAAGCATTTTGCTTGATTAGTGTGTGAGCACATGGCAGTGCCACATAGGTATAGTCTATGTAAGGCTATGGGTGCCTGTGCTCAGTGTGGATGGCAGATTGTGGATGGCAGATGACAGATTGCCTACCCACCACTGTGAGGGGTTATTTTTGCTGTTTGTTTGCCTGAGAAGTGATTTTCTTCTGTTTGTCCACCATTGTAAGACTCTATTAAAAGGGAATGGCCTACCACTTTCTGGTTCTACAGTTTCTGAACCATCTGCTTGAATACAATGTGGACCTGCCTGGCCTTGACCACTGGCATTACATCTGGTGTGGGGGTTAGGATTTGGATTAGATTGGTATGGAATCACCAACACACTTGAAGGTTGGGGTAGAGGAGTTGCCATTGTTCTCCAGTGTATGGTTCTCTGTGGCTGTGCTTTTGGGGGCTATGGGCTGGGTATTTTTTACAACCCTGTGAGAAGAGACTGAGCACCAACAATGGTGTGAATTGGAACGAGCACTGGAGAAGAAGGCCAACCAGGTTCGAGAGCTGCAGTGTGAGATGCAGGCTGAGCTCCAGTGGTGCCTGGAATTGGAATGGTCTCTGGAGAAGGAATTACAGGTTCACTAGCTGCAATTTCCCCTGAAAGCTGAACATTGGAAGTGACAGCTGGAGAAACAACTGTGGGTTCAAGAGCTTGAGTCTTAGCTTCAGGCTATGAACTGGCAGCCACAGGAGCTGAAATGGTAGCCAAAGAAGAAGCAGTATTTGTGCCAGCAGAGTAGCTCTGAGTCAGTGGGAGCAGACATTTCCAACTCCTCCTCTTCTGAGAAGGAGGCTAGGGCTGACATTACCATCTGAAGACTCCAAACCTGGCCAGTAGTTTCCCAGAATTAAAAACCCAGCAGCCAATAGTGCCTTAAGGGCAGACACAACCCCCCCACCCCCCACAGGCAATGGAGCACTCTGTGGTCAGGCCCTACAGCCAAGCAGAGCTGATGGAGTTGGTGGTGAAATTCAGGTAGAAACCCACTGAACCCCTGGCAGCCTGGTTGTTGCAGTTGTGGGACATAGAGGGTGAGTGGCATCATGCTTTCTGGAACAGAGATGGAGAAATTGGCTGCCATTACCACACACTCCTCCTTGAGGCAGCGTCTTCAGAACTGCCGTGACAACCCAAGAAACCATACCCTATTAAAATGGGTGATGGCTACCATTTGTACTGTCCGGCAGAATGCTAGAGACTTGCCAGGAGCAGTGAGTTGGTGGCAGTCCTATAGTAAGCTGCCCCATGTTCTCAGTATAGAAAGTAATACTGCTTTCAACCTGAGGTCTCGTGGGCCAGATGAGGAAGTGTTTACAGCAGGGATGAGGGACCTTATTCTCTGTAGCACCCTATCTTAAGCCTCTATGTGGGGCAGCCCATCATCATGGTTACAGAGATGGTGGCAGACTTGGGGGAGCTAGAGAGAGCATGGGACCAGAGGCTATGAGGGCTGCTACCTGTGCTGTCACCCAGCTAAAAACCCTGAACACAGATGTGGGTAGATTTGATTGTGGCAAGGGCAGATAGAGAAAAATTAGATGACAGGTTTAATAGTGTCCTACTAGAGCATTGGTGGCAGCTTAAGCCACAATAGAGGTTATAGCTGCTTGAAAAACATGGAAAGTGGGTGGCCCTGGCAGCTTCCAAGAGAAGGCTGGTGTCCAGGTTGCATGGTTGCAGGATTACTTGATGGAGACAGCTGAGGGAGAGTAAGATCCCCAAGACCCATTATCCCAGTTTGAATAGGAGGAAGGCCGACTGACCCATCCAACGGGGCTGAGTGGGAGCCAGAGGCCCCATGTGAAATTGGCAATCCACTGGTCCACTTCTAACATGCAGCAGGTGTTGGCATTAGAAGACAATAGGTGCTTTTGGCAGCAACAGCAGCAGCAGTAAAAGAACTGTCAAGGCGGCACAGGCCTTGAATGTGTTTGACCCCGCCAGGCCCTGTGAGCTTGCTGAAGTGTTTTGATGGGGCTTGTGGCAATAGACAGAGTGCTTATGGAAAGCTGCTGAGACCCCTTAATAAAGAGCTATTTGTCTAGTTGCCTGTAATGGACCTTTACCTTGATGATTTGCACAGACAGCTGGGCTGTCTAATGTGGACTGATCATTGAGCAGTTGTAATAAACTCTTGGACTGCAACCAGAGAAGGGCACTGGTTTCCTTACTGGATGGACATGCTGCTTGTGGACAGTACTATGAAAGATCCTGATGGGGGTGATGCAGCACCGGTGGAGGCCCTCCTACACCAGGAAGTGGCTCTCACCCAGTTTCAGAGACTCATCAAGGACACTTTCTTCAATGGACATAGCCCTGGACTATACAGGCCCTCCTGCCTACTAAGGGGTAGAGGACTAGAGGTGGGCCTAGTCCTTTTGTAATTATGGTATAATCTGTGCTGTTACTGTAGACTCTGTTTACATAATGTACCTCACTCCTTGCACAGGGACCATTGCAGAAGGTACCTATTGCATAGATTGTGAGGTGAGCAACCCTAAAGGGGTGAAATGTGGAGAAAACAGCTTTGTTAGGCTTGCTCGCTGATTTACCAGCTGCAAGTACTTTGCTTGATTAGTGCATGAGTACTAAGCAGTGCCATGTGTGTATAGTCTAGGTAAGGATATGGGTGCATGCACTCAGTGTGGATGGTGGATTGTGGATGGCAAATGGTAGATTGCCTGCCCACCATTGTGACAGGCCATTTTTGCTGTTCATTTGCCTAAGAGGTTTTTTTCCCTACCTATTTGCTCATCTGCCTTTGCAAGACTCTATTAAATGGGAATGACCTACCGCAAAAAACTCTTTTAAATGGGAATGGCCTGCAGTTTCTCTACCATCTGCTCGAATCCAATGTGGACCTGCCTGTCGTTGGTCACTGGTGTTACAGTAATCAAATGAAAAAATACAGCTTTTTAAAAATTACTATTTTCCTGTTACAATATTATATTAGTTTATTTTCAAGTGTAAAACATAGTGATTAGACTTTTATATAACTCAAAGTGGTCACCCACTAAGTCTAGTGTCCCCCCCCAACACCTGACGTGACAACATGCATTGTAATAACTATGTATGATATTGGGACATTGAGTTTTTTAATTAAAACCATTTGCTGTAAAATAAAATGTTATATTTTAAATACAGTATTATTCTACCATTATATTATATATGAATATAAAGCCCATGTACCAGGCAGAATAATTTCTAGCGTGGCCACATTGGTCAGAGCTAACTTCCCCTTCTCTCCTTCCTAGTGATGTCATTTTAAAACCACAGTCTTATTGAAAAAGGAACCGATTTTTCAGGTCTTGCATTTAAACCCCCTTGCACAGACAGGCTGTGTTCCTTACAAGATGGGAAGGGTGCATGCAAACTGTATAAACCTCAAAATTGTACCATTTTCTCAATAATGCAAATTCAGTCCTTGGGCTTTTGTGAGCTTTGAGAGTCTTTGTGCCTCTTGGAAATCTAGGAACACCTTGTCCAAAATGGTTGGAAAAGGGTAAAAGTGACAAATGGGTGGTCAGAGAGCAGTGTCTCACTGGAATATGCGACTCATTCTCTGGGACCCCACTCATATACTATGTTTCTGGGCAGCCCTGCCCCCCCTTTTCTTATGGAATTAACTCTCTCCTTTGTGCATGTGAGGAGCGTCCTAGCAGGCAGCCTTCCCAGCTCTCCTGGCGAGGCCAGGGCAGTTCTTATTGTAGCTAATTCTGCAGTAACTAACTAGGTATTTTACACAGAGTTGGTGTTAAATACTTTTTGTGTTGAATGCAAACACTTCCTTTCTTAAGCTCCAGGAGCTTAAGAAAATAAGAACACAGAATATTTGAGTCACTGATTGGAAAGGATAATGTGAGAAATAAATGAGAATGAAGGAACATTTTCAAACAGGAAGGGTTTGTGGTGTGTGGGGGAAAAAGACAATGGTTCCTTCTAATCCCTGCTAAATCCTCTCAGTTCTGATTGCTCAGAAAGATAAAAGAGAAAAGGAAGGGGTGAAAGGGCACAGCTGTATAAGATGTAAAATAAGAAGGATGCTCTCTGATATGGCTTGTAACCATTTAGAATTATGCTAATTTTAGAGAACTGATATCACTCTGGATCATACCACCCACTACACCACACACACACACACACACAGACACACACACACACACACGCGCGCGCGCGCTGTAATGCTCGTGGTTAAGGCCAGGCAGGTCCACATTGATTTCAGGGCGACCATAGAAAAACTGCAGAGCCAGATGGTATTGGGCCTTTCCAGTTTAATAAAGTCTTGCAACAGCAGAGGAGCAAACAGGCAGGGGAAAACTTCTTCTCAGGGTAAGTGAACAAACAGCAAAAACAATCCCTCACAGTGGTGGGCAGGCAATATACAATCCACCATCCACAATCTGCGCTGAATTTGTGCACCCATAGCCATGTATAGACTATATACACATGGCGCTGCCACGTGCTCTCACATTAATCGAGCAAAGTGCTTGCAGCCAGTAAACCAGCGAGCAAGCCTAACACAGCTGTTTTCCACACACACACACCCAAGATAATGTACTATAATAAATCAGAAAACCTATTTTGGATATTGAGCCGAGCAAGTCATGCACATGGCAGAAAGGGTACTGTGAGAACTTAGGAAAGACTTTGAAACTGGCTGTGCTGTGTTAATGCATCACATAAGTATAATATTAGGATCTGGAAGGTTCTACTATAGGATCCTTTCAAATTTAAAATCCTTCAATAATGGGAAAAGTTTTATGGTCCCTTTGGGAAGTTGCAAGGGGTTAAGGGAAGCCCTATGACAACCTTACTGCTTACAATCCTTTATGGATGGTGCGTATTAAAGAATTTTTCTCAGTAGGATGACCAGTTAAATGTGACCTCCACACTTAAAGGGGTTACTTGGTTTAATGCAGTTAATCTTTTTAATCTTTATTTACATCAGTCCATATTATTATTTACAGGAATCACTGTGCTGGGATGGTATTCAGATTGGTTCGTTACTTTACCTGGAAGACTATGAGAAAACCAATTGGCTTTGTCTTTTGGTTACAGGTTTAAGCTGTCAAAAATTTTCTGTGGTAAAAATTGCCTCTATGTGCCGACGAATTAAAAATATATTGAGGGATATGTCATTATCAAGCAAGAACCTAAGCACATGAAAAAAACATTCATACATCAACAGACAAAAGGTAGAATTTCCTTGGCTTATAGTTGAAGCACAGCAATGCCATCTATGGAGGAATTTTTAAAAAGAGGAAGGTCTCTAAGTTAAAATATAATTTTTATACATGTTTACACAGTCCATATAAGCTCTATTTAGCCTAAAATGATCTTAATACTTAAGTGAATGAGAGGTTAAATGATTCACATTTTAGAGTGGATTCTTTTATTTTAATGGCAAAGAAAAGGATTTGAGTTCAAGAAAGGTCACTGAAAAGACCAAAATGTGTTTGAGTTCACCAGACGATGGGTTCCCCTTTGTAGCTGTGGGCCTAGCACAGGGCCTGGCAATTCATAATTTGGTAGGAGCTCAATAAATGTTGACTGGATAAATAAATAATTATCTGTTTCTATCAGTGCATACTAAGAGGTCGTTGTTGTAGTTCTTTGTTGGGAAGAGGATTGTATGTTGCAAACAGAAAGTCATACAAAAGAATGGTCTGTAGGCAGAGAACTAAAGAGATCTAGCATAAGGTGTTAAGATAATAAAAGCTGGACAGACAGTTGTCAGCTGAGACCACTGCGTGTTTCTCTCTGTTTCTCTCTGTCTTTTGTCCAGGAAGAACACCGACTTTCCAAAATGCACATTCTTTCATCTTTATTTGTTATTTGAACTGTTCTTTTCTGAGAGTCTGACTCGTACTTCCAGGAAACTAATTTAGTGGGTAAGAAGTTTATCTCGTGGCCTACATGCAGAGTAAGTAGTGATTTCACTGTGGGGAATGGGTTAAGTGATACAGATGCAGAGAGTAGAGAAGAGCTTTCCACCGCCTTGCAGGCTTGCCTTCAAGTAAGAAAGCTTCAGAGAAGAATGAATATGAGCTGAAATGATGGACGGTCTCACTTGGGAAGAAGAGAACTTGCAAAACCTTCTATTTTATGCTTATAACTTAATAACATACACTTTTCTTAGCATGTTCTTTTGAGCCCACTGGGAACTAACTAGTAATTTTTTAAAATATATATATTCCTTCATTGCTCCATGTAGCTTGAACTTCTTTGTCTTCTTCAGTGGTGCTGCCATAGTATTTTCAGTATTTTAAAGACTGCAGAGATGCTGGAATCTATTTGTGTATACGCTTGTGTAACAGTCTCTTGTTAGGGCAGCCTGACATTTTTGTATTTTCAATAGAGATGAAAGTTTGTCCCGGGTAATGTTAATCATATTACTTTGCTCTGGATATGTAAGGACTTCTGCGAAATTTCCAAAAGTTCAAGTGGTTTCAGCTCCTGTACACAGGCACTGTTACCAAAGCAGAACTCATTCAAATTTCTCTGCTAATTCTGTAGAAGAAAAAGGAAGAGTTGCTAGTGAGTCAACTGCCTTGCTTAGCAAACATATTCATAGTAATCTTTTAAGCCAAGAAAATGAAAAGAACCAGCAAGTTAATCACTTTTTTTGTTTTCCTTAGAAGTGTTTCCTCATCTTTCTATATGTTATATACTTTTTAAATGTCACAAAACATTTGAAGAAAGCAATTCATGCACGCACACACACATACACACACACACATCTCATCTCTTAAAAAAACTGAGCATAGGCAATTATTGTTGCCTAGGATAATAACAGCCAAGTAAGGTGACTATTTGGAAGACAGAGAGGCTTTCAGTTAGAGATATGCTAATTTTGGTTAAATTGCCAAAATGTTATTTTTAAAGCCTTTTTATGCTAGAATATCTGTGCATTCATAATTTCACCAGGTGAATATGTTTAATTCTTTTAAATTATAAAAATAGCATATGCTTATTATTTCAAGTGAAAATATATTGTATAAGGAGGTATCAAATAATGGTAATATTCTCCTTGCTCTTACTTACATTCCTGACTAGGATTTTTTCCTTCTTTTTACAAAGTTAAAATCATATTATATTCATTTCTCCCCTTTCCACACTGTAAATGCTACTTTTAAAACTTGCTTTGGGTCACAATATGTCATAGGCACATCTCCATAGGTAGATCTAATCAGATTTTATACAATCTTTACAGTATCCGTATACTTACTGTTCCATAATATTAATATAGTATATAAGGCTTTTTCAACCTTCTTTTTCTTTATAGGCTTTCAGATTATTCCCAAAGCTGTGATAAACCTCCTTACCAGGGAATTAAAAAAGTCCAGTTAAGAATCACCCTGTGGCCTGACCTGTGGTGGCGCAGTGGGTAGAGCGTCGACCTGGAGTGCTGAGGTCACCGGTTCAAAACCCCGGGCTTGCCTGGTCAAGGCACATATGGGAGTTGATGCTTTCTGCTCCTCCACCTTTCTCTCTCTCTGTCTCTCTCTGTCTAAAATGAATAAATGAAATCTAAAAAAAAAAAAAAAAAAGGAATCACCCTTTGGCTTCAAATGCTCCTGCCAGCAGCCTCTAGGTCACAGATCCAGGAAGCCAGGGAGATCAGATGACTTTGCTGTCAGTGAGCTTCCTGTCCCTATAGCCCCGTGAGACTGGGCTGGGTGCCTTGTTAGTCTTGTGGTAGAGTGTGACGTCCTCCTCACTCAGCCTCAGCACTAGAATCTGAAAGGAAGATGGTGCCAAGTGACAGCTGGGAAATGACTGAGTAAAGCTGCAGAGTAGAGTAGCCTGTGGCTTGGCCTCTCTGAGTTTCCATTTCTGTTATTTTTTGGGGGGGAGAGTTACCTTAAAAGGGTAGTTAAAGTGTTAAATTTGACAAACTTTTAGTTTTGGGATGAGCTTGTTTTCTAACACTAATCTCTAAAAAAGAACTAATTTAGAAAAATAATAAAGGTAAAAGCAAAAATTTCCAAAATAGCAGCCAGCAGCAAAGAAACCTGGGCACAGGCTGGGAGCCCAGTCTTCTTCCTTGCCGATGGTCTGCTTGTCAGCCACCTTGCGTGAGTATTCTTTCAGCATGCAGATGCTACGCGGTACTCCTCGGACATGCCCCGTCTTGCTAAAACACTTTACCTGTTTTCTTTACCATAAATTCTACAACATGTAATTATTGTAATTTTTTATATCTGCTGTTATCTTCAGTTTTAAGATTTTGGACTATCAGGCGAGTAATAACGAAGGTACTCATGGAGCTACTCCTCCAAGCTTAGCATAGTTAATTTGTAGTTGCACAGGAAGACGTTCACAGAAATATATATTCGATCATGGCCATGGCTTCTGATGTGATGTGAATCCGCTGAGGGTAGAGCGGAGGCCTGTAAATGGGGTCTGTTTACAAACTGGTGTCAGGCACTTCTCACGAGCTACAGATCTCACAAATAGAGAAGAAGTCTCTAATTGAAATGCATGTATCATAGGGGTTCTCACAAGATAACCTGTATATATTTATATATTACATATAAATAGGAAACTATATATATATATAAAATAAGTATCTCTCTCTCTCTCTCTCTCTATATATATATATATGTAATGAAGGGTAGAATCTAAAGTAGCGGCTGTATGGCTGTTTATACATCTCTCAGAGATTTGGGAAGTTAATTTTGTGGTAATCCATGTCCACTTGCTTTCAGAGTACACTGAAACTGGATTTGCATCCTTTCATGCTAATTAGCAGCTGTGCAACATTAAATAAGTCACTGAATCTCCCTGAACCCAGTTTCCATGTCCATGTAGTAAGGATTATTCCTCACTACCTCCTAGTGTTATTGGGAGGTTTAAATGAAAACAACAGATACAAAAATGTTCATGCACTATTGAATAAATGCTGGTTTCCCTCTTAGAAAACTTAAGAGGTCTTCCGTTAGGAAGATATTTCTTGTTAGGGTTAAAGGGAATAATACATAGGAAAGTGCTAGAGTAAGTAAAACTTAGACATAAACAACAACGCTGATAACCATATGGTTTTATAGTTACAGTTTCTATGCCTATTTATTTCATTCATTTTTCACAAGAATCCTGTGAATAAGTGAGGCTATTATGAAAAATTTTTGTTAATGTGTTTGGGTACAATTGGTTAATAAAATCAGACAGGTTTCAGGTGCACAGCTCTATTCTATATCATGTGTATATTACATGTGTGTTCACTACCCCAAGTCTCCCTCCATTACCATCTATCGCCCCTCTACCCTCCACCACATCTCCCCCCCCCCGTTCCCTCCTGCAATCCCCTCACTGTTGTCTATAAGTTTTTGTTTTGTTTTCTTTGTCAGGCCATTTTTTTTTTTTTAATATTCACTATGTAGGGGGAACCATGACTCAAAGGAATTAAACAGATTAGCTAATATCACCTTGTAAGCCTGTCATGTTCTTTCTGACTGGTAGCCCAGTGCTCTTGACATTACCCTGTACTGTCTGTCAGTATTAGACAGTTGGCAAATACTAAACAGAACTCTAATTGACTACAAAATTGTGCCTGAAAATCTAGCATTGTTCTCAAATTTTCCACAAATCCTAGAAAGATGAAAATATCTGGAGAAATAGCCTAGATTTCTCCTGGATCCTCAGACCAACACTGGGCTTGATCTGCATGACTTGAGTGCTATGGAGTGAAAAAGGTTGTATTTTTCATACCAAATGCACTATGCTTTGTGACTATTTCCGTTCATTTTTAGCATTTCCTGAATTGAAGTTAACTGATTGGAAAGTCCTATCTTCCAACTACAGTGGAAAGTTTGATTTGTGTTGTGTAGCACAAGGTTCATATATTTCTGCTCTCAAATGCCACAAATGCTGATATATCCCTCCTTTGGTTGATACTCAGCACATCCTGTATTGCGCTGTTATCTATCCTTGCAGGTATAACTTCTTTCTTCCCTCTGAGAGTGCAAGCCCCAGGAAAACAGAGAATGTATCATTCCTGTGTCCTCTCAATGCCCAGCTGAGAACCTAACACCTAAAAGCTTCTCAATAAATGATTGTTCCTGCTTTTGCTGCTTTTGAGATACTGTTCAGTGTTGACTTCTTAGGAAAAATTCATTAGAAAACTTATGACACAGAAAACATTTTGGCAGTTCCTGGAGGGGAGAGGGGTTGGGGGCATAGGTGAAAAGAGTGAAGGGATTAAGATGTACAAATTGTAGTTACAGAATAGTCATGGGGATGTATAGTACCACATAAGAAATACAGTCAATAATATTGTAATAAGTATATATGAGGTCAGATGGGTACTAGGACTATCGGGTTGATCATAAGTGATAAAAATGTCTAACTATGTGGATGTACGCATGAAACTGATATATTATTGTACATCAATGAAAATTTTAAAAAAGCAAAACAAAAACATATGAGTTTCAGAGTAAGCAATATCTGCTACCTTTCTCTTTATACAGTGAAATGATCTCTTTTTTTGTTTACTCAACAATTATTATTACTTTTTTAATAATTTTATTTTTTAATGGGGCGACATCAATAAATCAGGATACATATATTCAAAGATAACAAGTCCAGGTTATCTTGTCATTCAGTTATGTTGCATACCCATCACCCAAAGTCAGATTGTCCTCTGTCACCTTCTATCTAGTTTTCTTTGTGCCCCTCCCCCTTTCCCTCTCCCTCTCCCCCCTCCCCCCGTAACCACCACAGTCTTATCAATGTCTCTTAGTTTCACTTTTATGTCCCACCTACGTATGGAATAATGCAATTCCTGGTTTTTTCTGATTTACTTATTTCACTTCGTATAATGTTATCAAGATCCCACTATTTTGCTGTAAATGATCCAATGTCATCATTTCTTTGGCTGAGTAGTATTCCATAGTGTATATGTGCCACATCTTCTTTATCCAGTCATCTATTGACGGGCTTTTTGGTTGTTTCCATGTCCTGGCCACTGTGAGCAATGCTGCCATGAACATGGGGCTGCATGTGTCTTTACATATCAATGTTTCTGAGTTTTGGGGGTATATACCCAGTAGAGGGATTGCTGGGTCATAAGGTAGTTCTATTTTCAGTTTTTTGAGGAACCACCATACTTTCTTCCATAATGGTTGTACTACTTTACATTCCCACCAACAGTGTATAAGGATTCCTTTTTCTCCACAGCCTCTCCAACATTTGCTATTACTTGTCTTGTTAATAATAGCTAATCTAACAGGTGTGAGGTGGTATCTCATTGCCGTTTTGATTTGCATTTCTCTAATAACTAATGAAGATGACCATCTTTTCATATATCTGTTGGCCATTTGTATTTCTTCCTGGGAGAAGTGTCTGTTCATGTCCTCTTCCCATTTTTTTTATTGGATTGTTTGTTTGTTTGTTGTTGAGTTTTATGAGTTCTTTGTATATTTTGGATATTAGGCCCTTATCTGAGCTGTTGTTTGAAAATATCATTTCCCATTTAGTTGGCTGTCTGTTTATTTTGTTATCAGTTTCCCTTGCTGAGCAAAAACTTCTTAGTCTGATGAAGTCCCATTCATTAATTTTTGCCTTCACTTCTCTTGCTTTGGAGTCAAATTCATAAAATGCTCTTTAAAACCCAGGTCCATGAGTTTAGTACCTATGTCTTCTTCTATGTACTTAATTATTTCAGGTCTTATGTTTAGATCTTTGATCCATTTTGAGTTAATTTTAGTACAGGGGGACAAACTATGGTCCAGTTTCATTCTTTTGCATGTGGCTTTCCAGTTTTCCCAGCACCATTTATTGAAGACGCTTTCTTTTCTCCATTGTGTGTTGTTGGCCCCTTTATCAAGAATTATTTGACTATATATGTGGTTTTATTTCTGAGTTTTCTATTCTGTTCCATTGGTCTGAGTGTCTGTTTTTCTGCCAATTCCATGCGTTTTGATTGTCGTGGCCCTATAATATAGTTTGAAGTCAGGTATTGTAATGCCCCCAGCTTCATTCTTTTTCTTTAGGATTGCTTTGGCTATTCAGGGTTTTTTATAGTTCCATATAAATCTGATGATTTTTTGCTCCATTTCTTTAAAAAATGTCATTGGAGGCCCTGGCCGGTTGGCTCAGTGGTAGAGCATTGGCCTGGCGTGCAGAAGTCCCGGGTTCAATTCCCAGCCAGGGCACACAGGAGAAGCGCCTATCTGCTTCTCCACCCCTCCCCCTCTCCTTCCTCTCTGTCTCTCTCTTCCCCTCCCACAGCAAGGCTCCATTGGAGCAAAGATGGTGCGGTGCTGGCTTCTTGGCCTCTGCCCCAGGCGCTACAGTGGCTCTGGTCGTGACAGAGCTATGCCCCGGAGGGGCAGAGCATCGCCCCATGGTGGGCAGAGCGTCACCCCCTGGTGGGCGTGCCGGGTGGATCCCGGTCGGGCGCATGCGGAGTCTGTCTGACTGTCTCTCCCCTTTTCCAGCTTCAGAAAAATACAAAAAAAAAAATTTCATTGGAATTTTGATGGGAATTGCATTAAATTTGTATATTGCTTTGGGTAATATGGCCATCTTGATTATATTTATTCTTCCTAACCAAGAACAAGGAATATTCTTCCATCTCATTATATCTTTTTCGATTGCCCTTAACAATGGTTTATAGTTTTCATTATATAAGTCCTTTACATTCTTTGTTATGTTTATTCCTAAGTATTTATATTTTTTGTTGCAATCGTGAAAGGGATTATTCTTTTGAGTTCGTTCTCAAATGTTTCATTGTTGGCATATAGAAAGGCTGTTGACTTCTGTATGTTAATTTTGTATCCTGTGACCTTACTGTATTGGCTTATTGTTTCTAGTAGTCTTTTTGTGGATTCTTTGGGGTTTTCGATGTATAGGATCATATCATCTGCAAAAAGTGATACCTTTACTTCTTCTTTTCCAATGTGAATGCCTTTTATTTCTTTGTCTTGTCTGATTGCTCTGGCTAGAACCTCTAGTACCACATTAAATAAGAGTGGAGAGAGTGAACAACCCTGTCTTGTTCCTGATTTAAGGGGGAAAGCCTTCAGTCTTGTGCCATTTAATATGATAGCTGATGGTTTATCATATATGGCCTTTATCATGTTGAGATATTTTCCTTCTATACCCATTTTGTTGAGTCTTAAACATAACATTGTGTTGTATTTTATCGAAAGCCTTTTCTGCATCTATTGATAAGATCATGTGGTTTTTGTTCTTTGTTTTGTTGATATGGTGTATTACGTTAACCGTTTTATGTATGTTGAACCATCCTTAAGATTCTGGGATGAATCCCACTTGATCATGATGTATTATTTTTTTAATATGTTGTTGTATTCGATTTGCTAGTATTTTGTTTAGTATTTTAGTATCTCTATTCATCAGAGATATTGGTCTGTAGTTTTCTTTTTTTGTGCCATCCTTGCCTGGTTTTGGTATGAGGGTTATGTTGGCCTCATAAAATGTGTTTGGAAGTATTGCTTCTTCTTCAATTTTTTGGAAGATTTTCAGTAGAATAAGAACCAAGTCTTCTTTGAATGTTTGATAAAATTTGCTGGTATACCCATCAGGGCCTGGACTTTTATTTTTGGGGAAGTTTTTAATGTTTTTTTCTATTTCTTCTCTACTAATAGGTCTGTTTAGGCTTTCTGCTTCTTCTTGACTCAGACTAGGAAGGTTGTATTGTTCTAGGAATTTATCCATTTCTTCTAGGTTGTTGAATTTAGTGGCATAAAGTTTTTCATAGTATTCTACAATAATTCCTTGTATATCTGCAGTATTCGTGGTGATTTCTCCTCTTTCATTTTGGATTTTGTTTATATGAGTTCTTTCTCTTTTTTCCTTGCCAAGGGTTTGTCAATTTTGTTGATCTTTTCAAAGAACCAGCTCCTTGTTCTATTAATTTTTTCTATAGTTTTTCTCTTCTTTATTTCATTTCTTTCTGCTCTGATTTTTATTATCTCCTTTCTTTAGCTGGTTTTGGGTTGTCTTTGTCCTTATTTTTTTAGTTCCTTAAAGTGTGAAGTTAAGTGGTTCAGTTGGGCTCTCTCTTGTTTGTTCATATATGCCTGAAGTAATATGAACTTCCCTCTTATCACTGCTTTTGCTGCATCCCATAGATTCTGATATGTCATATTGTCATTTTAATTTGTCTGTATATATCTTTTGATCTTTGCACTTATTTCTTCTTTGACCCATTCATTTTTTAAAAGTATGTTGTTTAATTCCCACATTTTTGTGGGATTTTTTTCCTCTTTTTTTGCAGTTGAATTCTAGTTTCAAGGCTTTATGATCAGAAAATAAGCTTGGTACAACTTCGATTTTTCTGAATTTGCTGATGTTGTTTTTGTGGCCCAACATATAGTCAATTCTTGAGAATGATCCATGTACACTATAGAAAAATGTATACTCAGTCACTTTGGGATGAAATGTCCTGTAGATGTCTATTATATCTAGGTGCTCTAGTGTTTTGTTTAAGGCCATTCTATCTTTGTTAATTCTCTGTTTGGATGACCGATCTAGAGCCGTCAGCGGTGTATTGAGGTCACCAAGTATGATTGTATGTTTGTCAGTTTTTGTTTTAAGGTCAATAAGTAGCTGTCTTATATATTTTGGTGCTCCTTGGTTTGGTGCATATATATTAAGAATTGTTATGTCTTCTTGATTCAGTGTCCCCTTAGCCATTATGAAATGGACATTTTTGTCTCTGAGTACTTTTGCTGTCTTGTAGTCAGCATTATCAGATATGAGTATTGCTATGCCTCCTTTTTTTTGGATGTTATTTGCTTGGAATATTGTTTTCCAGCCTTTCACTTTGAATTTGTTTTTATCCTTGTTACTTAGATGAGTTTCTTGTAGGCAGCATACAGTTGGATTTTCTTTTTTAATCCATTCTGCTACTCTGTGCCTTTTTATTGGTGAGTTTAATTTGTTTACATTTAGTGTAATTACTGACACTTGTGAGTTCCCTATTGCCATTTTATATATTGCTTTCTGTTAGTTTTGTGTCTTGTTTGATCCTTCTCTTTTGTTTTTCTATCTTTTGTTTTTATTTGGTTGTATTCCATACATCTTTCCTCTTTTGCTATCTTTTTAAAATCATGTGCTTCTGTGGTGGTTTTTTTCAATGGTGGTTACCTTTAAGTAATAAAAAGGGTTCCTACCCTGTTCATTGTAGTGCACTATTTTGTGAGTACTTTTGCACTCCATCGTCCTTTGCTACTGTTAATCTCCATCCTCTCCTCCCCCTTTCTTTTTGTTGTTGTCACAGTTTAAATTTGGTTTTATTGTCTTCTTCTTGGAGCTTTTACTGTGGCTTTGTTTATTTTTATTCTTTGTATCTGATTGGAGAACTCCCTTTAGTAATTCCTGGAGTGGGGGTTTTCTGATGATAAATTCCCTCATCTTTTCTGTATCTGTGAATGTTTTTATTTCTTCTTCATATTTGAAGGATAGCTTTGATGGGTATAGTATTCATGGCTGAAAATTCCTCTCTTTCAGGACTTTAAATATTGGGATCCACTCTCTTCTAGCTTGTAGAGTTTCTGTTGAGACATCTGATGATAATCTAATGGGCCTTCCTTTATATGTTGTATTCTTCTTTTCCCTTGAGAATTTTTTCTTTGCCGTTGATTTGTGCCAATTTCATTATGATGTGCCTTGGAGTAGGTTTGTTGGGGTTAAGAAAACTCGGAGTTCTGTTTGCTTCTTGAATTTGAGGCTTTAGTTCTTTCCACAGGCTTGGGAAGTTCTCATCTATTATTTGTTTGAGTATGTTCTCCATTCCATTTTCTCTCTCTTCTCCCTCTGATATACCTATTATTCTTATGTTATTCTTTTTGATGGAGTCAGATAATTCCTGTAGGGCTATCTCATTTTTTTAAAATTTTTGAGTCTCTTTCTTCTCTCTGTTGTGCCTCAAGTTGCTTGTCTTCTATTTCACTAATCGTACCTTCTATCTGTCCTGTTCTATTAGCTAAGCTTGTTACCTCGTTTTTCAGCTCATGAATTGAGTTTTTCATCTCTGTTTGATTTGCTTTTATAGTTTCAATTTCCTTGGAAATATATTCTTTGTGTTCATTGAGTTGTTTTCTGAGCTCCCTAAATTGTCTTTCTGTGTTTTCTTGTATATCTCAAAGTATTTTTAGGATTTCTATTTTAAATTCACCATCGTTTAACTCCAAGGTTTTCAATATATTAAATTTTTTCTCCATAGATTTTTCCTCATCTATCTGTGTTACTTCTCTTTCTTTTGTATCCATGATATTCGATTTTCCTTAATGACATCTGAGGGTGATTGTGTTGATAGTATTAATGAGATTTAATAAAGAATAAAAAGTGAAAAAAATAAAAAATCGAAGAGTTGTTTTTTTAAAAAAAATTAATAATGAAATAAAGAAAAATAAAATAAAATAAATTAAAAAAAAGGAAATTATCCCCCCTTCTTTTTTTTCCCTCTCCTCTCCTCTCCCCTCTTTCTTGAGAAAATCTTGTGGTGAACTGTGAATTATATTGTACTAAATAGAGCAAACAATGCCTGTTATGGAGAGCCTGAGTTGGGGAGAAGTAATAAAGGGGCAAAAAAAGGGGGATATGGACCCACATAAAGCAAATAAGGAAAAAGTTTGGGTCAAGAATAAAATGATTTGCTTTTAGGTGTTGGTTAACTAAGAGTTATGAGAGGAATAAGAGGGAAACAGGAAAATGGGGGGATAAATTAAAAAATTACTATTGTATTTAGTGGAACAAGAACCAGATAAAATAGAGAGCCAAGATGGGAGCACTGCTAGTGAGTTAAAAAGCCCCCCAAAATGCCACAAACATAAGTTTGAGTCCCAGATAAAATAATTTGTTCATTATTGAGGTTTGAATGAGAGGAGACGTAAAGGAGAAAGGAAGAAACTAATATAGAGGGAGAAAAGAAAGAGAGAGAGAAAAAAGAGGGAACCACTAAAAGAAAAAAGAAAAAAGAGGAGAGAGAGAGAGAGAGTTAAGGGTTTTGGAGTGCAACTCTCATAGAGAGAAAGGAAGAGGAAAGAAAAGATAATGGGAGATGTAACACTTATGGGTAGTGTAGTTCAAGGAGAGGAGAGAGTAAGACTGGCAGAGAATTAAATGACCAAATTGGAGGAGGAAAAAAAAATCAAGAATGAAGATAAGAGAAACAAACGAACAAATATAATAAAATGAGATAGGTTATAAAGTCTGCGGATTATTCTTGATTTTGAGAGGTTATCTTCTTGCTTTTTCTTTTCTCTCCCTCTTCCTGGTCAGTGACTCTGTACCCCAGGTTCTGCCCCTTTGACACACTCAAGTAGAGGTTTGCGGTTGATAAGTCTCTATGGCGATGTCATGTATTGTCCTTCAGTCTCGTTGGCAGTCGAGGCTCATTAGCATTTCTAGGCTCTGACAGTGAGAGAGTCCGTGTTCCTGGAGCCTCTCTCCTAGTCTTTCCTTCCTCATTTAGTAGCCTGATAATCCAGCTATGGGGTTGCTGCTGCCTCTGCCTGGATAGTAAGAGGCTCAAAGAGCTGGCAACTCCCCACTCTATTCCCACTCAGCACAGGGCTCTGGGTAAGGCTCAGTCAGTCAGAGCCGCTAGCATAATCAGCCGGGGCTTCCGCCTACTCAAAGACCTCTGGCTCTGCCACTCTGTCCGGTAACATGGGCGGGCACCCACTCCCGGGGCGCTTGGAGGAAACTCTCGTTCACTATCTGCGTGCACAGACCAGGATGTTAGACCGGAAGTCTCGCCCTCTGAGTGAAGCCCCCCGCCCGCACTGAAAAGTTCCAGTGTTGGAATTGGCTCTCGCTCCGTCCCTGTGTGCGGCTTTTTCAAGGCACTGGGGTGGCCTGTGACTCCACCCTCGGCCCACACAAAGGCCCCCGATTCTGCCCCTCCGGGGGACAACACGGGCTCCCACTCCTGAGGTGCTGGGAGGAGTCTCCTGCCCACTCTCCGTGCGCGCAGACCAGGATGTGAGGCCGGAGTCTTGCCCTTTGAGTGAAACCTCCCGCCCGCACTGAAAAGTTCCAGTGTTGGAATTAGCTCTCGCTCCCTCCCCGTGTGCAGCTCTCCCAGGGTGCTGGGGCAGCCTGGAGGCTTTCGGCCCACACAAAGGCCTCTGACTCTGCCTCTCTGTGGAGTAACACGGGTGCACCCTCCTGGGGCTTTGGAAGGAATCTCTCGCCCACTATGCGCCAACCAGGGATCAGGTAAAATGGCTGCCCCGCTTGTCTTTCTTTGTCTGAGTTTGGCGCGAGTGTTAGCTGTATTGCCCGGGTTGTCACAGGAACAGTTTTTCCTCGGCTTGGATCTCCGTGCCACAGCCTGGTTCGGCTGTTTGTGCCGCGGCCTGGATCTATTCACCCCCTTTGCCCACCTTAGTTTCTATACTCTCAGTTCCCAGTGAAAGCAGCCCTATTTAGGTTAGTGAGGAAGGCGGAGCATTTCTTACTCCCTATTTCCTTCGGGGTTTGATTATATATTTAGCCAATTTTTAGCTCGACCATACCTTCGGATGTATTGTGAAACATCTGGAGGCTCCATGGATAGGTTTTTCTGTTTCTAGTTGAAGATCTTTTTGAGCTTTTGGGGAGTTTTATCGGTATTGCTTCCTACCACGCAATTACTCTGATGTCATCTCCCGAATGATCTCTTAAAAATCTTTTCATAAAGAGAGATAATTGCTGGGAAGATAAAAGCTACTTAGGAAAGTAGTGGTAATTACCTTGTCCACTTGAAGACAAGAAAAGGTAAAACAGGTCCTGCTCTCCCCAACATGATTATGTGGCATTGAAAATTAGGGCTGGGAAGAGAACAGATAGAAGTACACAGCTGTCACTGGGGGGAAAAAGCCTTGAGATAAAGTTGGATTTCTTATTTCTAAAGAGTAAGAACAGCGTGTGTTTTGTTTGCTCCCCACAAATTATAGTGATTTGGTTTCAGGCTGAACAAGTACCCAAAGCAAAGCCTGGCAGTCAGAGTTTGTACAAGAGTGGCCAAACAAGTCAGTGTTCATTTCCTTCCTTCCAGTGCTCTTTGGCTGATTCTATAGAAAAGCAAAACAAAAGACAAGAGATTACTGCTCCTTAAAACATCTAAGTGGTTCTTTTGGATCAGGGGCTTATTTATAGCAATCACACTCACACTGAACTTCCTGCTCTACTCAGCGAATGTGCAAATGGAAACTCTGGGACTAGAACAGTAGACATAGATGCAGGATATGATCAATAATTAGATTCTCAAGCCTGTTGCGTTTTTTGATCAAGCCGTGCCATTTAGCCCCCATTGTGAACATTGACCTCAGAATAGGCTCATCCTCTTCTTCATGTGCACATTCTGTTTGCAGATGTTGCTATGAAGACGGATTCATCAAAAATGACTGATGTGGAGTCTGTGGTCAACAATTTTGCATCGTCAGCCAGAGCAGGCCGCCGGAATGCCCTCCCAGATATCCAGGGAGCAGCTGTGGCAGGCGAGACTTCAGAGCTGCCCCGCGAGCTGGAGGCCCTCTCCATAAAGGAAGGTAACAGGAAAATCCTCTTAAAATCAGCAGCACTCTTCTCTTAATCAATTCTTTCCTCCAGAACAGTCTCCCTTTAAAGTGCTCCCCCACCCCCCTTACTGTTTCCTAAAACCTTTCGTCTTTTGTTTAAGGCTAAGTAGATTTTTCAGGCTTTCTGAAAGTGAACAATTTCGTCTTATCTCCTGGTATATATGTGGAAGCTGAATATTTATTTATTTATTGGATGTGAATTGTCATGCACAGTGTTGGTAATTAGAAATAAAAGGTGAACAGTTATTATTCTTTCCCTCAATGAACTTAAAAATTTTATTGAGAAGGACTGAGAAATAAAATATTTTTTGTTTTGCTACCCATTGACAAATCACTTTGGAATTTTCTGCATCACTGCAGTATTCTATAAGCTTAGTTAGTTCTCTTAGAAGTTTATTACCAACTAGAGATGAAATATTTAAATTATTTGTAGCCCTGGCCTATTGGCTCTGTGGTAGAGCCTTGGCCTGGCCTGTGGATGTCCCTGGTTGGATTCCCAGTTAGGGCACACATCTGTTTCTCCAGCCCCCCTTCTCTCTCTCTCTCTCTCTCTCTCTTCCTCTCCTGCAGCCATGGCTCAGTTGGAGCAAGTTGGCCCTGGGCTCTGAGAATGGGTTCATGGCCTCGTCTCAGGCACTATAATAGCTCAGTTGCTAAGCAACAGAGCAATAGTCCTGGATGGACAAAGCATTGTCCCATAGGGGGCTTGCCAGGTAAATCCTGGTCAGGGCGTATGAGGGAGTCTGTCTCTCTGACTCCCTACTTCTCACTTAAGAAAAAAAGAAAAGGTATTTGTATAAAAGATGATTACTCTTCAATCAGTAGTTCAATTATGAAAAAAGGAGAGCTGTCAAACCAATGAAGGAAAATCTTGGGTCTTTCTCCTCATGGCTTACATACAGTTCATATAGCTTGAAGACTTTAGTTTGCTGAGAATAAATGCAATGATCATTTCAATAAAGGTTTAAAAGGTTCCTTTCATTTAAAAAACATTCAAAGAGGTTAAAGATAATTTCAGTTCCAAGTCATTACCAAAATACCCATTTTATCTTTTTACTTACTTTTTCTTTTTCTCTTTTATTATTAAACTTATTGGGTGACATTGGTTAATAAAATATACAGGTTTCAAGTATGCAACTCAATGACACATCATCTTCATACTGCATCGTACACTCGCCATGCAAAGTAGTCTCTTTCTCTCCTCATGTATCCCTCCTTTGCCCTCTTCCATCCCCCCCCCATTCCCTTTTCTCTGGCTGTCACCATACTGTTGTTTATGTCTATGTGATCTTATTTATTTTCTTCCTAATCCCTTTCTCCTTTCCCACCTAGCTCCCCAAACCCTTCCCTTTTGATAGCTATCAGTCTGTTCTTCATATCCGTGATTTTAATTCTATTTTTTGTTAGTTTATTTTTTATTACATTTTACATGTAAGTGAAATCATACCGTATTTCTTTTTCTTTGACTGTTTTATTTCACTTAGCATAATATTCTCCAGGTCTATCCATATTGTTGCAAATGATAAGATTTCCTTTTTTTTATAGCTAAGTAATACTCCATTGTGTAAATATACCACAGTTTTTTTTTTATCCACTCACCTACTGATGGACACTGGAGCTGCTTCCAGATACTGGCTATTGTAAATAACATGCAATGGACATAGGGGTGCACAATTCTTTCAAATTAGTGTTTCTGATTTCTTCAGATATATTCCCAGAGTGGAATTGCTGGGTCATCCCATTTTAAATGTCAAACTGGACTCCATGTATGTGTAGAGGTTTATTCCTGGTGGCAGTGAGACAAGGTAGAGCTAGAAGCCTCTGCACATCTATTCCTTATGGGGCCCCCACAAGAGGACTCTTAGTTCTTTGCTTCAGGAGGTTATTTATTACCTGGTAAAGTTACAAATGCTCCTGGTTTGACTCCGATGAAATCAATATATCATTGTTAGGCCGGGAACTGTGGTCAGATCCTAGAGTCCCATGGTTACCTCACTTTTTTCTAAAGCTCATTGCATTTGTCATATAGGACACTACAAGGAAAAGTATTAAAGTATACACATAAGATGAAAGAAAAGGTGGAATAATTAAAAAGAAAAGAAATAAAATATATGTGGTGTTTTTGGTTTTTAAGTTTGAAAATGTCATATAATAGAAATATGTTCCAAGACTCCAAATAGATGCCTGAAACCACAGATGCTACAAACCCTATACATACAATCTATGTTTTTTTCTTACACAAACATACCTATGACAAAGTTTATTTTATAAATTAGACATAGTAAGAGATGAACAACATTGACTAATAATAAAATAATTACAACCATATACTAGAATAAAAATTATATGAATGGATTTGGGCCATTTTAAGTAAAATAAAAATTATTTGAACACAAGGACTGCAATACTGCCGCAGTCAATCTAATAACCAAGACAACTACCACATGTCTAATAGCCTGGAGACCCTGAGCAAAGGGATGATTCACAACCTGGGTGGAATGGAACAAGATGGCATGAGATTTCATTATGCTACTGAGAACAATGTGCATTTAAATTTTTTAAAATTTATTTATTGATTTTAGAGAGAGAGGAAAAGAGAGAGGTAGACAGAGATAGATAGGAAAATCAATCTGTTCTTATATATACCTTGACTGGTGATAAAACCAACAACCTCTGTACTTCAAGATGATGCTCTAACCAACCGAGTTCTCCAGCCAGGACAGAACAATGTGTATTTTAAAACCTGTGAATGTTTATATCTGGAATATTCCACTAATATTTTTGGATCATGGTAACTAAAACTTCAGAAAGAGATAAGGAAGAACTGCTGTAAGATTATCAGAACATAATGTAGCTGTGGAAGGAACATCCCAGCTAATGAGGTAGGGAAATTACTTCTTAATATAAAAGGTCTAATTAAAGTTTGTAAACACACATACAAAAAAACCTTAATATGTGTTGACATGTCTTAGTTAAGGAAAAGAGAACAAATATACTGTAGGAGAGTTGGTGGTCTTCATTTTATTTTGGTCACTAAATAAACCATTATCTGAAAGAATATTGTTACAACTTTGATATTTTCCTTTAAGTCATTTTGAAATAAAGTCAAAGGTATCAACTAACAAACTTAAAGTACAAAAAAGACAATCAATATGTAACACCACATGTTGAAGAATACACAAAATGAAATCCATTTAATTTACAGAGGTAGATAGCATAGAAAATGTTTTATTAATAGAGCTATAAATAAGTACATTTAATGCTTATTTTCTTTTAAGTAGCTAAGTATAAATATTATTAAGGATTTAAAAATTAATACTTTTCAACTACTAATAAAAACAAAAAGCAGAGGTCTTTTCTTTGTGTAGTGTCCATGTCTGGAGAGATGGCAAAGTATGTCTTAATCAAGTAGAAAATGACTAGGGTGCATAGAGGAAAAACCAAGTTTTATTCCAATGTGATACAAAATATATCTTGATATGTTCAACAGATGAATTAAATTTATTTATTTATTTTTAGATGTAAAAAAGAAAGATGAAGAAACAACAGAAGACCAATTGGAAAAGCCCCCAAATGAAGGAAAATGAAGACTCATAACCTATCAGAAGCTCTGAATCTCTGCAAGTTGAAGGACTTTAGTGGCTCTGCTTTCCTGAGATGTTTGATCTGGTAGTAACCATGGTAACATTGCAGCCCTAAGCAACGTGTGTGTATTAGATAATTCTCTTGTTATGCTCCTCACTTGGATTGCAACCATGATAACCAATGTAGGTTATTAAAAGGCAGATTACTTCCAAATTGCACCCAAGGAAAAGGTTAAGAATATATAGTCACTTAAATGCATTTCATTATCTATAAACCCAACAAATCTATTCTCTTTTGCATTTATTTAGCCAGATATGTTTTTAATTCTATTTTTATGATAGCAGGTAAAACATTTCTCAGTAACTATAAACCAAAAAATATTAATTTAAAACTTTATGGAATTAGTAAGAAATTACGGTGTTATTTTTATTTGCTTTTTGGTAGGAAGAAATAATAGATCAAAACCATAAAGATAGAATGTTTATTATTGACCAAATTTTTTTTTGTCCCAAACCCTAAAATAATTGGGGAAAAAAATTCTAAAAGCTTGACAACCTTAAACATCTCTAAGAAGTTTCTGTCTGATATACATTGTGTTTAGGCTATACATATGGTTATTTTCATGTGGACTCTTAAAATGCAAAATTTGTGACAAAATGTTTATATGTAACATGCCTATTAAATGAATTTCAATATCTTTTATAACTTTGGTGTGTGTACATGTATGTTTTCCTTTAATGTGAATTATGCAAAACACCTTATTAGTTGCTATATGCTGTCTTATTCTTAGGGCTTTTGTGTATATATGAGTTGTTTCTAAAATAATTTTCTCAGGAGGGCAGACCTTAATTTTTATATCTTTCCTAAAGTAAGTAACATAAGAGCGGGAACTTAACATTTGGTGAATGATGTAGGGTAAAATAGCAAAACACTTGCTTTCAATATACATTTAAGTATATATTTGAAAACAACCAAAACCAAAGCCTTAGTAAATGTTGATTTATTAGACATTTTAGGAAAATAATAGACATTTGAGGTTTTTTTAAAAATTGACTAATGAATTTATTTTTATTTTCATATATATGCATGCAGTTTTATTTGATTTGATTGTAATTTAGGCAATGTCTGTACACAGTAATCAAATAAACTCTTTCACTATTAAATCTGTTATTGACACAAGTCTCTTCACTCTTATCTTCTAAAATATTCCAGGTGAAAAATGGTAGCACATTTTAGAGGTGAAAGCTAATAGTCTTTGGAATATAAAACACCTCCTGCTTATTGTTTTATGGATGAAAATACACCAAATGGGTAGATTGCACCAAACCTGATTTAAGTTCTCAAATATAAATTTTTCTTTAGAATATTACCAAAGGTACTATTTTAGGTGTAACATTAATATGTAGTATTCATTAAGATATATTTTATCCATTAAAATAATATTTATGATTTATGTAATGACATGATATTATGTAATCATTATGAAGATAGGTCAGAGTAGTACATTGGTTTTCAGACTTGGGGGGAGTGCCTTCTAAAGGACGTTTTGCGATGTCTGGAGACAATTTTGGCTGCCACAGTTACGGGAGGGTTCTGGGGAGAGAAGGTGCTAGTGGCATCTAGTGGGCAGAGGCCAGGGATGCTGCTACACTGCTCAGCACCTTGCAGGCCTGCAGGGCAGACCTTCGTGGCAAAGAATTATCTGCCCACGTATGTCAGAGTGTTCAGGTGGAGAAACCACAAAGTACAGTTTAACCATCCAACATGTCAATTTGGGATTCAGGTGACCCGGTTTGAATTCTAGCCTACTCACTACTTGTGAGATCTTGCCCAATTTACATGACATCTCTAAGTCTCAGTTTTATTCTCTTGAAATGGTATGAATAATAACACAAACTTTATAGCGCTAGTGGAAAGAGTAAACGAGATACTACAGCAGGTTTAAATAAGGTTTGTTTTGTTCAGTGTTTCATTACAATGTTGATGAGAAAAAAAATCAATTCCCATTCAGGACCACTGTCTGTGCAGAGCTGGCACATGTTCCGATGTCTGTGTGGTGTTTCTCTGGGTGTTCCCACTTCTTTCCACACCCCTACGTGTGCGTGTTGGGTGCATCGGAGCGTCTAAACTGTGCCAGTCTGAGTGAGTGTAAACGTGTGGGTATGTCCTGCAATGGAAAGGCACCCTGTCCAGGGTTGGCTCCCATTCTGTGTGTGTCCTGAGCTGCCGGAATAGGCTCCAACCACCCGTGACCCTGAATTTGAACAAGTGAGTTGAAAAATAATTTTTACTTCTTTCTATTGATATTTTTTAAGTTTCTGTGTAACTCACATTTATTTTAATATTTAATATTAGAAGTGTTTTGGGTCTTGATTTAGGTGTTTGGTGATGTTTCTGTGATCAGAAATATGTTATAAGAACTTAACTCTTGTTTGTATTAATTAGCTTAGGGATTGTGGTGGTGTTACACATAATTTCACTTAAAGTTGCTCTTTCCAAGAACCTATTGACAAAGTTAAGTGAGATCTTACTGTTTATGTAAAACACTTGACTAATTCCTGGTAAATAAAAAATATTGAATAAATATTAGCTACTATCACCACCATTTTCATTCCAGATGCTTTTGCCATTGTGGTGGGCAGCTGGATGTGTTCATTTGGCTATCTTCAGCCTTCCTCTGTAATGTCACAAACATACCCAATTCTAGGTGCTGGGCGAAGACACTATGATGGAAAGTGACAGTTCATGGTAATTACCACATTAGTGCCAATTCAATCATGCTAATAAGCTCTTGATAGTTGATAAGTACTACCATTTAACAATAAGTTATTCCCTAGTGCTTTATGACAGTTACTGCAACAAAACAGAATTTTGTGTCATTATCTAAGTGAGTAACTTGTTCCATGAAAATGTAGAAGAAAAAATGCAACATATCTCTTAGGTCACAATATTATTTTGTGCTTATCTCTCATTTAGAAGAACAGAAATGAAGCCATGTTCTTCCTCATTATGCTAATGCTGACATATATTCTAAATGCTGTATATACTAAATAACTTATATCATCACAATGTACATGTAAATGTCCTATTATATACATATTTATAAGTATTTTGTAATACACAAGGTATCAAGCTGGTTAAATATTTGCTGGTAAAAATTTCTGCCTGACCTGTGGTGGCGCAATGGATAAAGTGTCGACCTGGAATGCTGAGGTCACCAGTTCAAAACCCTGGGATTACCTGGTCAAGGCACATATGGGAGTTGATGCTTCCTGCTCCTCCCCTCTTCTCTCTCTCTCTCTCTCTCTCTCTCTCTCTCTCTTCTCCTCTCCTCTCTAAAATGAATAAATAAAGTCTTAAAATTTTTTTTTGTTTTCTGAGAAGGAACTCAGACAAAGGAGAATAAGAGATTGATAGTTTAAAGACAAAGTTGAATTCACCTACCAATTATTTTTAAGTAAGCTTGGGGGAACATATGGTATAGTACCTTATGGCAAGTAGACATTTCAACAAAGCTACCTAGTTAGTGTTAAGCCTAATCCGGAGGGACTCGAGATGTTGAAGACACGAACAAAATCTGTCAATTACACACCAAAGCTTTATTGTCTAGCTTGGCCAAGTGGCGGCAACTCCGACAGAAATCTGAGGGAGAGCGCGCCGACCCTTTGTCCTACCTAGTTTTTATAGTTTTGTAAGTGGGAAGTACAGAAATAAAAATTGCAATTAGGTGTCCTTTACCACTATTGGTTATAGTCATATATCCTTTAACATGATAGGACTATGTTCAATTTGCAAGCCATACATCATTTTGGAGAAAACAAAATTTACAAGCCAACACAATGGTAGAAAGATGTCTCTTTACATATTAAAAGGCATTCCTATATTATCTAGTGTTTATCTGCTGTTTCTCTGTCCAGAGTCACATGTGTTAACCACATGCATTTACATAGGAGAGGTAGTTTCCGTGGGGAAAAATGCCCGCAAATAACTCATTGCTATAAGAAAAGATTTATTTTGGTTTTTCTCTCCCTGCACCTGGCTAGCCATTCACCACTTTCCCCACAGGTGTGGTGGAATGTCAGGGAATCCATGTTTTCCTCCCCTTTGCATTTACAATACAATGCCAAGGGCCATCCTGGTCATGCCAATCACACAGTACAGAGACTATTCTCACAATTTCTCTGCACACCTTAACCCAAATTAATAAAATGTTCTTCAAGCCTCCCAAAATATGAATATTGATTCTGTAGCTTTTGGTACAACACCTGTGGGTGAGGTGGCGCAGTGGCTCCTCAGAGGCTCATTGAAGAGAGTCTCCATGCCAATGCCCATTTTTGCTACTTTCTTTTTACAAACTCTTGCTTTAATTAGTGGCTGTAAAGTCTCTCTTTTCTTTCTTTCTTTTTTTTAAATGCTAGGTGTTCTCAAAACTTCCTAGATCTTTGGTTTTGTACTATCATTACTTTTCGAAAGTTCTCAGCCTTTATTTTTTTAGACATTCCTCTGCTCCGTTCTCTTCTGGTGTTTCCATTATGTGCATGTTACATCTGTTCCAGTTGGCCCACAGTACTCATGTTACAGGAAAGGGGGCTAGGCCGGACCTGCCCAGCCTCAGGTCTGCTGGTAGTGTGTGAGTTCTTGACTTCATGCCGGGAAGATGTCACAACAGGAAGCGCAGGTGATTTTGAGAGTACATTTATTAAAGCTGAGGACAGTGAAACCAGGGAGGGCTTAGGACAGAAGAAACTGGAGAGACCCCAGGCAGAGTTGCTTTGGCTCACTGGGAATTCAGAGAAAGGGGACCTTGAGACAGGATGAGGGGACTGCCCGTTGCTCCTCTGGTTGCAAGTCTTAGGGGGACGCTTAGAGTTTAGGAGATGCAGGCCTGAGAGAAAAAAAAAAGGCATGGGAGTGCTCCCGGGAGGGAGAGTGTTTGTAAAGTCTTAATACTGTGAGATAAACTGAGACAAAAGAGAACGATAAACCAGTTATCTGGAAACTTGATTCTGTACAAAGGAGGAGAAAGCAGATCAAAAAGAAATTACTCTGTCAGGTGCCAAAAGATATTTTTGTGATCTGTCTGGAACTTCTTAGACTGTGAGTGACTAGAGGGGCGGGGGTTGAAGCAAGAGGAAATGGTGCGTTCACTTCAGTTTTGCCAGCTCAGGAGGCCTGGGCAGCTTGGGCAGGTGGTGGTGGAGAAACAAAGAGAACAAGAGGAAGAATTACCAAAGCACACAAGCCTGATGCCTTATTTATGACAACTAGCCCTTCACGTTCAAATTACAGCATTTGCTCACATGACATTGGTTATTTTACTCACGGTGCTTCAACTTCTTCAATGTGCAAAATGGTCAATTATTCTGAAAATTAAATTTGTGAACACTGATAAATTGCTAAGGAAGTACCCGATACATAGCAAAAGTTATCATTATTATTATTATTATTATTATTAATTTTCTGAGCATAAAGGGTGGTGGTGACTTTAAGGTGACATCAATTGTTTTTTTTCTGTTATGTGCCAAAGTAGATTTCCCTTCATAATAATAATCATACAAAAGAGTTGTTAATGTTTCTCATTTTACAGATGAAGAAAATGGGTTTAGAGCTTGCCTTTGAGAATTCGCGCAAGTCAGAAAGCGCAGCAGTCTGAGAGGCGGTCCTCCGCGCCAGGGCGTGCGCTGCCTCTCTTGCACCCAAAGGTTCCCCTTCCTCAAAACTGTCACATCCATGAGGCTTGTTTATTTGCTTTTTTAATTTTTAAAAATTTATTGGGGTGACATTGGTTAATAAAATTATACGTTTCGAGTGTATAACTCTAGGATATATCGTCTGTATGTGGTATTGTGTGTTCAGCTCACAAAGTCACGCCTCCTTCCATCCCCCGTTATCCCCCTTCCCCCTCTCCCACCACCCCCTTCCCTCTGGTAATGACCATACTGTTGTCTGTGTGTATGAGTTTGTCTCTTATGTTGCTTCATCCTTTCACCTTTTTCACCCGGTCCTCCAAGCCCCCTTCCCTCTGACTGCTGTCAGTGTGTCTGTTTCTAATACTTTGTTTATTTTGTTCCTTAGATTCCAATATAAGTGAAATCATATAGTACTGGTCTTTTTCTGACTGGCTTATTTCAGTCAGTAAATTTGTCCGGATTCTACTCAGGATTCCTAGGAAAATTGAAAAGGTTCATAGACGTGGGGTAGCACAGAAGCCGTCACGAGGCATTGATCTCTTAGCATAGCAATTTTATTGATTTGGTATTTTTTTTTCATCCGTTCACTCCTTCATTCATTCATATTTTCACCATATTCCAGAAAAGATCTTCTATGGTGAGCAAAATTTACCATTGACTTGCGGGGCCCTGAAGGAATGAAAAAGTGATGAGGAGTCTGCGGCTCTCTGGGCAGGAGGTAGTGTCCAGAGTGAGGCAAAGGGGATACAAGCTGAGCTGGAGGGAAAGGAGACACTACACCCAGGCTTGACTCGTTTCACATTGGTCCTGGGTCTGGCCTTGAGTGTGAAAAGCGCACATTGACATTCCGTGGGAAACACAAAATGAATCTGGCATAAAATAACTATAAATATCTTAAAAGTAGGGCCACCTAGGCAAATGGAATGCTAGCTTTTGTTCCATGTAGACATATTTCAGTGGTTGAATAATGTTTGGCAGTACTCATCAGCAGAGAAGTACCACAAGTACTAGATGGGGATCGTCTTTTCTTCTCAAAGCAAAAACTTAGAACAAAAGCCTCGCCCCACCTTATGGTTGTGAAATTGACCTTGGTGGCTCTTGGAAGCCTCTCACAATGCTTTAGACATACTAGTCATTGAAATATTCCTAACTTATAATAAAATTTCCACCTAAATTGCATTTTAATAGTAGAAGGAATTTGATATTATGAATAACAATAAACAAAAAAACGGGGCTCTCAGTCAGTAAGAGATTTTGTTTCAGGATTTTAACCTAAATTTAAACCTCACTTGACTATTTGCCTTTACGTAAATTGTTTCCTCTTCAGTTTTCATTTACGAGATTTACTCAAAATTGACACTAGGTGGTGCTGGAATTTCACTTCCTGACTTCACAAAAGTCAAATATAATTAGGTTTCCAATTTGTTTTGTTTTAGCAATTATGCTAGGTGTCGACCAAGATAATGCAAAAACAAAAGAAAACAAACACAAACTATAGTGTTTCAAACATAATTTTTTTGAGAGGTAGTATGGAAAGGAAATTATAATAGAAAGTGTACTGATTTTTTGCTATTGATTATTTAGGATACCCTATAATCTTAGGTAACAAGGGAGTGCACTAATGCCTTTTTAATTGATCTTAGAGAGATTAAGAGGGGGGGGGAGAGAGAGAGAGAGAGAGAGAGAGAAAGAAAAAAAGAAACATCAATTTTTTGTTATATTTATTTGTGCATTTATTTGTTGTTTCTTGTAATGTGCCCTGACTGGGGATCAAACCCACAATCTTGGAATATCAAGACAATACTCTAACCAACTGAGCTACCCAGCCAAGGTTAATGCATTTTTTAAATATAGTTCTTACGGAAATAAAGAATAGAATTTTTACTTCTACGTGACAAAGAGTTCTTTTTTCTGTATAGCAGGAACAATAAGATCTCTCTCCTTTTTAAAATTTATAATAGTCATGCACAAATCATTAAAATGAAGTTAAAATTGCTCTGAATTTTCTACAATCTTAGATTTAAAATTGATCTTTGATTGTTTTTAATTTATATATTCTATTTTCAATTGTGTCTTTGAGACTTTGAAAAGCCCTCTGAACCTCAAAGCCAAGTAAATGGCATGTGAATGTGCGGCTTTATTGTTGATTTAATTTAAAATATCTTCTATCTCTTAAGTTTCCACCTTCACTTTGGAAAAAGATGGATCTCATGAAAACAGAATGGGGGTTAACTAACTGATTATTTCTGGTCTTCCAAGGGCAAGAAGAGAACCAGGAAAACCTTTTCCCACAAATCCCGCTGTTTGTTGTGTGGGGAAGTTGAGTGCCCAAAGGGATGCTGGCCAAGTATTCTTGGCAAGGTACCTGTTGGGGGCAAGAAACCCTGAGCACAGCTCTTCGATATCTCTGAACAGTGTCTGGAGTGCCGCCTGTATTCAGTGATGGGCCAATGTGGGTGAGCAGGGAGGGGAAGGAAATAATGCTTATATGCATTAACAGCTAACACTTAATATGCATTAAAGACTGTTCTTAGCACTATGTGTTTTACTTATTTAGTTCTCACAGTAGCCCTACACATGAAAAACAGGCCCAGAGAAGTCTTTGCCTAAGGTCACACTAATACATGGCAAAGCCAACTTTTAAAGCAAAGCAGGTCGAATCCAGAATCTGTTTTTAATCACTAATCTAGATCATCTTTGTAAAAAGAGCAAATGCTTCCACAGTGATTATGAAATGCCAAATAGTGATACTGTAATATTGTCTTCATTTTACAACTGAGGAAACTGAGGCACAGGTGAGTTAAATGGTTAAGATAGCGATGGAAGCTGAGGGTGTGTGTAAAGATAAGACTTTAAAATAAAGTTCACTTAAAGGATACACAGCAAGGACAGAATTCAGCTCTGACTTCATCCTCACTTTCTCCTTTTCCTTGAAGTTCTTTTATTTCCATTGATGCCGCCCCTCCAGGCTACACCAGAGCCTCCTTGCCTCCCGTGGGTGGCTTTGATCTAATCAGGGATGAGCTTCTTCTTTTTGTGTTTCTTGTCAAGGCTGAGATTAAAATAAAATAAAAATAAAGAAAGAAAGACACTAAATATAGAGGGAGTATAAGAAACACTAATGTCCTCCGCACTGAGCGCTAAACCTGAGATAGGGCTGCTTTAGCAACAGGTTCCGGGGCAACTGCACAGAACCTACCTGCTTCTCAGCACCACCCTGCCCTCCATGGATGCATCTTCCTCTGTATCTTCCTCTTCCCCTCACAGCAACATGGCCTTGGGACTTCTCCCTAAATATTTGTCCCCCTCTTCTGTAATTAACAAAGTGAAATCCACTCTTCCAATGAGAACCTGCTTCCCGACAACAATGGGAGTTTAGATGGTTGGTCAGGACATAGTGTGGGAGGGAGGTTGGTCCACTGAAGGACAAAGAAAATGGGTTACTTTACCCACTGACAGGTTGTTTTAAAAATAAAAGCATATATATATATATAATATATAATATATATTATATATATATAATATATAATATATATTATATATATATAATTTCTTGGAACTTCAGTTTTCCTACTAGAATGAATTACTAAAAAATTCTCTAAATTCTACCTAATTCTGATCGTATCTGATTTTTGAACTCATTTTAAGAGATATTTTGATAGAATAACTGAGACAATAAAAAGATCGGCAATAGTAGCATATGTAATTTATATTTTATTTTGTTTTGTTTGCTTTAAAGTTGTTTTCTGTGCTACTTATTTCAGTTTTCCAGCTGAAAAGAAGCGGACTGGACATTGTGTGTACAGTCTTCACGAATGAGTGATAGCACAAAATCTCAGTGTTCAATTGGAGAAATTATCAGAATATGCATCACAAGAAATACTAAATAAAACTTTCACTTACTCAACTTGATTCAATTCTGGGCTTTCCTGAAGGTGCCCTCATTCTACCCTCATTGCTTCTTCAAGATGTGGAAATAGTTTTACTCTGACACGGCTGATACATGTCCGTAAGTCCTGAGACACTGTGTTACACTGGTACGGAGCTACTCCATCTCAGTGGCCAGTGACCATAGAACATTTCTCTCCCTTAAGACTTTCACCCCTCGAAATAATCTTTCTGTTCCTTCTCATCTCATCATATCCTTATTCTTAGTGTCTCTGGAGTTACCACATTTGAGGTATTTTAGAAACAATGGTCAGAAAAGGCAGGAAGGGAGATCACCCATAGCTCCTTTCTGGGTGTTCTTGTACAATATCGACTTTCTCACTAAGTACAGGCGCAGCGTCAGGTGATGGACAACACAATTTGTGAGATTGGGAAAGCTTTTCAGATGGAACTAAGGCTGAGAGGAGGCAGAAATGTCCCAGGTGTATTTAAAGAGAAATGGGCTGGTGTGGTTGGCATTGAGGTACACAGAGATGTAGTAGGAGATATGGCAAATAAACTGGAAATGAAATTCAGGATAGATTCTAGAAACTTGAGAAAGAAAGGTGAAAGCATCTGGACCATACCCTGTAGGTAATAAGAACACTTCAGATTTTTTTTTTTTGAGAAGTGAAGCTATGAGATAAAATCTATCAAACAGCTTTATTTTTCTTGAGTTATATAAATGAAAACCTTTTATATTTCTTCTTAGTAAATAAATGGGAAATGGATGGCACCTAACAAAAACCAGTCTACTCCATCAAAAAGATCTCCACATCAGAAAACAAGGTCTGGATGCTGTAAGAAGCCCCATGCCAACAAATGACTGGTCAACATTCACACAGTCTCCTCCCAGAATACCAGATGTGCTTCTTGTATAACAGACTGACCCCTGCTGGTAATCTAGCAAAAGCAGTCTCTCCTTAGATCAAAATTTCTTCACCCTTTCTCTTTCTCTTTGTTTTATTTTTGGTTGTTTTTGTTTTCTTTTGGGTGTTAAGGAATAGTATTTAAATGCCCTCAGCCTTCAGAGAAGCAGGTGGATGTAAAAATTAGAATCTGAACTACAGTTGTCTCTATCATTAAGACTTTTGCATTTTAATAAGTTGGATTTTAACAACTGTTTTTTAACAACTATGCTCTGATAGCACAAAGCAAGCAGAATTTCCACAGTCACAAAGGGTTGACTTGATATTTTAAAAAGGAACAAAACAGTAACCAGATGGTGTCTGACAGGCCAACTTTAAAGGCATATATTTGTTTTGATCTTTTTCCTGAAGGAAAAAAATTAGATAACAGAAAAAAATATGTTAAGGGAAAAGAGCACCAGATGTTACCAGGGAATTAGACCTTGGTCCTTGAGTTGGCTAAGAAAGAATTCAGTCATGAACTCAAAGCGAGCGTTTATTAAGAAAGTTCAGGAGTAGAAGAAGTGAGGCAGCTGGGCCGCATGGACTCAGAAAACAAGTTATAGAAGTGAAAGGGGATGGGCAGAGTGTCGCCCCCTGGTGGGCAGAGCATCGCCGTCTGGTGGGCGTGCCGGGTGGATCCCGGTCGGGCGCATGCGGGAGTCTGTCTGACTGCCTCCCCGTTTCCAGCTTCAGAAAAAAAAAAAAAAAAAAAGTGAAAGGGGGCTTTTGGAATTTAGGAGAAAGAAAGCAGAGACACATGCCGAAGCGGAGAAAGGGGGAGGAAAGGTGTGGATGTGGAAGAGAGAGAGGGAAAGGGAAAGGGAAATGGCAAGAGAGGAAAAGAGAGAGAGAGAGAGAACACATTGGTTCCTTGCTTTTTTCTGGTTTCCAAAGGCGGAGATTTTAACCCTTTGAGTCGTAGTGTTTTTCATGCTCGCTAACCCCCGGCAGTGAGTTTTTCTTTCAAAAAATAAAATTAGTTCCAGTTATAGTTTTATTAACTTAAAATAACATTTGTTTGTTAACCAATTTATGGAAACAAGAAGAACAAACATTTGCCTTTTTAAAAAAATATTGTCTTACACATTTTTAAAATAAATCGATCGTACTCTGGATGGCCAGGAGGCACAAGGATGTACATGAACGTTCGTTTGTACTATTCAAAGGGTTAAGAGAGCTCTCAGGAGAGAATCTCATAGAATATTTATCAGCTTTCCAGTTGTATCCTATTAGGGTTGTGGCCTTCGCTGATTGGTTGGCCCTAGGATAGGGGGTCCTTCGTCATTGCAGCTGGTCCTTATGTCAACCATGGCCTTCCTTTACATGGTTTTGCTGCTTTTCTGGACCTGGAGCTGAAACACAACTAAGGCCTAGGTGTTATCTCTAGTTCGACCAAAACTCTGTGTCTGTGGTCAACATATCCAAGGCTTTGTTCTTAAGATTGTTTGATGTGGGCCCTGGCCGGTTGGCTCAGCGGTAGAGTGTCAGCCTGGCGTGCGGGGGACCCGGGTTCGATTCCCGGCCAGGGCACATAGGAGAAGCGCCCATTTGCTTCTCCACCTCCCCTCCTTCCTCTCTGTCTCTCTCTTCCCCTCCCGCCGCCAAGGCTCCATTGGAGCAAAGATGGCCCGGGCGCTGGGGATGGCTCCTTGGCCTCTGCCCCAGGCGCTAGAGTGGCTCTGGTCACGGCAGAGCGACGCCCTGGAGGGGCAGAGCATCGCCCCCTGGTGGGCAGAGCCTCGCCCCTGGTGGGCGTGCCGGGTGGATCCCGGTTGGGCGCATGCGGGAGTCTGTCTGACTGTCTCTCCCCGTTTCCAGCTTCATAAAAAAAAAAAAAAAAAAAGATTGTTTGATGTGGGTCAGAACCTTATTGTCCTGAGTTCCTGAGTGCTTAATGCTTAAGGGAGAGGTCATGCAAGGCTTGTATGAGGCTGTTCGCTGGCTCTCCTTTTCTTTCTCTGAGGGGGTCAACTACAGGACTAGCAACATGCCAAGAAGAAAGGTCAGGGGCGGATCTGAACTGCAAGGCCAGTGATATGAAAGGTCCGGGAGTCTAAAACACATGACCAGCCATATAAGAGGGAAGGAAAAGTCATGGAGGGGGGGGGGGCGTGAGCTTACCCTATAATACTTCTTTTCCTAGTTTGCCCCTTGCTCAGCGTCTGGGGTTTTCCACCCTGATGACCTTCTGCACCTGTCTTATCCCTCCTACTGTTCTCCTATCAATTTTGCTGCCTACTCTAATGAGATTAAGAGAGAAAAGCAAAAAGGAGAAATATTAAAGATAATATAGAGAGACATGTGAGGAAAAAATGGATATTAAAATATAAGAGAAACAAATTTGCCAGTCTAGAAAACCAGAAAGTAAGAGAAAAATGTAACTACACATTTTTCACCAAATGGTTGCCTAGGAAACTTGACTAGGAGTGGCTTTCTTTCCACTGAATAATTGTTGAAGAACATACTGTATGCAGTCTGTTGGCTCTGCCAGCATCAAGTGGAAAATATACATTTTAGACATAAAAGTCATGAGCACCATATTTCCCATTTTATGCTTTTTTCCCCCTAATAGTAGAAGTGTTTGATTTAAACAATTTTGGAGAATAACAGGAGAGAAACAGTAAGAGGGGAATCAGAAGCACGGTAAAATTTTTGAAAAGTCAGACTAGTCTAGGACAGCACATTAGTGTGTGTATCATTGAGTAACAAACCGTGGAAAAGTAAATTAGGAAGCAGTTCAAAGTCCAGTTGGCAATGTGAGATCATCTTTACAGGGTGACAAGTGTGCTGTTGAAAAACATTTTTCCACATAAAAAGCTTGGTACATTTTAGGTCATGTAGCGTAGAGACAAAAGAAATTTTATATCACAAAGCAGTTTTTTATTTTTCATTTTCATAGAGCTCCTATGGATTTTATCGTCACTGTTTTCTTTTTAATTCAAGAATTTTAAAGACCAAAGAGCATTAAAAGATACTTGACTGCTCCACTTTGAATTTGTCTTCCCTGTAATTACTGTATTTCCCAGAAAATGTTAGTATTACATTTTATAAATAAACCATTTCTAGTGTAGATCTTGGGCTAACTTCTTGGTCTGTAAGAGAGAGAGAGAGAGAGAGAGAGAGAGAGTGTGTGTGTGTGTGTGTGTGTGTGTGTGTGTGTTTAGAGAAGTGAGAGAGGGGCAATGGGCAACAGAATTTAGAGATTGTTTTTCCTTTTTTTTTTTTTTTTTGTATTTTTCTGAAGCTGGAAACGGGGAGAGACAGTCAGACTCCCGCATGCGCCTGACCGGGATCCACCCGGCATGCCCACCAGGGGCGACGCTCTGCCCACCAGGGGGCGATGCTCTGCCCCTCCGGGGCGTCGCTCTGCCGCGACCAGAACCACTCTAGCGCCTGGGGCAGAGGCCAAGGAGCCATCCCCAGCGCCCAGGCCATCTTTTGCTCCAATGGAGCCTTGGCTGCAGGAGGGGAAGAGAGAGAGAGGAAGGAGCGGGGGGGGGGGGGGGGTGGAGAAGCAAATGGGCGCTTCTCCTATGTGCCCTGGCCGGGAATCGAACCCGGGTCCCCCGCACGCCAGGCCGACGCTCTACCGCTGAGCCAACCGGCCAGGGCTGAGATTGTTTTTCATAATGAGTAGTGAAGCAGTAAAATGAAAGCTATCAAACTATTATTTTTCTCACTTTGTCTCTCTCTTTCTCTCTCTCTCTCTCTCCCCCTCTCTCTCTCTCTCTCTTTTTCCTTTTTTAGAGAGTCAGGGAATGAGAGACAGAAACATAGAGCTGATCTTGTATGTGCCCTGACTGGGGAATTGAACCAGAAACCTCCACTCATGGACTACGCTTCAACCAACCGAGCTATCTGACCAAGGGTTTATTGATTGATTGATTTTTAGAAAGACAGAGAGAGGAAGGGAGAGAAAGGAGAGGGGCAGGAGGAGGGCAAGCATCCATTTGTTGTTCCACTCAATCATGTATTCACTGGTTGTTTCCCATGTGTGCCCTGACCAGGAATTGAACTTGCAACCTTGTTGTTTCGAGATGACACTCTTAACTGCCTGAGCTAACTGACTGAGCTGACCTATCAGGGCCACTACTATTTTCATAAACAAAAAATAGGAGTTAAGAGTGTAAGAATTTATTCTGTTTGGAAACATACTTTGGTTATATCACTCTATTTTTCTTCATATTAACACAGGTTTTCTATAAAGGAAAACTATGTTTTATCTTGTGGGACAAAATGAATCCTAGGTTGTAAATACTCATGTTTATCGACAGCAAATTGGAAAGGCATAACATAAAAGAAAACATCTTTGACTTTTGGCAAATGTTTAAATTTCCCCCTTGAAATTCATTTTGTCAATTAGTTACTCCTCCTTACTTGCATCTAGCACAGAACAAGGTAAAGTCTAAGAAGTTTATATCAGGACTAATAACAAAACAAATGTAATACTCAACCTTTGACTATCTATCTGAATTAAAGCCAAGATTTTTTTCTAGCCTGACCTGTGGTGGCGCAGTGGATAAAGCGTCAACCTGGAAACGCTGAGGTTGCTGGTTCAAAACCCTGGGCTTGCCTGGTCAAGGTACATATGGGAGTTGATGCTTTCTGCTCCTCCCCCCTTCTCTCTCTCTCTCTCTCTTTCTCTCTCTCTCTTCCTTCTCTATAATGAATAAATAAAATCTTAAAAAAAAAATAAAAAAAAAAAGATTTTTTTCTAAAATAGAGATAGGCAGAGAAAGCCAAGAGAAGTATAGTGGATTTTTGTTGTGGTTGTATTCATTTATTTTATGGATCTAAGTAACACCGAAAAAAGATCAGGTATACATATTATAGTTCTGCATATTTTAAATCACTTAGACATAGTATGTATGCATGTATACATACAGAATGACATAAATATTTATTATGTATATGCATATATTATGTGTAGTATGTACTTATGTATGTATGTATACATTTTTTAGGTCTTTATGTTTTAGTTGAGCAAAACAGCCAGATATTTTAATTCTAAATAAATCTTACAAAAGAGTCAAAAGAATAAAATAAATAATTTGAAAAATTCCAATCAAATTAATACTAAAATGTTAATACAGTATATTTCTTAGCTGCTACCTTCCAAGTTAGAGTCAGAGATGAACACTTAGCTGAATGTTTGACCTTGATTCTCCTCCAATATTACATGAGGGAACTAGCCTAGATGTTCTTCTAATAATTTTATTCTGAAAAACAATTCTGTAAGCCTTATTATTTATGAAACAATTTCTTAGATAAAAACAAAGGAAAGATAAAAATTGGAGAAAACATTTACAATTACTTAGTCAAATAAAACAATAAAAAATATTAATATTCAGATTAAAAAATAAACAAAGAACCATACCAGAAAATAGTTCACAAAGAAGGAAAAACAAATGTTTAAAAAAATAATAAAATGTGAATAAAATGCAAATTTACTTTTTGACTATTGAATTAGCCAAGATAAAGCAATAAGAATGTTGATTAAGAGCATGAGCTCCACAGTGGACAAAACTGTCGGGAATTGCTGTACATCTCACAGGTTGACAAGCCCTGAGCAAGTCTCCATTTTCCCCACTGTAAACTGGGAATAACCACACCACTTAAAATAAGATTAATGGCACTTTAAATAAAATCACTCTAATGTGCTTAGCACAGTACCTAGCATACATTAAGAGTTTAATCTTAATAAATTATTGTTGCTCTCATGCTAGTGAAAATGTAAAGTGACACATATTTTAATAAGCAATTTAGATAATGTATTGATGAAATATTAAGTAGTCCTTAACATGCTTTCAGTAGTTTTCAATACCACTGGAAATTGGATCTAGCCATCCCAGTTTGGGAACCACAGTGAATTCAATGTTCCTAGATTGTCTTTTTAGCAAAGTCTGTTAACCTATTAATATTTGTTAAAAGGTATATTTTATCACCATTGTATAATAAATTTGATATCTTATTTCAAAAATTTGAACATGACAGTCTATCTATGGAAATGAAAAAATTTATTTAATGCATATTTTTCAGAGGTATAATTTTAAAAAAATCTGTGGTAATGTCATAGGTCTCTAAAATTCTTAGTTATAAAGTTTTAAGAGCACATCTACAGTGTATTTACAAATGTATGCTTAAATTCAATAAATGTATTTATTTGCAAAAATATTGACAGTTTTTACTAGTCAAAAACTACATGATTTAACTATATTGTTTATTTTTTATATAAAATTATTGGAGAGACTTCTAGTTTGTTTAATATATTTACAGTAAGTCTATAGCCACTTACATTTAGAATACTTAATCTCCAAGAAATAAAAAGGTATTAGGCATAAAAGATATCTTTTTAAACAAGAAAATACTTTTACACTTGATGAATTATGCACAATAAAACAAACCTACCATGTAATAGTATATAAATTTATATATATGTATATATGTGTGTATATATATGTGTGTATATATGTATATATATGTATATTTGTGACAGAGACAGAGAGAGAGAGAGAGAGGGACAGATAGAGACAGAGAGACAGGAAAGGAGAGAGATGAGAAGCTTCAATTCCTCATTGTGGCACCTTAGTTGTTCATTGATTGCTTTCTCATATGTGCCTTGACCTGCGGGGTGTCCGCAGACTGAGTGACCCCTTACTCAAGCCAGTGACCTTTGGCTCAGGCTGTTGAGCCTTGCTCAAACCAGATGAGCCGGCACTCAAACCGGCAACCTTGGGGTTTCAAAGCTGGGTCCTCTGCATCCCAAGTCTGATGCTCTATCCACTGTGCCACCATCTGGTCAGGTCACATTTATCTTATCTATAGCTGTTTTCATAGTATCTTATAGAATTTTTTAAAAATATATTCAAAATAAAAGATTTCCAGTAAATAAGATTTACCAAGCCTAAGCTATCAAAATATTTGATAAGAATGACAGCATACATATCAAAATCTGGCTATCATGATGTTCTCATATGTGAAACCTTTCCCTATAGTACTTCTTAATTCCTTTAACGCAATGAGAAGACTTAACTCTTGATTTCTATTATAGTGTCACTATAAACACTTTAATCAAATTAATGTTTTCCTCTGTCTCTTTGGTAACAAACTAATTCAACTTTATTGGTATTACATGGTCTTCAAGCAACTAATTAATAGAATTTCAAAATTTAATGATTTATTATTCTAAATTAGCTGGTAGTAAAGTACATTTGAAAAAAAGAAAAACTCTATTTTAATTCTACTTCACTATTTCTTACATATGTGACAATGCTCACAGAGATTGATAATTTAAAAAAAGTCCCCAAGTATTCTATTTCTCTTTTATTTTTTGTGAAGATTATTGTCTTAATTTTCTTTTTGCAATTTAAAAATATCTCAATGTCTCATAATAAAATAATTGAAATACTGCAACTTGTCCCACCAGCCCAGGATTTTGAGTCCTCTGGAAGGTGTGAACTAATAAGAAGGTGCTGACTACCAGCTGGGAAGTGTGCAATGCGTACTTATGGTTGTGCAATTTGTGTCATTCATATCTTCACTTGCTTTGCCTTTCTCTACCCCCTGCTTGAATGTCTAGATAGTAAGTTTTATATGAATCTGTACTTAATCATCTTAATTAAGCTATTATGAAGTATTTATCAGTGCTCTTTGATTGTAAGATGCAAACACTCTGAATTTAAGCAAAAAGAATATATTAATTAATATAACTGCAAGTCCAGAGGTACAACCTCTGAAAAAGGGGGTCCAGGATGTTGTTGGTCTCTGAGTACACTTCTTAATCGTCTGTGTCGGTTTGCTTTATTCGTGGCTGTGTCCAGGAGCTCAAGCTATGTCACTCTTAGTTCTGCTTGTCTGTGCCTGGCTTGGCTTTTCACACTAGGACTAGACATGTGACTGATAGGATGGCCACCAGCAATGCCAGATTCCTCACTCCCAGCTTAAACATCCCACAGGGGAAAGAGCCTGTTGCTCCACAACAGTTCCAGCAAATAATTTCTGAAATTCTTCAGTCTGACTTGAGACATGTTCCTGTACTGAATCCTTTAGAAAGAAGGTACTTGGATTAGCAATGACTGAGAGGGTTGGCCTTATCTGAACCCAATGGAATGCAATTGAAGGAAAATTTGATATCAAAGCAGCAAATCAACAAAAATAAGCAAACACTTTATTCCCTTGAATTAAATCACCATACTGCACACATTTATTAATGAACACATGACCATGACACTGGAAACCGATGACTAGTAAGTACTCTCTTTATGTATGTGTGAACATTTCTATATAAGAAAAAAGAAGTGCCTTCTCTATTTCTACAGATCTGATGTTCCTAGATGGAGTAGCATGACTTGTAACCCTAAATATCACTCTTATGACTAATACCACACAAGCCCCAGGGAACCAATTCTTTATATATATCATTCTCTATAGCTTATGTTCTTAAAATGAAAGGCAATGATACTTAGCTTCCATGAATGTTTATGTGCTGTTTCCCTGCCACTAATAGAGACAAACAATGCTTCCAGTGCAGGGAATATTGAGCAGGAGAATTGTTTAGCTAAGATAAGACAAATTCACTTGTCAAATTCTTTTTCACAGAGTGCAGTAGATGCTTGCTTTAGAAAATATCATTCTCCAGTCTGACCAGGCGGTGGCGCAGCGGATAGAGCGTCGGTCTGGGATGTGGAGGACCCAGGTTCGAGACACCGAGGCAGCACACAAAGGTTGTGGGTTAGATCCCCAGTCAGGGCACATACGAGAAGCAATCAATTAGTTCACAAATAAATGAAACAACTAAATGGAATAATGAGTTGATGCTTCTCTCCCTCTCTCTCTCTCTCTCTCTCTCTCTCTCTCTCTGCCCCTTCTTCTTTCTCTCTTAAATCAATAGAAATTTTTTTTAAAAGTTCACATTAAACATCTTTTTAGTGGGTTTAAATGTTTTGTGTGAAATTCAGGTGTGTGATTAATTTATACATATATCATATATATATAATATATATATACTTAAGTTTTTCTTTGAACACTCTATCTAGTCTAGAAGGTGTCATAAAATTGATGTCAGTTATTTCTACCTGATTAAATTAATTCATGAGTTTTAACCTATGTGTGCCTCTTTCCTCATCTGTAAAATAGGTTTATAGTAATACCTATATCCTAGGTATGTTGCAAGAATCAAACTACATAGAATAATGTCTGATGTGTACTAAGCCCTGTGTGTTGTGACTATTATCTTTACCTCCACCCTCATCCTTGTTGTTGGGCCTCATTCCGGGTTCGGACAGTGGCTCCTGAGGAAGCAAGGTACGGTGCAGGTGTACTGCTCTGATTTTCATTATCTCTGCATGCTGGCTGAGCAATCACATCCTTCAACGTTCCCACTCAGGTCTCCACCACATGCTGTTGCTAAGAACTTTCTGGCTTCGCCCTCGGCAATTCTCACACCTGTTGGAACACTTCTGGAGCACATTTAGCTCAGGAAAATTTTGTGTCGGACATATCTACTTAGATGATGCAAATGGGCACCTCTCTTCTAATGTCCTGTTATGCTACCAGGTAAGATGGGAACCCAACAAAGCTTACTAGCTCCTCTCACTACACCTGGGAACTGAGGGACAAGCTCATCATCTGTCAGACCTTTCCACACACGAGCAGGGTTTCTGTCCTGTGCTACCCCTCAGGACTCAGCCTTGGGAAAAGAAGCTGGTAGAGAACACAGGGCGTTAACATGGACCCAGGCCAAAATTATTTGACTTCTGTAACTGAAAATCCACTGCTCCACCCCACCTTTCACCCCTTCCCTCATTCCCTGCTTTTCTGTGGGCAAACCTCTTCTCCTAATGACTTAGTTGATCAACAGGTAATTTACTAATTTGATTGAGAAAAAGGCCAAGGAGCAAAAAGAAAGAACCCATGATTTATATTTCAAAATATTATTTTGTACTAGTAGCTCTCTGTGTTCTGAAAAAGAAAATGGACTTCTCATTTAGGTACATTTGCCCCTGTTCATAATCAAAAGGTCAAGCCTGGTTTTCTAGACAGAATTTATTTCACAAGAGGAGTGATTTTCCTCTTTATGCAATGAAGCTGAGTGACATTTCCTCTCCAGAGTTAAGCCTAAATAGGGGGTTCCATACACAACGCCCTAGACTAGAATTGCCAGTCTTTTTACATGGGATTGCTCCCCTTGAAGTCCCAGTTTAAGCCTCTCCCATCCTTCCTTACACTCCTCTGGGGACGTTGGTCATGATGCAGGCTTAAGCTTTCCTTCATGAATAGCCCTGATGAAACTTCTTGCATAAGGGGTGGAGTTGGCTTTGCTTATAGATAGGGTGTTTTATTTTGTACCCTTTATATATAAATACATATATTTTTGTGACAGAGACACAAAGAGAGGAACAGATAAGACAAACAGACAGGAAGGGAGAGAGATGAAAAACATTAGTTCTTTGCTGTGGCACCTAGTTGTTCATTGACTGCTTTCTCATCTATGCCTTGACCAGGAGGCTACAATAGAGCGAGTGATCCCTTGCTCAAGCCAGCAACCTTGGGCTTCAAGCCAGCGACCTTGGACTTCAAGCCAATGACCTTTGGGCTCAAGCCAGTGACCATGGGGTCATATCTATGATCGCATGCTCAAGCCAGTGACCCCATGCTCAAGCTGGTGAGCCCACACTCAAGCAGGCAACTTCAGGGTTTTGAACCTAAGTTTGTCCTCTGTGTCCCAGTCCAATGCACTATTCACTGTGCCACTGCCTGGTCAGGCTGTACCCTTTATCTTAGCTTCTGACACCTTTGAAAGTGAAGGGGAGCACTGTGAATAATTATGACAGGACAATAAATGTGATCTGGGATAATCTCTCTCTTATCCTGCCAACCAAGGTATACAGTTCTTAGAATTTACAGGCTATCTAGCTGGTTTCCCAGCCCCAAAGTAACCATATCACTCCGTGCACACGGTAACTGCCTGGTCTTTTGCCATCAATGTCCACTTCAAGAAAATATTGTCTGAGCTTAGGCTACATACACAGTGCCTCCTTTAAGATTTCTTGAGTCCTAAGCCTGTGTAGTCTCTGTTGTTTTTAACTTTGGTTTCTTTTTAAGAGACTAGAGAACAAACTGCCACTCGCAGAAAGGCGAAAATAATAGTAACAATAATAATAATAAAATGCTGACTCCAGACTAAATGTTTAGCAGCTAACTGGAACAATTGTCTCTTTGGGACTAAGTGGTTTTCTCTGATGTTCTACAAGTCCGAACTCCCCTCCCAAAGCACGGCCAGTCTCCCAGTGAAGGCCTCTCTGTGCAGTAACTGGGGCCCTCTGTCTCGCTGCACTTTTGTAGACAGCTTTTAAAAGAAACTCAGAACCTAAAGCATGGGCTCTAAGTAGAACTTTCTCTCCTTCCTAGGTGCTCTCCAGGGATTTAGAGAATTGAATAGCTGTAGCAGCAATTTATAAGGTTCTGTTGACTCTTGTTTCTTTCCTTGTACAGATCCCTATGATTCTACCTGGAAAATTTAAAGCAGCAATTTGCTCATACCCAGTGGTTTATCTGAAATTAGTATTGACTTTGGAGTCTGCCTCATCCCCACATGAAAATCCCTTCCCATCTATCACCTCAAGATGGTTTCACTCTGCAGTGCATGTGTTTGTTGTAGAAAGGCTCTTCTGTATCATGGCTACCACTATTAGCCCATGAGTTGTATAATAAAAAAATGTAACTTTATTTTTCTAATTTTGAATTTAGTTTTGTTGATGTAGAGAATTTTTTTAAGAGTATATCTGAGCTAAACTGATGATTTATGTCAGGGAACAAGATCTTAAGTGCTTTGGAGAATAACAGCAATTTCTTTTATGCATTTGAAATTAAGGGGGAATATAAAGAGGATTATGAAGGTGGGAGAAAGCAAGAAGGGGATTGAATAACAGGTAAGATTCTATGAGAAGAGGGGTCAGAAAGGGGGCGTTTCAAAGATGTGCTTATCTAGATGCACAGAAACAATAGTCTTGCTTTAGGCAAAGATGAAGCTGCTACTAAAGAAGTTATATGCTTGAGGAATGACTAACTACCATGACCTGCCCAGTTAAGAATTTATGATCATATCACCCTGTGAGTTGACTTTTCACAGGGCCCCTTTTCTGTCCACCTTTCAAATAATGTTCAATAAAGTTATAATCTCTGTCAATTCTAGATAATCTTAATTCAGATATCTCCTTGTCTTTTCCCACCAAATCCGCTAGCTTCCCTCTTCAGAGCTCAAATACCTGCCTGCCCCTCTCTATATAATGAGAGAAATGAATGTCCCTACTACCCTTAGGGCATATCCTTCACTGGGCTATCGCTGTCAGGTCTTTCAACCTTCTCAAGGTCTTGTCTCCTAAAATACCCTTTTTCTTAATTTGCAGTGAAACCTTCAAGTAGTTCAAAAAGTCAGGTTTTTCCAAATCCAAACCATTAGATTCTAAAAGTTTTTTTTGTCTTACCACCTCCCCTTAACCCCCTTCCTCTTCAATGGTGGCAATTGGTACCTTGAAGTATAGTTTGAAGAGTATAATGGAATGAAAGAGAATTTCCAGGATGAAAAACACATTGGTTAAACAGTACAAAATGTATTATCTTATTGTATTTTGATTTGCAATGTCACTGTATCCCCTTGAGCTTTAACCTTGCCCATGGCAGGCTCTAAACCAGATCTCTAGAGTGCGCAGTACCTCTGCTGAGGCCACCACTGCTTGCCACCATTCTACCCTTTTGCTACTGCAAATAGTCAAAGATATCATTTCTGTGAAGGCTTAATGAAGACTAAACTGACTTCTCCTTGCAAACAATCATTAGAAATAGTCTTATTCCCCATGATGTTCAAGCCTCCCTGGTCATCTTTTATAACTCATATTCTCATCCTCTCATCCTTTATGGCTCAAACATAGTCCTTTCCAATCTCCTAAAACTTCACTGTGTCAGCCTGTAAGAATTCACAGTTCATCATCAGCAAAACCCTCATATACTCCAGCCTCTTATCTAACAACCATTTCTTTTCTTTCCAGTATGCTACTGATACTGCTAACCCAGCAATCCTTTGAATTATCAGGGGTCTCCAATCAATTCACTCTGCTGTTTCCTCCCCGTGCCTTATCCCGATCTCTGCCTTACTTCTATCAATACTTGGCTTATACTCCATGATTTATTGCTCTACGTCCATTTATGTATCATAAATTATGTCCTGGATCTTTTTTTTTTTTTTTTCCTGAAGCTGGAAACGGGGAGAGACAGTCAGACAGACTCCCGCATGTGCCCCACCGGGATCCACCCGGCACGCCCACCAGGGGCGACGCTCTGCCAACCAGGGGGCGATGCTCTGCTCCTCCGGGGCGTCGCTCTGCCGAGACCAGAGCCACTCTAGCACCTGGGGCAGAGGCCAAGGAGCCATCCCCAGCGCCCGGGCTATCTTTTGCTCCAATGGAGCCTTGGCTGCGGGAGGGGAAGAGAGAGACAGAGAGGAAGGAGGGGAGGTGGAGAAGCAAATGGGCGCTTCTCCTATGTGCCCTGGCCGGGAATCGAACCCGGGTCCCCCGCACGCCAAGCCGATGCTCTACCACTGAGCCAACCGGCCAGGGCTATCCTGGATCTTTTATTCTCCTGCTCACCTAAGTGTTTTGTTCCTACAACCATTCCTATCTGCTGTACATTTCTCATTATCACACCAACATGCTATAATATCACTCACATTAAAAAAGGAAACAAAACAGCCTGACCAGGCAGTGTCACAGTGGATAGAGCGTCGGACTGGGATGCCGAGGACCCAGGTTTAAGATCCCAAGGTCGCCAACTTGAGAGTGGGCTCATCTGGTTTGAGTAAAGCTCACCAGCTTTAGCCCAAGGTCGCTGGCTTGAGCAAGGGGTCACTCAGTCTCCTGTAGCACAATGGTCAAGGCATATGAACAACTAAGGTGCTGCAATGAAGAATTGATGCTTCTCATCTCTCTCCCTTCCTGTCTGTCTGTCTCTCTATCTGTCCCTCTCTCTGACTCTCTCTCTCTCTGTCACAAAAAGAACCCCCCAAAACAACAACAACAAAAAACAAATAGCAGTTCCCATAACTCCACATAACCTTCTAACCACTTCCCTAGTATATGGGTTTTTCACAAGAAACTTTTAAGAAGACTTCTCTGTACTCACTGCATCCAAGTTCTCTTTTACTTCAAATATCTTCTCATCTCCTGCCACCAGATCCACTAGCTTCGCTGCTTAGAACCCACTGTCATTGAGTCTATAGAAATCGCTCTTATCAAAGGCATCAATGACCTCCATGTTACTCAATCTGCAGATAAACTCTGTCTTTATCTTTCCAGGTTTCTCATTCACATTTGACAAAATTAATCAGTCACTTGTCCTTGAAATGTTTCTCCTCTTGGTTTCTGATAGGTGACACTGCCCTTGTTTTCTTCCTGTTTTATTGACCACTTCTCAGCTCCCTTCTCTAGAACTTCAACTGCTTTATTAACAAATTACTTATCTGTATTTCCACAGTCACTCCTTGGAGTTTAAACGTTATATGATCTAATTCGGTCCCATGATTTAAAGGTCAACTATATACTTCTGGTGGCTCCTAAATGTATATCTTAACTATAAATCTCTGTTCTAAGCTCTAGACTGCCATATTCAAAAGTCTACTTGATGTTTTCCTTGAATGCACAATAGATATCTTAAACATCATTTCTTAAAGAGAAATGCTGATTTACTCATTCTATAACCAGTTTTTCCTTTGTTTCATCAATGCACTAAATGGAATCACAATTCAATAGTTTGCATCAACCAATAATTTGTAATCTTTCCTGATGCTGTGCTTTCTCTGAGGGACAGGAGATACCAGCATCAGATGTACCGTAGATAAATGCCAATGTCTAAAGAAGATAATTGAGGACTAGATATTGTGATACCATAACAACCAGTTCTTTTCTGGCCTCTGGTCCTTTATCTCATCCTGTCATCAGATCTTAAATGAAATCTAAGGAGAAAGTGGGATTCCTTCAATTAACTTAATGAAAACCTAAAATGCCTCAATAATGGAAAATTTCACCAAGTTTCCAGAAAATGTGACTATGTAGAACTTCTTTGCTATTAAATATAAGAAGTTGAGTTAATGATCAAGTTCACTTACAGAAAAACAAAGATTTGCATTATTATATGTAGATCTGGACTGAAAATTTATACCCACTATTCTTGAGACTTTTGTTTTTTTCTTATGTGGCTTGTGGCCTTCTTTTCTGATTGTTTTCTGAAGGAGAGTACATGAATCCCAGTGAGTCTGCAAAGTGATCTATTAAGGTTCAAGAAGAAAATATTAATCTTCTCTCATTTATATTTAGTTTTATGGAATAGAATATATATTAATCTTTCTTAAGATTTATATATGGATAGACATTGGTCATTTATTTAGGCAAATGTCAGATGGACACCTGTCATGAAGTGTCCTGTACATGATAGACAATGACAGTCTCATTTTTCATCCCATTTCAGCTTACTCTGATTTTCTGTCTTGTATGTGGATCCAGTGAAGTGAATTCATAAATAATGTTATTTATTTTTATTTAAACTAAGCATTATAAAATGAGATAAAAAGATGGCAAAAATGCTTTTAGAAAACTGAGGATTTAGTATAATGTTAATAATATACAACTTAACAACAAAAAGTTAGTGTTACTGTGTTCTATTTTTAGTGTAAATTGCCAGCCACATTCTAAGGTGTAAATTGGGAATATAAAAATAATTTTAACAGAAAAAAGTTGGCTAAGATTCACAAAGTTTACAGAAAGACCACTTGAACTGTACATTTACATATATTATTATGAAAAGTAATCTTTAACCCAAAGTATATATTTATATTTGGCCTTGAAATAGTAGCTAACAATATTATGGAGCTTTCTATAATAGAAGCTAACAGTAAAATGGGACAAGACAAGATATAAAAATATTTATTTTATCTTCACCTCATTGTCTTCAAATTACATTTTATATGTGTTAGTTATCATTTTCGTTATATGTGCGTATGTTTTGCATATGTGATATATGCATATGTTATGAATATGCATGCATGAGTTGAACAAGCATTTTCTTGATGGGACAAAAAATAAAATATATTTAGAGACCATTACTCAATAAGACAACAAGTAGAACTGCAGAGCTACTTCTAAATTTCTTAGTAGAAAATATTAGAGCTACACAGGGCTTTAAAAGGTCCTTCAATAATATTCTATAACTATATATGATGTCAGATAGTTATGACATTTATAGAGAAAATCGCCTAGTAAGTTATGTTATGTCTAATTACTGGAGTTTACAACTGAAACTAATATAATAATGCATGTCAATTGTAATTAAAAAATAAAAATGATAGCCCTGGCCGCTTGGCTCAGCGGTAGAGCGTCGGCCTAGCGTGAGGAGGACCCGGGTTCGATTCCCGGCCAGGGCACACAGGAGAAGCGCCCATTTGCTTCTCCACCCCTCCGCCGCGCTTTCCTCTCTGTCTCTCTCTTCCCCTCCCGCAGCCAAGGCTCCATTGGAGCGAGGATGGCCCGGGCGCTGGGGATGGCTCTGTGGCCTCTGCCTCAGGTGCTCAAGTGGCTCTGGTCGCAACATGGCGACACCCAGGATGGGCAGAGCATCGCCCCATGGTGGGCGTGCCGGGTGGATCCCGGTTGGGCGCATGCGGGAGTCTGTCTGACTGTCTCTCCCTGTTTCCAGCTTCAGAAAAATGAAAATAATAAAAAAATAAAAATAAAAATGATTTAAAAATGGGGAAAACAGTGCCTTAAAGAAACAAGCTCCCTTGGGTTGAATATCATATTTTGTTTTCTCCTTGGGTTTTTCCTTGGTAAAATTATAAAGGCGTATCACATACTCAGAATCACTCCCACATTCTACCATTCATTAATTTATTCAAACACACATATTAAGCACATCTTATGCATAGAGTGTGACAGGACAGAGGCCATAGCTTCCTCCTGAGAGTTTTCAAATCAAGTAACAAGAATTCTTGGCAACAATTTTAAGTTGTATTTGGTTGCCATCTTTCCTCACAGGGTGTGTGCTAGCTATGCAAAGCAAATTACCAGAAGAGTTTTGTCATTGCTCAAGCTGAAAATCTTGGCACGCAAATTAATTCTAGTTCACTCCTAGCTTAAAATCTGATTTCCAATAAAATGCTATTTCTCTAACTTTTCTCTTGTTTTTCTTCTTTCACTGCATTAAAATAATGCTACATATTGTCAGAATATTCACTGTTAATCAGGGGTAAGCAGAAGATACAGAGTAGGATAAAAGCTAATATCTGTAGGATACTTGCTGTGATACTATTATAACCACTTTATTTGTATCAACTCATGTAATCCTTCAGATGACCATTTAACTATGACAATGCTCTTTTTAAAGAGAAACTGAGGCACAGAGAAGTTAACTAATTTAGTTAGTATTATATATAATAAAGTGTAGACGTGTAGACATATGATTTAGTCCCTGGTAATCTGGCCAAAGAGCATATGTCTTAAATCACTGTGCTATAGTAGTTCTTGAGCCTACTTATGGTTTAGTTGACAAGGGTCAATAGATTTTTTCTTTTTTAACTTCATTCAGATATAATGCACATACAATAAATATGCTCATTTAAAACTTTATAGTTTTGACAAATGTATACATGCAAGTGTCCAACAAACTAATCAAGATGGAATTCTTTCATGTCCCTTTTCAAGAAATTGGAATTGAGTAATTGACTGTTTCATCATTATAAAATGTCCCTTTTTATCCTTAGTAAGTTTCCTTGTCCTGTTCTATTTTGTCTCATATTAACATATACTTCAACTTTCTTATTATTAAGATTTGCATATTTTTTCTATCATTTACTTTTAACATATGTAGCTTTATATTTAAATAAAATTTCTTATGGATAGTATATACTTGGGATGTATATATATAATGTATATATTTAATACTGTTATATTTTTCTTTGTTATTTTATTTATTTAATTCTACCTGTTTTTTATTCCTTTTTCTCTATTTTTTTTGGAGTAGTTAAAAATTTTTTTTGGTTATGTCTCTTCACTTCAACTTTTTACTACAAAAATATGACTGATGAGTAATTTATATTAATTATTAAATTGGTCAGTTGAACAATTAATATTTTATAAATGGATTTTTAAAATAATAGTGAATACCTTAATTTGTAACAACATTATATGGAATTTATGTTTTTAAATTAAATACATTGTTATATTAAGGTTAGTAAAATGAACATGATGAAAACTACAAAATACAAAAAATAAAAAGATGGACTCTTTTAAAAGATGAATCTGTGTGGCTTCCTTAGTGTACTGCTTGCTTCAAAATTGATGTGAACAATAAAATTAGTCTTTGATGAGCATTTTCTTTGATGTTGACTACAGCCATTTTGTTAGTTATAATACTTAAAAGAGTGAATTGAGTGTATATGACTAAAACAACTTAAATGTTTTTTGCAGTTCTGAAAATGATTAGAATAGTTTCTTACTAATTAAATAATCAGATTTTTAATAAAACTCACAATAAAGCAAATTTTATGAAATTTCTGGCTGAATTTACACAAGAAAACCAAACGTAGCTATTTAGTTCCTCCTCCCTTTCCCAATTTCATCCTCAGAAAAAGATATAAGTGTTTAATATTTCAAGATTTTACTTTCGTAGACTGGTTTTGTTTGCCTTGATTTTGAACACTCAATACATCTGGGTGATTACTTCATGAGGTATGAGGCCCCTTCAAGGTGACTCGGTGACTGTTAACATCTGAAGATAGACCAACACAATGTAGAAATACCAAAAACTCTAGGACAGGGGTAGTCAACCTTTTTATACCTACCGCCCACTTTTGTATCTCTGTTAGTAGTAAAATTTTCTAACTACCCACCGGTTCCACAGTAATGGTGATTTATAAAGTAGGAAAGTAACTTTACTTTATAAAATTCATAAAGCAGAGTTACAGCAAGTTAAAGCATCTAATAATAATTACTTATCAAGTAATTTATGTCAGATTTTTGTTAAGTTTGGCAGAATAAATCTTTATAAAACAATTTACTATAGTTAAATCAACCTTTTTATTTATACTTTGGTTGCTTTGCTACTGCCCACCATGAAAGCTGGAATGCCCACTAGTGGGCAGTAGAGACCAGGTTGACTACCACTGCTCTAGGACATTAGAGAAATAGAAACATAATTAATGATCCAGAGTAGCAACCATCATTTATTTCAGGACTTTGATACAAATCCTAAGATGATCAGATAATTTATCTAAGGATAGATAAACAGGTAGTCAGTGGAAGAAACCATGTGTTTAAACCAGACTAGTAATCTTTCAAAGTCAAAACAAGAAAATCTTCTCATGATACTATTATAATATAGGGCAGTCAAAGATTATTATACTAATTTATTTAAGTATTGGATTTAAACAGATTTAAGATTAAGAATGCTAATTCCTGGGTCAGGGAGTTGTGTTTCATTTTATTTTTGTTTTAATTATTTTTGTAACTCAAGTCTATCTTGAAGAGAGTAAAAGATTTAAGCACACAGAATTATATATAGAAATTAAACACATCAATGAAAGAAGTATCACACTTTTGAATAATTGGAGCTAAAACCTATGTTCTCTAAATTGAAAGATGATGTAATAATGATTCAATCCTTTCTGAAAAAAATTATAAATTTTAACTCAGTTCTGTTCTGTTAAAGTTTAGAAAAGAAGATGTTCAAAAAAACAGAAGGCAATCCTTTCTTGAAGGATCCCCAAGAAATCCTGAATTGAAGCATTACTTCAACCTTCATAACCTAGTCTTTCTTTGATAAAAACTGCATGTTTTCTTTGACATTGTAAGTAAAAATAATGGCAATTTTCACCATTATTTCTCCTTTTTCTTCTTTTCCTAGTGAGAGGAGGGCAGATAGAGAGACTCCTGCATGTGTCCCAGCCCAGACCCACCTGGCAACCCCGTCTGAGTCGATCCTCTGCCCATCTAGGGCCATGCTTGCAACCAAGCTATTTTTAGCACCTGAGGTAGAGGATCCACAGAGCCATCTTCAGTGCTAGGGGTGATGTGCTTGAACCAATCAAACCATGGCTGCAAGAGCAGAAAAGAAAGAGAGAGAGAAGAGAAGGGAGGAAGTTGGAGAAGCAGATGGTTGCTTCTCCTATGTGCCCTGACCAGGAATTGAACCAAGGTCATCCATACTCTGGGCCAACATTCTACCACTCAGCCATCTGGCCAGGGCCATCATCATTGTTCCTTAACTGAACACATCCACCCATCCTGCACTCAGGATCTTTCCCTCAGGGAAGGTGTGTGTGTGTGTGTGTGTGTGTGTGTGTGTGTGTGTATATATATATATATATGTATATCTTTCCTACACATTGAAAATCAATTCCTTAAATTACTTGTCATTGTTCAGAATCTATACTTGATCTTGAAGATTCTGAAACATGATTTGACAGTAAAGCTTGATCTTGTCTCAGAAGCAGGCACAAGTTAACTAGGCTGTTAGGACTGAAGTATGCAGTCATAATTTACTAATTTGAAAGAGAAGTATAATTATAGAGTAAATTGAGTTTTCAAGTTCATTGCTGAATATATTCATTTTCCACAAACAAGTAAGACATGAGAATATTGTCATTAAAATGCTGGTTGAGTTTCAAAGAGCAAATCTCTTCTACATTTACATATAGTGGAAAAAAATTGAGCAACAGTTGTTTGGTTTTTTTAAATAAAAAACTGTAATATTGCTCTATATGCATTTGGTATCTAAATGCTACCATGGAAAAGACTATGATCAGCCATACTTCTTATAACATTTTATAAATATTTTTCTCTGACTGAATGCTTATTGGATTTTTCCTTATTTTTAGATTTACTTCTTTGAATTACATTTGACTTAAAAATATCACTAGAATTAGATAGTTTGGTTCTCTTTGCACTTATTATGTTAAATGGTGTGGCATTTTGATGTATATACTGATAACTATTTTCAGCTATCAGAAAGTTTTCCTCTCTACTGGGTATATACCCCAAAACCTCAGAAACATTGATACGTGAAGACACATGTAGCCCCATGCTCATTGCAGCACTGTTCACAGTGGCCAAGACATGGAAACAACCAAAAAGCCCTTCAATAGAAGACTGGATAAAGAAGATGTGGCACATATACACTATGGAATACTACTCAGCCATAAGAAATGATGACATCAGATCATTTACAGCAAAATGGTGGGATCTTGATAACATTATAAGGAGTGAAATAAGTAAATCAGAAAAAAACAAGAACTACATGATTCCATACATTGGTGGAACATAAAAATGAGACTAAGAGACATGGACAAGAGTGTGGTGGTTACCAAGGGTGGGGGGGGGAGGGAGGACATGGGAGGGAGGGAGGGAGAGAGTTAGGGGGAGGGGGAGGGGCACAGAGAACTAGATAGAGGGTGACGGAGGACAATCTGACTTTGGGCGAGGGGTTTGCAACATGGTTTGATGACAAAATAACCTAGACATGTTTTCTTTGAATATATGTACCCTGATTTATTAATGTCATCCCATTACCATTAATAAAAATTTATAAAAAAAAAAAAAAGTTTTCCTCAAGTATAATTTTGTCCATTACATATCTTATTTCAATTGTTTTGATGTCTTTTTTAGTAATATCTGTATTTATCAGGCTGCATTTCCACTCTCTTCATGTCTAACATTTTTATTTTCACTATTCATAATTTCTTTGTATTTTGAAAATTCTCTTTAAATATTATTATTCTATTTATTACTGTCTCATTGGTTGATCAAATTCCTTCTATTAGTTACTAATTTCCTTGAGTCTTTTAATCACATCCAGCTTAATTTGAATCTCAGTCTTTTTAAAAATTTTCATCTAGATCACCTTTTTATTTCAACCTACTTTATTCTTATGGTTTTTTGTTCCTGTTCTAGAGAAGCCATTTATACCTATTGGTATGTCAAATAAATATTTTTCTGTTTGTTATGCTAGGTCATTTTTCAAGAATATATTCTTATTCTTTATCTTTAGAATAATGGTTCGCTACTTTTTAGTAGATATGCCCACAGATTTCATGTTGCATTTGATTATTATTTTCTGCCTCTCCTCTTTAAATGAAAAGAAATATTTTTCTAGACCTGGGTTTTGTTACACACAATGGGAGTGACTTCATCTGCTTCTTTTTTCTTTTTACTAAAGTTGCTGCCCAGATGGTAACTGGTAGAGCCCTCCTCCCAGAGAGAGGAGCTTAGCCTGGCTTAGCTAGAGGATGCTAGGATCAGCTACCAGTTGAGAAACAGCTGTGAAATAAATAGGAATATTCTTCTCTGCCCTACTGCCTAATTCTCTGATGCTTTTGACAAATAAGTAAGAAAAACTACCATATTCATAATTTAGTGCTTTAAGTGTTTTTCAAGATGACAGCCCTTTGTATATAGAAACCACATTTATTAGGGTGCAATACGCTACTTCCGAACCTTCTCTAATTTCAAAGGTTTGAAAGGAGGAGACAAAGTACAGAAAACAGAACAGAACTATAATAGGTCAGACTGTTAAAGACTCAAATGTTAAAACTTTAAAACTCTTGGTAAAAAATATAGATGATTATCTTTGGGCCTTGTGTATCTATGGACTGTTTTATTGTACAAAATACAAAACAGACCATAAAATAAAGTATTACTTCATTTGGCAATATTAAAAGAAAAAAGTTTTGGCCATCAGAAGCTACATTAAAGAAAGTGAAAGTTACAGACTGGAAGAAAGCATTCATGACACCCACACTCTAAAATGATTAGGATCAACCTTAAGCAATGAGGAAAAAATAACCTACATGAAAATGAGCAGAAGGTGGACATTTCACATGGGAAGAAACCACAGGCTAATCAACACATGAAAAGATTTTTCACCTCGTTAGTGATTAGGAAAATAGAAATCAAAACAAAATTAATTATCAGTTTACATGTTTTTGATTGGTCAAGACTAAAAAGCCTGTCAATACTGTGTTGGAGAAGATGTGAATCCACTGATAAGGGCCTAAATGAGTGACTTCAACTTGGACAACAATTTGATACTATTGTCTAAAACAAAGGACAACCTGGGACCCAGCAAGTCCAATTTATGTACCAAAATAAAATAAAAAAAAACCCAAAAACAACAAAAAAACCAAACAAAAAGATTCTACTGCATATGCAAAAGTTAGTTCCCAAGGATATTATACAATGGTGTTAAACATTTTATAAAGATAAGAAAACTACATTAATATATGTTTTAGGATACACTAAAACTAAATATAGCAAAGAAATGATAAACATGAGATTCAGAAAGGTAGGTATTTTGATGAGAATTAATAAGGAAATGGGTGCAGAAACACCATGCGGTTTCATAGTCTTAGGGTTTGTTTTAGGTGAAGGGTTCGCTTGTGTCTTATTTATTATAATTATAAAAATAATTTCTTATATAGCTAACCAAATAAATGAAACTTGGCCCTGTATAGACATAAGATTATGCCATTCACTAAGGAGTATAATTAAACAAACTTTGTGCTCCAGATAATAATTAGATTACATGAGGGAAGGACTTCAGAGAAAATCCTTTGTTGGGAAGTACCTTAGTAATTAACACATGCAGTCATGGATTGACAGGTATCAAGGAAATAAGAGGTGGTTAATGTCACCCCAATAAATTGAATTTAAAGATGCTTATAACATAAAAAAATGGAATTTGGCTGTAGGAAAAAAGGAGAAAGGAGTGAGTGGAGTGATGTTATACCATTTAAACACAGGTTTTTGTAATTTTTGTAATGTAAACTTTGTTTTCCCAAAACTTTAAAAAAATGTGCCAAATTTGCGATTTCTCTTTTTAGTTGTTTCTCTGTGTAAATGAGAGTAAGACTGTTCCACACCTGTCTGATACAGTACAAAACATGTTAAGCACATGACAATTGCAAGGCCATACTCTGAAATTTCCCATTGCTGACAGCAACAGGAATCTGGAAGTGACCTATCAAAACTCATCTCAGGAAATTTGAAGATATGGTCATGATGACGTGGACTTTCACAGGACATAGAAAGGCTTTCCAAATATTATCTATCCACATTCAACTTTTTGTTTTAAATATTACAGATTAGAGATACTAGCAGCATACACTTCCCAAGATTCAAGTCTTTTAAAATTGCTATTTTTAATAATTTATAAATTATATTTATAAGAAAATTATAGGCCCTAACTGGTTGGCAGAGTGGTAGAGCGTAGGCCCACCAAGTGAATATCTTGGGTTTGATTCCCGGTCAGGGCACACGAGACCATCTGCTTTTCTCCCGCCCCCTCCTTTCCCACAACCATGGCTTGATTAGCTTGAGCGTGTTGGCCCCAGGCACTGAGGATGGCTTCATGGCCTCACTTCAAGTGTTAAAATGGCTTGGTTACTGACCTGCGGAGCATCTGCCCCAGATAGACAGAGCATCACCCCATAGAGCAGGGGTCTCAAACTCACGGCCCACGGGCCGCATGTGGCCCGCCGAACAATTTTGTGCGGCCCGCAGACTAATCCACGAAGTTCAAAATATTTTGGATAAAATTAAGTAAGCCTAGGGGCCTACTTGTATTTTTCATTTCTCTAGCATCCTAGCTAGATATTAGCTTAGTTAACAGCAGTTGTGACGCGAACTACAGTTTCTGGTCGTTTTGTGACACTGAGTAAACTGCATGTACGATTGTGCTTGTTTACTGATTTTTTTTTGTTTTCAACTGCAGTGAGAAAAGTGTTGCGTAACAGTTACCTTTTGTAGACCTAGTGCGGCCTGCTGAATGGCTGTGATTTTGCTCTGCGGCCCACATGCTGAGTTGAGTTTGAGACCCCTGCCATAGAGGGCTTGCGGGTGATTTCCTGTCGGGGTGCTAGCAGGAATATGTCTCCCTGCCTCCCTGCCTCCCACTTAATTAAAAAAAAAAAGAAGAAGATAAAAAATTATAATGTATAATTTATAGAAGTATATTCTTTGTAAGCCCTCTTTGTAAAAACACACACAAAATACATTATTATATATGTTTTACATAGAGTCATTTCATTCTTTTCAATAATGAGCACTTTCCTATATGTACCAAAATGGCAGAAAAAAGTATGTTTGGTCAACGTATTTGAATTGCAGAAGCATTTTAACTTACTACAGTTTCTCAATAGGGTCCTTTATATTCATTTATGTTACAAATGTTATTTTTTTGTTACTAATGTTATTTTTAAAATATTAAATATTTCCAAATGGATAGGAAATTAATGTGAAAAGGATTAAATTTACAAAATTCTGGCATTTAGAAAAGAATCCTATGAGGTCTCATGCTTCACCAAATGGATGGGTACTGACATTTGTAAAGTTACTTTTACATGCTTAAAACCAACAACAGAAGTAACAATCATAATAATTGTTTCAATTGACATTTTCAGCTTAAAAAGCTGCTTTGGAAATAAAAAAAATAGAAATCACTTCCCCAATTTTCTTTTATTCTAATTTTGTATCACTAGCATTCAAAAACTTCCTTATAATTCTATACTTTCCAATAAGCTACTGGGTGAAAACTGCCACAAATGTCAATGGCCTATTTATAATTTGTAATGATATTATTGATCACACTACATCAAGAGCTGCTCCAGTAAATTATCGTGAAAATGATGTGTTGCAAAGACTTAAAATTTAGGTGAAAAACATTTATTTAAAGATTGCGTTTCTTCTATAAAATGAGGATAAAAATATTTTATTCATCTGAAGATTCAATTTGATCATATGCTCTCTTGAGATAAAACTTTCTATGTCATCAGAAATGTCTCAATATAAATGAACAGAGAGCTGATTAAGTTTATGAATCCTGGAAATTTGTATTATGATTCAGGATATGCTCCATTGCAACACAGAACTTTACATGTTAGATTGGTTTAATATATTCACCCTTAGGATAATTAGGTCATGTTTCTTTTTCGCTGAGTATCATATAGCACATTATTTTTAATACAGAGGCATCCCTGATATGAGTCATACGCCATTTCTAGAATCATGGTCAAGGAACTAATAGTATTCCTGGTCTTTTATACTTATTTTGTATTTAGCATTGAATAAACATTAGAATGCAAGTTTATACTCAGATGATTCTGAAAGTTTGGAATATAGTATTTATTTTATAACTCTTAAATCATTAAATGCATTAACAGACATAGGATTTTAATCTAAGATTTTGTTTTTCACTGCAAAATCCAGGCATACCCCAGCCCCTCTGTGTCCGTAAAGTCATGGTGCACTTTTGACCGGTCACAGGAAAGCAACAAAAGATGATAGAAATGTGAAATCTGCACCAAATAAAAGGAAAACCCTCCCAGTGCACCGTGACTTTACAGACACACTGTATATCAACATTTCTTGGGTGATTTTGGAATCTGCATTATTATGAATATCCTCAGGTAATTCTAATGATCATTTATTTTGAGGAATTACTATTCTAGAATATTTTCAGACCTACAAGATCTCTTTTTATAATTCTCCTTTCTTAAAAATATACAATTATCTTGAGTAGTAAATGGGTTGTGGTAAATTGAGTCACCTGACTTCTGCTCCCACTGCTTTTTGTGGTCTTCTCTGCTTTGTAGAGACAACAGAGAGTAAAACATTCCCCAAATTTCTACATCTACATTTGATTTAGGACATGCCTGCCATATGTATTTGTGTAAGACTTGAATTCAGAATCCAGTTAAGTGGTGAGAGAAAATATACCCAAGTCACCCATTTTGCTATTGAGATATGGTCCATGTGGCGTGGCTCTGGAATCAATATTTCTGAGTGAAACTCCCTCATTATTTGATGATGGTTAAGACAGGACATTTCTGGAGACAGCACATGAAAAAACAGCTGCCTGATTCCTCAACCTTGTAATTAGAGTAGAAAAAACTGTTTCCTTCACAGATCAGTTTCCGTGATGTGGCACTGTATTCTCGAGTATTCCCTAAAGCTCAACTGAGCATAAAACCCAGTCCTTCAACTCTTTTAAGAATTTTGTAAGGCCTGACCAGTTGTGGCGCAGTGAATAGAGTGTTGAACTGGGACGCGGAGGACCCAGGTTCGAGACCCTGAGGTTGCCAGCCTGAGTGCGGGCTCATTTGGTTTGAACAAAGCTCACCAGCTTGAGCCCAAGGTCGCTGGCTCGAGCAAGGGATCACTCAGTCTGCTGTAGCTGCCCGATCAAGGCACATATGAAAAAGCAATCAATGAACAACTAAGGTGCGACAATGAAGAACTGGTGCTTCTCCTTCTCATCTCTCACCCTTTCTGTCTGTCTTTCTCTCTCTCTGACTCTCTGTCTCTGTCACCAAAAAAAAAAAAAAAAAAAAAAAAAAAGAGCCTGACCTGTGGTGGCGCAATGGATAAAGCGTCAACCTGGAAACTCTGAGGTTGCCGGTTCAAAACCCTGGCTTGCCTGGTCAAGGCACATATGGGAGTTGATACTTCCAGCTCCTCCCCCTTCTCTCTCTCTCTCTCTCTCTCTCTCTCTCTCTCTTTCTCTCTCTGTATCTCCCCCCTCTCTAAAATGAATAAATAAAAAAAATTTATAAAAAAAGAATAAATTTTAAGGACTGAAGTCCCTAATTTTCCCCAGTTTTTGTAAAAAAAATAGCTAGAGTGGTTGTTTAATCTTCAACTAATCCCAGATTAATACCTTTCTTTTCTAGCTACCTGTCTGGCAATCATTACCCAAAGCTGATTCTGGCATTTCATATGCAGAGGTAACAACAGAGATCTTCAAAGATTTTAAAACCCCCCTCAAAAGAAAATCTTATACATTTTTTATAATAATCTTTAATAAACAAACCAGAGGGTCCATTGAAAGGACAGTTTCCATGCATGCTCATTTGCACCAGGTTTCTACTGACATGTCTCAAAAGTCTCCTATTCTTGTGTTTAATAAATTTATCATGCATTTGGATGTTTTCTCAGAGGATGCTTTGTATTTTTACTTCAAAGAAAAAAAGAATCTAAAAACAATGAATCTTACTTTTCTCACAAAATTAACGTGACAGAAATAAAGAAGTTTAGACATTCTTCCTCAGAAAATATGTATGTTGCAAAGAGATAGAAACTTGGAAAAGACTGTGTGTACAATAGTTTGTATATCTACTTTTTTATGAAGTTCTCTGATTCTGTGTGTTCACTCTCTATATTGACCTTTAACATTTGTTAAACAAACACTGTGGACTTTTTTATATTTCTTTTTAATTTTATTTTTTTAATGGGGCGACATCAATAAATCAGGATACATATATTCAAAGATAACAAATCCAGGTTATCTTGTCGTTCAATTATGTTGCATACCCATCACCCAAAGTCAGATTGTCCTCTGTCATCTTCTATCTAGTTTTCTTTGTGCCCCTCCTCCTCCCCCTTTCCCTCTCCCTCTCCCCCCTCCCCCCCCCGTAACCACCACACTCTTATCAATGTCTCTCAGTTTCACTTTTATGTCCCACCTACGTATGGAATAATGCAGTTCCTGGTTTTTTCTGATTTACTTATTTCACTTCGTATAATGTTATCAAGATCCCACCATTTTGCTGTAAATGATCCGATGTCATCATTTCTTATGGCTGAGTAGTATTCTATACACTGTGGACTTTTTACTGTGTTAGACAATAGAGGCAAAGCACAATGGAGAATAAAAAACAAAGATGCTAAAATAGATGCTACAGGAAACTTAGGTTCTAATGGAGGAGAAAGACATTTTCAAAAGTATTTAACTAAAATGACAATATGTTGAAAAAGACATAAATAAACTCATAGGGTGACATTGGTATTCTGATCCACTCTTCCTTGAAGGAAGAATATTTGAGATAACCTCTAAAAAACAGGTATAAACTAGGGGGCTGGATAGGGAAGTTTTCTTGACAGAGTTGTAGAATGCAAATGGTTTGAAGAGAGAAGGTACCAAAACTTTTTCATAACAAACCTGAAACAAACTTCTCTCCCAAGTCACTTTGTCAGATCTAAAAACAGGTCAAGGACTTCCTATGCTCAAGAAAATGCGGAGAGTGGAATACTTAGCTAACATAAAGGAGGAAAAACTGGAAACAGAAAACGATGAGAAGAACATCAGAAAGACAGTCAGTGCTTCATCATATGGTTTTCACTAGCTTTTTGTTCTCCAGGAGAGAAGTACAACACTTCTTTTCAAGAATGTGCCACACCTGGATGTGCATTTTCTCTCTGATCTACTTCACATTTTAAAAAGTGCAATGATATGAAAGTTTCACAACACCAAGGGACATATAATTTACAGGTTTTTCCACCCCCAACTCTCATCAAATTCTATTACTCACATCACTTTAAGCCTTGTTTGAAGGTTCACCATCCTGGCATTTAAACTGGTTTAGCTGGTCGATTATTTGGGGAGGGGGGGCTGGAGGTATGATATGATAAGTGTTCATGCGACCAACAGCCGACCGAACCCATAAGGAACTTTGTACCACTGCTTCAGAAAAGGAGCTTGTCTGATCTTATCTGTTGCCTATCATGAGAAGGATTGCAATCACATTGTGTAAGTACAAATTTCCATCTGCAGAAATATTCTATTACCATTTTTATTGTGTACTCTAGTAAGAAAACAAACCTCGAGCAAGTACTTCGAATGTCATTTAAACTTTCTTGTTATACCTTGGGTATTTGATAAAAAAGTGTTGTGGCTTTGTTTGGCTTAGTTTGTTCAAGAGCAGTTATAAAAATGTATTAATACCCTGTTGTTTTTTTTAAGAAGAAAAAATTGCCATAAAGTAGGTACTAGAAGATTCAATCCTATATGGAAATTTGTCAAGATCTCCCAATTTGCCTGACCAGGCAATGGTGCAGTAGATAAAGAGTATCAGTCTGGGACGTTGAGGACTCAGGTTTCAAACCTCGAGGTTGCTGGCTTGAATGCAGGTTGCTGGTTTGAACGTGGGATCGTAGACACGACTCCATGATCACTGTCTTGAGCCCACATCGCTGGCTTGAGCCCAAGGTCACTGGCTTGAGCAAAGGGTCACTGGCTCAGCGAGAGCCCCCAACTCCCTCAAGGCACGTATGAGAAGCAATTGATGAACAAATAAAGTGCCACAACTATGAATTGATTTTTCTCATCTCTTTCCTTTTCTCTCTCTCTCTCTCTTTCTCTCTCTCTCTTTCTCTCTCTCTCTCTCTTTCTCTCTCTCTCTCTCTCTCTCGTTAAAAATAAAACAAAACAAACAAACAACAAAAAGAATTTCAATAATCAGAGCAAATAACCTACTGTTTGAAAGAAATTATTCTTAGGTATAAATTTTTTGGTTTTTGAATAATTAATTAAAAATAGTAAGGTTAAATGTGTCAGTTCAGAGAATTACAAAATAGTTAATAGACTTTTCCTAAAAATTGTAGTGCAGAAATCTGTATAGCAATATTTTCTTCCACTTATTACTAAATTAACATACAACAAAAAACTGACTCAGAATTGCTGGGCTTTTATATTTTATATAAAGTATGAAAGAATCAGAATTATAGAAATATATGCTTTCAGTTAGAATAAATATATCATCAGCTCATATTCCTTATCTAAAGAGTAGAAGAAAGAAATGAATATAAACAAATATTTCAGGACCACAATCTACAAAGAGCTAAGATAAAGATGTCTATCACATGAGTCCTGCTCTTGACACTCTTACATTTTTGGACTATGAAAAAAGCATATATTTAAAATATGCTTTTAAATATATTTAAATATGCTTTTAAATATATTAAAATATGCTTTTTAAATATATTTAAAAATAATGCTTAAACATTTGGTTTGAGAACCTCTAACATAGAGAATGAGTTGCTTAAATGAATTAGTCATTTAGATTTAGCAAAAAAAATAGTTTGTAAAAAATTCATAGCTTCAGGGCCTTGGTTCAAAGGCTCAATTAATACCAGAAGGGTGTGAATAGTTTTATTTCAGGCTTTTTATGGTGGCCTCTGGCATCTTCAGGCTCCTGACAGCATAACACCAAATTGAATTTAGTCCCAATCCCAGGTTTAGGGGATTCTGGGTACTGACTGGAAACCTTGGGTTCCAGACCAGCTCCTGCCTGTCTACCCCACAGACCTGTGTTAACATCGAGTCCTGTAGGCAACTGCAGGGTTGCCATCGGAAAAGGTGAAGGGGTGGGTTTTTAAAGCCCTGGCTGAGGCCCCAGGTGATTGTAAACATCCTTTAACCTATTGCTTTTTCTGTTTGGCAATATGGCACGTGAACCTCTATTTGCATTCTTACTCCCAGCCCTTCACTGTTAGTGGCAGGTCTGGATTAGGCAACTTTAAGAATGTTATTCTTTAACCTGAGAGCAGGAAGAAGTCATTTGGAGCTTAACAGGAGAACAAGATAACATTTAGATATTTAAAAATACTTTTACTATAGCATCATTCATATAAATTTGTTGCACATAGTTATGTGCACTCCTGATAAGTTTTGACACACCAATGAAACCATCATCAGAATTGACAAAATGAAAAGAAGATTTTTTTTCTTTGAAGAACATATATTCGACAAGTGACTTTTATCTAAAATATACCAAGGACGTAAAATTCAGTAAGGAGACAAACAACCCAATTGAAAATGAACAAAATATCGGAACACTCACTTCATCAGAAAGCATACACAAACATCAGAGAACCGCATGAAAATGTGCTCAACACCTTCTGTCACCAGGGAAATGCCAATTCGTATTTTATAAGGTTCCTTAGGCTTCAGTGCAGTGAAGAGACTGGGGAGCAGGAGCAGCTGCAGAAAGAATAGTTATAAGACTATTGCCATAGATCTAGTAAAAGAAAGTGGTTCCTTGAATTAAGATAGTGATTGTGGGGACAAGGGCAGAATGACAAAATAGGGAAATATTCAGGAAGTGAAATAGATAGTTCTTGACACTGACTTTGATTTCAGAGGGTCAAGAGTTAGAAATGATTTCAGGTTTTCTGGTTTATGCAGCTGATGGGCAATAGTGCCATTCACAAACTTAGGGAAGCCAGGATGAAGAGCAGGTGTGGGGGAAGATTGAGTTTATGTTGAATGAGCTCCTTGCGATACTTTTGCAGCCCCAAAGTAGAATCACGGAGCTGGCAGTCGGGGTAAGATGCATTCTGAGCCATCATCTCTCATACTTGGTGTGGACAGAAGTTGAAAGGCAGAGTGGACTGAAGTTTAAATAGGAGGAAAAAGAAGAGCAGGGCTTGCCAAATCTGATTTTCCCATTCTGAAAAGCAAGAAGGGAACCTGCTTTTTATCCACGGTCAACACTAGTAAAGCAGGAAGGAACGCTGGATGAAGCCGAGGTCCTGAGAGCTCCTTTAAATGCTCTACTTGAAACCCTCGCGGCATTTTGCCAATCTTGGGGTGCCCTGAGCTAGGACAAAGTGAAGCCAAACTCTTCCGAGTCTCACTGCTCCTCCACTTCCTAACCTCTCCCATTGCTAATTCCCAGTTTATATATAGATTACATTTATGTAATTATGGCCTCAAAATTAAAAAAAAAAAGTGTTATACTGCCGATTATTTAAAATCTTAGTAAATGATCTGTCCAGTTTCCCCACATAAATTATACATATAACTTGCTGAAGGAGGATAAAAACATTCTTTTCTTTATTTTTATACTTCATTAGTGAACCCTAACCATATTCTTCCTTAGGCTCCCTTTTCATCTTAGTCTGGTTCTCACATTCTCAGAAGGCACAATGGGATCTTTAAATTCACTCGATTTGTTTTGGGAAGAGGCCAAAATGAGTTCGTGTCCCCCTGCTACTCAGTCAGAACAGCCTTCTAGCTATTCAATCTAAGGAAGGCGTTTACAACTTTCCCTGCTTCTTTTCCTAGTTTGGCATGCTCTAGCTCGTATTTTGCTCTTTCTGTAAATATGAGAGGAAATAAAAGACACTATTCAGCCTCCTTTGTCTGAAAAGCCTGGCATTTCAGTGGTTTTCTTTAAGGGGTGTCCTCATTTGTGGAACTAGCTTTGCCATTAACGGAAATCAATCTGAATGTCCTATTGTGCATCTTTTTTCTTTCCTCACAGTCTGAAATAGCCTTTGCCAAGTTTTCAAGCTGAACCTGAAAGACCCTCTCTTATTTTCTCGTTCCCTGCCTCCAGCCCTATTGAATCCTCCCAGAGCTTTCTCAGGCAGAAAGGCTGCAGTGTGAGGACTGGGAGGAACTTGACCTACTCCGCTAACCCAGTGGCCTGAGCCAATCACAAAGAGAATTGGAACCTCATTTGAGCCTCCCCTCCCACCCTCTCCCTGCAACAGCCTCCTGGAAAGGACACTGGAGGGGTGTGTTTGTGATTTAAGTCCTTGGCTTTCTGCCCACCTCTTTCCAAATAAGAAGGTAGGAGCCGCTATGAAGTGCAAAGGAGTCTTCTGAATTGCAAGCATTCAAAAGCCCTCCCTCCTGTCTCTTGTTACCTGTTTTCAAAGCTAACGGGAAAAGGGCAAGGATGGTGGAGGCTTTCTGTGCTACCTGGAAGCTGACTGACAGTCAGAACTTCGATGAGTACATGAAGGCTCTAGGTAGGTTAAAAAAAAAAAGTTCTCTTTTTAATCTACAGCTTCAGATACTTGTAGGTTTCTTCTTCACCTGTTAGATTGGCAAGTGACAAAGACTGATAGATCACACTGTTAAAATTAGATGCTAGGCAGTGCGTTTTGCAGGGAATAGATTTTAAACGTGGCAGTTGCTTGCTTTCTTGCCCAGGGCCAAATAATGGTACATTTGATAGTCTGTAGTGGATGTGAAGCTTCTGTGCCTTTGTTGTCTTCCCTTCGGCATCCACTTATTTGTGCATCTATGTATTATTATAGCTCAGTAGTTGTAGTGCGTGATTAATGAGCTAAACATGCTCTAACGAAACTTATACTTTAAGACCTGAATTCCAAAGAAAGAAAGCAGTTCCCAGTTTTGTGAGGTGTTTTGGAATACACAGTCGCTGCCGTCTGTATTGCTTCCCTTTGCTATTTCAGGTGTGGGCTTTGCCACTAGGCAGGTGGGCAACGTGACTAAGCCAACAGTGATCATCAGTCAGGAGGGGGACAAAGTGGTGATCAGGACTCAAAGCACATTCAAGAACACAGAGATTAGTTTCCATTTGGGAGAAGAGTTTGATGAAACCACTGCAGATGACAGGAATTGTAAGGTAAAAAGTTACTTCTCCAGGGTGAGGGTGGCATGAGGGGATTAAAAGGAGGGATTCAGGTGGAGAATGTTCTCAGTTTTTCAATTCATAGAGAAGGACATAGAGTTAGTTGTACATTCTAGCAGGTGTAGGTTATGTTTTGATCAATGGATACTTGCTCTAGCTCAAAACTTGAATCTATTTTTTACTATGTGATTTTGCCTTATATATCAAACCTGTCTTTCAAAAAGTATTTAATAGCGTATGTTTGAAAGAATGGTTGCATTTTATTTAATCTCTCTGACTACCTCAGAATGACTAAATAGCTTATCTCTTTCTAAGGCTTTGCTTAAAGGAGACGGGTGATTAGTCTGAAAGCGCTTGTTCAGAATTTTTATTTCTAATATATGAAGTTTTTGCATCAAGATGTAACATTTCAATTAAATTATAAATTATTACAGTTTACATAGTAATGACTCTAGAAGCAACAGAGGATATAGTACTAATATAAAAATGAGTTGATCATAACTTATTCAATTATACAAATCTTTCAAAATTTACTTCATTTGACTTTTACATCAGAAATTGGATCTGTAACTATTGCTGTGTTCTGCATTTTGTTGTTCTCAGTCTGTTGTTAGCCTGGATGGAGACAAACTTGTTCATGTACAGAAATGGGACGGCAAAGAAACAAATTTTGTAAGAGAAATTAAGGATGGCAAAATGGTTATGGTAAGTAGTGGCAATTCTCCCCTCCTTCTTTCTTCTTTTCCCTCTCCCCCTTTTTTCACCTCCCTTTCTATCCCTTCTTCCCCAATGCCTTCATCCCCTTTAATCTCTCCACCCTTCTCTCCTCCCTCCCTCCCTTCTCCTCTCTTTAATAACATTAAGTCATTAGCAAGGTTCTTTAACCATGTGTAAAGGAGAAGAAGTAAACAGATCCTAGCTAATTCTTTCCTCAGCTCTGATTCTTTAATTATAGTAAAATAGGACAAAATGTTTATTGTAGTTTCAAAATGTTGCTACTAATTTAGTTAAAACTGTGTGTCAATTTTGTAGGATTACTATGAATGCCTAACCCTCAAATGAAATCTAAATATAAAACCAACAATCATGAAAATATCTAAAGATGATTGATATTCCTCTAAGAATATCAAAATTACTAGATCTCAGAAAAATTACTTTATAACTTCTATAATAAATAAGAGATCTTCAAATATTTTATATTTTAGTTTACAGAGGTTATATAAGCTCACTGCAGATAATTTAAAATATAACACAATATAAAAATATGAAAATTCTCTCTAATTTCTCCTCAGAAAGAACTATTTTGATGTTACAGTCTTTTTTTTATTTATTTACTATATAAGTTACATTTATACATACCTATTCAAAATTGGCAGTCATGTAAAAATTATAAAATAGGAAATAATTAAAAATTTCTTGAATGACATGTAACACCATAAACTGGGAAAAATGTTATGCTTTAATCTAGCATCCCAGTCACTGTGTGTATGTGTGTGTGCGTGTGTGTGCACGCGCGCGCACGCGCGTGCATACACACGCGCTCATGTGAACTGAGTAATGGTATTTTGACCACATTGGAATTGTCAATGTATCATTTTGCTTTTTTAGAGAATTACTTTACGTATTACTTTAAAGATAAAAACAGAAAGGTTTTTAGTTTTGTTTTTGTTATTTAAAAAAATTGACTTGTTGGCCCTGGCCGGTTGGCTCAGTGGTAGAGCGTCGGCCTGGCGTGCAGAAGTCCCGGGTTCGATTCCCGGCCAGGGCACACAGGAGAAGCGCCCATCTGCTTCTCCACCCCTCCCCCTCTCCTTCCTCTCTGTCTCTCTCTTCCCCTCCTGCAGCGGAGGCTCCATTGGAGCCAAGATGGCCCGGGCGCTGGGGATGGCTCCTTGGCCTCTGCCCCAGGCGCTAGAGTGGCTCTGGTCGCCACAGAGCGACGCCCCGGAGGGGCAGAGCATCGCCGCCTGGTGGGCAGAGCGTCGCCCCCTGGTGGGCGTGCCGGGTGGATCCCGGTCGGGCGCATGTGGGAGTCTGTCTCTCCCCGTTTCCAGCTTCAGAAAAAAAAAAGAAAAAAAAAAAGAAAAAAGGAAAAAAAATTGACTTGTTTATTCTCCTCCCCTACACTACAATCAGAGCTGTTGTAGGTTGAGATGTAAGATTTACAGATTTACACGTCTTTTAATGGGGAAGTGGGGAGCAGAGGGACTGTTTTTCTTTCATATTCACAGATATTTGCCCACATTGTTCTGCAATGATCACCAAAAGAAAGGATTCTGTTCTGAAAAATTCAATCTAAATTTTCCTTTGTGCTTTTATCTCCATTTCCCCCCATTTAATCTAAAACAGAGGGTAGCTCAGCTTTGGATGTGTGATGGGGCTCAGGCAAGATTGAGTTCAAAAAAGGAGATTAAGACAATGGATGATAAAGAGGAGCACACTATACCATTGAAAATCACATCAATATGTGTAAAATTAAAAAGCCCTTAAATTTTGTCAAGAGATTTTATAGCAATTGCTCAAGTTGGGTTTGACATTGAACCCACGTTCCATGGACCCACCTAATCACCAAGGTTCACACAGAATAAAGCCTGACAGCCAAAGCAGTAAGAGAAGTTACATGTTTATTCTTGCCTGCTGGTTTGGGAACAAATACCATTTGCCCAAATGATTTGAATTTCTTAAAAACTCTAAGAAAGTTATCTATGTCGTCAATTGTAAATTGTTTCGAAAGCCTGCCATAAATTTCATTCACTTTCATTGCAGATAGTGAATATGTTCCAATTACGTACTTTGATAATTTAAAGCAAAAAAAAAATTCTTTTGACCTAATTCTAGTTAATCTCAGTTTTTGCTTCATTTTCCTTTTAGAGACATAAACTATATGTACATGTTATTTACTCAATAAATATAAGGGTTTCATTGCATTTTGTCTTAAGAAATGAAAAGCTTATTCAGCATTTAATGTTTGTAAATACTATTGTTCTTTTGCAAAATATTAAAATCATATACACGATAATCTTTAAAAATTTCAACTGCTGATGTTCCCGTCTAAAATGGTTTGGTTATCTTTTGAATCTTTCAGACGCTTACATTCGGTGATGTAGTTTCTGTTCGCCACTATGAGAAGGCATAGTAGGACTCCTGATGTGGGCCTGAGGAAGGTCTGCGATCATTCTGTTACTCAAGTCTCAGCACTAACCTGCTATCACAGCACGCTGACCGCTAATTAGAAGGTTATCCTTGGTGTGGAGGTAGAAAACGGTGGTTTAAAAACTTGTTACTTCGAGCAACTAGCCTAATTTTGATCTGCAAATTTATCATGTTTTATAGTTTGCACTAAGGTTTTAAGCCACAATGTAAGAGTAAAAGAGTGAATACATTTTATAATTCCCATTGGAATGTAAATCAAATTGGAATAAAAATCTAATACCAGTGAGAGATTTTGTTGTTCTTTTTAATATCACTAATCTGTCTGGGAAGAGTATACTAGAATTTTAAATAATATAGTCTTTCTATGGCATAAAGTAAGGCTAGAAAAGTTCACACTTTGTTTAAAATACTAATTAAAAGTAACCTAAGGAAATGTGGCTATACCACAGTTTTAGCTGAGACTTCCACAGAGAATCTGTGATAGTTAAATTCATTTGTCCGGAATGTAAAGAATTATTATGGTGGGTTGGGTTCACAAATGACCTCTTGCTATTACAAACAGAAGCAAAATGATATACATGAAAATGTCATATTTAAAGATAAATGTAATCAAAATATATAATCAAAATGCCATATAATTCAAATTCCTTATTGAAAAGCAAATAAAGCAGTGCATTTTATCATGGATTATGACAATTTGTCTTCCTACAAGTAGTGTGAGCTGAATGAACTAAGTCAGTACAAATGCTGAAACGGAATGTGCACAGAGGGCATAACAGTGTTCAGTTGCTCTGTGTGGGAGTTGTTGGAGCTGGGCTGACCAAAAGAGAAAAAGTAACTGTAACTGTCAAGAGTTTACATTTGTAAAGTACAAACAAATATTATTTTTTTGTTTCATCATTTACAAAATGCTGTTTATACATTTATCAAACCTACAATGTGAGGTAGTTAAGGTAGGTAGTAATTTTAGTTTGCCAGTGAGGAATTTGAAGATTAGATTTACATGTCCAAGTTTTCATGACTAGTGAATAATACTAAGAACTGGGAACCTTGAAATTTCCCCCTCTACTTCTTTAGAAATTAGTATCTCTGCTAACTTTTTTCCTAAAACAAAAATGCAAGATTTTATATTCTGTGATCACTCCTTAGGAATTTTTTTTCCCCCTCTGTTAGACTCTGGAGGTGGGGGTTGGAGAAAGAGTAAATATTTTTTCAGGACAAATATAAACATGCAATATTAATTTTTAATCAACCCAGTGATTTCAGTAAGTTTCTATATGTTAATTTAAGGTCCAATTAACTTACAGATATAAGTATGAGAAAACTTCTTTTAACTTATACAATTTATCACAACGATATTATTACCGGACTATTGTATTACTTGAATTACCATAATGAAGGGTAGAAAAATCTCAAATGCAGCTAAAGGGTTTGACATTTGAATGTACAATTTATAACTGAATGTCAAGATTGTCTGGCTAAGGTTATCGTTCCTAAAACTACAGTCTACTTTTGTCCTTTTTTTTTTTTCTTTTTCTTTTTCAACACAAGACTTTATTGGTAGTAATTTGCAATACAGGTTTGAAGAGCAAAGGTGGCTTGCTTATGGTGGTGAGGATAATGAACCCCAGCCTGCCCCCTTGTGTTTGTCTTTAAAAGCGTGAACCAGAGTATTGAGAGGGCGGAGGCTCCAGGGCCTCTGAAGCCTGCACAGTGGCTTCTCTGGAAGGACTAGTTACTCTTGGTGATTTCAGCCTGTGCTCTGGTGGAAACATGGATTCTGGCATGTCTATTCTTAAAGATACAAGGACAAGGAGAGAGATTCAGTTTCAGGTTGTTATAATGAGGCCAAATAACATCCTTCTGGGATTTATTTCCATAACAACTGTCTCACAGAGTAAAGAATGGAAAGGTTTCTGGGTGGCCTAAATAGGGAAAAAGATACCCGGGACTAAGAGATCAAGAGTTGCAATGATGAACCAAATACATTTTTCTGGGAAGATAATTAACGGATATTTTTGAGCTTACAGATAGTTTTTCTTCAAGCCATATTTTATGTCAATATACTAGTGTTTCTGGTTTGCCCTTAAAATATATTGAACAGACAAGGAAAAATTAGCAAGCTGTAAAGCCAGAAAGCAATCAGTACCATGCAGGTTCGCATTGGATTCGGACAGTCGGTAAAGAAACAATGGAGCCAAAAACTGATGGGCCATCATCTTTAATTCCAGCTTGCACCCAGCGGGCAAGTAAAAACACACACTGGGCTCCAAAACCCACTCACATTCAGTGCTCACAAAGCTACTGACTTATCCGAGTTTCCTAGAATCAAAGGTTTCTAGCTCACCAGACTTATTCACCTATGTTCCCCATCTCCTTCCTTCTCCCTGCACAAACTCTATCTACACTAACTGGCTTCTCACTCAACACTCTGCCATCATGGCTGCTTCTCCTCCACGTGGCCTCTTTCTGCTCTCTGCTCTGCTCTCTCTGCTCTCTAATGCTAATCTCAGGAACCACGAGAGCAAGCTCTCGTTCTGCCCCCATTTTATAGTGTAGATTCAAAACCTTTAATCCAATATACAAAATAGGGAAGTCTCTAATACAGTCACTTCTTTGAGGCATGATGGGATTGTACCACCCCACATCAAAAAGGATAGGAAAGGCTTAATCCCAAAACCAAGCCCCAGGCTACAACGATCCTGCCTGCCCACAGCCCACAGAGACACACATTAATATCACCTGGGCAACGGCCTCCATGTGAGCAGCACCATCTTTAACAAAGTGAGCATAATATATTTTATCTGCCCAACACAAGCCTAAAGACAATTTGGCCAAGAGGCCCTGGAAAAAATTTTCTGAAGCCAAGATCCCAAATACAGAAACTGTGCTAAAAGCTATCTTGTGAAGTTCAATCATGGAACCTTGACAGTGAGTAAGCAGCAGGTTCCTCCTCTTACATTTCTCTCTCACAGAGATACATACCCTCTGTAAGGCCAGTAGCCGTCATCGTGACCATTCACATGCAGGTTCCCATTGGATTCGGGCAGGCGATAAAGAAATGGCGGAGTCAGAGGATGGGGGGCCATCCTATTTATTGGTGTCTCACCAAGACAGGCAAACCACAAAAGAAGACAAGGGAAAAGCAGAAAACCAGCTCTTCCCATGAAGGGCAAGGGATCTGGGGAGCCCCTGCAATTGTGATAGCAGGAACTGTGTGTCTGAGCTCCTGGTCTGTCCCACTTTATAGTGTAGAAAACCAAAATCCCTTAATCCAATATACAAACAAGGAAGTCTCTGATACAAAGTCACTTATCCAAGGCATAATTGGATTTCTCATGAGAGTGCACCACCCAGATCATACAATCAGTCAAGGGTGTGGGGAAAAGCTTAGTCCCAAAACCAAACCTCAGGCTACAACAACCTGGCCTGCTTATAGCCTGTCCCCCACACCCATTATAAGTCACAAGCGAGCAAACATATATATCATGTTTACAAACTTATTTGACCAACACCCTCATAACGAAATATGCCTACATCCAAACTTAAGAACATACAAATACCCAGGGTTGAGATATATACCCAGAGATGTTGAAGTATATACCTGTTCTTAGGAGGTGGGTATAAAGGAAAACAAAAGGGTATAAAAGAAAGTAGAGGGAGTGAAGGGAGAATGGTGTTTCTGTCACCAGAGAAGACCTGACTCATAGGGGCTTCTCCTTTCCTCTGTTCTTGTTACACTTTCAGGAAGATTCAGGCAAGAGACAGGGTTCAGCGTTCAAGCAAAATAGGAACAAGAGGACAAACTCAACTAGTCTCAGCACCCTGCCTGCGGGGGTCTTAGGAGTTATACATGCTTAGATGCAAGGTATTGTTTTTCTGTTATCAGGGCTAATAGACAGGGTTTCAAGGTTCCTTTTCTGTAGCTTTTCTTGTAACTGTTGGGACACCTGGTTATCTTCTTTCGTCCATTTCAAGACTGCTGACTCACCTCATTTAATGGGTGAGATAAACCCTCCTTGCTCCCCTTCTCCTTCTTCTATCCTGGTAACTGTCCATCCTGCCTAACATTTCTACACATTCTTTTCAATATATTGTCCTTTTTCTTAGGTTTTCAAAATGTGTAAACCATACTTTATGATTACTTAAAATACAAAATGATTTCACAACCAACTTACTTCCTGGCTTAAACAAAAAAATAAAAATTGCTATTTTTACATTTTAAAAAATCCTTTTCCTGTCTTTCAAAACTTTAGATTGAAACCGCTAATTTGTTTTGCTGTCCTTTAAATTGTTTTCTTTCCTCCATTTCCCTTATTTTTCTGCTCCATTTTCTTCCACGGTGTTATGGTTGTGAATTGAGAAACTCCCCGTATTTCTCAATTAGAGAAAAAAGAAACAGATTCTGTGATAAGGTGCCAAGGAACTGTAAAACTTAGTATTGGCAACGCCATTTTAAAGAGGAACAGTCAGGCCTCTTACCCCCTCCTTTCTGTGGAGAAAAGATAGAGAAGAATGCAGGAGCTTCCTGGCTTGCAAGGGCAACTGGGTCAGATAAGTCATAATTTAACTATAAAGCAAGGAAGGTAGAAGTTACCTGAGAATCCCTTCACTTCTCTTTTCTTAAAAGCCTTTAGAAAAGAAAGTTTATGTATCTTAATTAAGAATTCCTACACACTGACTCACCCTAAAGTCATGAGAGTAACTATACCTCTAGACAAAGGGATCACGAGCCCCTCCTTACCCACTCCAACCTGTATGTGATTTGGTCTATAAAATCAGCCACAGAATTGTAGGGACTTTCTACATGATTTGGGATTGTGCCCCATGTAGCTAGCCAGCTAATTAATAAACTCCTTGAAAATTCATTTGGACTGGTGTCTCTGTGTAACTTGCAGATTAAAGTACAGTGGTACCTTGAGATACGAGCCGACCAGCATACAAAATTTTTTTTTTTTTTAAGATACGAGTTACGACTCGGTCTGTATTTTTGTTTGAGATTGGAGTGAAATTTCGAGATGTGAGTCGTGATTCAAGAAGCTGCCACTAGTTGGCGCATTCGTGCACAGGTCCAGTATCAGCATTACAACTCCAGCATCTTGTTCTTTCTCACGTGTTACCCACAGAATCAAGTCGAATCTTGTGCCCTGTACTCGTTCTTGCATCATTTTTGCATTTTTTACTAACTTTTTTTGTGTGCTATCATGGGGCCAAAGAAAGTGAGTGTAAAGAACAGTGGTGAGAAGAAGAAGAGAATGATGTCGATAGAAGTAAAGCAAAAAATAATAGAAAAATATGAGCATGGTGTATGAGTCATTGAACTGGCAAGGCTGTACAACCACAATACATCTACAATTTGTACCATCCTTAAACAAAAGGATGCCATCAAAAGCACAAATCCAGCGAAAGAAACTACAATTCTGTCCCAATTAAGGACAAACATCCATGAAGAAATGGAGAAGCTTCTGCTGGTGTGGGTGAAAGAGAAAGAGCTGGCAGGAGATACAGTGACGGAGACTGTGATATGTGAAAAGGCACGTATTATTTACAGCGACTTGAAGAAGAAAGAACCATTAGCCTCAAAAGAGGCAGCAGAAGATATGTTTAAGGCAAGTCATGGCTGGTTTGAAAATTTCAAGAGAGATCTGGCATCCACTCGGTGGTGAGGCATGGTGAAGCTGCGAGTGCTGACGTTAAGGCAGCTGAGGAATACATCACACGTTTTGCTGCACTTATCACAAAGGAAGGCTACATCCCCCAAAAAGTATTTAACTGCAATGAAACAGGATTGTTTTAGAAAAAAAATGCCCCAGAGGACTTTCATCACTGCAGAGGAGAAGTAGCTGCCAGGCCATAAACCCATGAAAGTCCCTCTGACCCTTGCATTGTATGCAAATGCTAGCAGTGACAGTAAAGTAAAGCCACTGCTTGTGTATCATTCCGAAAATCCCCAAGCCTTTAAGACTCACAAGATTCTTAAAGAAAAACTGCAGGTTATGTGGCGTGCCAATGCTAGGGCATGGGTTATGTGGCAGTTTTTTATTGAATGGGTAAATTTCATCTTTGGTCCTGCAGTGAAGAAATATCTTCAAGAAAATAAACTCCCGATGAAAGCATTACTAATCCTTGAAAATGCTCCAGCCCACCCACCTGGTCTTGAAGATGACATTCTTGATGACTTCAAATTGGGGAAAGTCCTTTACTTTCCACCCAACACGACTTCAATCTTGCAACCTATGGATCAGCAGGTAATTTCCAACTTTAAAAAGCTTTACACAGCCCTCGCCGGTTGGCTCAGCGGTAGAGCGTCGGCCTGGTGTGTGGGGGACCCGGGTTCGATTCCCGGCCAGGGCACACAGGAGAAGCGCCCATTTGCTTCTCCCCCCCCTTCCTCTCTGTCTCTCTCTTCCCCTCCCACAGCCGAGGCTCCATTGGAGCAAAGATGGCCCGGGCGCTTGGGATGGCTCCTTGGCCTCTGTCCCAGGCGCTAGAGTGGCTCTGGTCGCTGCAGAGCGACACCCGGGGGGGGCAGAGCATCGCCCCTGGTGGGCGTGCCGGGTGGTTCCCGGTCGGGCGCATGCGAGAGTCTGTCTGACTGTCTCTCCCCGTTTCCAGCTTCAGAAAAATACAAAAAAAAAAAAAAAAAAAGCTTTACACAAAGCACTTGTTCCGCCACTGCTTTGAGGTGACTGAGAATACAAATCTAACCCTTTGAGAGTTTTGGAAAGATCACTACGACATTGTGATATGTTTACACATTGTTGGCTTGGCATGGCAAGAGGTTACAAGAAGAACCTTGAACTCAACATTGCTTCACTTACAAGTAGCCCGTTTGTTTGGGCCTCAAACAGTCAGGTAATTCTAATATGTAGCCAGGGTTGAGAATCCCTGCGGAAAAAGTTATGGTCTGATGTTGTTACAGACAGGGACTTCAAAGGATTCAGAGACCGAGACTGAGGTAGAAGGTTGGAGGAGATTGTGTCCCTCGGAAAGTTGATGGGTCTGGAGGTAGATGAAGGTGACATAAACAAGCTCGTCAAGGAACATAAGAAGGAATTCTCAACTGAGAAGTTGAAGGAGCTACAGATGATGCAACATAAGGAGCTTCTGCAAGAGATTAGTAGTGAGGAGGAGGTAGAGTCGGAGGAAGTGATTGCTACAAGTGAAATTAAAGACATGCTGGCAATGTGGGAGAAGCTTTCAAGTTTCATTGCAAAGAAACAGCCAGAAAAAGTTTCAACTAGTTGTGCTTCAGCACTTTAATGACACTTGTCACATTTCCATAACATTTTAAAAGGCAGGCAAAAGCAAACCTCTTTGGATAGATTTTTATTCAAAAGTCCTGCAAGTGAAAGTGCTGAAAAAGCAGCCAAAAAGGCAAAAACAGGTGATGATTAAATGAAAAATACGTAATGTTAAGCTTAGGTTAAGTTTAAAGTTAAGAAAGTGTACTTTTTTACAATTAAGTTTTTGTGGTTTTATTTTGAGTAAAGAAAGTGCAGTTTTAGTTTCATTTAAAGTAAAGGAAATGTAGTTTTAGTTTACATTTAGTGTTAAGAAAGTGCAGTTTTAGTTTCTGTGTCTACAGTGCCTGCATCCCTTCCTCCCTCCCTCCTCCTCCGCCATTCACCTCTGTTAGCCACACTCGTCTGTTTCCAAGGTAAGAATACAGTACTAAATAACACTCTTTTCTTTTATTTCATATATTTTGTTATGCAGTGATAAAGTATACATGTGTGTTTCTTAATTAAAACATGTCTTTTTTCATAATTTAGAATGGTTTGGGGATGTTTCACAGGGCTGAAATGGATTAAATCTATTTCAGTTATTTTAAATGGGAGAAATTTATTGAATATACGAGTTGACTGGCTTACAAGCTTGGTTACAGAACAAATTAAACTTGTATCTCAAGGTACCACTGTATAATACTATAAAGCCAGTAGCCACGGCCACCATCACAGCCTCCTGGCCCTTGCAGGTTCAGGTTTGATTCAGCCAGATGGCAATGAAACAATGGAGCCAAGAACTGGTGGGCTATTAGCTTTAATCCTAGCTTGCACCTGATGGACAAGAAATACACGCAGTGGGAAAACACTTCCCTTTCCATTCAGGGCTCCCAAAGCCACTGACTCATCCAAGTTTCCTAGAATCAAAGGTTTCTAGCTCACCAGCCTTAGTTCCCCATCCCCTCCTCTCTGCACAAACTCTGCGCAAACTGACTTCTCCTTTAGCACTCCACCATCTTAGCTGTTTCTCCTTTCCTCCACGTGGCCTTTCTCTGCTCTCCTCCAGCATGGGCTCCTTTGCCCCATTTTATAGTGTAAAAATAAAAACCTTTAATCCAATATACAAACAAGGAAGTCTCTGATACAAAGTCAGTTATCTGAAGCATAATGGGATTCCTCATGAGAGTGCGCCGTCTCAGATCATGCAACAGTCAAGGGTGTGGGAAGAAGCTTAGTTTTGAAAAGATCTTAGTATTAAAGGGGCAGGAAAGGCTTAGTCTTAAAACTAAGCCTTATGCTATAATGACCCTGCCTGCTTATAGCCTGTCCCCCACACCCAATGCAAACTGTAAGCAAGCAAACATATATATCCTATTTACACACTTATTTGACCAACAAATACTTTACAACAATTCTATGGCACCAGCTTTTGAGAAAAGAAAAGGTTTTATTGTGAGGTTGATCAGCAAGGAGACAGGAAGCAAGTCTGTCTCCTGGATCCAGGGTTCAGGCAGAGAGTTTTAAGGAGTTAGGGGTAACGGGCTGATATGTGGAAGTATTGGTGGGGCAGGTTTTAATAGGAGGGTTTTGGAACTGGACAATTTATGCTAAGATATGGTAAGGGGCTTCAGCACCAGATCTTTTTGGACAGCAAACCCTTCAGTTCTGAAAGGATTCTGGTGTTTATGTTCTGGTCATGTCCTGGTCCTTTGGTTCCATGGCCAGGTATGTGTAGGTTGAAGTAGTGACTTTGGTTCTGGGTACAACTGGAGGTGAAAATTCTTTCCAATGTTCATGGTTCAGTTTTGGCATGACTTGCAGTTTTGGTCTGCCCTCTGAAAAGCAACTCAGTATCTTGTTAGAAACATGATAGGACCAGTTTGAAATAGTTCTGTGGTTATACAAAACCACTTTGTCTCCCATCAGAAAGCACCCTTTCTCTAAAGCTTTTAAATCATCCTAAAGCTCAAGCAGGACTTCCACTGAGCTGGCAGGACATGAAACAGAAAATGTAGGTGCCTAGATTCCCATTTCAAAGCCCCTTTCATGAGACACATTTCTATTTTATTGCAAAGGATAGAAAATAAGGGAATACAAACTGGGAAAACAAGGACCTATCCCCAGGGTAACCTTTCCTCCCCTTGCATGTCACCATGCGGTTTAGACCCCCTGATGTTTCATATTGCTGGTCATGCGGTTTGGACCCCCAGACTTATCACATCTATGGCTGGTCGTGCCACTTGGACCCTGCCCTGGTTTTTACCCCCCCTGGCATGTTGCTAGTCATGTGGTAGATCCCCTTGGAAGAAGAACAAGGGGCTGAAGAGTGGCCTCATGTGATCCCCATGTGGAGTGAGCTTTTGCAATGCTTCTTTAAGCATTAATCCTTAGGAATAAATGCTAGATTTCAATTATGTTTCAGCTCCAGGCCCAGAAATTCATCAAAGTCAGACAAGTGATGTTTTGGCTGACATCAGAACCAGCCTCACTGACTAATGAGCTACCCTGGGGCCACCAATTGGTGGAGACCAGGACTCTGAAAGGATATACCTGGAAAGCTGATGTATATACTACTGAGATTCTCCCTTGGGACCTCCCTTAAAATTCCCACCCTAAAAGTACTTAGAATGGAGGACCCAGGGGACCTCTCCATCTTGGGAGTATACCTGCCTCTTTCCTTAGTAATACTTTTACCATTATCTCTCCTAAGCTCCTAGGGCCCTTCTTTTGCTTTTGTAATTTGTTTCCTGAGCCCATTTCTTCTACTGCTCACTTCTACCTCTCTGACTTTTTAAATAAACTTTTCTTTTTCCTAAGGTGAGAAGAGGGGAGATCACTAGTGAGGCATATTCCCCACCGGGATCCACCTGGCAACCCCATCTGGGGCCCAGTACAGAGTTACTTTTAGCACCTGAGGTATCCTCCCACTAGAGCTATCCTCAGCATCAGGGGGTCATGTTGGCACCAATGGAGCCACTGGCTAATGGGAGTGGATGAGGAGGGGGAGTGAGAAGGGAAGAAAGAGATGTTTGCTTTGCCTATGTGCACTGACTGGGAATCAAACCCAGAAGGTCCATACGCCCAGCCTATGCTGTATTCATGAGCCACTGGCCAACGCCTAAACTTTCTTTTATAAAAAGTTTGAGTCTTGCCTCTGATTTTTTTCTTAGCCAGAACTCAAGTACTGAGCTTGCTGAACTCAGGTCTGATCTGACCCTACCAGCCTAAACCTGGTGGCATTTTCCCATGACAAGATATTGAGAAGGGGTTATGTAACATCACCATTACTTCAGCAACAGGCCTGCAAGTTTGATTCAATAATAACACAAGTGACTGGGCTCCAATCAGAGGCGGATTAAGGTAGGTTGACGCCCGGGCACAGAAGAAAACATTGGGCTCCTTTTTAAAAAGAGACAGGGAAAATAAAAATATGTTAATCATATTTTTAAATAAATAAAAAATATTATGTACTATTAATGTTAAAATTGCACATACGAAACCAAACTTGGTGTCCTTAGAAAAAAGTGTCAAGTTGGGGTTTGCTGGGGCCTTCAGAAGTCCAGGCTGGGTGCGCCCCTGCGCAGGCCTTTAAATCATCTGCTGGATCCAACCCTAGTTTCTGATTCAATTGGTCTGGCCTGGAGCCTGGGAATTTTCATTCCTAACTAGAATTCCCAGGTAGTGCTGATGCTGCTAGTTCAGGGACCACACTTTGAGATTCACGGTGCTGACCTCCTCCAAATCGGAATACTTCTAGGTTCTCTGTGTCACTTCTGTGGAGAAGGCCCTCAGGTTTGGGGCCAAGTGGCATTTAGCAAAGATGGTTTGCGTGGGGCTGGCCCAAACACATTTTTTCCCAGGCTAGTCACTGACGCCTAGAAGCTAAAAGGCAAGTAATCATTAGACAGCTACTGAAGGTCAGGCTAACGGAGTTGCACACTCGCCCTCGCACGTGACCGCTGGGCGTTTACACTCTCCTGTCTTCTGCCTCGTCCCCACCCCCAGGGCCTGACGATCCGCGTGGCGCCGCAGGACAGCTCCAGTCTTCCAGGACTGTGGTCGTGGCCCCCGATGGCGCTGCTGGACGCGCTCCTCTGGTGCCTATTGGTGGTCTGGCACGGCCAACTTGGCCTGGGACTGCCCCTGGCGCCCGCCGGCGGCCCGAGTCCCGCTCCCGCGCTGGGTGAGTCGCCCGTGGCCCTTTGTGTCCCGCGAGCTGCCCGGGAGCGCTGGGGCGGAATTAGCCGCTCAAAGTCGGGAGGAGTGCTCGCCTCAGGTGGAGCGCCGGGTCGGGACAACGCCGGGCCTTGGGCGCGCTGAGCGCGGGGAGGGCGAGGGCGACGGCGGGACCGGAACGCCGAGCGCACCGCCCCGAGGTCGGTGTTTGACTCAGAGTAGAGCTCATGCCAGAGGGGGCGTTCCAAGCGCGCGCGCAGCTGGAGCCACTCCCGTGCAGTGCTTTAGACTCGGTGTCTCCGGGTCTTTTGCTCCCGCTGGAAGGGAGGAAACACTACGTGCCGCCAAGAAAAAAACTGGGAGTTGGATGTCTTGCACTTCCAGCCGCCCTGAACCAGCTCAGAGCGGAGGGGAAGCTCTGCGCTTTCCGTCACAGTGCAAGGGTGTAAATTTCAGTGGGGCTCAAGAGTATCTTCTGTCCTGCTCGTCGAGTTTGGTGGCCTTTTCTTTCCACTCCTCTGGCCGACTGTGATCACAGTCGCGGTAATACCCAGCCCGAGTCTGCATTAGAACTCGTGGGGACCTTTTTTTCACTTTACCTGGACGTTAGGCTCCCGGCAGACGGGACAGTGTCTCTCATACTCAACACAACACAGCGTCTTTTCCAATGGTGGTTCTCAAGGGGTGATCTGGGGCCAGCAGCATCAGCATCACCTAAACTTGTTTGAAATGCCAAATTTTGAACCCCACCCCTGGCTAATGAATACGAAACTCTGAAAATTAGGGCCTAACAATCTGTTTAACAACCTCTCCAGGTGATTCTGATAGATGCTAGAGTCTGAGAACTACTGGTCCAGAATTAATAAATGTTGGACAAGAGATTTTGCAATGCCACCTGAACCTTCAGTTTCAAAGGTCGAGGCACCCACATGTTGCAGATTCCCTTTAAAAATAGTTGGTCTGTTATTGGGGTTGGGGTTAGATAGGTGGAGTTCTGTCCTGTGTTTCTGGCAGAGCTGTCTCTAAAACAGCACAGTGCCAAGTCCTGAAACCTCTTTAACCTATGACTGGCTCTCTTCTCTCGTCTCTTTCTCTCTCCTATGTCCTCGGAATTGCTCTGCAAAAAATACCTCCTGTTTGACAGCCAAGTCCCCATGACTCAGCTCTCAGGCAGTTGGAAGCAAGAACTATAAACCTGGTTTCCCAACTGTCAGTCATAACAAGAACTTGTTCTAAAACATTTATGTATGCTGGTTCCTGCTTTTATTAAAGCTGGAGCTATGCTTAATTAGATGGCTGTTGGGGATTTGGAGATGAAGTGTCCCAGGTTGCATGAGACCAGCCAATGGCAAGTTCACCTTTGGCTTTTAAGAATCTGATTGCTTCCATGACAATATGCTGAGGTCTAGTGAATCTCCACTCACAACTCCCTCCGTGTTTTGGTAGGAAAACAGCAAGGTCGACTCAAGCTAGGGAAGAAGAAGGGAAAAAGGTCACTTCAAAGTCTTGTTTAAGTGATGACTTGGCAGTTTCACACTGGGTATATTATTTTACTTTTTTATTTGATGTAACCTGTCCCAGGCCCCCAAAACAAAATGCATAGATATCCTTACAATACACACCAAGACTGGTCTTTGCTCACTTTTTCTTTTTCTTTTCTTTTCTTTTCTTTTCTTTTCTTTTCTTTTCTTTTCTTTTCTTTTCTTTTCTTTTCTTTTCTTTTCTTTTCTTTTCTTTTCTTTTCTTTTCTTTTCTTTTCTTTTCTTTTCTTTCTTTCTTTCTTTCTTTCTTTCTTTCTTTTCTTTTCTTTTTTTTTTTTTGTGTGTGCACCTGTGCAAATCTCCAGTCTCAGTTTCCTCTCTTGTCAAGTCCTGGTGGACAGAAGACAAACACCCAGGGAAGCTTCACTGGAATGTGGTTAGCCACAGTTCTTTAGCTTAAGTAGGTCAGGAACTGACATAAACAAATAAACAAAAACACCTATTTTTTGGCCTGACTAGGCGGTGGCGCAGGGGATAGAGCGTTGGACTGGGATGCCGAGGACTCAGGTTCGAGACCCCAAGGTCGCCAGCTTGAGCGCGGGCTCATCTGGTTTGAGCAAAAGCTCACCAGCTTGGACCCAAGGTCGCTGGCTCAAGCAAGGGGACTCGGTCTGCTGAAGGCACATATGAAAAGCAATCAATGAACAACTAAGGTGTCGCAATGCTCAACGAAAAACTGATGATGGGTGCTTCTCATCTCTCCGTTCCTGTCTGTCTGTCCCTATCTATCCCTCTCTCTGACTCTCTCTCTGTCTCTGTAAAAAACAAAAACAAAAAAACCACCTATTTTAAATAGCCATATTTCCAAACATATGAATTATAGTTTACTAGGTTTTTCAGGATAAATTAAAACATTTTAAGATAAATAAGTGTGGGGTTTTTTTGGTATCATTTTGAGCATTTACCTAGCTACATTGACAACATACCTACACACATATATTTATAGAAATCCTTTTCAAGATTCCCTGCGCAACAAGAAAGTAACAGTGGTATAGTGAAAAGAACTTTAGATTTGAGTGTGGGCTCTGCCACAGGCCAGACATACACACACACAAACACATACACAAACATACACACAAACACACAGACAACATTGTATGCAATTTTATTAGAGGTGGGAGGATAGGTGTCCTGAGGTTCATTATTCATAAATGCCATGTTAAGAGCCCATCAGAGCTCCATTCTTGGCTACTATTTAAAGACATCCTTCAGCGCATCTAAGTAATTGCCTCTTGCATATCTGTCTGGCAATGCAAAGTAGGGGAAAGATCACTGAACTGCAAGTCTGGAGAGACTGGTTCCAGTTTAGCTTTCATTGCTGAGTCACCACGTGATCTTGAGGAAGTCCTGAAATCTGCCTATGCCTAACTGAAGAATGTTGAGGGCCTGCTATAGGTCAGAAATTTTCTAGATGCTGGAGATTTATAAATCTAGTTACAAAATTATATCAGAGGATGTGTCCGTAATGTGTTTCCAGTGTTGGTTTACAAAATTTGATATCTTTTTACTCTCGTGACATTTAATCATCACAGTATCTCAGATAGGTGTTGTCAGTATGTATTTTACATGAGGTGAGTGAAACAGAAGGGTATTTGAGCGCAAGCACACATAGAGAGGCAGCGTGTGCAGTGGTTAAGAGCAACATGGCCTCTGGAGTCAGCTAACCTGAATCACTATCTTGGGTCTTGTGTAAGATGTGCCTGGGACTTAATCTCTGTGTGCTGCAGTTCCTTGTCTGTAAAATAGAAAGAATGATAAGTAAGAAAACACTACAAAAATTACTAAACTTATAGTAAGTACTCGATAAAATTTGAATTATTCCTTGGAAATTAGAAAGTTTAGTCTCAAATTAAGCTTGGCGTTAACTAAATAACAGAAGTACAGTTAACATTGAGCTTCCTAGATACCAGGTACCTTCTAAGAGCTTTACTTTTACTAAGTCACTTAACCGTCATCTAGTGCGCAGTAATAGCACTCCCAGTTTACAGATGAAACAAGCCAAGATTCACAGCTAGATTAGTAAATCGAGCTCGGGTTCAAAGTCAGGCACTCTGACTCTGGAGTCTCCACTCTTAGCCATAATACTATGCTGTTCTGTGTGCAGTCTGCTAGACCTTAACCTCTTACAAATAATAAAATACATGTTTACATAAAAATGAGATGCGCCATATATTTATACCTCAAGGAGGGACAGCCTCCAGGATGATTCTGAATTTATGCCAACTCTGCTTTGTGTGTTGGATAAAGTACGTCTAAGCTGGAAATAAAAGTTGGGAGTATTTTTTGCATTAGAGAATAAAATCAATCACTCTTGGAAAATGTTCTCAAATCAGAACTGAATACCAAGTAATTGGCCATAAAGGCTATTTTATGTCTAGTCCTGGATCTTTTGTTTATGATATCTTAGCTGTGAATTTAAATAAGCTATAAAATGATAACAATGCTGTGAAGAAACAATGACCCAAATATAACCCACCTTTTCTATCTTAACAAATGAACAGTTTCACTATTTTACTTTATTATTCCAGCTTTTTTTTTTTATTCTAGTGTTTACTTACACACATAGTTGGCATTTTTTATCTTTGTATAGATAAGTTTGCTTTCTACTTGTTTGCCCCATGATTCTGGTGTACAAGTACATGACAGATATTCCTTTACTAAAAAGCTTTTAAGAACTTCAGGCAAAAAACAAACAAACTAAACTTCTGGCATTTACAATTTTTGGCTTAAAACTAGTATTAAAGATTTTTTTCCCCGTTAATGTTGAGAAGCAAGGTTTTAAAGAATATAGCAGATTTAGTATCTGGTTCTGCAATCTATTAACTGTGTAACCCTCACAAAACACATTATATTTCTATGTTAATTTTTCTATAAGAAACATATACATAAAATAAAACCTTAAACTCAGGAAGAAAGGAGACATGCTATTAAGACATAATATAATGTTATTATGGACCTCCCAGAAGGATGTCTCCATATATTTCATTTTGCAACTTATATTTATTATATAGTCTTGTTAGGTAGTCATGCTGTCACAGAGCTCCTCAGTTCTGATACATTTAAGTAGCAATTCTAGTACTTCCTTGTAATGTCACCTTCTCATAGGGAAGGATTGTATTTAACTTCAGGGCATATCAATATGAATTACTAAGACTTTCCTCTATCACAGAGGAACAACTCTGTCGTCCTACTGTAAATATTTATATGGGAAACTAAAAAAAAAAGAGATTTGACACCATTTTTTTCTAATCAACAGGACAGTTTTGGCACATGACTGACTTACACTTAGACCCTACTTACCACATCACAGATGACCACACAAAAGTGTGTGCTTCGTCCAAGGGCATGAATGCCTCCAATCCTGGCCCTTTTGGAGATGTTATGTGTGACTCTCCATATCAGCTCATCTTGTCAGCGTTCGACTTCATTAAAAATTCAGGACAAGAAGCATCTTTCATGATATGGACAGGGTACGTTGTTATATAAATACCGTGAGTTACTCAATATTTATCTACAGTTCATTAGATAAATTAAGCTTTGTTAGAATGCTGAATTCTGTAAATTAATTATGTTTTCAAAATTATTTGGGTTTAAAAAAATACTAGGTTAAGTTAATCAACATTATTAGAGATAAATTTTATTTTTGAGTTATGGCTTTTTATTTTTAGAATACATGCTCTAGAAATATGTCTATGTTAACCAAGATGTGAATCCAAAATAGCACATTCATATAGGTGACTTGAAGTACTCATTAATGTGATAAAAGTCTTGATTAAATAATGAAAACAAATGGCAACAATGGGACTAAACCTGTGATAACAATTTTGTAAACATCATCTCTGGTGATATAATTAAGTAATTTCATTCATTATGGTACAGTGTAAAGGCCTATATTTCCTGCACCTGAATTAGTGATGATGGCACTATTTTAATTGATTTAAACATTGAAACCCATTTAATCTTTTACAATAAATATTATAATTATCCTCACTTATAAATGAGGAGATGAGGGCACTGAGCATCTATGTAACTTGCCCAAGTGCACATCATTAGTAAGTGGCAAAGCTGGGATTTGAATCCAGATTCTGGAATCTGTGCTAAATATTTACTAAAATATTTTTATGTCTCATAAGTCTACAGTCAGGCAGTAAAATAGGCTGAGATTTCTAATTTACTTTTGTAATTACACAAAATTTTAAAATAAGATCCTTTGTGAGAGAAAGGTAAATGAAGACTAGTTTATCAGCTTTTTAAATTAACACCTGCTGTTTTACGGTGGAGATCTGTAGCGGCAGTACACAGCAAAGCATCACAAATAAGTCTAATGATTTTTTGTAGAAACTGATTTTGTTCTCTGTGATTCTGCCTCATTTTCAGAGATAGCCCACCTCACGTTCCAGTGCATGAACTCTCAACGGACACAGTCATAATGGTGATTGCTAATATGACAACCACTGTCCAGAGTCTTTTTCCGAATCTCCAGGTCTTCCCTGCCCTGGGTAATCACGACTATTGGCCACAGGTGAATTTGACCTTAACTTCCAGAATGCTTAAAGGATTTTCCCCATCAGTAGTATTAAAATTAAGATAGTAATTAGCTGATGGTAAGATGTGGGAGTAGGGCTCATGGAAGCAGAGATTGTTCTAATAATGCTCATCATCCAGGAAGGTAAGATGAGTGTTTTGAGGACTTTAAAGTGACTTTTAATAATTCATAAAATGTTATGTTCATAGTGAGTTTTTGAAATCACATTATCTAGTTTGTGGACTATTCATTTTTGTTTTCCATTATAATATTTCTTAATTTCTTCTTTCTTTTGAGTAATTTTGTCATTTATTGACAGTTCCATGACTAAGTTACTAAGGAAGGTTGATGTTTGCATATTTTACCTTTTTCAGAATTCCAGTTAGGCTACAAAGCTCTTCACAACCTAATCTAAGCTAGATTGTGATTGAAAACTTTACAAACATAACAAGCTATCATATGAACCAAAAAGAGGGGGTTCATGTTCAAGTCCAGTTTACCTAATTAATACATGATTCAAAGCAGAGACTGTATTCAGAATATTTAATTCCTGATATAACCCAAGCTTCAACTTATTAGAGCAGCTATTTGTTAAGAAGATTGTGCATAACAGCTGGATGCCAACCTTGGTTTCAGGGTCTTGTAGTAGTAGTATCCAATCTTGGATTTGTACGAATTCAACAAATCCCAAAGATTATTGCTTATTCTAGAGCCTGGCAAATTATGGCCTGTGGTTCGTAGTGGCCTACCACTTGTTACTACAAATAAAGTTTTACTGAAACACAAGTATGGTAATTCTTTTTGTATTGCCTATGGCTATACCAGTGGCAGCGTAGAATAGTTGTGCCAGAGACTGTATTGCTTATAAGCCTAAACTATTATTTTGCCCTTTGTGGAAGAAGTTTGTGGTCTAGATCTACTCTTCATTTTATAGAGGAGAACACTGAAGCTTCCAAATATTAAGTTGCTTGTTCAAGTGCCCAAGTCACTCAGGGGTGGAGCTCACATCCTGGGTCTTCAGAGTGCAATCAGACCGATATATTTTCACACATTCCTTGCTCTTGACAGACTAACATACTCAGCATCTCCAGAATATGATGTTTACATTCATGCCTCTCTTTGTTCACATTTTTCTTTCTGCTTAGAATAGCTTTTCCATATCCGGTCATAAGGATGCTTTATGAGGGTTTTGATTATATTAGTTAAACTAACCAGAATACAGTGATTTTGAAAAGTTGTATGTTAGGACAAACTTAAATTTCAAGTGACTTCTTGGCACTGATCTTCAGTCTTGAGATGAATAATCTGTGAGTGTTTGTGAGTTGGCCTCTCAACCAGTAGTCAACTTTTGTTACCAGTGAGATGTTAGACTATACCATGCAGAGACCTGGGGTGAACAATCTCCAGGAGCCAGAAGTTACACACTGTTTTTCTATGCTTTAGGTAATAGGAAGACAGATCAGTGGGAAATTGGGGTTTAGAGTCATATTCACTAGAATTTAAATCCTTATTCCATCCTGCTTCTAATAGCTTGACCAATTTGTACAATTCACTTAATGTCCCTGATCTACAGGTCACTAATTTGTAAATAAGAACAATAATACCTTCCTTGCAAAGTGTTTGTGAGAATTAGTGTCACTGTGTGAAAAGGGCATAACTTCCTACCTGGCATGTAATAATCCCTCAGTAAGCGGAGTGGTGGTTATTATAGTATTAAACTGTGACATCTGATACATTTTTGTTAACTCCTTTGAGGATTTTTTTTTTTTTACTTTTATCTCTGTCTTCTTCTCATGAAGCCACATCTTGTAATAATGCAGAGATGTAGGCACTATCCAACTTCTAAACTATAACTTATTATATGTACAGCTAAGGTAAATTGGACTGCCTGCATACTATAAACAGTTAATTTTTTTCCGCTTATAACTTTGTATCTGAAAATCTTTCTATGATTCTGCTCTCATCCTCCCAGCCCACATATTACCTTTCAGGAATGTCAAATGTAACATGAAAACACCACAATAATTTTATTAGAGATTGAGAGTAAATTCTGGTGAACAAATAAAGATAAGTTTTATTTCCATTAAAACCCATAAATGTGTACATAAACATAGCTGCATAAACATGCATATACAGGTGCATGTCCCCACCCATTCCATGAGAAGTTGATATTAGTGTGGGCAGCCCAGGGATTCCTTCCAGTTGCCGCCCAAGAAGGCAGTCTGGGCCAGGGTCCTCATTTACTTCTAAACTGGTAAGGCTGGTGCCACAGAACTTATGGGTGGGTCTCACTGGATTACTTGGCAGTTGTCATGTCATAGCCCAAAGGACTGAGGTGATAGCATGGTGTAACAGGTAATTGGACATAGAGTGATGGTGCAAAGACCTGGGATTTAGAGCCAGCTCTGTGAATGACCAGTTGTCCCTGGATAAATCACCTAACTTCTCTGTTGCTGATATTCCTCATATTTAAAATAGAGAGAAAAACATTATGGTAATTGCCAGCAGAGAGGAGAGGGAGAGGGGAGCAGGGAATAAGGGTGATAAATTGTTATGGATGAAGACTTGACTTGGGGTGGGGGTCAACACACAATATGGAGTACAAAGATGTGTTGTAGAGTTGGGGCATCTGAAAACTATAATTATGTTAACCAGGGTCACCCCCATAAATTCAATTACAAATTAAAAACAGTAAAATAAACTAGAGAGAAAAGTGTAGAGTATTCTTTATATAATTTTAAGGTTCCATGTGACCATATTGGTATCTTGACTTCCTTCTCAAAGTAAGCAAATGGCTAAGACTTTAGATTTTTTGATGATGATAATGATAACCAATTTTTAATGAGAATCTAGATTGGCCTAAGCCATCGTGTAATTTTCAGACAGATGATTGATCTCTGATACAAAGTGGAAATATGCTTTGGATAATTAGTTCCAGTCAAAACAAGTTATTTGTTTATTACATGCTCTGAATATATTTAGACTTTCATCATGTATTAGGCATATGCAATAAGAACTAATGTGATTTGGGTGTCATCTTGAAAAATAAGCATTTAAGTTAATGTTGATAGGAAAACTCCTTTAGGAAATAGGTCTCTGTCACTAATGCACAGAAGGAAATGAGGATAGTGAATAAAATGGCCTCAGTTATTTATTATCATTTTTTAAAAACAAAAAATAAGGATACCCAATTTTACAAATGATTTCTGGATTTTTATTCAGTGTGAACTTTCTTAAAGTTTTGTTTTTTTCTTCCCTATTGCTTATGTCATCATAAAGATACTTTATTGTAGTATAATAAATAGGATGATAAAAGATACTTTATAATAATAAAAATACTGTTTTATACCTCTAGTATACTAGTAAAAATCAAAACATGTTGATAAAATTTAGGCTAACATAAGAGACTTCTTCACATCAAATTTTTGTGGTTATAAATCTTTAAGAAGTAAGAAGCTCTATACTAGTGTTCACATTTCAGAGAACTTGGTCTAATTTACTTCATTCCTTCCACATGCTACACAGGATCTGCATGTTCAGGCCCAAACCTGCCTCTATGTCCCTTTAATGAGCACACTTCCACATCCATTCCACACCTCAGTCATACTAAAATGAGTTCTTTTCTTTGTCCATTGCACTTTGTTTCTGTTGGCTATTGTTTTTGCCTTTTAAAGGAAAGATAGTCAATATACAATATTATATTATTTTCAAGTGTACAGCAGTGACTTGACATTTACATAACTAACAAAGTGGTCACCACGATAGATAAGTAACCATCTGATACTGTATAAGGTTATTATGATATTGACTATGTGCAATATGCTATACGTTACATCCCTGTAACGTAATGATTTTATAACTGAAAATTTGTACCTCTTAAAAGTTTGTTCTTCTCTGTCTGATCCCCTCCCCCCCTTTTTTTTGTCAACTTGATGAATCATTTTTCAAGGCCTGGTTCAAATGCTCTATTCCCTCTCTATGCTGACCCTTTAGACCGGATTTGATTGTTCTTGCTTCTACACTTCCAGAACCTCTGCAGTAATACCTCGTGCATTATCTTATAGGTGATTGATTATATTGTGTTCCTGTCTCCCCAACTAAGTTATAAATTCTTTGAAGATTAAGTCTATCTATAATAGTAATCATCTTTGCATTTTCAGGTGCCTAACATAGTTAGTGAGCATTCAAGCAATATTTAATTAATTGATCCACATATTCTCTAGAGTTTCAATGGTCAGTTTTATTGTTTGTGGCCAGGATCAACTGCCTACATTCACCAGCAAGGTGTACAATGCAGTAGCAAACCTTTGGAAACCCTGGCTAGATGATGAAGCTATTCAGACATTAAGGAAAGGTGAGTGAAAGATTTAATCATCTCTCTTTTGCCTCTATTTTTATTCATGTGTTTAGACTTAGACTTTTAATGTTTGTTTGGGTGTACCAATTCTGGAGAACCTTTGAACCCAGTTTTTGGAGGGCATAAGTCATGTTTAAAAGCTGAGGAGAGAGAAGTATTGATGGTGAGTGGGCTTAGGGCAAAGAAAGCAGGGCCAACGTCTCAGTGGCTAACTCCGACAGTAGACTCTTGGGTGTTCTGTTACTGCCAGTTTGCTGGGGTCAGGAAGGTTATGCCTTTAAGCCTCATCTCCACGGAGATTGTAACAGCTCTGGCTTGTCTGCCTTTTCTTCGGTTGTCTCTGGCAAGATCCATGTGCGTCCCCATTCTTTGGATTTGGTATTTCACAATAATTCTCATCTTAACTCTCCCAATCATACAAAAGTAGAAGTTGATATATTTATTAATCTTTTATGAAATTCAGTACCTTGTTGCATAATGCCAATATATTTCATTGGAATATTGGAAACAACTCTTTGGTACCTCTGTGTGTGGAAGTGCCAGCATTGGACCTGGCACATGGTAGACTTTCAATGACTGTTTGTTAAACCCGATGCTTCTCTAATGAGGGCCTGTGTATGTATACACTAAGCAATGAGAAATAAGTATAACCATCATGACTGGCTTGTAACCCTTAATTAAGAATTTGCTTTCACAGTGACTGCATATCTGTGTTTGTGTTTTTCTAGAATGTGTTTAAATTTGTTTTTATAGGTGGCTTTTATTCACAGAAAGTTTCAACTAATCTGAACCTTAGGATCATCAGTCTAAACACAAACTTGTACTACGGCCCTGATATTGTGACCCTGAATAGGAGTGACCCAGCAAATCAGTTTGAATGGCTAGAAAATACACTGAATATCTCACAGCAAAATAAGGAGAAGGTAGGTTTCATAGACCCAAATCATCAGGGGACAAACAGAGGACTAAATTTGTGTACTTATGGGGGTTAGCTATTGATAAATATTAAAAGTATTAAAGTTTGTTGTTTTGATATGAAACACATTATGATTTATCTCTATTAATTTTTATATTTTTATATTTCTTGTTATTTTTATATTGTTATCTCTGTTAATGTTTTGAAGATTGACTGACATCAGTTGATATAAAAAGAGGCTGATATTAAAAAAAAATTCTGTGACCAATGGCAAAGTCATATCACCAACAGTAAAAATTAAATGAGACAGGGATAAATATAGTGAAATCAATAGTTTTCTAATTTCATCTTTTTTGGTATTAAATTGGAGAGGTGGTATATTTGCTTTCTAAATTTTAATTAATATACTTTCAATCATGAGTACTTAAATGTTGTTTAATTATGACAGATGTGCGAAAGGATTCCCCAGTCCTCCTGTGTTTCTCCCCCCAGGTGTACATCATTGCACACGTTCCCGTGGGGTATCTGCCCTACGCAGTGAACACTCCAGCCATGAGGGGATACTACAATGAGAAACTGATAGATATTTTTAGAAAATACAGCGATGTCATTGCCGGACAGTTTTATGGGCACACTCACAGAGACAGCATTATGGTTCTTTCAGATAAAAAAGGTAATATGACATTTTGTTATGTCCCCCCCCCCCCCACAATCCAAGATGCTAGAATAAAACAGTGAATCAACAGTAAATTTTACTGATTTAGTAAGTTAATTGTTTCATTAAATCGAACTGCCAGCACCGGATATTACTTAATTGACTTCCACGATGGTATGGTAAGTGGTCAAATCATTGCTAGTCCGCAGTGGGCTGCCTCTGATTAGTTCCACAGGCCACTGTTACTTAATTGCTGTCAACACAGCAGCCTCTGAAACCCTCAGCTCACGCAAGTTGTTTTTTAGATTTTCAATTTTAGAGCAATATTACTCCTTGATATTTACGTACTAGACTCAAGTTTCTTTTGAGATGACTTGTCTTGTATTTCTGCGAATTTAAATGGCAAAGCACAATTTACCATTGGTTTAAAGTAAAATATAATAAGCTTTTACTTTTAAGTGCTTATTGAGTGCTTATTGGCATTGTCATCTACTCAGCATTAAAAGAAAAAGAAATAGAAGAAACTCTGGCATCAAACAAAACAGTGATTATTTATTGTTAAAAATTACTTCTGCACAAGGGCAGAAAAGTGATAGTTAACAAGAGTTCTGATTTTGTAGAAGTCAGCCAGTAGAAAAATCAATATGTATTCTTTTCACTAATTGGGGAACATTTTTGAAATGCTTCACCTCTTTTATCTAGAATGAGTGGTATTGGTAAAAATGATCGTTTTTCAGAATTTGATAGCTTTATTGAAATTTAGTTCTAGGATATGTATAAAATATGGTGACACTTTAATCAAATTGTTATTATGCAATTATTGAAATATTGTCTCAGCTAGAGGTACAGAACAAACTAGTTTTGTATTTGTATGCATGTACTTGTAATAATTTTAAATTTTTATTATGAAAAATTTCAAATATATAAAAGCAGAGAGGATGATAAAAAAAACTTCCATGCACCATCATTTATATTTGACATCTACCAAGATTTTGCCACATTTGCTTTACCTATCCATTTTTTAAACTTTTTTCCCTACGTATCTGAAAGTAAATCTTAACATCAGATGTTTCAGCCCTATGTGCTTCTGTATGCATTGCTGAAATACACAAGTAATTTACATAATCAAAATACCATTAACTTATCTAATCAATAATGATTCTTTGCCTTCACCTTACAACAACTCATAATAAAATTACCCTATTTTTTCAAAACTGTCTTTTTACAGTTAAGTCAGGGTCTATCAAGAATGATATATCATTTGGCTATTATGTCTGTTAATCTCTTAATCTAGAACTTGTTCATATTCTTAATGTCATTAAACTCAGTTTGTAAAATAGAATTTCAATGTGCACATGTTTTGTCTAGGAAATCCAGTAAATTCTTTGTTTGTGGCTCCTGCTGTTACCCCAGTGAAGGGTGTTTTACAAAAACAGACCAACAACCCTGGTGTCCGACTATTTCAGTATGATCCTCATGATTATAAATTATTGGTAAGTTGGTACAATGTTAGAATTGACCCCAAACTTATGAATATCTTCATAGTTTTCATTAGTTTAGTTGAATATTTTCAGCATAGCTAGGTGAATTGTTTTATGTTAAAATCTTATGATGTCTTATTTTGGAATATCAACAGTTTTTTGTGACAGAGACAGAGAGAGACAGGGAGCGGGACAGATAGGGACAGATAAACAGGAAGGGAGAGAGATGAGAATCATCAATTCTTCATTGTGGCAACTTAGTTGTTTATTGATTGCTTTCTTATATGTGGCTTGACACGGTTGGCGGGGGGGAGGGGCACAGCAGAGCAAGTGATCTCTTGCTCAAGCCAGCAATCTTGGGCTCAAGCTGGTGAGCCTTGCTTAAACCAGATGAGCCCGTGCTCAAGCCGGCAGCCTCAGGCTTTTGAACCGGGGTCCTCTGCATCCCAGTCCGAAGCTCTATCCACTGTGTACTGCCTGGTCAGGCAGAATGTCAGCCCTTTCTAAGTATGGGCTTTCAAGGTCAATCTTTGAGAAGCTGTTTCTCTACAACTTCTAAAGACTTCACATTAAGTTAGATGAAGGTTTCATTAGATAGTGCCTATCTGTGGATCTGTGGACTGGGATATGTGTTGGAACTTTTCGATGAACCATATTTGTTATTAGTTACTCTTCTTTAAAACATAGCAGTGAAGGAGAATGTAGGTTCTGAACCCATACTGTCTCATTAGCTGTATTGCCTAACTTTTCTGTCTTGAGTCTATTTCTCTGTAAAATGAGGACTAAACATTGCTGACTTCACTGAGTTGCTGTGAGGATTATATAAACAAATACACATAAAGAACTAAGGAAAATGGTTGGCTCAGACTAAGTGCTCAATTAAGTGTTGGCAAAAAATTTTTTGTAAAGAAAATAAGTTGAGTTAAACATTTGTTTTTGTGGTAAAAGTCCTCTGGAACTTGTACATACCTCTGCTTTAGACAAATTTAGCGTTGAGAGTCAATATTTAGCTTATGGGGAGGACCCCTTTCAACAAATATAATTGGGAAAGGATTTCTCAAAGTCTCTATTAATGTAACTGAATTTTTTTTCCTAAATAAATTCATTTTTTAAATAATTTTTCTATTTTTTTTTACTTTTTTTTAAAGTATTTTTTATTTATTTATTTATTTTGTGACAGAGAGAGTCAGAGAGAGGAATAGACAGGAAGGGAGAGAAATGAGAAGCATCAATTCTTCGTTGTGGCACCCTAGTTGTTCATTGATTGCTTTCTCATATGTGCCTTGACCCCCGGTGGGGGGGGCTACAGCAGACCGAGTGACCCCCTGCTCGAGCCAGTGACCTTGGGCTCAAGCTGGTGAGCCTTGCTCAAACCAGATGAGCCTGCACTCAAGCTGGCAACCTCGGGGTCTTGAACCTGGGTCCTCTGCATCCCAGTTCGATGCTCTATCCACTGCGCCGCTGCCTGGACAGGATCCTAAATAAATTTAATAAGATGTAGCTCCTTTATTCCCTGGAACATGTTTATATGAAGGGCATAAGCGGAGGAAATATGGTTTAATCCATAAATATTAAATTAAAAGAGGAAATAAAACAACTGACAAAAAAACTAGTGCAAAATTTGTTTTATAACTTTTAGTTGCCTATTTTTGGATCTGAACCTCAGATACACACACACACATGTATGTATGTATGTAAATATATGTACTGGCATAGAATGATGTCCCTGATATAGCACTCAATAATTTTTAAAAGTGCAAAATGGTTTGTATAGTATAATTTCATTTCTTTTTAAAAAGCCCCAAAAGTAAAAAATAGGTATTTATATTCTAAATATTTATATTTGTTTTGTACATAAAGTCTAGAACAATAATGAGAGTGCTGGTAAATGTTTAACAACCTATTTAATGTGGGGGGAAAGCACTTTGATTTGTAGTGTTTGCTGATTTCCATGATGCATATACTCCCAAAATGGCCAATTCAAGCTGCCAATGTGATAACAATTAATGTGTAAAATTCCTGAAAACTTGACAATCAGCTCTTGTGAGCTGGTTACAAGCTGCCCCCAGCATACTACTGATATGTTCAAAACTAATAGCGGTGGTTACTTCTGAGGTGTGTGAATTGAAGCCTTTTTATCTTGTACATCTCTTTATATAGTTTAGACTTTATTTTATATTATGCCCTTTCATTATATTTAAAATGAAAAACGTAATATAGATCTTCTTTTGAGTCTCTTTTTCTTTAAAACCAATTCTCACCTTTCTTTAATGACTACAACTTTAAATGAAGAATGTCCCATAAATCCTAGTAAGACCTCTTCTACTGTGCAGTGCTTTATATGCCCCCAAATGAACCAGGCTTTGTTACTGTTTTTAACCATAGGATATGTTGCAGTATTACCTGAACCTGACAGATGCTAATCTAAAGGGAGAATCCAAATGGAAGCTGGAGTATATCCTGACCCAGACTTATGACATCGAAGATTTGCAGCCTAAAAGTTTGTATGGGTTAGCTAAAGAATTTGCAATCCCAGACAGTAAGAAATTTATAAAATACTATAATTACTTCTTTGTGAGTTATGACAGCGATGTAATTTGCAATGAGAAATGTAAGGCCTTTCAAATTTGTGCAATTATGAGTCTTGATCATGATTCCTATGTAGATTGCCTCAAGCAATATTATTTTATAAGGCGAAATGTATAGTATTTCACAACTTGTATTCATAGGAAATGTAACATTGCTCTGTTTCTGAGATAAGTTTGTGGGAATTGTTACGTAAATCTTTGTGAGTTACTGAGTGGGCAAGTAGAATTCTTTTCTTTGCTTTCTTTTTTTAGGATGTTCAAATGTAAATATTTCTATTATTCTAACTTTGTACTCCATTGAATATATTTAAATCGCCCATTACTGGAAAAATGTTTGGATGTAAGTTTTCTATCTCCCATATATTTTTCTTATAAAATTATGTTTAAATTATACTCTTGTTGAATTTGTCATTTTATTCAGTAAAGCAAATGACTTCTCCCTAAATATGATGAATTGTTCTTAATAAAATAATTTTTAGTTTTTTAAAGTCATCACTTATTAAAATTCCATACATAATCTGATGATCAAACTGTTTATGTCTCATGAGCAAACTGAGGTTAGCACTATTTACATGCACTGTCTCCTCTTGGGAAAACACCACTGTCTCATTAGGGTCATCTCTGAGGCTGTGAAACATCACGGGGCATGTGTTGTCTAGCTGCCTTCACTCTGGAAGTGGACAGGAGTGCTCGTGAGCACTGCTAACTTTAAAGGGAGAGAGTGTCACAAGTTGTTACTGTAACCGCTGTACTAACACAAGGCCTAGGTCCTCATCCAGTATTTGACACTTGATAAATAATTGTTGAAATAAATTGAAAAGTGTGAGTATTTTTCAAAGAAGTATACAGGGATGCCTCAGTGAAATTTTCTTTGTCACAATATTCTGAGAGAAGACAAACATGGGCTTTCATTTCATGGGGTTGTTTTTAGGGTTCTCCCAACAGTTTGTTTCCCAACAGCTTCTGTCAAGCTGTTGTTTGTTTCCAGGCTAAGGGGAGAATTCGAGTAGAAGAGAAGAAGACAAAGCTGAGAGATTTAGGGGAAGAAATGATTGTACACCCCAAACCATTGGTTTGCTGGAGAAGACATACAATCAGCTGCCGTAGGTCAATCAATAAGGAGAATGGAACTCGTTATCTTTGTGACTGGTTTGACTTCATGTTAAAAAATGACTTTCAGATATAAGATTTCATCGTCATGCCTGACCAGGCGGTGCACAGTGGGTAGAGCTTTGGCTTAGGATGCTGAAGACCTGGGTTCAAAACCCCAAGGTCACCGGTGTGAGCGCAGGTTCATCTGGCTTGAACACAGGGTCACCAGCTTGGCTGGAGCCCCCACGTCATATGAGAAAGCAATCAATGAACAATTGAGGTGCTACAATGAAGAATTGATGCTTCTCATCTCTCTCCCTTCCTGTCTATTTTTCTCTGTCTCACTCTCTTTATCTCTCTCTCTCTCTCACTAAAAAAAAAGAAAAAAAAGAAAAGATTTTATTGTTATGAAACCAAATTCTCTAAATTTCCAGAGTGCCAGGAATGTATTATAAAAGAAAAATATTATCTTCTAAGAAACTATCAATATTTATTAGGTAAACATTTTTTAGGTGTAAAAATACATTAGTATAGTTTAGGCATGAGCAAAAAAATATCTTATTTAGAAATCATCCTACCTGCAATTAAATTTAAAGTATTTTGAAATGACTACATCATGTATTTATATATTCTTATACTTAATGAGCAAATGTTGTAAGAAAATAGGCTTGTGCCATATAAGGAAAACTGGTGAAGGCCAAAGATGGTGTGAGTTGGCTCAGACAGTGAGTCCCAGCCCTGGAAGTGAGCAAGCTTGGGCTGGCCTTGCACGGTTGTTGTGGTAACAGTTCCTGCATCTTTTGGGAACTTGGGCCAGTGAACATTTAGGGTCCTTCTCATATTATTCTACAATAAAAACTTTTTAATGCTACTTTTTTGAATTCAGTTTAGTTTTATCTTGAAGTAAAAATAAATAATCTTAGTGTTCGAGTAACATTTAGGTACGTTATCTGTAGTTAAATGAATTTTTCAATTCTATAATCAGAGATGTTACAATGATTTATTGTGGTTTATTTCAGATTGCGTTCTATTATATAGAAAATATTATTATATGCACAGTAAAACTTGTCTTGATTTGCCTCTGTCGATAGTGCTTTGACAAATCTTTAATATACACCTTATTTAGATTATTTAAATTGATACTTTCAAACCAGTTTTGTTTCAGTGTTGAGCTACATGTTAATAGGAAGGGGATTAAAGGTGAGGAAAATGAGAGTGAGCTCTTAATAAGAGTTACTGATTTAGGTAGGTAGAGAGATTTGGGGGCAAAACATACCTGCTTATATTATATATACTAGGAAATATCCATTCAAATGAATTTTTTTTCCATTTATAATATTGATACTCTCACATATTATGAATGGTCTGGTTAAACTAAACAGACATCTCCCTCTTGAATGATGAGAGAAAAATCTTCTTAGCAAATTCAGCAGCACTCCTAGGGATTCCTACTCTTAGAATACCATGTGATCGTGTGTTCAGAACCCTGAGAAAATTCTGTTACTCTAAACTCTTAGAAGATGAGCTGAACCCTGCTTCTTGAATATTGTCACATCTGAATAAGTTAGAGAAAGACAAGTACTATGATTTCACCTACATCTGGAATCTAAAGAACAAAGTAAATACATACATACATACATACATACACAAATAAAATAAAAACAGACTCATAGATACAGAGAACAGACTGATGGTTGTCAGAGGGGAGAAGGGTTTAGTGAAAAATGTCAAGAGATTAAGAAGTACAGATTGATAGTTATAAAATAATCAGGGGAATGTAAGGTACAGCATAGAGAATATAGTCAATAATATTGTAATCACTATGTATTGTGCCAGTTGGGTACTGGAAATATGGTGAGGAAACACTTGGTAAGTACCTGATTGTCTAACCATTATGTTGTACACCTAAAACTAATACAAAATAATATTTGGTACTAACTGTAATTGAAAAATTGAAAAAAGATTAGTTAACTTCAAGTCAAAAGACAAAAAAAAAAAACTACTGTCACATGCCTTGAGCGATTTGTCTATGCAAGAAACTTTATGTCAAAAGAAGAAAGATGGAACTTTCTTGAGCTAATAGTATAGGTAATGCAACTATTTATTGACCTGCTTGCTAAATAAAATCTATGAAACCAGATTTCATTGTTAATATCATCAGATAAAGTTGTGGAGGTAAAAAGTGATAGTCTTCACTTTCCTCTAACCATTGTAGCTACCTATCTATACCTTTCAAAAGAACTGATTCACTGCAAATGACTACATTGGGTCAGTTCTGCAATATGAGATGAAGATGAAATTCTCTCTTGCATAGCACTTTAGTCTTAGGACTATACCTAAAAGTAAACTTTCAAAATATAGTAAGAATCATATACAGGCAGTGCCAGGATTATGAACAATATAGGCTCTGTAGATTTGAAAATGTTTAAGTATTTATATGCATAGAAAAGTAACAATAAATACTATGGTAAGGCAAACATCTGTCTAAGTTGCATTTAATAGGCAAATGTACCTGTTCCAATTTACATAAAAATTTAAGAACAAACCCAAAGAACCTATCTCATTTGTAACCCAGGGACTGCCTGTATAGAAATAACCTATAGCAGCATTGTTTGTAATAACAATAGCATACCTGCAAACCATAAGTATGTATCAAGAGGAGAACAAATAAATGAAATATTTTTTATTCAGAACGTGTAATATTATACAGAAGTAAAAATTAACATGGATGAATGTCACAAGCATAATAATGAGTAAAAAAACAAGTTGCCAGAGGACAAATACAATGTAATATCATTTAAATCAAATTCTAAAAATGTAGAAATAGAGCTATATGAGGTTATATCTTCATTACAATGGATTTCAGTCCCAGGGAACTATTTAGTGAGGGCTGTGAAAATAATGTCACAAGACAAGTGTCAGAAATACTGACAGCTATATTACAAAGATGTCCGCATAAGCCTTCAATATCTGGGAAACATGATGGAAAGTTACTAAAATGATAGCTTTGTCTAAAACCATGTATTTACATAAACATGAAAATGGTATCATAGTACAGGAAAAAACTGTTTTCTGATTAGTCTGTCTGGCAGGTTTTATTATTGCAATGATCATTATTGTGGTGCCTGTCAGATACTTACAAATCCTTTTTTATGCATGTGTTTGAAAGGCATTTATTGTCAGATCACTCGGGCAGCGATGGAACTGTGCTTGGGACAATGAAGAGAGTTACACAGAGCATTCTGCTCTAACGTTCACTTGGCTTCCTTCTTGATAATCCCTCAAATTGCTGCCAAGTCGTGTCAAAGCGCCAGTGCAGCAGCTCGGGGTAGTTTCTGGTTCACCTGAAAATTCATTAGTCACCTTTTCTCTCAAAATCCAGCTGGAATTTTTAGCTGAAATATATGTGGTTTCCTATAATCCTTTGGGAAGGGTTGGTACCATTAAGTTTAGGACATATGTACTGTATATTAAAATCTTTTGTAAATAAAAAAAATCACTTAAAAATTTAAAAATACTATCTACTAATTATTATATTTTAATGGATATATTTGCTACCCCAGAAAAAACTCAAGTCTTTTATTTGGAATCTTTATGCTTTAAAACAGAATATTTTCAATAAAAGTACATTTAAGAAGCTATTCATCTTTTTCAGTTGAGAATAATAGGCCACCAACAATTAAATTAGGGGGCTCCTTTGTTTAAAAGCCACAATGTGTTTATTTAAGTAACTCATATATATTTATTAATTATTTTATTAATTATAATTCAAATAAGGGAAGAGTGGATGCATACATTTCTTTGTCAAACATTTTCTTAATGCCTATGATGTGCAGGGCCTTTGCTAGGTATGGGGGCACAAAGGTATTGAAATATGAAGCAAAAGGGAAGATACACATGTAGGTAGATAATTAAAAATGATTGTTCTCACCACAAACAACAAATGGTATTTATATGACATAATGGGGTGTTCCTTAATACTAAGGTGGTGATTGGATTGTAATATTTACATATATTGTGTTCAAAATCAACATGCACAGCTGACAATGTTGTATGACAGTTACATCTCCATAAAGTCGGGGGAAAGAGGCTATCAGGATAAGAGAATTTCAATCTGGAAATTATATCTACCTTTAGAATTCATAACAAAATCTGAGAATGGACAGACGAAATGCTAATCTTTGGACATTTTTCTAAACTACATATATCTTTATGCCAGTCAGTGCTGCAATTGATTTTCAAGTGGATAGTGGATTTGAACCAAGAGTGGAGAAGCATTTTTAATGAAGGCTTTAGGGAGATTTTCATTTAATTATAAAATAAAATTTTTCTGTGCACTTGAAGCCTATATGGTTTTAGGAACCAATATTATCCAAATAAATTTAATTAATGAAAAAAAGAAACAATTTTATAGCAATAAAATATAAAATAAAAACTTCTTCTCACTTCCAAAAAATTATTGTAGTAGATAAATATTATTGATTTACTGTCTCAATATGCCTGATCCTTTGTAGTTATGAGTTCTAATTTTTTTGTATTAAGTTAAAAATTTTACCAAGATTTCCAATTTATTTTTTGTTTCTTGTGGTGAATTATTTTAGAAATATAGCCTGACCAGGAGGTGGCGCAGTGGATAAGCATCAGACTGGGACACAGAGGACCCAGATTCGAAACCCTGAGGTCGCTGGCTTGAGCGGGGTTCATCTGGCTTGAGCACGGGCTCACCAGTTTGAGCATGGGGTCGCTGGCTTGAAACCCAAGGTTGCTGGCTTGAGTCGGGGTCACTTGCTCTGCTGTAGCCCTCCTCCCGGTCAAGGCATATATGAGAAAGCAATCAATGAACAACTAAGGAGCCACAATGAAGAATTGATGATTTTCATCTTTCTCCCTTCCTGCCTGTCTGTCCCTGTCTGTCTCTCTTTCTGTCTCTCTCTCTGTCACAATAAATAAATAAATAAAAATAAATTTAAAAAACAGAAATATAAAGGAGATAAGTGGTGATGAACAGATGTGTGACTTTGGGTGGTAAACATAAAATACAGTGTACAGAGGATGTGTTGTAGAATTGTGCACCTGAAATCTGTATAATGTTGGTAACCAGTCTGACCCCAATAAATTCAATAAAAAAGAAAAGAAAAAAAAGAAATATAGCCCTCCCTGGGTCTGAAGTTGCAGTGTTTTCTTTCTTTTTGCTGTGTTAATTCTGTGGTGGACTTCTGTGAGGCAGTTGGAATGAGATAGACCTAGTTCTAGATTTTACCAAGAGAAAAAAGGGGTTTTTTCATTTGTAAACCAGAGATGTTAGTAAGTACTTCACATAAAAGATTGATATGAGTCAGTGTTTGTGAAGCACGTAAAATAATGGTAGGTCCATAGTAAGAGCTACAGAAATATACATAAATAAAATTTAATATAATTTATCCTTGATTTCATTCATTATCTCTTTGAGTGTTGTGAACTGACCTAAGTTAACTTACTCTCTTGGCTTCTTTTTGGCAGATAATGGCAGCCCTTTGGAAATTCTTGGATGTCACGTTAAAATGAAAACAGGTTTGAGTTAAATTATACCACATATAGAGACACTTATTAACAACATATTAATTAGTAAGGAAACATATAAAAAATAAAAAAACGGGCCCTGGCCTATGGATGTCCTGGGTTTGATTCCCGTTGAGAGCACACAGGAGAGGCGCCGATCTGCTTCTCCACCCCTCCCCCTATTGCTTCTCTCTCTCTCTCTCTCTCTCTCTCTTTCTCTCTCTCTCCTGCAGCCATGGCTTGATTGGAGCAAGTTAGCCCCAGGCACTGAGGATGGCTCCATGGTCTTTGCCTCAGGTGCTAAGAAGAACTCAGTTGCTAAGCAACAAAGCAGTGACCCAGATGGGCAGAACATCACCCCCTTGTGGGCTTGCGGGGTGCATCCTGGACCAGGCACATGCAGGAGTCTGTCTCTCTGCTTCCTCTCCTCTCATTGAATTAAAAACAAACAAACAAAACAAATATTTTACACTATTCATTTTATAAGTCTAGAAGATTGCCATCCTTTGAGAGGCTTTGAGCACTATCTTGAGTGAAAGATTTGCTGGAGCCAAATACCAAAATTCTAGACACAAGGTATTTCTACCTTGTTAAATCAGGTGGCTCAAAATCAGAGCAGTTTGGCATCAACCTCTGGTGCACAATTTGAGGAGGAGTTACCAAAGAGAAATAATAGTTCAAAAGAATTAAAATAAATGCAAAATAACTTATGAACAAAATGTCAATATTTTAAATAAAGACAATTTTTTTGTTTTATTTTGCTGCATTACTGTGCAAAAATCATTTCCATGTAGCTAATTATTACTGGCCTGCCATAAATAGTTGATGAAAGTTAACAATGGCATCTGGTCCGAATGGGCAAAACAATGGATAATGCAAGGATTTATAGAGGGTCATGTTTTTTATTATGGAGATTTTATTAACTTTCTTCATTTGGTTCAAAATTTTGGTAAGTGTAACTAAGGCACAACTTTATTTTGCTGAGCTCAGGTTCCAATATGGTGTTGACAGTGCACCACTCAAAGCCCTTACAAATTCACTGCTGGAGCCAAAAGAGGTAGAGATTTAGCTAAGGCGTTATCCCTGCAGGTAAGTTTGCTGGCCTTTTTGCGCTCCTCTATCTTGCATTTTAAGAAGAATAAGATGTCTTTTAAAAAATGCATATGTTATAGAGAGCAGAAAAGCAAATCCTGGAGGGAAAGGGGGAGGGTGGTGTGGGGAGGGAGAAAGGGGGCTGTTGTGGGGAACACAGGGAAAGGGGGGTGCATTCGAGGGGACACTGGAATTTATGTAAACAATAAATTAAAATAAAAAAAAATGTCTAATCATTGTGTTGTACATCTGAAACTAATATAATATTGTATCTCAACTGTGATTGAACATTTTTTAAAATAAAAATTACAACTACTGAAAATAAAACAAAAATAAATCCTTAAGCATAAAAAGAATGCATATGTGTCTTGGTCTGTGTATCATCTATTTGTCTATTGCTCTGTCTAGATATCCATTGAGCTATCCAGGCCATTTAAGCTAATCTACATACTTTGCATAATTTTAATTTTACCTTTTGAGAGTTTATGTTCAATATTCATTATGCTAGACCTCAGGCTATTATTTCTACCACTAAAAATCCATTTTGGAAATTGTGTGCTAATAAGCAAAGATTAATGGCTTCATGATTAGAACTCATATCACACTGACCACTCCCAAGCCTTGTATTCTGCACAGTAAGGTCATTGATCACTTGAGCACATGGACTTTCAATTACAGCAAAGGACTTCCCCTGGAGCTGGAGGGGAAGTTGGAGCATGTACATAACACAGTATCTCAGATGGAGTATTCTAAAGTAAGTCACAAATAGTGTAACATTAAGTTTTAGTTCATATGTTCTTAGATCTAAAGTTGGATGATGAATTGCTGCTTAGCTTCTAGACTAAATTCTGTATATGCCAGACATATATATATATATAGTGCATGGGGTTTTGCTTTACTTAAGCTGATATCTTATTTTGTCTCTACTGTTTGGCTGTCTAAGATGCTAAAACATCACAGTTATGAGAAAACTCACGATTTTCACATGCAGTGAAACTTTCCTATCTCTATAGGTATTATAATTTTGTTTATGAGGACTATATTTCCCAAAGTGTTATGAACATTCCTCATCCCTATTTTTTGCCCTCTTGTTTTCTGAGAGTATTAGTTTTATTTTTTATAGAAAGAGATAGATTATGGAAGATGAGGGAAACCAGTACTCAGGTTTCTGCACTCTGGTTGGACACAGGTATTTGCTTTCATTTCTGATTTGTAAATACCTTGTGCTTTTGAGCCAGTGGAAGGCAGTGGAAATAGGTTAAAGGTTTCTCTTCTTCTTTCAAGCCAGCAAATTTGCTGGCTTGTGTATTATGTATAATTTGATTGTGTATTATGCAGAGATCAGTAACTGTTCTTCCCATCCAGTTATCAATTCAAATTCTTTCCAGATTCTGATAATAGGATGACTCATACTCTTGGTCTAGGACTTAGAAACTTTATTCTTTCATCAACTGTTTATGAAATTTTTTCTTTGATCAACATTTATGGGTCTGACCAAGTGGTGGTGCAGTAGACAGAGCATCTGCCTGGGATGCTGAGGACCCTGGTTTGAAACCCCATCGTCACTGGCTTGAGTGCAAAGGTCTTTGACTTGAGCACAGAGTTACTAGCTTAGCTGCAGCCCCCAAGTCAAGTCACATATGAGAAAGCAATCAATGAACAACTAAGATGCTGCAACAAAGAACTGATGCTTCTCATCTCTCTCCCTTCCTGTCTTTTTTTCCCTGTCTGTCCCTTTCTCTCATTAAAAAAAAATGTAATTCCACCTACATGCTAGATGCTCTTTTATGCACTGGAGAAATTGGAACAAATATCCCTTTGTTTATGAAGCTTAAGTTATTGTGCCTTCTGATCTTAATCTGTAAATTCATGTAATGGCAGTCTAATGAATTGCTAAACAGATGTCGTTTAATAGTAAGTTCAACCTAAAACGCTTTAGGCATGTCTAGAAAACTTCAATTTTTAAGGTCATTATTGATTCAACCTATTCTACTATCCATACATTTCCCATTAGGGAAATTAAAATTGTTATATAAGCCCTGGCCGGTTGGCTCAGTGGTAGAGCATTGGCCTGGCGTGCAGGAGTCCTGGGTTTGATTCCTGGCCAGGGCACACAGGAGAAGCGCCCATCTGCTTCTCCACCCTTCCCCCTCTCTTTCCTCTCTGTCTCTCTCTTCCCCTCCCGCAGTCAAGGCTTCATTGGAGCAAAAGTTGGCCCGGGCACTGAGGATGACTCTATGGCCTCTGCCTCAGGTGCTAGAATGGCTCTGGTTGCAACAGAGCAACGCCCCAGATGGGCAGAGCATTGCCCCCTGGTGGGCATGCTGGGTGGATTCCGGTTGGGTGTATGCGGGAGTCTGTCTGACTGCTTCCCGTTTCCAACTTCAGAAAAATACAAAAAAATAAATAAATAATAAAAAAATTGTTATATAACACTGTATGGCATTTGCATGGGTTCACCACATGGACTTTCAAAATAATAATTCCTATAGTACTTTAGTACTATATAGCCTATCTACCACATTATTTATGGACAGAGTTGACTCAGAAAGATTAAATAAAGTGCTCAAAGTATATACCTAATTAAAGAGGCTGAGACTGAAACCCAAACCTCTGACTTTAATTTCAGTACTATTTCCATTATACAAGTCAAGTTTGTAGTTCCCAGCACACTCCACATCAATGTATAATTCATCAGGTCCACAGGACAACACATAATAAACTCTTCTACCAAAACAATTTTAGTTATGTGGTTCACAATTGAATTAGACAACAATTTTTTCCCAAGATTGTCTGTCAGTATTTAAAAAATGTTGTGTTGCCTGACCAGTCAGTGGCCCAGTGGATAGAGCTTTGGACTGGGATGCAGAAGTCCCAGATTTGAAACCCTGAGGTCACTGGTGTGAGCATAGGTTCATCAGGCTTGAGCAGGGGCTCACCAGCTGGAGCACGGGGTCACTGGCTTGAGCATGGGGTCATAGACATGATCCCATGGTCGCTGGCTTGAGCAAGGTGTCACTCACTCTGCTGCAGCACCCTCCCTCCCCATCATGACACATATGAGAAAGTAATCAATGAACAACTAAGGAGACTAAGGAGCCGCAACAATGAATTGATGCTTCTCATCTCTCTCCCTTCCTGGCTGTCTGTCCTTACCCGTCCCTTTCTTTGTCTCTCTCTCTGTCTGTACACAAAAACAAAAACAAAAAAATAAAAATGTTGTTTATTTAGTAAACACAACTGCCTTTTTCATTGCCTTTTTATCCTGTTGGAATCTGCCTGTTCTGTGAGCTCAGAATAAACAGCCATCTGATGCTACATGCTTTCTTATACAGAAACTCACTTGACAACTATTGGTGAAGTGAAAACAACACAACCAACACTAAGGCTACATGATGTTGTCTTGAACTGTTTCTGTTAAATTAAAACTTCTGTTCTGTATTTTTTTTCTGGACTAAGACATAATTTAAGAATCATGCAAGAAGGGGCTTATCCTTTTTTTCCTATTACTATAAAGTAGGTAAAATATAACTTTACAAATATAAAAGAATTTATTCAACTTTTATTTTACACATTGAATGTACTATTACTTTCACTATGTTGCCAGAAAGCTTTCTTTTATCTTATTTTTATCAACACATATTTAATAATTTCAGTCAGTTATCCGTTTAACATGGTCTATTGAGCATCTATTTTATTCAAGATACAAGCAGAGTTCCTATGCTCCTGATTACTCAGTTTAGGGCATGATTGTCGAGTATATGCACTGTTTCTGGCCTCTAGAGAATCTGATATTAAAAGAGCATCCATACCTTAGACATCCACCCAACAATCTTTTTGTTTGCAAAAAGAAAAATTCTACAACTGCATGGAAAAAATAAGAATTGTATTGGAAAAAAACCTCACTAATATATCCTCTATAGTATTATGCTGCAGAGCTTCTGAGGAAACAATGCATAACAATAACTGCTGCATGCACATGCACTTCTGCACACATTAATAATGTTTCCTCAGAGAGAAAAAGATTTTCACTCAAAATGTGAGTGGGAAAAAAATATTTCTGCATGTTTTAAGAAATCAATTAAATTGCAGGCTTGATCAAATTGTATGGGTACTTATCTCTCCATACATCTAAAGACATAAAAATGAGAAATGACAATATCTAAATCTCTCTTTTGGTTTCTATCTAATCATATAGCTTTGTTTTAAAGATACTGAAATGATTTTTTTAACTATCATGTAATACTTATTTCAAGCAAGTATTATCAATGGATGTAAAACTTTTGGGGGGAATTTCGACAGGAACAGTATATTACATTATCTCAAAGCATCTTCCTAGAGATTACAAATTAATTATAAAAATTAAAACAGTAACTTTATAGCCTGACTAAGCATTGGTATTGTGGATAGAGCATTGGACTGGGACAGAGAGGACCCAGGTTCGAAACCCTGAGGTCACGGCTTGAGCAAGGGGTCATTTGCTCTGCTGCAGCCCCTCCTCCATCAAGGCACATATGAGAAAGCAGTCAATGAACAACTAAGGTGACACAATGAAGAACTGATGATTCTCATCTCTCTCCCTTTCTGTCTGTCTGTCCCTATCTGTCTCTCTCTCTGTCTCTGTCACAAAAACAAAAACAAAAAACCCAAGTAACTTTATAATAGAGAAACCTAGCCAATGGCGCCTTAACCAAGTTTTTAAAGTTAACGTCACTAATAAATGGCTGAACTTCCTGTTGTGATGCACTGATTATACACTACTCTTGCCTAAAATGTATAAAATAAACACATTCTTAAGGAAATATGAGACACATTAAGGTCATCCTATGAAATACCAATAATCTTCAAAAAAGTTTCATGAAAGAAAAAGAAAAAGAATTATTATTATTATTATTATTTGTATTTTTCCGAAGCTGGAAACGGGGAGAGACAGTCAGATTCCTGCATGCGCCCGACCGGGATCCACCCGGCACGCCCACCAGGGGGTGACGCTCTGCCCACCAGGAGGTGATGCTCTGCCCCTGGGCGGGGGGTTGCTCTGTTGCTACCAGAGCCACTCTAGCGCCTGGGGCAGAGGCCAAGGAGCCATCCCCAGCGCCCGGGCCATCTTTGCTCCAGTGGAGCCTTGCTGCGGGAGGGGAAGAGAGAGACAGAGAGGAAGGAGAGGGGGAGGGGTGGAGAAGCAGATGGACGCTTCTCCTGTGTGCCCTGGCCGGGAATCGAACCCGGGACCCCTTGCATGCCAGGCCGACGCTCTACCACTGAGCCAACCGGCCAGGGCAAAGAATTATTTTAGATTAAAGCAGACTAAAGAGACCTGACAAGTAAATGAAATGCAAAGTTCTAGATTGGGACAAAAATTTCCATAAAGGATATCACTGAGATAATTGATGCATGTTGATAATAGGCTGTATACTGTTTAATATTGCATTAACACAAAGCCTCCTGAATTTAATAATTGTGTGTGGTTATGTAAGAAAATGTCCTTGTTTTTGGAATATACACTGAAGTATTTAGGGGTAAAGGACATGATGTTTGCAACTACCTGTCAAATAGTTCAGGAAAGAACTAGGATATGCACATACATATGTATATATACATACACAAATACATACATATAAAATAAAATAAAATGTGAAAAAGTGAATTCAAGAAAGCTTCCAAGCTAAAAACTCAAACAAAACAAAAGTGAAAGTTTTTGAAATAACAGTGATTGTACATATCTTACAGCGTGTGGCTTGGGAAATGAGATACTTTGACCAACTAATAAGACTAGGGACAGTATTGCAACGTTTGTTTTATTTACACTCTTCTCATTTTCTAAAATGTCTTATTTTTTTAACTTAAGTTAAAAAGTGTCATACTATTTCTTAATTGATTTAGGTAGCTTATGAAATTTTACATAGAATGCTACTTATGTTTTCTTAAGCCTTCTCTCTTGCTATACTCATCATTCAGGTGGCTGTTTTGCTGCTATATGACAAAGAGCCATCGAATTTCCTATAGCACCATCCCTGGTGCCTTTCTGTAATCGCCACTCACACTCTGCATGTTTAGCATTGCTTTAATGAGGCTGCCTGGGCCATAGTAACCCCTTGTAACTCAGTCAACAACGGAAAGTAGACGGATCATTCTTTCCAGTGGCATGTTGTGAGGTAATTAATTGGCTTTCGTTACAGGCTTTCTTGTGGAGGTGATGGGATTAGGTGCTGTAAGCACAGGGTAGAATATATTTGTGCTCCCCAAAGGCCAAGTGCAGATGTGTATGAATAATTCTTACTTTCCCACAGCCATTTTAAGTTTCCTTCTGAGCCTTTGAACTGGATAATCTTTCTTAGCTTGGCTTGTTTCCATTTCAACATCTCTTTGAGGCATTCTCATCCTTCTATTTAAATGGTTCTGAAGAGATCTTTTCTTTCTTCCATATATTAAGTCAGCACTGAGTAGCTGGAAGCTATGTGACTGTAAACCCCATTTTCTTGGGGAAAGGGCACTACTTCTCTCATGCTTTCCTTTGAAGCTCTAGACAGAGGAAAACAAAGCTTCCTTTTGTGTGTGTGGTTATGATTACCTAATATTATGTGAAATCAATAAAATATACTCATTTATATTTTCAAAAATTTAAAAGTTTTACTGGTTAAAAACTGGTAGGTTATAATAAAAACTTATCCAGCACTATCATAAAGAATATTTTTATCAGTCACAGGATTTTCATCCTTTCTTGGAACTTCTTGCTTCCATTAAGTCATTATCACAGAAAGAACAACAATAATTTAACAACAGGGATTTTTGTCATACTTGTTTTCTGATGCACGTTTTTGAGACAGACTTAATCAGCTCCATGTGTCTCTTGTATTATCAAAGTTCTGCAATCATATGTTCCTTTGATCGTATTTCTCTTTGAAGCATTTTAAATTTAAAATTAGATAGTGATTTCCACTGTCATATTTAGAGGAGAGTCCTGAAAATCTGGCTTTTGTTTCAAACGAGGACACTCTTTGGTGTGGGGGTAATTGTGAACAAATTTGTAATTTGTAATAAGAAGTTGGGGCCTTGTTCCAAAACTCAAGAAATGGTTTGATTCTTTGTTTGTTCTTTTTTCTTTTCTTTTTCCTCATGTTTAGCATTACACATACCTTTGCTTATTTGTCAGAATATAGATGGAAGGACTTCATGAAATTTCCAATACTGTATCACTAGAATTATGTGATCATAGCAACTTCGGAGCTTGAGGGCAGTATAGTTACATGCCCAGATAATGCTGACAAGGATTTTCCAGGTGCACACTTTCTAAAATTTACCTATCCCTGGAAGCACCTATAATAAAAGCATCAGACACTTTACAAAGAAAGACATTTTTTTTATTTCATTCAGGATCTTTCTATGGTTTATGACCCCACAGTGTAAAAATTCCTCAGAGACAAAACAAATGGGGACCTAAAAATATTACAATGTCAAGAAAGTGAATACCTCTAATGACTGCATAACAAATCGTTTTGTAAGTTGGGTGCTTTCCGATTCTTTGCTTTTTATAGATTGATAGGTTATTAAAAATAGCAGAGATAGAGTTGTAAAATTAACCAAGCTCCAAGCGACTGCTTGAAATCCCTCTGGACCCAGTGTTGTTCCTTGGTGAAGGTTCTGTCCCACAGAGAATTTCCTAGAAAGTGACCCCCTGTCGTATGTCTGATTCTGGAAGAACCAAATACTGCATGGATTTCCAATGACATGTCCCACCTCCTCGATTGGGTCCCTCAGTACCGATAACTTTCAGATGCAGAGCTGAGAAATTTGCTACCTGGCTCCCTCTTAAAGTGTGTGGAGGAGGGGAAGACAGCTGAGAGATGAGGGGTTGAAACCTGATTTTGCATCATGATTTTTTTTTTGTGTGTGTGTGTGTTTTTGTATTTTTCTGAAGCTGGAAACGGGGAGAAACAGTCAGACAGACTCCCGCATGCGCCCGACAGGGATCCACCCGGTACACCCACCAGGGGGTGATGCTCTGCCCCTCCGGGGCGTCGCTCTGCCGCGACCAGAGCCACTCTAGCGCCTGGGGCAGAGGCCAAGGAGCCATCCCCAGCGCCTGGGCCATCTTTGCTCCAATGGAGCCTTGGCTGCGGGAGGGGAAGAGAGAGACAGAGAGGAAGGAGGGGGGGTGGAGAAGCAAATGTGCGCTTCTCCTATGTGCCCTGGCCAGGAATCGAACCCGGGTCCCCCGCATGCCAGGCCGACGCTCTACTGCTAAGCCAACCTGCCAGGGCCGCATCATGATGTTTTGAGGAGACATGCAAATCTGAGTCACTATGGGAAACTGGAGAAATGTGACTAGGCAGCCCGAGGCAGGGTACAGGGGTGAGCCAGGTCACTACTACAGGTCACTAAGCTGAGTACAGTCCTCTTAGCACAGAGCTGAGGGAGAATAATTGGCACAATCTCTTGAAGGACTTGTGTAGTGAATGTCTTCCAAAACATGGGTAATCATGAACACAGCTGTTAAACAAATATTATAACCAATAATTTAACCATTTACTTAATTTCCTAAATCTAGATTGTTTCCAATCCTTTGCCATTATAAATAATGCTAAAGGGGATATTCTTACATATCAGTCTTTGAGTATATTTTGATTATTTTCCTAGCACAACTTCTAGAAATGAAATTACTGGATTAAACAATACAAAAAATTAAGACCATTGATGCCAATTCCCCTCCATATAAGATTTTATATTTCAACTCATACCCTCACTAGCAAAGCAGAAATTACCAGTACACACTTTACCAAAAGTAATTATTCTCTTTTTTAAAACACTTTCATTCATGAGATCAAAGACAATGTTATCCTATTATGTATTCCTGTGAATGAATCGCTTTTTATATTGTGTAGTAACTTAAAAAAATATTAAGAAGCAAGAATACTCTGGATTAAATTTAAGTATGTTTTACAAAGGTGCTCTCCATCTCAATCTCATACACGCATTAGAAGACTGGCTGCACCTGGTGGTTATACTAGATTTCATAACAGAGAGATTATAGACTAAATTCTGCACCACCCTCTTTCCCCACCCTGCATTTCTCAAATGTACAGGCAGTGTCTAATTTCTTGTTACACATTCAGTCCCACTGTGTATTGTGGGCACAACTAGGAAACAGTGGATCACTAGGTGGATTCAGCTTCTACTTCTCATAATAGACTTTCCTCCCTCTTCTCTCTCTCTCTCTCTGTCTCTCTCTCTCCTGTCTAAGCTCCAAGGACTTTTCTTTTGCCTCTATATCTTGTCTCCTGAGCCCCTTTCTTCTACGGCTCACTTCTATCTCTGTGACTTTCTAAATAAACTTCCCCTTATTGTTTGAGCCTTGGCACTGAATGCTTTCTCAGCCAGATCTCAAGTACCATGGTTGTTGAACCGAGATCTAACACCTGGTGCTGTTTGCTGCCAACATTATAGTATTATTATAATTATTGTTATTTTCCTTGGTGTTTCAACAATAACCACATGCTTTTAAAATAATTTAATCTAGTCTCAATAAAAACACAATCAATTTTGAAATTACTGTTTTACTTTCACAGCATTCAAATTCTAGTCCATATTACTTGAAACTGTACTCTGGTATGTTCTTAATTTGCTTGCCCTCAAAGTCTTCTTTGTTGACAGTCTAGATCTAAATATGTATTCTACCTTCTTTAGGTTGTATGATACCTCCAAATGAAAAATGAGACACATAGATAATGTGCTTATTCTAAGTAAGGTTAGATGTAAAACATCCCAATCCAAGTATCAGAGGATAATTTTGACTCTTCAAAGCCAAGTCTTAGAAAGGCTCTCAATCATAATGAGGCTTTGCTCCACCTTTGGTGGCAATGTATGTCTTAGGATGTGATGACCTGATGCTATTCTACGTTTGAATCACATAGTGTTACAGATTGCGTGTTTGTGTCTCCTCAAAATTCATATGTTGAAATCCTAATTCCCAATGTGATGACATTAATAGGTGAGGACCATGAGAGATAATTAGGTCATTAAGGTAGAACCTTCATGAATAGGTTTAGTGCTCTTATAAGAAGAGACAGGAGATAACTTGGTGGTGGGGGGAGGGTGAACACAGAATTGTACAGATGATATGTTATAGAATTGTGCATCCGAAACTTGTATAATTTGTTAACCAGTGTCACTTTTTTTTGAATAAATTCAACAAAAAAGAAAGAAAAAAAGAGACAAGACAGTTTGCTTTTTCTGTTCTCTACTATGTGAGGATATAAGAGAATGACTATCTACAAACCAAGAAGAATGTTCTCATCAGACACTAGACCTGGCAGAACCATGTTCTTGGATGTCCCAAGCTTCCAGGACTATGAGAAATAAATATTTGGTGTTTAGACCACCCAGTGTATGGTATTTTTGTTATAGCAGTCCAAACTGATTAAGACATATAGTGAAATCCTTTTGTTCTAGCCCTTTTCTTATTAAGCATCCTTCCTATAATTTGACTTCCCAGGGAGCTGGAATTGTATGCTGGCTAAGCTGATACAAAGTTTGATCTGTTGGCCCTGGCCAGTTGGCTCAGTGGTAGAGCGCTGGCCTGGCATGTGGAAGTCCCGGGTTCAATTCCTGACCAGGGCACACAGGAGAAGCACCCATCTGCTTCTTCCCCTCCCCCCTCTCCTTTCTCTCTCTTTCTTCTGCTTCTGTAGCCAAGGCTCCATTGGAGCAAAGTTGGCCCGGGTGCTGAGGATGGCTCCGTGACCTCCACCTCAGGTGCTAGAACAGCTCCAGTTGCAATGGAGCCAGATGGGCAGAGCATTGCCCCCTGGTGGGCATGCCAGGTGGATCCCAGTCAGACATATGCAGGAGTCTGTCTCTCTGCCTCACTTCAGAAATATAACAACAAAAAAAGTTTGATCTGTTTAAAGCTCATACTTATTTTTGAAATTTAATCAAATGACATTTATTTTTATTTATTTTTTAAAAGATTTTATTTATTGAACTTAGACAGAGGTGAGAGACAGAAAGTGTGTAGAGAGGAGCAGGAAGCATCAACTCATAGTAGTTGCTTCTGGTATATGCTTTGACTAGGCAAGTCCACTGTTTCTAACCAGCGACTGACCTCAGCATTCCAGGTAGACACATTATCCATTGGGCCACCACAGTACAGGTGACATTTACTTTTAATTAAAAATATAGGTGCCAAACTTCTTAAAAAGTCTGATAAAATAAATCTTAAATATAATTTGAGGTAGAATGGTTCAGAGCTTAGCTTCTGGATGTGAACTGCTGGGGTTCATATCTCATGGCAAGTTTCTGGATCTCCATATCTATACAATGTGGATATTATAATGCAATTCATAAAATATCGATTTGCTAATAGAATTTATATCACAAAACCAATGTATGCATTGAAGGAGTTAATTCTTTTTAAAAAAAATTTCTGAAGTGAGCCATTCTAGCACCTGAGGAGAGAGATAGAGAGAAAGGAAAGGGGAAAGTGTGAAAAAGCAGATGGGTGCTTCTCCTGTGTGCCCTGGCCAAAGGAGACATCCACATGCCTAGCCGATACTCTACCACTGAGCCAACCAGCCAGGGCCAGGAATTAATTCTTATCAAATACTTAGGATAGTATCTGGAAAAAGTAAACACTATATAACTAAATTAGTATTAAATAAATGGGGTAAATTATGCATACATGTGAACTAATCTTTAAGTTTTATTTTTCATTCCTTTTCTAATTCTAAAACCTTGTATATCTCAGGTTCAATTTTCACATTCAGTTATTAGTAGGCTTAATGTTTTGATTTTGTTTAGCTCAATTAGAAGGAAGTCAACATACACATGTGACCAATCTAGAATTAAGTAAGTTCTCATACATGGATCTTACCAAATGTCTCTATGAACTTGTCTATCAGAAAGGATGTAAATTGGTATTGTTGAGTCTGTTTGGAAGAGAAAGGTGAGGACGAAGAGATAAATACAGCCAAGCAATATGCGAGCTGCTTGGTGAGGATCTAGAATAGATGCATAGAATGATGCATAGGTGAGACAGGCAGACAAATGTGTAGAAAACACAGGTAGGCACTAGAGCCTGCACTACCCCATAGGAAGTGTTTCCGATCTCAGGGTTAGTTTTAAGTCAGAGCTGGTACCTGTCTTCTGGCGCAACCCATTTCTTTCTTTTTTTTTTTTTTTTTTCTGAAGCTGGAAACGGGGAGAGACAGTCAGACAGACTCCCGCATGCGCCCGACCGGATCCACCCGGCACGCCCACCAGGAGCGACGCTCTGCCCACCAGGGGGCGATGCTCTGCCCCTCTGGGGCGTCGCTCTGCCGCAACCAGAGCCACTCTAGCAACTGGGGCACAGGCCAAGGAGCCATCCCCAGCGCCCAGGTCATCTTTGCTCCAGTGGAGCCTTGGCTGCGGGAGGGGAAGAGAGAGACAGAGAGGAAGGAGGGGGTGGGGGTGGAGGAGCAAATGGGCGCTTCTCCTATGTGCCCTGGCCGGGAATCGAACCTGGGTCCCCCGCACGCCAGGCCGACGCTCTACCGCTGAGCCAACCTGCCAGGGCCCGCAACCCATTTCTGATATCACCAGTAATGTGATTTTAAATAACTTGTAGACTACTACCTAACAGTCTCAGTCCCAGAAGAACAGGTTTATTGTACTTAAAGTTTATATTAGGTATTCTTTGATGATTTTTGGTCAGTGTCATAATTTTTTAAAGTATGTTCAACAAAAAGCATTTGTGCCTTCAATAAATGACTCTCTTGCATTCAATAGAAAATAAGTGACAGGCAAACTATACGCAATTCACCAGAGTTCTGCTTGTGAATAATTAGCAATGTTCACTGGAAGTCTAAGAGGTAATGAACATCAGTTCTGGGTGTTCCTACATAACATTGCATTTCTTTCTTATTCTTTTCCTGAATCTTCTTATCTATTCCTGTAATCTATAGCTTGGCACTTTTCTCTCACTCCTGTTGTTTAACTGGCACTTTTTCTGAGTGTGGATTTCAGAGGATATTCCATCAGTTATTCTCCCTCTGCAGTGTGCGCAGTGTCCCAGAATGGGTGTGAATGTTGGAAGCCTCTCTCTTTCCCTTCCTTTCCTTTTCTTTTGTGCTTTAGGGATGCTTTGTCAGCCTTTGAAAGCTGCCTCTTTGCTTGCCTTTGTGGCAACAGCTTGCGATCAGATGTGATTTAGTTGTAAGCTGATTGCTGCACCATGTGTGAAGAGAGCATGAGCAGTTCCCAGGCAGCCAGTCAGGGTGCCCCCAGCCCATTACATCAGCATCGCATGATGGGGAACCAGGCAGTGCTGAACAGTCTCTGCTTGTTGCCTGTGTTTTTTTTTTCTTTTAAGGAAAGAGAAGAGAGCCTGGGAAAATAACAAGAGATGCCTGCTTTTCCTTGAGAATTGCTGATGCTGTTCACTATAACATTTTTTTTTTAATTGAGCTTCTAAAATAGGAGGCGGGAAGTAAAGAGAGATAGAAGATTGAGCCAAAAATAATTTACAGACTAGTGAGACTTGGGTCCAGGATATAAACTCTATCTCTTCTGGTACTTTATTGACTCCCCAATACTCCCTCACATTTTTCTGGTGGTTATATTATTTTTTGTCTAGAAATGTATGTGCATTAACAGAAATAAAGAAAATAATGTTCCTGTCTGTTTTTTTAAAATAATGAAGATAATAATAGTTAACTTTTTTTAGATTTTATTTATTCACTTTTAGAGAGAGAGAAGAGAAAGGGAAAGAGAAGAGAGGGAGGAGGAGGAAGCATCCACTCTTGTATGTGCCTCGAAACCCAGACAAGCCCAGGGTTTCGAACCAGCGACCTCAGTATTCCAGGTTGATGTTTTATCCACTGTACCACCACAGGTCAGGCCTATCTTGGTTTTGGTGAAAGGAAGTACTGTTTCTTCCTGTTTACTTAAAGTTCTGGATAGTCTCCCTTCAGATGTTGTATTACATTTGCTTCCAGCAGATTGTATCCTTTAAATAATTGGTGAGCTGGTCCTCATTTCTTCACTTGTGTTGTTCCTCATCAATGTCACCTACTGGTGGGGAAACGTATTTGAAAGTCATGTGACACACTGGTGTTACGGATGCCCTCTCAGAGTTCTTCCTTCTCAGACATGATGTGGGGGGCAATAATCTGCCCTATGTCCTGCTAAAGTAATTGGAGTCACTATTGATGGCTCATATCCACAGTTGGTTTTGCGGCAGGCAATGGTGTTTTGACTCAGCTTGAATATTTGATTAAGAAATTTTTTAGCCTGACCAGGCAGTGGCACAGTGGATAGAGTTTCGGACTGGAATGTGGAGGACCCAGGTTCGAGACCCGAGGTTGCCAGCTTGAGCAAAAAGCTCACCAGCTTGGACCCAAGGTCACTGGCTTGAGCAAGGGGTTACCCGGTCTGCTGAAGGCCTGCGATCAAGGCACATAGGAGAAAACAATCAATGAATAACTAAGGTGTCGCAACAAAAAACTGATGATTGATGCTTCTTATCTCTCTCTGTTCCTGTAATCTATAGCTTGGCACTTTCCTCTCACTCCTGTTGTTAAACTGGCACTTTTTCTGAGTGTGGAGTTCAGAGGATATTTCATCAGTTATTCTCCCTCTGCAGTGTGCGCAGTGTCCCAGAATGGGTGTGAGTGTTGGAAACCTCTCCCTTTCCTTTCCTTTCCTTTCCTTTCCTTTCCTTTCCTTTCCTTTCCTTTCCTTTCCTTTCCTTTCCTTTCCTTCCCTTCCCTTCCCTTCCCTTCCCTTCCCTTCCCTTCCCTTCCCTTCCCTTCCCTTCCCTTCCCTTCCCTTCCCTTCCCTTCCCTTCCCTTCCCTTTCCTTTTCTGCTTTAGGGGTGCTTTGTCAGCCTTTGAAAGCTGCCTCTTTGCTTGCCTTTGTGGCAACAGCTTGCGATCAGATATGTCTGTCTGTCCCTATCTATCCCTCTCTCCGACTTTCTCTCTGTCCCTGTAAAAAAAAAAAAAAAAAAAAAAAAAAAAAGAAGAAGAAATTTTTTAAAAGAAGAAGCTTCATTCTTCTGAGGTCCACTAACGTCTCTAACATGTGGATTGGACTCCTGACAGCACTTCTTGTAGCTCATGTACAGTAGAATGGCAGAATTATCTCTTTGCTCACCAGGGGTTAACAAAAGTATCTTTGGTGATATACCCTTTATAAAGCATTGAAGGAAGCATCTGTGTTAAGAATAATAAAGTATGTTTTCTTAAACTTCCGGGAAGAGTGACTAGTTTCTGAGAAAACTTGCTCTAGTTAGGAAGTAGAGGGAGCAAGTCACAGTTCTTAAATCTTTGTCATTTTTAATAAAGCTCATTTATAATATTACTTTATACCGGTCTTCTTTCCTTTGGCAAAGGAAGTTCTTAATTTTATCTTTAATGTCTATAATTCTAATGAGATTATCTTTATGTATTATTTAATAATTTTTGTTAATTAGATTACATAAGTCAAGTAACATTCTCATTGCAAAAAAATTAAGACAATGCAGAGAAATAAGAGAAAATTGTTTCATCATTCCACTGCTTAAAGGAAGGGTCTGTTTGTGTGTTAGTTATCTGTAATAGATTATCTGTAAGTGACCTGGGAAAGCTTCCAACTATCTAAGTTGATCTTAAAAAAAATATATTGTTTTTCTAGCACTTGTCACAGCTGAAATAATCTCATCCTTTGTATAATTTTTTTATTTTTCTTTTGGTTATCACTTTTTTGATAATATATATAAGTTCCATAACAAAAGGTTTATTTTTCTGTTTTATTCAGTGTTGTAACCCCAGCACTAAAAATGATGCTCAACACTAGAAGACACTCACCAATATTTGCTAAAGATTGCTTTAATAAATGAGCATGAATATTTTCTTATTTCTTTGAATATTATTTGCATGGGTGCATATACTCTGTCAAGTAATCTTCTTCTTCTTTCTTTTAATTGAGAGAGAGTTTGAGACAGACAGGAAGGGAGAGATGAGAAGCATCAACTCATAGTTGTGGCACTTTAATTATTCATTGATTGCTTTCTCGTATGAGCCTTGACTGGGGAGCTCCAGCAGAGCCAGTGACCCCTTGCTCAAGCCAGTAACTTTGGACCTAAGCCAGCAATCTTAGGCTTCAAGCCAGCGACCTTTGGGCTTAATCCAGCGACCAGGGGGCATGTCTATGATTGATCCCACACTCAAGCTGGCAACCTCGAGCTCAAACTGGTGAGCCGCAGTTCAAGCCTGCAATCTCCTCAGCATCCCAGATTGATGCTCTGTTCACTGCTCCACCACCTGGTCAGGCTAAGCAATTTTGTATCCTGCTATTTCAGTTAAGATTATAAATAAGCTTTTATGAGGGCGTTTTCAAATAACGCTGCAATATTATTTCAGACACTCAGAATATTGCACACCTTGCCTTTGAGTGCTTAGGACAGCATTCCTTTGTGTTTGTTACTAGATGATTATTCTGTGACTGCTTTCCTCCTGTTATACTTTTCAAGTTACTTTTATTCAGTTTCCATCACACAGATGGCAGGAATGAGGGATCATGCCTGCCTTCAGTGATTCTGGTCTTCCTGACCTTTTGAATTTTCCAAACTTGCACAGGGTCTTTGCAGAAGCTATTCCCTTATCTGGGAGACTCTTCACTGCTCTTCAGAGAATGATGCCTTCGGCTGCTTTTGGCTGTCAACTACCTAAAGCAGGTTTTCTTGACACGCTATGAGTATAAGGCTTGAATCACTGTCTAATATTTTACTTATTTAATTATTAATGCGCATATGTTTGCTACCTTTGTTCTCCTACCTCCTACTAGAATGTTTTCATGATAGAATGAAACTTGTTTTGCTCACTATGGTATTCAGTAGAGAGAATAAATAAAGTAGACAGCTCGTTATTCAAGAAACATTTATTAGATGTACATGTGCTACCATGCTATGTGCTAAATACTAGGGATTTGAAGGTGACTAGGAAACCATCCTTGTGCTTGGAGTTTATAACTTTGAGATGTATTTATTCACTCACAAATATTTACCGAGCCCTTACTATATGAACAGATATTGTGTGTATTGCTAGCCATATGACCCTAAATAGGGAGAGATTTGACAGGGCCTGGAGATGTGGTATCATTCTAAGTAGTGAGGACAGAGAATAAAAAACATAGTTAATTAGAAATTACAGTTTCTTATATGTGCTACAAAGGAAATTTCTAGATAATAAGAGACCGTAGTTAGGATCTAGCTTGTAGGCTTGATTCATTGCACATACCCTGCCCTTCTAGTCTGTAAGAAAATTAGACAGTCAGATGTGCCTATTTAGTGCTTTTCAGATATATGGCATGGGTACTTTATTTGTTGTTTCTTTCTAACAAAAGATACTCACAAACACCAATGGACTTCGACATAAGAAACCAAGTTCCTAGGTTGAACTTGCTTTAAAATAACCGGTTCTGAGATGTGCAACCTGGGCCTTTTCACATCCTATTATCCTGTTTTCTCAATGAGACAATAAAATTTTGTGAGATGTGAGTGCAGATTAGTATTCTGAAAAAGTCAAACATCAAGACTAAAAAAAAAAATTACCTTAAAGTAGAAATTAATGCATTTAATCCATTTTAAAGGATGGTTTTCAGTAAGGTCCCTTAAATATTTAATTATAAAAAATGATCTGTCCTGTGTATGATAGCTAGCTTTATAGTCAATGGTGGCATACAATTTGGAGAAATTGTTTATTTTGAGGTGCTATGCTAACTCGTGACTAAACTAATCTTCATAAACCCTTTGATGACACTTTACTTTTTTCAAATCAACAAAATAGTGAGTATTAGGGAGCAGTAAAAAAAAAATTTAAATTAACTTAAACAATATACTGCTCACAAAAATTAGGGGATATTCCAAAATGAATATGAAGTGATAAAAAAAGAAGCATTTTATTTTATTTTTTATTAAACAAGAAATCAGAAAAGCAAACAGCAAGTCAAAGAAAGTTGTTCAATTATGCAAATGAGATGCAAACAAACTTTTATTTCATTGGTGAAAATGCACTATACAAAAGGCTGAAAGTACTGGAGTATCTGCACGTTCCCTGATCCCTTAATTTTTGTAAGTAGTATTTGGTGTATGAATACTTTATTGACTAGCCATATGCAACTCTTCACTGCCCTCACCTGGTCAATATTAGAAATACTGCTTCTTTCAGAAAAATAAATTCATCATTAAAAAAATATATTGTAATTTCCTCAGATGGATACATTTACAGTGGCACCTTGAGATACGAGTTTAATTCGTACTGTAACCAAGCTCATAAGTCAGTCAACTCGTATATCAAAAATTTCTCTCACTTAAAATAACTAAAATAGATTTAATCTGTTCCAGCCCTCTGCAACATCCCCAAACCATCCTAAATTATGAAAAAAAGACATGTTTCTAATTAAGAAACACACATGTATACTTTACCAATGCATAACAAAATATATGAAATAAAAGAAAAGAGTGTTACTTAGTACTGTATTCTTACCTTGGAGACAAATGAATGTGGTTAACGGAGGTAAATGGTGGAGGAGGAGGGAGGGAGGAAGGCATGGAGGCACTGTAGACACGTAAACAAAAACTGCACATTCTTAACACTAAATGTAAACTAAAACTGCATTGTTTTTACTTTTAAAAAACTAAAACTGTACTTTCTTTACTTAAAATGAAACCACAAAAACTTAATTGTAAAAAATACACTTTCTTAACTTTAAACTCAACCTAAGCTTAACATTATGTATTTTTCATTTAATCATCACCTGTTTTCGCCTTTTTGGCTGCACTTCCAGCACTTTCACTTGCAGGATTTTTGAATAAAAATCTATCAAAGAAAGGAAGACAAGACGGTGATGGAGTAGGCGGATGTACCAACTTCACCTCCCAGAACCAAAGTGGATTACAAACTAATGTTAAGAACCATCATCTGGAAAAACCAATTTTGGAATAAACTAAGAGGACTCTTCAACCAAGGAACACTGAAGAAGCCACACTGAGACTGGTAGGAAAAGCGGAAACACAGAGAGGGCTGCCCAGCTCCCAGAGCGAATGGCAGCCAGAGAGACTCATGTGGCAGGAAGTGAGTTTAGCAGAGAGAGGAGGGTCCTGAGTCCCAGGAACAAAGCCCCAGCCTGCAGCCCCAGAGCCTAGAAGAGGCATATGGACAGTATTTAGCTGGACACAAGACAGAATACTGTTAGTGAGAAAGAAACTGATTTCTCAGACCCAGGATTCTTCTTAAAGGGACCACACAGAAAACCTCTCTCACAAACACTCACCTGGGGCTCTGGGGTACAGGGAGAAAGGAGAGGTCTGGAGTAGCAGGAAGAGAGTATAATCTAGGAGGCATAGGGAGAAACATTTTAAGAGACAGCCATCCTAATCTCTGGGACAAGTCACTCCCCAAATCTGAAGTGAATATTTTCCCTGGAAACAGCAATACCAGCAAAGGGAAGCAGGACACCAGCCAAACAAGCTCTCCTGCGGCACTCAGAGCAGAGTCACTTAGAAGGAGGAAGCTTTCAGGACTACAGTAGTGAGTGTTAGGGTCTGAGCTGCAGCGCCCCCATCCACACAGCTGAGGGCTGCCACGAGGGACGGCAGCAGCATGGGACACAAAAGCGCGGTTCTGTCAGCAAGGTCAGAAGCCAGCTGGCCACCACTGAGGCCTAGGTGTGAGCTCAGTCTTGCCCAGCTAGGGAGGAGGGGATGTGCAAAAGTGGTCAAGCGCAGCTGCAGGCCACTTGCAATCCAGCCTGCAGGGGAAGGGCGGGAACCCTGGAAAGGGTGGAGACCTGCCCTTGAGCAAGGGCACAGGAGCAGAGCCCCGCCCACAGAACCCAGGCTTGTGGCCTGACTTGGGAGCTGGCTCCTTCTACGGGGGTGGAGCCAAAAGCCCAGAAAAGGCAGTCCTGCTACTAAGTGTGGACACATAGTCCTGTCCAGAAACGAGGCTTACAGCTGACCCACGAGCGGGATCCTCCTGCAAGGGTGGGGCAAAAACACAGAATCAGGTGGTGACCTGCATCTGAGCAAAGGTGCTCACTCCTGCCCTCAGGGCAAAGCATAACACCACCTGTGGAGGCAGGGTGAAGGTCAAGGCCACCGAGGCTTGTACACCTGAGCACATGATCACAGCCACTCCCGTGAAGGTGAAGCAGAAACCACAGCAACAACCCCAGTGGGAAGGCACCGGCAACGCCCATACCTGAATGCCCTAGGCAGCAACAGCAGAGGGGGTGGCAGGACTGCAGACACACCACACCTAGGGAACACAGAGGCCACACCTAGTGGACTACAGTGGCCAAAACCTTCTTTTACACAGACAAAATATGAGTCAGAGAAATGCAACACAAATGAATCAAGAGAAAACCCCAGAAAAGGACCTGAATGAGTCAAATATAACCAAATTACCAGATGCAGAGTTTAAAATAACAATTGTGCAGACATTCGGTCAGAGTAATGGCAGAGTAGGAAGCGATACCGATAAATCTCCCCCAAACCTCAACAAGATCTTCAACCAGAAACAGAAAAACCTATCCTTGGAGCCTCCAGATGTTTCGCAATACACCCAAAGGTATGATCGAGCGAAAAATTGGCTAAATATATAACCAAACCCCGAAGGAAATAGGGAGTAAGAAATGCTCCGCCTTCCTCACTAACCTAAACAGGGCGGCTTTCTCTGGTAACTGTGAATATAGAAACTGAGGCGGGCAAAGGGGGTGAATAGATCCAGGCTGCGGCATAAATGGCCGAACCAGGCTGTGGCACAGAGATCCAAGCCAAGGAAAAACTGTTCCTGTGACAACCTGGGCAATACAGCTAACACTCGCGCCAAACCCAGACAAAGAAAGACAAGTGGGGCAGCCATTTTACCTGATCCCCTGGTAGGCGCATAGTGGGCGAGAGATTCCTTCCAAAGCCCCCGGAGGGTGCGCCCGTGTTACTCCACAGAGAGGCAGAGTCAGAGGCCTTTGTGTGGGCCGAAAGCCTCCGGGCTGCCCCAGCACTCGGGGAGAGCTGCACACGGGGAGGAAGCGAGAGCTAATTTCAACACTGGAACTTTTCAGTGCGGGCGGGAGGTTTCACTCAGAGGGCGAGACTCCGACCTCACATCCTGGTCTGCGCGCACAGAGAGTGGGAAGGAGACTCCTCCCAGCACCTCCGGAGTGGGAGCCCGTGTTGTCCCACGGAGGGGCAGAGTCGGGGGCCTTTGTGTGGGCTGAGGGTGGAGTCCCGGGCTGCCCCAGCACCTTGGAAGAGCGGCACACGGGGACGAGCGAGAGCCAATTCCAACATTGGAACTTTTCAGTGCGGGCGGGGTGTTTCACTCAGAGGGCGAGACTTCCTGTCTAACATCCTGGTCTGCGCGCGCAGACCCGCCCGTGTTACTGGACAGAGTGACAGAGCCAGAGGTCTTTGAGTAGGCGGAAGCCCTGGCTGATTATGCTAGCAGCTCTGACTGACTGAGCCTTACCCAGAGCCCTGTGCTGAGTGGAAATAAGAGTGGGGAGTTGACCGCTCTTTGAGCCTTTTACTATCCAGGCAGAGGCAGCAGCAACCCCATAGTTGGATTCTCAGGCTACTGGTTGAGGAAGGAAAGACTAGGAGAGAAGCTCCTGGAACACGGACTCTCTCACTGTCGGAGCCTATAAACGCTAATGAGCCTTGACTGCCAACGAGACTGAAGCACAATACATGACATCGCCATAGAGACTTATCAACTGCAAACCTCTACCTGAGCGTGCCAAAGGGGCAGAACCCGGGGTACAGAGTCGCCGATCAGGAAGAGGGAGAGAAAAGAAAAAGCAAGATAACCTCTCAAAATCAGAATAATCCGCAGACTTTATAACCTATCCCATTTTATTATATTTGTTTGTTTGTTTCTCTTATCTTCATCCTTGATTTTTTTTTCTTCTTTTTTCTTTTTTTTTTTCCTCCTCCAACTTGGTCGTTTAACTCCCTACTGGTCTTACTCTCTCCTCTCCTTGAACTACACTACCCATAAGTGTTACATCTCCCATTATCTTTTCTTTCCTCTTCCTTTCTCTCTATGAGGGTTGCACTCCAAAACCCTTAACTCTCTCTCTCTCTCTCTCTCCTCTTTTTTCTTTTTTCTTCTTTTAGTGGTTCCCTCTTTTTTCTCTCTCTCTCTCTTCTTTTCTCCTTCTATATTAGTTTCTTCCTTTTTCCTTTACATCTCCTCTCATTCAAACCTCAATAACAAACAAATTATTTTATCTGGCACTCAAACTTATGTTTGTGGCATTTTGGGGGTTTTTTACTTCACCTTTTTAACTCACTAGCAGTGCTCCCATCCCTGGCTCTCCATTTTATCAAGCTCTTGTTCCACTAAATACAATAGTAATTTTTTAATTTGTCCCCCCATTTTCCTGTTTCCCTCTTACTCCTCTCATCATAACTCTTAGTCAACCAACACCTAAATGCAAATCATATTATTCTTGATCCAAATTTTTTCATTATTTGCTTTTTGTGGGTCCATACCACCACCCCTTTTTTATTTATTTATTTTTTCTTGCCCCTTTATTACTTTTCCCCAATTCAGGCCCTCCATTACAGGCATTGTTTGTTCCATTAAATACAATATAATTCACAGTTCACCACAAGATTTTCTCAAGAAAGAGGGGAGAGGAGAGGACAGAAAAAAAGGAGGGGGGGAATAATTTCCTTTTTTTAATTTTTATTTTATTTTTTTTCTTTATTTCATTATTAATTTTTTAAAAAAAAACAACTTTTTTCAATTTTTTATTTTTTTAACTTTTTATTTTTTATTAAATCTCATTAATACTATCAACAAAACCACCCTCAGATGCCATTAAGAAAGAGAAAATCGAATATCATGGATACAAAAGAAAGAGAGGTAACACAGATAGAAGAGGAAAAATCTATGGAGAAAAAATTTAATATATTGGAAACCTTGGCGTTAAATGACAGAGAATTCAAGATAGAAATCCTAAAAATACTCAGAGATATACAAGAAAACACAGAAAGGCAATTTAGGGAGCTCAGAAAACAACTCAATGAACACAAAGAATATATGTCCAAGGAAATTGAAACTATAAAAACAAATCAAACAGAGATGAAAAACTCAATCCACGAGCTGAAAAACGAGGTAACAATCTTGGCTAATAGAACAGGCCAGATAGAAGAGAGGATTAGTGAAATAGAAGACAAGCAACTTGAGGCACAACAGAGAGAGGAAGAAAGAGACTCAAAAATTAAAAAAAAATGAGATAGCCCTACAAGAATTATCTGACTCCATCAGAAAGAATAACATAAGAATAATAGGTATATCAGAGGGAGAAGAGAGAGAAAATGGAATGGAGAACATACTCAAACAAATAATAGATGAGAACTTCCCAAGCCTGTGGAAAGAACTAAAGCCTCAAATTCATGAAGCAAACAGAACTCCGAGTTTTCTTAACCCCAACAAACCTACTCCAAGGCACATCATAATGAAATTGGCACAAACAAATGGCAAAGAAAAAATTCTCAGGGCAGCCAGGGAAAAGAAGAATACAACATATAAAGGAAGGCCCATTAGACTATCATCAGATTTCTCAGCAGAAACCCTACAAGCTAGAAGAGAGTGGACCCTAATATTTAAAGTCCTGAAAGAGAGGAACTTTCAGCCATGACTACTATACCCATCAAAGCTATCCTTCAAATATGAAAGAGAAATAAAAACATTCACAGATAGAGAAAAGATGAGGGAATTTATCATCAGAAAACCCCCACTCCAGGAATTACTAAAGGGGGTTCTCCAATCAGATACAAAGAACAAAAAAAAATAAAGCCACAAGTAAAAGCTCCAAGAAGAACACAATAAAACCAAATTTAATCTGTGACAACAACAAAAAGAAAGTGGGGAGAGGATGAAGATTAACAGTAGCAAAGGACGATGGAGTGCAAAAGTATTCACAAAATAGTAGGCTACAATGAACAGGGTAGGAACCCTTTTCATTACCTAAAGGTAACCACCATTGAAAAAACCACCACAGAAGAACATGAGATAAAAAAGATAGCAACAGTGGAAAGATGTATGGAATACAACCAAATAAAAACAAAAGATAAAAAAATGAAAGAGAAGGATCAAACAAGACACAAAACTAAGAGAAAGCAATCTATAAAATGGCAATAGGGAACTCACAAGTGTCAATAATTACACTAAATGTAAACGGATTAAACTCACCAATAAAAAGACACAGAGTAGCAGAATGGATTAAAAAAAAAATCCAACTGTATGCTGCCTACAGGAAACGCATCTAAGTAACAAGGATAAAAACAAACTCAAAGTGAAAGGCTGGAAAACAATACTCCAAGCAAATAACATCCAAAAAAAAGCAGGCGTAGCAATACTCATATCTGATAATGCTGACTACAAGACAACAAAAGTACTCAGAGACAAAAATGGCCATTTCATAATGGCTAAGGGAACACTGAATCAAGAAGACATAACAATCCTTAATATATATGCACCAAACCAAGGAGCACCAAAATATATAAGACAGCTACTTATTGACCTTAAAACAAAAACTGACGAAAATACAATCATACTTGGAGACCTCAATACACCACTGACGGCTCTAGATCGGTCATCCAAACAGAGAATCAACAAAGATATAGTGGCCTTAAACAAAACACTAGAGCACCTGGATATGATAGACATCTACAGGACATTTCATCCCAAAGTGACTGAGTATACATTTTTCTCCAGTGTACATGGATCATTCTCAAGAATTGACCATATGTTGGGCCACAAAAACAACATCAGCAAATTCAGAAAAATCAAAGTTGTACCAAGCTTATTTTCTGATCATAAAGCCTTGAAACTAGAATTCAACTGCAGAAAGGAGGAAAAAATCCCACAAAAATGTGGAAACTAAACAACATACATTTAAAAAATGAATGGGTCAAAGAAGAAATAAGTGCAGAGATCAAAAGATATATACAGACTAATGAAAATGACAATACGACATATCAGAATCTATGGGATGCAGCAAAAGCAGTGATAAGAGGAAAGTTCATATCACTTCAGGCATATATGAACAAACAAGAGAGAGCCGAAGTGAACCACTTAACTTCACACCTTAAGGAACTAGAAAAAGAAGAACAAAAACAACCCAAAACTAGCCAAAGAAAGGAGATAATAAAAATCAGAGCAGAAATAAATGAAATAGAGAACAGTAAAACTATAGAAAAAATTAATAGAACAAAGAGCTGGTTCTTTGAAAAGATCAATAAAATTGACAAACCCTTGGCAAGACTTACCAAGGAAAAAAGAGAAAGAACTCATATAAACAAAATCCAAAATGAAAGAGGAGAATCACCACGGACACCGTAGATATACAAAGAATTATTGTAGAATACTATGAAAAACTTTATGCCACTAAATTCAACAATCTAGAAGAAATGGATAAATTCCTAGAACAATACAACCTTCCTAGACTGAGTCAAGAAAAAGCAGAAAGCCTAAACAGACCTATTAGTAGAGAAGAAATAGAAAAAACCATTAAAAACCTCCCCCAAAATAAAAGTCCAGAACCTGACGGCTATACCAGCGAATTTTATCAAACATTCAAAGAAGATTTGGTTCCTATTCTACTGAAAGTCTTCCAAAAAATTGAAGAAGAAGCAATACTTCCAAACACATTTTATGAGGCCAACATAACCCTCATACCAAAACCAGGCAAGGATGGCACAAAAAAAGAAAACTACAGACCAATATCTCTAATGAATACAGATGCTAAAATACTAAACAAAATACTAGCAAATCGAATACAACAACATATTAAAAAAATAATACATCACGATCAAGTGGGATTCATCCCAGAATCTCAAGGATGGTTCAACATACATAAAACGGTTAACGTAATACACCATATCAACAAAACAAAGAACAAAAATCACATGATCTTATCAATAGATGCAGAAAAGGCTTTCAACAAAATACAACACAATTTTATGTTTAAGACTCTCAACAAAATGGGTATAGAAGGAAAATATCTCAACATGATAAAGGCCATATATGATAAACCATCAGCTAACATCATATTAAATGGCACAAAACTGAAGGCTTTCCCCCTTAAATCAGGAACAAGACAGGGTTGTCCACTCTCTCCACTCTTATTTAATGTGGTACTAGAGGTTCTTGCCACAGCAATCAGACAAGACAAAGAAATAAAAGGCACCCATATCGGAAAAGAAGAAGTAAAGGTATTACTTTTTTGCAGATGATATGATCCTATACATCGAAAACCCCAAAGAATCCACAAAAAGACTACTAGAAACAATAAGCCAATACAGTAAGGTCGCAGGATACAAAATTAACATACAGAAGTCAATAGCCTTTCTATATGCCAACAATGAAACAATTGAGAATGAACTCAAAAGATTAATCCCCTTCACAATTGCAACAAAAAAAAATACTTAGGAATAAACAACAAAGAATATAAAGGACTTATATAATGAAAACTATAAACCATTGTTAAGAGAAATTGAGAAAGATATAATGAGATGGAAGAATATTCCTTGTTCTTGGTTAGGAAGAATAAATATAATCAAGATGGCTATATTACCCAAAGCAATATACAAATTTAATGCAATTCCCATCAAAATTCCAATGACATTTTTTAAAGAAATAGAGCAAAAAATCATCAGATTTATATGGAACTATAAAAAACCCCGAATAGCCAAAGCAATCCTAAAAAAAAAGAATGAAGCTGGGGACATTACAATACCTGACTTCAAACTCTATTATAGGGCCACGACAATCAAAACAGCATGGTATTGGCAGAAAAATAGACACTCAGACCAATGGAACAGAATAGAAAGCCCAGAAATAAAACAATGTATATATAGTCAAATAATTTTTGATAAAGGGGCCAAGAACATACAATTGAGAAAAAAAAGCCTCTTCAATAAATGGTGCTGGGAAAACTGGAAAGCCACGTGCAAAAGAATGAAACTGGACTACAGTTTGTCCCCCTGTACTAAAATTAACTCAAAATGAATCAAAGATCTAAACATAAGACCTGAAACAATAAAGTACATAGAAGAAGACATAGGTACTCAACTAATGGACCCGGGTTTTAAAGAACATTTTATGAATTTGACTCCAATGGCAAGAGAAGTGAAGGCAAAAATTAATGAATGGGACTACATCAGACTAAGAAGTTTTTGCTCAGCAAGAGAAACTGATAACAAAATAAACAGAAAGCCAACTAAATGGGAAATGATATTTTCAAACAACAGCTCAGATAAGGGCCTAATATCCAAAATATACAAAGAACTCATAAAACTCAACAACAAACAAACAGTCCAATAAAAAAATGGGAAGAGGACGTGAACAGACACTTCTCCCAGGAGGAAGTACAAATGGCCAACAGATATATGAAAAGATGCTCATCTTCTTTAGTTATTAGAGAAATGCAAATCAAAACTGCAATGAGATACCACCTCACACCTGTTAGATTAGCTATTATTAACAAGACAGGTAATAGCAAATGTTGGAGAGGCTGTGGAGAAAAAGGAACCCTCATCCACTGTTGGTGGGAATGTAAAGTAGTACAACCATTATGGAAGAAAGTATGGTGGTTCCTCAAAAAACTGAAAATAGAACTACCTTATGACCCAGCAATCCCTCTACTGGGTATATACCCTAAAAACTCAGAAACATTGATACGTAAAGACACATGCAGCCCCATGTTCATTGCAGCATTGTTCACAGTGGCCAGGACATGTAAACAACCAAAAAGCCAGTCAATAGACGACTGGATAAAGAAGATGTGGTACATATACACTATGGAATACTACTCAGCCATAAGAAATGATGACATCGGATCATTTACAGCAAAATGGTGGGATCTTGATAACATTATATGAAGTGAAATAAGTAAATCAGAAAAAAACAGGAACTGCATTATTCCATACGTAGGTGGGACATAAAAGTGAAACTAAGAGACATTGATAAGAGTGTGGTGGTTACAGGGGGAGGGGGGAAAGGGAGAGGGGCACAAAGAAAACTAGATATAAGGTGACAGAGGACAATCTGACTTTGGGTGATGGGTATGCAACATAATTGAAAGACAAGATAACCTGGACTTGTTGATTTTTGAATATATGTAACCTGATTTATTGATGTCGCCCCATTAAAAAAATAAAATTATAATTAAAAAAAAATAACAATTGTTAGGGTGCTCAAAGATATTACAACAACAATAGATGGTCATTACGAACGCCTAAATAGATAGCAAATATAAAAAAAGACATTGAAATAATAGAAAAGAATCAGTCAGAAATGACAAATATAATATCAGAAATGAAGAACACAATGGAAGGAATTAAAAGCAGGATGGATGAAGCTTAGTATTGAATCAGCGAGTTAGAGGACAAAATAAATAAAGGCATGGAAGCAGAGCAGAAAAAAAGAAGAGAAACTCATAAAGTCTGAGGAAACTCTAAGAGAGCTCTGTGACAACATGAAGAGAAATAACATCCACATCATAGGGGTTCCTGAAGAAGAAGAGAAAGAACAAGGGATAGAGACTTTGTTCAAACATATCATAGCTGAAAACTTCCCTCAATTAAGGCAGGAAAACATCTCACAAGTTCAAGAAGCACAGAGAACTCCATTAAAGAGAAACTCAAAGAAACCTATACCAAGACACATCATAATTAAAATACCAAAGCTAAGTGATAAAGAGAAAATATTAAAAGCTGCTAGAGAAAAAAAGACTATCACCTACAAAGGAGCCCCCATAAGGATGACTTCCGAATTCTCAACAGAAACACTTGAGGCCAGAAGGGAATAGCAAGAAATATTCAAAATAATGCAGAACAAGTGCCTACAACCAAGACTACTTTTTCCAGCAAGGCTATCATTTAAAATTGAAGGAGAAATAAAAAGCTTTCCAGACAAAAAAACTCAAGGAATTCACTACAACCAAACCAAGGCTGCAAGAAATGCTAAGGGGCCTGTTGTAAACAGATCAAAGGAGAAAAAGAATATAGCAAAAGAGGAATACAGTTTTAAAGAATAAAATGGCAATAAACAATTACATATCTATAATAACCTTAAATTTAAATGGATTAAATGATCCAATCAAAAGACATAGGGTAGCTGCATGGATAAGAAAACAGGACCCATACATATACTGTCTACAAGAAACAAACCTTAAAACATATGATGCACATAGACTAAAGATAAAAGGATGGAAAAAACATTTCATGCAAATGGAAATGAAAAAAAGCTGGGGTAACAATACTTACATCAGAAAAAATGGACTTTAAAATAAAGACTGTAGTAAGAGATAAAGAAGGTCACTACATAATGATAAAGGGAGCAATCCAAGAGAAAGATATAATTGTTATAAATACGCACCTAATATAGGAGTACCTAAATATATAAAGTAGACTTTGATGGATTTAAAGGGCGAGATCAACAGCAATACTATAATAGTAGGGGATTTCAATACCCCACTAACATCACTAGACAGATCCTCAAGAAAGAAAATTAACAAAGAAACAGCAGACATAAAGGACATACTAGATCAACTCGATTTAATAGGTATCTTCAGAACCTTTAACCCTAAAGCAACAGAATATACATTATTTTCAAGTGCTCATAGTACATTCTCTAGGTTAGACCACATGGTCTCAACAAATTTAAGAAGATTGAAATCATATCAAGCACTTTCTCTGATCACAATGGCATGAAACTAGAAATCAACCACAACAGAAAAACTGAAAAATACTTAAACACTTGTGAACTAAAGAGCATGCTATTAAATAACAAATGGCTTAACAATGAGATCAAAGAAGAAATTAAAAAATTTCTAGAAATGAACGATTATGAGCATACATCAACTCAAAATTTATGGGATACAGCAAAAGCAGTCCTGAGAGGGAAGTTCAGAGCATTACAGGCATACCTGAATAAACTAGAAAAAGCTCAAATAAACAAGTTGACCCTGCATCTAAAAGAACTAGAAAAAGAATAGCAAGTAAAGCCCAGAGCTAGTAGAAGAAAGGAAATAATAAAGATCAGAGCAGAAATAAATGACATAGAGGCTAAAGAAACAATACAGAGGATCAATGAAACCAGAAGCTGGTTCTTTGAAATGGTAAACAAGATCGATGAACCTTTAAGCAGACTCACCAAGAAAAAAAGAGAGAGGACTCAAATAAATAAAATTAGAAATGAGAGTGTAGAAATAACAACTGACACAACAGAAATACAAAATATTGTAAGAAAATACTATGAAGAACTGTACGCCAAAAAACTAGACAACCTAGATAAAATGGACAAATTCCTTGAAACATATAATCTTCCAAAAATCAATCTGGAAGAATCCGAAAACCTAAACAGACCAATTACAACAAATGCGATTGAAACAGTTATCAAAAAAGAAAAGTCCTGAGCCTGATGGCTTCATAAGTGAATTCTACCAAATATTCAAAGAAGAACTAACTCCTATCCTTCTCAAGCTATTTCAAAAATTTAAGAGGAAAGAAGACTTCCAAGCTTCTTTTATGAGGTGAGTATAATTCTGATTCCAAAACCAGGCAAAGACAACACAAAGAAAGAAAATTATAGGTCAATATCCCTGATGAATATAGATGCTAAAATCCTCAACAAAATATTAGCAAACCGGATCCAGCAATATATGAAAAAAATCATACACCATGATCAAGTGGGATTTATTCTGGGAAGGCAAGGCTGGTACAATATTAGCAAATCAATCAATGTGATTCATCACATAAAGAAAAGGAAGGAGAAAAACCACATGATAATTTCAAAAAATGCAGAAAAAGCATTTGATAATATCCAGCACCCATTCATGATCAAAACTCTCAGCAAAGTGGGAATACAGGGAACGTACCTCAACATGATAAAGGCCATCTATGACAAACCCACAGCCAACATCATACTCAATGGGCAAAAATTAAAAGCAATACCCTTAAGATCAGGAACAAGGCAGGGGTGCCCCTTTCACCACTCTTATTCAACATAGTTCTGGAAGTCCTAGCCACAGCAATCAGACAAGAAAAAGAAATAAAAGGCATCCAAATTGGAAAAGAAGAAGTAAAACTATCATTATTTGCAGATGATATGATATTGTATCTAGAAAACCCTAAAGTCTCAGTCAAAAAACTACTAGACCTGATAAATTCAGCAAGGTGGCAGGATATAAAATTAATACTCAGAAATCAGAGGCATTTTTATACACTAACAATGAACTGTCAGAAAGAGAAATTAAGGAAGAAATCCCCTTTACCATCGCAACCAAAAAAATAAAGTACCTAGGAATAAATTTAACCAGAGAGATTAAAGACTTGTACTTGGAAAATTATAAAACATTGATAAAAGAAATCAGGGAAGATACAAACAAGTGGAAGCATATACCATGCTCAGCAATCTTGAGAAGGAAGAATATAGTGGGAGGTATCACACTTTCGGACATCAAGTTATACTATAAGGCCATTGTACCCAAAACAGCCTGGTACTGGCCAAAGAACAGGCATATAGATCAATGGAACAGAACTGAGAACCTAGAAATAAACCCACACTTTTATGGACAACTGATTTTTGACAAAGGAGGTAAAGGCATACATTGGAGTAAAGATAGCCTCTTCAACAAATGGTGTTGGGAAAATTGAACAGCTACCTGCAAAAAAATTAAACTAGACCACCAATTTACACCATTCACAAAAATAAACTCAAAATGGATAAAAGACTTAAATGTAAGCCTTAAAACCATAAGCATCTTAGAAGAAGACATAGGCAGTAAGCTCTCTGACATCTATTGCAGCAATATATAAATATTTGCTGATTTATCTCCACGGGTAAGTGAAATAAGAGACAGGATAAACAAAAGGGACTATATCAAACTAAAATACTTCTGCACAGCTAAAGACAATAAGAACAGAATAAAAAGACAAACTACACAATGGGAGAATATATATGACAATACATCTGATAGAGGGTTAATAACCAAAATTTATAAAGAATTTGTAAAACTCAGTACCAGGAAGACAAACAATCCATTCAAAAAATGGGCAAAAGAAATGAATAGACACTTCTCCAAAGAGGACATACAGATGGCCAATAGGCATATGAAAAAATGCTCAACATCACTAATCATTAGAGAAATGCAAATTAAAACCACAGTGAGATATCACCTCACATCAGTCAGAATGGCACTTATCAACAAAACAACACAGAATACGTGCTGGCAAGGATGTGGAGAAAAGGGAACCCTCCTGTACTGCTGGTGGGAATGCAGACTGGTGCAGCCACTGTGGAAAACAGTATGGAGATTCCTAAAGAAATTAAAAATTGAACTGCCTTTTGACCCAGCTATCCCACTTTTAGGAATATACCCCAAGAACACCATAGCACTGTTTGAAATGAAGAAATACACCCCCATGTTTATGGCAGCATTGTTCACAATAGCAAAGATCTGGAAACTGCCCAAGTATCCGTCAGTGGATGAGTGGATAAAAAAGCTTTGATACATATATACTATGGAATACTACTCAGCCATAAGAAATGATGACATTGGATTCTTTACAACAACATGAATGCACCTTGATAACATTATACTGAGTGAAATAAGTAAATCAGAAAAAACTAGAACTATATTGTTGTCAGAAGCTGATCAACGACTGCTGGTTGACAAAGTCACAGCAGAGAAGATCAACGGCTGCTGGTTGACAAAGTCACAGCAGAGAAAATGCTCAACGATACTTCCCCCTTTGACCTTTTGAATTAATTTGGCTTTTTATCCCCCCTTGTCTGGGTGTGTGTGCTATCATTTATGGCACAGGGATAATAGCATCGTGCTTTCCCTGTAGATTTGTAGTAATTTCTTTGGAAATGAGACAGAGTGTGAGTTCCACAGAAAAGCCTGTAAGCCCCTTTGCCTGGGCTTATAGACATAAGAGGCTGGCTATAATATCCCTCGAAAAGGGTTAAGTTTGTAGAAAAATTCCTTCCTATTAATCATGTTAGAAAAAATAGATTGTGACTTATGAATAGGTAGGAAACAGTAACTATACACAGAAGCACCTTTCAGCCTTCACTTAATCCATTACTTTACCTCCCTAGCCTTTTCATGTGGTAGAGTAGAGAAACTTCCCTTTCTTCTTGCATACCTTACCTGCAGGTGGTGGAACACTCTGAGAAAAATTAAGTTAGAACTTAACTAGTGTATAAATATAGTAGATAAATAAAATTTGAGTAGACAATAGGACATTAGGTAAGGTAGAGTTATTAATCAGTACTGACCTTTTAGAAGTTTGCACCAATATTATTGTTGCTACTCAAGGTTTTGTATAACTGTACTTAGAATGACTTACCACCTGATATATAGCTTATAGAAATGAATTAACTGTTGCTTAGAAATATGTAACCATAGTGAAACAAAAACAATTATTAATCAATGTATTCTGAATACTATGTGATTGTAACTTAGTGGGTGTGTATAAAAATAAAGCTAGACTAGCCATTGGCAGAGATGCCTGGCAGTGAATGCTAAAAAAGAATTTGGCTCTCTCACTCAATTTGCGCTGACGCCATCTCTTCCTGTGGGACCCCTGGATTCCCCCCGGGGCTGGACCCCGGCACTATATGATTCCATACATAGATGAGACATAAAAATGAGACTCAGAGACATGGACAAGAGTGTGGGGTTACAGTGTGGGGGAGGGAGAAGAAGGAGGATGTTGGGGGAGGGGAGGGGCACAAAGAAAACCAGTTACAAGGTGACGGAAGACAATTGGACTTTGGGTGATGGGAATGCAGCATAATCAAATGTCAAAATAACCTAGAGATGTTTTCTCTGAACATATGTACCCTGATTTATCAATGTCACTTCATTAAAATTAATTTAAAAATCTATCAAAGAGGTTGGCTTTAGCCTGCCTTTTAAAATGTTATGGAAATGTGACAAACAGGTGTCATTAAAAAGTGCTGAAGCACAACTAGTTGAAACTTTTTCTGGGTGTTTCTTTGCAATCAAACTTAAAAGCTTCTCCCACATTTCCAGCATGTCTTTAATTTCACTTGTAGAAATCACTTCCTCCGACTCTACCTCCTCCTCACTACTAATCTCTTGCAGAAGCTCCGTATGTTGCATAATCTGTAGCTCCTTCAACTTCTCAGTTGAGAGTTCCCCTCATGTTCCTCAATGAGCTCATTTACATCACCCTCATCTACCTCCAGACCCATTGTCTTTCCAAGGGACACAATCTTCTCCAACACTTCTACCTCAGTCTCGGTCTCTGGTTTGAATCCTTCTAAGTCCCTGTCTGCAACAACTTCAGGCCATAACTTTTTCCATGTCGAGTTCAAGGTTCTTCTTGTAACCTCTTGCCATAACAAGTCAACAATGCATAAACATATCACGATGTTGTAGTGATCTTTCCAAAACTCTTGAAGGGTTAGATTTGTATTCTCAGTCACCTCAAAGCAGTGGCAGAACAAGTGCTTTGTGTAAAGCTTTTTAAAGTTTGAAATGACCTGCTGATCCATAGGTTGCAAGATTGAAGTCGTGTTGGGTGGAAGATAGAGGACTTTTACGAATTTGAACTCATCGAGAATGTCATCTTCAAGACCAGGTGGGTGGGCTAGAGCATTTTCAAGGATTAGTAATGTTTCATCGGGAGTTTATTTTCTTGAAGATATTTCTTCATGGCAGGGCCAAAGACAAGATTTACTCATTCAATAAAAAACTGCCACATAACCCACGCCCTAGCATTGGTGCACCACATAACCTGCAGTTTTTCTTTAAGAATCTTGTGAGTCTTAAAGGCTTGAGGATTTTCGGGATGATACACTAGCAGTGGCTTTACTTTACAGTCACCACTAGCATTTGTACACAATGCAAGGGTCAGACGGTCCTTCATGGGTTTATGGCCTATCAGCTTCTTCTCTTCTGCTGTGATCAGTCCTCTGAAGCATTTTTTTCCAAAACAATCCTGTTTTGTCACAGTTGAATACTTGTTGGGGGATATAGCCTTCCTTTGCGATAAGCGCAGCAAAATATGTGATGTACTCCTCAGCTGCCTTAACCTCAGCACTTGCAGCTTCACCATGCCTCACCACCAAGTGGATGCCAGATCTCTTCTTGAAATTTTCAAACCAGCCATGACTTGCCTTAAACATATCTTCTTCTGCCTCTTTTGATGTTGATGGTTCTTTCTTCTTCAAGTCGCTGTAAATAATACATGCCTTTTCCCATATTACAGTCTCCGTCACTGTATCTCCTGCCAGCTCTTTCTCTTTCACCCACACCAGCAGAAGCTTCTCCATTTCTTCATGGATATTTGTCCTTAATTGAGACAGAACTGTAGTTCCTTTCACTGGATTTGCGATTTTGATGACATCGTTTTGTTTAAGAATGGTACAAATTTTAGATGTATTGTGGTTGTACAGCCTTGCCAGTTCAATCACTCGTACACCACACTCATGTTTTTCTATTATTTCTTGCCTTACTTCTATCAACATCATTCTCTTCTTCTTCTCACCACTGTCCTTTACACTCAGTTTCTTTGGCCCCATGATAGCACACACAAAAAAAGTTAGTAAAAAAATGCAAAAATGATGCAAGATCGAGTACAGCGTATGAGATTAAACTTAATTCTGCGGGTAACACGTGAGAAAGAATGAGATGCTGGTGTTGTGCTGCTGATACTGGACCCATGTGTCAATGCACCAACTAGCAGCAGCTTCCTGAATCATGACTCACGTATCAAAATTTTGCTCGGATCTTGAACAAAAATATGGACTGAGTTGCAACTCCTATCTTAAAAAAAATTTGTATGTCGGTCTGCTCATATCTCAAGGTACCACTGTAATTGGTCTCTTCTCTAGGAGGCAATATAGGATATGTCTCAAATTGTGTAGACTAGTTTCTCCCCAAACTAATAACAAGGGAAAAACCCTCAGTATTTAATTGACTTTGTCTTAGAGCCCCGGGACCTTCGGAGTGGCGCTTTCTTCCTTTCCTAAAGTATTACTCTGTCTCATTCAAAATAACTAAACGTAAGAATAAATAAACTGAGTCAAGCTCACTCACTGACTTAGTTTTACTTCACACAAAATGGTCTTTCTATTAAACTTATGGGTAGTCAACTGAATCCCAGTAGCTCAAATACAATTTTATGGGAAAGGCATTGCCCTACCTTCTAGACTGAATATGAAGTTAAAGATACATAGGAGATTGGGGGTTTGATTTTGAGTTATGAAATATAAGGGCCAAAAGTGAATCAGAGCTTTAAAAAATCTAGTGCTACCGTTGTCTTAAAATGGGCAATCTGAAGCTCAGAGAGAGAGAGTGAAGTGACACTCAAAATCACACATAGCAAAACAGTAGTTGATTCAACTACCTTTGTTTTCCCCTTTTATTCAGGCTCCGCTGTGTTTGAAAAACCTTCCAAATTTGTTTAACTAGGTTTGACCTGGGTTTGAAAAATCCTTCATGTCCTGGAGTGCGCCTGGGTTTCAGTCTCTGTGTTCCATCATTAAAACTTAATGCTCTTGTGCTGCCCTCTGGTGACAAATAACATGTACTACAGCTTCAGGATGTGGTCAAGCACACCCTCCTCCATTCATTCAACAAATATTTATTGAGGTCAACTTAATGCTTGTCCTTGCTCTAGAGCAGCAATTGTTAAACTTTCTCATCTTATAGCACACATAAAGTAATTACTAAAATTCTGTGGCACATCAAAATATATATTTTGTGTCAATATGACAAAAAATAAGTATAATTTTGATTCATGACGGCTGTTGTGTTGGCTATAAAAATAAAGCTAGACTAGCCATTGGCAGAGATGCCTGGCAGTGAATGCTAAATGACAGTGACAATCTAAGAAAAAAAAGGTTGATGCCCATGATTAAATAGTCAAGTATTGCATATTTTTAAAATTCTTGCAGCACACCAATGTGCCAGGGCACACTGGTTGAAAATTACTACCTTTCCTAGACACTGGAGTTTCAGAAGTAAAAACAAAAGACAGTGTTTCTTCCCTCATGGAATGTTAACTAATGGTAGAGACAGACAAGACGGTAAACACATTACATAATATACGAGGACTGCAGAAATACTAAATCAGGGCAGGGGTAGGAGTATGTAAGCGGAAAGTTGCAACTTTAAATAGTGTGTTTAAAAAGGGACCCAGTGAATAGATAAAAAGACTTGAAATAAGTGAGGGAATAAACCCTCTTAGTGTCTAGAGAGAGCTAGTTTAGGTGGAAAAAGTGCAGCGATGCTGAAGGGACAGAGTGCGTCCTAATCTGAGGAGGCCAGTGCACCCTGAGCTGAGAGGTGGGGAGAGCACAGGAGACTGGACAGAGAGGTGCAAAGATGGAGAATAGGAGGCCCTGTGGGGCCTGTTGGCCATAAAAATAGTCTGGGTTTTCTTGGGTGAGATGGGGAACTACTGGAGCTTTGTGAGTAGAGGTGTGGCATGAAGCATCATGCATTCCTACAGGGTTACTGTGACTGCTAAACTGTGGATAACTGTAAGAGTAGAAGCCAAGAGGACAGTTAGAAGGCTGAGGCAAAATGATGGAGGTGAGCACCAAGGAGAGAGCTATGGAGGTGAGACATGGTCGGAAGTTAGACGCATGAGTGGTTGCTAAAGATGTGCTCTAGGATGTGAGCAAAACAGAAAGTCAATGTGGGTCAGAAACATTTTGACCTTCAGATGGAAGGATGGAGCTGTCATTAAATGGGATAAAGGAAGCCTGAACAAGAAGCAGATTTTGAGAAAAAATTCAGAAGTGTAGTTTGAGGCATCATAATTAAGAGTACTTACGGTACTCTTCATGCCCTTTAGCAGAGCCAAGTTAGCATCTTTCTGGCATAATTTTTCTTTTATCAGAAGAACTTCCTTTAATTTTGCTTTTTATATATATATCTGTTGGTGATTAATCCCTTGAGATTTTGTTTGGTCTCAAACTATTTCACTTTCATTATTTAAAGATATTATCACTAGATATTGAATTCTAGGTTGGCAGTCTAGTTTAATATGATAGCCATTTACTGTGTGGCAGGGTTCTCAGCCCAAGCACTACTGACATTCTTTGTTGTTCGAAGCTGTCTTATGCACTGTGGGATGCTTAGCAGCATCCCTGGCCTCTACCTACCAGATACCAGATACCAGTAGTTTTTTTATAATTACTGTCCTTTAGTATTGATAACAATTAAAAAATTTGCCTTGGGTCCGCAGGTGAGAAGATTGTTGCTGTTTGAGAATCTTTGCTCTACACCCTCACCTTTATAAAGAAACCCTGCTTGAATTATCCTATTTTGAGTACAACACCTGTATCCTGGTGGAATTATGATTGATATATAGTGTGTGCCAAGCGAAATGGACTTGATGCTCATTTTGTAAGCTGCAAGGCAAGAGAAAAGTATTTGGTCTTAGAATATTTTGTTAAATTATAATTAAAAAAAAATCATTTTGGCTAGCAGAAGGTGTTTGTGAAGTGTTTCACCTTGAATTCAGTAGAATACCTAGACAACTACAAAAAATATTCAGGGCCCTGGCCGGTTGGCTCAGTGGTAGAGCGTCGGCCTGGCGTGCAAGGGGTCCCAGGTTCGATTCCCGGCCAGGGCACACAGGAGAAGCGCCCATCTGCTTCTCCACCCCTCCCCCTCTCCTTCTTCTCTGTCTCTCTCTTCCCCTCCCGCAGAGAGGCTCCATTGGAGCAAAGATGGCCCGGGCGCTGGGGATGGCTCCTTGGCCTCTGCCCCAGGCGCTAGAGTGGCTCTGGTCGCAATAGAGTGACCTCCCCCCCACCCCGAGGGGCAGAGCATCGCCCCTTGGTGGGCGTGCCGGGTGGATCCCGGTCGGGCGCATGCGGGAGTCTGTCTGACTGTCTCTCCCCGTTTCCAGCTTCAGAAAAATACAAAAAAAAAAAAAAAAAATTCAGGTCTAAAATAAGGTTTCCTCACTACATGAATGGGAAAAGCTGTGCTGGAAGAGGGACCCCTCATTCCTGTGGATGGTTGGAGAAGTCCCCAACAATCTACAATGATATCTTCTTACTTCTCTATCCTAACAGATATTATATTTTTTATATGTAAAGTAGGTGAAAAGTATGGGAACACTGGCTTAAACTAATTCATTGACAATAAGAATGGTAAAGAAGGGCTGGATTTCCAAAGTACTGAAGGAGCAAACTTGATTAGAGTTGGCAGATAATTAATGTGAGTGTGAGAGACAGGGATGAGTCAAGAATGACCCATGTATTTGCTTGGGAGCCTAGATATATAAAGTGATGACTTTGCCAACTAAGATTGGAACTTATCATCGGCATCACCTGGAAACTTGTGAGTGATGAGAATTCTCAGGCAGCCCACTGAGCCAGGCTCTCTGGGGGTGGGGCCCACAGACTGCTGTAAGAAGCCCTTTACATATTCTGATATTTGATAGAATTTGAAAGCCTCTGTTTTGGAGAAGGGTAGTCATTTCCATCTGAGACTTATTAAGTGGTCCAGTAGGCCAAATGGGCAGAGACATTCAGGTGGCAAGTCTGTTATCAATCTCATTGTGTTTAGACATATGTACGTATTTTTTTTTGAGGAAATGAAGATATCAGGCACCTTTTTTTTTTCCTGTCTCTTGAGGATAGCAATTATACTGCTCACAAAAATTAGGGGATATTTCAACATTTTATTTTCATTTGGAAATATCCCCTAATTTTTGTGAGCAGTATACAATTATAGAGAACATTTCCTATAAGGAAATGACACCAAAACCTGGATAAATGATGGTTATAAAGTTTCTATATATTTTAGTCTTAAGGCTGCTTTTCTTTCTTAGCCCTGGAATTTTACTGACGAACTGGTGGCTTTGTCTTTATCCCTTTCTACTGCTTTTCCTTCTGTGCCTTAAAGGTAATTACTAAGGGGCTTGAGCACTTCCTGGGCACAGTTCTCAAGTGCAGGCAGGAACATACCCATACATTAGAAAGTACCTTGGTGCCATCTGGACTCAATACTAGGTGTTAGGACCAACAAAAGGGTAAAGCCCATAAGGGAGAAGTAGTGAGCAAACCTGCTGCTCCCTCCTCCCACCAGTTTTCTATATAAGGCTCAGCAACAGCCCCTGGGCTCAATCCAGCCTGCTACAAATTTCTGTGAACAAAATTCTGTTGGAACATCGACATGCCCATTACTTTACATATTGTCTGTGGGTGCTATTTGAGTAGTTGTAACAGGGTAGTATAGACTTTGAAATCTAAAACATTTATTCTCCGGCTCTTTACAGACCTAGTTTGCTGACCACTGATTTAGACCAGTGGTTCTCAAAGTTCAGCTCACATCAGAACCCCAGGGAAGGCTTTTAAAACAGAAGATGCTAGGCTCTACTTTTATAATTTCTAATTCAGTAGGTTTTGGATTGCAGCCTGAGAATCTGCATCTTCCTTCCTTCCTTCCTTCCTTTTCCCCTCTCTTTCTTTCTTTCTTTCTTTCTTTCTTTCTTTCTTTCTTTCTTTCTTTCTTTCTTTCTTTCTTTCTTTCTTTCTTTCTTTCTTTCTTTCTTTCTTTCTGAGGCAGGAATAGAGTGACAGAAACATGACCTGCTCCTGTATGTGCCCTGATTGGGGAATGGAACTCGCAACCTCTGTGCTCTGGGATGACACTGACCAACCAAGCTATCTGGCCAGGGCTTAATTTATTTATTTTTTGTAAGAGACAGAGAGAGGAAGGGAGAGAGAGGGGTGGGAGAAGAGAAACATTTATTTGTTGCTCCACTCATTTGTTCCTTCATTGGTTGCTTCTGTGTGTGCCTTAACCGAGGATCGAACCGCAACCTTGTCCTTTCAGGAGGACACTCTCATCTGACTGAGCTAACTGGCCAGGGCCAGAATTTCTGTTTCCAACAAGTTTCCAGGTCATGCTGATGCTACTGTTCTGGGACCATACCTTGAAAACAACTTCTTACCAGTAGTCAAGTTAAGACCTTAGAATAACATCTGTGGATCAAGGCAAAAACTGCCTTAGCCACAAATTCAAGTGATTGTTTCAATTTCTGTGTCTACCTCAGCTTGGACTATCATCACTCATATGAACTTCATTTTTATCCTTTGGGCTTTCTCTTTGTGTTCTTTCTCTCTGCCCAGGCCTCTCAAATAGAAAATTTGTTTTAAAAATAAACCTGACATCCTGACCAAGCGGTGGCGCAGTGGACAGAGCGTCGTCGGACTGGGACACAAAGGACCCAGACTGGAAACCCGGAGGTCATTGGCTTGAGCGTGGGCTCACCAGCTTGAGTGCAGGATTGCTGGCTCAAGCATGGGATCATAGACATGACCCTGTGGTAGCTGGCTTGAGCCCAAAGTCGCTGGCTTGAAGCCCAAGGTTGCTGGCTTGAGCCAGGGGTCACTCGCTCTGCTGTAGCCCTCTGGTCAAGGCACATATGAGAAAGCAATCAATGAACAACTAAGGAGCCGCAACTAAGAACTGATGCTTCTCATCTCTCTCCCTTCCTGTCTGTCCCTATCTGTCCCTCTTTCTGTCTCTCTGTCACACACACACACACACTTCTGACAGTCTCCTTATTGCTTTGAGGTACAATATGTTAAAAAATTGGCATCCAGTTCTTTTTAAGAATTAACAGCTACTCTGATCAATATCTTTTCCTTTTGCTTTTCTCTCCTCTCTGGACCCTATTCATGTACCTTATCAAATAAAGAATTTGAAACCATGACTTTTATTTTCCTTGCTTGAGTGAAAGCTTTCAAGGGCAGGGAAGCTGTATGCTTTTTATCAGTCAGAGAAACGACTGCATATATCAGCTTGAAGTAGGATTTAGGGGGAAGTTGCGGTTGAATCTGCTAGAAGTGATGGTTACTCTCTTCATCTTAATGAGTTAGGTCTTTCCAAGATTATTTTATTATTTTGTTAGAATTACTGTGACTTAATTATTAGAGTAACAGACAGGGCCACATATAAACATAGGTGAAAGCACGTTCAATGGCAAAAGCTTTTGCAATATCCGCCATCCAGAACTATCATATTTCTTTCACTCTTACACAAATGTAAATGCGACAGCCTATGGATATAACATAGAAGTAAAACTTGATATAATTTAATTTTGAACTCTAAATTCAAAAGAGGTATGATTATATTTATTTTATTAGATAACCAGCTCTACCAATAAAGTAACATATCCACAATTGCTCAATAAATATGTACAATAATATTTCTTGCCCTTTTCTCATATTATGTTGGCCAGTTTATCAGCATCCATTGTTCATAAAGAAACTATCAAGGAATAATGACAGTTTGTAAATCAGGGGTTGCTAAACTTATAAATCAGTTTATTTTCCCCATTCTCTGCTTTGGGAAGAAAAAGAAAAATTGGTAATAGGGAAATATGATTAATTCATCATCCAACTTTTAAAGAAAATGAAACTCAGGCTCTGATGAACTCATCATCCAATTTTTTAAAAACATGAAAATTGATGGACTATTTGAGTGAAGAATAAGGAAAACAACTCCCAAATCTATAAATTGTTCAGACAGAATGAAGTATTACTAGGCACTCTTTAAATATAAAATGCATTGCTTCTATCCATTTATTATAGATTTTATGCCTCAAATATATTCATAATGTATTACAATAGTAAGGTTTATTCCTCATCTGTTTATATATTTATTATTTCTTTCTCAGAAGATGTGAATATAGCTAAAGGCAAAGCTGTATTTCTTCTTGATAATAATAAAATAATAAAGTGTTACACATAAAGGAGGTGAACTCTGAATTTATGGCAGGTGCCATGTTGTATTTCATGTTGCAGAAATGATACTCTTGCTCACTTGACATAGTGACTTCTTTCAACAACATTTCTTTTTCGTCTTAGGGTCTTATGATGAAAAGTCATCTTTTAAAAACTGGTTCTTTCAGATCTTGATAATTCAAAATGAAAAACAGGTTCCCTGAAGAACACCTTAGGGAAACCAAATATCTCTAACCATTGTGCATTTGATTTAATATCAAATGGATAATGACATGACTAATATAAAATGGCAGAGTTGTATGTCTATTTAAAGGTGTGGCCCTGGCTGGTTGGCGCAGTGGTGGAGCGTCGGCCTGGTGTGCAGGAGTCCTGGGTTTGATTCCTGGCCAGGGCACACAGGAGAAGCGCCCATCTGCTTCTCCACCCCTCCCCCTCTCCTTCCTCTCTGTCTCTCTCTTCCCCTCCCGCAGCGGGGCTCCATTGGAGCAAAAGATGGCCCGGGCGCTGGGGATGGCTCCTTGGCCTCTGCCCCAGGCGCTAGAGTGGCTCTGGTCGCAGCGGAGCGATGCCCGGGAGGGGCAGAGCGTCGCCCCCTGGTGGGCGTGCCAGGTGGATCCCGGTCGGGCGCATGCGGGAGTCTGTCTGACTGTCTCTCCCCGTTTCCAGCTTCAGAAAAAAAAAAATTAAGGTGTATTAATAGCAAAGCTATTCTATGGTGTTAAAAGAGAATGTTTACACCAATTGTATCTGGAAGGTAGTTAGTCCCTTGAAAAGGTGTGAGAAGTCTTTTGAGGTGCTAAGAATAATGTTTCTCATCTCAGTGATTTTTATTTTTATGACTGTGTTCATTTGTGAAAATTCACTGAGGTATGGACTTTTTTAAAAAAGATTTTATTCATTTTAGAGAGAAGAGAGAGAGAAAGAGACAGAGAGAGGAAGAGACGGAGGAACAGGAAGCATCAACTCCCATATGTTCCTTGACCAGGCAAGGCTGGAGTTTCAAACCGGCAACCTCAGCATTTCAGGTTGATGTTTTATCCACTGTACCACCATAGGTCAGGTCAAGCTATAGCATTATAATTTGAGTTTTTTATGTACTTTAAACTTTAATTAAAAAGCTTAATAAATAAAAAATGTACAATAGATTAGAGTGACTTACAAAATTAATTCTGCCTTTTTTTATAGTTGAAATTTTCATGTGTAAAAGTATTATGTACAACCCAGTTATCTTTAATTTAGAAAATATACTTAAATTTTTGAATTGCCCAACCAACATAATTCTTTATGCCTGGACATCCATTCTTCTATTCATTGCCTCTGAGAGTAGAACATTTCCCTGCTGCTGACATCACCTTCATTGTGGCATACCCACTTATAGTGGCTGTCCATGAAAACACAGCAAGGACTTCATTTCTCTCATTTAAAGTTTCTTATAATTTGAAGTTCCTCAGGAACAATCTAGGAAAGATGTTGATAGTATTTATTCCTCCAGCTTACTTCTCTTACTTGAAATAACAGTCTAGGCCCAAAATATATATATATATATATATAGATATATGTGTGTGTGTGTATATATGATATGTTATATATTTTTATTCCACAATTTTATATATATAATTTTTATTAAATAATAAGGTGTATAGTAGGCTTGGGAAGAATAGCATGTATGATCTATTAGCATTTCTGTGTAAGATTTTATCAGAACCTGTCCTGTAATTGACAGCCAGCTGAGTTCAGCTCACTGCAGAAGTTGCAGAATAGGTTGTATGAGCTGGAGATAGGAAAGCCCAGTGGGGAAGGCTTATGGTGTATATGAGTGGGGGCCATGCTTTACGGTTTAGCTCAGCACCAGAGAACCTGACATTGGTTGTCCGTGACCACACTTTGATAATCCCTTCACAAGAAAGTTTATGCATACATGGGGACTGGTGATGGGTAGAAGGCTGAGGAGGGCACTGAGTTGGCTCTTGTGGGTGCTTTGTCAGCACTGAATATGAGTGGCATCAAAGGCTTCTTCCCAGCATGCATCATTGGCTCTCCAACAAGCCATGATCCGCTGGATAGACAAATTATGAAATGATCCAATCATAAAGTTAATAAAACCATCAGAAAGTAAATTATATCTACTGCTCTAGATTGGATTTCCACAAATGAGTTTGCACTGAAGGCACTTATGCATTCATTCATACCCTCATGTTTATAATGCTAATATAAATATTTACACAATTTTTTAAATAAAAATCAAATAGTCAAAATATACATATGAAAACATTATGTTAGCATGATGTTTCTTTATTTGGTGAGAATCAGATTTCTACCTATCGCAATTAGAGTTTATATTAGGTTCTCCTTCTATGTCTTGCATAATTTTTGTTCTAAAAATTCTTGGGTAAAAATTAACACCTACAGAAATTTTTTATTAACTTTCTTCAGAAAGTAATTTATTTCTTAATGACAAAAATAGTTTATATAAAACAAACCCATAAATAACATTTAAAAAAATGTCTAAAAGTTAATAATAATAATAACCATAAGGGGTTAATATATCTTGCAATCTGTTGCTAAATTGTGATGGCAAATTCCTTGATGCTGGTTAAAAATCTTGGCCCTTAACTTTATTTCAAATAAAGTAAAGAGTAGGAGTTTTTATATATTCAAACAAACAAACATACCTTGACTGTATCAGGAAAAAGCAGAAAAGAAGATAAAGAACCAGAATATTTGAGTCCAGACTCTGCCATTTACTAGTTCTATGACTTTAGTTTATAAATAATATGAACATTAGCTTTTCCATCTTTAAAATAAGAATGAAGCTGCTTTCCTGTTATAAAACATATGAATACAATAATAAATTAAAAAACCCTTGGAAGCTATCATTGTGTTTGATACAGAAATACCAAACACCTATATGCTTTATGCCCTTGGACAGCCTTATGAAGCAGCTGAGAGGAAGGTGTTTGAACAGTTTGCTCAGTGAAGAGCTTTCTTCATTGGAGAATTAACAGACTTGATAAACTGTTTTTTTGTTGTTGGTTATTTTTTTATTATTTTATTTATTTTTAATGGGGTGACATCAGTAAATCAAGATACATATATTCAAAGATAACATGTCCAGGTTATCTTGTCATTCAATTATGTTGCATACCCATCACCCAAAGTCAGATTGTTCTCTGTCACCCTCTATCTAGTTCTCTTTGTGCCCCTCCCCCTCCCCCTTCCCTCTCCCTCTCCTCCCTTCCCCCGTAACCACCACACTCTTATCAATGTCTCTTGGTCTCACTTTTATGTCCCTTCTACGTATAGAATAATGCAGTTCCTGGTTTTTTCTGATTTACTTATTTCACTCCATATAATGTTGTCAAGATCCCACCATTTTGCTATAAATGATCCGATGTCATCATTTCTTATGGCTGAGTAGTATTCCATAGTGTATATGTGCCACATCTTCTTTATCCAGTCATCTATTGATGGGTTTTTTGGTTGTTTCCATGTCCTGGCCACTGTGAACAATGCTGCAATGAACATGGGGCTGCATGTGTCTTTACGAGTCAATGTTTCTGAGTTTTGGGGGTATATACCCAGTAGAGGGATTGCTGGGTCATAAGGTAGTTCTATTTGCAGTTTTTTGAGGAACCACCATACTTTCTTCCATAATGGTTGTACTACTTTACATTCCCACCAACAGTGGATGAGGGTTCCTTTTTCTCCACAACCTCTCCAACATTTGCTATTACCTGTCTTGTTAATAATAGCTAATCTAACAGGTGTGAGGTGGTATCTCATTGTAGTTTTGATTTGCATTCTCTAATAACTAAAGAAGATGAGCATCTTTTCATATATCTGTTGGCCATTTGTATTTCTTCCTGGGAGAAGTGTCTGTTCATATCCTCTTCCCATTTTTTTATTGGATTGTTTGTTTGTTTGTTGTTGAGTTTTATGAGTTCTTTGTATATTTTGGATATTAGGCCCTTATCTGAGCAGGTGTTTAAAAATATCATTTCCCAATTAGTTGGCTGTCTGTTTATCTTGTTATCAGTTTCTCTTGCTGAGCAAAAACTTCTTAGTCTGATGTAGTCCCATTCATTAATTTTTGCTTTCACTTCTCTTGCCTGTGGAGTCAAATTCATAAAATGCTCTTTAAAGCCCAAGTCCATGAGTTGAGTACCTATGTCTTCTTCTATGTACTTTATTGTTTCAGGTCTTATGTTTAGATCTTTGATTCATTTTGAGTTAATTTTAGTACAGGGGGACAAACTGTAGTCCAGCTTCATTCTTTTGCATGTGGCTTTCCAGTTTTCCCAGCACCATTTGTTGAAGAGGCTTTCTTTTCTCCATTGTGTGTTGTTGGCCACTTTATCAAAAATTATTTGACTATATATATGTGGTTTTATTTCTGGGCTTTCTATTCTGTTCCATTGGTCTGAGTGTCTATTTTTCTGCCAATACCATGCTGTTTTGATTGTCGTGGCCCTATAATAGAGTTTGAAGTCAGGTATTGTAATGTCTCCAGCTTCATTCTTTTTCTTTAGGATTGCTTTGGCTATTCGGGGCTTTTTATAGTTCCATATAAATCTGATGATTTTTTGCTCCATTTCTTTAAAAAATGTCATTGGAATTTTGATGGGAATTGCATTAAATTTGTATATTGCTTTGGGTAATATGGCCATCTTGATTATATTTATTCTACCTAACCAAGAACAAGGAATATTCTTCCATCTCATAATATCTTTTTTGATTTCCCTTAACAATGGTTTATAGTTTTCATTGTATAAGTCCTTTACATTCTTTGTTATGTTTATTCCTAGGTATTTTATTTTTTTGTTGCAATCGTGAAGGGGATTATTCTTTTGAGTTCATTCTCAAATGTTTCATTGTTGGCATATAGAAAGGCTATTGACTTCTGTATGTTAATTTTGTATCCTGCGACCTTACTGTATTGGCTTATTGTTTCTAGTAGTCTTTTTGTGGATTCTTTGGGGTTTTGGATGTATAGGATCATATCATCTGCAAAAAGTGATACCTTTACTTCTTCTTTTCCGATATGGATGCCTTTTATTTCTTTGTCTTGTCTGATTGCTGTGGCAAGAACCTCTAGTACCACATTAAATAAATAAAGAGTGGAGAGAGTGGACAACCCTGTCTTGTTCCTGATTTAAGGGGGAAAGCCTTCAGTTTTGTGCCATTTAGTATGATGTTAGCTGATGGTTTATCATATATGGCCTTTATCATGTTGAGATATTTTCCTTCTATACCCATTTTGTTGAGAGTCTTAAACATAAAATTGTGTTGTATTTTATCAAAAGCCTTTTCTGCATCTATTGATAATATCATGTGGTTCTTGTTCTTTGTTTTGTTGATATGGTGTATGATGTTAACCGTTTTACGTATGTTGAACCATCCTTGAGATTCTGGGATGAATCCCACTTGATCATGATGTATTATTTTTTTAATATGTTGTATTCAATTTGCTAGTATTTTGTTTAGTATTTTAGCATCTGTATTCATTAGAGATATTGGTCTGTAGTTTTCTTTTTTTGTGCCATCCTTGCCTGGTTTTGGTATAAGGGTTATGTTTGCCTCATAAAATGTGTTTGGAAGTATTGCTTCTTCTTCAATTTTTTGGAAGACTTTCAGTAGAATAGGAACCAAGTCTTCTTTGAAGGTTTGATAAAATTCGCTGGTATAGCCGTCAGGGCCTGGACTTTTATTTTTGGGGAGGTTTTTAATGTTTTTTTCTATTTCTTCTCTACTAATAGGTCCGTTTAGGCTTTCTGCTTCTTCTTGACTCAGTCTAGGAAGGTTGTATTGTTCTAGGAATTTATCCATTTCTTCTAGGTTGTTGAATTTAGTGGCATAAAGTTTTTCATAGTATTCTACAATAATTCTTTGTATATCTACGATGTCCGTGGTGATTTCTCCTCTTTCATTTTGGATTTTGTTTATATGAGTTCTTTCTCTTTTTTCCTTGGTAAGTCTTGTCAAGGGTTTGTCAATTTTGTTGATCTTTTCAAAGAACCAGCTTCTTGTTCTATTAATTTTTTCTATAGTTTTTCTGATCTCTATTTCATTTATTTCTGCTCTGATTTTTATTATCTCCTTTCTTCGGCTGGTTTTGGGTTGTCTTTGTTCTTCATTTTCTAGTTCCTTAAGGTGTGAAGTTAAGTGTTTCACTTGGGCTCTCTCTTGTTTGTTCATATAGGCCTGAAGTGATATGAACTTCCCTCTTATCACTGCTTTTGCTGCATCCCATAGATTCTGATATGTCGTATTGTCATTTTCATTTGTCTGTATATATCTTTTGATCTCTGCACTTATTTCTTCCTTGATCCATTCATTCTTTAAAAGTATGTTGTGTAGTTTCCACATTTTTGTAGGATTTTTTCCCTCTTTTTTGCTGTTGAATTCTAGTTCGAAGGCTTTATGATCAGAAAATATGCTTGGAACAACTTCGATTTTTCTGAATTTGCTGATGTTGTTTTTGTGGCCCAACATATTCTTGAGAATGATCCATGTACATTGGAGAAAAATGTATACTCAGTCACTTTGGGATGAAATGTCCTGTAGATGTCTATCATATCCAGGTGCTCTAGTGTTTTGTTTAAGGCCACTATATCTTTGTTGATTCTCTGTTTGGATGACCGATCTAGAGCCATCAGTGGTGTATTGAGGTCTCCAAGTATGACTGTATTTTTGTCAGTTTTTCTTTTAAGGTCAAGAAGTAGCTGTCTTATATATTTTGGTGCTCCTTGGTTTGGTGCATATATATTAAGAATTGTTATATCTTCTTGATTCAGTGTCCCCTTAGCCATTATGAAATGGCCATTTTTGTCTCTGAGTACTTTTGCTGTCTTGTAGTCAGCATCATCAGATATGAGTATTGCTACGCCCGCTTTTTTGTGGATGTTATTTGCTTGGAGAATTGTTTTCCAGCCTTTCACTTTGAATTTGTGTTTATCTTTGTTACTTAGATGAGTTTCTTGTAGGCAGCATACAGTTGGATTTTCTTTTTTGATCCATTCGGCTACTCTGTGCCTTTTTATTGGTGAGTTTAATCCATTTACATTTAGTGTAATTATTGACACTTGTGAGTTCCTTATTGCCATTTTATAGATTGCTTTCTGTTAGTTTTGTGCCTTGTTTGATTCTTCTCTTTCGTTTTTTTATCTTTCGTTTTTATTTGGTTGTGTTCCATACATCTTTCCTCTGTTGCTATCTTTTTTAAATCATGTGCTTCTGTGGTGGTTTTTTCAATGGTGGTTACCATTAAGTAATGAAAAGGGTTCCTACCCTGTTCATTGTAGTGCACTATTTTGTGAGTACTTTTGCACTCCATCACCCTTTGCTACTGTTAATCTCCATCCTCTCCCCCCCTTTCTTATTGTTGTCACAGTTTAAAGTTGGTTTTGTTATGTTCTTCTTGGAGCTTTTACTTGTGGCTTTGTTGTTTTTTTTTTTTAATTTTTTGTATCTGATTGGAGAACCCCCTTTAGTATTTCCTGGAGTGGGGGTTTTCTGGTGATAAATTCTCTCATCTTTTCTGTATCTGTGAAAGTTTTTATTTCTCCTTCATATTTGAAGGATAGCTTTGATGGGTATAGTATTCATGGCTGAAAGTTCCTCTCTTTCAAGACTTTAAATATTGGGGTCCACTCTCTTCTAGCTTGTAGAGTTTCTGTTGAGAAACCTGATGATAATCTAATGGGCCTTCCTTTATATGTTGTATTCTTCTTTTCCCTGGCTGCCTTGAGAATTTTTTCTTTGCAGTTGGTTTGTGCCAATTTTATTATGATGTGCCTTGAAGTAGGTTTGTTGGGGTTAAGAAAACTTGGAGTTCTGTTTGCTTCTAGAATTTGAGGTTTTAGTTCTTTCCACAGGCTTGGGAAGTTCTCATCTATTATTTGTTTGAGTATGTTCTCCATTCCATTTTCTCTCTCTTCTCCCTCTGATATACCTATTATTCTTATGTTATTCTTTTTGATGGAGTCAGATAATTCCTGTAGGGCTATCTCATTTTTTTTAATTTTTGAATCTCTTTCTTCTTCTCTTTGTTGAGCCTCAAGTTGCTTGTCTTCTATTTCGCTAATCCTCTCTTCTATCTGGCCTGTTCTATTAGCTAAGCTTGTTACCTCATTTTTCAGCTCATGAATTGAGCTTTTCATCTCTGTTTGATTTGTTTTTATAGTTTCAATTTCCTTGGAGATATACTCTTTGTGTTCATCGAGTTGTTTTCTGAGCTCCCTAAATTGCCTTTCTGTGTTGTATATCTCTGAGTATTTTTACAATTTCTATTTTAAATTCTCTGTCGTTTAACTCCAAGGTTTCCAATATCTTAAATTTTTTCTCCATAGATTTTTCCTCATCTCTCTGTGTTACCTCTCTTTCTTTTGTATCCATGATATTATATTTTCTCTACTTTAATGGCATCTGAGGGTGGTTTTCTTGATAGTATTAATGAGATTTTATAAGGAATAAAAAGATAAAAAAATAAAAATAAAAATAAAAAATTGCGTTTTTTTTAAAAAAATTAATCATTAAATAAAGATAAATAAAATAAGATAAAAATTTGATAAAAAAGGGAATTATTCCTTCCCCTCCCTTTTTCCTCTCCTCTCCTCTCCCCTCTTTCTTGAGAAAATCTTGTGATGAACTGTGAATTATATTGTACTAAATAGAACAAACAATACCTGTAGTGGAGGTCCTGAATTGGGGAGAAGTAATAAAGGGGTAAAGGAAGAAGAAAAAAAGAAAAATAAATAAATAAAAGAAAAAATATATATATATAAAAAGGGGGGCAGTATAGACCCACAAAAAGCAAATAAGGAAAAAATTTGGGTCAAGAATAAAATGATTTGCTTTTAGGTGTTGGCTGACTCAGAGTTATGATGAGAGGAATAAGAGGGAAACAGGAAAAAGGGGTGGAAAATTAAAAAATTACTATTGTATTTAGTGGAACAAGAACTAGATAAAATGGAGAGCCAGGGATGGGAGCACTGCTAATGTGTTAAAAAGGTGAAGTAAAAACCCTCCAAAATGCCACAAACTTAAGTTTGAGTCCCAGATAAGATAATTTGTTCATTATTGAGGTTTGAATGAGAGAAGACGTAAAGGAGAAAGGAAGAGACTAATATAGAGGGAGGAAAGAGAGAGAGAGAGAGAGAGAGAGAGAGAGAAGATGGAACCATTTAAAGAAGAAAAAAGAAAAAGGAGGAGAGAGAAAGAGAGAGTTAGGGGTTTTGGATTGCAACCCTCATAGAGAGAAAGGAGGAGGAAAGAAAAGATAATGGGAGATGTAACACTTATGAGTAGTGTAGTTCAAAGAGAGGCGAGAGTAAGACCGAGAGAGAATTAAATGACCAAATTGGAATAGAAAAAAAAAATCAAGAATGAAGAAAAGAGACACAGACAAACAAATATAATAAAATGGGATAGGTTATAAAGTCTGCAGATTATTCTTGATTTTGAGAGGTTATCGTCTTGCTTTTTCTTTTCTGTCTTTCTGGTCGGTGACTTTGTACCCCGGGTTCTGCCCCTGTGGCACGCTCTGGAAGAGGTTTGCAGTTGATAATTCTCTATGGCGATGTCATGTATTGGGCTTCAGTCTCGTTGGCAGTCGAGGGTCATTAGTGTTTATAGGCTCCAACAGTGAGAGGGTCTTTCACTGTGAGAGTGTTCCTGGAGCCTCTCTCCTAGTCTTTCCTTCCACAATTAGAAGCCTGATAATCCAGCTATGGGGTTGCTGCTGCCTCTGCCTGGATAGTAAGAGGCTCAAAGAGCTGGAAACTCCCCACTCTATTCCCACTCAGCACAGGGCTCTGAGTAAGGCTCAGTCAGTCAGAGCTGCTAGCATAATCAGGCAGGGCTTCCGCCCACTCAAAGACCTCTGGCTCTGCCCCTCTGTGGGATAACACGGGTGCCCACTCCTGAGGCATTTGGAGGAATCTCTTGCCCACTCTCCGTGTGCGCCCACCAGGATGTCAGACCAGCCGTGTCACACTTCGAGTGAAATCCCTAACCGCATGGAAAAGATCGAGCATTGGAATTGGCTCTCGCTCTATCCCTGTGCGCGGCCCCCTCAGGGTGCTGAGGCAGCTCAGAGATTCCTCTCCTGACCCGCTCACAGGCCTCTGACTCTACTCCTCTGTGGGAAAACACGGGCGCCCACCCCTGAGGAGTTCGGAGGAATCTCTTGCCCACTCTCTGTGTGCACCGACCTGGATATCAGGCCAGTTGGAATCAGGCTTTCTCTCACTCCGAGAAAGCCCTCTGCCCACACGGAAAAGTTACAGCGTTGGAATTGGCTTTCGCTCTGTCCCCGTGCGGCTTTCCCAGGGCGCTGGGGCTTCCGCTCCTGGCCCACTCACAGGCCTCTGACTCTGCTCCTCTGTGGGAAAACACGGGCGCCCACCCCTGAGGAGTTCAGAGGAATCTCCTGCCCACTATCCACACGCGCCGACCAGGAGATGCGGAAAATGGCTGCCCCACTTGTCTTTCTTTGTCTGGGTTTGGTGCATGTGTTAGCTTGAATTGCCCAGGTTTTTCCGTGGCTTGGATCTCCGTGCCACAGCCTGGTTTGGCTGTTTGTACCACGGCCTGGATCTATTCACTCCCTATGCCCGCCTTAGTGTCTATATTCTCAGTTCTCAGTGAAAGCCGTCCTGTTTGGATTAGAGAGGAAGGCGGAGCATTTCTTACTCCCTATTTCCCCCAGGGTTTGACCATATATCTAGCCAATCTTTTGCTCGACCCTACCTTCGGGTGTGTTGTGAAGCATCTGAAGACTCCAAGGATAGGTTTTTCTGTTTCTGGTTGAAGAACTTGTTGAGTTTATGGGGAGATTTTCGGTATCGCTTCCTACCACGCCATCACTCTGACGTCATCTCCGATAAACTGTTTTTAATGAGACGCATCCAGTAAGGCTGGGCTTACTCTGTAAATTTCAACAAGGGTAAGGAAGGAAAGAATGAGGCATCCTCCGGCCCTCCATCTGGGTCTGTGCCTTGCATGCTAGTTCATCTCTCTTAGAAGGTAGAGGATATCTGTTGCTCAGTGTCCTAAATCAGAAGGAAAAGGTATAACTAGATATCATCAATGTTGGTCATCTTGGGTACAAATAAGAAAATCAAATTCCTACAGGGAGGAGAAACTTAGAAAAAGAACTTGATGATGGCGGTGGGTGAGGGTTGGCTTTCCCACTGGTGCTCAACCTTTCAAAGGCGGATGAGAAACAAGTCTGGGTAATTCTGATCATTAAGTAATGTTATCTTGAATGGAAAATAAATGTCTATTGTTGGGAAACTCTTCAGACTAAGTCTGTGTTTTGGTGTTTTGAACCTTTGGTTTCTGGTGTATAAATGCATTCATTTGGGACTTGACAAGGAAAAAGTGATTTTTCCTGATCTTTGCAAAAATTCCCCTAAAATCTCATTTGTTGCATGTTAACAGGTAACATCTTTGGTCGCTCAATCTCACCTCAGCTTCCTCTTTTTTTTTTTTTTAGTTTATTTCAAATAAATTGCTAAGTTCTGTACTTTTATGCATAAATTGCTACTTATCTGCTGTTTTCTCTTAACGGTCATCATGGCCATGACTACGAACTGACTGCTGCAGAATTAGGCTATTGTTTCCTCTTTCTTGTTCTCTTGCTCTCTCTGCATTCTACTACATCTTATAAACCACAGCCAAATCTTCTTAAAGCATTAAAAAAAATTTTTTTTTAATTTTTTACAGAGACAGAGAGAGAGTCAGAGAGAGGGATAGACAGGGACAGACAGGAATGGAGAGAGATGAGAAGCATCAATCATTAGTTTTTCATTGCGCGTTGCAATACCTTAATTGTTCATTGATTGCTTTCTCATATGTGCCTTGACCGTGGGCCTTCAGCAGACCGAGTAACCCCTGGCTGGAACCAGAGACCTTGGGTTCAAGCTGGTGGGCTTTTTGCTCAAACCAGATGAGCCCATGCTCAAGCTGGTGACCTCTGGTCTCGAACCTGGGTCCTCTCTCTACATCCCAGTTCGACGCTCTATCCACTGTGCCACCGCCTGGTCAGTTCTTAAAGCATTTTTAAGAACCATTTACAATTGCCCATACCTACAAAATTAGATACACACCTCAGTCCTTCATTAATAACCCTCTCCATTTTAATCCCAACCCATATACTTCAGTTTTAATTCTCATCCTTCTCAAACATTTCTCAAAGTACTTCTGCCATCAAATATGCCCTGCGTTCATTCATTCAGCCCTTGACCCACCAATTAATATCTCTTTGCCGGCCACATTTTTCATTGTTCCCTTGACAAGGGACAGGTCAGGTGTGAATTCCTGTCAATACAGCATTTCTAGGGATAGGAAAGTACCCAGGGAATGCTGAATATCTGCTTCCAGGGTAAAGTGAGAAAGGGAGAGAGAAATTTTGACAGAAAGAAGAATATTAGGTAGCCCTGGAACAACAAAGGTGAAAACAGTGTTTAATTCTGAGAGTTTGAACTTGACACCAATTCTTAATTTCACCCTAGATTCCATTAGTTTCCTGTTTCTACCCTTCTTTCCACCTAAAATGGGACAACTCGTAGTTCCCTCTCATTGTCCTCCTTGTTATTTAATTTTATTTTGAAATTTTCATATAAAGATGGGCTTTTTCTGATATATAGTTCTATGAATTTTAACACACGTACAGAAGTGTAAAATCACACCAGAATCAGAATGCAAAGAAGTTCTATCACCCCCAAAATGCTCTAATGCTATCTTTATGAAGTCACATCCTAAACTTACCTAACTTACCTATAACCCCTGGTAACTTCTAGTAAATTCTTTATCAGTGTAGTTTTGTGATTTTGAGAATATTATATAAATGGAATCATATGTGTGTCCCCTTTGAGTCTGGCTTTATTTATTATTATTATTATTATTATTATTAACACTCAGAATAATGCTTTTGAAATTCATGTAAGTTGCTGTTCGTTAGTTTATTTCCTTTTACTGCTGAGTAGTATTTGAAAGTCCAATGCACCATGGTTTGTTTATTTATTCACCTGATGAAGAACATTAAGCTTATTTCCAGTTTTGGGAGGTTATGAATAATACCACTATAAATATTCATGTATAGGTTTTTATGAGAACGTAAAATTTTATTTCTCTAAGGTTAATATGAATGCCTTAGTTCAGGCTGCTACAACAAAACATCATAGGATGGGTGGCTTATAAACAATAGAAATTTATTTCTCACAGTTTTGAAGGCTAGAAGTCTAAGGTCAGAGTGCCAGCATGACTGAGAACTGGTGAAGACTTTTTTCTGGATGGCAAACAGATGATGAACGATACACTGTATCCTTGCCAGGCAGAAGGAGAGCTATGGAGCTCTCTGGAGTGTCTTTTATACAAGCACTAAGCCCATTCATCAGAGCTCCACTATCAAGACATAATTATTTCCCAAAGGCACCATCTCCTAATACCATCACATTGGGAATTAGAATTCAATATATGAATTTGGAGGAGATACATTCAGTCTACAACAACCCATAAATTGTATTGCTGGGTCATATGACACGTGTGTGCTTAACTTTATGAGAACTGACAAACTATTTTCCACAGTGGCTATATCACTTTGCATTCCCACCAGCAATGCTTTTCTCTTGCTCTGTGCTGGGTGTAATGTGTTTCTCTTGCTTCACATTCTCATGTGGCACTTTGGTGTTGTCAGTATTTTTAATTTTAGCTATTTTGAGAAGTGTTTAGTGGCATCTCAATGTGGCTTTAATTTACATTTTTTAATGGCTAATAATGTTATACATCTACATATATATATATATTTATATGCCATCTAGAGATTTGTTTGGTTATAATATCTATTCAGTTCTTTTTTCCACTTTCTAATTAGGTTGATTCTAGGCTCTGTTGAGTTTAGGGAGTTTTTGTATATTCTGAAGAAAAGTCCTTTGTTGAATATTTGATTTGCACATACTTTCTCCTAGCTGAAGCTTTTTTTTTTTTTTTTACATTTTTTTGACAGTGTCTTTACAGAATAAACATTTTTTATTTTAATGAATTCCAATTTATCAAGTTTTTTTTAATGGATCTTTTTTTTGGTATCATGTTTAAGAACTTTTTTGCCTTATTTCAGGTTATGGAGATTTTCTGTTTTCTTCTAAAATTTTTATATTTTACATTCATATATAATATATTTTGAGTTCATTTTTGTGTACTATTGAAGTTTAGCTCAACTTAAAAAAAATTTTTTTTTTGCATAAAGGTATCCAATAGTTCCCTCACTCTTTGTTAAAAGAATATCCTTTCTTCACCAAATTGTTTTTGTACCTTTGTCAATAACGTATTGACTATATTTGTGATGGCCGGACGTCACGGAAATGGCGCCGTGAGCAGCGCGTCCGACAGATCTCCCCTAAATCACAACAAATTTATCAACAAGAAACAGAAAAATTTATCCTTGGAGCATTCCGGAGTTCCACACAAACTGAAAGCGAAAGGACTGTTATCACTTGAATCTGAGAGATGAGGGTGTGGAGGAAGCTACAGCAGGGATGTTCATTCAAGCCGCGAGGGAGTGCGCCTGTGGTGAGTCAGCCCACACTCGGGAGCCGCGAGCAGCCGCCGGCGCGCGCCCGGTCCGGTTGCAGAGCGAGCACCGCCCACACTCGAGAGCCGCGAGCAGCCTCCAACGCACGCCCGGTCCGGTTGCAGAGTGAGCACCGCTAACGTTCCCAGCGGCCCGCGCACTGCGAGTGAGAGTCGCCAGCCACCAGTGCCCGGAGCACCCCATTCGCGCGCGTGCCCTGGGCATTCCACGCGCCCAGAGCGCCCTACTGGCATGCACACCCAGGGTGCCCCATTATCCTGCGCCTGGTGCGATCCAGCCGCCAGCGGCAGGGCGAGCGGGAGAGGCACCAGGGTGGTCTTCCCTATTTGGGAGATTCTCTCCGTGGGCGGGGCACCTCACCCAGCCATTCAAGCTAACAATCAAGCATTGGGGGAGGGGCGCACGCAGGCAGCCTAAAATACCTTCGGGAGCACAGCTACGACCCAATCACTGAAATTAGCTTAACCCATGAAATCTGCGCACCCTCGGTTCTAATTGATAAGATCTCTCTCAGTTCAGCGACCCAAGACAAGAGGCGTGATATTTTTTAGTGCCTCTCGCTAAAGGGGCGGGGGCAACTTCTGATTGATAGAGCCTCCATATTCAGGGATAAACGCTAACAAGAAGGACTTGGCAGATAATAAGATCTATACTACACTAGTCGCAAGCAGAGACTAGTGCCTCTTCTTCCCAGCCAAAACAGGCTACAAAGTGTGGAAAGCCTGGGTTGAGAGGTCCAACTGAATGCTAGGCGCTGAACAGTCACCTTGACAACAATTGACTCCCACCCCCGCCTGATTACACTGGAGGCCCTGACTGCCAGAGCCTTTCCCAAAGCCTTGCACTGAGTGGGGATAGAGTGGGGATTTCCCAGCTCTTTGAGCCTCTTACTCCCCAGGCAGAAGCAGTTGCAGCCTTATAGCTGGATCACCAGGCTGCTAATTCAGAAAGGGGGGACTAGGAGAGAGAATCCAGGAAAGCAAACTCTCTCATTGTTGGACCCTGCAAACACCAACAAGCCTTGACTACCAGCAAGACTAAAGCCAATTATATGACATTGCCATAGAATCCCATCAACTGCAAATCCATACCTAAGTGTGACACAGGGGCAGAGCCTGGGGTACAGAGTCACCGACCAGGAAGAGGGAGAGAAAAAAAAAAAAGGAAGAAGTTAACCTCTCAAAATCAAGAAAAATCCACAGACTTTACAACTTGTTCCACTAATTTTTTTTTGTTGTTGTTTGTTTCTTCTATCTTATTGCCTTTATTTCCTCCACCTCGGTTCTTCTATTCTCTGCCCATCTTATGCTTCCCTTTTCTTGAACTACACTACCCATGAGTGTTACATTTTATTTCTCTTCTTCATCCTCACCCTCCTTTAAGGTTATACTCCAAAACACTTAACTCTCACTCTCTCCTCTTTTGTTTTTTTTTTTTTGTTTTGCTTTATTTTGTTTTTTTCTCTTCCTTTTTTTATTTCTTCCTTCGTTTTTCTCTTTTTCTTATTTTTTCCTTTCTATTCGTTTTTTCTTTTCTCGTTTTACTTTCCTCCCATTTAATCCTCAATCACGAACAAATTAGTTAATTTGGGACTCAAGGCTTTTTTTGGCTTTATTTTTCTTTTTTGCTTTTGTTTTTGTTTTTTTCTTGTTTGTTTACTTTTGTGGCATTTTGGGTGCTCCCAACCCAAGGTCTCCATTGTATTTAGTCTTCGCTCCACTTAATACAACAGATTTTTACTTATTATTTTTATTTTTTTCTTCTTTATTATTCTTTTTTTTGGTCCTTTTTTCTGGTTCCCTCTTATCCCTCTCATTATATCTCTTAGTTGACCATCACTTACAAGCAAATCATCTTATGCTTGTCTAAAATTTTCTTCCTTTTATTTTTATTTATTTATTTTTTGCATTTAGTAGGTCCCTACTCCCTTTTTTTGCCCCTTGAAATCTTCACCCCAAATCAGGCCCTCCATTATAGGCACGATATTTCCCTGAGGAGGGGAGAGGAGGGAAAGAGAAGAAAGAAAAAAGGGGGAAATAATAAATTATTACTGTTTTTTTTTGTGGGGTGTTTTACCTTTTTTTTTTTTTTTACTTTTTACTCTTTATTAATTCTAATTAGTGCTATCAACAAGACCACCCTCAGATGCCAATAAGAAAGAGGAAATTGAATATTATGGATACAAAAGAAAGAGAGGTAACACAAATAGATGTGGAAAAATCTATGGAGAAAAGACTTAACATATTGGAAGCCTTGGAGCTAAATGACAGAGAATTTAAAATAGAAATCTTAAAAATACTCAGAGATATACAAGAAAACACAGAAAGGCAATATAGGGAGATCAGAAAACAATTCAATGAACACAAAGAATATATTACCAAGGAAATTGAAACTATTAAAACAAATCAAACAGAAATGAAAAACTCAATTCATGAGCTGAAAAACGAGGTAACAAGCTTAGCTAACAGAACAGCCCAGATTGAGGATAGGATTAGTGAAATAGAAGACAAACAACTTGAGGCACAACAGAGAGAAGAAGAAAGAGACTCAAAAATAATAAAAAATGAGAAAGCCCTACAGGAATTGTCTGACTCCATCAGAAAGAATAACATAAGAATAATAGGTATATCAGAGGGAGAAGAGAAAGAAAATGGAATGGAGAATATACTCAAACAAATAATAGACGAGAACTTCCCAAGCCTGTGGAAAGAACTAAAGCCTCAAATTCAAGAAGCAAACAGAACACCGAGTTTTCTTAACCCCAACAAACCCACTCCAAGGCACATCATAATAAAGATGACACAAACCAATGACAAAGAAAAAATTCTCAAGGCAGCCAGGGAAAAGAAGAGTACAACATATAAAGGAAGGCCTATTAGATTATCATCAGATTTCTCAGCAGAAACTCTACAAGCTAGAAGAGAGTGGACCCCAATATTTAAAGCCCTGAAAGAGAGGAACTTTCAGCCAAGAATACTATACCCATCAAAGCTATCCTTCAAGTACGAAGGAGATATAAAAACATTCACAAATACAGAAAAGATGAGAGAATTTATCAACAGAAAGCCCCCACTCCAGGAAATACTAAAGGAGGTTTTCCAACCAGATTCAAAGAACAAAAGAAAACAACACCACAAGTAACAGCTCCACCAAGAACACAATAAAACCAAACTTAAACTGTGACAACAAAGGAAAAAAAGGGGGGAGAGGATGGAGATTAACAGTAGCAAAGGACGATGAAGTGCAGAAATACTTATAAGATAGGGTACTACAATGAATATGGTAGGTACCCTTTTCATTACTTAATGGTAACCACCCTTGAAAAAACCACCACCAAAACACTTGACTTAAAAAAGGTAGCAACAGAGGAAAGAAGTATGGAACACAAACAAACAAAAACAAATGATAGAAAAACAAAAGAGAAGAATCAAACTAGATACAAAACTAACAGAAAGCAATTTATAAAATGGCAGTAGGGAACCCACAAGTGTCAATAATTACACTAAATGTAAATGGATTAAACTTACCAATAAAAAGACACAGAGTAGCAGAATGGATTAAAAAAGAAAATCCAACTATATGCTGCCTACAAGAAACACATCTAAGCAACAAGGATAAAAAAAAATTCAAAGTGAAAGGCTGGAAAACAATACTCCAAGCAAACAACACCCAAAAAAAAGCAGGCATAGCAATACTCATATCTAATAATGCTGACTACAAGACAGAAAAAGTACTCAGAGACAAAAATGGTCATTTCATAATGATTAAGGGGAAGTTGAATCAAGAAGACATAACAATCCTTAATATATATGCACCAAACCAAGGAGCACCAAAATATATAAGACAGCTACTTATTGACCTTAAAACAAAAACTAACAAAAATACAATCATACTTGGAGACCTCAATACACCGCTGACGGCTCTAGATCGGTCATCCAAACAGAGAATCAATAAAGATATATTGGCCTTAAACGAAATATTAGAACACCTGGATATGATAGACATCTACAGGACACTTCATCCCAAAGCGACAGAGTATACATTTTTCTCTAGTGTACATGGAACATTCTCAAGAATTGACCATATGTTGGGCCACAAAGACAATATCAGCAAATTTAGAAAAATTCAAATTGTACCAAGCATATTTTCTGATCATAAAGCCTTGAAACTAGAATTCAACTGCAAAAAAGAGGGGGAAAAACCCACAAAAATGTGGAAACTAAACAACATACTTCTAAAAAATGAATGGGTCAAAGAAGAAATAAGCGCAGAGATCAAAAGATATATACAGACAAATGAAAATGAAAATACGACATATCAGAATCTCTGGGATGCAGCAAAAGCAGTAATAAGAGGAAAGTTCATATCACTTCAGGCCTGTATGAACAAACAAGAGAGAGCCGAAGTAAACCATTTAACTTCACACTTTAAGGAACTAGAAAATGAAGAACAAAGACAACCCAAAACCAGCCGAAGAAAGGAGATAATAAAAATCAGAGCAGAAATAAATGAAATAGAGAACAGAAAAACTATAGAAAAAATCAATAAAACAAGGAGCTGGTTCTTTGAAAAGATCAACAAAATTGACAAACCCTTGGCAAGACTCACCAAGGAAAAAAGGCACAGGACTCAAATAAATAAAATCCAAAATGAAAGAGGAGAGATCACCACAGACATCATAGATATACAAAGAATTATTGTAGAATACTATGAAAAATTATATGCCACCAAATACAACAATCTAGAAGAAATGGATAAATTCCTAGAACAATACAACCTTCCTAGACTGAGTCATGAAGAAGCAGAAAGCCTAAACAGACCAATCAGCAGGAGGAAATAGAAAAAACTATTAAAAACCTCCCCCAAAATAAAAGTCCAGGCCCAGATGGTTATACTAGTGAATTCTATCAAACATTCAAAGAAGACTTGGTTCCTATTCTACTCAAAGTCTTCCAAAAAATTGAAGAAGAAGCAATACTTCCAAACACATTTTATGAGGCCAACATAACCCTCATACCAAAACCTGGCAAGGATGGCACAAAGAAAGAAAACTACAGACCAATATCTCTAATGAATACAGATGCTAAAATACTAAACAAAATACTGGCAAACCAAATACAACAACATATTAAAAAAATAATACATCATGATCAAGTGGGATTCATCCCAGAATCTCAAGGATGGTTCAACATACGCAAAACGGTTAACGTAATACACCATATCAACAAAACAAAGAACAAAAACCACATGATCTTATCAATAGATGCAGAAAAGGCTTTTGATAAAATACAACACAATTTTATGTTTAAGACTCTCAACAAAATGGGTATAGAAGGAAAATATCTCAACATGATAAAGGCCATATATGATAAACCATCAGCCAATATCCTATTAAACGGCATAAAACTGAGGACTTTCTACCTTAAATCAGGAACAAGACAGGGTTGTCCACTCTCTCCACTTTTATTTAACGTGGTGCTAGAAGTTCTGGCCAGAGCTATCAGACAAGACAAAGAAATAAAAGGCATCCATATCGGAAAAGAAGAAGTAAAGGTATCACTTTTTGCTGATGATATGATCCTATACATTGAAAACCCGAAGGACTCCACAAAAAGATTATTAGAAACAATAAAGCAATACAGTAAGGTCGCAGGATACAAAATTAACATACAAAAGTCCATAGCCTTTCTATATGCCAACAATGAAATATTAGAAAACGAACTCAAAAAAATAATCCCCTTCACGATTGCAACAAAAAAAATAAAATACCTAGGAATAAACATAACAAAGAACGTAAAGGACCTATATAATGAAAATTACAAAGCATTGTTAAGGGAAATCGAAAAAGATACAATGAGATGGAAAAATATTCCTTGTTCTTGGATAGGAAGAATAAATATAATCAAAATGGCCATATTACCCAAAGCAATATACAAATTTAATGCAATTCCCATCAAAATCCCTATGAGATTTTTTAAAGAAATGGAACAAAAAATCATCAGATTTATATGGAACTATAAAAATCCCCGAATAGCCAAAACAATCCTAAGGAAAAAGAATGAAGCTGGGGGCATTACAATACCTGACTTTAAACTATATTATAGGGCCATGATAATCAAAACAGCATGGTATTGGCAGAAAAATAGACACTCAGACCAATGGAACAGAATAGAAAGCCCAGAAATAAAACCACATATATATGGTCAAATAATCTTTGATAAAGGGGCCAACAACACACAATGGAGAAAAGAAAGCCTTTTCAACAAATGGTGTTGGGAAAACTGGAAAGCCACATGCAAAAGAATGAAAATCGACTACAGCCTGTCCCCGTGTACTAAAATTAATTCAAAATGGATCAAAGACCTAAATATAAGACCTGAAACAATAAAGTACATAGAAGAAGACATAGGTACTAAAATCATGGACCTGGGTTTTAAAGAACATTTTATGAACTTGACTCCAATGGCAAGAGAAGTGAAGGCAAAGATAAATGAATGGGACTACATCAGAATAAAAAGTTTTTGCTCAGCAAGAGAAACTGATATAAAAATAAACAGACAGCCAACTAAATGGGAAATGATATTTTCAAACAACAGCTCAGATAAGGGCCTAATATCCAAAATTTACAAAGAACTCATAAAACTCAACAACAAACAAACAAACAATCCAATAAAAAAATGGGAAGAGGACATGAACAGACACTTCTCCCAGGAAGAGATACAAATGGCCAACAGATATATGAAAAGATGCTCAGCTTCATTAGTTATTAGAGAAATGCAAATCAAAACTACAATGAGATACCACCTCACCCCTGTTAGATTAGCTATTATCAACAAGACGGGTAATAGCAAATGTTGGAGAGGCTGTGGAGAAAAAGGAACCCTCATTCACTGTTGGTGGGACTGTAAAGTAGTACAACCATTATGGAGGAAAGTATGGTGGTTCCTCAAAAAACTGCAAATAGAACTACCTTATGACCCAGCAATCCCTCTACTGGGTATATACCCCAAAACCTCAGAAACATTGATACGTGAAGACACATGTAGCCCCATGTTCATTGCAGCACTGTTCACAGTGGCCAAGACATGGAAACAACCAAAAAGCCCTTCAATAGAAGACTGGATAAAAAAGATGTGGCACATATACACTATGGAATACTACTCAGCCATAAGAAATGATGACATCAGATCATTTACAGCAAAATGGTGGGATCTTGATAACATTATAAGGAGTGAAATAGGTAAATCAGAAAAAAACAAGAGCTACATGATTCCATACATTGGTGGAACATAAAAATGAGACTAAGAGACATGGACAAGAGTATGGTGGTTGCCAGGGGTGGGGGGAGGGAGAACATGGGAGGGAGGGAGGGAGAGAGTTAGGGGGAGGGGGAGGGGCACAGAGAACTAGATAGAGGGTGGCGGTGGACAATCTGACTTTGGGCGAGGGGTACGCAACATAATTTAATGACAAAATAACCTAGACATGTTTTCTTTGAATATATGTGCCCTGATTTATTAATGTCATCCCATTACCATTAATAAAAATTTATTTAAAAAAAAAATTTGTGATGGCCAATTTCTGGGTTCTCTGTTTTGTTTTACTACTGATCTATGTTTCTGTTTCTCTGTTAATAATACCATACCGGGCCCTGGCCGGTTGGCTCAGTGATAGAGCGTCGGCCTGGCGTGCAGAAGTCCCGGGTTCGATTCCCGGCCAGGGCACACAGGAGAAGCGCTCATCTGCTTCTCCACCCCTCCCCCTCTCCTTCCTCTCTGTCTCTCTCTTCCCCTCCCGCAGCCGAGGCTCCAATGGAGCAAAGATGGCCCGGGCGCTGGGGCTGGCTCCTTGGCCTCTGCCCCAGGCGCTAGAGTGGCTCTGGTCACAACAGAGCGATGCCCGGAGGGGCAGAGCATCGCCCCCTGGTGGGCAGAGCATCGCCCCCTGGTGGGCGTGCCGGGTGGATCCCAGTCGGGCGCATGCGGGAGTCTGTCTGACTGTCTCTCCCCGTTTCCAGCTTCAGAAAAATACAAAAAACAACAACAACAACAACAAAAATACCATACCATCCAGATTACTGTAATTTTACAGTATCTTAAAATCTGGTTAAGTTATTTCTCCTAATTTATCATTTTTTTTTCATATTTATGTTAACTATTCTAGTTCTTTAGCCTTTTCATATAAGTCTTATATCTTTAGGATAATCCTGTCTTTATGCAAATTGTCCTAGTGAAATTTTTATTGGAATGTATTAAATCTAGAGATATATTTGGGAAGAATTGTCATCTTTACTATGTTGACTCTTCAGATTCTTGAACATGGAATGTCTGTTCATTTATTAGTTCTTCTTTGATTTATTTTATTAGAATTTTGCAGTACTCAGTATACAGATCTGGAATTTATTCTGTTAGATTTATACCTATTTCAGTTTTAGAGAACTATTGTAAATAGTATTGCAATATGTAGATGATATACTATAGAATTGTATACTTGAAACCTATATAATTTTATTAAACAATGCCATCCCAATACATTCAATAAAAATCAAAGACAATAAGTTTTCAAACATTCATTGCTAGTATAATAGAAACACCATGGATGTCTGTGTGTTTATTTTTTATCTTTTGATCATGCTAAAGTTACTTGTTTATTCTAAGGTTGTTTTTGCATATCTATTCCATTTTTCACCAGATAGGCCTGTTGAAATCTTAACCTTTCTCTAAGTTCTTTACTAAATACAATCCTTTTCTGAAGCCTCTCCAGTTTCCCTTACCAGGTGAAATTTCTCTCTCTCTCTGAACTACATGAATAATTTTGTTGCTACATGTGACTCATCTATTTCCCTCTAGGTTATGGTGAATTAAATACTCTTCTATTCTTCCAATATAATACTGGGATTACTACAGTGTTAAATACTTTTAATTATAATTTTGTTTCTTCTCACTCTGGAATAGCCAACAAGTTTTCTAATCTTTTTTACCTTCAGAGATCCCTTATTTGTAAAATAGGGGTAATAAAAACTATTTTGTTGGTTTATTGTCAGGATAATGTGTTAGAAGCTCAATAAATATGTTTCTTTTGCCCATTCTCTGAATTTATCCATTTTGGAGAAGCTACCCTACACTTGCTTGAGTCCTTCGAGTGTTGAAGATGGAGCAGGCCTTCTACAGATATATGTTTAACCCAATTGACAGAATTTAGCACAAAGCAAGACATACCATTTGTGCTTAGAACACTCTTGTTGTTTTTATTACTTTAATATTAAATGATGGTGAGGATCTTTAGGTCTTTAGCCAACCTGCAGCATAAACATATGGAGAAAATAAATTATACCAGGTTCTCTGAGCAGCTATTCAATAAACTAAAGGGAACTCACCATGAACTGGGTTGGGTGTTAAGAGTAGAGGAAGCAGGAGAAACAGGAAGGAGCAATCAAAAGAGCAAATTTAACAGCAAAAAGTGGATGGGGTTTGATAAAGACTATCATTTTCTAAGAGATTGCTTTGGGGTTCCAGATGGAAGGGCAAGCAGGGGCCATCCACTGCTTGGGTTGAGGAGAAAAGGAGTAGTATTTCACCTCTACTAGTCACTATGCAGTTCCCTGGTGGGGTTACAATTCCTGTTTCTGCTATTTCAGTGCCACATATTAATGTAGACATGCCTGTTTGTGCACTGAAAGAGTAACAAGAATGACTTTAACATTTAGAAACCTGCTTTCAATCCCTCGATACCCATTCAAGTTAATTAGTGTCTTAATTCAGGCTGCTATCACAGAATTATCATGGGCTGGGTGGCTTAAACAACAAACGTTTATATTTATTTCTTATGTTTCTGGAGCTGGAAGTCCAAGATCAAAGTGTCAGAAAATCTGCTGTCTGATAAGGACTCATGTCTTGATTTGTAGCTAGCCATCTGTGTGTTCACATGACCAGAGAGAGATCGTCTTTCCTGTCTTTTCTTATAAGTGTCCATTCACGAGGACTCCACTCCACTCTGCAAAGGCTCCATCTGCTAACACCATCACACTAGGAATTAGCCTTAAACTTTGAATTGAGGAGGGGGAACAAATTGCACTGTGAAACAAGCTTTTGCAGAAAATATTGCTATCTAAATTTTTATTAGCTGAATCAATCTGAACCAAGGAGGAGGAGGAAAGTATTTTGGTGATCACAGCATTAGATACTATGTTTCACCTGTGAGTGTATGCAAGAAGGTTGTCTAAGAGCCGGTGGCATTCCCGAGGGAGTCCAGCAGGGTGCACCAAGAGGCCAGGAGAAGAGAAGACTGAAGCCTGCACCTTCACCAACACCGGGCGAGAGACACATTAATGTTAAGTTAATGGTGACATTCAGTGCAGAATGACCTGGATGAGGGCAGGAGAATTTTGGGGTAGAAAAAAGTAAGATATTAAACAGACCAAACACCAAAAATTCAAGAATTTTTGGAAAATTATTAAATAATATAATTTAAAATTTAATCTTTACTGAGCTAAAAAAATACCCTACAAATATTCATAGTCTTTGTCCCTAAAACAAGCGATAGTAACTTTATTCTTTATACTATGAGCCTGGTCTATACAAGGCAAGATGTTTTTCAGAGCGCTCAGAAATGGCTATGCTTTTATTTTGTTTCATCATGTACACTAAAGCAGTGGTCTCCAACCCCCGGGCCACAGACCGGTACCAGTCCTTGAGCCATTTGGTACCAGTCCTCAGAGAAAGAATACATAACTTACATTATTTCCATTTTAATTATATTTAAGTCTGAACGATGTTTTATTTTTAAAAAATGACCAGATTCCCTCTGTTACATCTGTCTAAGACTAACTCTTGATGCTTGTCTCGGTCACGTGATACATTTATCTGTCCCACCCTAAAGGCTGGTCTGTGAAAATATTTTCTGACATTAAACCAGTCCATGGCCCAAAAAAAGGTTGGGGACCACTGCACTGAAGGATATGACTATTTCAAAAGTGACACAATTAATCTTTTTTCCTGGGATTGATTATGACCAAAAATGACATTAACGGTGTTGTCTTTGGCAATGAATACATGTAGTCATTTTCTAAATGCAATGCAGCAGCCTCAAGCATTACTAATAGAGATGTTGTGAATTAACTTAATATCCCTCAACTTTCCGTTCCACCCCACCCCCCACTCCCAGCCTCCTCCCACCGTGCCACATTACTACTGAGTGTCAGAGCTGAGAAATGTATAGGCTCCTTTTGGCTTGGGGCAGATGCTTTCAGGGTACCACTAAACCTGTTTAGCTCAGAAATGCCTGTAGCGTCAGAAATGTGGGGCCAGTTTAAACTGCTCAGTTAACAGCTTAATCTGCTCCACACTAGAAAAAGTCGGGCTGTGTAAAGAAGAGTGTTTATTGCTCACACACTAAAACATCTCAACATTAAACAGACTAAAAACGTCTAGACCAGGGATATATCACTGAGAACTATGTATCCAGATGTTAGTTATGTTTAAAGCAGTTCTCCAATTCTAAAGATCGAGTTAAAGGCAACTATACAAGACAACACAAAGAGCTGAGGACTTTCATAATGTTGAAATATGTAGCTTGGGGCTCAGAGATCACAACCTGTACATTGAATTATACATACCTATAAATTATTTAGCTAGATCAATGCTTGAGGGAAGGAGAAAGTGAGGTCAATCTGAGCTCAGCGTCTTCTTTTCACAGCTTTAGTTCACCAAAAAATGGGAAGGCAAAACAGAAGGGAGCTGCTGTGCTTGTTTATTTTTTATTTAATAAACATTTCTATAACACCATATGCCAAACATTTTTTATAATGTATTATAGTCATCTATAACTATTTAATCATTTCCTCTTAAAAAACCCCCACAAAAAACCATGAAGTGGCTCCCATTACTGAATTCATTCTATAGCTTAGGAAGCTGAAGCGCCAAGAGGCATGACATAAATTCAACCCTACTCAGTGGAAACACCAATACCCCTCCAGAGTTTCCGAAATTCCAAGAAGCTAATTTTTTTTATGGTAAACTCTTGGTCCACTTTTATATGTCTTGCAAAAATCTTAATTTCAGAGCATTTTTTTTCCACTAAGTTGGTTCTGCTCTTTGCCTTGTGCCTACTAAGCTAAGAAAAACTATTCTTTTTTCTTGATTTCCATAAAACACTCCTGTTTCCACAAGGCTTTTTATGTAATAGTCAAATGTATGGAAGGTATAAAACATGAATAACTATTATTATATCATAGCATTGTAACATCCTTAGCATTGCAAATGCAATGCAATGACTATTAGGAATATGTCACTGTCTATTTCTCTAGTTTCCAGTCTCTTTGTCTCTCTCTCTCTTTCTCTCTCTCTTTCCCTTCTCTCTCCATATCTATCATCTATCTATCTATCTCTATCTATTGATATATATATAATTTTTCCACTTTTCTTTTTCCTCTTCCCCTATCCCGTTCCCACTACACAAGTACAGTTACCGTTTTCCCCTTTTGTTATGTATTCTACCCTCCCCAAAGTCATATATGTAAATTAGCATTTATATCTAATGTGTCCTATTACACTGACTGCCAAAATAATCAAATGGGTATGTCCTCTAGATTGAAATTATGCCAACTCATTTAGAGACAGAAACAGCTCTTGTAAATTGTACCTAATTGACCCCTTTCTCCTCAGCATCATGAAAATATTGCTTTTTAATTTATGATTTTGTTTACTAAACATAAACTCAGAGACTGTTACAACTAAAAGAGACCTTTGATCTCACACAGTCTGAGTTCTCTTCTGTAGACCAGCAGTTCCCGACCTGGTTGTACTCTGGAATCGCCTGGAAGTTTAGAAATTACTAATGTGTTGGCACCCCCCCCATATTCTGATTAAATATGTTTGGGTGTTGTTTGACTATTGGAACTTTCTTTTTAATTACCCAGGTAATTCTAGTGTGCAGCCAAGTTAAGAATCACTGTCACAGATCCAGAAAAATGAATCTACACAAAATCAAATAATTATTTAGGGACAGAACTGGATTTAAATTTAGTTTGATATTTAAATCCAAGTTCTATCATTTCCTGTGTTACCTTGGGTAGGGTTTTTTTTTATAATAATTTTATTTTTTTAATGGGGTGACATCAATAAATCAGGATACACATATTCAAAGATAACAAGTCCAGGTTATCTTGTTGTTCAATTATGTTGCATACCCATCACCCAAAGTCAGATTGTCCTCTGTCACCTTCTATCTTGTTTTCTTTGTGCCCCTCCTCCTCCCCCTTTCCCTCTCCCATTCCCCCCTCCCCCCTGTAACCACCACACTCTTATCAATGTCTCTTAGTTTCACTTTTATGTCCCACCTACGTATGGAATAATGCAGTTCCTGGTTTTTTCTGATTTACTTATTTTGCTTCGTATCATGTTATCAAGATCCCACCATTTTGCTGTAAATGTTCCGATGTCATCATTTCTTATGGCTGAGTAGTATTCCATAGTGTATATGTGCCACATCTTCTTTATCCAGTCATCTATTGACGGGCTTTTTGGTTGTTTCCATGTCCTGGCCACTGTGAACAATGCTGCAATAAACATGGGGCTGCATGTGTCTTTATGTATCAATGTTTCTGAGTTTTTGGGGTATATACCCAGTAGAGGGATTGCTGGGTCATAAGGTAGTTCTATTTTCAGTTTTTTGAGGAACCACCATACTTTCTTCCATAATGGTTGTACTACTTTACATTCCCACCAACAGTGTATGAGGGTTCCTTTTTCTCCACAGCCTCTCCAACATTGGCTATTACCTGTCTTGCTAATAATAGCTAATCGAACAGGTGTGAGGTGGTATCTCATTGCAGTTTTGATTTGCATTTCTCTAATAGCTAAAGAAGATGAGCATCTTTTCATATATCTGTTGGCCATTTGTATTTCTTCCTGGGAGAAGTGTCTGTTCATATCCTCTTCACCTTGGGTAGGTTTTTAATGATTCTGAGTCCCCATACATACTCCTTGTACTCTCTCTGGGTTCCAAGTTGGGAAGGAGTGGGAGCTGGCATGGTGGAGACAAAGGAGATATATGTCCGTTTATGAAAGTCCTATTGCCTTTTAGGGGCCACTCCTGGCATCTTTAGAATAAATTCACTAATAAACAAAATTAAGTACTTTCTATTAATATAACAAAAACAAGGACTCTCTGAGCCAGGTGCACAGAGGGAAGAGAAAGAAGAAAGAAATAATACACAAAACAGTTGTCAATATATTGAAAAGCTCCTCACATTAGTTTTCTATTGCTGTGTAATGAATTACTAAACTCAGTGGTTTGAAATACACCTATTTATTAGCTCATGGCCTTTAGGTCAGAAGTCAGACACTGTATGGCTGGCTTCTCTGCTCATGGCATCATAAGGCTGAAACCAAGCTATCGACTAGATAGAGTTCCCATCTGAAGGCTCTGGGCAAAAATCTTATTCCAAACTCACTTTTAACCATTGACAAAATCCAATTCCTTTTAGCTATAAGACTGAGATCCCCATTTGCATGCTGGCTGTCAGCCAGGGCTGCTTTGTGCTCCCGTTTCCTGCCTTCCTTGCCATGCATGTGGTCCCCTGCATCTTCAACCCAGTGATGCTACGCTGGTCAAATCCTTCTTCTGCTTTGAATCTTTGACTTCTCCCTTTGCCATCTGCCAAAGAAAATGCTCTCTTTAAAATGCTCGTGTGATTAGATCAGATCCATCTTGGAATCTTCTGATCTCAACATTGACTGACTTGGGATCATTTATTACATCTCTAAAATCCCTTCCTATCAGTACTTAGATTAATGTTTGACTGAGTAACTGGGAGAAGTGTATTCCAGGGATTGGGAATCTTAGAGCCATTTGAAATGCTACCTCTTTTGTCCTACTCAAGATTCATATTTGATTTGGAAGCTTTTTATTTCATATTCCACCCTTAATTCTGAAAGCAGCATTATAGTATATTTAAAAGGTTCTCATGATGTAATGAATAAAAAAACAAATCTGTTTAATAAAATAAACTAACCAGACGGCCATCAATTTAATTTTTTTTTTTTTTTTTTGGTATTTTTCCGAAGCTGGAAACGGGGAGAGACAGTCAGACAGACTCCCGCATGCGCCCGACCGGGATCCACCCGGCACGCCCACCAGGGGCCACGCTCTGCCCACCAGGGGGCGATGCTCTGCCCCTCCGGGGCGTCACTCTGTCGGGACCAGAGCCACTCTAGCGCCTGGGGCAGAGGCCAAGGAGCCATCCCCAGTGCCCGGGTCATCTTTGCTCCAATGGAGCCTTGGCTGCAGGAGGGGAAGAGAGAGACAGAGAGGAAGGAGAGGGGGAGGGGTGGAGAAGCAGATGGGCACTTCTCCTGTGTGCCCTGGCCGGGAATCGAACCCGGGACCCCTGCACGTCAGGCCGATGCTCTACCACTGAGCCATCCGGCCAGGGCTCAATTTAATTATTAATATATAAAAAGTAATCAATTCTCATCCCCCACAAACATTAAAGTAAGGAATTGTTTTCTCCCACTTGCCATATATAAGTCTTCTGCATTTCCAGCTTACTGCTACCCTGTCACTGGGACAGCCCCCTATGTGGCTCAGCATAGCAGCCTTCTCTCATTAGAGCAGTAAATTAGAAAGAGTTGTGCTTTTCATCTATCTGAGTACATTTTTGTTCTGTCCTGCCATGCAAAGATCCTATCATCATTCCTAGTATCATGTAATGGTTCACATCCTTGACCGTACACTGGAAACCCAGAGCTTTACAAATCCCTGATGCCTGGCTTCCACCTCAGAGACTCCAATTCTTATATATATATATTTATCTTTTAAACTGAATTTAAATTATAAATTTATATTTTAAGTTGAATTTATTGGAGTGATATTGCTTAATAACTTATATAGATTTCATATGTACAATTCTATAATATATCATCTGTACATTGCACTGTGTTCACCAACCCAAATCAAATCTCATTCTATCACCATTTATCCCTCTTTCCCTCTTGTAATCACCTTAATTAGCAGGAGGACTTGGAAATTAAAAGGTCTCTGGATGATTCTTTGTGCAACCAAGGAAGACACTCTGCTATCAATCGAGACATCATGGATGTGGAGAAGTTCAGGAGTGAACAGATCTCTAGAAAGTTCAGTATTTCTAAAACCCCTTAGATTGTACCAAATGTTCTATGTTCTAGATTTGGCCCCAATCATGTGAAAAGCTATTAATGAAAAACTCAGATAGATATATTGGAAAAGCACTAAGAAATTGTTTAGTAACAGATCTGTATTCAGAAGTCCTCTGCATCATTAATGATTATTGTCAATATTTACTGCTTATTGTCAGGTACTTTTAAGGCTACATTTATTTAATCTCATTTTATTCTCACAGCAAAGTCCTAAGGGAGTTATTATTACCCTGATTTTACAAATAAGAAAAGGGAGTCCCAACTGTTAAAATGCAGAGTCGAGACTCGAATATTGGTCAATCTGATTTCAAAGCCTATGTTCTTAACCTCTAAAATGTACCTACTGATAATTTTGAAATAAATAACCCACCATTATCAAGATAAAAAGTTATTTTGTCAGTATCAGGAATGCCGCATACATATTTGTGCACTCACCTAGGCATGCATGCACACATAAACAGACCCAATAACAGGAAGCCCTTTTTTACTAGATTTCTTAATTTTGCAAGCTGTGTTTAATATAGCTCACCTATAGTATAAGAATTATAAAGGAACTTAATGTAATGGTCTTGAAACAGACTAACAATTCATGAATTTCAGTTTGTTACCTCTCTTAACCCTCCTCCTATCCCAGACCTGCTCCAGGACCCAGGGTTAGCGACCACTCCTGTTGTATCTGTTGTCTGCACTTGCACAGTGAATGGGACATTTGCATTGAATGATCTTGAAGATTCTTTCTATAGTGACAAAGGAAAAAAATTATTTTTAATTACTTAAAGCAATTGTGTATCTATTTCCTTTCCTCTAGTATTTATTTAACTTTATATTATTTGTTTTATTGTTGAAATTCAATTTTATATCAAGTAGTTCAATTATAGTAAAACAATTATCATAATAATTATAATGATAATAGCTAATATTCACAAAACACTAAACTCTAGGTATTTGTGTATTATATATTAAGTTATTTACTCCTCAGAAGTGTCTGAAGAAATAGAAACTATTATTACCCCTATTTTAGAGATAATGACTCTGAGGCACAGCAGAGATAACAGGCACCTGCCCGAGGTGGCATAGCTAATGTGATGGAAGACTGTGGTAGTCTGACCTTTGAATTTGTTCTTTAAACTATTGCATTCTATGTGTTCAATATTTTGAGGTGCTATAAATAAAGGACTTTCATACTAATTAGTGGTTTATTTAATGATGCATTAAAATGTAGAATATAAAATAATAAAGCTGATTTCTACATTCTATAGTATTTGATTTAATAAAGTTTTAGGTGTTTACCACAATCCCCCAACATACACACACATATCACATACTGAAGCCTCTTTATTTTATTTATTATTTTATATATAGCCCATGAGACAGATGATCTCTGGAATACTCCTTTATGAGAAAAATACAAATGTCATATTTAGAAAAAAATAAGAGCATCTGTTTTTTATGTTCAGGATGTTACATATTCTCATTTATCTCTGCCTCCTGGGAATTTAATTAAAATAATAAAGTGGAGCTATACCATGGTTTCTCACGTAATGATGACAGCAAAACAGAACAGCATAAAGTTAATCCCCTCTCTCTACAATGTTGCCTTATGTGCACAATTATCCAGAAACTAATTATGCCAGTCACATCAATAAATGACCATGAGCTCACTGCAGGCTGTGTGAGACTGGCTGATTGTATAGCAGTATTTCAAGTCTCAGCTGTACAGATCGAGAAAATGCACAGTGGCTTAGGAAGTTGTCTGCACTGTGGCTGTCGGTTACCATGGTTTCTGGGTCTGAAGGTAGAGCCGCTGTAGCCTTAGAGGTTTCTGAGTCCAAACCCTTACTCCCAAGGTGAAACACTGATAATTCTCTCCTTGTGAAACAAAGGAGGCTCCCTCCCTTCTCTAGGAAGTATTTGTCTGGGTAATAATTTTAAATCATGCTCCATTGTCTGGATAACATGCTGTTTTTACCCTTCATGTAAGTTTGAATGAGTGGGAGGTAGACAGTGCTATACTTTCATGTGAAGATGAACTTTTGCAGAGATTTTTGAGAATTTTGTCTCTCCAATAACACCTATAGGATTCTACATATTATTTAATACATTCATTATATATTATATATTCATTATACAATATGATATATAATTATAAGACAGCTGAGATATATAAGGATAAAAATAAAACATTATAAGTAGTTTCCAACTCACTACTATGTTACTTTCCTGAATTTTATATATAAATTAGTTGTTTAGGAACTGGTAGAGCATTTTTTTATAGGTAATCACAGTCTGATTTCGCTTTTCACTTTCATTTTATAAAATCATAAACCATTGCATATGCTCAAGGTTTGTAATGATTTTTCTTGGTTCCTGGAGTCAGGAGTCTTTTGTTGTTGTTATAGATAAAGGGAATAGAAGAAGCCAGAAAGATATAGGGTAGATCCATGGGAAATTCCATGTTTCTTATACAGTTTTCTTCCTCCAAATCACTTAAATGGTCTTCTGAGCTCTTCTCCTTAGGGCTGTGAACTGGTCTGGACCTCTCTCCAGGCCACCACCCTCAGATGAGCCCTAAATTCTCATAAGTGCTCTGTGCCCTAAGATTATCCTGTTGATTCCCTTTACTTATCAAAAATCAAGCAGAGCCTGACCAGGCGGTGGCACAGTGAATAGAGCGTCGGACTGGGATGCAGAGGACCCACGTTGCCAGCTTGAGCGTGGGCTCATCTGGTTTGAGCAAAATCCCACCATCTTGAGCCCAAGTTCGCTGGCTCCAGCAAAGGGTTACTCAGTCTGCTGAAGGCCCATGGTCAAGGCACATATGAGAAAGCAATCAGTGAACAACTAAGGTGTTGCAATACACAATGAAAAACTAATGATTGATGCTTCTCATCTCTCTCCGTTCCTGTTTGTCTTTCCCTGTCTGTCCCTCTCTTTGACTCACTCTCTGTCTCTGTAAAAAATAAATAAATTTAAAAAAGTTTAAAATAAAAAAAAATCAAGAAGAGGTATATAATTAATAAGCACAAATCCAGATTCCTCATACGTAAGGAGTACACAGATATATTTTTTAAAGTAGATTGTCTCCATGTTAACTTTATAATCTTTATTACAATGTTACTTAAATAATCTATGAACACTTTACCAGGTATAAATATCTTATACTTATTGCTTTTATCACAACTATAACTAAAACCATAAAACATAAATCAAATAGAAAACCAGAAAATTCAAATAACATTAACATTATATACTGAATGATATTTGGCTGAAACTAAATAATTGATTTTGAGTTTAATAGTAGAAAGCTGTTATTGATGTATTATATATATATATATATTTCACTTGTTTTTAGCTTGATTCTTTAGCTTTTTGAGTTTCAGAGACCATTAATTGGTTATAAATTATCAAAAGTCTGAACTAAGTCATAAGGTGAATATTTGAATGACTATCTTAACTATTATAAAGTATCTAAGAAATTAGAAAAAAATAAATTTGAATATCATATAGAACTCCAAGACTTATGATCCAGATGGCAGCAGAGGTAAATACGGTACTCGCCTCCTCCCACAACCACCTCAAAATTACAGCTAGCCTACAGAACAGCCAGCATTCAGAACCACTGGAAATCTGGCTGAATAAAAGTCCTACAACTAAGGAATTAAAGAAGAAGCCACACTGAGACTGGTAGGTAATTGGAGGGTGAAGGAGCCAGGAGAACAGATGGGCAGAAGAGGCAATGATGTTAGCAACGATTTCTGTGGTGACGCGGCTACTGCCAGTGCTGCCAGTTTTCACAGTAGGCTTTTCCAGTGGGCTTTAGCTTCTAAACACTCTGAACTCTCAAAGGCCTACTGCAACACGTATTCACTCTGGGTGATTAAATAATTCACTCAGTAAAGCATTTTTCTAAATATTGTACATGGTTTAGAAAGTTCCCAAATCTTAACTTTCTTAAGTTAAATTAAGGCATTTAGAATAGCACCAAGGATAATGAATGTTGGTAGAACTAGATCTTTTATGATGATGCTATTTAACCTCAAGTATTAACCATAATAAACATAATGATATGCCTTTCTAGGCGGCAAGCACGGATAGTGGCAGTTCTGGCAGAAGCCTTGCTGCCACAGAAATTGTTGCTAACCTCATTGCTTCTTCTGCCCATCTGTTCTTTTGGCTCCTTTACCCATGAAGGCAGTTACCTAGTTGCCATTAGCTCTTTGTGCTAAGGTTTCAACTTGCTGTACCTTATATATTCTTAGGGACAGACTAGCTAATATCCAAGTATCACACATTTTTATTCAGGCTCATGGTAGCGCATGTATTGTCACAAGATAATTGGTAATTTAAAAATCTCAGCACACATTAGTTATACACGCACGATCCTATTCACTAATGTAATTCTAATTTCATAGGCATCCTCAAGAAAATTGCACACTGAATAAAAATGACAGTACTTTTTCTCCTGTCTTCTTATCCTTTTACTTCCATATTAAATATATATATTTTTATTTTTATACTTACACTTGCTTTTATATAAAATAGAGCAAGTAGCAACATAAAAGAGATATTGTAAATTTGAAATAAGTATCAAATACAAGAAAAATCACATTTTCATATATATACCATATGACTGGGAATCATAGATTTTAGAGATAAAAGTATCCTAGGGAATCATTTGACCCAACCATTTATTTAGTGATAGAATTTCCTCTATTTTTAATGCTGTTCTTAATGGATGACCACCTGGCTTTTGCGTAAATACTTCTAATAAATTATTCTCTTATAAGGCAACTTATTCCTGCTCTAAAGAACACTGTTTGAAAGTCTTTCTTAACATAAACCTAGACCTATTTGACCATAATTTCTAGTGACTAGTTCCTGCAATTGTTCCTGTAAAGCTACCTCTAATAATTTGAATTTCTCATTCATGTGATTAGCAATTAAATATTTGAAGACAACTCATATTCCTAGATAAAGCAAAGAAATATAATGACATAAAACAAGGAGGTACTATATATTGTTGGTTGGAAGGAAAGAAAGGCGTAAAGTGACCAACCAAGAAAGGGAAAGGAATGAAACTCAGAGCATGAATAAAAGCAGAATGTACCCTGAAGCACTGGAACCAAAGACTATATGTGGGAGTTTTTGAATTCACTGAATGACACTTGGGCTTCAGGAAGAGAAGCTGTGTGCAACTCTGCAGAGCTAATTGGGATGTTGAAGGAACAGCCAAAGAAATCAGGAGGTTAGCAACTAGAGTAGAGTGAGCATAGAGAGGGGGGGCCGCTGCTTTGGTGATATAAGGTGGTTTTGTGCAACAAGAAGAACTATGCTATATGGCAGCGACACGATCACCCAATACAACCACCAGAAAGTGTTTTTTCCTCTTCTCAAAGCACATTTTATATAGGATGAGAAAATATCTTCACACACAAATTAAAGGTAATGTACTCATGTTATAACTATGTTGTCCTATATAAATATTCATGATTGTCAAATTTAGTATATACTGGCCAATAGCAGATTGAATAGAATTTTCCCCTTTTCCTGGGACATGTGAGTAAGCATACTTTAGTGATGTACATTCTTTGAGTTATGACTGAGCTTGTGACAGATCACTCCACTCTATATGTCTACATGTGTAACCTTTTTCTCCCTAAGGTGTCTTCTTAAGAACACCTTCTCAATCCAGTGCACAGATGATGTGTTGTTGAATTGTGCACCTGAAACTTGTATAATTTTGTTAACCAGTGTCACCTCAGTAAAGTCAATAAAAAGGAAGAAAGCAAAACAACAAATCAAAAATAACATCTGTTTTCTTGAATTTAGCAGTCAGCCACTTTATATCGCTTGAGTCTTCTTAACCCCTGGAATTGGCTGAGGGCTGGAGGAAACTCAGGACATTTTCCAACATGAAGGAGATCAGAGGTCCCCTAAGAGATTACTTACCTATTTAGTGTGTAGTTAGTAATAGGTGGTCTAGGTGCTTATAGGAGAATAAATAATGGCCCTCAGAAATGTCCACATCTCCATCCCTGAGACCTGTAAATGTTATCTTATATGGCAAGAGGGACCTAGCAACTGTGATTAAGGAATCTTGAGATGGGGAGATTGTTCTGGAGTATCCTGGTGCGTCTTAAATATAATTGTAAGCATCCTTATAAGATGAATGCAAGAGCTAGTAGTGGAAAATGTGAAGAAGGAAGCAAGAGATCCAAGTAGTGTGGTCATTAGACAAGGCATACAAACAGTAAGAGGCAAGAAATGGCTTCTCCCTGGGAGCCTCCAAAAAAACCCAAAAAAAACAAAACAAAAAAACTCCTTCCGACACTTTAATTTTAGCCCTGAAAGACTCATTTTGGGTTTCTGATCCCCAGAACTATAAGAGAATACATTTGTGTGCATCAGGTCACTGAGTTTATGGTAATTTGTTACAACAGCAATAAGAAACAAACAGTACTTTGTATGATTTTTAAAAATTAATTTAATGTCTTCCTATAAACATGGTACAAGAGCAATGCTCCTCTGACTGTCTTTGCAAAAAGCTGTGAGAAGGCAGGTAGAGGAGTGTACATTCAACCATGCAGTAGTACATGAAACTAAATTCTATCAGTCAAGGCTCGTTAGTTGCAGGGATCAGAAAACAACTCTGACAGATTTAACCAGAAAATTAATTTACTGAGAAGCTACTGGGAATATTACTGACTGTAGGATTTGAAAAGTCAGAGTGAGGGAGCTAGGCCTCAGCTAGGACCAGACTAATAGTGTTCCCCAAATTAATTCTGTGGAGACACTGCCACTGCTGCTGACACTGACCGTCATGGTGATTTCTCGAGGCATCCACCTCAAGCACCATCCTGCTTGGCTGTTCCTATGGCTCAGGAAATCTAATATTTTTGCTGCGGTTGCCATTTCCTGCCACAAGAAGGGAGTTTGCATGGCTCCTGCATCTTTAAATCACTAACTCACGTTCATAGTCTAAGTGTGGAAACCTGATTGGCCAATTCTGGGTCACATGTGGCACAACCTAGCTCCAAAAGATGTTGGGAAGGAAGTTTTCAAAGTCCTGAGAGAGAAGTTGCTGTGTCTTTTACTAGGACTAGTAAGGTAGGAATTTCCAAATTATAAGAAAGAGTTTCAAATGATAGGTGGCTTTAAAAAGAACTAATGTTTAGGACCTAAATGTTAAAGAATATCAGTATAAAAAGCACTAATATATGAACAAAAAAATAAACATAAAAATATAGTAAAATACAAGCTTCTTATCATTTTTATAATATAGAATAATATGATATTTTGAGACTTGGTAAGATTGAGCTAAAATAAAGCAGCACACAAATGAGAAGTATCCCTATTCAAAGAAATAATAGTAATAGGTAACATTTATTAAGTGCATTTATATGCCAAGCACTCTTCTAAGTATGTAACATATACTAACTCTTTCAGTCCTGAAGGAAAGCATTTACCTCATTTGTAGGTAAATAAGCAAAGGCAGCAGATGTTTGAATAACACACTCAAGGTCATATATCTAGAAGCAGCAGACCTAGGCTACAAACCCAGGCAGTCTGATCCAGCATTGTCATCATTAGAGTTTACTGACTCCTCAAAAAAGATCTTCTTAGGCCCTGGCCGGTTGGCTCAGTGGTAGAGCATTGGCCTGGCGTGCAGAAGTCCCAGGTTTGATTCCCAGCCAGGGCACACAGGAGAAGCGCCCATCTGCTTCTCCACTCCTCCCCCTCTCATTCCTCTCTGTCTCTCTCTTCCCCTCCCGCAGCCAAGGCTCCATTGGAGCAAGGATGGCCCGGGTGCTGAGGATGGCTCCATAGCCTCTGCCTCAGGCGCTAGAGTGGCTCTGGTTGCAACAGAGCGACGCCCGGGATGGGCAGAGCATCACCCCCTGGTGGGCGTGCTGGGTGGATCCCAGTCGGGCACATGTGGGAGTCTGACTGCCTCCCGTTTCCAACTTCAGAAAAATACAAAAAAAAAAAATCTTCTTTTTGAAAAGAAACAAACAACAACAAATCTTTACTGGATTTTTAATTTAAAAAACCAGACACACTTATTGTGGAACTGGCAAACAATGCAGGAGTCTATTTGGAGTAGAAACTATTAGTAACTCCCCCTTCCTATAAATCCCACATCAGCCAGATGAACAATTATTGGTGCAGTGTAGTTCTTATGGTCTCCATATTGAGTGTTAGAGCTGCATTGTATTATATAAAATCCTAGAAACTGAGACTATTAGCCTCAAGAGACTCTCTGAATGAGGATAAGAGGGGAGAGAAACTTTAATATATCTGATATAAAAATGGTCTGTTGGGCTTTTGTTTTATCCAGTTTTTTCTGAGCCCCACTTTATACACTTGGATTTTGGATAGTCTTTATATAAATTTTAAGCTCAGATAATGAACCAATGACAATAATACAATGAAATTAAATTACACTAGCATTTTTTTCCCTGTAAGGGCGAGATGATGGTAAGGCTTCAAGGTGACCTGTGAATTGGTAATGCTAGCCTAATAAATTAAATTAAAATTGAAGACTATCTCAATTATATCCAAGAATATTTATACTAGGGTGGAGTAAAGAGATATAGATATAAATTCTTAAAACTCTTTGAAATCAATATTCCTTCTCCATTGATCTTGTTATAAGCTCTCTTCTTCGAGATGCGAGTTTGTAAATTTTAACTATTGAATTACATCATAAGATAAAATGTCTTCTGATTACATTTTAATATAAAATGTTTAATTATTTTTAAGAAAGTATAAGGAATGAACATTTTACCAAGTCTTTAATCTTTTAATACTCTCACCCCAACTTTAACTAATGCTCCTGCTTTCTTATTCATATGTGAAAATATTGAAATTATCAGATAAAAAAATCAATAAACTTCCACATGCAAATACACCTTCCTGTCTCCTAGCTTCTGCCCTGCTTACACTCTGCTTCCTGCCTCATTACTATAGACCTACCTGTGTTCTACCTAAGGCAAACCTCCCATCCATGTGCTAGATCCTGTTCCTCTCTCCTACTCAAGGCCATCACTCCTGTAATTCTCCCTTCAGCTGGATTTCAGTATGTAAGACACTAACATGCTGACTGCTCTTACTTCAATATTTTTCCTTTAACAACTTATTTAATCATTAGTTATTAATTAATGATGCACTAGTGGAGAATTGTCCCACCTAATACACAGCAGAATGTTCATTTCTCCCCAGTTCTCATGCTATCAGTCAGATGCCTCATTTTTTGCACTTTCTCCTTCTTTATTCATTCTGTATCAAAAAATACAGCCTGGACTGGTTCTCTTATTTCTTCATCTCTCTCCAACCCTCCACCGTCAACCTTGAAAATTCTTCAGACCTTGGGGATTCAGTCGTGTGTGTGTGTGTGTGTGTGTGTGTGTGTATGTGTGTGTGTGTGTTGTGTACGTATGCGTATGTGTATTTGGAGGATAGGGTAGGAAGGAAGGTCCTTGAGGTTTCCTTTTTATTAAAAAGAATTTGGAAAACACAGCATACATAAACAGGAGCATTATTAAATGGTTCTACCCTCATGAGCTAATTATTTCCCAGTGTTCCCACTTTCAAATACCATCATATTGGGTGTAAGGCTTTAAACATATGAATTTTAAGGGAACACAAACATTCAGTCTATAACAGCTATGCCCAGCTTATGGACAAAAAATATATATTGAGTTTATACCCATGTTTAATTATTTCTGCTTCCACAGCCCTGGAACAAACCACGATTATATTACCTCTGGATTGGTACAATTACCTCCTAACTGGCCTCATTCTTTCTTATCCTTTCCTAATACAACATGGTACAGTCAGAGAATCTCATTTGAATGATCATCAAACCCTCAGACAAAATCTCTCCAACAGTTCCCACTTTGTTCAGAGTAAATGCCAATGTTCTCATCAACATGCTCCCCTGTTACCTTTCTTGGCTTCATCTCTGGATTCTCTCTACTTTTTACCATACATGTCATGTTGCATCCTTGCTGCACCGTGAACTGGTCAGGTGTGCTCCCACCTCAGAGCTTTGGCACTGGAATGCTTGTCCCCCAGGTGACTTCATGATCATCTCAATTATTTTGGGTCTTTGTTTATATTCCATTTCCTCAGTAAGATTCTTTCTTGACTCCCTATTTAAAATTGTACCTCCCAATATTACTTGTTTCTATTCTTTCATGTCTGTATTTTTCATGGCACCAATCATCATCTAAACACTGGTGTATATTTACCTTCTTTACTTTTGGCCTCCCCCAAGTAAATGTCAGCTTCATCAAGGTAAGGGTTTTGGTTTGTTTTGATCATTGTTATATCCTCAGCATCTAGAAAAGTGCCAAACATATAGGTAGTGTAATACATATCTGTCAAGTAAAAGTATAAATATAAGGTTCTCTTCTTTGGTTCTAGTCTATCAATAAACACACACTGAATAATTTACGATTAGAGACAGTTGTAAGAAAGACTTAGGCATTTCAGTTGATGCTGAACTATATAAATTGTCAGTGGGATAGGCTTGACTGACAAGCTGCTGTTACCTTAGGCTACATTTATATACTTTGACCCATGAGCAAGGAGATGAGATAAAACATGAAAATTTCATTTACTCCCTTTCAAAAGAAATACAACCAAACTGCGAGTGGTAAAAAAGAGATTTGTTTATGACATAATATAAGAAAATGGGATATAAAAATGGAGAAATGCAGACTTTGGGAAGACAGGATAGTTGTCTTTATACACTTGAAATAACTCCTGCTTTAAAAAGTTGTAAAGTAACTTTTATAGGAACCTGAAGAGTGAAATTAACAATAGCTGCAATAACCAGGATACAGAGTTCTACTAATACAAGTGTGACGTTCCTACTGTCATATCTGATGTGTGGCAGGACCTGCATTCAGCCATGCCATCTTAGATTCTTTTGGGTCTTCATCATCCCTAAGAGCTTCGATACTGCAGGTCCTCATCCCCCAACAAACCCTGTAAATAATCCCTGGAAGTCAGGCTAATAGCCTTTAACTATCAATCTCTTTTTTCCTTCTTTTCTACACTTCAGACACTTCCCAGGGAGTTTGGAGAAACCCTTATTATCCAGACACCTTAACCCTCTCAGAAGCCAGACTTCAGTACATATGGTTGCCCAAGATTGTAGTGTATGCAGTGTGCACAGTGGCAGATGGTTATCCTTCAGATGGGTCATCTGTTTAGACACTAGTTGTACCTCATGAGAACTGAGGATCCCTCGTACACCAGAAGACAATGGAAAGGGAAATTAATCCTCATGTATACTTGTGACCACCTAAATCCACACTACCCTCAGCCATTTTATCCTTGGTTAGTTACCATTTGAAATGAAAGCCCCTCTGGTTCTGGATCACATGACCTTTTCATTCCCTTACTGTTATTCTACTTTTTAATCTATCCCCAAACCTAACTTTTACTCTTTTTTCTCCTTTACACCTTTGCATTAGGCACTGTTAAAACACAGTTCAATTGTTAACAAATATCTTACACTTTTGATTTCTTTGCCGGCATTTTATCAACCTCCTCTTCTCCATTGAAAGAGGAGTTCCAGAGGATATCACATTCCATACATCTGTTTCAGAATAAGACTATATAAATCTTACTTGTAAATCTTAGGGTACAGAAATGAGCACTCAGCCCACACTACCATGTTAGAACCATTAATGTTCTTCTTCATGTAAGTCTCCTTCTTTTATGGTCATGCAATAGCTGTGCTTTTTGTGTTGTCTGTAGCTGGTGTCATAATTCTTTCTCTTTCATCCTCTGCTGTCATCCCCTTCGAGGATTCAGGATGATGTCAACATCTCTAGATGAAAAGCCAACACCCAGGCTGCCCCATCCATTGTGTGCCTCTTTTCTACAAACATCCTCACCTCAGTCACTCATTTTAATGGCCATATTCTGGATCATATCATCACTCAGTATTGGTCTATACAAGCGCCCTCAAACTACGGCCTGTGGGCCGCATGCAGCCCCCAAGGTCATTTATCCGCCCCCCCCCACCACACTTCCAGAAGGGGCATCTCTTTCATTGGTGGTCAGTGAGAGGAGCACTGTATGTGGTGGCCCTTCAATGGCCTGAGGGGCAGTGAACTGCCCCCTTGTGTAAAAAGTTTGGGGACCCCTGGATCACCTTCACTTTTAATCCCTCTACTTATCTCACTCAGTGTATCAATCAGGATTTTTAATTGCAAACAAAATAATCTGATCTAGATAGTTTAAACAGAAAAAATATTAAAGTATACTATTTAACTTATGGAAGCCAGAGAGCTTTGTCTAAGTGCCAGAAACTGTGGACAAATCCTGCTGGGGGTGAGAATGATGGAGATGCAAAGACCCATCTCTGGGGACCAGGTTCAGTGATACAGATCCACTTTATTCAGGAAGTAAGCTAGTTTATATACACAGGCTCAGCCTATAGGGTGTTACAGTGTGACCTTCATAGCCAATGGCTGAAAAGATCAGGGAGCTAAGTGGTTGGTGCTGAGTCACTTCCTTATAGCGGGGGAGCTTCCTTCATGGGTATGCCCAGGAGGATTCTGGGAACTGGAGTATTCTCACAACATTGCATCAGCCACAGCTGCTAGGAATGTGCTCTGTGCTCTACCCACATCTCCCCCTTCTCTTTTAATTAAGGCCAATTGGACTTGATGAATGACAGCTTGTTGCTGTTGTAACTTCTGAATGCTACACATTATGCAACGGAACCCTGGTAGAATTAAAACAACTATAATATGTATTACACTATATGCTAATAGATTAGCTGGATTAAACAATGAGGCAAGCTTAGTAATGTTTGACTAGTTAGGAAATAGAACAGGGGGTCTTAAACAGGGGATTCCTCTTAGGGGTCGGGATGTCATTTCCCTCCCATTGTGTTACAGAGACCTTCTAGGTGCTGTTAAACACAGTTCCATTTTGATTGTAAAAAATGGACATAGGTTCCATGCATGCCCCCTTCCCGCAAAGGTCCCAGCATACAAACACAGAAGGGATGGCTTGCCATGGGCTGCGTACTGCATATGGTTGCAAGGCACATTACACAAATTACAAACAATTACAAAGGTATACTTCACCAGTCTCTGAGCACTTAGCCAGAAGCACAAAATGTCCTTGGCCTTCTTTCTAGCCATGGGAAAAGCTTCCCAGGGCAGGGGAAGGCTTCCAGCTAAGCCGCTCCCCACCCCCATCAGGGTATTTCACACTGTCCAAAATCCATAAGTCCATTCAACAAAGGAGCCAGTGCTCACTCGGGTCGTAGTCCAGGAAATCAGTCCATGCACATGGGGCATCAGCCACCCCCCTCATTCCTGCAGTCCTGGCAGGTCTTACACTGTCTCAAGGAGGAGCATGTGGCAATGGCCATCAGTATTTTTATCTCTGCTCTGGAGAGCATGATGGCATTCACCCCTATGTCCCAAATGTCAGTGAACCCACCAGTGGCTTAGCAGGCACTCATTGCCATTCCAGTGGCCACTCAGCGATGCAAACCTGGCTTCCGTTCATCCTCCCACCGCAGCTGCCACCATTTACCTTCTGGAGTCTGTGAATTGCAACTCAAGCCCAATTCTCCTCAGCCTCCAAAGATGAACTGAAAACACTAGCTTGCGCTGCCAGGCTCAAGCCCCGGGCTGCCGCCACCTGTGTCTGGGAGTCAGAGGTTACTATAGCACACACAAGCAAGAACAGAGCACCAGGGCCTGGGGACCTGTCAGGGGCAATTCTCTGGGCCTGCCCCTCCAAAGCCTCCATATCCCCCAGGTGATGGGGCATGCACGCTGGGTGCGAGGTCTTCTTCTGGAGCGCTGAGGACCTCCTCCCCTCAGGCGTAGTTGGTGTGGAGAAGGCCAGGGCTGTGGTTTTGGATGGGTGAAGACTGAACCATTTAGTGGGTGTGCAAGAAACCCTTTCAAGCAGGCTGGGGGGTTCCTGGGACCCAAACTGCCTGAAAAACACAAGCATAACCTCTCCCTTGCATTAGAAGAGGGTGTGATTCCTGCCACTGTGCTGTGGCTGGGTCCTTCCAGCATCATTTCAGAGATAGGGGCGAGGGAGAGAGAGTGTGAGAGATACAAAAAAATAGATAAGACAGACAGACAAAGAAAAAATACACATGGGGACATATAGGCTGGCCCATGGGTCTTCAGCAGGAACATGTGTTTGAAAAAACGGCATCTGAGAGGTTGCGGTGAGGCATTGAGCCCTGGCTGGGAATGCAGAAGTAGCGATTTCTGCTTTTTTTCCAGCAACAGAGCTGATGTCGCAGTTAGCAATTCGGTTGGTTTTGTTTCCGTGCACTCAGTTGTGATTTTGTCAAACTGGGAGGCTAACCTACTTTCCTCCTCAATGGAGGGGGGAAAATAGGGAGGTAGGGGCTCCTCTGAAAGAGGAGTAGCCTGTAGGACCTTAGGGACTGGTGGAGGGTCCCCAGCAGGAGCACTGGTCAAGCAGGTGTGTATTGCCAATAAGGCAGGAGTGAGGCCGAGAGGGAAGGCTTGCTCCCCATGCACCTCAGCCGAACGAACGTGTCAGAAAGCTCAGGCCCCAGTATCTGAGTCCCAGAGTGGCACATCCTCAATCCAGGGATTGAGACCAGAGAGAATCTCCCAGTAAGTACAGAGATCCTTTTCACAAACTTTAACTCGCCTACTCTGCAATAGGGTGTGCAGGGCTCGAGCCTGCGGGGCTCGAGAGTGGGGGAGAAGGTTTCCCATTGCAGAGGGTCACTCACCCATCCCTTGGATGCCGGTTAGGTCCCTGCCCAATGTTGGGCACCAGTTGTGGACAAGTCCTGCTGAGGGTGAGGACGATGGAGACGCAAAGACCCGTCTCCAGGGACCAGGTTCAGTAACGCAGATCCACTTTATTCAGGAAGTAAACAAGCTTATATACACAGGTTCAGTCTATAGGGTGTTACAGTATGTCCTTCATAGCCAATGGCTGAAAAGATCAGGGAGCTAAGTGGTTGTTGCTGAATCACTTCCTAATAGTGGGCAAGCTTCCTTCCTGGGTATGCCCAGGAGGTTTCTGGGAGGTGGAGTATTCTCACAACATTGCATCAGCCACAGCTGCTAGGAATGTGCTCTGCACTCTATCCACAAGAAACCAGGAATAGTGTTTGACTCCATTAGGGGCTACTCTAGTGAAAATATCCCTACTGCCACGGTCCTGTACCACTATGCTGGAACTATTGTGTCACTGGTGTCATTGGATGCTCAAAACTCCCAGCCAGTTCTCCTGAAAAGCCAGGAATGTTCTATGAGGATGCATCTAATTGTTGTTCACATGCTTATACTTTGGTAGAAAAATTTTCCAGAAAATTTTCTCAGTGTCTACCTTGAGTAAGCAGGACTCATAAGGCAGAAAGTTCTCATATATTACACAGGTTGAACACAGGTTTCTGGAAGTCAGAAAATATCACAAATAATCACTATATTAATTAATTTTTTTCTTTGATTCTGTCTTGTCAGGAATTCTAGTACAGATCCCTCTATTGTTACCTTATTAATATTTATTTTTATTTTCATATTATCTCCAAACTAGGTTAGATTTTATGGTGCACAGTTTCAACCAATTCCTTGCATGTATATCAGAGTCTCTTGAACCATTATTTTTTCACAGAGACATATTAAATGTTGAACAAATCCAGTTGTTTACATTTTTTTTCTGCCTAGGGGCTGTGCAGTATTGTTGAAAATAATCATATATTTAAACAGATAGTTGTCACCATAAATTAATGGTCTTGGGACAATATTAATCAGGCTTCAAGGTTGTCCAAAAATTCTTCAATGCTTTCCTTGTCAATTCTTTCTCTTTCTCCATAGGTGACATTTTAAATGTTTCATTCCATTCTCAGACCTCTCATTCTATCTTTCCATTGAGTGCCTTCATATTTTGGGCAAATTATCTTGTCTTTTACTTTCCAAAAAAACAGAGCCATCAAAGACAGATTTTTAAAAATGTTGTTCACAAACCTATAAACCTAATTATGTCAACACCAAAATTTTCTTCTTTTCTACTTAATAAAATGAAAGAACTCTTCAGTCAGAACTCTTTCCATCAGGGTTTGAATATTCATATACTGTAGTATCATATTAAATTTAACACATGAAAAACCAATAAGCAATAACAACCACACCTATGCTTTGCCAACCACTGTATGTTACTTTCACCTTTCAAAAGAAAACTTCTTGATTTCTGCCTTAACTTTCCACCAGAAGAGCTCTTTCAAATGTTATTCATTACCTTCATCTATCTTTATTTCATCCCACCCTCTCTTCTTTCCTCCCTTCCTTCTCTCTCTCTTTGCTAATGTCAGAGCAGAATTTTCTGACCTTACCTACTATGACTTCTCTAGGTCTTTAAGGATATGGTCTCTGCTTACCTCTCCAGCCTCATTACCTGAAGCCCTAGGAAATAGTATCATTATCTTGGGTTTGTTCACAGGAAAATGACATCCTTTAGAACTAAGATTAAATGCAAGTATGCCTGAACCCAAAAGTGTGTTACAAATTCTAATAAGGTTGTACTCTATGAGTGTTCCTTTTATAGTCCAGAAAGTCTGGTTGCAAAGAACAGAAATCCATTAAAATTAGCTTAACTAAGAAAAACTAGTAAAATGTTGGAAGGAGTCAGTGTAGCTTTGTGGGCTTGACCACTTGGAAATGCAGGTAGTCCTCGGGGGGGCCTGGACCAGGAGCTGAACAGTGATGACCTGGTGAAGAAAACTCCACAACTTTTGGGGCTGTGAGGTCTTCCATGGTGGCTTCTTAAGCAGGTCAGCTTCATTTTTGCTTCCTGTAGATTTCTTCTTCTGCATTTCAGTGCACATGGACAGCTGAATATAGGTTCATATTCTCCATATATAATGTTCTCAGTATAACACTTGAACTCTGAAATTAACATTTTACCTGAATTTTACTATGTCTGTATGAAACTTTCAGATTTGATGCCTCTTCTACTTCCTGCTCTAAATTTTATACCATGTCCTGGTTGATAAGTGAATTAAGGTGTTTCTTGAATAAGCTGTCTTACCACTTTTTCAGTTTCTTTACGTGCTCTGCTCTTCATTACTCTAAAGCAATCTCTTCTTTACCCTTCACAAATTTTTCTTCTTTTATTTTTAAGCAATTATTAATAAAATGTTTAAACTCTTACCCCTGTTATGATAGCTTTTAAATAAAACCATCATTGAAGTAGTCAATAACTATTTATTGAATATGTAACTTATATATTGTGTGTTATGTTAGGCTCTAAATAAGCAGAATGCATAAAATTTACTTCTTGTTCTCCATCTTCTGGCATCACCATTTTTGACTCAAACATTAGCAACATTATCACTATCATTTCCTAGGTGAGAAAATTAGGCCTGGGGAGTTTAAGTAATATTTGCCCAAGTTTCCATGGTTATAAGCATAGAGACAGATTCGAACCGAGATCTGAATCCTCAGAATTCATGCCAAATTCTTACGGAAGTCTTCAGGGTGGCAGATCTCCAGTCCTTTTGTTTGGTGGAGAATTGGGTAAAATGAGACTTCTAAAAGCTATTGGGGCCCAAAAATGTTAAGTAATATATTTTATTACATTGGTCTATATGATAATCACACTGTAAATGTAAGATTGTAATTTTGTTGTTGTTGTTCTCAAAACTTGTATAAAGACAACTGCAAAAGAAGTTCCAAAAATATGTTAACTACTGATACCCTTCCTGGAATGAGTATATATTGTGGTTTTCCAATATGAAAGAGACTCTAAAGGATGATTTTCAATTATACATACAAGTCAGAAAATTACAAAGCATTGATAAAAGAAATCAAGGAAGATACAAACAAGTGGAAGCATATACCGTGCTCATGGTTAGGAAGAATAAACATCATTAAAATGTATATTACCCAAAGCAATCTATAAATTCAATGCAATACCAATTAAAATACCAATGACATACTTCAAAGATATAGACCACATATTCCAAAAATTTATATGGAACCAAAAGAGAACACGAATAGCCTCAGCAATCTTAAAAAAGAAGAATAAAGTGGGAGGTATCACACTTCCTGATATCAAGTTATACTACAAGGCCGTTGTACTCAAAACAGCCTGGTACTGGCATAAGAACAGGCATATAGATCAATGGAACAGAACAGAAAACCCAGAAATAAACCCACAGTTCTATGGACAACTGATATTTGACAAAGGAGGTAAGGAAATACAATGGAGTAAAGACAGCCTCTTTAACAAATGGTGTTGGGAAAATTGGACAGCTACCTGCAAAAAAATGAAACTAGATCACCAGCTTACACCACAAACAAAAATAAACTCAAAATGGATAAAAGACTTAAATGTAGGCCGTGAAACCATAAACATCTTAGAAGAAAACATAGGCAGTAAGCTCTCGGACATCTCTCGGAGCAATATATTTGCTGATTTATCTCCACGGGGAAGTGAAATAAAAGACAGGATAAACAAATGGAACTTTATCAAACTAAAAAGCTTTTGCACAGCTAAAGACAACAAGAACAGAATAAAAAGACAAACTACATAATGGGAGAACATATTTGACAATACGTCTGATAAGGGGTTAATAACCAAAATTTATAAAGAACTTGTAAAACTCAACACTAGGAAGACAAACAACCCAATCCAAAAATGGGCAAAAGAGATGAATAGACACTTCTCCAAAAGGACATACAGATGGCCAATAGGCATATGAAAAAATGCTCAACATCACTAATCATTAGAGAAATGCAAATTAAAACCACAATGAGATATCACCTCACACCAGTCAGAATGGCGCTTATCAACAAAACAACACAGAATAAGTGCTGGCGAGGATGTGGAGAAAAGGAAACCCTCCTGCACTGCTGGTGGGAATGCAGACTGGTGCAGCCACTGTGGAAAACAGTATGGAGATTCCTCAAAAAACTGAAAATCGAACTGCCTTTTGACCCAGCTATCTTACTTTTAGGAATATACCCCAAGGACACCATAGAACAGCTCCAAAAGGAGAAATGCACCCCCATGTTTGTGGCAGCATTGTTCGCAATAGCGAAGATCTGGAAACAGCCCAGGTGTCCGTCAGAGGATGAGTGGATTAAAAAACTTTGGTCCATATATATTATGGAATACTATTCAGCCATAAGAAATGATGACATCGGATCATTTACAATAACATGGATGGACCTTGATAACATTATACGGAGTGAAATAAGTAAATCAGAAAAAAACTAAAAACTATATGAATCCATACATAGAAGGGACATAAAAATGAGACTCAGAGACATGAACAAGAATGTGATGGCAATAGGGGTGGGGGTTGGGGGGAGGGGGGATGGGGTGAAGAAGGAGAGAGGGGTTGGGGGAGGGGAGGGGCACAAAGAAAACCAGATAGAAGGTGACAGAAGACAATTTAACTTTTGGGGAGGGGTATACAGCACAATCAAATGTTAAAATAATCTAGAGATGTTTTCTCTCAACATATGTACCCTGATTTATCAATGTCACTGCATTAAATTTAATAAATAAATTTAAAAAAAGTTGACTTATAACAAAAAAAATAAAGATATCTTATTATTGTAACATTAGTCTTGGAAATCTTTTAAAGCAGTGGTCTTCAACCTTTTTTGGGCCACAGACCAGTTTAAGGTCAGAAAATATTTTCATGGACCGGTTTTTAGGGTGGGACAGATAAATGTATCACGTGACTGAGACAAGGGTCAAGAGTGAGTCTTAGACGGATGTAACAGAGGGAATCTGTTCATTTTTTAAAAATAAAACATCGTTCAGACTTAAATATAAATAAAACAGAAATAATGTAAGTTATGTATTCTTTCTCTGCGGACCAGTACCAAATGGCCCAAGGACCAGATCTGGTCCACGGCCCGAGGGTTGGGGGCCGCTGTTTTTTTTAAAAAAATAACAATCTATTGTCCATCATTACCACCTCCGGTCAATTAGTTTGTCATATTGATATCTGTTATTTGGAAACCCAGGGAGAATGAGAAGACAAAGAGTTTTCAAATATTAAGCAAAAGGCATTCTGAAACATAGTAAGTTCTACCATAAATTGAACATAATGTGTGCTTTGTGTAGTTGGAGTAGTAAAAAGATTGAGATCTATAGCATCTCAAAATATATATTTCCTGTATTTTGGTTTGGGCTTTAAATAAACCTTTTTATTTAAAATTTTGTACTTTTTTTTTAATAGAAAACGATTGTACTGTTTTTAATAGGAAGAAAATGTGATCTTTCTTTTTGTAACACATAAAATTTACATATACTCATTGTTTGCTCAGCATGTCATTCTTAAGGTGCTTTACTATCCCTTCAATCTTTCTGGATGATCATTTCAAATAAGATAAATGTGTCTCTTCATTCTTGTTTAAAAACACAGACAAACGCCATCTGCTCCTTGCACTGTTCCAGGTAGAGCGGCCACCTATCGCTCTCCATCTGTCAGATGTACGTTTATCCACGTTGTCTCAGCTGCCAGTTGACTCTATGCTTAGACAGTGGCAACAGCTTCGTGCATCTCATTTTATGTTTGTTAGGTGTGGAATTTTTATTGACATATAAAATATAAAACTATAAAATGTTAAATACAGTTTCCTAAGTTGACTTGAAAGAACATTTCAAAGAAAGATTTCCAAAAATAGTTGCAGCATCACTGCCATATGTTTAGCCTTTCAAGGTATGTTGTTTGGCTGATAGCACTCGTTTGAATATTTAATGTTCTGTAAGTTAGTTTTAAGAAGTAAATCTTTTATTTTATTGTCATAACCCATATAAGTCAATACTATCATAATAACTATATTATATAACTTAAAGGTAGTCCTTTAAAATAATAAAAGATTAGCATCACTTCCTCCCCCTTCCCAATTTAAAGAAATTTTTATTTTGACTCTACAGGCTTTTTTATTTACTTCCACTCTGGGTATTTGGTTTTATTGCCTAAATAATAATTTTCTCCCCTCCTTTTTTACATTTTATTTCTCAATTTTTTATTAATTGTGTGTTGTATGGCATGAATTGGTCTTCTAAGGGTTTTTTTTTTACCTTTTTCCCCCTCATCTTTTCAATTCTTTAGTTGTTCTGATTTTTGGGAGATGATCTCCATTTTATCATCTAATTCTCAGTTGAATTTTTATTTCAGTAATTATATTTTTAATCTTCATGCTTTTTAAAAATTTACTCTTATTGTTTCTTTTTTATTGCAGAGCATTCCTTTATAGCTATAGACAAAATATCTCCACAAGTCTAATAATACAAAATATGTATTTTATTCACTGAGAGGGGAGGAGGCATGCGCTCCAACCGGAATCCACCCAGAAAGCCCACTAGGGGGTGATGCTCTGTCCATCTGGAACTTTGCCCTGCTGCTCAGCAACTCAGCTCTTATTAGGATCTGAGGCAGAGGCCTTGGAGCCATCCTCAGTTCCCCTGGCCAACTTGCTCCTATAGAGCCATGGCGGTAGGATGAGAAGAGAGAGAGAAAAAGAGAGACAGAGAAGCAAGAGGGGGAGAGATGGGGAAGCAGATGAGCACTTCTCCTGTGTGCTCTGACTATGAATCAATCATGGGACATCCACATGCCAGGCCCAGGCTCTACCACTGAGCCAACCAGCCGAGGCTAAAGTACACTTATATTAAAGTCAACTTTTTCATTATTTATTACTAATAGACAAGTAATGTGTTTCTTATAATGCTGAATTAATAAAAGAATTGAAGGGAAACTTTCATGCCTCTATTTCTATACAGAGATATTAATTTTGTAAAGCTATTACTCCTTAGCTGATAAGACTAATTCAGGCAGAGTGAAGAATAATGTATGTCAAATCAATGACATATGACAGCCAGGATGTTGATACTGGTGGTGTGGTATTGTGGACACCATCAAGATTTTCTGCTGACAAGGTTGCAAGGATGCTGTATTTGTGTTGAATGTTCTGGTTCTGTTTCTCTTTTTAGTCTGTATTGGCATTTTTCCAATTTTCTCCATTCCCAAATTGATCACTGTTCTCACACTGTGCCCGCTCTGAGACACTACTCAAATTTTTTCCCCCTAAAGTTCATCAAGTTTACCATTCTTTTTCTATTAAATATGCTAATCTGTAGCAAGAATTTTCAAAATTAATGGGTTAATTTGTGTTCAGATGTGAATTATTGATAGTCCAATGAGAGGTTCTGAAAACTCAATAAGTTTTCATTGAAATAACTGAGGAGGGAGAAATTTTAGAGATTTTCCAGGGCCTTTTCTAAGCAGAGTCTCAAAAGTTTGTTCCAAACACATTAAAAAAGTAATCAGCAACTTAATGTCTTATTTCTGAGATTTATAAAACCAAATATGATTTATAAATGTGTTCAGTTGCTATCAGTCTCGATATACACTCTATAGATAATCATAACTGTACTCTATTTATAGGCAGATGAGTATATCTGCCTTTCCATGTTATTTAAGATCCAGGTACAAATTATACCAGTTTATACCCAATAAAGGCTGCAGAGTAAAAGAGTGAACAGGGAGCCTTATACCTTATATCTTTCTTTTCTGAACACATCTAATGTCATTTTGACTACACTTGAAGTTTATTCTCATATCGACTTAAAGAATGTATTAGCTAAAAGATAAATAATGGTGTTGCATATGTTGTTATATACTGATTACTGACCTAAGAATGAATTTTGAAACATATACCTGGTTGTTCAGTCTGTTTCTTGTAAAAATATTTGCAATATATGGACCAGTGCTGCACTGAAGAAAGTTTATTACATAACCAGAACAGAGCTCAATGATTAGCATACTAAACACATGCACGGACCTCCAAAATAACAGGTTTCCTTTAGTTGAACTTACCCTCAATTACTTATTATCATAGAACCACAACATACCCCAGTGTGGGAAGTGGACTCAGGAATCTGTCTGACAGTTTGAGGACTCTGCTATATTGATTTTAGATATGCTGCTCATTTTTTATATCTTTTCTTAATTGTCAGCAAAGCCTGATGCTGGATAAGATGTATGTTTTCAGACAGTCTATTTGATGTTCTCTGCCTTTGTGGTCACATAGTCTGTGTAGATATCAACATCTATTTACAGTGTCTTTAAAAAAGTATTCAGGCAAACAAGCAAATCCAATACTGTATTTGAATACAAGCACAAAAGAAAGAAATTACTGAATAATTTAAAAAATAAGAACTTGGAAGTTAGACCTAGGCTGGAATCCCATTTTAGTAATAAGTAGTGTGTACATTTTAGCAAGTTACCTATCTCTCTGAATTTTAGTTTCCTCATTAGCAAGAAGACATATTAACTATCCTAACAGAAGGTGGCAATCAAACAAGATAATCTATTGATGATCTTTTAGTCTTAGTAGATAGCAGTCTTAAAATATCTAATTTTCTTCTCTTTATTCCGCACAGGTCACACCTGGAAAACAATGTTTTCTGGCACAGCTGTTACAGTGTTGCATATGCACATATATGTAAATGAACCTAATTATTCACGTTCTGACATAAACATATGAAATTACATTTATTGAGGAGAATTGGGTGAGTATAAATAATGATAAGTAAATAGGGAGAAAGACAGAAAAAGGAAGTTTTCTTTACCATGTGAGATCAATCATGAGCAGTAATAGTAAGAGTCAAAGGCTGAACATTATATAAAGACTCAAGCTTTTCAGTTACCATACAGCTGTCACTAGGCATATACTTTGAAAAGATAGATTTAGGTTTCCATTTTGGAATGATTTTTAACTATCCATTTCCACACATAACTTATTTGCAGTTTATATGCTAATGTCATGCTTCTGTCCATCTTTGTATATCTTAGCATATAGCCCAGTGTTTTTTGTTTTTTTTTTTGTATTTTTCTTAAGTTGGAAATGGGGAGGCAGTCAGACAGACTCCCGCATGCGCCCCACCGGGATCCACCCGACATGCCTACCAGGGGGCGATGCTCTGCCCATCTGGGGTGTCGCTCTGTTGCAACCAGAGCCATTCTAGCACCTGAGGCAGAGGCCACAGAGCCATCCCCAGTGCCTGGGCCAACTTTGCTCCAATGGAGCCTCAGCTGCGGGAGGAAGAGAGAGACAGAGAGGAAAGAGAGGGGGAGGAGTGGAGAAGCAGATGGGTGCCTCTCCTGTGTGCCCTGGCTGGGAATCGAACCCGGGACTCCTGCACACCAGGCCGATACTCTACCACTGAGCCAACCGGCCAGGGCCAGCCCAGCGTTTTTAATGACCTTTTGAGTACCTGCCATACAACTCTAGTGTGGAGGTTTTGAAATGAAGAAATGTGTTGGTTATTAGTACGAGAATAAATAAAAGATGGAAAGAGTATTTGTTGGTGGCGTTATTGAAAGAGTATTAGGGTGTCCTGCTCCACTTCCAGAACTACATAAATTTTTTTTTTTTCATTTTTCTGAAGCTGGAAACAGGGAGAGACAGTCAGACAGACTCCCGCATGCGCCCAACCGGGATCCACCCGGCACGCCCACCAGGGGCAACGCTCTGCCCACCAGGGGGCGATGCTCTGCCCATCCTGGGAGTCGCCATGTTGCGACCAGAGCCACTTTAGCGCCTGAGGCAGAGGCCACAGAGCCATCCCCAGCGCCCGGGCCATCTTTGCTCCAATGGAGCCTTGGCTGCGGGAGGGGAATAGAGAGACAGAGAGGAAGGCGCGGCGGAGGGGTGGAGAAGCAAATGGGCGCTTCTCCTGTGTGCCCTGGCCGGGAATCGAACCCGGGTCCTCCGCACACTAGGCCGACGCTCTACCGCTGAGCCAACCGGCCAGGGCCAGAACTACATAAATTTAAGAATAATAATTACATATGATATATATATAGTGGTATAAGATATTTATAATTTTATATATGTGCATATATTTCAATACTTAATTATTTCCAATTATAATTTTAGTTATATTGTGTGTATTGAACTATCTTTTGGTAACTCTTTTCCTTTTGTTTCAGAACACCCTGTTTAAGTAACTTAATGAGGTATTGATTTTGACTGATACAGTAGAAATTTCAGCTTGAGCTCAACTACATTCATATCTAGGAAGCAGACATGTGGACAGTTCTGAAGCACTGGTGGGCCAATCACATGGAAGCCCATTTATATTGATGATAATTCATCCTAAGGAGGAGAAATTGACTTAATAAAAAAACTTAAAATAAGTGGGAGTTTTTCTCATGTTATATCAGATTACTGTGTAGCTTGGGTATTTCGAAGACTGTTCCCTGGTGAGGACAAACTAGAGATGCACTACATACTAGAGAGGGCAGGAAGGGCCTTCGGAGCCCACATTACTCGGAAGCACTCGTGAAACCAAGGCCACATGGAGTACTGTGAGCACGACCTGGGTTGGGCTGATGATGAATAATCCAAACCACAGGAATCGGTTTAAATTAGTTCTTTCCATGATTGAACTCAGAACGTTGCAGCCAGGGTACAGGATCTCTTTCCCTAAACCACCACTCAAACCCTTTTCAGGATCAATCTTTCCCAACCCTTCTCAGAATTATGGAAAGACTCAAAGCTTTTCAGTTGTTTTTAGAGATTAAAAAAGAAAATTTGGTATAAATCGAAATTCTATTTTCCCTACAATTAAATACCTGTCTCATTTCCCTAGCTCAAGCCTAACACAAGGCATTAGAACAGAGATGGGAAAGATAACGAGAGAGAGAGAGAGAGAGAGAGAGAACACAAGTTTGGGCAAGCACCTGAGTTGAGACTAATTAAGAAAACAGTACCCATGAGGTGCAGAAAAATCTCCCTTTTGGAGAGAGTGACCTTTAGAACATAGTTTTAAAAAAATGGTCAGACAGTTCTGGCTAGAGCTTTTAAATGTAACAACTGATGGCCATTTGATTCCTTCTCAAATAATTTCTCCTGTGGCATTGTGCAAAACGATTTAAATGAGTGATGATGAAAGCAGGGAGTTTTCACATCATCCTAAATGTTTAGAATGTATTTGTGAAAACATAGGTAATATTCCCTCATCCCTGCACAACTGAAGTATGGAAACTGAGAGCCTGGAGGTGGTGGGTAGTGATATAGATTGAGCTTACCTTGGAGGGAAATAAGACATGCTAATTAATATTTAAGTTTTCAATAAATATGTGAAGAATTTCTATTATGGGTATATATCAATAGTTAAAATTGCTGTATTAAACTAAGGTTAGAGGAAACAGGAAATGAAAACAGCTGAATGTAATGTTCGATTGACAATAGCTGTTTAACAGGCGCTGTAATGAGCAGTTCCTTCCAGGAAGAAAACATTAATGTTGATGTTATGATGCATGTATATTCAAAACTTTGTGGTTTACTGGTAAACCTTTGAATAAAAAAAATTATTTACTTTCCTGGATTTAAAAATGGTATGTTGCCCTGGCTGGACAGCTTGGTTGTTAAAGCATTGTCCTTAAGCATAGAGGTTGCAGGTTCTGTCCCTGGTCAGGACACATACCCGGAACAGTTTGATGTTGCTGTCTCTCCCTTCTCTCTAAAATCAATAATCAATAAAGTAAACATTAAAAATATTTTAAGAAATTTTAAATAGTGATGGCCATTATATAACATTAGAAAAACAAATTTTAAAAAAATGTAAAAATGAACATCACTTAGAATTCAACCATCCAGAAATAACAACTAGTGTTCCCTTATCTATCACGGGGGTTAGGTTCCAGAACCCCCCACCATAGGCAAAAATCCGTGAAATAGCAACCTTATATTTGTTTTAATATATATATATATATATATATATATTTTTTTTTTTTTTTTTTTTCCTGAAGCTGGAAACGGGGAGAGACAGTCAGACAGACTCCCGCATGCGCCCGACCGGGATCCACCTGGCATGCCCACCAGGGGCGATGCTCTGCCCACCAGGAGGCGATGCTCTGCCCCTCCGGGGCGTCGCTCTGCCATGACCAGAGCCACTCTAGCACCTGGGGCAGAGGCCAAGGAGCCATCCCCAGCGCCCGGGCCATCTTTGCTCCAATGGAGCCTTGGCTGCGGGAGGGGAAGAGACAGAGAGGAAGGAGGGGGGGTGGAGAAGCAAATGGGCACTTCTCCTATGTGCCCTGGCCGGGAATCGAACCCAGGTCCCCCGCATGCCAGGCCGACGCTCTACCGCTGAGCCAACCGGCCAAGGCCTTTTTCTTTTTTTTTTTGTATTTTTCTGAAGTTGGAAACGGGGAGGCAGTCAGACAGACTCCTGCATGCGCCCGACCGGGATCCACCCCCAGTATGCCCACCAGAGGGCAATGCTCTGCCCATCTGGGGCGTTGCTCTGTTGCAACCAGAGCCATTCTAGCGCCTGAGGCAGAGGCCATAGAGCCATCCTCAGCGTCCGGGCAAACTTTGCTCCAATGGAGCCTTGGCTGTGGGAAGGGAAGAGAGAAACAGTGAGGAAGGAGAGGGGGAGGGGTGGAAAAGCAGATGGGCACTTCTCCTGTGTGCCCTGGCCAGGAATCAAACCCAGGACTCCTGCACACCAGGCTGATGCTCTACCACTGAGCCAACCAGCCAGGGCCTATTTTACTATTTATATATATTTTAAGACTTTATTTCAATTTAATATTCTTTTAATATGTTTTAACTAATATTTTATATTGTTTTTAATTTTTAGGCTAGAAAATGCTTATTTTACTGCAAAAATAATTAAAATACTAAATATATAAAAATACTTATATATCGCAAAATCCCGTGATATAGTGAAATATTCACGATACAAAATTAGGTTTATACAGTTTTAAAATCCACGTTACAGTGAGACAAAGAAAAGGGAACCATGAAAGTATACTGCAAAATCTTTGAGGAATGCTTTCTTGTTTTTTATTTCTATGCAAACACAAATTATATAAAAATACAAGCATGGCATCTAAATTGTTTTTCAATTTAAATTATTTTTATGTCTAATGATTTTTTGATAATATGTTATTTTTGCTATTATAAATAGTGCTACAATATTAATCCTTTCACAAATGTCTTAGGTGCTTCTATAGTCTGAATGTTTGAATCTCTCCCAAATTTATATGCTGAAATCTCAATACCCAATGTGATAGTTTTAAGAAGTGGCACCTTTGCGATGTGCTTAAGTTATGAGGTTAGAGGCTCCATGAATAGTATTAATGCCCTTATAAAAGAGACCCTGCAGATCTCCCTAGCCCCATCTGCTACATGAAGATATAACAAGTCTAAAATCTGGAAAGGAACCTCATCCAACTATGCTGGCATCCTGATCTCAGACTTCTAGTCTCCTAACCTGTGAGAAATAAATGTTTGTTGTTTGTTAGCCACCCAGTCAGTGACATTTTGTTAGACAGCCCAAATGTACTAATACAGGTACATACAAGCTCATCACTATGTCTTTTCAATGGAGTTGTACTTTTATCTTTATGTATCTCTTTATTTCTTTAATAAATTTTGCCTTAATTTATACATGTATTTTTAAAATTATGGTCCTGTCCGGTTGGCTCAGTGGTAGAGCATCGGTCTGGCGTGTGGAAGTCCCAGGTTAGATTCTCAGCCAGGGCACACAGCAGAAGAGCCCATCTGCTTCTCCACCCTTCCCCCTCTCCTTCCTCTCTATCTCTCTCTTCCCCTCCAGCAGCCAAGGCTCCATTGGAGCAAAGTTGGCCCAGTTGCTGAGGATGGCTCCATGGCTTCCGTCTCAGGTGCTAGAATGGCTCTTCTTGCAACTGAGCACCACCCCCTAGTGGCATGGCAAATGGATCCCAGTAGGACACGTGCACAAGTCTCTCTGCTTCTTACTTCAGAAAAATATAAAAATATATAAATAAATGATATGCTATTTCAGCTTTCTTTTGGTTAGTTTTTGTAAAATATATCTCTTCCTATCATTTTACGTTCAATCGGTTTGTATGTACATATGGGTGTGGATGTGTGTGAGTGTTCTGTGTGTTTCTCTTGTCAGCAGCACGAAGCTGCATTTCTTTCAAAAGTCTAACCCAACAATCTGTTTCTCTAGTAGATGGATTTAATGCATTTATATACATTGGCGGTAATAATGATGATAGATGGTTAATGATATGGATTTCCTTTTGAAATTTATTTTGTGATTTTTTCATTATATATATATGAAATATATATATAATGAAACGGAGAGATGAGATGCATCAACCATTAGTTTTTCGTTGTGCATTGCGACACCTTAGTTGTTCATTGATTGCTTTCTCATATGTGCCTTGACCGTGGGCCTTCAGCAGACCAAGTAACCCCTTGCTCGAGCCAGTGACCTTGGGTCCAAGCTGGTGAGCTTTTGCTCAAACCAGATGAGCCTGCCCTCAAGCTGGCGACCTTGGAGTCTCCAACCTGGGTCCTTCCGCATCCCAGTCTGATGCTCTATCCATTATGCCACTGCCCGGTCAGGCCTGCATTTTATATTTTTTATTTAAAATTTTTTTGCTTCTCTGCCTTTTGTGGGATTATTTCTTTTTATCTCTTTATTATTTTAGACATTATGTTCAGTTCAATATTAATTTGACATTTTATATATATTAATCTAAATATACACTAACTATTTCAAACAGTTTCATGAGTTATATATTGTTAGTAAGTAGGAGAACTAAAAACAATTTGGAGGAAGTTACATCCATAAGTGAAGGGCAGTGATGTGTGTTAATTTGGGGGAAAATGTCTTTGATAATGTGTTCTAAGTGAAAAAAAATCTATAGTACAGTCATATTAGAGCTAGTTGACTTTTCAATAACAATTGTCACTAGCTATGTGGAAGTTTTCAAGTAGCATAAACACTTCCTGACAACACGCAAAATTGAAAATCTTCTCTATGTTACACAATCTTATGGGTAAAAGAAGGTGAGTTATAAAGAGATTACATATTTAGCCTAAAGTCACACAGTCAATAAGTAAAAGAACCAGAATTCAACTGAAACATCTTTGCTCCAGAGCTTATGCTCCTTCCAACCACTGGGCTAGATCAGTGTCCTGGAGCAAGACATAAAGTATTGAGCGAGTCTGTGCAGAGGTCTCAATATTCCATACGCCAGAAGTAGGTAACATGGTAGGAATGGCCTCACTCAGAGGGTGGATATTTGAGCAAAGTTTTGAAGGAAGTAAGGAAACAAGTCACAGAGCTGCCCAGATAAAGAGAATTCCAAGTAGAAAGAAATGCAAAGCCCTGTGGTGGTGGCCACATATACGGAGCTTTTGTGCCTGGGAACAAGCAAGGGTTCAGAGATGACAGTGAGCAAACAAGAGGCCAGATCATGTAGAGCCTTGTAGGTGGCAAGAAAAACTATTTTATCAGAATATAGCTACATCTATTCATTTGTGAATTGCAGAACTGTGGAACACAAGAATTCCAACAGAGACTTATGGCCTTCAAAGCCTAAAACATGCTCTATTTAGCTCCTTAAAGGAGAAGGTTGCCAATCTTTGTTCTATTTCAAAAATGTTTGCTGAATAAATGAATAAAACATAATGTATAATATACATAGCATATTTAATGTATATGTGTAATATATATATTATTTACATATATAAACCTATATATGTAAACCTAGATATGTAAATATAATATTCATTACATGTATACTAGATGCATATTTAAAGCATTTTATATAATATATAATGTATAATTACATAACTATATATGTTAAATAATTATACATAACAATATATAACTACAGCTCTACAGAACTTTCTCTATATAATGCATACATCTATTTATGTATATAAAAATATATGTTCTCCACAGAATTTATTCTTTTGTCAACTAAATCCTAAAGTAGGAGCTGTGCCTCATAATTTTGTTATTACTCTTTTCCCAATTTAGCCTTGTGCTATTTATTTATTTTTTTTAATTTATTATTTTTTTTCTGAAGCTGGAAACGGGGAGAGACAGTCAGACAGATTCCCGCATGCGCCCGACCAGGATCCAGCCGGCACGCCCACCAGGGGCAATGCTCTGCCCACCAGAGGGCGATGCTCTGCCCCTCCGGGGCTTCGCTCTGCCGCGACCAGAGCCACTCTAGCGCCTGGGGCAGAGGCCAAGGAGCCATCCCCAGCGCCCGGGCCATCTTTGCTCCAATGGAGCCTTGGCTGCGGGAGGGGAAGAGAGAGACAGAGAGGAAGGAGGGGGGGTGGGGGTGGAGAAGCAAATGGGCGCTTCTCCTATGTGCCCTGGCCGGGAATCAAACCCGGGTCCCCCGCACACCAGGCTGACGCTCTACCGCTGAGCCAACCGGCCACGGCCTAGCCTTGTGCTATTTAATAAATACTCAAGGTAATGTAAAATTGTTTAAGCTATATTAATTCTTTTTTTATTTTTTATTTTTTTGCTTTTGCTTTTTATTCATTTTAATTTATTTTGTTTACATAGATTCTAGTGTTGCCATGAATGCATTCCCCCTCCCCCGTATTCACCTCAACATTTTCCTTTCCTCCCTCCCCATGGCACCCTCCCCCTTCCCTTCAGGTTTATCCCATCCCATCATCTCCTTTCTCTCTATCCTCTTTTCCTCCTCTCCTCTGTCTCAATTCCCTTCCTCAGTTCACATTGATTATTGGATTCCTCAAATGAGTGAGGTCATATGATAATTTTCTTTTTCTGTCTGGCTTATTTCACTTAACACAAGAGTTTCCATGTCCATCCATGTCGCAAAAGGTAAGATTTCCTTCTTTTTCATGGCCAAATAGTATTCCACTGTATATATATGTATCATTGCTTTTTAATCCACTCGTCCACTGACAGACACTTGGGCTGTTTACAGATCTTTGCTATTGTGAAGAATGCTGCCATAAATATGGGGGTGCGTTTCTCCTTTTGAAACAGTGCTGTGGTGTTCTTGGGGTATATTCCTAAAAGTAAGATAGCTGGGTCAAAAGGCAGTTCAATTTTTAATTTTTGGAGGAATCTCCATACTGTTTTCCACAGTGGCTGCACCAGTCTGCATTCCCACCAGCAGTGCAAGAGGGTTCCCTTTTCACCACATCCTCGCCAGCACTTATTCTGTGTTGTTTTGTTGATGATCACCATTCTGACTGTTGTGAGGTGATATCTCATTGTGGTTTTAATTTACATTTCTCTAATAATTAGTGATGTTGAGCATTTTTTCATATGCCTATTGGCCATCTATATGTCCTCTATGGAGAAGTGTCTATTCATTTCTTTTTCCCATTTTTTGATTGGATTATTTATCTTTCTGGTGTTGAGTTTTAACAAGTTCTTTATAAATTTTGGTTATTAACCCCTTATCAGACGTGTTGTTGAATATGTTCTTCCACTGTGTAGTTTGTCTTTTTATTCTGTTCTTATTGTCTTTAGCTGTGCAAAGCTTTTTAGTTTGATATAGTTCCATTTGTTTATCCTGTCTTTTATTTCACTTGCTCGTGGAGATAAATCAGCAAATATATCGCTGCGAGAGATGTCGGAGAGCTTACTGCCTATGATTTCTTCTAAGAGTCTTATAGTTTCACGGCTTACTTAAGTCTTTTATCCATTTTGAGTTTATTTTTATGAATAGTGTAAGTTGGTGGTCTAGTTTCATTTTTTTTTGCAGAGAGCTGTCCAATTATTCCAACACCATGTATTGAAGAGACTGTCTTTACTACATTGTATACTCTTACCTCCTTTGTCAAATATCAGTTGTCCATAAAAGTGTGGTTTTATTTCTGGATTCTCTGTTCTGTTCCATTGAACTATATGCCTGTTCTTATGCCAGTACTAAGCTGTTTTGCGTACAATGGACTTGTAGTATAACTTGGTATCAGGAAGTGTGATACCTCCCACTTTATTCTTTTTCAAGATTGCTGAGGCTATTTGTGTTCTTTTTTGGTTCCATATAAATTTTTGGAATATATGTTCTATATCTTTGAAGTATGTCATTGGTATTTTAATTGGTATTACATTGAATTTATAGATTGCTTTGGGTAATATAGACATTTTAATGATGTTTATTCTTCCTAACCATGAGTATGGTATATGCTTCCACTTGTTTGTATATTCCTTGATTTCTTTTATCAATATTTTATAATTTTCCAAGTACAAGTCTTTAATCTCCTTGGATAAGTTTACTCCTCGGTTCTTTATTTTTTTGGTTGCAATAGTGAAGGGGATTTTTCCCTTAATTTCTCTTTCTGACAGTTCATTGTTGGTGTATAAAAATGCCTCTGATTTCTGAGTATTAATTTTATATCCCGCCACCTTACTGAATTCATTTATCAGGTCCAGTAGTTTTTTGACTGAGACTTTAGGGTTTTCTATATATAATATCATATCATCTGCAAATAATGATAGTTTTACTTCTTCTTTTCCATTTTGGATGACTTTTATTTCTTCTTCTTGTCTGATTGCTGTGGCTAAGACTTCCAGAACTATGTTGAATAAGAGTGGTGAAAAGCGGTACCCCTGCCTTGTTCCTGATCTGAAGGGGATTGCTTTTAATTTTTGCCCATTGAGTATGATGTTGACTATGGGTTTGTCATAGATGGCCTTTATCATGTTTAGGAATGTTCCCTGTATTCCCTCTTTGCTGAGAGTTTTGATCATGAATCGGTGCTGGATTTTATCAAATGCTTTTTCTGCATCTATTGAAATTATCATGTGGTTTTTCTCCTTTCTTTTGTTGATGTGTTGAGTCACATTGGTTGGTTTGCAAATATTGTACCAGCCTTGCCTTCCCAGAATAAATCCCATTTGATCATGGTGTATGATTTTTTTCATATATTGCTGGATCCGGTTTGATAATATTTTGTTGAGGATTTTAGCATCTAATTTAATTAGGGATATTGGCCTATAATTTTCTTTCTTTGTGTTGTCTTTGCCTGGTTTTGGAATCAGAGTTATGCTCGCCTCATTAAAGGAGCTTGGAAGACTTCCTTCCTCTTGAATTTTTTGAAATAGCTTGAGAAGGATAGGAGTTAGTTCTTCTTTGAATATTTGGTATATTTCACTTGTGAAGCCATCTGGCCCAGGGCTTTTTTTTGTTGACAGTATTTTGATAACTGTTTTGATTTCATTTGTTGTAATCAGTCTGTTTAGATTTTCTGATTCTTCCAGATTGATTTTTAAAAGATTATATGTTTCAAGGAATTTGTCCATTTCATCTAGGTTTCTCTTCTTTGGCATACAGTTCCTCATAGTATTTTCTTACAATCCTTTGTATTTCTGTTGTGTCAGTTGTTATTTCTCTACTCTCATTTTTACTTTTCTTTATTTAAGTAAAGAAACCTCTATTTTTCTTGGTGAATCTGGTTAAAGGTTCATCAATCTTGTTTACCTTTTCAAAGAACCAGCTCCTGGTTTCATTGATCTTCTTTATTGTTTCTTTAGCCTCTATATCATTTATTTCTGCTCTGATCTTTATTAATTTCTTCCTTCTACTACCTCTAAGCTTTATTGCTGTTCCCTTTCTAGTTCTTTTAGATACAAGGTTAAATTGTTTAAGCTTTTTCTAGCTTCTTAAGGTATGCCTGTAATGCTATGAACTTTCCTCTCACTACTGCATTTGCTTTGTTCCATTGATTTTGAATTGTTCTTTGCTCATTATCATTTGTTTCTAGGAATTTTTTTATTTCTTCTTTGATCTCATTGTTAATCCATTCATTATTTAATAACATGCTGTTTAATTTCCAAGTGTTTGAGTATTTTTCAGTTTTTCTGTTGTGATTTCTAGTTTCATGCCATTGTGATCAGAGAAAATGCTTGATATGATTTCAATCTTCTTAAAATTGTTGAGACTGCTTTTGTGCCCTAACATGTGGGCTATCCTAGAGAATGTACTTTGAGCTCTTGAAAAGAATGTCTATTCTGTTGCTTTGGGGTGAAAGGTTCTGAAGATATCTATTAAATTGAGTTGATCTAGTGTGTCCTTTAAGTCTGCTGTTTCTTTGTTAATTTTCTTTCTTGAGGATCTATTTAGTGATGTTAGTGGGGTACTGAAATCCCCTACTACTATAGGATTGCTGTTTATCTCACCCTTTATATCCATCAAAGTCTGCTTTATATATTTAGGTGCTCCTATATTAGGTGCATAGATATTTATAATGGTTATATCTTCCTGTTGGATTGCTCCCTTTATCATTATGTAGTGACCTTCTTTATCTCTACTATAGCCTTTGTTTTAAAGTCCATTTTGTCTGACATAAGTATTGCTACCCTGGCTTTTTTTTTATTTCCATTTGCATGAAATATTTTTTTCCAACCCTTTACTTTCAGTCTATGTGCATCTTTTGTTTTAAGGTGTGTCTCTTGTAGACAACATATGTATGGGTCCTGTTTTCTTATCCAAGCAGCTACCTTATGTCTTTTGATTGGATCAGTTAATCCATTTACATATACGGTTATTATTGATATGTATTTGTGTATTGCCAATTTATTCTTTAAAGCTGTATTCCTTTTTTGCTATATTCTTTTCCCCATTTGATCTGTTTACAGCAGGCTCTTTAACATTTCTTGCAGCATTGGTTTGGTTGTAATGAATTTCTTGAGGTTTTTATTGTCTGGGAAGCTTTTTATTTCTCCTTCAATTTTAATTGATAGCCTTGCTGGATAAAGTAGTTTTCGTTGTAGGCTCTTGTTCTGAATTACTTTGAATATGTATTTCTTGCCATTCCATCTGGCCTCAAGTGTTTCTGTTGAGAAGTTAGATGTCATCCTAATGGGGGCTCCTTTGTAGGTGATAGCCTTTTTTCTCTAGCAACTTTTAATATTTTCTCTTTATCTCTTAGGTTTGGTATTTTAATTATGATGTGTCTTGGTGTAGATTTCTTTTGGGTTTTTCTTTAATGGAATTCTCTGTGCTTCTTGAACTTGTGTGACTTTTTCCTGCATCAATTTAGGGCAATTTTCAGCTATGATTTGATTGAACAAAGTCTCTATCCCTTGTTCTTTCTCTTCTTTTTCAGGAACCCCTATTATGTGGAGGTTATTCTCTTCATGTTGTCACCGAGCTCTTTTAGAGTTTCCTCAGATTTTTTGAGTCTCTTTTCTTTTTGCTGTTCTGCTTCCATGCCTTTGTTTATCTTGTCCTCTAACTTGTTGATTCAATCCTCAGCTTCATCCATTCTGCTTTTAATTCCTTCCATTGTGGTCTTCACTTCTGATATTGGATTTGTCATTTCTGATTGATTCTTTTTTATTATTTCAATGTCCTTTTTTATACTTGCTATTTCTTTATTTAGGTGTTTGTTATGACCATCTATTGTTCTTCTAAGATTTTTGAGCATCCTAAAAAATATTATTTTAAACTCTGCATCCAGTAATATAGTTATATCTGACTCACTCAAGTCCTTTTCTGAGGATTTCTCTTGATTCATTTGGGTTGCATTTCTCTACCTTCCATTTTGTGTTTGGATAAGAAGTGTGTGGCCACTGGAGTCCAATGGGTGTGGCCTCTGTGTTTCCTAGGTGTGGTCTGTCTGCAGGCCCACCAACCCCTCTGCTGCTGCCTTGGGCATTCAGGTATGGGTGTTGCTGGCCCTGTCCTGCTGCAGCTGTCACGGAGGTTTCTGCCTCTCTTCCATGAGCAGGGCTGTGTTTGCATGCCCAGGTCTACAAGCCTCAGCCTGCCTTGGCCTTTGCCCCCCCTCCCACAGAGGGGATGCGTGTGACACTGGGGTCACAAGCCTCTGCATGGCAGGCAGGGCTGAGCACCTTTGCTCAGCCACAGGTCTGTGCAATTCCCTGGCTTTCGCCTTTCCCCTGTGGGCAGGAATGCTGGACAGCTCTTGCTCACCAGGCCTGCAGCAGGGCGGGACCGCTTTTGTGTGCCCCCTGCGCCCCACCCCCGCCTGACAAGACTGAGCTCATGCCGGGCCTCAGTCATGGCTGGCCAGGCTTCTGCCCCTACCAATGGGACTGTGCTTCAGCATCTGGTCACCTGCCCTCTGGCAAGCCCTCAGCAGTGTGGGTGGGGGCACTGCAGTTCAGACCCTAGCACTCAATACTGTATTCCTGAAGGTTTTCTCCTTCTAAGTGACTCTGCTCTGAGTGCCATGGGAAAGCTTGTTTGGCTGGTATCCTGCTTCCCTTTACTGGTATTGTTGGTGCCAGGGGAAATATTCACTTTAGAGTTAGGGGGGTGACTCAGCCCAGGGGTTAGAGTGGCTATACCTCAAAGTGTTTCTCTCTGTGCCTCCTAGATTACAATCTCTTCCTGCTACCTTGGTCCTCTTATTTCTCCCCATCCTCTGGTGCCCTGGGTGAGTGGTTGTGAAAGAGGTTTTCTGCACAGTCCCTTTAAGAAGAATCCTGGGTCTGAGAAGTCTGTCTCTTTCTCACAAACAGTATCCTGACTTGTTTCACAGCTAAATACTGTCCATTCGCTTCTTTTAGGCTCTGGGACTGCAGGTTGGGTCTTTGTTCCTGGGGCCCAAGACCCTCCCCTCTCTGCTAAACTCACTTCCCACCACATGAGTCTCTCCAGGCTTCCATTAGCTCCTGGGAGCCGGGTGGCCCTCTCCATGTTTCCACTTTTTCTACCAGTCTCAGTGTGGCTTCTTCAGTGTTCCTTGGTTAAAGAGTCCTCTTACTTTAGTCCAAAGTTGGTTTTTCCAGATGATGGTTTTTAAAATTAAGTTGTAATCCACTTTATTCTGGGAGGTGGAAATTGGTACATCCATCTACTCTATCACCATCTTGCTGCCTCAATATTAATTCTTTACCTAATAACTACTATAGCCTTTTGCACCCTAGTTGGAGGCTTATATTAGAGATCTAAAAGGCAGGTATGATACAGAGTAAAATAAGTGATGCAAATATACACAGTAATTTATAGAAGAAACAGTTATTTGCATGCAGCACAGGTACATGGTCCTTTGTGAGTTATGATTAAGTGGTTTTACAGAATTAAATTTCTTAAAGTACCCTATTAGCAATGAACAGTTATACATAGGGAGAAACTAGTTCTGTGTACTATTGAATCAGAACTTTGTGTGATAGATTTTTATGCTTCTTTTCCATGGGTTTTTGATGCACTTTAAAAGCTATGGATGTTGATAGATTAAAGAGAAACGTGGTCAATATTGTTTGAAGCTACTTAGTCCCAAACTGCATGCTTTATTGAGCTGCTGAAAATAGTGCAACTCTAATTTAAAAAGAAAATGTAAGCAGGAGAACTAAACAGTTTGGTGAAAGTTACATCCATAAGTGAAGGGCAGTGATGTGTATTAAGTTGGGGGAAAATGTCTTTGATAATGTGTTCTGAGTACAAAAATCTACAGTCAAGTCATATTAGAGCTAGCTGTCTCTTCAAAAACAATTTGTCACTAGCTATGTGGAAGTTTTCAAGTATCATAAACACTTCCTGACAACACACAAAATTAAAAACCTTCTCTATGTTACACAATGGACATGATTTGTATTAGTGTCATTTATCCACTGACACCACAAAACACATAAATGACATAGTTCATAAATTCACAAATCTTTCTCAAGGGGACATGAAATATTGAACTTGTATCAGCTTAAGTCTGATCTAGCTTATTACCTGGCATGGTGTTCATCTGATTGATACTCCAAGGTCTCTAAGAATGAAGATAGAAGTTTAAATCACAATTTTGCAAGGTAGAAGTTACTGAACCAATTGATTCCTTGAACTACAAATGTAAGCTGAAGGACCTCAAGTCTCCCACTCCTTTTAATACACAGTTATATATTTTTGGCTGACTTAAACCTAATAGTCTGGCCCAGCATCTACCATGAGAATACCTTTCTCCTTTACTTTTATATAAAAACTACTGTCCAAATTTAGTCTGCAGAGTTTGCTGGGGGAACATTCTTGTCCTAGACTTGGAACACAAACTGTCAGCTCTGGATTCTGTTTTAAATAGCTCAATTTGTATAACATAATAGACAACTGTTCTTTTAAGCATGTAAATTTAAAATTTTATAGAAAAATTGGAGATGGACTATGGGTATGGGGATTAATAAAGAGTTTACACTAGTGTTGTCACTGGGAACAAAAGAGAAAAAACAGCCTGACCAGGTGGTGGCACAGTGGAGAGAGGGTCGGACTGGGATGCAGAGGACCCAGGTTCAAAACCCTAAGGTCACTGGCTTGAGCATGGACTCACCAGCTTGAGTGAAGGATCACTGTCTTTCTTTCTTTTTTCTTTGTGGCAGAGACAGAGAGTCAGAGAGAGGGACAGATAGGGACAGACAGACAGGAAGGGAGAGAGACAAGAAACATCAATTCTTTGTTGCAGCTCCTTAGTTGTTCATTTATTGATTTCTTATATGTGCCTTGACCAGGGGGCTACAGCAGATGGAGTGACCCCTTGCTTAAGTCAGTGGCCTTGTGCTCAAGCTAGTGAGCCCTGCTCAAACCAGATGAGCCCATGCTCAAGCTGGCAACCTCTGGGTCTCAAATCCAGGTCCTCCACATCCCAGTCTGATGCTCTATCCACTGCACCACTGCCTGGTCAGGCAGGATCAATGTCATGAGCGTAGGATCATAGACATGACCCCATGGTCGCTGGCCTGAACTCAAAGTTGCTGGCTTGAGCCCAAGGTCACTGGTTTCAGCAATGAGTCACTCTCTCTGCTAGAACCCCCTGGTCAAGGCAAATATGAGAAAGCAATCAATGAACAACTAAGGAACTGCAACTAAGAACTGATGCTTCTCATCTCTCTTCCTTCCTGTCTGTCCCTATCTGTACCTCTCTCTGTCACTGTCACAGAAAAAAAAAAGAAAGAAAGGAAAAGAGAAAACATTTTTCTGGTGAAGAAATTGTATTCTCCTGAAAAACATGTAAAATTTATGTATTTTTACCTTTAGAAATAATAAACACAAAAAGCACTGTCCTTGATAAGTTTAAAGGTATGTGAAGAAAGATGCTGAGTCCCAGTATATGAGGAAAAAGAGGAAGTGAATGTGTGTGACTCTGTGGCAGAAGCTTTACAAACGCTATGATGTTTAACCATGACAAGAACCCCACAGGATAGGGGACTGAGCTTTGGCGATATAAATGATGTTCTCCAGTTTATCCCATATGCTTTGGTCTACAATTACCAGAATATATGATTCAAACTTATACAATGTTTCCGTAAAGCCATGGTGCACTTTTGACCGGTCACAGGAAAGCAACAAAAGATGATAGAAATGTGAAATCTGCACCAAATAAAAGGAAAACCCTCCCAGTTTCTGTAGGATGATGTGGCAGCATGTGCGCATGCGCAGATGATGACATAACACCGTGTATACAGTGGAGCAGCCCATGGCCATGCCAGTCAAGATGTGGATGGTACAGAGGAAAGTTCAGTGTGTTCTGTGGCTCGCTAAATTCAAATCTGTGACCAAAGTGCAACGTGAATATTGGCGCGTTTATAATGAAGCGCCACCACATAGGAATAACAGTACTCAGTGGGATAAGCAGTTGAGGGAAACTGGCAGTTTGGTGGAGAAACCCCGTTCTGGTAGGCCATCAGTCAGTGATGAGTCTGTAGAGGCTATACGGGATAGCTACCTAAGGAGTCCTAAAAAATCTGTGCGTGAGCCCACATTGAACTGCACTGAATAGTATGAAACTGGGAGAGTTTTCCTTTTATTTGGTGCAGATTTCACATTTTTATCATCTTTTATTGCTTTCCTATGACTGGTCAAAAGTACACCATGACTTTACGGACACACTGTACATAAGGATTCACATTGCATGAAGTCCACAACTAAGAATGAGCTTAGCACTAATTGATTCAAAGAACCAAATATGTTATGAAGTTCTCTCTGTGCAAATGTGCACAGTTAAGGCTTCAGCCTAAAGCAAGTTCTTCACTGTTCTAGTATGCATGCCAGTGACAACTGAGAATCCAACTTCCTCTTTCACATGCAGGAGGGTAAGGGAGACACCACTGCTTCTGGAGGGTCTCCTGGAAGAGCAAGCCAGACATTTTTAGAGTCCTCTAGTGATTATCAACCCTTTCCCTGAATTTCATTGACCTAAATCCAACTAATCTCACAGGTGACATACTAAGGGCTGTCAAACCTCTACTATGATGCATTTATAAAGAATCTTTAGTCATTTTCCTATATCACCCTTTCTTTGTGTTGCATATAAGGGCATTTCAGATTAAAATAGTAATCCAGCCTTGACCAGCTGGCTTAGTCTTAGAGTATCAGCCTGAAGTATGGATGTCCTGGGTTCAATTTCTGGTCAGGACACCCAGGATAAGTGACCATCTGCTTCTCCATCCATCCCTTTTCTCTTTCTCTCTCTCTCTTCCCTTCCTGCAAGCATGGCTCAGTTGGTTCAAGTGCACTGACTAGCGCGCCTCTGCCTCAGGTGTTAAAAATAGCTGGATTGCAAGCCTGGCCCCAGATGGGGGTTGTGCGGTGGATCCTGGTTGGGGAGCATGAGGAAGTCTGTCTCTCTATCTCCCCTCATCTCACTGGAAAAATAATTTTAAAAAATAGTAATTCATCATCATGATTTTCAGATTCAAATTCTTCACTTTTTAATACTATATTAATTTATATATATCCTTGGTTTCATCCTTGTATTATTTAGAATAATATGCTCTAAGTTCCATAAGCCATCTTAAATTTAAAATGTGCTGTCATATTATATAGAATTTGAAAATAATATATTCCAAGAGTATTTTCTTATTTCTCCTTTTCACAAGTTCTTCTCACCCATTATTCTGAGAAGAAATTTTAATTTTAATTTTTGTTTTCTTATGCATTATTTTTCCTTCTACTGTTTGTTTGGTTAGTCCAGGAAAGAATTTGAATACTCAATAAATGTTTTTGAAAAATGAAATCTTATTTATTGAAGGGGATGAATTCAGTTGGGTTTCCAGATCTAAAGCTCTAAGAGTTATAATCAATTGAATTTCCAGATCTAAAGCTCTAAGAGTTATAATCTTGGACTTCCTCCAGAATGTTTCTCTAGTCAGCATCAGAAGTAACCATTTACTTAAATAATTTACCAGCTGTGCTACCAAATTAGTGTTTTTAAATGCTGGGTTTTTTTTGTTTGTTTTTTGTTTTTGTGACAGAGACAGAGACAGAGAGAGGGACAGATAGGGACAGACAGACAAGAAGGGAGACAGATGAGAAGCATCAGTTCTTCGTTGTGGCACCTTAGTTTCTCGCTGATTGCTTTCTCACATGTGCCTTGACCGGGGGCTACAGCAAACTGAGCGACTATTTGCTCAAGCCAGAGACCTTGGGTTCAAGCTGGTGAGCTTTGCTCAAACCAGATGAACCCATGCTCAAGCTGGCAACCTTGGGATTTTGAACCTGGGTCCTCCAAGTCCCAGTCCAATGCTCTATCCACTGCACCAGTACCTGGTCAGGCTAAGTGCTCTTGTTCTTTAACTTTTTATTAAAGGTATTTTGAGAGATTAGTATAACAAAGTTTCATATATACATAACCCAACTTCAACAATTGTCAATATTTTCCAAACTGTCTTTAAAGTTTAAATTACACTCAATTTTCCCCCTACAATATTTTCAAGTAAATCCCAGAGATCATGTTATTTCACCTGTAAATAAATTTGTTTGTATAAAGCTCATATTAAAGAGTAAGAATTATGCAATAAAATATTAAAATAAATATGACAATCACAGTCATCCCTCTAGAGATGCTCATATAGTGCAGTGGGATGGAGCTTAGGCAAGCTTCTAGCTCCCCTGCGTTACAAGTCCTGACTAAGGAACATATTGACAGTGGGATTTGGACATACACCTTGACCTCTGTGTCCTCAGTTCTCACTTTTAAAGTAGGAGTTTTAAATACTTTTACCTCAGAGAAAAATACTGGGTTTTTGATAAGGATGCAATATATATAAAGAGTGCAAACTAACTTTGTACATCTCCAATAGAAAGTATTAAAGCAACTTTTATAGAGTCTCAGCATGGGCAAGCAACAAATATAGTATGTGTTAAATGGAAGGACAAGTATGTAAAAAATGAATTAAAGACATTTGTATGAGAATGTTTAGAAAGTATAAACTTGAATCATTTCACCAAATAATCTTGCTCAATTGACATTGAACAGATAGCTATTTAGAAATAACAATTAGTTATGTAATGTCTATAAAGTATACCTTTAGATCACTTGACATTTTAGTTTTTCATCAACAGAGCACCATAAAATTGACAAACATTTTTACTTTGGTTTAGATGCTTTATTATTATGTAGTAATAGTAAGAAAAATGCTATGCTTTGCCCACTATTGCTTAGGTTAAAGTTCAGATATTTGCATCTAGTTTACAACCTGTATGTTCAAGACACATTGTTGCCTGACATGGAGACTAAGTGGATCTTCTCATATGGATTTCTACTGATCATTGGTTGTTCATGGTAACCACAGTGATTGACTATTTGCAAGAAATTATGATTTTCCTTAAATGATTATTTTGGATTGGTTAAGTTAAACTCAGTTCAGTTAGATACAAAATATTGAGTTTTGCTTTTTTTTTTCTTTTTTTCTTTTTGTGGCTGTGAGAAATGCAAAGATGAAAATGCCATGAGCACTACCCTTTAAAAGCTTGCAATCCTGTTATGGAGAAAAACAGCAAAGAAGGTCTGCTCTTAGACAGAAGAAAACAAGTACATTAAGGTATAAATAAATGAGAACAGAGGAAGGCACAATTAAGTTCAGAGAAAGAAATAAGTGGGGAAAAAAACAAAATACTGGATTAGTGAGCTGTAATATGATTAAGAGCTTTAAAAAATAAAAAAAAGTAGCAACATAGGTTTCCCCTTACTTTTATTTATCAATATGTGTACTATTATAGTTGATAATAGAAAAAAATACAAATAAAAATAAGAAAAAGAGGGTTATAATCAGCAGTTTTTCTAAATATATTATATTAATATATTAAATAATTTCTGTGGAAAAAAATGTCATAGAATTACAGTCAGCTTTTTAGTCAAAGTGGCTGCTTTCACGATTGGTATAAGATTTACTGAATTCACATTACCCAATGAGCTTTTTCAGGCGTCATGGTGGCTGCTCATTTCATCACACTGCAACACCCAATTGCCTATATAAACCATAAAACGTTTATAACATCTAATAAATGGAGTTGACGAGATTTAAGGCCTTTGCGCTCATCATTCTAGTGCTATGTAACACAGTGCAGAACCTGATGATTTATTTTTTTCCATTTTAAAATGCTATTGGGGAATCTTTAAGTGTTTCATAGGATCATTGGGAGGAACTGTTGTGAAACTGTCCTTGTTGTGAAGGGATGGTGAAGGATACATCAACACTCAACACTTTAAAAGCATGTCATTTATGCTTTTACCCTAAAGAATGCACACCACCTGGTGATAGTTTTCCACCCCTCACCCAGATGCTTCTCTTAGTGCAGACTTCTTCCTCCATGGAAAAGTCCAGGAATGCCCTGGGTTCAGCACTACACAATATTCCCTCTCCAGTTCCATTTTCAGGAAAGCTGCTTGCTAAGTGAGGTGTGACATGCATGCAAGCCTGTGTCTGGTACATCCTTGGTTTTCCGGAACTCTGACACAGTGCTGTCAGACGCATGGAGCACATCTTTCTCCCTGGCCATCTTCATAGCTTCATTTCCTGAGATGGTCAGGGAGGACCATGTTTTCATACAGATAGAGTCAATTGATTTCCATTCAACGTGAGTCATGTTTGCTTTAACCGGAACATAATCAATGTCCATTCTACTAAGGCAATCTGTGTGCCCTTGTGATGAATTGCTTTTAATTTTGCCCAGACAGTTTGTGATTCTCAAAGGTGATATTACTTTGTTCATCTAAAACTGGGAATTTTAAATCGAGGACCAGATGACAATGTACTGACGTTAAATCATACTCATTTGAAGAAATATAAAACTAATATTTCAAATTCTCCATGCCACCTTTCACATTTTTCTAATCAAAAAAGGTAATGTGTGAAAACATATTAACAAAAAACACAGAGTTAGAGAAAAAGACCACTCAATTGATAAGTGAATTTCTACCAAAGGCTGTCATAGGGATTAGAATTGAATAATAGTAGATTTAAGAGTAGGTCTCAAGCCTGACCAGGCAGTGGCACAGTGGATAGAGCATTGGACTGGGATGCAGAGAACCCAGGTTCAAAACCCTAAGCCTGAGCTTATCTGGTTTGAGCACATATGCAAAAGCAATCAATAACAACTAAGGTGCTGCAACAAAGAATTGATACTTCTCATCTCTCTCCCTTCCTGTCAGAGTGGGTTTCAAGATATCATCTCCAGTTGAGACAAATTATCTTATACTTCAATTTTATTTAAGAATCATATTTTCCATTTGGTAGCAAGATTGTAAAAACAAACCTATTTATAAGAGTATGAAAGAGACTTTGTCAAGCCCTAATGACTTATAATGATATACATTTTTCCTTTACTCCATTTTAGACAACTGAATAGATGTAAACAAGCCATGTTATTAGTTAAATAGTGTAAGAAACATATGTACTTTATAGATTTTTATATTTAATGTTGTTATCTGAACAGGGAATTTTAAATTTATAAGAGATATTAAAGTTCATTTAACTGAACACCCTTTACAAATAAAGAAGAAGTGGTTAAGAAGTCTTAAATAGACTAACCTAACAGCAAATGAGACATATATAAGTAATATCTGGCGTCTTAGCTCCTGCTAATGCAATTTTTACCATATAACTCATAAGGCTATTTCTTGCATGTTTTAAATTGCTGCTATTATGTTATTTGATGTAGTTAACTGAGCTTTCAAATTCCTTGAGAAACCTAGTATACTCTCTAAACCAGAAAACTAAATGTTGTTATTCATTAATTCAACATATATTTATCACATCCTTACCAAAATAAAGCCCTAACTTTGCAAAACTTATGCACACTAAGAAGCAAGGTAAAATAGAACAAAAGAAAATTACAGGGGAACATGAGATATCATACAATAAGGTATTATATAGTGTTATCAGTACAGAGCATGGATCAATCTTGGACAGAGGTGGGTTAGTTGTACAACGAGGTTGATTTCAAAATGAGTTCAGAATGATTAGTAGTGGTTACGATCACAATGAAGAGGAATGGAACAAGAATGTCCCAGGTCTGGCTGCCTGTTGCCATGAAAACTAATTACATGACATAGGTGATGGTGAGAAGGAAAAAGGTTTATTCAAGTGCCGGCCTCCTGAGAAGATGGGAGGACTCTTCTGCTCAAAAGCCCATCTCCTTCTGGGGCAGACAGAGGTCTTTATAAGGAGACAGAGAAATAAGTAAAACTAGAATAAAGGAATCAAAAGGAGGGTGCTGAGAGTTCTTTGCTGAAGGGACTCAGCACAATTTGTTTGGATGAGATGGCGAAGGCCCTGGAGCTGGCGTATCTGAAAGCTGGAATTTAGCTCCTTGGTTGTTGCAAGAACTGAAGTTAGAAAGTAAGTTATAGATTAGGATATTTGTTTCATGCCCCAAGTGTCCAAAGATTCTCACAGTCAAGCTGTCCTGTTTGGCCTTGGGCGAGAATCAGAATTGCAAGCTCCAGCATGGTGGCAGTGAAGAGAAGCAGTTATTCTTCTTGCTCAGATGTTAACCCTTGATGTGCATCAGCAGAGGGGAACAAGCTTTTTAAAAGGAATGAGAACTTGGCCAGAGGTGAAAGTACAGGATTGATTATATACATTTGATTTGTTACAGAACACATAACTGTGATCACCAAAACTAATAATATTGTATCATGTTTATAAGAGCAATACACTGGATTGAACATTTTACAAAAATTCTTTTATAAGCTTATTTTCTTAGTACATTCTTTTTTAGCTCTATTTTATAGCTAATCAGACTAATATCAGTAAATCAGTAATATATCATATACGTGCCCGGTTAAAATAATTACAGAACAGAGTGTGGAACAGAGTGTGCGTGCCAAGCCTTAGCAGGAAGACTGTAGGGTGTTTTTGACTTAAGAGATGTGTTAAGAGAGTGGTTTTTCTGAAGCTGAGTGAAAGACAAAAGAAGTGAGTAGAGAAGTAAGGAGTGTCAGAAAATACTTGCACTTTAAACTGAAGGAAGTAGAGATCTTCTGAAAGATCTTAAGGAAGAGGTACAAAATACACTCTGCTTGAAAGGCAGGGACTGGTATCACTGGGCAGGAGCAATCATCTTCTGTGATGTTCTTGCTTTAAATGATGCAATATCTTCTATTCTTCTTTGTACAGAGTCTAATCACCTTACAAAGTTTACAGTGTTCTGCCTGTTTCTTGAACACTGATGCCAAATTTCAGCACACTAGAGAAGAATGTTTAATGCTAAGAAGACTGGCTTCGAAGACATTGAAAATGATGCTTCTTGCCTAAGACACTTTCATTTTTCCTCTTTGTCTAGCCAGTACCTATCATACTTTAAGTTTTAGTTCATGACATTTCCTCCAGGAAGCCTTCCCTGAAATCATCTAGTCCCACTCCAAGCTGGTTTTCATCTACTTTGTGTCTTCAAGATCAATCCCTTCCCCATACTATCACTTTCATATCATCATCTTCTTATAATATCATTGCATGAAAATGCTTATGTTCTAAAAAAATGATTGTAAATAATATGTGCATGATATTATATGAAATATGGATAATAAAGCTGATACTGATGGAAACAGAAGTTGTGATTCCAACTTTACTTATTTCTCGCCCCACTGCCTATAAACTCTGTTCAGCAAATGTCTCTTAAAAAAATGGATTAGAATGATAAAGCTGGGGCCGTGAGACCAATGCGAGGTAGTTAGATGTAATAAAGGCCAGACCAAAGGCATGGCAATGAGGTCGGATGGAAGTGGATGGGCTCTAAGTGGAAGTGGATGAAAGAGATAAAGGGGAAGAACTGACTGAATGAGAATCAGTTGTGAAAGGAAGTGGCATAATAGTGGTTGATCTTCAGGTTTTTGGCTTGTGCAATGGCTTGATGATGGTACCAATTACTAAAACAGGGATCTCAAAGGTGGAGAACCACTAGGAGGTCAAGATGATGACTTCAGTTTTATTCATGTTGCATTTTTGGCCTGAAGGGTGTACAAGTAAAAATATGCGTGAGACTATGGTTGGGGGCCTGGAGCTCCTTAGGTTAAAGAGATGGGAGTCACTGGCATGGAAGATGAAGGGAAGTAGATAAAGTAATAGAAAAAATCTAAATTTTTCCCTTTTTGTCTTTTTTTGCTCAATCCCTCTACCATCTAGTACCCGCCCCAGCTATCAGCCTGTTCTCTATGTATAAATCTCTCTCTTTTGTTTATTAATTTTTTCTGTCCATTAGATTCTACATATAAGTCTTTAATATTTTATCCACTCATCTACTAATGGGCACCTGGGCTGTTTTCATATCTTGGCTATTGTAAATAATGCTGCAATGAACATAGGAGTGCATGTATTCTTTCAAATTAGTGTTTCAGGGTACTTAGGATATCTTCCCAGTGGACATGGACAACAGTGTAGTAATTGCTGGGGGTAGGGGTGGGAAGAGGGTTTAAGGATAAATGGTGATGGACAAAGACTTGAAATGGAGAGGGTGAACACCCATTACACTGTACAGAGATGTGTTGTGGAATAAGGCAACTGTATAATTTGTTATTCAGTGTCACCTCAATAAATTCAATTAAAAATAATAAAGTTATGGAAGAGGTGTGGCCATTCCTCTCCTTAAAAAAATAAGAAAGACCTGACATGCAACCCTGAGAAACACAAACATTTAGTATTGGGAGAAAAATAATGAAACTGAACAGGTGTAGTGAGGTAATAATAATAGTTAACATTTATTGTAGGCTTACCTCAGACAATGCCAAATGCTATATCATTTAATCTATCTGGCAACACAATGAACTCTGTTGTTTTTCTTATTTCTCACTTTCTCTTTCATATTTTATAGCTCTCAAAGTAATATACACTTGTATAAAATTCACAGTGGTATAAGTATATGATTTAGAAGGTAACTATACTATATAATCTATTCCACAAAACAAGTTTAGTGCATATTCCTCCAACATTTCCTACTCTTTGAATATTTACTATAACTGATAATTTTTTTAAGGATTGTGTTACTTTGGTGTGATTTAATATTTCCAGATGACTGCAATTATATATTTTAAAATAGCTGCCTGCTATTTCATTGCATGGATACAATAGCAGTCCAAGAAATGCTACAATGAGTAATCTTTACAGTGCAGAAAATTAGGTGTATGGGTACAAATAGTCTGAGAGTAAAATTATCAAGGGAAAATGGCTAATAAATAGTAGAAACAGAACTCAAGAGAGAAGCTCAATAAACATCATATCATGAAAGCTTAAAGATGACTGAATAATTCGACAAGAAAAAATGGGCATATCAGCAGCACAAAATGCTACAGAGAGTAATATTTAGCAAGAATTTGTTAGTGAAAAATCACTAGTGTATGATAAGTACAAATTTAATGGAGCAAGTCAGAAGGCATAGAAGAGGGTGAGTAGAAGGTGACTAAGAGGAGATAGTGATTCTATTTATTTATTTTAAATATTTTTATTTCATTTTTAAAAACTAACATATTTTCCAATTATACTCAACATTTAGTATTACATTAGTTTCAGGCATACAGCATAGTGATCACACATTTACATACCTTACAGAGTGATCGCCTAAATAAGACTAGTACCCACTTGAGAGAGTTGGTGATTTTAAACAGCTTTTTCAAAAAGTTTAAAGAAGAGGAGAGGAAAGAGGGTGGAGGGTGGTAGAGAGATTTATAAGGTTGAAGAATGCTATAAATGCTGCCATTTTAAAAATCCAAAACCATTTTGATAAGTTAGCACATTGTGGTTTTCTTTGATTTGTAATTGGATGAATATGGAAACAACAAAGAAGATGGCTGATTGTGTACCAGAGATCACACTAAATAAATGTGCATGATACACCTTGACCTAAAGGGCATCATAGTATGTACATGGTTGAAGCAACTTGGTTTTCTTCCTCTTTCATAAAAGCCTATTAAAAAACATTTATGACAAGCAGTAGATAGAATATTACCAGAAAACTCTTATACCCACTGCACATACTAAAAAATAAGATTGTGTCATTTCTTAAAGCCCCACTATATTCCCCTTTGATCTTATCTCTTTGTCTTCACCTGAAGAGTTAGCATTATTATACATTTGGTAATTTGTCTGCAAAAGGTAACATTTTATATAAGAATACAGTCCCATTTTGTCATTTTCACTGAAGGTGGCAGCTAATAGAGATTAGTATCATATAATGTTGATCTATTATTTGAAACCATAAAAAATGCTCAGTTTTAAAAAGGTTTAAAATACATTCTTATACAAGTAGAAAAATGAACTTTAGAAGATGATGTAAGCTATACTAGCTGAGTTAATTTTTATATAAACCAGACAGTCTGGGCATTGTAGTAAAAGCTAAAGTTTATGAGATAAACTAAAGCTTTTGCTTTGATTGATGCCCCTAATTTCATGCTGTTTCTTATTCTCTTGGTGTCTAATGTAATATTCTATGCTCAAAATGGTTTTTTTCTGGATTAAGCCTCTTAGGCTGAAGCACTACTTTTCCTTGTGAATTATGACACTTGTTCATTGGGAAGGATGTGCCTTTTATAAAAGTGAGTCTTATGGCAGTCTAAGTGCTGAGCTCGTGTGAGATGGGAGGAGGATAAGGTGGAACATTGTTACAGAGACACATGACCAGATACTAATCAAACTTAGTGCTCCTTCACAATGCTCCTCATTCATCAATGATATATAGTCATGGTCACATTAAAATCTGTCACTGGGGTATAGATCACCATGTCCTATCAGATAGGAATGTTTGTTTATTTAGTTAGTTAGTTAGTTAGTTTGGCAGTTCCAAGCAATGATTTTACTTTTTATTTGAATTTATTGAGATAACACTGATTAGAATTATAGAGAGATTTCAGAAATGTATGATTTTAGACAGAGATAGAGTTTAGGGTCCAAAGTGTAATACTTCAAATTCATATTAATAAAAAGATGTAATTATTTTTATCAGATTAGTTCCGCATTTTTAAAAATAACTGAGTTATATTTTGATTCACTGATCATTTTTGAAACAAAAATATAGGATTTGATGCTCTGAATAAAGCATTTTTTCCCTTTGAAAAAAAAGAGTTTTTAGTCTCATAATCACAAAACATCAAATCAGCATAAACATCTACAGTAGCTCCTTTGAGAAAGACTTGTCTCAGGTGTTGTGAAGTCAGTACTGTATAAGTAAGATTTAGTTCTTTCCTTCAAAAAACCCAAAGACCTCTTTGTGGATGCAATCAGACACAGTCATACCTGCTGTTTCCCGGTCCTTTGAAACATATAGCACATTTCAAAGGTTGGGGTTACAGTCAAAGACACCTTTACCTCAAATATCCATTGAGTTTCTCTGAACTTTCAATTCTTCATCACCTCTGTTCCCTTACATAAGACAGAGAAGTGCCCTGGAGTCTTTATTCTATCTCTGAAAGTCAAGCCCATCATAGAAGAGAAACTGATCATTCAAATGCCAGGATACAGGTCACCAACACCCGTGGTGGGTTCCTATGACAAATCCTTCCCCACACACGGCTTATATTCCCCATCACCACCACCCATGGTCCTGCTCGCTCTTGCAGACATTTGATCATGTGACCTGATAGGTGTAGTGCCATAACCATGAGACTGGTCTCTCTTACCAGCCCCTTTCTCTATTTTCTCCCTGCATTTTTTCTAAGATTGACAAAATAGGTTCTTTTTTTTTTATTGTTAATAGTTCTTCCTTCCCCTCTGGAAGAAACAGAATTTTTGACTAGGCCTGCCAGATAAAATTAGGATGTTCAGTTTGATTTGAATTTTAAAAAATTTTAGTATGTCTCAAGTGTTTTATGAAACATATGTATGTTACTAAAATTTTATTTGTTGTTTATCTGAAATACAAATTTATTGGAGCTTCTACTCCCCTAAATCAGGCAACCCTATTTTCAACTGGCCAAACCCCACATGACTATTGTACTTTTGGGCCCTGGATTTTAACGCTCTATCAAGATTGTAGCTCCCTCTGCTGGGAAGTCTGATCACATTGTGGACTTGAACTCCACTGTGAGGCTGGGAGAAGGGAGTAACAGGAGCCATTGGAAAAACGTGTATGATTAAAAGGAGTAGTGAGTAAATCCATTTGCCTAAAGCTGGGGGTATTTTGAAGATTTGGGCTGGGAATATTTTTTTTTTACCTCAGTTGTTTTATATTTTATGAATTCTTACAGCTTTATAAAGTCACTTATTCTTTGTTTAATTTTGAAGTCATAGAACACCAGTATTTTATTTTTTCTGCTCCACAATGAATGTATATCAAACTCTTTTGATATTCCCTTGTAACTTGGTTTCCAGAAAACATAACTATTTTTTAAAGTACTGTTTTGTAGCCTCTAGAGGTTTGCAGAACAGAAGATAAAAGTAGGATATTATTTTCAGTGATTAGTGTTTTAGCAATAGACTGTTTGAAAACTCTAGTTGGAGAAAATTGCTACTAACAGTTTTTTCTTATCATGATTTTATTTTCTTATTATGTTTTGCCTGACTGTGACAGTTGTTCTAATTTTTTTTTCCAGAATAACTTGATAGGTATATGTTGTAAAGTTGCTCAGGTATGAAAAGTATTTATAGTAAATGTCTTGTAACCTTTGCAATGAAGTAGTGTAAAGACGGACAGCTAACAATCCGACTGATCCTATACTTTTGCGGGCAGAGTATTCTGGTCTATAGCCTATGGGTGTCTTTCCAGGTGGTGACCAGCACCAAGCTCTCCATCCCATCTTAAAACATGAGGGAAAGTGGCATAATCCAGTGAGTGGCAAATTGAAGGTCTATTCTGTTTTTTGGGGTTTTTTAAAGGTATATTCTTCCTTAAAAACAATGTTTATTAAATAAATAAAAAAGCTAGAGCCAGAAAATTTGACATGCTGTTGGGCTCTTGGGTACTAATCCAAAAGAGCGTATAGAAGCAGTAAGGAGGTCGTGTTCAGGTAGTAAAGTTTTAGCCTCTAGTTCTCACACTGGTGGGAGGCCGTTCAGAGAGATCTGAAAGTATATGGTCATCTTCTGGAGAAACTGTCTATTGAAGCCTGGTGCCTGGTTACAAATGCAACGCATTTTCATAGCCACAAAGAGAGCAACTAGAACCAGAGAAGCAGAATACTAGATGCCCAGTGAGTATATAAGAGTCTGGGACAGGCTTCAAAGCTCAGTCCTGTGAACTGGGCCCACCAGTGGGTCCAATGTAAGGGAGTTCTGAGATGCTGTGACTTAGGGAGTGTACAGATGCTGGCTAAGGCCACCTTCTAGCACACTAAGTCCCAGGGAATATGGCAGTCAAAGGACTGAGGTGGAGGGAGTTCAGTGGATAGCATAACTTGAGCATCCAGAAGCTGCAGTGGTCCAGAAAATCTCAGGTGTGCAGCTTGCTTGAGGAATAGCTTGGACTGGGCATACAGTATCAGTCAGTGTCCTGAGTTGCACACTGGCAGCCCAGCAGGTGTTTCAATGGCCTGCACGGTGCAAAGAAGAAAAAACAGCTGGAAGCTGAGTGTGCCCCCAAGCTTGCCACGGTTACCAACACAACCTGTCACCTTACATAGGTTGCTTCATGTTTTAAGACACCCTGCCGTTGGGTCCCTAATGACATTTGAATGTGGAAATACTGGTTGACAAATTACTTTTGTTTTCATTGATCTGGGAAGCTGAGAGGGGCCAGACTCCTCAGAAACAACCTATGTTGGATGGATTTGAGGAGCTGGGTCAATCAGAGGCAGAGAAGGGAAGGTAGCTGCTGACATTGCTAAAGAAAAAACTGCCATCAAAGGTACTGTTATCAAGGACATTTAATCATTTAGACACAGAAACTAGCTAAGCTTTGCTTCAGCTGGTGAAACCTGGGCTGGAAGCTCTTAATTACAGAGAACCCATAGACACCCTTTGTAATAATCAGGTGTGAGATGTATGACATTGCATTGCTCATGCTAAGACTTAGAATACTGATGTTTGGAAATTGTTTACCTTCACACATATAACAGATTAGGATTCCAGGTTGCATTCTATAACTCACTCTACCTTTCTGATATTCTTTCTTAAATGGAAGAGTATTTAAAGCAAGCTTTCCAGGTATTACACAAAACTCAAAGGCTTATCCTACCTATGGGTTCATGGAGCAGTATCAAAAACAGGTTAAGAAACCTGTTTTGGGTGCTTGAGGAAAACTGATTTGTTCCTAAAAAGATACTAAAAGAGTGCCTTTTTAGTTACAGAATCAATATGGAAAGCCACAGTATCACCAGTGGCAGTTATGCCAAATAATTTTTTAAAATTTATAGATCTGTTCCTATTTTAAATTAGAAAGCACGGCTTTGACCATATAACCCTAAACATGAGGCATTTGCAAAATTAGTCTGATGGTTCAGATCATTTATCCACAGTGTATTTTGCAGAGGTGAGCGGAAAATGAAGCAGGAGGGTTGGCTAGCCCAGAGCCTATAGCATAATTGGTTCTTGGTAAATATTTAGTAAAAGAACAATTGAATTAGTAAAGGAGTGAAACTCTATTTGCATTTTTAAAGAACATTTTCTTCAAACTTTATATGAGTGTCAGTCTATGACATACCAGAATAGTTTTTTAAAGCCCTGTATTGTATTGCTAAGAATGCCATCTTAATAACCAATCAACACATATCCAGCTGGCCAGGTTGAAGGCTTTTATCGTAAGTCAGAGAAAGACAGTTTGAGAAAGTCACAGGCATGTCTGTAACTGTAGTTTGAAAGGAAGCAAACCAACTAAAACCTAAGGGAAATGCTTTTCAAAGGGTGATTTAGCTGAATTGCCAAAGTTGTCATAGAAAACTTATTTATAACACTTTGAGTGAAGTGTCAAAGATAACTACTTTCAAAGATCTAAAATATTTCACTTGTATATTATGTGGACTATTTCCATTTAAAATATTGTCCCATAGATGGAACATATCAGAATTTTGTTTTTGTAACTTCACAAGTTATACTTTTCTTCCCCTTTTAACTGGTGGCCTTTTGATTGCTTAATGTGTACTGAGCACTGGGCCTGAGAGGCAAGGCAAACATGCATTTAGTTTGCATGTTCTTGTTGTGGAAAACTTAGTTCTTTTGGTGGAAGTGTATTTAATTATGTTCCAATAAAACAAACTCAGGACCTATTAGATGATTATGAACAGATACATTGCAGTAACAGGACTGTCAATACCTTTGAGAACAAAAGCATTCTTGAGAAAATGAAAGAGATTCAAGTTTGAGCAGTTGGTATAAAAATATGTTACAAATGAAATTATCTGCCTCACAACCAGAGCAATGAGGCAGAGATGAATTTGTTCTTATCTACTGATGAGACATTACTAACAGGGTGACATTTAGTCTCAGGCATGTTCACTGCCATTGACAGCCTGGGTACAGCTGCATTCTTTTAAGAATGGACAACTCTGGGAAACTCAGAAATTCAGGAAATAGTAGGGTTATTTTATTTTTACCTGTGTACCTAATGAAGTGTCTTCAACCTGATAAGACCTTATTATCAGAAACTGAGGAATGTATTTTAGCAGAATTAGTGTTGCTTATACCAAACTGCTGCCCAGGGAGAGAACACATGGCCTCTAATTATGTTAAAAATAACCAAGGCTCACGTCCATCCCCCAGATCTTCATCACTTTTTTCACCTACACACATACACACCCTCAAACCTTTTATGGGATGTTTTTCCTTAGGGTGGCTGCTGATGATTCATTTAATCTAGTTTTACCTATACTGTGCAACTACCCAGGGTGGGGCAAAAGTAAGTTTACAGTTATGAGTACTGTATGTGAAACACAGTTTATTTTTGTATTATTATTTATTAATATTGTATTAGGTCCCATACAAACATCTGCAAACCTACTTTTGCCAACACTGTACTAGAACTACTGACACATGGAATTAAGTGACCTAGGCAAATAATATCCTTTAAGGAAAAAATTTTAGCCTTCATTAAATTTATAGTGTAACTTTGAAAAATGAAAGTGGAATAATACATCAAAATTAATATAGATCTGTGAAATGAAATAATGTTAAAATAGTCATACGTGTGTTATGATTTTAAATAAAATTTGTCAGACTAATAAGATATGATAGAATCATCTCTAGGGTTGCATTTATTTATACTTTTCAGAAAGAAAGGAGAACAACACAATCACCTTCACAGCATTTAATAGGGTCTCCGGGAAGCATTTGTATCATCAGGGGAATAGTTGGATCAATTTTCTATTACTGGTTTCTGTGAAGGTGTAATATCACAACACTAAGAGAATTTATCAACCACATCTGCAACACCTAGTCTACACAACACTTCTTTTAAAGGCAATGCCTTTGTTTTGATTTTTAACTTACTTGTAGTACTACCTAGATATAAAAATAAAAAATGATAAAAAAATAAACCTCTAGAAGAATTATTTTGTTTATTAACTAACACAATGGGGATTGTGAACTATTGTGACAATAGAAATTGTCAAGATATTATTTCAATGTTCTCTTAGTGCTTTCATGTGTTGAGGAGACTACTGGTAAAGAATCAATCTGATTGCAGAAAAATGAACACTTTAAAGTGTTTGATGAATTTAGATATATTAGGAGCACTGGTCTTTTAGATCTGGGGTTATGTAGAGCTTATAGAAGTGGATGTGGCCAATAAAAGGACAACATAAGAGATCCTTGTGGTTTGAAATGTTCTGTCTCTTGACTGCATCAATGTAAATATCCTGATTATTATATGTTATCATCATGATTATTGAGTTAAATGTGCATGAGATCTCTCTGTGATTTTTAATAAAACTGCATATTAATCTAAAATTATCTCAAATTAAAATTCTCAATTTAAATTAATTAATTTTAAACTTATATTTTTCTATACTTATATTTTCATCAACTTATAGTTGATGAAACAAACACTTGAGAAATAATTACTAAAGGGAAAATTTAGAAATATTTTCTAATTATTAGGTAAATTTTTGCTTGTTCATGAACATATGCTCTTAATAGTGATTGAATAATGTAAACAGTTCCTGCTATTATACATTATAGATACAGATAAAATTATTCTCTCCAACATTGAAATATTATCTGTCATTACTAAGAAAATTTGAAAATTGTTTTGAATTATATTTAAGTATCTTAAAAAACAAAAAGGACTCACCAAACCAGGCAGTAACGCAATGGATAGAGAATTGGCCTGGGCTGCAGAAGACTCAGGTTCAAAACTCTGAGGTTGCTGGCTTGAGTGTGGGCTCATCTGGCTTGAGCATGAGCTCACTAGCTTGAGCACAGACAGGTAGTTGGTTTGAGCATGGGATCAAAGACATGACCCCATGGTCACTGACTCAGCTCAAAAGTCAATGGCTTGAAGCCCAAGATAACTGGCTTGAGCAAGGAGTCACTGGGTTGGCTGGAGCCCCCTGATCAAGGCACATATGAGAAAGCAATCAATGATCAACTAAAGTGCCACAACAAAAAACTGATACTTCACATCTCTCTCCCTTCCTATATGTCTGTCCATATCTGTCCCTTTCTCTGTCTCTGTCTCTTGTCTCTCTTGTTAAAAAAAAGACTCAGTTTAGCTAGTTTGAAGACAATATTTCTTCCCATTGAGGACATCTTGAGTAACAATCAACAAAAGCAAACACTGACTAAAGATATCAGAGAGGCAATAATAAAAAGCCAGAAGGAAGTAAGAGAAGGTAAGTCCAGTATTTGGTGTCACTTTTTCCTTAGAATCATTTTATGATTGAAGAAAGAGGAGCTTAGAGTTTGAGATGCTGACCAGTACTTTTGACAGCTTCAAAAGTCTACAGTACAGGTATTAGAGTTCAGGGCCTCTGAAATATACTAGAAGTATACTTGCCCTCATAGGAACTGCAATTAGGTTATAAATAATTTCATTTCCTGTAATAGGATTAAGTGAATCTAAATTCTAGTGCTCAATTGTCCATAAGGGTTAGTGTTCTCAGGTGACTGATAGAAGCCAACGCAAAAACTATTTGGTGGAAGACAATATTATAGACTAGTCCTTAATTTATCCAATAAATAATTTTGTAGATGCATTGACCAAGATAAAAAAATTAGATACTCAAAGAGATAATAAAACATAAATAAAAACTAAAATAAACAATAGGTAAAATAATAAAATAGTTCACCAGGAACCCAGATATTGAAGTTATTAAAGAATTTTAAATTACTGCATTTATGTTCAAGGACATAAAAACTGGGATTGCTAATCATAGCATAACTAACATACATGAGTGTGTTAAGTAGAAATCCTAGAACTAGAAAATATAAAATTAAGCATTCAATAAAGAGACAGTCAAGAGACAGAATGATAGATTATCAAGAGTGGAAGGTGATTTAATGAATTGAAAGCAGACTAGACAAAAAATATTTAAAGTGAAAGATGGAAAGTGAACAATGATGGAAATAAGGAAGATACATTAAGAGATAGAGAGGAGGCCCTGGACGGTTGGCTCAGTGGTAGAGCATCAGCCTGGCATGCAGGAGTCCTGGGTTTGATTCCCAGCCAGGGCACACAGGAGAAGCGCCCATCTGCTTCTCCACCCTTCCCCCTCTCCTTCCTCTCTGTCTCTCTCTTCCCCTCCTGCAGCCATGGCTCCATTGGAGCAAAGTTGGCCCGAGCACTGAGGATGGCTCTATGGCCTCTGCCTCAGAGGCTAGAATGGCTCTGGTTGCAACAGAGCAACACCCCAGATGGGCAGAGTGTCGCCCCCTGGTGGGCATGCCAGATAGATCCTAGTCAGGCGCATGCGGGAGTCTGTCTGACTGCCTCCCCGTTTCCAACTTCAGAAAAATACAAAAAAAAAAAAATAGAGAGGAAATAGTGAGGTTATATTACACCTGTGTAAGTCAAATTCTGAAATCAAAGGAGAAAGAAAATGAAGCCAAAACAATATTTGAAGATACTGTGCTGTCATTTCATTCTGAAACAGACAAGAACCATCAAAATAGAATTAAGAATCCCAAAGCAGGATTAACAAAAATCTATAAAGTAAGACAAGAAAAAAAGAATGGTAAAAGAACAAAGTGATGAAAAGCATAGAATAAAATTGCTAAAAATAAAAGAAATGAAGAAAAAAAACTCGGCTAGAGAAGAATAACTATTAATTTTCAAAATATAATAAAAAGATTAATAATGAATCTTACAGCAGAAATAATAAAAGCCAAAAAATAATGGATTAAAATATTTAAAGTGCTGAAAGAATATACTTATTAATCTAGAATCTTATACCTATCAAAAATATTCTGGAAGAGTTAATAAGGTACAATAAAATGCCTTTCAGGCAAACAACAAAAAAAAGTTACTTATATTTATTAGATTGCACTAAAGGACATATTAAAGGGTTTTCTTTAGGTAAAAGGAAAGCTATTCTATATGTGAATGTAAAAATACAAGGAGGAATAAAGAACAATAAAAAATATAAGTATGTGCGTAAATCTAGAGTAACAATTCTAAATTTTACACTAAATTTAGAATTTATACTGAAGGTTTCTAGTGTAAATTAAAATTACCTGAGATTCTGGTTATAAAACATTGTGTGGTTGTACACCAGGATTTCTCATTCAATATGTCAGGGGTGGAAATTTACACTTCTAACAAGTTACCAGATAATGTTAATGTGCTGGTGTGGGTCAAATAAATTTGCAAATATGATGTGTATGTTTGCTCCCTTATGGTTTGCATTGGGTGTTGGGGACAGGTTATAAGCAGGCAGGATTGCTATAGCCTAAGGCTTAGTTTTGGGACTAGGCCTTTCCCGCCCTTTTAATACTAAGATCTTTTCAAGCCTAGGCTTTCCCCCACATCCTTGACTGTTACATAATGTAGGGTGGTGCACTCTCATGAGGAATCCCATTATGCCTCAGATAAGTGACTTTGTATCAGAGACTTCCTTGTTTATATATTGGATTAAAGGTTTTGATTTCTATACTATAAAATGGGGCAGAGGAGCCCGAGCCCATGCTGGAGGAGAGTAGAGAGAGGGCATGTGGAGGAGAAGAGAAGCAGCCAAGATGGCGGAGTGCTGAAGGAGAAGCCAGTTTGTGTAGAGTTTGTGCAGAGAGGAGATGGGGAACAGAGGTGAATAAGGCTGGTGAGGTAGAAACCTTTGATTCTAGGAAACTCGGATAAATCAGTGGCTTTGGGAGCCCTGAATAGAAAGAGAAGTGTTTTCCCACTGTGTGTATTTCTTGCCCGCTGGGTGCAAGCTAGGATTAAAGGTGATGGCTCACCAGTTCTTGGCTCCTTTGTTTCATTACAGTCTGTTTGAATCAAATGCAAATCTGCATGGGCCAGGCGGCTCTGATGGTGGCCATGGCTACTGGCTTTACAGCTGGTCTTGTGCCCACTCTTTGAAAAACACTGAGGAGTATTATTTGTATACAACAATGATGTTTTGTGGGGTTTAAAATTTGTACTGAATTAAATCAATACATATATGGACAATTATTTTGTGACAATTAACTGTAGTTTTTCTGTTCAGTAGAAAAAAATAGTCTTTTAATAAATAGTCTCAATAAATGGTGGCCAAGTCAATGGAATATTTACATAGAAAAAAAATACTTGATGGATTGCAGGTCTAAATACAAAAGGAAAGAACAATAAAACTCTTAAAAGGTAATAACAGAATGACTACTTTAAATAAGATCAAAAAGCAACATTCAAAGGGGGAAAATTAAACTACTACATTAAAATGTAAAATTATGTTAATCAAAAGACTATTAAGAGAGTGAAAAGGCAAGCCTCAGACTAGAAAACATCTGCAACACATGACCAAGGGCTCATATGCAGAATGTATTGAGCACTTTTACCAGTCCTAATTAAAAAATAAACAACCCTCTATAAAAATGGGCAAAATTCTTGAAATACATCACAAGAAAAGTTATACAAATGACACAAAAATATAAAAACTTGTTCAATCTCATCAGTACCATGAGAATGCATACCCAAACCACCATGCAACTAGTTAGTTCAAAATCACAACTAATAAAATTATAATGATGGACAATAATAAGAACTTGTGAGACTATAGCAGTCAGAAATCTCACATACTGTTCAGGAAAGGCTAAAATGATAACCATTTGGGAAATAGTTTGACATTAATTACTAAATTTGGCAATACACAACTCAATACAACCCAGCAACTTTTTTTTTGAAAGAGAAAGAGAGAGAGAGAGAGAGAGAGAGAGAGAGAGAACAAACAGGCAGAGAGGGAGAAAAATGAGAAGCATCAAGTTATAATTGCAGCACCTTAGTTGTTTATTGATTACTTTCTCATATGTGCCTTTTGGTTTCAGCTGAGCCAGTGATTCCTTGCTCAAGCCAGTGTCCTTGGGTTCAAGCCAGTGACCATGGGGTCGTGTCTATGATTCCATACTCAATGCGGTGACTCCGCACTCAAGCTGGTGAGCTCCAGCTCAAGCTGGTGACCTTAGTGTTTTGAAACTGGGTCTTTAAGGCCCAGGCCAAAGCTTGATCTACTGCAGCACCATCTGGTAATGTCAATCCAGCAATTTTGTTTCTAGATATGGCCATGTGCACCAAGAGATGTGTACCAGAATATTTATACAATACATCATGATTTATTACCCCAAATTAAAAAAAATGAAGATTTCTATTAGCAATGGAATACATGAGTATATGGTTTATAAAAAGAAATTCCATATATCATCATTGAATATGGATGAACTAACTACATGCAACACATGGATGAATCTCACAAATGTAATATTGAATGAAAGCAGTCAATCACAAAATTACACAAAATGATTATATTCATTTACGTTAAAAGAAAAAGAAGAAAAAACTAAATTGTAGTGCATAGTGATGTAGTTTGTAAAATTGTAAAGAAAAAAAATTCTTTCATTACTTTCAAAATGAAGATAATGTGGCTTTCTTTTTTAGGAAGGAGAGGCCAGTAGTTAGGGGAAGAAAAAGGGGCTTTCTGGGTACTGGCAAATTCTTCTATTTCCTAACTTAGGAAGGTATTCATACAGGTGTTTGCTTTGTAATATACATTGAGCTGTGTACATCTTTGTTCTTGTTCCTTTCCCTGTGTGTGTGTGTATGTGTGTGTGTATAATTTAATAAATGATATGAAATATTTTAAAAGAAATTATTTATTCTGTCCATTTTAAATATAGCAGTAAACCAAACTCTACTTTTGAGTTGCTTGAAAACACCTGAAGCCCTTGATTTAATTTTTTCCCTATTATGCTTCAATTAATTCTTTGTTAACTAATTTATTCTCATATTCTAGTTCTTACATTACTTTGCATTAATTTGGCTAAGTAAATTAATATTGAATGAGAATATTCAATACGCTCTGATGTTATCTGGATTAACACTTTGTTTAATTCTTAGGCTTTGCATTGTTATTTTGATCTAAGAAATGACTTCAAATGTGTGAATATAGAGATAATAATAGTATGATCTTTAGAAGAAAGACTTAATAGTTTGTAAATATTAAAAAATATCTTTATATGTTTCTAAGAGATCTACTCTAACAACACTACTGCATGACTGAGGCCATTTATATCATATATTTTTATATTAATATGAACTTTGTTTGAAGTAATCCTGTTGAGAAAAATAAAAATAGCATCACTAAATATAGGTAACACTATACCATGAACCAACAAGTTGAATTTAATTTTATGTTTCTTTCTAAAAATTGAGTCTAATAGTTCCATTCTCAGAGAACAAAATTAAGCAATTGGTTTTTAAGTACATTGAAAAATCAGAGCTTTAACCCTACTTGCAAGCTAACAGATTAGCTGGCCATGGTGTCATAGATGCTGGTAAAAGATGCAGAACTACTGTACTAGAGTTTCAGATTATTACTCAGGTGCAGCAAGCAGTGTGAGCATCAGTATGTTTTGTACTGGTTTCCGGAGCCCCACTTCCCACAGGTTTGAGAAGAGGATCAGTTAATATCTGCACATGCAATGGGTGTTGTAACAGGAGAGAATCTCTGGGTTGAGAAAACTCAAAGAAGCCTGCCTGCCCTTTGCTGAGGAGAGAGACACTATCTCTCTCTTCCACAGCTCTAAGCAAACCTATCTTTTGTTCAGATGGGAATACTATCTCTTCCAAGACCGTTTACTATACAGACAGCCTTGAAAAGGTAATCTGGAATAAAGAGCAGTTAGCACTTTGCTCATAGACATAGAAATGCAAGCAATGCATGGAAAATTGTCTTTTAATATTGGTGATGATTGAAACCCTTTCATACAGTTGACATAAGACAAATTTTCTTCAATTTTTGTAATACTGGTCTAAAATGAATTAAAAATTTTTTTGAAATAGGAACCAAATTATTTAACGTTTGCATTCAGAATGTTTTGGAGAATCGTAATTATGGTACCATAGTCTCAGAAGGAACTTAAATATATATAATGCATACATATAACATGCACACATATCTATGTAGCTAATTTTGTCCTCCTCCATTAAAATGTAAACTTTTGCGTATGATTTGTGTGAGTGTGTAATTTATGATTTGTGTGTATGTAATTTATTTCTTATTCTGGTTCATATATTACTTTGCATTTATTTAATTAATAAAATGATATAAACCTGCCATTCTTCTTTTTTCTCTCTCAACTTTGCCATGAGAACAAAAAAACAAAACAAAAAATTCCCCCCCCAAAACGTGTTTCTCTTATCTGAGGGTTCTCATAGCCAGAAAAGGACAGTATTTCCTTCTCTTCAGGATCATTTATCCATAGAATCTGGCTATCCGTAGACTCTAGACAATGCTCTGCCCATAGAAATCAGCATTGTGCTGACTTGAACTCAGAAGCCCATTCTGCATTTTGTGAGCCAAAAGTTGCTCTTGCTAAGTAACACATGCTGTGCTTTTACAGCAGAAAATATTTCTTTTTCCTCAAACCTACAGATACAGATAGCTATCGTAAGCTTAAAGATTCCTGTTCTTTATGTTGATTCTAGTATATAAATGTATAAAACTGAGCAAAGAATCATATGTATCTCCAGGAATATTTGTTTATCGTGAGATGAATGAGTCAAGGAGTGTCTATTTTTTCCTTCCTCCAAAAACTGTTCCTCCCACCCCCCACGCTCATTTTCATCCTCTTCAATGGGAATTAGCAGCCAGAGTTTACAGTTGAAATACTATTCACATTAAGTTTCCCAGGAGGATCAATCATCAACACAGTGCGTTGAAAACACCCTGGTCTTTTTCTAAATTAAACATTTCAACAACAAATGCAGAAGTACAGAACGTTTCCGTACTCCTTCCACATCAAAATTACTTCCCACAGGAGGAATCAGCAAATGTGTCGTCGGGCCACTCCAGGGTCTTGCACACAAAGGGTGGGAGAGGGGTGTGGGGAGGCCGCAAGGCGTCGCTGCCCCTCGGGGCCCGGCGGGAGGAACCCACTGAGGAGCGGGGACCAGGAGCAGGCTAAACTTGGGGCTCGGGATGTGTGAACGCCACCTAAACTGCCGTCCTCCCCAGACGAGTCAGGCAGAGGTGCGAGGAGTGCGTGCGCGAGCTGAGCGCTTACGTCGCAGCGAGATCGGTGCCGGGATCATGAGCGAGGAGTTGAGCTGAACCGGGTCCCTCCTTTAGCCGGAGCCGCAGCCGCCGCCGCAGCCTCGGGCAGAGGGGCGCGCCTGCCTCCCGCCGCCCGGGCGCGCACGGGGACAGGCCCGCGCCGCCCCGCAGCCGCCCCGCGGTGCCCACCGCCCGGCCGGCTCCGGGCGCACAAAGGCGGCGGCCGCCCGCGTGGCTTTCCCCACCCAGGCGGTCGACCCCGTTCCCTTCCTTCCTTCTCTCCTGAAAGCGAGAATGGCAGGGCCGGGCGGAAGCCCGGGACAGCAGTGGCCCTAGCCGCCCCCCCCCGCCCACTCCTCCTCTGGGAGAGGCAGCGGGTGGCTCCCGGACGATGTGGCCAAGGCTGCTCTCCAGCGCGTCTTCGGCCCGGGTCCCCGAAACCGCCCTTCTTCCGCGCCGGATCCATCCCGCCGAGAGGAGTTGACGCTGCTGTCGCCGCCGTCGCTGCCGAAGCCGCGGCCGATGGCAGCCAGGGAGTGCCGCATTGCTTAGCGCCTCCGCCTCCGGGTCGGCTGGTAGGAGCTGTCTCGTCTTTTCTCTTGCTCTGGGGTGTTATAGAAAAGGTAGAGACATTTTGATTTTATTCTCCACCCCTCTTCTCCAACCTCTCACCCCACCCAGCATTTGTAATGTACGCTCCCAGAGAGGTCCCCCAGCCCCCCCGCGGCAAGTCTGTGGAAATAAAGGGACAGAGAAAGGCAGAAGTTGGGGGTGGGGTTGGAGGGAGCCCACGCAGGGGACAACGCCACCCCAAACCCTCCTGGTGCCTGTGAGATCACGGTGTGTCTAAGATGGGTGGAGGGAAGGTGCGCTGTCTGCGGAGTCTCCGCCTAATTGGATCATAACAATTTTAAATAAAATCCCACAAATGTTTCTTAAAAATAGATCCTTTGAGCAAGCAGAAGGAGAAATAAGCTCTCTATATCTCCCTTTCTCTCTCTCTCTCTCTTTTTTTCTGGCAAAGACGCGCTTTCCCCTCCTGGAGCTCAGTGCTGAAGAGCCACCTTATTATTAATCAGAATCCCCCATCGTTATCCCTGGCCGGAGCATCCTTCTGTAGGCAACGCAGAAGCGTCAAAGTGCTGGGGCTGATATGTGCGTGGGGTCTGTTTGTGCTACATCTTGTGAGAGGAGAGGACAGTTCCAGGATTAGCACCGTCAGCGCTGGATGCGATTGGGGGTGTTTTGTTAGCGGAGTGGAAGGACGAGGAGCGCTGGGAGAGCCAGAGGTCCACATCTCTTTCAAGGAAAGGAAAGAGGGAACCAAAGTGGGGCCGTTTTTTAAGGGAGTGAAGAAAGAAGTTTATATCCTTCATAAAAGAGCTGTGGGAAAGGGGGAGCAACAGGGTACTTGATTGGACACCAAGACAAATCATTTCCTGTAAAGAAGAGGAAGCAGACAGCTTCGAGGTCTGGAGGCCAGAGTGCGGCGGTGGCAAGGGCCAGGTTAGTTGTGGGACAGTCAGCAAGAGGAAGGGAAGGCTCAGGAACAAACAGAACAATGACTCATTTGCAAGCTGGGCTCTCTCCCGAGACCCTGGAGAAAGCTCGCCTGGAGCTCAACGAGAACCCAGACACACTGCACCAGGACATCCAGGAGGTGAGGGACATGGTCATCACCAGACCGGACATTGGCTTTCTGCGCACGGATGATGCCTTCATTTTACGCTTCTTGCGGGCCAGGAAGTTTCATCACTTTGAGGCCTTTCGCCTCCTAGCCCAATACTTTGAGTACCGGCAGCAGAACCTGGACATGTTTAAAAGCTTCAAGGCCACTGACCCTGGCATCAAGCAGGCACTGAAGGATGGCTTCCCTGGGGGCCTGGCCAATCTGGACCACTATGGCAGGAAGATTCTAGTCCTTTTTGCTGCCAACTGGGATCAGAGCAGGTAAATCCTAAATCCTAACTCATCCTAGGCATCTTTTATTCTCCCATTTTTCAGAATTCACCCTGAGTAGTGTTATAGCTTTACAACTTTACTGTTTTTGTTTGTTTGGCTGAGAATAAAAAAGAGAAACTAAAAATGTTTTTGATGGGCACCCTAGGGTTTGTTTGCTTTTTAACTTTTAACTCTTCATAAAACCCAGTTTCTACTGCAGCTTTAAGTGCAGTAGAAACTTACAGTTCTTCCTGAACCCTATTACTGTGCTGCAATCTAAATCATTTAACTTCTAAATAAATCAGCTCAGTATTCCACCTCCTGAATAAGTTCTGTGGAGAAATTAGTATGAAAAAGGAGACAACTCTTCCTCCTTTTTGAAGAAATTCTTAAACTAGATTCATCATGATCACCATTATTATCATCATCATCATTATCTTCATCATCGTCGTCATCCATCATCATCTCTGTCTTTAGTACTGAGGTTTTACTTTTTAAGGATAACGTGGTGTTCAACCAAGATCAAGTAGTTTTATTGCTTTGGAAGTTTTCTGCTTGGTGACGTGCTGACGAAGGACTAATATGATGTGTGTCACTTCAGTGCAAAGACCGAGTTGTACACTCTGTCACTGAGCTTGTCTGCCAACACTGAAAGAAAGGCTGACCGGTGTGCCTGTTCTGCATCTAATCTAAAGAGGGTGTTTCCTGTCTGATGTGATTTTTCATCTTTTGGAAGGAGGTAGAAAATGTTCAGATATGTCGGTTGGTAGACTTTTTTTTTTTAGCTCTCTTGCTTTTTAATGGAGGAGAAAACATGTTTGTTTGTTTTTTTGTCTACATTATGTTTAAAAAAGGCAAAGAGGGATTCTTCTGTTTCCTCAATGAGAATTCTTTTCTCAGACTGACAGATATAAGAAATTATAAATGTTCTTGTGTAAGATAGTTTCAGTTAAGTTCAAAGTCAATGTATTTCATGGATCTTAAGCATGTTTATCAGTACTATGAATCATAAGAAGGTGGTTGTTAAACTACTGGTGTATTTTTAGTTTTGTGCATGGAAACTTTTAATGTATCAGGCTAGTTTAAACCATCTCTGGAGCAATTGTAAAAGTCTTTTTCAGGTACTGGTAAATCTCTAGATAAGCCTCTCCGAGTCTTGGGATCTTAGAAGGTAAATTAATATTTTTAACAGTCCCCCCCCCTTAATTGCTTATCTTTTCTCTATAAGTCTAGGTTGAGGAGTACTCCAATTGTTTTTTTTTTTAAAGACTTTATTTATTCATTTTAGACAGGGGAGAGGGAGAGAGAGAGAGAGAATGAGAGAGAGAGAGAGAGAGAGAGAGAGAGAGAAGGGAGGAGCAGGAAGTATCAACTCCCATATGTGCCTTGACCAGGTAAGCCCAGGGTTTTGAACCGGCGACCTCAGCGTTCCAGGTCGACGCTTTATCCACTGCACCACCACAGGTCAGGCTCCAATTGTTTTTTAGGTAAATAGAAAAGCTATTACCTGAAGAATTCTAAATCATAAAGTTAAGAAACTCATAGAGAAAGTTAGCATTGAGGGGAATAGAGTCTCATTCCTTACTTTGGTTAGTTATTGACATCATATTCTACTTTTTAGCAGGTAGTACAGTTTAAAGACCATGAAATCTTATCCTTTGACCAAAGTTTTTTCTTTAATATATATATATATATATTTTTTCATTTGAAAAGTACATTGTAGGGTCATTTATAAAAAGTAGCAAACCAATAATTGTGTATATCAAAATTGAATACTTTTATTTATGAAAGAACCTAATATTCATTTGTCAGTTGGATTGGAACTCTTTATCAATTTAAAGTTAAATGAGAGCTGTGGAAATTTTATATTTAAATATGTGTCAAACCCTGATAGATATTATTAGGGAGAAGTGGATTGCATTCAAGGACACATGCACTTACTCACATTAGACCTATTTCAATTTATTTTTATAAGTGAACTAATATCCACATTGATTTATAAACCTAATTAAGATGAATATCACTCAATAATTCTCATGTATATGAGAAGCTGATTACTCCTAGTTTACTAATGAAACTATATGTCTTTGTTGTCTATTTCATACTTTTTTAAAATAAAAGATAGGTTATTAGTAATTAAAATCTATCTCCCTGAAAATCTACAGTGGGAGGAGATTTATTAATTGGTATATAGAACTATTTTATGAAATCTACATAAAATTTTAATATTAAAAATATGTGCCTGTGAAATTAAAAATAAAAAGCTGTGTCCTGTAAAAATACTCTATCAGGTTCTATAGATTAATAATTGTGAATTCTATTTCAATGAATAAACATGAGCAGACATAATCATGAAGTTATAACACATCAAGGTCAAAAGGTCTGCAAGTTATTTAGAACTTGACTAAAATTCAGTTGAGGTTCCTCCTTCTGTAGTCTTAAAAAAAAAAAGTTACTTCTTCTGCCCATCATTTCAGACCTATATATACCCAATAATAAGGACTCGTGGATAAACAGGTCTTTCCTCTTGGCATCTTCTGCAAACCATTATCATTGGGAAGTGTGTGTAAGAACTGCCCTGGAAACTGCAGGACAGCTGCCTTTCTGGCAGCACCAGGGTGTCACCAGCCCTTCTCTTACCTCAGCCTGAATCCCCTCTGTCATTCCACTCTGCAGTCACAAGTCTTTTCTGACTTCAACTCCTACAAGAGTTTCTATTGCCTTCCCTAGATGTTTACTTTACTATTGCTGTGTTAGGTGGATATATATGTCAAATTTTCTCATTCCTCCCATGTTCTGCAAGTCAGGTGTTCTCATCTCCTGCCCTGATACTGCCAGCCCAATGAACCACGGTCTCTCGAGTAGACTACACATCTGACCATAATTCCCAACACCTTCCTTGAGTTGTTCAGTGAATTGCCTGGCTTTCAACAACTTTTTTTTAAAAAGTAGCATTGTTTTAAAGAAACAATAGGTGGGAACATCCACGATTATGGAGAGAAATTCCAGGCATGAGATAGAAAAAAAATGCACTTTTTTATTTGGAAAACAGACAATTTCCAACTTCCCAAAAGGAAAAGGAAGATTTTTAAAATAAGTTTTGAAGAACTTTGTAAAGACCTATGAAATAATTGATCTATATAAAAAAAAGACTAAATCTTATGTTATTACCTTTATAAGAGCACTTGGACGAGAGTTAATGCTCAATAACTATTTGTTGAGTTGAATTCAGTTGTGCATAAAAAGAAATTTTAAGTAGGAAGTTATCTAATACATACTTTCTCCTATATTAAAATGTAGAACAATTTTCTGTGCTCCTCAGGAGACTAGAAATAGTAAATGTGTGTGAGATGGTGACTATAAATAAAATAGTGTCTCTTTCTACTGTGATGTAATGCAGGTCAGTTTTAGGTTATTAAATTGGTTGGACCAATTTTCAAAGCCTTTACAAAAGACATGGAACATTCAGGAAGACTAAGGTAAAATAATATTTACAGTGTACCTTCCTTCTAATGAATCTAAACAAAATGTAATACTGAAATGTCAAAGTGACTTTGAGTTTGGATTGTAGTTCTTTTTAAAAAGAATAGAACAGGTTTAAGTGATTATTACATTTATTGAGCAGGTTATCCTTGGAAAATATTTATACAATTTTAGCTCCTTTTTTTTTTTCAGAGCATCTAACATAATTTCTGAAAAGAAGAGTAAATTTTACAAAATTAGAAACAATGGTATTATTTTACTGTATCACTAAGATGGAGTAGCCTCCGTGCTGTCTTTCTTTCTTGAGTAATAGTACCCTGCTTAGGACTGGCAGATACCTTCACATTTCCACCTGACTTCAACAACAGAATGTGAAGATTATGTACCAGGAAGCTTAGAAGAGATTGCACTACTTTAAGAAAAAGAATTTTGGGATAAAATTAGATTATGATCTATATATACTCTAGAATATGAGAGCAGATATCTGAGTAGTTAAATTTATTGACATATATACCTATTGGGAACATTCATGTGTACATGTGTCACCTTAAATATAATGATGACATGTATTTTGATAGTTGGCTTATAGTTTTTTAGTTATCCTATAAGTCATATTTTACCTTATTAGACTTATAAAGTCGTTCTCTATACTTTAGTACAACAAACAATCATTTATTGGACTCTGGTTAATAACTATTAGAAAACAATTAAATACAGCTAAACTAAAATGATTCTTAATATAGTGGCAATCCAGAAAACACTGATCATCTTACAGCTCTGTTAAGCTTGTCATAATGGACATTGATTATCACTTAGAGAATTGAAACTCTGGAAGGGGAAGAAGGATGGCTGGTCAGACATCGCTATGATCCTGAAATTTATCCTAGAATTTGCCTAAGAAATGTGTTATTGTCAGTTTGTTTATTTTGTGTGACTTTTCATAAAAAAATTATACAAGTGATTAGCTATTTGTAGCTTCAGGTTGATTAATGATTATGCTTACATTTATTAAAATAATGTGACCAGATGGTATGTTGTAGAATTAGGCATCTGAAACCTGTAGAATTTTGTTAACCAGTGTCATGCCAATAAAATCACTTGAATAAAAATAAAATAACTAAATCATATTCCTTAATACTGAACATTGTAATTTGAACATACATAAACTTTGATGGACTGTAAAGCCTTCAATGGTCATCATTATAACTGGTAATCTCTTATACATAGGATCAATATTTGAAAGAAAAAATAAAACAAAATAATGTGACCAATTTCCAAATTGAAAGGTTACGATGATGATAGATTAAAATTTTAAAAATAACCACAGACTACACAGATAATTTTTTGACTTGATTTTTCAAGACTTCTTGGCACAATTTATTTAAATACTTTTCAACTTTTTGCTCCATGATGTCATATATCATGACAGGGTCAGGAATTTTTACCTTCAAAATCCTGGAGACATTGCTGTGTTCTATTTTGGGTAGATTTTGAGATTAAGCCAAAACTAGAATTGGCAGGTGTGGATTCCATGGGGTTTCTGTCCCAGCAGAGCTTCTGTATTGTTTCCTTATAAGGATGCTCTTTTAAGAAATACTCTGGAAACTACAGTTTATTTGAAACCACGAAAATGGGAAATAAAAATATCCTGAAAAATGTTAGTGGAATATTAGAACAAATCTCTGAAAATTAAGACAGTTTTTAAAAACTAGGGCAATTATGCAGTAATTAGCAAAATAATTCTGAAATAACAGCAAAGACTAAAAGACCAACCTTCAGTAGGAAGTTAATTGATTCTAGACTAAAGCACGCTATTTCATGTTTCAAAAATGCAGCTTTAAACAAAGTTGAAGAGGTTACTACTGTACACTGAAAGTATACCTCAAAAGAAATGCTTAAAGATATTTAAAAACATGAACCAAGTTAGTAAATTAACAAATTATCCTTACTAACGTAATACATTTCCTTCCATTCTTGGGACATGTTTGAGTACTTTTACATCACAGAGGACAAATACATACATTGCATTAATGTAGTAAGTGACACTATTGACACAAGGGAACGGATGTCCCTGCATGTTGAGTCCTTATCACATCACTCTGAATAAATAGTACTCAATTCAAGTCAATTTTTAAAAAGTACACTTTGGTCAAACATTTACTACATATGTAGAAATTTAGTAGTTGCTAGAGGCAAGTGAACATAACATTTCTTTGTATTAGCAAGGAACATACGACCTCTCCGGGAAGAAAAAAAAACATGAAAAGTTAAATAACTACCAAGGAGGTTGTTAAGTGCTTAGAGCTGTGATGGCGAACCTTTTTAGAAAAACCGCCCACTTTTGCAGTGCTGGTCAACCTGGTCCCTCCCGCCCACTAGTGGGCGTTCCAGCTTTCATGGTGGGCGGTAGCGGAGCAACCAAATGGCGCCGCGATTGGCCCATCATGAAAGCTGGAACGCCCACTATGGGCTGGAGGGACCAGGTTTACCAGCACTGCAAAAGTGGGCGGTTTTTATAAAAAGGTTCACCATCACAGGCTTAGAGGGTACTCTTTGACAATTGAGAAATTCAGGGCAGAGGGGCAGCTGCAAGCTACACACTATTGTATAAGGAACAGTATTGCCTGCTTGGTTAGCTAAATTCAACCTTTTATTGTTTTATTTTAATTAGTAAAGTAATTCATTGATTCATTCATTTTAAAATGCTTTTATAGCATGTGTCAGGCACTCTTCTAAGCACTTAACAAACATTAACTCATTAAAATCTTTACTACACTCATATGAGGTAGGTTTTGTTCAGATTTTCATTTTGCAGATGAAGGAACTGAGGCATAGTTAAGTATTTCACTTATAACCAGTGAATTAGTCAAACATTTTTTTATATGTATATACAGCAACACAAATCTAGAGAAAAATACAGTTAAATATAATTAATTCAAAAAAGCAAGCTCTGATCATTTAAACGTTATTAATGGTTTAGAACATCTTGGTTAAACATCAGAATATAAACAATTAGGGACAGAAAGTTAAGTTGCTAGAATAAATCTGGTGGGAAAGACTACCAAGCAGAAGCTTGCTTAGAGTACCCTATTGCCTCATGTATGAGATGCACACTTCTTTGAAAAATTTGGGATCTAAAGTGGTTGTAGATATTTTACTTGCATTTCCCGCTTTTCTGTGCTTGTTTTTGTGCTCCTTGTTGAAGATAGTGATTGGTCATCAGACACAGATGAGGACAAGCTAATGGATGGGAGTTTTCACAGTGATGAGGAGCGGTATGAATTTTATGATGAATAAAATTTGAGTTCAATAACTTTATGTAATACATTTTTTTTTTTAATTTCGGGCCCCAGAATTAAGGTGCATTTTACACATGGGAGCATCTTATACATGAGAAAATACGGTATTCTGCCCTGAAAAGAGTTGCCTCTTTGATGTGTTTGTATATTTCCAGTGCAATTCTGTTTTATTTTATTTTGATGGTAGTAGTTCTTACTTTTAAAAACCTTTTTCAAGAAAACATATTTTTTTCTCTAAATGTTTTATTTCCAACAAAACATTTTTTGTCACTCACCTACATTCAGATAGTGGTAAAATTAAAGCAAGGCCCGGACAGATAATCTCTGCTTGATGATACAAACCATATTTCGGAGTTCATATTTTCTCCAGGGTTGGTAGACTGAGCCTCTTTCCATCCCAATCCTTTTGACTAGTTTGTTGCTCTTTGTCCAGCAAAGCTCCCTATGCAGCCAGGCTAGACTGTGTCCTAGTCCTTGGCAAGGCGTCATGTTGGTATTGACTTTCTGATCTATCTCCTGACACATGTTATGCCACTGAGACTGAAAAAGCAGAACAGCCATTCATCAAACTCTTCTTTAAGTATGAGACACCATAGGGAGGGAGTGGAGAGAACTCTGGTGTCAGAAAGAGCTGGCTTCTCACCTAGGTTCCTGTTTCACTCCCATGGTGATTCTCTGCAGACCATCCCAATTCTCTGAGACCCTGTGTCTTCATCTCTATAATTCACTGAGACCTCATCTGAGTCCTCATCTCCAAAATAGTAAGATCAAAGCCAGCACTGAGACTATGCGCTTGTTTGGAGATTAAGTTAATGCACTGGGAATTCCTTTGGAAATCTTAACTGTTACACAGATAGAGGTAATATTATTATTTCCCAGCAGTAGTATTGAATACACAGATGGATTCAACTTTAGCACTAATGATACCTCCAGGCATCAATCAAGGCACTTCTCCTTTGTTTCTCCCCTAACACCTTTCTAACAGGAAGTGCTTCAGACCTGGCTTAATGAAAACTGATGGACAGACGGGGTGGTGGGGGGCAGCCTTAATAAAGAATTTAATAATGGCTGATTGATTTAGTGACAAAGGGAAATTGCTTGCTGTTGTGCTGCTCAAATGTGATGCCAAGATGCCAGTTATTCCCTGTGAGGCTGAAAGAAAGGGTTGTAAAGTAGGAAGGAAACGACCTGCTTGTGATTTAGGTTGCTCTTGGCACTGGTTGTAAGCTGTGGTAGAGGATGAGATGCTGTGAACCCCAGGGGAGAAGTACAGGATGTATAGTCCAAAACCTCTCTCATGGATGGAGGCAGGAGAAGAAGCTTCCCTGCTCTTGATTACACAGGTAGTAAATAGAAGAAATGGGTGTCCAAGTCTTCTCTAAGTAGTTTTTATCTATTGTAGCAGCTTTGATCTCTTTCAGGAGCAATGGTCTACACAGGCTGGTGTCCCACTTGTAAAATCCCTTACCTCATGTCAGTATTTCTTCTTACTACATGCTACTCATTATCTTCTCCAAGCTGATTTCAGATTCAGGCTTTCCTTCTGCTATTTTGGGAAGCACAGTCAGGAGTCAAGAGCTGCATAAATTGCTAGCTTGTTATCTATGGCTTCTTTCCAGCATACCAGGGAAGAATAGCAATGAAGGAGCTCCTACAAATTGGGGTGTAATCCCCAACAGGAACATGTGGAATACTTATTGTACTGACGCTTTATAAACTGTTACAGTAGAAATAATTTCAAGGAGTAGAATGATGGTAGGATTCTTGAAAGGGTAAAATTCATAAAATGCTCCATTTTTTTTTTTGGAAAATATTTTACAGACTTTGGCAAAATCTCTTTTAATAACGTTCTGCTTAGGAACTGCTTGCTGAGCTGCTCATGGTAGTAATGTGACATGTTTGACAACAGAGGACTGGAGTGTCAAGAGGGGTTTTGACCTGCCCTTTGAATGCAGTCAGCTAGAATGTTTTTATGGTTTTTTTTTTAAAAAAACGTATACATTCATGTGATTAATATAAATGGCATTTAATTCTCTTTTTTTTTGGAGCAAGATATAAAATTTTAAAACTTGTGGAATTTACTTTTGAGAACTTTGCAAACCTACTTTTTTCTCCATTACTGGTCCTGGGATTTGCCTTATTTTAGTTCCTTTGGAACAATAATGTGCATATAAATTTTCTCTTGGACACAGTTGTATAGAAACATATTTAAAGTGTGTTACTGAAGACAAATTTCCTTTTGTTTTCAGTCCTTACTAGTGTCATCTTATTCTTTCTATGCACAAGGCATCATCCTTCCACAACTCATTTCAGATTCAAGTTTTACTTAATTATATTTAGTATTAATGTTATTTGTTATTTTTTATAGGTAACACAAGAATGATCATAATGAGGGAAAAGTTCTAAGTTAGGCTTTTCTAATTTTTAATTTTCTTTACCATATTATTATGAACTTCAGGAATGAAAATTAATATTTCTTAAAGGAGGGCCTACATTTTAAGCAGAAATATAGCTTTCTTGTTCTAACTTTCCAGTTTGCGTAGGTTTATAAGCTTTTGGTCACAACACTGTATTTGGTCATTATATTTAAAAAGGAAATAGGCCAGCCACAAAGTGACAGACAAAGGTATTCGGCCATACATATTTCACAGATTTAAAGACAAATATGTAATAGAATTCTACAAAAAGTTTCATTATCTGACTTATATAGGAATCATTTTAGGATGCCATATTAGGATTATTAATAGCCTATATGCTATCCAGAGATTTAAAATAACCCATCGATCCTTGACTTTTACAACAGTAATAAGCTATCTAAAGATCATCATTAAATTTTAAAGTAAAATATAAAAACAGATATTTCAGTTCTGATTATTTCCTGCTGAGTACATCCAGGGTTACACAGCTAATGAGGGACAGGAAAGAAATTCATCCTGACATCTCTGACACCACGCTCTACGCTTGGTTAACGCTGGGATCCAGGAGAGAGCCTATGCCAGACTGCTGCGTTGATGTTGCAGATACAAAAATGAGGCCCAGAGAAAGTGAGAAGTTGCTTGAACTTTGATTGTTAATGATTCCTTCTTTTCTTAACATCCAAATGTTTTTAGAAGTAAACTTAGAATGACTCCACCATATGTGCTCACTGTCTCATACTGCGAGTGAGCATTTAGTGGAAGTCAGCCCATTACTTCCACTCAACACCAGTGTTTTCCACTTCTGATCCACAACCTTCCCCATCCCACCTCTTCTTGAGGTCAAGATTTCTTTCTGTAGTTTTTATTGAACATTACCTCAATGTCTAAGAAAAAGAAGAAAAAAAACCTTGAGATGAAGGATGTTTAAAAATTGAAATGGTTAACATATTCTATAAATGTGTTGATTCCTTTTTTTTTTTTTTTTTTGACAGACAGAGAGAGAGTCAGAGAGAGGGACAGATAGGGACAGACAGACAGGAAGGGAGAGAGATGAGAAGCATCAATTCTTCATTGCAACTCCATAGTTTTTCAGTGATTGCTTTCTCATATGTGCCTTGACTGGGGCTACAGCAAAGCGAGTGACACTTTGCTCAAGCCAGCAACCTTAGGCTCAAACCGATGACCTTGAGCCTCAAGCCAGCAATGACCACGCTTAAGCCAGCGACCCTTTGCTCAAGCTGGTGAGCCTGTGCTCAAGCCAGATAAGCCTGCGCTCAAGCCGGGCGACCTCGGAGGTTCAAACCTGGGTCCTCTGAGTCCCAGTCTGATGCTCTATCCATTGAACCACTGCCTGGTCAGGCTGATTCCTCTTAAAATGCTGAAATTCTCTTCTTAGAATAATTTTCTGATTTTACTCTCCACTCTGGCTGCATTACCTCCTTCACTTTCTTGAATTCAGGATCTGAATGCTTCCGATTCTGGAATTTTCAACCTTGAGCTCTCTCTTGAGTTTAGGATCTACTTTTTCAGATATTTAATTGCTGTTAACTGGGTATATTACAGGTTTCTCAAACACAGCAGGCTCTTTATTTTCAGCCATTCCCAACTGTGTCTTATTTTTGCATTGTATTGTTTATTCAGGCTCTGAAGCTAGAATCTGTGTCATTCCTTACTCTTCTCTCAACCTTAGTCTCACAACCATCAAATTAAGTGTCAAATTTTCACAAGTTTGCTTCTGAAATATGTCTCAAATTTTGCTTCTTATCTCCATCCTTACCTTCACTGCTTTTGTCAAGGCATTGTCTTAATCCACAGTAGAGTCTGCACGCTAGTCTAGATCATTTTGCAGGAACAGAAGAGTGTTGATAGGAGTTTTACAGTGTGCTCAGCACAGTGCGAAGGTTCAAGTCAGAAAATGATAGAGACTCAACCCTTAAATTTGGAAGGCCTGCATTATGATAGACAGTTACATCTCTCCTTTTGTACTCATTGTCTTCCTTTCTTTCTATTAACATACCTTTTAAAAAAACTTTATTTTTTCAAATTTTTTTTATTTTTTAATTTTTTTTAGAGAGCAAGAAAGGAAAGGAGAGAAAGAAACATCGATTTGTTGTTCCACTTATTTATGCAATTATTGGTTGATTTTTGTATGTGCCTTGACCAGACATTGAACCCTGCAACCTTGGCATAACAGATGATATTCAACTGAGATATCTGGCCAGGCCCTTTTCTTTTTTCTTTTTTTTAACTTCGTGATACAAACTTAATACAAGTAATTAAAATCTTTGACACTTTTACCCATAGCTATTTATACATACTATTCTTGTTTATCAGAGACTCCTCAAATCTCACTCTGAAATTTTTCAAATATGCAAATATGAAATGTCACTACTATTGAGAACATTCCTGAGCTTTTTAAAAGTACCATGTTTAATTTTTAGAGTAGTTGAAGTGAAATTTTAGAAAATGATAAGAAAGTCTGGAGGTAAATAAACGGTTGTGAAATATGAAGTAAACTGTAGTATTTTACCAAGTATTGTAGTTTGTTTTTACAGAACACATGTTAAATCCTAACATGTCCCCTGAATGCTACAAATCAAGTTCCTCTTAAAAGAATGATTTTAAACAAAGTCATTGCGTTAAGATTTCTTAAATATTTTCAGAGGTGTTTTTAGTGTGCTAACAACTTTTTATAGTTCCTACAAAGGTGGTTGTCAGATTTCACAAGGACTTCACTGTTGTTGATAGGTACACACTGGTGGATATTTTGCGTGCCATCTTGCTGTCTTTAGAAGCCATGATTGAAGATCCTGAGCTTCAAGTGAATGGATTTGTTTTGATCATAGACTGGAGTAACTTCACCTTCAAGCAAGCCTCTAAACTTACACCCAGTATGCTGCGATTGGCTATTGAAGGCCTTCAGGTAAAGATTTATAGATCCACTTTTTTGGTCTCCCATATTTGACTTATCTAATCTTTCAGAGTGAGGGTCTTGGTGAGGGGGGTGAAAAGATTGAGAAAATTAAAAAAAAAATTCATGAACTCAGACAAGTGTATGACAATTGCTGGGAGGGTGTAATGGAGTGAGGTGAAGAGGGTAACAGGATAAATGGCAATAGACTGAGACTTGACTTGGGGTGGTGAACACACAATGCCATGTACAGAAACGTGTTGTGAAACTGAACACCTGAAACCTGTATAATTTTGTTGAAGTGTCACCCTAATATATTCAATAAGAAAAGAATAACAAAATGTCTTACTTAATATATAAAAATAATTTTATGTATTAGAGTTTTCAAGAAAAAATATTAAAACTTTAATTAAGCAAAAGATTTCAGAAGAAAAACTGGGGATGCGGGCCTCTTAATAGATGAGAATTAGTAATACTTGGTGCAAACCCTCAATATGCCTAAACATAAATATGGGTGATGACCTGAAATTTTTACTTTGATAATCAGAAGCAACATCTTTTAGACTTTAATTATCAACTATTCAGGAATTTTTTTGTTTCTTTTTCCTTTCCTGTGTCTATTAGTTAATTAGTTAAAAGTTTGCTTCATTATGTCCTTTAACCTGGTGAATTTGGGATATGCTAGGCAATATCGTCATGTTGCCTCAAACACTGTTGGAAAGTCAGCCAATGTGGTTTTGATCTCTAAGCTATGGAATCACTGTTTTAAATTACTTTTCTAGACTTAATTGTAGTTTTCTTTTTGTTTTTTTCTTTTGGTGGAAGGACTGTCACATAGCATTTATATTTATATAAGAATGGTGCATCTTCCAGTGAATGATGTTTAATTGATTGATAATTATAAAATGGAAAATCAATTATTATTTAGTGGTATATCATAATTAGATGATGGTTTATTATTCTCTTTAAAAATGCCACTTCTGCCATGGGCTGGACAGCTTAACCAGACTGAATTCTCAGTTTGAGTTTTGTCTCTGGAGTGAATGAGAGACCCTGATCGTTTGTTTCTGTATAGGCTTTTTTTGATGCTGGTTTCCTGACTTGCTTTTGGTGAGTCACCCATGCTCCTATCCTATCTTGAACAACACTTCTTTTTTAAATTCCATAAAGACATTAAGTAAGGTTGGGAGAGGATACAGAATAATATATGTTTGGAAATGTGTATATCATGTAGAATATGTCCTATTGCCAACAGAGGATATAGTATTTTTTTATTTTGTAAAGAAAATTGGTTACTATCAGCCATTTTTACCATACTTAACCCAGGATGGTAAACTAACTTTTTTAAATTGTCATCACTATTTAACCTGTATCTTCTCCTCATATTAGAGGTAGACCAGGCCTTTACTATACGAAGGACTGGAGAACTCATATTATTCCTAAGAAACTTTCAAAATTATTTCAAGGATAGACTCACTGCTTTGCTATTAGCCAAGTTACATTTTGTATGGAGACATTTAGTAGTAAGGTGAGAAGTCATTGCAGGAGGAAACACTGACAATTCAGATCTGTTTGGGAGATTCCTTATTAGCCATGGTTTTTATCAGTACTTCTTTAAGTGCTAAGTGTCAGCACGACAGGAACTATGTCAGATTGAACCTCTGTGTTTGTGCTAGAAAGAGAGATAGTCCCTGTCTTTCAGGGATTGGTGTTGACTGCCTTATCTCTACACCCTGTAAATCCCCTTTTCTTTCTCCCAAGACCAGGCTCAGTAAGCAATGTTGATGCCTCCTGGTTGCTGGTTGGGAAGCCACTTCAAATAAGTGAGCTCTTCCTGCCCATAAATTTGACATGTTTTTAACTTTTAAACTCAATGTTTTCTTCAGTTCAAATTAATTTTTAAATGCTCTAGATCTATGCATGTATGTATCTATGTCTCTGTACTATATCTATAAACAATGGTAATCGGAATAAGATTATAAAATGTGCTAGAAATGTTCCATTATAACATGCATGATTTCATATTTAGTCTTATGAAGAATTACATTTTCTGACTTGTCTAATCAAACCTCTGTTTATTTTGAATTTACATGAAAAATATTATTATGTATTGATGTATATTTCATGTGGAGCATAAATAAATATTATATATGTTTGAGATTGGCATGAGATGATAAAACTTTTGAATTAAAGATATGTACACAATTTTCAGCACTAAGCACAACTAATGCCATTATCAAGACCAGCACCATCCCAACAATAATAAATAATTTCCAATTAATCCAGTGAGGGCAATTAAGAGGAGATAATACTTTTATTTATTTTTATATTTTTGTTTTAACAATATAGGATGAGGAAAAATAGATTTACAGTTGTGAGTACACAAAACACAGAGTTCATTCTTGTATTCTTAGTATTTATTAATTATTGTATTTTCTTTACAAACAATTGTAAACTTACTTTTGGCTTACCCTGTATTTTTGATAATTCAGTGGTGGTTTGTATTATGTCATAATTCTGCTATAATATGTTACTTTTACTTAAGGAACAAAAATGTAGTCTATGGAGTTGAACCAGAAATAAGAGTCTACAAATGGGTCTAGTGCCAGAAAGGAATCTTACTTTAATGATGTGTATTATTAATGGGATGTAACTGCACTTTTTTGTTTTGTTTGTATTGTTTTTTTGACAGAAACAGAGAGAGAGAGAGAGAGAGAGAGAGACAGAGAGAAGGACAGATAGGTACAGACTAATAGGAAAGGAGAGATGAGAAGAATCCATTCTTCGTTGTGGCACCTTAATTGTTCATTGACTGCTTTCTCAAATGTGCCTTGACCCAGGGGCTACAGCAGAGTGAGTGACCTTTTGCTCAAGCCAGTGACCTTGGGCTCAAGCCAGCAACCTTTGGGCTCAAGCCAGTGAGTATGGGGTCAAGCCAGCAACCCCACACTCAAACTGGTGAGCCTGTGCTCGGGTTTCAAATCTGGGTCCTCTGCATCCCAGTGTAATGCTCTATCCACTCTGCCATCGCTGGTCAGTCTGTAACTCTGTTTTTGTGTGTGTGTGTGTGTATTTTTCTGAAGCTGGAAATGGGGAGGCAATCAGACAGACTCCCACATGTACCCGACCAGGATCCACCCGGCACGCCCACCAGGGGGCAATGCTCTGCCCATCTGGGGCGTCACTCTGTTGCAACCAGAACCATTCTAGTGCCTGAGGCAGAGGCTATGGAGCCATCCTCAGCGCCTGGACCAACTTTGCTCCAATGGAGCCTTGGCTGCGGGAGGGGAAGAGAGAGACAGAGAGGAAGGAGAGGGGTAGGGGTGGAGAAGCAGATGGGCGCTTCTCCTGTGTGCTCTGCCCGGGAATTGAACCCAGGACTCCTGCATGCCAGGCTGACGCTCTACCACTGAGCCAACCGGCCAGGGCCTGTAACTCTGTTTTAAAGAAACCTCATCTCTCTTCATTTTGGGGTTACTGCATAACCTCTCTATCTGCACACACCAACCTCCTTTTGCCTCAAGAAAAAAATATTTTGAGTGATCTGGCTAGAGATAGCACCTGATACCTTAGATAAAAACATATAGACCCACTGATAGAAGATCCACCTGTGATCACATTACAAAGTCTATAAAGGGACTGTGTGGAACAGTGAAAATAAAATGGGCTTTAGAGGCAGATAGATCTGAATGTGGTTGACAACCCTGCCAAATATCAAATACTAGGGCAAATTCTAGAACTTATTTGGATCTGAGCCTACTCATTTACACCAATTTTATGTATTATATCAGAAATGATACCTCTCACAAATAACAGGTGATATCAATGATCAAAATAATTGATGTGCACGTGCACATATATTTTCAGGTGCCATATATATATATATTGCATGTGTGCTGGTTTTCTCACAATTTACTAAATACCCAGACTGTGAAGACTTAAGTTAATTGACTTTGGAAATCTGAATGCTCTCATATTTTGCTTTGAGTGCTTAAATTGAGATACACAGATTGCATTTTTAAAAATCGCTTCACTCTGTGGTTAAATAGCATCTAATGTTCATGTTAGATGTCAAATAAAAATTTTTTTTTTCATGCTGGAAGCCAGGCAGAAATGAGATCATTCATCTAGTAAAAAAATCAATCTTTGTTTCTTTTAGGAGAAGCTCTAGGTGCATTTGGATAGGCGGTGATTGTGGAGATATCTTAGGTTTTGAAGGTTGAGCAAGAGTTGTTAAGTTGGTAAGGACAGGAAAAACATATAAGTCAGAAAAACTTTGGGAAAGTGCTTTGGAAGAAACATACATCTACAGAGGGGTTGAAAATCCATGATAGGGGTTGACAGTACATGATAAATCTGATTTTGATGTGGTTAGAATGAAGAATAAATTGGGTGAATAAACAGAAATGATCCAGGAAAAGCAGGTTGAGCCTTGGCTTCATGGAATAGAGCAGGGGTCTTAAACTTGCGGCCTGCGGGCCGCATGCGGCCCGCCGAACAATTTTGTGCGGCCCGCAGACTAATCCACGAAGTTCAAAATATTTTGGATAAAATTAAGTAAGCCTAGGGGCCTACTTGTATTTTTCATTTCTCTAGCATCCTAGCTAGATATTAACTTAATTATCAGCAGTTGTGATACGAACTACAGTTTCTGGTCGTTTTGTGACACTGAGTAAACTGCATGTACAATTGTGCTTGTTGTACTGATTTTTTTTGTTTTCAACTGCAGTGAGAAAAGTGTTGCGTAACAGTTGCCTTTTGTAGACCTAGTGCGGCCCGCCTAACGGCTGTGATCTTGCTCTGCGGCCCACATGCTGAGTTGAGTTTGAGACCCCTGGAATAGAGGATGACATGCTGTGTGGTTTGGCCTATGTTCTCAGATATGGGGAGATTTTGGACAAGACAAGATAGGTTTAGGATAGTTTGGATCTGGTCACTCCTCTGCTTTAGGAAGATCTCGTAGGCAACAGAATGAACTTGGATAAAAGAAAACCCTAAATTATTCTGGAGGTAATTATATCAATTTCATTTTGTAGGACAGGAAATAAAACTTCAGGGAGTTTGACAACCATATTTTCCAAATTGATATCAAGGCTTGAGTTCAGGTTGGATGACTCCAAAGACCAGTGCCTTTCCTCTTGAATCTTATTGTTTCTATTGTTTCCAGGGCTGTGCCTAAGAAGCAGCAGGTAAGCTCAGAATAGAGTATCTTCTCTCTTCCATTCCAAATTCTCACATGTTAATACAGATGAAATTTGTTTGTCGGGACAAATAAAGCAGTTCTAATTGGCCTTAGGCTGTTTTTTGACACCAAGTGGCAGAACCATTATTTTTCCCTTGAGTGACTTCCAGCCTCCGAGTTCTCTGTGATTGAAGCAAAGGCAGTTTTCTGATAGCCACACAGAACTTACATCAACACAACCCAAAATTTGTGAGCCACTCATGGTATTGAATTGCAGAAATTCTGTTTGCTTTTTCTGCACAAAATAGTCAAACATGTTTCTAAATGAAAAGCATCAATCATTTTTACCAGCAAAATGTAGTTCTTTGATAGATAAGAGGCAACATTAGCTATTTTTTGTGGAAATACAATAGTCAAGCTTCATTGGAAAGAAAAAAGAAATAGAAAATAGTCTTGCTACTTACAAGAAGTTAATTGATTAGTGTAGTTATAGTAACAAGAAGCATCTCAGAAAATCAATATAAGATTAAGTGGATGTGACATGTAAATGCTAAGATATCTGCCTGGGAAGCCAATTAAAACATGAAATGTTTGGATATACCTGGAAAAGTTTAGAATCTTTGAATTTACAAAGAAGTGGTGTGCTTTTAATATTTTTTGTCACCATTGCTCTTTTTTTTCTTTTACTTAGAGGTAGGAAGGCAGATAGATTCTCATATATGCATCCTGACCAGAATCCACCCAGCAAGCCCCCTACAGGGTCATGCTCTTCCCATCTGAGGCCATCTCTCTGTTGCTCAGCAACCTAAATATTTCAGCACCTGGGGTGAGGCCATGGAGCCATCCTCGGTGGCTGGGGCCAACTTGCTCAAATTGAACCATGGATGTAGGAGGGGTAGAGAGAGAAAGTGTGAAGGAGAGAGAGAAGGGAGAGTGGAGGAAAAGCAGATGATGGCTTCTCCTGTGTGCCCTAATCAGGAATCAAACCTAGGACTTCCACACAGTGGGCCAATGCTCTACTGCTGAGCCAGCTGACCAGGGCCTATTTTTTCTTGTAAAATGTTACCAGTCTTAAAACCCTTTAATAGTGAAAAAAAACTCAAACTCTTTTATGAATCTAGAATCTTTAATTTGTGAATTTTTTAAAATAATGATCCAAACCCTACATTTATCGTGTTTTGCCCTTTAGATGTTTATCTGCTATTCCCCTTGGCTCTGTCCAGACTTGTCTGTGTTTTTACTTTCACAATTCCATGGGAATCCCCAAACTCTGTATCTGATGAAAAGTACATAATGTAGTCAAGATGTAGGTCTGTTGGCAAGGGGTTTGGCTGTAACAGAGAATTGAATAGCTCTTTGAATTGCTACATTAAGACTCAGTTGTAGGGCCATTACGAAATGTCTAAATCAGTGCCAGATATTGTAAGAGCCCTTCATAAAATCAAGACTTGTGCGAGAATAAAGAATATGTAATTCACAGTATTTAATGGGGGCCCTTTCTTTTGACTCAAGGGTTCAGTGTTATAAACAGCCACCAATCTGCTAGACCTGAGAACTCTGGTCATTCATGTGGAAAGCAGGAAGTGCTGCTGTTACAAATTCTGGCTTTGACTATTTGGAAGCTCAGGCCTACCTAGATCTTGCCAAAAACAGAAAACATGCTAATGACTTGGAACGTCACTGTCCAAGGCTAGCGGGTGAGGAGCTCCATTAACTTCTCCAGCATTAGCTTATTCAGTCGTCCAAATCCTACACACAATCTCTGGCAGCTTCAAAATTGCACATTTGTGTGTGTGTGTGTGTGTGTGTGTATGTGTATGTGTAAGGTCATTAAGGGAGAATATTAAAATGGAGCTCCATGATATTATAATTAAATTAGGGATCCATAATAAAACAAAAAGATTCTGTGCTTTGTGAGAGTGTTCTTTAAAATGATTATTAACCTGCCATAAGTTTTCAGACTTAGAATTCCTGGATAGTGCATAGGAGAAACCTTCTGCATACAAGATACCTTGTAAACTTAAGGAAGCATTATGGTACATTGGTGGAAGGGGGTTGAAACAATGCCTATTTTTTTTGAAAATGAACACACAGTCTCATGAACTGTTTTCATTCAGACAGCTTGGAGGTGGGAGCATATATTTCCACATTTTATATGCATAGGCAAAACCATATTGAGAAACAGTGACAAGGGCAATGTGTAAAAAAGTGACATTTTGTTCATCACATGCGGAGCTGTCTGAGCTGTGTGTGTTTTTGTTCAGTTGTTACTTAACCTGAAACAAAGAGAATGAAGACTCTAACACTGCTTTATTTCTTATTGTGAGAATATGGTAGTTTGGCTGAGAGCTTTAGTGCCCAGAAATAGGGTGTTGAAAGTCTTTTTAAAGCTGACAATAGGCATGTAAAAGCTACATGTAATATTCAGTTCAACAAACAGGCTAAGGATTATATATGACTGTGATAACAAGTTATTCATAGATATATACACATAACACACCTATGTACATATATAGGTACATATTTTTATACATCAATCATTTCTTGCATTAAAATTGCTGTTTATTTCCTTTGATTAGCAGCTAAATTTGTTAAAATATCTAGTTATAGGAAGTAGGTGTCAATCTTAAGAAAAATAAAGAGATGAGTGTTCTAGAGTTATTTAACACATACTAACTGAACTAGAGAGCATCAGTAAATAGCAATAAAATTTGATACCACTCTCAAGCACTAAAAGGGGCAGTAGTTATCATTTTGCTTCGAGTAACAAAATAATTGAAGTGACAAAATGGAAAGAAGCAAATAACAATCTTTTGGTTTGAGTCATTGAGGTAATGACAAATGGCTAAAAAGTAATTATATATAATAAAAAACTGAATGAATAATATGAACTATTCTGCATTTCATTTTACTGGCTGCATTTAGCCATGTTCTTAACCAGAGAACAAAAAAAAAAAAAAGATGAATAACAAGTTCTTTTTTATTCTTTTTAGTAGCAATAAAAATGCATCTTGATACAATATTTTTCCCAGCGGAACATCATTTTTCACTGTCTTCAAATCAAAACTGATAAATGCGAACATTCTTTATACTTTAAAAATTAGTTTAAATATAATGAAATACTATTCAACCTTACAAAAGAAGGAAATCTTGCCCTCTGCAACAATATGGATACACCTAGAAGATATTATGCTAATCGAATTGAGCCAGGCACAAAAAGACAAATACTGCATTGCCTCACATATATGAAATGTAAAAAAATCAAACTAATAGTAACAGGAAGTAGAATGGTGGAAAAAATGTGCAGATGCTCATCAAAAGTACAAACTTTAAGTTATCAGATAAGTAAGTTCTGGAGATTTACTGTAAAACATTGTGAGTATAGTTAATAATGTATTGTATACTTGAAATTTGCTAAGAGAGATCTGAAATGTGTGTATAGCAGACAAAAAATAATTATATGAGGTGATATATTAAATTGTTTAATTGTGACAATCATATTAAAATGTACATGCACACCAAAATGTCATGCTATATACCACAAATATCAATATATACAATTTTTATTTGTGAATAATAAATAAATAAAGATGAAAAAATTAGTTTAGGATCCCAGCACTATCAGATTTTCTTACAGCTGTTGATAAAGTTAATATGCTTGTTTTTTAAATGTTTAGTCATTTCACATTCATAAATTTAACCTCATGAATATATAAATCAAAATCTTTTGAAATCTCAAAGTAAGGTATCATTTTTATTTTCTTAAATTTTAAAATTGTGATACTATATTTCTAGAATCTTGGAAGTTAGTGATCCTTCTGTCCTGTTTATGGGAGGTATTCTTATTACTCTTCTTATATTGTCTTAAATTTGATCTGAAATCTAGAACACTCTTTATCCTTTATTATAACTATTCTGAAGATATGTTTGTTTGTTCTTTTACTTTTTTATCTTATTTTTATTCATTTTAATGCAGTGACATTGATAAATCAGGGTACATATGTTCCGAGAAAACATCCCCAGATTATTTTGACAATTGATTATGCTGCAATACCCCTCACCCAAAGTCAAATTGTCTTCCATCACCTTCTATCTGGTTTTCTTTGTGACCCTCCCCTCCCCCTATCCCCCCTCTTCTTCCTCACCCCCTCCCCACCTCTCCACCCCCCCCCACCTGTTACCATCACATTCTTGTCCATGTCTCTGAGTCTCATTTTTATGTCCCATCTATGTATGGGTTCATATAGTTCTTAGTTTTTTCTGATTTACTTATTTCACTCCATATAATATTATCGAGGTCCATCCATGTTATTGTAAATGATCTGATATCATCATTTCTTATGGCTGAGTAGTATTCCATAGTATATATGTACCAAAGCTTTTTAATCCACTTATACTCTGACGGACATTTGGGCTGTTTTCAGATCTTTGCTATTGTGAACAGTGCTGCCACAAACATGGGGGTGCATTTCTCCTTCTGGAACCGTTCTATAATGTTCTTGGGGTATATCCCTAAAAGTGGGATAACTGGGTCAAAAGGCAGTTCGATTTTCAATTTTTTTGAGGAATCTCCATACTGTTTTCCACAGAGGCTGCACCAGTCTGCATTCCCACCAGCAGTGTAGGAAGGTTCCCTTTTCTCCACATCCTCACCAGCACTTATTCTGTATTGTTTTGTTGATGAGTGCCATTCTGACCAGTGTGAGGTGATATCTCATTGTGGTTTTAATTTGCATTTCTCTAATGATTAGTGATGTTGAGCATTTTTTCAAATGCCTATTGGCCATCTGTATGTTCTCTTTGGGGGAAGTGTCTATTCATTTCTTTTGCCCATTTTTTGATTGGATTGTTTGTCTTTCTGATGTTGAGATTTACAAATTCTTTATAAATTTTGGTTATTAACCCCTTATCAGACGTACTGTCAAATATGTTCTCCCATTGTGTAGTTTGTCTTTTTATTCTGTTCTTATTGTCTTTGGCTGTGCAAAAGCATTTTAGTTTGATATAGTCCCATTTGTTTATCCTGTCTTTTATTTCACTTACCCGTGGAGATAAATCAGCAAATATTGTATATCACTGTGACAGATGTCGGAGAGCTTACTGCCTATGTTTTCTTCTAAGAAATTTATGGCTTCACACCTTACATTTAAGTCTTTTATCCATTTTGAGTTTATTTGTGTGAATGGTGTAAGTCGGTGGTCTAGTTTCATTTTTTTGCAGGTTGCTGTCCAATTTTCCAACACCATTTGTTGAAGAGGCTTTTACTCCATTGTATTTCCTTACCTCCTTTGTCAAATATCAGTTGTCCATAGAGCTGTGGGTTTATTTCTGGGTTCTCTGTTCTGTTCCATTGATCTATGTGCCTGTTCTTATGCCAGTACCAGGCTGTTTTGAGTACAATGGCCTTGTAGTATAGCTTGATATCAGGAAGTGTGATACCTCCCCTTTTATTCTTCTTTTTTAAGATTGCTGAGGCTATTTGTGTTCTCTTTTGGTTCCATATAAATTTTTGGAATATGTAATCTATATCTTTAAAGTATGTCATTGGTATTTTAATTGGTATTGCATTGAATTTATAAATTTCTTTGGGTAATATAGACATTTTAATGATGTTTATTCTTTCTAACCATGAGCATGGTATATGCTTCCACTTGTTTGTATCTTCCTTGATTTCTTATATCAATGTTTTATAATTTTTTGAGTACAAGTCTTAGTCTCCTTGGTTAAATGTACTCCTAGGTACTTTATTTTTTTGGTTGTAATAGTGAAGGGGATTGTTCCCTTAATTTCTCTTTCTGACTGTTCATTGTTGGTGTATAAAAATGCCTCTGATTTCTGAGTATTAATTTTATATCCTGCCACCTTGCTAAATTCATTTATCAGGTCCAGTAGTTTTTTGACTGAGACTTTAGGGTTTTCTATATACAATATCATATCATCTGCAAATAATGATAACTTTACTTCTTCTTTTCCAACTTGAATGCATTTTATTTCTTCTTCTTGTGTGATTGCTGTGGTAGGACATCCAGGACTATGTTGAATAAGAGTGGTGGAAGGGGGCATCCCTGCCTTGTTCCTGATCTTAAGGAAATTGCTTTTAATTTTTTCCCATTGAGTATGATGTTGGCTGTGGGTTTGTCATAGATGGCTTTTATCATGTTGAAGTATGTTCCCTGTATTCCCACTTAGCTGAGAGTTTTGATAGTGAATGGGTGCTGGATTTTATCAAATGCTTTTTCTGCATTTATTGAAATTATCATGTGGCTTTTCTCCTTCCTTTTGTTTATGTGATGAATCACATTGATTGATTTGCAAATATTGTACCAGCCTTGCCTCCCCAGAATAAATCCCATTTCATCACGGTGTTTGGTTTTTTCCATATATTGTTGGATCCAGTTTGCTAATATTTTGTTGAGGATTTTAGCATCTATATTTATTAGGGATATTGGCCTATAATTTTCTTTTTTGTGTTGTCTTTGCCTGGTTTTGGAATCAGAATTATGCTCACCTCATAAAAGAGTTTGGAAGTCTTCCTTCCTCTTGAATTTTCTGAAATAGCTTGAGAAGGATAGGAGTTAGTTCTTCTTTGAATTTTTGGTAGAATTCACTTGTGAAGCCATCTGGCCCAGGACTTTTCTCTGTTGGGAGTTTTTGATAACTGTTTTGATCTCATTTGGTGTAATTGGTCTGTTTAGGTTTTCTGATTCTTCCAGATTGATTTTTGGAAGATTGTACATTTCAAGGAATTTGTCCATTTCATCTAGGTTGTCTAGTTTTTTGGCATACAGTTCTTCATAGTGTTTTCTTACAATATTTTGTATTTCTCTTGTGGCAGTTGTTATTTCTCCACTCTCATTTCTAATTTTATTTATTTGAGTTCTTGCTCTTTTTTTCTTGGTGAGTCTAGATAAATGTTCATCAATCTTGTTTACCTTTTCAAAGAACCAGCTCCTAGTTTCATTGATCCTCTGTATTGTTTCTTTAGTCTCTATGTCATTTATTTCTGCTCTGATCTTTATTATTTCCTTCCTTATACTACATTTGGGCTTTACTTGCTGTTCTTTTCCTAGTTCTTTTAGATGCAGGGTTAAATTGTTTATTTGAGCTTTTTCTAGCTTCTTAAAGTGTGCCTGTAGTGCTATGAATTTCTGTCTCAGTACTGCTTTCGCTGTGTCCCATAAATTTTGAGTTGTTGTATGCTCATTATCATTCGTTTCTAGGAATTTTTTTATTTCTTCTTTGATCTCATTCTTAATCTATTCGTTATTTAACAACCTGCTATTTAGTTTCCATGTGTTTGAGAATTTTTGAGTTTTTCTGTTGTGGTTGATTTCTAGTTTTATGCCATTGTGATCAGAGAAAGTGCTCGATATGATTTTAATCTTAAATTTGTTGAGACCGCTTTTGTGCCCTAACATGTGATCTATCCTAGAGAATGTACCATAAGCACTTGAAAAGAATGTATATTTTTCTGCTTTAGGGTGAAAGGTTCTGAAAATATCCATTAAATAGAGTTGATCTAGTGTGTCTTTTAAGTCTGCTGTTTCTTTGTTAATTTTCTTTCTTGAGGATCTATCTAGTGATGTTAGTGGGGTATTAAAATCCCCTACTATTATAGTATTGCTGTTAATCTCACCCTTTATATCCATCAAAATCTGCTTTATATATTTAGGTGCTCCTATATTAGGTGCATAGATATTTATAATGGTTATATCTTCCTGTTGAATTGCTCCCTTTATCATTATGTAGTGGCCTTCTTTATCTCTTACTATATTCTTTATTTTAAAGTTCATTTTGTCTGATATAAGTATTGCTATCCCAACTTTTTTTTCATTTCCATTTGCATGAAATGTTTTTTTCCATCCTTTTACCTTCAGTCTATGTGCATCTTTTGTTTTAAGGTGTTTCTCTAGTAGACAGCATATGTACGGGTCCTGTTTTCTTATTCATGCAGCTACCCTATGTCTTTTGATTGGATCATTTAATCCATTTACATTTAAGGTTATTATTGATATGTAGTTGTTTATTGCCATTTTATTCTTTAAAGCTGTATTCCTCTTTTGCTATATTCTTTTCCCACTTTGATCTGTTTACACCATGCCCCTTAACATTTCCTGCAGCATTGTTTTGGTTGTAATGAATTCCTTGAGGTTTTTTTTTTTGTCTGGGAAACTTTTTATTTCTCCTTCAATTTTAAATGATAGCCTTGCTGGATAAAGTAGTCTTGGTTGTAGGTTCTTGTTCTGTATTACTTTGAATATTTTTTGCCATTCTCTTCTGGCCTCAAGTGTTTCTGTTGAGAGTCTGATGTCATCCTTATGGGGGCTTCTTTGTAGGTGATAGCCTTTTTTTCTCTAGGAGCTTTTAATATTTTCTTTTTATCACTTAGCTTTGGTATTTTAATTATGATGTGTCTTGGTGTAGGTTTCTTTGGGTTTCTCTTTAATGGAGTTCTCTGTGCTTCTTGAACATGTGAGAGTTTCTCCTGCATTAATTTAGGGAAATTTTTAGCTATGATATAATTGAACAAAGTCTCTATCCCTTGTTCTTTCTCTTCTTCTTCAGGAACCCCTATAATGCAGATGTTATTTCTCTTTATGTTGTCACAGAGCTAAGAGTTTCCTCAGACTTTTTGAGTCTCTTTTCTTTTTTCTTCTCTTCTTTCATGCTTTCATTCCAGTTCTCCTCCAACTCACAGATTTGATCCTCAGCTCTATCCATACTGTTTTTAATTCCTTCCATTGTTGTCTTCATTTCTGATATTGTATTTGTCATATTCGACTGATTCTTTTTTAATATTTCAATATCCTTTTGTATAATTGCTATTTCTTTTTTTATGAATAAATTTTTATTAATGTTAATGGGGTGACATCAATAAATCAAGGTACATATATTCAAAGAATACATGTCCAGGTTATCTTGTCATTCAGTTATTTTGCATGCCCATCACACAAAGTCAGATTGTCCTCCGTCACCCTCTATCTAGTTTTTTTTGTGCCCCTCATTCTCCCCCATTTCCTCTCCCTCCTTTTCTCCTGCGCCCCCCCTCCCCCCCAGGTAACCACCACACTCTTGTCCATGTCTCTTAGTCTCATTTTTATGTCCCACCAATGTATGGAATCATTGTTTTTTTCTGGTTTACTTATTTCACTCTGTATAATGTTATCAAGATCCCACCATTTTGTTGTAAATGATCCAATGTCATCATTTCTTATGGTTGAGTAGTATTCCATAGTGTATATGTGACACATCTTCTTTATCCAGTCTTCTGTTGAAGGGCTTTTTGGTTGTTTCCATGTCTTGGCCACTGTGAACAATGCTGCAATGAAATTGCTATTTCTTTATTTAGGTGTTCGTAATGACCATCCATTGTTGTTCTAAGATCCCTAAGCATCCTTACAATCATTATTTTGAACTCCGCATCCGGAAGTTTGGTTATTTCCATATCACTCAGTTCATTTTCTGGATGTTTCTCTTGTGTTTTCATTGGGATTGCACTTTTCTGTCTTCTCATTGTATCTGTGTATTTGGGTGTTTTATTTGTAGAGCTGGTTGAGTCTAGGCTTGTTGTTGTCTGCCTCCAGTTTTCAATTGTGTTATTTCTAGGTCTTCTTGGGTTGGCATCAGCTATTATTTGTAATCCACTTTTGGATTTGGGCCGCTTTGAAGTCTTGATTTGTTTGTTTTCTTAACAGGCGATTGTCTTGTTTTTTTTTTTTTTTATCTCAGCAGAGGGCTTATTTGAAACTGTATCCAGGAATGTGGTGGGAGTGACCTGAGGCTCTGAAGTCCTCTTCTGCCAGTTAATGTCTCTGGGGGCAGGTTGCTTTCTCAGCTTCAGTAGGGGAAGGTGTATCTCAGATCTCCATGGAGACCTGAGTTAGTGCCCCTCCTCTCCACTTCTTGTTTTCAGCTGTGTCTTGTTGAGCTGTTTGGAGCTGGAGAGATGTCTGTATCTCTGTGACCAGGTTTATTGTGGCTTCTTCTTTGCTCCTTGGTTTTTGAGAGCTGTTCTTGTAGTCCAGATTTGGTTTTTCACGCTGATCATAAATTAGTTTATAATCCAGTTCGGTGGTGTGAGCTGGGAGTCTGTGCATCTGCCTACTCCGCTGCCATCTTCAGGTCTGAAGATATGTTTTTAATTGGTTTAGTTTTCTTTACATCTGCAATTGGAAAAGCCACAGTAAACTCTTATGAGGAATGTCTCCTTGGATTTAATCCTGGGATGCTATTTGGTGTACAATTAATAACACTGTTTTTCTATGGTTTAAAATCAATTTTCAAAGGCTCCAAACAACTGGAATTTTATGGTAGTTATATAAGTTAATATTAACTGTTCTAACAAACCAAGTTTAATCCCTACATTCAAATACAAAAGAATAAAAGTGCCCTTGCTACTGTTTATTCTGTGTGCTAAATGCAATCTCTGTACCAGGCTAGTTTTGTCTAGCTAAGGGAACTGACGATTCTACATACCTGGATCACTATAGCTATATTCCTATAACAAAGGTAACACAATTGTGATTCAATCAATTCAACTCTCCTGAGATGTGTATTTCTAAAATTCTGAATTTAAAAGGAGAAAAAAGTAAATAATTCCTCTATAATCTCAAGACTGTGTCCAACACAACTATAGTGATGTTTTTGTTGATTTTCATTGAAGTTAGAAATCTTCTGAATTGGGGATTTAATTTTTAGAAAATGAGAATATGAAATTTTTTGTATGAGATAAGTTAACTAGTAAAAATCCCAGAAAAGAATGTTAGCTGCTAAAACATGGAAAAGATTTCACTCTAAATTCTTTTTGAATGGATTTAGAGAATATAATCACCATCATATTTTAGGGTGTAGAATCCACCAACATTCATCCTTTTGGCAATATTTATCAAGTGTTTTAAAAACCAATTGGAGTTTTACTTATTGTTTAGTCATACAATGAAAACATAAAGTCAACTTCATTTTAGTCAGTATAGAAATTAACAAATTAAAGTAAAAATTACATTATTAGTATTTAGTTTTTCTTTTTTCATTCAAATGCAAATGAATTTTTTATAGATTCATGTGGGCTTTATGCAATTTATTTTGGGCAAGTACCTATTTTATAAATCATATGTGTACAATAAAGAATCTACTTTTGGACTCCAAAAAGCCACAGTAATCTCAAGAAAGAAGAACAAAGTTGGAGAAATCATGCTACTGATATAAAACTATATAACAAGGCCATAATAATCAAAACAGCAAGGTATTGGCATAAAAACAGATGTATAGATCAAAGGAACAGAATAGAGAGCCCAGAAATAAACCCATGCTTATATGATCAGTATTTGACAAAAGGGTCAAGAACATAAGGTAAAGATAGTTTATTAAATAAATGTTGTTGGAAGAATCAGACAGATAAGTGCAAAATAATAAAACTGGACCATCTTTTTATACTATGCACAAGAAAAAAAACTCAAAATGGATTAAATCCTTAAATGTAAGAGTCCACTCTATAAATATCCTAGAAGAAAACATAAACAGTAAGATCTCAGATGTTTCTCTTAGTAACATTTTTTTTCTGATATATCTACTCTTGTCTATTAGGCCTATATTAGAGCTGTTATCCCAGAAATTTTTAAAATTTTATTCTTGTGTCATATTAGCTGTTTTTTTAATTTCTTCAAGTCCTTGAATTATTTTTATCTTTTTATAATTTTTTCTACCTGAAAAATACAGCGGATGTAAAATTGTAGAGTATTTGCATTCTCTAAAATGTGTTTATTCTGTTTCCACATTGATTAATTGTTTCACTAGATATAGAAAACAGATTCAAAATGATTTTCCCTTAGTACTTTTATTTTGTTTCTTTCCCTTAGTACTTTCAAATAATCATTCTATAGATGTTAAGCATTCATTATTTCTGATAAGAAGCTTCATTTTATTTTTATTTTTTGTTATTTTGCAAGTACCTGTATTTTGTCTATAAAAATGTTAAGATCTTTCTCCATCTTTGTCACTTACAAGCATACATCTGAGAGCAGATCTTTTCATGTACCCTCCAGACCTTAATGAATCCTTTATAAAGAAACTTTTTTATTATTCTTTTCTCCCAATTTTTCTCTCATCCTTTTTCTGATAGTTCTAGAGCATAGTCTTTGTATTTGTGGTCTTAGTTCTCTGTGTATCATAAAATTATATGGCCATCTGTACTTTTTGTTAAACTTTTCATTGTCATTTTGAAATTTGTATGTGGTTGTAAGAAATAGAACACAGAGATCTGGTATGTGTTTCCCTCAATAGTAACATCTTGCAAAAATATTGTACATCCTCAAGCTCACAACCAGAGTATTAATAATGATATAACAGGGATATAAATCCTGACTACCTACTGACTGCCTAGTCAGCCTTCTCTGAAACCATACTGGTGGGAGATGAGGTCCCTTAACAACCTGGTGAGGGCGGTACTCTAGGCTCACTTCTAACTCTTTGCTGGTGTGGCTAAGAGTGAGGTCACATTTTAATTTTTCTGTGATATTTGTCCAGAGTTTAGTAGTTATTGCCCAAAAGTTTTGTATGTTGTTAGTATGCACCTTTTATGATCTTTTGCCTAATGAGTGCAAGCTTTTGTAAAGGCTTTTTTTTTGTCTGTGCTTATTGGTGTTTCCAGTTGCCAGTTTCCTGAGTTCTAAATCTGGGATATGTGAGACAAAATCAAACCCAGGCATATTGCTATCATGTTATTTTTGGGTCCCAATGTCTCTAGCTGTTCTGCCTTCTTCTCATTTTTCATAGTCTTCTTATGTTTGTTTCTGCTCAGGTTTTTAAGTTATACTTAATGAAGAATAAGGACAAGTATGACTATTTCATTTTTCTGGTAATGGAAATCAAAAGTACATGTTATTTTCATCTCCCAAAATTTTATCAAATATCTGTTTTAATAATGTTACTCTGACTCATTTAATTTTCAAAGTTGTTATAAATTTATTATAGTTTGTGCTGTCAATTGAATTTGTAGAGAGAGATGAGGAAATTGTGCTTATGCAGTCTGCCATATTGACTTGGAAACTCTTTAACAACTTAATGCAAATCTTTATCTGGTTTATGATCACAGGATGATAGAAATAAAAACATGAGTCATCATTTTACCTTTACATGAGGCTCAAGGAGAGAATTATTATGCTTTTATAAGGTAATAGTTTTTTGTTATTATTATGTTCTTTAAATCCCCAGAAATATTTATATTTTTTCTGGAGTGAAACGTAGAAAATATTTCTTTCCAATAATCACAATTTTAAGGATTATATTCATAATTCTATTTTAGAAACCAGAGTTTTACATAAATACTTTTATGTAATTGAGGGAAAATAAGCCATAAGTTTTAAAGATGAATCCACTGAGAAGATAAAAGTAATTTTTAAAAAGAAGATTTCTATAATTACATGACTATTTCATTCACATTAAAACACTCACAATTGAAGTTTTATTTTATCTTTTTTTTATGTGGGAAAAGCTACCTTTGTTTCTGTCATAAGGTGGATGTTTGGAATGACTCGTTCCAGGAAGTTCACTCAGTCCAACTTAATGAAGCCTACATCTTTCCCAGATTGATGGAAACACTGAAGGCACATACTGAGGCCGAATTTCTGGATTAAATGTGCAGATTTGAGCAGATGGGGAAAGTATGAACACCCTGGCAAAATTTTTTAGATGGTTCCAGTCGAGCTGCTGGTGACCCATCTTGCTCTCTCATATGAAACAAAACAAAATAATAATAATAATAATAATAATAATAATAATAATAATAATAAAAAACAGGAGAAGGGGCAGGGCATAATTCTCTGTAAATCAATATAGGAAAACCTAACTTAAGTCTGTACTTCTTAGAAAACCGGGTTTGTTTGCAAATAGGTGGTGACTCAATCAGCTTTATTGCCTGTTTTCAAATCAAGGCCTCAAAGATATGCCTCAGGTCAGCCCATTATCTCTCTTAAGGTGGCTAAAGAAAGCACATTTTACTCCTCTTAAGACAATAATGTTTTTCTACAACTGGTAGACAAACTGGGTTTAGTGGTGACTGAAGCCTGCTGTCTCAATATGGGTTCGATAAACAGCGTTGTAGTGGGTGACTGCTATATGCTGAACTTAGAGATATAATTTAGTCAGCGAAAGGAGAGTGAAAGTGCTCTTCTGTAAATCATAAGCTGTGTTTTAGTTTCATAAGTATTTAAATCTGGAAAAAACCTGAACTCAAAAAAGAGCTAATAATATAGCTTCAATGCTACATAGAAACTACCAAAAGAGGCTTAGGCTGAATTGAGCAGCACCATGGAGAGCTCCCAGAAATTCCATTGCTATGTTTGATTTCTCTGCTTTGTAGCTCTAGTTTTTTCTAGCCATCACTGCCTTTATCAATTTAGCCCCTGTTAGGTTGTAATCCTCATAGAAATTTAGGCTTTCTTCCTGATCTCTGAGTCTCATAGTTCATGTGTTTAAATCTCATAGTTTGTGTGCTAAACATTTTTTCATGTAGTCTGAGATTCTCATTTTTAGGCTCATTTTTTTCTCTATTTTTAGCTCCTGTTTTGAAATTGTTTATTGGAAGCTCATGTATCAGCATTGGAATTAAAACTATTTTCTCCTTTTCCTTTCTTCTTGGCGGCTTTTCAAAAGCTATTTATGATTTAATCTTTTATTTTTCATATATTTTTAAGATTTTATTTATTGATTTTGAAAAAGGAGAAAGAGATTGAGAGAGAAAGAGTGGGAGGAGGACAAGAACATTCAACCGGTAGAAGCAGTTGCTTCTCATATGTGCCTGGACCAGGCAAACCTGAGATTCAGACGGGTGGCCTCACCATTCCACCCGTTGATGCTTTAGTTGCTGCACCACACAGGTCAGGCATAATCTAATTTATAAAATGCAAATTTTTAAAAACTGAATATAAGGTGAGTGAAGTTACATTGATTTGTATTTCATCCTGAGGCCATATAAAGATGAAAGAGGTTTTTTTGTTTGTTTTTTGTTTGTTTTTGCCAAAGCCAACTGCTGGGAAAGTAATTTTGATTACCTGTTTTCTTCATAAAGAGTTGTTTGGAGAACAATTATAAGGATATAATTGAAAGCAAAATTATCTTTTCTCTTGACAATTGCTAGAATAGGTGAAACTTTAGAATCAAACATTCTTTAGCTTGCATCTTGCCTCTGTTATGTTCAGATTTCAATTTTAGATAAACTATTTACTCAACCCCAGTCTTTGTTATTACATCTAAAAAATGGGATTAATACCTTCCACCTGGCATTATTATGAGGATTAAACATGATAACATACATGAAAGAGATTAGTGTGATACCTAGTCAGAGAAGGCATGTAAAGTCAGTGCTGCCCTTGAGCTTCTTCCCTGTCCTGTGTTAAGAGAATCTAAATAAACTTACGAAAGAAGATTATTCCTCTAGACCAAAATATGATTATTTCACAATGTGATCAGCCTAACTTGGCAGTTCATTCACAACTGACTAACTGAAGTTATGTGGGATGAAAGCCTTCCCCCTGATTTTCTGTAAATTATGAGACACTGTAGGCAATTTTCTCTTCGAAGTTTATACTCCCTGTGCCTGTTTTTCCAGGTTGTAACATAATGATTAAATATTATAATCAGTATTGGTGCTTTGTAACAGATGGAGCTCATTAGTTTATTCCTAGAATGTAAGACTCTTAGATTCTCACTCTCTGGAATATCACAGATATTTTCTATCAAAACCAGACTTATAAAGATATGATTCATATACATAATTTTCCTCACTGTTCTCAACTAGATAATAAGCTCCTCCATAGCAAGAACAATATTCATTTCAGCTCAGTTAGTCACCAGCTGGCTAGGAATTACATCACTGGTTCTGGGGGAACTATAGGTATATTGTACAACTGCAATTCTTAAAACTCTCACAAGGATAAATTAGGAAGGGATACTCTTGAGAGGGCATATACTGAAGATTGCAATGTCTCAGGTATTTTAGAGCTTCAGGGAAAGTAGTGATCAAAAGGACTATGAAAAAGAGGAGGATATGTTAGATAAATTCAGTGAAAGACATCCTGAGCAATGGGGATGATAAGATTCAGAAATAATGACCAAAGATGGCATTTAAATGTAAGAAGTATGAAAAAAAAAAGAATAAATGTAACAAGTATGTTCAGTATAATTATTATAATGAGTGGCAAGGTTCAAGTGAGAGCCCAAAGGGCCGGGCCTTCCAGGAGCTATGAAAGTGGTTATAAAACATGGTGTTCTAATGGGAAAGATGGATAGGGAAACAATAGATATTATTTCAAATATTCAATAAAAAGTAATAAAAACGAATGATGGTAGCTATCTCAATATTATTAGACTACCATGGTGGGTTTCTTGACATGAGCTAGTTTTTAGCCTCAGAATCCATGAAGTGTAGAAAAATATGAAAATGAACCTGCAACATCAACTTGTTTCTATGATGGGTGATCTTTCAACTGCTGGGAGTAATGTTTGCAAATAATTTGTAATAATATGGGTAATGGTTATGTGTAAAGTAAAATATATTGATAAAAATATATAAAATAGGATCACATTTTGTTAATAACATGTTAAAAAAGAGAAGAAAAATGCATTGAAATGTAAACAGTGATTACATGACAACAGTTGGACTATGGTAAATTTTTTCTTTTTTTATATACTACATTTTACATATTTTACTATTGAAAACATTTTTTTTACTTTTATCATTAAAAGAACTTCATTTAAGATGTTCACACTATAGCCTGACCTGTGGTGGTGCAATGGATAAAGCATCCACCTGGAATGCTGATGTCACTGGTTCAAAGCTCTGGACTTGCCTGGTCAAGGCACATATGGGAGTTGATGCTTCCTGCTCCTCCTTACCTTCTCTCTCTCTCTCTCTTTCTCTCCCTCTTTCGCCCTTCTCTAAAATGAATAAATAAAATCTTAAAAACAAAAACAAAAGCATTCATACTATACTGAAGAAAATAAAGTAAATTATTTCACAGGTAAATATACAATGTGTCATGTTAAAAAGCTAAGCATATATAGTTGTGGCTGGCTGGCTCAGTGGTAGAGTGTCAGCCTGGAGTATGGAAGTCCCGGGTTTGATTTGCACCCATCTGCTTTCCCACCCTTCCCTCTCTCCTTTCTTTCTATCTCTCTCTTCCCCTCCTTCAACCAAGGCTCCATTGAAGCAAAGTTGGCCTGGGCACTGAGGATGGCTCTGTGGCCTCCACCTCAGGTGCTAGAATGGCTCCAGTTGCAACAAAGCAACACGCCAGATGGGCTGAGCATCGCTCCCTAGTGGGCATGTGGGCGGATCCCGGTCGGGCACATGCGGGAGTGTGTCTCTTTGCCTCCCCACTTCTCACTTCAGAAAAAGTCAAAAAAGAAAATAAAAAGAAAAAAAGGTTAGCATCTATTTTAAAATAATATTAACATAGTTTGATGAGTAAATCAAGAGTTTCTGGCAAATGCAGGTGCCGATCTTAAGAAAATTATGCAGTGCTAACACATATAGTTGTGATGGGTCATATTTGGGGACCATGGTAGAAATTTACAACAAAACCCAGGGAAGCAGAGTCAGTTGAAATGTAAATATGTTTTGGAGTAAAAAAAAAAAAAATATATATATATATATATATATATATATATATATATATATATAAAATTCAAAATATTTTGCAAATATGAATGGCATGGACTAAAAACAGTTTAACAGTTTTTGGTAGGAGGAATGAATTTAAATTCAGTAAGGCAGGCCCTGGCCAATGCCTCAGTGGATAGAGCATCAAACCAGAGTATGGATGTCCTAGGTTCTATATCCAGACAGAGCACACTTGAGAAGCAACCATCTGCTTCTTTCTCCTTCCCCCTCCCCCTTTTCTTCCTCTTCTCCCACAGCCAGTGGCTGGAATGATTGAGCATGGACCAGGGGCACTGAGGATAGCTTGGTTGGTCTGAGCTCATCAACCCCAGGCACTAAAAACAGCTCTATACTCAAGCATCAGCCCAAAATAAGGATTGTTGAGTGGATCTCAGACAGGGTGCATTCAGGAGTCTGCCTCATTATCTCCCCGCCTTTTACCTAAAAGAATTTTTTTTAATAAAAATAAAACACTTGCAATTTGGGTCAGAATAAGATTGAGAATTCGACTTAATTTTTGAGGTTATTAATTATGTCCTGGAGTAGGAGAAAATGTATGGAGTACCAAATGCAGGCAATTTAAAAGGGATTGTGTGTACCATTTCTTTCCAGTAGTAAGGTTTAGTCCTACCTAAGGCAAAGTAATGGAGTACTCTAGAATAGATGCACTTTGAAAATCTCAGTGCTCCAGGAATGGTCCTCATGTGTGTTATTTGGTCTCTCTTGTTGTAATTGAGTCTTGATTGCTATTAGCCCATTTGTGCGTGGGATAGACCTTCAGACTGGCTAGCTGTGAGGCTTGACCTTGACCACAGGGTGCAAGCTGCTGTTCAGGTGCTGAAACACATGAACTAAAATTTGCCTCAGCATGTTTTGGTGTCTGTTGAGATTTCTCTTTAGATATACTATGTAATTGTGAAGCTTATTGGGCCCTGCTCTGATGTTGTCTAAAGCTGGCCACTAAGTGAGTTGGTCTGGGCTTCCTTGGGGGGACTCTGATGTAGGCCAATTTCAGATGCTGCCAGTGACTGCCCCTGAAAAATCTGTTTGGAACATTCTCGATGTGGCTTCTTTCGTAAACCCTTGGTCACTTCACATTTTAAATAGAATTTATTATGTATATTTTGATGCCAAGTTTTTTGGCACATAAAGGTTGATTATTCTGTAACTTTGATATCGGCAGTACTTCATAAATGGAAAATTTTGCCTGAGGTTTTCCTTTGTCATTATCAGTACCATCATTATATTTACTTGTCATGATGGTTTCTAAAGCACTTCTCATGCACTTTTTGATCCTAACAATGGGTCATGCCTGTGGCCTTGACCACCAACTCAGTGGATAAAGCATTGTCCTAGTGCACCAAAGTTGCTGTTTCAACCCCTGTTCATGGCACGTATGAGAAGCAATCAGTGCGTACACAACTAAAATGGAAGCTAAGTAGAACAGTGAGTTAATGCTTCTCTCTTTCTCTCTCTCCCTTTCCATTTTTTTTTCTCTCTCTGTCATACTTTCTCGTTCTTTCTCAATCAATGGGGAACAAACCAAGAAACGAATGCATGTGGCTTGTGAAAAGTAAGTGGTCATCCATTGTAGGACAGACATTTATGTTTCTTAAGGAATTGTAATTTTTTAAAGATTTTATTTATTCATTTTAGAGAGGAGAGAGAAAGGGGGGCAGTAAGCATCAACTGCCAAATGTGCCTTGACTAGGCAAGCCCAAGTTTTCAAATTGGTGACCTTTTCTCATTTCTGGTCAATGCTTTATCCACTGCGCCACCACAGTCAGGCAGGAATTGTAAATATAAATTAATAATTTTTTGGTTTTCTTAAAGTAGCCTGAAGAAATTGATAAAACCTCAATCCTGTTTCCAACCAATACTTATCTATTTCATAATTAATCTTCAGATTTATTCTCATGTTTAGTGTATGGCCACAAAATCTCAAAATTGCCTGTCAGTTCAATAGTTTTCCAAGTTTCCTGACTCCTTCCAAATACCCTTTTAGAAATAGTTGCTTTAAAGTCTGGTGATTTCATCATCTCTGTCATTTCTGAATCTCTTTCTTTTAATTTTTTTATCTTATGCTAATTAGTGTTTGATTATCTCCTCTCCTCTCACTTAAAAAAAAAAAAAACTTTAGTCAAGCAGCCATCGATAAGCCCAATTTTTAAAAAAAACATCTTTATGCAAATTTGAATAAAATGAATTAAGTAGAAGACAAAAAAGTGGACAATTATACCTTATAAAGATAATCATGCTTTTAAAGAATACATTTTAGTTCTGCCTGTCAGTTATATCCTTATATTATTAAAATTAATTCAATAAATGACAAAGTACATTTTACAGAAAGAAATTCAGAAGTTCTGAAGAGGGTGTTATGGTGTATGGACAAAAATGATAGAAAGGGTTTTTTTTTGTATTTTTTCTGAAGCTGGAAACGGGGAGAGACAGTCAGATAGACTCCCGCATGCGCCCAACCAGGATCCACCCGGCACGCCCACCAGGGGCTACGCTCTGCCCACCAGGGGATGATGCTCTGCCCCTCCGGGGGCGTCGCTCTGTTGCTACCAGAGCCACTCTAGTGCCTGGGGCAGAGGCCAAGGAGCCATCCCCAGCGCCCGGGCCATCTTTGCTCCAATGGAGCCCTGGCTGCAGGAGGGAAAGAGAGAGACAGAGAGGAAGGAGAGGAGGAGGGGTGTAGAAGCAGATGGGCGCTTCTCCTGTGTGCCCTGGCCGGGAATCGAACCCGGGACCTCTGCATGCCAGGCCGACGCTCTACCACTGAGCCAGCCAGCCAGGGCCTGATAGAAAGTTTTTATGGAAGAGTTGAAAATTGAGCTAGATGGCTACCCAAAGAGACACAGGGAGGAAAAGAACAGAGCGAGGTACAGAGGTGAAAATGAACAGATTGCATTGTGGGTATGTAACACGTTTAGGCAGTCTGGTGTGAAGGCTTGGTATAAGCTAAAGAAAACAGACAGGCTGGGATTCCAAATGGAATGTATTTTGAATTTAAACTATATATTATGAAGAATGGGGATCAATAAGTATTTTGAGTAGAATAAATCATGAAAAGTTAATGTGATATTATTCATTGTTTCATGATTTTGAGTAGAATAAATTATGAAAAGTTAATGTGATATTATCCATTTGTTCATAATTTCATCCTACAAATATCTGTTGTGTGGGAGAATTTTAAAGAAAGAAGTTGGGAAAACAGGAATTTAAGAAAGACTTTTATAGCAATCCAGCCCAGAGATGCTGAAAGTCCATATTGGTGACAGGTTAGTGGTAATTAAAAAAAAAGTAGACGTTTTCCTGGTCAGGTGGTGGAACAATGGATAGAGTGTCAGACTGGGATGCAGAGGACTGATGTTCAAAACCCTGAGGTAGCTGGCTTGAGCGCGGGCTCACCAGCTTGAGCACAGGGTTACTGGTTTGCGCGTGGATCATAGACATGACCCCATGGTCACTGGCTTGAGCCCAAGATCATTGGCTTGAGCAAGGGGTAACCCGCTTGGTGGAGCCCCCCCCCCAGTCAAAGTACATATGAGAAAGCAATCAATGAGCAACTAAGATGCCGAAATGAAGAATTGATGCTTCTCATCTCTCTCTCTTCCTGTCTGTCTGTCCCTCTCTCTGTCTCTGTCACACACACAAAAAAGGTAGATGTTTTGTTTATGTCTTTTTCTATCCACACTTTTTTTATCCTCACTTAAATTTTTGTTACCTCTCACTTTAGTTACCTCAAAGACAGATAAGTGGCCTGACCTGTGGTGGCGCAGTGGATAAAGCGTTGACCTGGAAATGCTGAGGTCGCCGGTTCGAAACCCTGGCCTTGCCTGGTCAAGGCACATATGGAAGTTGATGCTTCCAGCTCCTCCCCTTTCTCTCTCTCTGTCTCTCCCTCTCCTCACTAAAATGAATAAAATAAATAAATAAATAAAAAAGTGTCCTCCTACCAAAAAAAAAAAAAAAAAAAGATAAGTGGCCTTGCCTCTGACTGGCACCTTGGACATGGTGATTGTAGTTTTCTTTCTAAAACGTGATCTTGTCATCAATACATGTCTTTCCTCCCTCCCCTCTCATATCTTTGCTCAAATTGCTCCCTATGCTGAGAGAAGAAGTAAAGGCTCAGTCATACCATGTAGGCCAGAGCTCATCAGGTTTACTTAAATAAAACAAAAGCCTGACCAGGCAGTGGCACAGTGGATAGAGCGTCAGACTGGGATGCAGAGGACCCGGGTTCGAGACCCCAAGGTTGCCAGCTTGAGTGCGGGCTCATCTGGTTTGAGGAAAAGCCCACCAGCTTGAACCCAAGGTCGCTGGCTCCAGCAAGGGGTTACTAGGTCTGCTGAAGGCCCATGGTCAAGGCACATATGAGAAAGCAATCAATGAACAACCAAGGTGTCGCAATGCACAATGAAAAAACTAATGATTGATGCTTCTCATCTCTCTCCATTCCTGTCTGTCCCTGTCTATCCCTCTCTCTGACTCCCTCTCTGTCTCTGTAAAAAATAAATAAAATAAAATAAAATAACTAAAAAATAAAAAAAGAAAGCTTTAGCAAGACAACAATTTAGAAGCAAAATTAAAATGCCATTTAAAGATATTCTTTTAAAAAATGAAATAAATTGGAATGCATGGTAAAATTTCTGTGGAAAAGGTTTTTTTTAGAAAAGGTGTATATATTTTCATTTGCTCAAGATAAAATGTTAAATTGTATTTATGATATTAATGTATTGTGCATTTTCAGAGATGAACATTTTCAGTTTAATATAAATTTTTAATAAAATTAATTTTCTTTTAAAATCTGATCAAATGTTGGTAAATTACAAATGACTGTATACTGTAAATATTTAAAGGTTATAGATTCACAATTTTTTAGACTAATAACTAAGTCTAAGTGAATAGAAAACTATTAAAATATCAGACAGCATCTTTTAAATTAAAAAATCTTTTTAAAAAGTTATTGATTTTTTAAATAAGGGGGAGAGAGAGAGAGAAAGAGAGAGAGAGAGAGAGAAAGGAGAGAAGAAGCAGAAAGCATTAACTCCTAGTAGTTGCTTCCCGTATGTGCCTTGGCTGGGCAAGTGCAGGGTTTCGAACCAGTGGCTGCAGCATTTCCGTTCAATGCTTTATCCACTATGCCCCACAGGTAAAGCTCAGACAGCACTTTAATAGGACCTTTCTAATCTAACAGGGAGGCTATTTCTTGGCATTTTATGTGATTCTGCATTAAGCTGTTGGCCCCAAACAGATCTAAATTAGTTTTTGCACAGTGCAGAAGCTCATGTCATGTCACATGCTGTAATGAAAAGCTTAGCGTAGACATGTCTGGACTCAGGATTTTAATTAGCATTTGAAGAAAACTTAGAAGTCACACGAGCCATTTTATGTAAGACTATCTCTATGATAGTCTTTAGAGATGATTATGCAGCTTTTGTTTATATTCATTCAGAGACTGCTCCTGCAGTGCCTCACGTGGCAGCCCAATTAATCTCTAAGAGTTTGAGCACAAAGCTCTTATTAATTCAGCTAAAATTTGACTTTGAATCTTCCACCCATTGGTCCTAATACCAAATCTTTCTTTCTTTCTTTCTTTCTTTCTTTCTTTCTTTCTTTCTTTCTTTCTTTCTTTCTTTCTTTCTTTCTTTCTTTCTTTCCTTCTTTTTTTTTTTTTGCAAGAGAGAGAGAGAGAGAGAGAGAGAGAGAGAAGGATAGACAGGGACAGATGGTCAGGAAGGGAGAAAGATGAGAAGCATCAACTCTTTGTTGAATCTTCTTAGTTGTTCATTGATTGCTTTCTCACATGTGCCTTGACCAGGGGCTCCAAGAGACTGAGTGACCCCTTGCTAAGCCAGCGACCTTGGGCTCAAGCCAGTGACTTCAAGCTAGTGACTTTTGGGCTCAAACTGATAACCATAGGGTCATGTCTATGATCCCATGCTCAAGCCAGTGACCCCCTGCTCAAGCTGGTGAGCCCATGTCCAAGCAAACGATCTCAAGGTTCCGATCTCAAGTCCCAGTCTGATGCCCTGTTCACTGTGCCACCGCCTGGTTAGGCACAAGTCTTAAACACAAGTTTAATGGGAATCTACCTGACACACTGTCTTTTATGTAACAATATTTCCTAAATATAGACTATCTGTTCCTTTGAAATTTGGAAGTTTTCTGATATTTTTCATTTTATAGTTTTCCAAATACCTGTGGACTGTCCCTTCATCTCTCTTTCTCAGGGCATACTTTCTAAATAATGTATTATTTTGTATGTCTTCTTCTAAATTCAAAATCTTTTGTTGGTTTATCACCAAGTAAAAAATAATTACTACACAGGTGTTTTATTTGTGTGGCAAATATATTCTACTGTTAGAAAAAAAATTACTGAGTAGACAAGAGTGATGTTAATTTAAAATTGTGAATGCTCTGGAAAAGTGTAAATAACATACCAAAGGGGGAGAAAGAGAAAGGAAATTATTTTTCTCCTAGCAAAAGAATTAAAAATATATATCTATAAAAGGCCCTAGAAGATTTTGACTGAAGGAAAATGTGTTGTTAAAAGGATTATAGGTTGAGGAGCAGTTGGAGAAAATAAACTAGATTAATATGAACATAATGCATTTGGGTGTTAGCAAATAGGTTAATTTAGTTATACTTAACATTCATGAAGAAATAAAGTAAGAAATAAAGTTGCAAAAGTTAGCTAATATCTAATAGTCGAAAGTCATGAATGCCTCTCTAAAGTTGGCATTTTTTCTGTAGGTGGTCAGTTAATTTTTCAACTTGACAGGACAAGTGTATTTTTAATAGATAAATCTAGTGGTCCTGTGACAAAGAATGGGAACAAAGGGAAACATGGTAACTCTTGCAACATGCTGCTCATGTGCTTTAAGTATTCCATGGACCATAATTCTAACAAATACTGCCTGATGATGGGTTCATAGGTAGCAAGGAGGCTATGTATTGAAACAGATTGATGAGGCAGTTTTTATCAAAAGCACTCTGAGAATAGCTCTCATGAATCATCTTACATGGAGAATGTTGTTAGACTTTAAGATGCATTACTCTTCCCTAGTGAAATGCTCATAACTTCTGCACACTGGACATTTAGCAAGCCATTACAGAGAGAGCGGAGTCAAAGCTCTGTCAAAGCTCAGCAAATGCCAACTGTCGTAAAAGGGCAGAAAGTTAACAGTTTATCATCATCACTGTGTTGTCTTACAATATCCCTGTGTCTCCTTTTATATCACTTCTTTCTTATGTCTTTGACATAAGCTTTTAAATAGGCTGTTAATAACGGTGTGTAAATTTAGTTCTCTTCTAGTTTAGTTATATCTGTGCCTGATCTTTGATCTTATCTCTGATCCTATGGAGCTATTTAAAGATAAGAGATTGGATTCTTGAATTCATTGTGTAATGTTTAATCTTCTGTGAAGTCTCAGTCATCCAAGAACCTTACCTCATACTCTGTTTTCATGTTCGTAGTGCTCTAGCAGTGAGAAGCAGGAATGAGTCATTTTGAACTCAAGCTTTCTGCCACCTAAAACTATAAGTTGTTCAGACTCATTTATGAATGCTTGGAGAACTGCTCACTCCCTGCTGGCTAAAATATAAAGGTTGGCCCTGACTTCACTAACATTTTCTCCATTTCTGCTTCCCTTTGTCTCCTTTCATAGCTCCAAACTGGACTTAGCAGTCCAGGTAATAATGTTGGAGTGGAGCCAAGCTGTGCAGATCCAAATAAAAGTATGTGCTTTCTTCTTTAATATCTGAGGCTAAAACTTGTTCCACTAAATCACCTGCAGTAAATCCTAGGGACTTAAATCTTATTTTATTTGTTATGCATTAGGATGGGGTTCAAATAATTTTTAAGGAACATCTTAATCCTGTCAGAAAAATTATCGCTCAGTTCACAGAGCAGAGGAAGGATGAATTTCTGTTGTAGGTGTCTTTATTAGATCACCTCTGTTTTCATAAGCAAATGGCCAGTTCTAACTCCAGTTAAAGAATCTGATGAACTTCTAATTGACTATTTCCAGAAAAATGTCAGAGGGTACAATTTCAAATTCTGTTGCTAAAACATTCAAGGATATATTTGCAGTCTACTAGTAGTAGGCTTTGATCCCATTATTTGAATCTCCAATACACACACACACACACACACACACACACACACATGTTTAATTTTATACTTAATTCCATTTGGAAATATATCAAGTAAGATATTTACCTTTTTTGTAAAAAATATAATTAAAAATAAAAAACACTTCCCACACTATTTACTGTAAATACCTTATAGTTTTATAGTATTCATAAAATTCTTTTTTACTTTTTTTTTTTTTTGTATTTTTCTGAAGCTGGAAACGGAAGAGACAGTCAGACAGACTCCCACATGCGCCCGACCGGGATCCACCCGGCACGCCCACCAGGGGCGACGCTCTGCCCACCAGGGGGCAATGCTCTGCCTTGACCAGAGCCACTCTAGCGCCTGGGGCAGAGGCCAAGGAGCCATCCCCAGCGCCCGGGCCATCTTTGCTCCAATGGAGCCTTGGCTGCAGGAGGGGAAGAGAGAGACAGAGAGGAAGGAGGGGGCGGGGGTGGAGAAGCAAATGGGCGCTTCTCCTATGTGCCCTGGCCGGGAATCGCACCTGGGTCCCCCGCACGCCAGGCTGACGCTCTACCGCTGAGCCAACCGGCCAGGCCTGAAATTCTTTTTATTAAAAATAAAACCTCATTCTTTTTTTTAACCCAGTCACTGTCTTTTCTAAATTCTCTAACTGCGTTCCAGTCTTGCAGCATGGCTATCATCTGGATTGTTTTTTCAGTGAACTCCTGGCTTAAGTCTATAGTTTTTTGTTCAATATCCTTACTTCTGCTCCCTGTTTCATTCTATAGTGCCTCTGTTTGATTCATTAGATTTTTGTCTCCTTTTACTCTAAAAGTGCTTTTTAAAAGTTTTTTATTAATTTTTAATTTATTGTGTTTACAAGGATTCAAGTATCCCTTGAATATAACTCCCTCACCCCTCATCCCTGTATCCTTTTTTATATCCCCTTTTCATACCTCCCCCTAGCTCCTTTCCCTTTTCCCTCTAGGATTTGTTGTCCTGTTATCTATATCTCTGTGTTATGTATATATACTTTCACTAATCCTTTACCTTCTCTGATCCCATCCCCTTCACCCTCTTCCCTCTGACTGTTGTCCCTCTGGTCCCAGTGACCCTGTCTCTGCCTCTATTCCATTCTTCAGTTCACTTTGTTCATTAGATTCCACATATATGTGAAATCATATGATATTTTTCTTTCTCTGCCTGGCTTATTTCACTTCGCATAATAATCTCCAGGCCCATTCATGCTGTCACAAAAGGTAAGATTTACTTCTTTTTCACAGCCGCGTAGTATTCCATTGTGTATATGTACCACAGCTTTTTTATCCACTTGTCTACTGATGGAGTTTCCGGATGTTTTCAGATGTTGACTATTGTAAACAATGCTGCCATAAACATGGGAGTGCATTTCTTCATTTCAATCAATGATTTGATATTCTTAGGATATATTCCTAAAAGTGGGATGGCTGGGTCAAAGGCAGTTTTCTTTTTCTTTTTTTTTTTGAGGAAACCCCATACAGTTCTCCACAGTGGCTGCACAAATCTGCATTTCCACCAGCAGTGCAGAAGGGTTCCCTTATCTCCACACCCTCGCCAGCACTTATGATGTTGTGTTATATTAATGAGTGCCATTTTGACAGGTGTAAGGTGGTATCTCATTGTGGTTTTAATTTACATTTTTCTGAAGATTAGTGATGTTGAACATCTTTTCATACGCCTATTGACAATTTGTATGTCCTCTTTGGAGAAGTATCTATTCAATTCTTTAGCCCATTTTTAAATTGAATTGTTTACCTTCTTGGTGTTGAGTTTTAGAAGTATTTTTATAAATTTTTGTTATTAACTCCTTATCAGACGTATTGATAAATCTGTTCTCTCATTGTGTGTGCTGTCTTTTTATATAGTTCATGGTATCTTTTGCTGTGCAAAACTTTTTTAGTTTGATATAGTTCCATTTGTTCATCCTGTCCTTTATTTCACTTGCTTGTGGAGATAAATCAGCAAAAATATTGCTATGAGAGATATTGGAGAGTTTACTACCTATGTTTTTTTCCAAGATGTTTATGGATTCAAGATTTACATTTAAGTCATTTATCCATTTTGATTTTATTTTTTTGAATGGTGTAAGTTGGTGGTCTAGTTTTATTTTTTTGCCTGTACCCGTCCAATTTTTCCAACACAATTTATTAAAGAGACTGTCTTTACTCCATTGTATGCCCTTATCTCCTTTGACAGATATCAATTGTCCATAAAGGGGCTGGTTTATTTCTAGGTTCTCTGTTCTGTTCCATTGATCTATATGCTTGTTCTTATCCAGTAACAAGTTGTTTTGAGTATAATGGCCTTGTAGTATAACTTGATATCAGGAAGTGTGATACCTCCCCCTTTATTCTTCATGTTCAAGATTGGTGAGGCTATTCAGTTCTTTTGTGGTTTCATATAAATTTTTGGAATAGTTGTTCTATATCTTTGAAGTATGCCATTGGTATTTTAATAGGAATTGCATTGGATTTATAGATTGCTTTGGGTAATATAGAAATTTTAATGATGTTTATTCTTCCTATCCATGAATATGGTATATGCTTCCACTTCTTTGTATCTTCCTTGATTTCTTTTATCAATGTTTTATAATTTTCCAAGTTCAAGTCCTTTACCTCCTTGGTTAAATATACTCCAAGGTACTGTATATATTTTGTTGCAATAGTGAAGGGGATTGTTTTCTTTATTTCTCTTTTAGACAGATCGTTGTTGGTGTATAAAAATGCCACTGATTTCTGAATATTAATTTTATATCATTATAAAATTAATTCATTTATCAGGTCCAGTAGTTTTTTGACTGACACTTTAGAGTTTTCTATGTACAGTATCATGTCATCAACAAATAATGATAGTTTTACTTTGTCGTTTCCAATTTGGATGCCTTTTATTTCTTCCTCTTGTCTGACTGCTGTGGCTAGGACTTCCAGAACTATGCTGAATAAGAGTGGTGAAAGGGGGCACCCCTGCTCTGTTCCTGATCTTAAGCAGATTGTTTTTGATTTTTGCCCATTGAGTATGATGTTGGCTGTGGGTTTGTCATGGCCTTTATTGTGTTGAGGTATGTTACCTGTATCCCCACTTTGCTGAATTTTAATCATAAATGGGTGCTGGATTTTATCAAATGCTTTTTCTTTATCTATTGATATTATCCTATAATTTTTATCCTTCCTTTTCTTTCTGTGATGAATCACATTTATGAATTTGCAAATATTGTACCATCCTTGCCTTTCCAGAATAAATCCCACTTGATCATGATGTATGATTCTTTTCATGTATTGCTGGATCCAGTTTGCTAATATTTTGTTGACAATTTTAGCATCTAAGTTCATCAGAGATATTGGCCTATAATTTTGTTTCTTTGTAGTATCTTTACCTGGTTTTGAGATGAGGATTATGCTTGCCTCATAAAGGGAGCTTGGAAGTCTTCCCTCCTTTTGAACTTTTAAAAATAGCTTGAGAAGGATGGTGTTAGTTCTTCTTTGAATATTTGGTAGAATTCGCTTGTGAAGCCATCTGTACTAGGACTTTTGTTTGCTGGGAGTTTTTGATAACTGTTTCAATTTCATTTGTTATTGTCTGTCTGTTTAGGTTTTCTGATTCTTCCAGACTGATTTTTGGAAGATTATATATTTCTAGGAATTGATCTATTTCACCTCAATTGTTCAATTTTTTGGCATATAGTTCTTCATAGTATTTTCTTACAATCCTTTGTATTTCTGCAGTGTCAGTTGTTACTTCTCCACTTTCATTTCTACTTTTATTTATTTGAGTCCTCTCTCTTTTTTTTTTTTGATGACTCTGGTTAAATGTTCATCAATCTTGTTTACCTTTTCAAAGAACCAGCTCTTGGTTTCATTGAACTTCTGTATTTTTTATTAGCCTCTATGTCTTTTATTTCTGCTGTGATCTTTATTATTTCCTTCCTTCTACTTCCTCTGGGCTTTACTTGCTGTTCCTTTTCTAGTTCTTTTAGATGCAGGGTTAAGTTGTTTATTTGAGCTTTTTCTAGCTCCTTAAGGTATGCCTGTAATACTATCAACTTCTCTGTCAGAACTACTTTTGCTGTGTTTCATAAATTTTGAGTTGTTGTATGTTCATTTTCACTTATTTCAAAGAAATTATTTCTTCCTTGATCTCATTGTTAACCCATTCGTTATTTAATAGCGTGTTATTTAGCCTACAAGTATTTGAATGTTTTTCAGTTTTTCTATTGTAGTTGATTTCTAGTTTCATGCCATTGTGATCAGAGAAGACGCTTAATATGGTTTCAATCTTCTTAAATTTATTGAGACTCATTTTGTGTTGTAACATGTGGTCTATCCCAGAGAATGTACCATGAGCACCTGAAAAGAATGTATATTCTGTTGCTGTAGTGTGAAAGTTTCTGAAAATATCTATTAAATCCAGTTGATCTAGTTTATCATTTAAGGCCACTGTGTCTTTGTTAATTTTCTGTCTGGAGGATCTATCCATTGATGCTAATGGGGTATTAAAATCCCCTACTATTATAGTATTGCTGTTGATCTCGCCCTTTATGTCCATCAAAGTCTGCTTTATATCAATATATTTAGGTGCTCCTATATTAGGTGCATAGATATTTACAATGGTTATATTCTCCTGTTGGATTAACTCCTTTATCATTATGTAGTGACCTTCTTTATCTCATAATACAGCCTTTATTTTAAAGTCTATCTTGTCAGATATGAGTACTGCTACTCCAGCTTTTTTTTTCATTTCTATTTGCATGAAATACTTTTCTTCATCCTTTCAGTTTTAGTCAGTGTATCTTTTGTTCTGAGGTGGGTTTCTTGTAGACAGCATATGTACGGGTCCTGTTCTCTTATCCACACAGCTACCCTATGTCTTTTGATTGTCACATTTAATCCATTTATATTTAAGGTTATTATTGATATGCAGTTGTTTATTGCCATTTTATTCTTTAAATCTACAATCCTCTTTTTCTTGAACTTTTTTCCTTAGCTCTTTTTACAACAGGCCTCAACATTTCTTGCAGCATTGGTTTGGTTTTAATGAATTCTTAGAGCTTTTTTTTGTTTCGTCTGGGAAATTTTTTATTTCTTCTTCAATTTTAAATGGTAACCTTGCTGGATAAAGTCTTGGTTGTAGGTTCTTGTTCTGCATTACTTTGCATATTTCTTGCCATTCTCTTCTGGCCTCAAGTGTTTCTGTTGAAAAGTCAGATGTCAACCTTATGGGCGCTCCTTTGTGGATAATTGACTGCTTTTCTCTTTCAACTTTTAGTATTCTTTCTTTATATCTTAGCTTTGGTATTTTGATTATGATGTGTCTTGGTGTGAGTCTCTTTGGGTTCTTTTATAATGAGGTTCTCTGTGCTTTTTGAACCACTGTGATTCTTTCCTGCAGCAATTTAGGGAAATTTTCAGGTATGATTTTTTCAGTCGGGTTCTCTATCCCTTGTTCTTTCTCTTCTCCTTCAAGAATCTCTGTTATGTTATGGATATTGTTTCCCTTCATGTTGTCACAGAGCTCTCTAAGAGTTTCCTAAGACTTTTTGATCCTCTTTTCTTTTTGCTGTTCTACTTTTGTGCTTTCAATTATCTTGTCCTTTAAGTCATTGATTTGATTCTCTGCTTCATCCAGCATGCTTTTAATTCCTCCTAGTGTAGTCTTTATTCCTGATATTGTATTTGTCATTTCTGACTGGTTCTTATTTATGATTTTAATGTTCTTTTTGATGCTTGCTATCTCTTTATTTAGGTGCTCATTATATCCATCCATTGTTTCTCTAAGATCTTTGAGCATCTTAAAAATAATTGTTTTAAACTCTGCTTCTGTTATTTTGGTTACTTCCATCTCATTCAGTTCTTTATCTGGGGATTTCTCTTGTTGATTTCTTTGGGTCAGATTTCTCTGTCTGCCCATTTTATCTGTGTATTAGGTAGCACTGTCTGACTTTGAAATTTTTGTGTTGTTTTTATAAAGAAGATAGGCTTGGTGGTACTGTCTTCCAGGCCACTTGTTTTCATTGTTCTTGGAATGCTTCTTGAAGGTACTCTTTTCCTTCTTTTTGTATGTGAGTATTTTAGATGCAATTGGTTTTTTTGTGGGTATGTTTATCCTTTTAGGCTGGCTGGCTCTAAAGTAAACCTGATTATGTGTATTACACGCTGTGCAATGTTTGTCCTTTTGGACGTATTTATTCTCCACAGTGTCTGGTGCCTGCTAGACTCCACCTTTGGTTGTGCTGCATGTGTAGGTAGTTGAGTCTAGGGTTGGTGCTGTCTGCCACCCACTACCAGTAGTGTTGGCTCTAGTTCTTCTTGGATTGCTGTCAGCTGTTGTTTGTAACCTGAGGGCTACTAGTCTGAAGCTACTGCACTTTTCACTGTTTGAGTTGGCATTTTCTGTGTCTGGATATTGTGAGAGGGGCCAACCTTTGTATAAGGATCAGCTTTCTCCTACTTAGAAATGACAACAGCTCCATAAAAGCTCCAAGATCTGTAATATTTGTCTCCACTTTTTATCTTCTCCTCCTCTTGCAGCTGCCTGGTCCTCCCACAGAGTCTTCTGTAGTAAGACTGTAGTATGGACTCATATTGGCCTCACCCAACCAACCCTTCTACAGATTGCATACTTGGTGGGTTATGGCAGCTGAAGATGTGAAAACAACCTTTGTGAGACACCCTACTTCAGGAGTCTCTTGGTCAGGAGCTCAGTATGGGCAGTTTGGCCCTTACTCCAGAGCTTGATCCCTCAGCCACTGCTGGATACTCAAAATTTATTTCTCCCCAACTAGGTGAGCAATAGATTCAGACCAAGTGTGGCCGACAGTCCCCTCTACAAAAGTCCTTTCAGCTGTCGAGATCCCAGTCCTAGGGAGGAAGACTGAGAGGGTCCTCTCCTGGGGCTGACTGTGCCCCTTGTGAAGGTGGCTAAGCCCCTGCACCAGATCCAACAATAGACTCACAGGGACCCACACTTTAAATGTCCATGCTTCAAGCCTCTCTGCATTCCTCATGTGGAATCTTGCCTAGCTGGACAGAATATCCAGTGCCTAAGCCAGCTCCACCCCTATTCATTGCACATGAGCCGCTGTGCTGGTGCTGATCACAGAGAGTGTAACTCACCTCAGCTGGGCCAGGTGTGAGGTGCTTTTCCTTAGAATATCACTCTAACAAGGGTTGTTAGGTCCTGAACCAATGCTTTCCACAGCTGGCCCCTGGATGTGTCAGCCCTGGGCCTCCCAAGCAGGAGCCCAGCACAGACCAGTGGGAGACCGTGTTGACCCTCAGCAACCTTCTTGGAGCTGTAAGCAATTAAAAGTTTGTGGCTGCCTCTGCTAGGGCCAGGTTTACATGGAAATACCTAGCTGCACTCCTAGGCTGACTTTTACTTACTCTGATCCTGGGGGAAAGTCCGCTCAAATAGCAAAATTTCCTTGTGACCTGCCTCTTGCAGCCTCTGTCTGCTGGCTGCCTGTTGGCTCAGCCACTGAAGAAGCCTCTGCTAGAATCTAGAGCCTGCGGCAATTCAGCAAATTAGAAGGGTGGTAGGTGTAGCTTTGCCTTTGGCTCCAGGTGTCAGTCTGTCCAGACTTTTCACAAACTTCAGTAGGGTGTGGCCTCAGGAGTCTGGTTGGTGTGGTCTGTGAGACTCAGAGATATGGTCTGCCCCCTCTCTTTACATATTCAACTGAGTCTCCCATGAGGTGGAAGCATCATCAGTCATAGACTCAAGAGAGTGTGGAAGGGAGCTCTGGTCTCAACACCAGAAAATTGAGTCACTGACATGCCCGCTGCTTCCTGGCCTCCCTGGGGTAGGAGAGACTCCCGAGGGCAGAGCAGCTGCTTTTCCCCAGCTGATGCCACTCAGAGAAGATTGCTCTCCCCAAGAAAGATGGCAACTGCAGTACTAGAGAATGACTCAGCACAGGGGTTCTGGTGGTTGTCCCCCCACAGTGTCTCTCCCTGGGCCTCTAACTTTACACTTTCTTCATGCAACTCCAGTCCTCTCAGCCTCTCCTGCCAGAGCCCTGGGTAAGTGGTTGTGAATGGGGTTTTCTGCACGGGCCCTTTAAAACAGAGTCTGTGTCCGAGAGGTGTGTCCCTTTCTCGCGGACACAAACCCGGCTCTTTTCACAGCTAAATGCTGTCTGAGCAACTCTTTTAGGCTTTGGGGCTTTAGATTGGGGCTCCGGTCCTGGGGCTGAGGACCCACACCTCTCAAGGCAACCCACCCCACTATGAGAGTCCCTGCGGGCCTCCACTCACTCCTGGGAGCGGGGCAGCCCTTTTCATGTCTCCGCCCTTCCTACCAGTCTCAGTGTGGCTTCTTCGGTAGTCCTTGGTTATAGATTCCTCTCAGTTTAGTCCAAAGTTGGTTTTTCAAGATGACTGTTCTGAAATTAAGTTGTAATCCAATTTGGTTCTGGGAGGTGGCAGTTAGAACATGCACCTACTCTGTTACCATCTTTCTTCCACCGAGAAGTCTCTTATCAGACCAACTGCTTCTTTATCATTTGGTCAGATTTTTGTTCCTTTCATAAAAGTAAATAAATGTACAAGAGGAAGGTTTTTTACCAATGTAACATGTTTCATTAGCCAATGGATTTTAGGCTTATTTAAATGCTGACTTCTGAAATCTCTAAAAATGCTTTGAAATAATTTAAGTGATGGTATTTTCTTTCTCTACTTTTTTCACTGTTCAAATTTCACTTCCTTTTGAAAATGTTCATGTCGCATTATTTTTAATGATGCCTCAGGGGTAACTGAGAAAAATACATGTGCTAAGTCTGTCATTTTAAATCAGAAAATACTCACCTGCCTATAAATAATTTTATATATCATTGTAAAACACCAAAATGCCCAGTGGGAAAATGTAAGAGGCTAAAAGTTTTATTTTAACTAACTAACAAAATTCATGGGTGGCAGGGATGACTAGGAGAGTGGCAAAAAATGAAGCTTCACAAATGTTTCTTAAGTAAATATATCATCAGTAAAGTATGATTTGTCTTCTAAGTTAAAGACATGAATAAGGTAAATGTCGGTTGGAGAGTGATTGAAGCAGTGTCACTGCTATAGAAATATCACAGTACTTTCTTAATACTTAGCTCCTGTCTAATATTTAAAAATTTATATATTTCTTACTTAGTAATGAATTTAAAAATTACAACAAAGTCAACTAAAAAGTAGATTAGAAACTAGAGTCCATACTCACCTAAACTAACAACAGCTTGAAGTGAGTTTTAATACGGTATATCTTTAAATTTTCTGCATGCCAGTTTTCTTAGTTATAAAATTAAGATCATGCACTAACAGACTTGTCTCAGAAGTTATGGTCATTTTGTAAATTATAAACATCAAAGATTTATTTGTTGTATCTTGTTACTTTATGTCAGGGTGTTTCAAAATTATTTCTTAGTTGTATTTTTTCTTACTAATTTTTCTCCATTTTTAGACATGTATCTTTGACTCAGGATTGTGGTTTATCTTTTTCATGTTGACATATTAGTCTTTTGTTTTGTTTTGAAGGAAACATTTTAAACTGATATTGTTTGGGTCATGAAGTTGAAAGATTTAAAATGACAGTTAATTTTTCACCTTTATTCTGGGAAAAAAAATTATTTCCTTAAAAATCAACTTTTATTTACCTTTCAAGGAGCAGCATAAGGTTATATCTGAAAAGTACTTTAAATATGCATTATTAAAAGAAATAGATTTTGTTCCTTTCTGTGTCAACTCTATTTAGGAACAATAATATTAGAGAAATAAATATGAGAATGTTGACCTGATAAATAGACACATAGATCAAGGAACAGAGCAGAATACCCATAAATAGACTTACAAAATATGCTCAAATGATTTTGACAAAAGTGCAAAAGCAAGTCAATGATGAAAGTATAGTATTTTCAACAAATAGGCAAATAAATTGATCTCTGAATTAAAGCTTAAACCTTATACAAAAAGTAACTCAATCTGAATTACAGAATTAAATGTATAACATAAAACTATAAAACTTTTAGGAAATAATAAGAAAAAATCTTTAGGACCTAGGGATAGGCTCAGATTTCTTAAAGTTGATGCTAAAATTAAAGTACAGAAATGAAAAAAATATAATAAATAAGTGGAACCTCATCAAAATTAAAGAAAGAAAAACTTTTGCTCTTTGAACAATGAAAAGACAAGCTAACAAACTAGAAGAAAGTATTTGCAAACCACATATCTGAGAAAAATCTTGTATCTTGGAAATATTTTTTTAAAACCTGTTAAAATCTCAACAGTATAAAAGAAATTCAATAATAGAATGAGCAAAATACACAGACTGATATTTCACTGAGGAGGATATACAGAGAACACATAAGCATTGAAAAGATATTCTTCTTTGCCAGTAGGAAAATGCAAATAAAGCCACAATGAGCTGTCACTCCATATTTATCACAATAGCTAAAGTTAAAAAAAATAGTGAAAATACTAAATGCAAATATGAGAAGAATCTGGATCTCTCTTGCCTGTGGAAATGTAAAATGGTTTAGTCACTTTGGCTAGTTTTTAATAAAACTAAACATGCAACCATATAATCCAACATTTACACAGTGGAGCATTTATCAGAGAGGAATGAAAATGTACATTCACATAAAATTTTATATATGAATATTCTTAGTATAATAGCCTTGCACTGGTAACAACTCAGCTCTTCTAAAACGGGTGAATGGTTAAAACTGTGGTACATTCACATCACAACATATTACTTAACAATTAAAATGAAAGTTAAAAAAACCCAACTATTCATATATGCAACAATTTTGATGTATCAAGGGCATTATACTAAATGAAAAAAAGTTAGTCTCAAAAGGTTATACACTATATGAGTTTACTTATATTAAATTCTCAAAATAACAAAATTATAAAGGTGGGGAACAAATTAATGGTTATTCAAGGTCAGGGGTTGGAGTCAGATGGGTTAGATGTGACTCTGAAGGTGTAGTATGACGAAGCCCTGTGATGACAGAACATTTCTGTATCTTGAATTTGTGTAGCTTACACAAAACTACAAAGATGACAAAATTGCATGAAAGTCCATATATACACACTCATTAATGAGTACTTGTAAAACTATTGTTATCAGAATAGGCTCTATGCATTGTACCAAAATCAGTTTCCCAGTTTTAATCATTTATTTTAATAAAGTATCCCATTGTGGGTGTCCAAGGGAAGGGTACTTGAAATCTGTCTGTTCAGTTTTGCAGCTCTCTGTGTCTATATTTATTTCAGGATTTAAAAATCTGTGAGTCAGTAGATAGGTACAAATACCTTATGACTGGTGAAAAACTGAAGTTTCCATCACCAGCATTGTGCCTATATATAGTAGAAATAATACATAGTTGTAGAGTGAGAAAAATCACTTTTGTTATTACTTTTGAAGAACTAAAGATAATATTCAGAAAAAAAATTTTTATTTTGCATCATTAAATAAGTAGAATTTCTTTGTGTTTTTAGTTTTAATCATACCTGTATAACAGAAAGTGTTAAAGAGATAAAAAACAGTATTTTTCCAAGTAAAATCCAATGTCTTTGTTAAAATTTACATATAAAAGAAATTTTTTCATGACTTGACCTAAATGTGAGGATTACTTTTTAGTGTTAATACATAAACCTTCAAGTGGAGATTTTCATCAGTTACATACATATATCTATATAAAGATATATATATATATTTATCTATTATCTATTAATACATATATATTGGTATACATACATTAAGATACATAGATGACCATGAACACAGATAACACCCATGTTGAAAGAAAGGGAAATAGATGGTAGAAAAAAAGGAATACCATCAAGACCTAATCCAATAGCAAACTATACAGGTAGGTGGGAAGATTGTCAAAGATATTGATATTGGAGAAAATGTATAGCTCTCTTGTGTTTTATCCCTAAAATCTATTGAGTTCACCTACATTGTAACTCACAGTTGAACCACAGTCTGAAGAATAGAGAGTATTTAGAAATTATATAGATATAAATATTTCATATACTTTACTGTTTAAAATAACAAACATTGCCCCAGTCAGATTCACATGTTATATAAAACAAATATCTACCAGTTTTGTCACTAGTTCAGAAGGTCAGGTGAATAGTGAGGAGTGGAATCCCCAACTACAGGGAAGAAGTTGAAGCTAGGGAACTCTCTTTACCAAACAATCACACATCCACACATACAGTAGTAGTTGAAAACAGTATTACTGTATTCAAAATATCTGTACTTTCTTAAAGATTTTATGCAACTTTATGTACTGGGCTGAAAATTTTTTATTTATTGCTTAGTATGTTATGATTGAGATTATGAAAAGAAATACTGCAGATGTGTGTGGTTGCTCTGATATGAATGCTTGGACAAATAGATAAGTGCATATCTTGCTCATGTAAATTGGCGGACTAAAGACTAATACAAACTTTCCAATTCTATTAGAAGATTCAAGGGCAAATAGAGAGCCCTGGCTAGATAGCTCAGTTGGTTAGAGTGTCCTCTCAATATGCTAAGATTGTAGGTTTGATCCCCTGTCAAGGCACATACAAGAATCAACCAATGACTATATAAATAAGTAAACAACAAATCAATGTATCTCTCTCTCTCTCCCTCTTTCCTTCCCCTCTATCATTCTCTTTTTCTGACTCTCTAAATTCAATATCTATAAATCTATCTATCTGTATATCTATATATTATATATATATGTAATTTTTAAAGAGTATATAGAGACCTAGAGTGCATAATGTCAGGTAGAGACAGTATGTGTAATCACTGACATCTCCACTCCATTGAAGTGCATCATGGTTTAACAATTCATTGACTATTACTTCCTAAGTAGTTTTATTTGTAGGAGAACTTCTAGGGAATAGATTTTGGATGACTAGTTCTTGCCAATAAAGTCACAGGGGGTAGAGCAAAAGGAAGACGAAACCTACACAGGCTACATGAATTGCCTGGTGATTTAATTAAAATCTTCTCAACCAAAATAAATAGGTATCTCTAAGATTTTGTAATAAACATAGAAAATCACAGTCAAGTCTTTGAAGCACCGAATTAAAAGTCCTGTACTCAGCATCACATTCATTATGTGTTTTTGGATTTTGGAGAATGTAACAATCCCAAACTGAACCCCTGCTTCCTTTCTGTTGTAAAACTAACAGGCAAGATTAAAGTAAATATTCCCAGAATATTACTCAAGAATGCTAAACCGAGGTATCATCCTCCTTACCCCCAGTCTTGGAGGAAACATTCAGAGACTGAATGGGATGGGAGTATCTCATTAGCAGTCTCAGGTGTAGGAGCTGGGCTGCCTACACCCTGAGCCTCATGTTATTCTTCATGTGTGCTTCTTGGAAGAACACGTGCCTGAACATCTTTAGCTCTTCTCAGGCTATCTTTATAATCCACTGCCTCACAATCCATATGGACACCACACAGTCTTGGATGAAGTTGGTAGAGCTAAAAGTGTTCTGGCAAATGATTGGAAAACATCACTCTGGCTTTAGTGATCTCTTCCCTCCAACTTCTTCTGAAACCAACTCCTTATTGATCAACAGCTTAAATTAGGGAGAAATCTGTGCATTATTGTTATTATTTATAAATATAAAGTTTACTGAAGCATTTTGAAATGCCTTTCAACATATTCATGTATCTTAATTTTTTGCTCTATTTCTGTTTTCTAGTCTCTACTCATCTGACTTATTCAAAATTGGGGACATCTTTACACAGCCTACTGGCACTTGAAAGTTGAGATACTACACTTTCCTTTACTTTCCTATTTCAGTTTCTAGTATAATTAGTGGTCTTTCAACTAATCTAGATTAATGAAGTGAACTGTTTTCCACCATTTTCTCATAAGCATCCACTCTTTTGTTAAATTGTATTGCCGCTATCTTCTTCATATGTCTAACACTGTATTATTATAATTAACACCTTGATATGTCTGAAGTTAAGGCTCTAGTTACCTGCATAATGCTAATATTGAACCTTATGTCTCAATCTTTGCTTTCTCCCTCCTTGAAAGGACATTTTGTAAGGCCTTAGGAAATTACCTGGGCAGGTTAAAACATAAAATCACTGGTTTTTTTGTTGCATGAAATATGTACCATAAACACCTTTGACCTTTATTCCATCCTTATCTCCATCTATTCCCAAGTATTACTTCAATTCTCTCCCATCCTTGAACCTCACCACTTCATCCCTTTGGCCAGTGGTGAGTGGTCATGGCAGTAGGACCTGTGTGTTTTCATCACACATTAATTGGTTATTAAAAAAAAAAAAAGCTAAACTCTAGTTGTTTTTTAACAGAATATCTTTACCTTAAAGGGCATGTACTAAGACTTAAATATTAAAATGTAAAATTTCCATAATAAACTACATAGCCCTGCTAAATTAACTTCAATAAGCCACTCTCTTCTCAAGAATGCCTAGTGCTAAGAACACACAGACTCTTCTACTAGATGATTTGGATGGTCCAGGTAGACTCTAAAATCCTCTCCTCAGCCATGCTGCTAATATTTTCTCACCCTTACCTTCAACTCCAGACAAAGGGTCTTGGCAATTGTATCCTGAAGGTGGCCCAGTCTTCCCAGCTCTGGTCCTACTGCTCTTTCTCTCGGGGACATCTTTCACTGTCACCATTGCCACATTCACAACTATCAGATTCTCATCGACACCTCAAGATCTATTCTAAATAGTACCTCTTTTGGGAGTACCTTGTGTATGACCTTTCCTTGTTTTATGTTATTTATTCTCTTTACCAGATTATAAATTCCTTTAAGGTAAGGACTCTTCATTATATACATATTACTTACATTTCCCTGGTTTGAGTAGTTTTCAACAAATATTTGCTAAACTTAGTCAATACTTAGAGTGTTATATTGTGTTTGTGTTGATTTTTTAAAAACATATTTATAAGTGTGTACATGTGTGTAAGCATGCGTGCTACATGGTCATTTCAGACCATTTGAAAAATATAAAGATACAAATAAGAAAATAAAAGTAATCTATTATTTTATTACACTGAGTTCACTATACTAATATTTTGATGTGTTTTTCTAACTCTTTCTTTTGCACTCTTTTTAAAAATAAATTAATTTTTTTTCTCAACTTATTAGCCCAATATTATATTTTAATTATTTTCTGCTAATAATTCTTTAAAAATGACATTTAATGGCTCTTTAATACTACATATTATAAATACATTATTTATTTATTCACTTTTGTTGAAATACATTTAAATTGATTCCAATGTTTTCCTCATTACAAAATACACACAAAAAAATTCTTGTACATAAAATTTTTCCCCAATTAATGATAATTTCTTTATAACTGATTTCTAGAAGTAGTATTAGGAAAAATTAGGAGTATTTTTTGAGGTTTCTCTCAGAAATATCTTATCAATTTATATTTTCTGAACAGAATATAATGGGTCCTGCCTTGCCAGAGCCTAGCAGCATTAAGTTTCCTCATTAAATATAATTTTAGCTAGGTCCTTAAATATCTACTTAACAACTTCTGCCTAATTCTTTTTATAAATTGCTTTTCTCAGTTCCTCTAACAGAAGTTCTGCTGTCTAACTCCCCTTGGGCTATTTTGAATATGAGAACATCAGCACTTTCGAATGTGTGTTACTAAAGTGGTTTAAAAGTCAAGTGAAAGACCTAATCCATTATTGATATAATGGCTGGGGTAATAGGCCGTCCCGGTATGGTACCCCAGGCTGAGCTGCAAGCCTCAAGACTCAGGTCATAGAAATTTACCACACATTCTATTTTGATTTGAAATGACCCCATTATTTGTTACCTTGTTATGAATTCAGTTTTAACAAAAGAACCTGACTTGGCAACATTGGTAACATTTTTACAAGATAGTGGTTTTTCCTTTGGATTTTATCCTGCTGATATACTTGATTGAAATTGGTACTTCGCGGATTGTGAAGAGGTGTGAGAATAGCTGGGTGCCATGTCCTCCATGTGATTGGTTTGTGTTGTCACTCCCCACAGATACCAGGCACACACCAGCAACAACTAATTTAAATAAGCCTGGTGTCTCCACGTTAAGGCTCTGTAGCTGTGATTTCCTTCAATCTGTTATCAATCTTCTCTGACAGAAAAGTAGTAGGGGAGCAAACCACACTTATTTTGCTCACAAAACAAAGATCTTGCTATTCAGTTATATGATGGCATTAGTTTTTAGTGTTGGTTTTACTTCAAGAAATATTTTTAGCTAGGCAGAGCTCTTTCGAGGAGGAATATTTTAGATTATCTCACTTTAAGTTGTCTGTATTTTACTGTACTCAAGACTCAGATATTCCCTTCCATATGTAAAGTTGATGCAACTGAGTTGCCAGTGAAATTCAAGAAGTTTACCGATGTATAGGGATTTATCTATATTAATACACCCAACATTGTGTTTCTGGATCTTTCACAGGGTAGAAAGGTTTTACTTGAACAAAAGTTAGCCAGCACCAAGTCTTTAACTATAAGCTCTCTCTCTCTCTCTCTCTCTCTCTCATTCTCTCTCTCTCTTTCTCTCTGCCTCTCTCTGTCTCTCTCTGTCTGTCTCTCTCTCTCTCTCTCTCTCACACACACACACCAATGACAAAATAATAATTTGTCTAGAATTAGAATATACCTGAAAATTTGAGGTAGCTCAGTCAGTTCTCACCCAGAAATTTTAGAAGCCCTTATCATATAGCCAGAGTTACTCTAGTAGGCTTGCTCTCCATAATAATTCTTCTGGTCTACTTAGTGATTCTGTGTGTGTGGCTAGAGAAAGGGAAAGAGATACTGTTTCTGACAGAGACACACTTATCTAATAAGTAAATAAATTTATCACTGGAACCTAGAAGCCAAGAGTATTATGAATTACTTCAATAACTGTGTTCAGAACATAGCAGGGAAAGGAAAATAAAAAAAGAATAACAATGTGTTGTTTTTTTCCCCTGTGAAATCAGTATATCACTGTTATTTACAAGTGATAGTATAACTGCGAAAGAGGAAACGACATTATTTTTTGTAAATTTAAGCAAGCTAACTATATTGTTATTTAGAATTTTAAAAATAAAATTAAAATTTGGGAATGATGGTCTGCATTAAGATTACAATAATGATAAGAACATCACAAAGCTCTCATTTTAGTGTGAGCAGATGATAACCAGATGTCATCTTGGAAGAGGAAGAGGCAACTCCTTGCCTTCCTCAGGGCTTGTAACTTCACACACTGGAACAGCCCTTGGCCACCATTGTGTTCTGAGTGACCTATGAAGATTCCTCTTAATCCTTGTGAATGGAAGTTTAAGAACTATCCGTCTAAGCAATACATGCTGATTTATAGAGTCACAAAAGCAATGCAAGCAAATCCTTCTGCCTTCAAAATGTTGGCAAGAGACCTGCTGTCCCTACAGCACATGTCCATTCACAATCTTAAGGACATGATTATTTAATATCTTAGTTTCTTAGTAATCTACTGTGAAAAGATATAGCCCTCTGGTAAGGCCCTCTAAGCTTTCATTGTTTTGTACATTCCAAAGGAGACTTTCAGGCAACATCATTGCACTTGGGCATCATTTCTAATTAACTTAAAAAAAATAAAACTAAAAGATACCCTCAGACAAAACTGAAAAAGAGCAAAGTTATCACATCTCTCTAATGGAAACTGAATTTCACTACAGAAGAGTGACAGGGCAAAAGAAGGATTTACTAGCAGTCACAGTGTCATGAAGTGTTATTTAGCCAAATATTGATGCATATGAGATGGGGAAACTGGCTATTTTTTAAATAGAAATGTCAGAAATTATATGTATTTGCCTTTGGGTGGAGCATGTTATGTTGACCATCCTTAGGAGAAATGCATGTTGACACACTGTATTCATGATAGACAATTTAAACAATAGCTGACATTTTGTTGAAGGTCTTAAAACAAACAGATACTGTAAACTATATAAATGTAAATGTATGCAAATAAATTTTTACATTTAAAAATTCAACCTAAAAAGTTATGTATATTTTAGTGCATATTTGGATTTGAAACTTCAACTTTTAGGAGAACAAAGTTATTTAAAAATATATTTTTGTGTCAATAATTACACTAAATATAAATGGATTGAACTCACCAATAAAGAGGCACAGAGTAGCAGATTGGGTCAAGAAGCAAAACCCAACAATATGCTGCCTTCAAGAGACACATATAAGCTACAAGGATAAAAATAGATTCAAAGTGAAAGGTTGGAAAACAACTCTACAAGCAAATAATATCCAAAGAAAAGCAGGAGTAGCTATACTCATATATGACAATGCTGACTACAAGATAACAAAGGTAACCAGAGACAAGAATGGACATTTCATAATGATAAAGGGAACACTGTATCAGAAGACATAACACTCTTTAATGTATATGCACCAAATCAAGGAGCACCAAAATATATAAGACATCTATTAACTGATCTAAAAATTAAAATTGGCAAAAATACATTTATACTTTTAGACCTCAATACACTGCTGATTGCACTAGATCGTTCATCCAAACAGAAAATCAATAAAAAAATATTGGCCTTAAACAAAACACTAGAACGATCGGATATGATAGACATCTACAGGGCATCTTATCCCAAAATGTCAGAGTATACATTCTTCTCCAGTGTACATAAAACAGACCATATGCTGGGCCACAAAACTAATACCAACAAATTCAGAAAGATTGAAATTATACCAAGCGTATTCTATGACCGTAATAAGGCTTTGAAACTAGAGTTCAATTGCAAAAAAGAAGTAAACAAACCCACAAAAATGTGGAAATTAAACAACATACTTCTAAAAAATGAATGGGTCAAAGAAGAAATAAAAGAAGAGATCAAAAGATACATACAGACAAATGAAAATGACAACACGACATATCAGAATCTCTGATAAGAGGGAAGTTTGTATCATTTCATGCTTATATAAAAAAGCAAGAGAGAGCCCAAGTAAACAACCTAACATCACATCTTAAGGAACTAGAAAAAGAAGAACAAAGGCAAACCAAAACCAGCAGAAGAAAGGAAATAATAAAAAATAAGAGCAGAAATAAATGAAATTGAAAACAGAAAAACTATAGAAAAAATAATACAACAACGATCTGGTTCTTTGAAAAGATCAATAAAATTGACAAACCCCTGGGAAGACTCACTAAGGAAAAAAGAGAAAAGACTCATATAAACAAAATCTAAAATGAAAGAGGAGAAATTACCACAGATATCAAAGATATACAAAGAATTACTGCAGAATACTATAAAAAATTATATGCCACCAAATTCAACAATCTAGAAGAAATGGATAAAAATATTTTTATCTAAAAATATTTAATTGTATAAAGAATTTTACCTATAATGATAAGTATTAATGGGAAATTATATATCTTGCTAATCACTCTTTTTAAATGATCCATCATGGTTAATTTAGAGTTCTTAAAACACTTATTAAAATTAAGACACTGTTTTCTAAGAAATAATAACTTAAATAAAAACTTATATACATTTTATTTCAGGGATTGTTCATCAAATAGAAATATTTGCTAAATTCATGTTTTGAAATTCAATGTGATATATATTTGAAGGCTAACTTGTTTCCTGTAATAGGAATTGAATATTACTTTAATCATTAAACAAATTTTTCTCTATTTCTAATGGAAGAATTTTTAAGTATTAAACAAACTGGTTGTAGATAATGTTTATCATATTATTTCCTACATATTAAAGCAATTACTTTTTTGGTAAAATTTTGCTTCTACACAATTCTTTGCTTCTAACCAAGTTTATTTTATGCCAACCTGGCCAGCATGACATTTTAATGGGCAGTTAGAATTTAAGTAGATGGAGCACTAACATCTCCCTGCATGTGTACAATTCCAAGTTAAACTCTTATCTCTGTAGCAGGGACAACATCCTTTCTTTTCAAACTGTTATTTGCATTTATTTACATATGGCTCATTACCAATTATGAGACATGAACAGAAAAGACACTCCAATTAGCTGGTAATTAAATAATTTTCTGGCTATCTTCTCTCAATTTGGCAGAAGATACTAGTTAGAATGTGTTAGTGAAATCTTTGTTTCCCTCATGAAAGCAATTGAATTACTTTCCTGGATCTGTCTGTCTACTATTGATAAGACTAAATATATGGGATCACAACTACTTTACACTTTTCAGTACTAGATACTGCATAAGAGGGAAGGTAGGGAATGGGAACAGGGCTTTGAAATGAAAATATACATGAATTCCTTTAGAAATCTTAGCCTTCTAGAAGTTGTTTAAGATGTGTATACAAATAGCCAAAACAACATTCTAAAAGATGAATATGAGGTACACAAATAATATTAAATTATCTATAAAGGACACCCCATAAGATATGTTTAGGAAAACACAATGTGGTTAACCTGTCAAAACAGACCAATTTTAGTAAGTCTAATCATATCTGAAGGAAACTAATATTGAGGTTACTTATGAACCAATAGTACCAACTGCTACAGTAATTACCTTCTACTTTCTATACATAAGAATACTTTTAGAGTTAGTGATATTATATATCTTGTATACTTATGAGCTGTTATAAAAAACTATTATCATAATTCCAGACTGTTAAGTTTCATGTCATGGATATAAAATCTCCTGAAAAATATTTGAAGCATACCCCAAGATGCATAGCATATTGCTTTTGTCTCTGGTTGGTAAAGCTGTGAATGATTTTTTAAAAATTATATTTTATTTTGGTTCAAAATTTCTATGACAAGCAATTTATTATATTTATAAAAAAAAGTACCATAAAAGAATCGTGGAAGGCCCTAGCTGGTTGGCTCAGTGGTAAAGCATTGGTCCGGCGTGTGGAAGTCCCGGGTTTGATTCCTGGCCAGGGCACACAGGAGAAGTGGCCATCAGCTTATCCACCCCTCCCCCTCTCCTTTCTCTCTATCTCTCTCTTCCCCTCCCACAGCCAAGGCTCCACCAGAGCAAAGTTGGGCCAGGCACTGAGAATGGCTCCATGGCCTCCATTTCAGGCTCTGGAAATGGCTCCAGTTGCAATGGAGCAAGGGCCCAGATGGGCCAAGCATCACCCCCTGATGGGCATACTAAGTGGATCCTAGTTGGGTGCATGCGGGAGTCTGTTTGTCTGCCTACTCCACTTCTCACTTCAGAAAAATACCAGAAGAATGGTGGAGTAATTTTGATTCTAGTATAACTTTAAGGGTAGAGTAATGGAATTAAAAGTGTAATTTCAACAATTACAAATTTATTGTTATATACTCTTTACTGTAATGATTACAGTAGCTGAAACTAAGTGCTTCAAAAAAAAAGCAAGAATGGGAGAAAAGAGAAACAAACATGTAATAAAGCCTAATAGATTTAAATCTGAGTTACACACAATTTTTGCTGATGTCTACACTGAAGACACTTTTTAACACAGTTGATAGATTTAAGAACTACAAATAATCCTATGAAATAAAATTAAAGTTGTGGATTTACTTCTCATATAAAAGTTGACTTTGCTTACATTTATGACAGCATCATGATTGCACCAGAAATTATATTGCTTTATTCTCAAATTTGACAACTTGCTTGTAATAGTATTATATTAACACACAATTTTTATATTTAATCAAAATCTATTAAATAACTTGAATTATATGTTAATAGTGAAGACTCAGTTTTTCTTCTCGAGTAGCTGCACATTTCAGGCAAACGTTTTTGTTAGAAATATATGAATAATTTACTTATGTACCTATGACACATATAAATATATTTATCCACATAAGTTTAACCTCTGTAGTTATTTCCATATGTGTAAAGTGGGAGTTGGTACTTCAGATGGTAGCTCAGTACCTCAAAGGTGTTTTCAATGAATAACAGCTGTGGTTAGCCATTAGCAGTCCTGTTAAATGTTTTTCCCATTTTTCAGATAAGGAAATTGTGGCTCTGAAAAGTAGTTTACTTAAAAAGTAGATATCAACCTGACCAGGTGGTGGTGCAGTGGACAGAGCGTAAGAAAGGGATGCGGAAGGATCCAGGTTCGAGACCCCAAGGTCACCAGCTTGAGTGCGGGCTCATCTGGTTTGAGCAAAAGCTCGCCAGCTTGGACCCAAGGTCGCTGGCTCAAGCAAGGGGTTACTTGATCTACTGAAGGCCCGTGGCCAAGGCACATATGAGAAAACAATCAATGAACAACTAAGGTGTCGCAATGTGCAATGATAAACTAATGATTGATGCTTCTCATCTCTCCATTCCTGTCTGTCCCTCTCTCTGACTCTCTCTCTCTCTGTCTCTGTAAAAAAGAAAAAAGTAGATATCAGAATCTACTTCATTCAATGGTAATGTAAAGATGAGTCAGGCACAGTCTGGCTCAGAGTTTGGTGCATAAAACAGAAATCTCTCTGAATAGTTCAAGAAAAAATGGATTTAATACAGAGTTAATACTTAAAACCTTATTGGAAAAATGGGAGAAATGAAAGTTAGGGAGGATCACCCTGCAGATATGATCCAGAGGTCAAGAAACTGCTGTCTCCACACGCTACTATTGCTGTTCCAGGCGCCTATCACCCTCCAAAGTAGCACCTACAAAGTGGAAAGTGAGGTTCAGACAGTGATGCAAACCCTGCCAGAGCTTGCAGCAGGAAGGTGACTGTTGGCTCCCGTTAGTTTTTTAAATCTTACTCAAGTGCATTTCATTGACAGAACTCTCCTATTTGGAATCCCAGCTATAAGATTCATATATCTCAGTCCTTCATTCCCTGCCCTACTGGACCAGGCATGATGCAGGTGGAAATGGATGCCATGCTCAGCACCCATAGACCAAAAAAGCTCACAGTGTAACAGTGAAGACAAAACAAATAAAGAGACAATTTCAGGGCAACGTGGCAAGGACACTGATGAACTTAGGCATTGTGCTGGTGATGATGGGGTTTTATGGGATAACAGTGAGCTAAAAAGTCGAGAAGGAAGCAGAAAGGGCTTCCTGGAGATGATATTGCCTGAATACTTCTTAAAGAATTAGCAAGAGCAGATCATACAAAAAGGGAGGGCAGGCCATGGAAGGCATAGGGGAGAGGACAAAGTCAACGAGCTATAACACAACACATGAACATGTGCAGAAATGAAGGGGATAAGTGATGTGCTGAGCAGGGAAGTGGAGGCTTTTGAATTTTACTGTGATCACATTGGTATCAGGGAGGTAGATATGGAAATATGAAGCCATGCAGGTTGGGGACATAAATAATTCAGGATATGGGGTATGATCAGAAATGAGGGTACTAGACTCTGGTTTCAAGTGTCACTTGTAAGAAGCTTGGAAGTTGCCAGTATGTCCTAACAATGAGTAGAACACTAAACAAACTGAAAAGTCAACCACGCTTCCTAGAGCCATAAGAGAGAGGAGCATACAGGGCACACCACTACCACCAAGGTTGGAGAGATAAGTGACGACAGGGAGTCTCTGCTTACTGGCACAGAGACTCATGAGGGGAAACGGTGGGAAGCAGTGCTGGGGCAGGGCAAGTTGAGCTGTAATTGTCAGTGCTGGAAGCTCACTGTGAGCAAGACTGAAAGATAAAAACTCCAGGTGGTGCTGGTCAGAGGGGGAGACGTCCACACTTCTGATATAGCTCAAGAAAGTCGGCCAGTAAATATCAGAGAAAAATCTCTGTGTTTCTGTCAGGGAAAGAGTTGAAGAAACCATTTTGAAATATGCTAGAGCACTCTGTTTTTTTTTTTTTTCCCCTCTTAATTTATTGTTCCTAGAGGGAGAGAGAGAGAAAGGGGGGCTGGAGCAGGAAACATCAACACATGGTACTAGTTGTTTCTCATATGTGCCTTGACTAGGCAAACCCAGGGCTTCAAACCTGGTGACCTCAGCATCCCAGGTCAATGCTCCACCCACTGCACCACCACAGGTCAGGTTAGAGCACTCAATTCTTAACAAAGCTTTCCCTCAGGGGAAACTGTTTAATAGAGCCTAACCTCTTGGGGGTATTATTAGAGCTTTATTGATACGAATGTAGGTAAATATCCAACTCCAGGCTACCTGCCCCACCTAAGGAGAGAGAAGAATAACAAAGAAACTCTTGTGAGTTTGAAGATCAGACGCTCAACGAACTCAATAAAAGACTGAGACCTAATCTTCTTAGTTTATAGAATACATTCCCTTCCCTACCCCTTATTACCACCTTATGAAAGGCCTATTTACAGCAGCTCCTCCCCCACCCATCCACCCCTGGTACATCATATCCACTGACCAAAGAAAAAATTATAAGGCATACTTAAAAAAAAAAGCAAAATAACAAAATTTGGAAATATAGTGCAAGTGTCAGAACCAGACATGGTAAGGATGTTGGAACTATCAGGCCAAGAATTTAAAACAACTTTCATTAATATGCCAAGGATTCTAATGGATAAATTTGACAGCATGTAAGAACAGATGGAAAATTTAAGCAAAGATGGATTTTTTTTTTTTTTTAACGAGAGAGGTGGGGGGACAGGGACAGACAGGAAGGGAGAGAGATGAGAAGCATCAACTCATCCTTGTGGTATTTTAATTGTTTTGCTTTCTCATATGTGCCGTAACAGTAAGTGGGAGGGGGTTCCAGCTAAGCCAGTGATCCCCTGCTCAAGCCAGCAACTTTGGGCTCAAGCCAGCAATCTTGAGCTTCAACTCAGCCACCATGGGGTCATGTCTATGATCTCATGTTCAAGCTGGTGACTTCAGGATTTCGAACCTGGGTCCTCAGCATCCCAGGTTGGTGCTCTATCCACTGCACCACTGCCTGGTCAGGCAAAGACAGAAATTCTAAAAAGAAATGCTGGAGAACACACTGTAACAGAAATGAAGAATACTTTTGATGGGCATATAAGCAGACTAAACAAGGCCAAAGAAAGACTCTCTGAGCTTGAGCATATATAAATAGAAATATCCCAAACTAAGAAGCAAAGATAATCAAAACAAACAAACAGACAAAAAAAACAAAAAAAACAAAAGAGTATTCAAGAACTGTGGATGATATATGTATGTATTAATACTACAAGGATAGAAAGAAAGAAAGAAAACGAGATGTATCACAGGGAGAAAAAGGAAAGCATCAAGGAATATGTCTTTTTTTTTGGACTTGGATGCTAGGGAGGTGGCATTAAATAGAATTTTAAATTAGATGTACTTGATTTCAATGTCAGTGTTTTTCCTTCTCTTTCTCAACTGTGATTAAATCAAGACATTCTATAACTAAAGAAATCCCATGACATCTTGTGTGAGTTACATGTAGAAGTGTGCATATTCATTTTTTTCAGGATGAAGAAGCATGACCTTTCACATGCGTCTCAAAGTTTAAAAGTCACTGAGCCAAGACTTTTGGCTTAATAACTTGACTGCTGTTGTTCATTCAGTCTTGTCTTAGAGATCAAATGCTCATTTAGGAGTATAGTTTAAAAGCATACTAACTAGTTTTGCTCAGGTATTACAGTAGGTTATAAATTCTGATAGAGCTTCCTGCCATAAAACATCAAGATATTGAATATGTCACAACAAAAATATTTCCAGATGCTTTGCTGAAATCTGTAGAATGTGAGACAAATGCCCTCAGAGCCGAACATAGTCTACTGGGGGAAAAAAGCAGGAGAATAAATGAATCATAAGGAATTCTGGAGGCAAGTGTTGACTGCAGCATCCTTGAGTTTTAGAGAGCAATGAATTCCAGGGGCATATGGTGGGCGGGAGCAGAAACTAGGCTTGAACACCTTGAGGCCTACTGGGGAAAGGATGTGAGACCCTGTGTTCCTCCAGGTGCTCCTAGAAATAGGTCGTGCTAGAAAAATCCCTGCTGGCCAGGGGACCTTTAAGGAAAATTCTCTGCCTCTCTCATATCACCATTAGTAATGGTGATGATAATAGCCTTCCTTGATAATCTGCAGCCATAATTTTTTCACATGACTCTAAGATTTGAATATACACTGCAGAGAGAAGCCCCAGGATGGAAAATTAAATTAAAGCCAAATGAGGTTGCTGGCACCTAGTAAGAGCTGATATAGATCTTGTCTGGAGAAAAACATCTTCAAACTAGCTCTTTTAGGATTCCCCGTGATTGATATTAGCCAAATATAAATTCACCATAAACAGGATACCGTGAACAAAATCAGGTAGGAGACAAATTTAGGTCTTCCCGGGCTTAGAAACAAAATACTTATGAATAAAATAGTTATGTTATCAAACAATGTTATTAATAATGGAATGAAAATTATCAGAAAACAAGCAGCTAGCAAATTAAAGTCTCATAAGAATTTATTTTACACCCACTAGATTGGCAAAAATTAGAGTAATTGACACTAGCAAGTGCAATATGTGGAACAGCTCAAACCTTCCTGCATTCCCGGAGAAAGAGGAACATAAACTGGTACATGCACTCTGTGCAGTTTTGTGAATTTGAAGTATATACGCATTATGACTCAACATTGACACTAAGATAAATGCCTTACATATAGAGTACACTTGAAAGTCCACAAGACACATATTTAAGAAGCAGTTGATGGTAATGGCAAGACAAACCAGAAATTTGGAAAACAGTGTGCATAGAGAGAGGAAAGTAAATGAATTGTGTTGTTCTGTATAATGATATACTATACTACAGTGACAATAAACTATCACTATTCACAGCATGTACAAACCTCAATGCAATTAACTTCAAAAGCAATGTTATCTGACAGCAGAAGAATACATTCACTGTGATGACATTTTTATAAAATTTTAAGTATATAAAAACTTAATTGTATGGTACATATTTAGCAAAAATATAATATTTAAATACATAGATTTAAAATAAATATAATATTTGTATATCTATAAAATAAAATATAAACCAGGGAAATGCCTATATTTGAAATATAATATGAAATTTAAAAATGTAGGGGAGGGTGAAAGAATATGACTACAATGAGCTTCAAGGTTACCAATGATAATGCTGCTTCTAAAGCTACACAAAGGGCCTGACCTGTGGTGGGGCAGTGGATAAAGCGTCGACCTGGAAATGCTGAGATCGCCAGTTCAAAAAACTCTGGGCTTGCCTGGTCAAGGCACATATGGGAGTTGATGCCTCCAGCTCCTCCCCCCTTCTCTCTCTCTCTCTCTCTCTCTGTCACTCCTCTCTCTCCCTCTCTGTCTCTCTCTCTCTCTCCTCTCTAAAAATGAATAAATAAAAAAAATTAAATAAATAAATAAATAAATAAATAAATAAATAAAGCTACACAAAGGGCACATGGTGTTTATCTTCACATTCTTTTTATTTTACACATATTATTTATCTTCTTTTAATGCATTAAATGTAATAACTTAAAACATACTTGTCTGTATTTTTATGTGATTTATTTCTATTATTGTTGATAACTTCTTGATAGCAAAACTACATTTTTATGAAAGAGGTTAGCAACATTGACATAAAGAAATCACATTTTACTGTTAGCTATTCTAATTTATTATTATTATTTTTAAGTACTGTGGGTTTTTTATAGTGTGTTATTCTCAGAGGTAGAAATCACTTTTCAAAATGCTCACTGGCTCTGAAAATCAGTATTCAAAACCACTAACTAATTACTAATGCTCATAAGTGTCCCCCAGAACAAGACATATTAAGTGGGGTTATATTGTACATGCTCTTTAATCTTTTGAATCTTGTTCAAGAAAGCATTTAAATTAAAAAAAAAATTCACATACAATTCTTTCAGTTTCACTACTTTTGTTTCTGTTAATGCTTTAAATAAAATCCAGAAGAATGCTAAGTATTATGATACCACTTGGGAGACATTTCTAGTAGTATAGTTTTTATTAAAGAAAGCATTGACAGTCAATTTTGTGTGGAATTTTGAACAAGTAGCAAGAGTCAAGTTCATTTATGTGAAATTCATAGCACTGTCAAATGTTGCAATTAATTTCCCTTAAAGATTCCTGTCCCATTGTGAAATGGGTTTGGGATGTACCTTTCCACGTCATTTCAGATGCAAACTTTTCACAAGTGAGTTCTTCCCTAAACAGAGGCTGGCGTTATGATAGCTGATTTCCACCCTTGGGGTCAGCTCGGAGTGTTTTGATTTTCATTTAATCTGGCAAAATCCATCTCCAAATTTTTTACACTGCAATTCTAGGTTTTTATTTTACTTAAGCGCATTTCCTTTTGTTAATGGTTGAAATAGGAAAGGAGAATGTTTATAATAAAGTTGATAATAAGAGAAAGAGAATAAAATGAGCTTTGAAGTCTAAAAATGCTCACATTATAGAGGACTAGAGTGAAATTTAAAAAATATTTTAATTTAAATAACTTTAATATACATATAAATAATTTAAATAGAACAATTATCTTTCATACATTTATTTTTTATTGATTTTAATTTATTGTGTTTACATAGATTCAAGTGTCCCACTGAATGCATCCCTCCACCCCCCGTGTTCCCCTCAACATCCCTCTTGCCCTCCTCCCCCCAGTGCCTTCCCTCCAGGATTGGCTGTCCTGCTCTCTATAATGCTGTGTTATGTATATATAATTTCACCAATCTCTTTCCCTTCTCTGATCCCATCCTCTCATTATTATCTGACACACTTTTTCTTTTTTTTTTTTATAAATTTTTATTAATGTTAATGGGATGACATTAATAATTCAGGGTACATATATTCAAAGAAAACATGTCTAGGTTATCTTGTCACCAAATTATGTTGCATACCCCTCGCCCAGAGTCAGATTGTCCTATCTGACACACTTCTAATGTCCATTATTTATGTTTCTTGACCTATTGTGACTGTTGGCAGTTTATAGACTTTAAATAAAGCAGTCTTAAATATGCTGAAATTCTCATCAACAATTTGTTCTTGAAAAAGATTTGCTTTATTACATATTATTTCAGTTGTTGTGTGAAAGTTAAAGTGTTAAATACAATAAATTTCTTCTTTCTTCTCCTAACTATACAGATTATATTTAAGTGTGTGGAGTGAAAAAAATTTGTCCACTATATGAGTTCCCTAAACCTTCACCATATGTTAAAGCATGTTGAATTTTCTTTCCTTCTATGTTCCTCTAGGACAGTTTCCCAGCACGATTTGGAGGAATTCATTTTGTCAACCAGCCGTGGTATATCCATGCTCTGTATACAGTAATCCGGCCTTTCCTAAAGGAGAAGACTCGAAAAAGGGTATTTGTTCTGTTTTTATATTTTTTCACCTTCTTTATACAATGAATTATGATACATGCTGTGTGCTTCTATATTGCCTATAAATATTCAACATAGAAGACATTTGAAAATTCTTAAAGATGTGATTAATTCTGAACAGTGTATCTGTGAGATAAATATTTAAAAGCTAACTCTCTTACTTTCCCACAAATTGGGAGAACATTTTAGCACATTCATTATATATTAATGTCTCAGTTTAAAAGAAAAAGGAATAGCCATGTTACTGTATATTTATTGGTACACTTTTTTTTTTTTCATTTTTCTGAAGCTGGAAACCGGGAGGCAGTCAGACAGACTCCCGCATGCGCCCGACCGGGATCCACCCGGCATGCCCACAAGGGGGCGATGCTCTGCCTATCCGGGGCGTCGCTCTGTTGCATCCAGAGCCATTCTAGCGCCTGAGGAAGAGGCCACAGAGCCATCCCCAGCGCCCGGGCCATCTCTGCTCCAATGGAGCCTCGGCTGTGGGAGGGGAAGAGAGAGACAGAGAGGAAGGAGAGGGAGAGGGGTGGAGAAGCAGATGGGCACTTCTCCTGTGTGCCATGGCTGGGAATCGAACCCGGGACTCCTGCACGCCAGGCCAACGCTCTACTGCTGAGCCAACCAGCCAGGGCCTATTGGTACACTTAATATCAACTAGATCTAAACAAAAGCTATAATTTTATAATATAATAAATAGTTATTTCACAATATGTATTGCATTGAATATAGTGCATTTTGTGATAGCTAATATAATTTGCATCATTGTCATGATCAATCACACATTTCAGGAAGAATGCTAATTTGTAGAAATATTAATATCCCTTTAAATTACAATTACTTTAGTCCTCAGATTCAGTTTCATCTAACAATGATAATATTCAAAGTATCTGCAACAAACTTGTTTTTTTGAGAATATGATAATTTATGTAGAGCATTTAGCACAATAGTATTATTAAAATATTGATTTTAAAAATGCATTTTAATGTACATTATTTTATTTTATTCTCCAAATAGCTCTGAAAGTCAGCTTAGTAAGCATTGTGTCCTATTTCAAAGCAAGCTAAGTCTTAGAATGGGTGAGTAACTTGCTTACTCATGTATAAAACTGGAAAGTGGTACAGCAAGATCTGTATCAAAACAGCTCCACATTTAAAGCTATTTTTACCATTGTGCTGTGACCAATTTTCAAATGATTACTTCCACAGTAATATATAACTCTATATCTATATGGAGGATAATTTTCCATGTTTTTCAGTGAACGAGGAGGCACTTCAGGTATTTCAGTGTCATAGAAGCCTCATTGTAAATGGGAATGTGAAATAATTATTAAGTATATGTTTGCATCAAGCATTAGCAACATAGAGTTTTCTGTTTATGAATTTGTTGAAAATGTCCTAGTAGTTCAGGAGAGAGAATTCCGTAAACAATTGTAATTGATATTAGGAATTATTTCTACCACTGAGTCTCAAGTTAGTTTACATTTTAGAATTCAGAAAAATGCACTAATGTGCCTCACAAATAATACCTGAATTTTATAAAGGGATGGTCAGGTGAGCTTTTAGTACAGATTGTACTGGTAAACGCTTTTGTAATAGTCACTCTTCCACATGCTCTTCTAAGCACTGTATGTATAGTAATTCATTTAATTCTTTTTTTTTTTTTTTTGTATTTTTCCGAAGCTGGAAACGGGGAGGCAGTCAGACAGACTCCTGCATGCCCGACCGAGATCCACCCAGCATGCCCACCAGGGGGCGATGCTCTGCCCATCCTGGGGCATTGCTCTGCCACAATCAGAGCCATTCTAGCGCCTGAGGCAGAGGCCACAGAGCCATCCTCAGCGCCCGGGCCAACTTTGCTCCAGTGGAGCCTTGGCTGAGGGAGGGGAAGAGAGAGACAGAGAGGAAGGAGAGGGGGAGGGGTGGAGAAGCAGATGGGCACTTCTCCTGTGTGCCCTGCCCGGGAATCGAACCCGGACTCCTGCACACCAGGCTGACACTCTACCACTGAGCCAACCGGCCAGGGCTTCATTTAATTCTTAAGACAAGACTATTCTTTTACTTTTTAGAGAAAGGAAAACTAAGCAAAATAGCTAAGCAATATGCTCTAAATCACTACTAAAAAGTAGTAGAGCTAAATATGGAAGTTTGCTCGGAATGCTGTTCCAGGCAAAGGTAATAGCAAATACGGAGGTCCTTGGGTAGAAACACTCCTAGTATATATGACAAATGGCAAAGAGGCCAGAAAGACTGGAGCAGAATGAGCTGTTGGGAAGGTAGCAGAGGACTGGGTAGAAAGGAATATGGTGTGTGGGATATAAGAGCCTTAGACACCAGTGCAAGGATCTGGGATTTGAAGCAGAGTAAAATTAGAAGCATTTGAAAAATTGAGTATAGGGGTGAGTGTTCCAATGTGATTTTAACATGAGTCTGTTCAGTTATAAAAGACTGAAGAGGATAACATCTCTAGAAAACCAGGAAAACTCCAGGTTTTGAGGTTATTAGATTGAACTTGACAATTTTACCAATGCCTAGACAAATGCATTTCTATCATTATTTCTGATGAAAGTGAAATATTTGAACCTTAACATTTTAATTAAAACTGTAGGACTTGGGCCTGACCTGTGGTGGTGCAGTGGATAAAGTGTTGACCTGGAAATGCTGAGGTTGCCGGTTCAAAACCCTGGGCTTGACCGGTCAAGGCACATATGGGAGTTGATACTTCCTGCTCCTCCCCTCTTCTCTCTCTCTCTCTCTCTCTCTCCCCCACTCTCTCTCCTCTAAAATGAATAAATAAAAATAAGTTTTAAAAATGATTACATCAGAAAAAAAACTGTAGGACTCGGAATTTTTCATTTGGAAAATAATTATAGGTTAAAACACTTTTTAATTTCTATGTATGTAATCAATACACAATGTAAAGCTATTTTATTTCCTTACTGGTGTTTTAGTTAATTCAATATCACAATATTACTTAAACACCTTAAACTTCAGATGCTGTGATCTATCTGTGATCTGAAAAACTGGTAAAGAGAAAACCTAAGGGGTAACTGTGAATCTTTTTTTTTTATTAAAAAAACAGCTGGTTCTTTATTTTCTTAAATTAAATTAAATGACTTTGAGTCTACAACGTACTTGACTGATAGGAAGGAATATCAAGCTTGGGTGTTGTAGGAGTCGCTTCTCAAAATCTCACCAATACCTGGGATCTTTCCTGCAGAGCCAAACTGCTTAGCTATCCCTGACTACTTCAGGCATCCTCATTGTTGAAGCTAGTATTAGTTCCTTGAATTAAGGTCCCCGTCTGCTCTCGAGATGCCTGTGAAAATAGACTATCTCTGCTGGAGCTAGAACCCAATGGCTAGGCCTCAACCAGTGGATCTAATCCACGGCTGTGATCTTGACACTCCCCAAGAGCTGACAGGAAACAGGTTGCACTGCTAGTTTGTACAGATTTCTACCTCTTTCTCAATAAAGTGGACTCAATGCTCTTTCTTGTTAATTTTCAAAAGTATTCCATGCTCCTTTCCATGGTAGTCAGCAAGCATATATATATTTAAATATATATATATATATTATATATATTAGTGAAAGGAAGGGAGATAAGGAAACAAGACTTCCAACTCCCACATATGCCCTGACCAGGATCCACCCAGAAACCTCAACTAGGGCCAATGCTCGAATCAAGTGAACTATCCTCAGCACCTGAAGCTGATGCTCTGGGACCAACCGAGGCTCAGTTCCTGGGGCCGACACTCAAACCAGTTGAGCCACTGGCTATGGGAGGGGAATAAGGATACAAGGGAGAGAAGGAGGGGGACAGATGAAGATGGTTGCTTCTCTTATGTGCCCTGTGGGGGAATCAAACCCAAGATATCCATACACCTGGCCAACACTCTATCCACTGAGCAAACTGGCCAGGGCTGAGCATATTTATTTTTAATGGCACAGTTTAGGAAAATAAAATAAAAGTTGGAGGTCTGGATTCAGTACATGAATTTTCAGTGTGTGGAAAATATTTAACTCCATGAGAATGAATAAAACCACCAAGGAGTGAGTATAGTTAGAAAAGAGTAAAATTCAGGAACTAAAGCTTGGAACTCTCTAATATTAAGATATTGGGGTAATGAGGAATAATCACAAAAGGAACTGAAAAAAGCATCCATCAAGGTAGGAAGAAACCAAAAGATCCTGAGAAAATGTTTTCATGGGGAGCATCATCTACCTCATCCAGTGCTTCTGAGGGTTCAAGAAAAATAAGGACTGAGAATTAGACAAAGAATTTAGCAACAAGAAGAATCTTGACAAGAGCTATTTTCATACTGTGGTAGGAGGAAACACCTATTTTTATTGGATTCAGGAAAAGTGGGACAAGAGTATTTGGACAGTGAATGTAGAAAAATCCTTTCATGAGTTTTGCAATAAAGGGAACAAGAGAAATAGGATAATAACTGGAGGTTGAAGTAGTGCCAAGAGAGGTTTTATGTATCTGTGGGGGGAGGGAAGAGTAGAGTTAGCATGTTTGTTCTCTGATGGGAAAGATTCAGCAGAGCGAGAAAATTTGATGATGTGAGAGAGACAGAGAGTTGCTTGGAAAATATAATTGAGTAGAGGAGAAAGGATAGGTCGTTGTGCCCAGGTGGAGAGGTTAGCCTTCGTAAGATTTATTTTTTATTGTTCTAAGAATGAAGACAAAACACATGAACACAGAAGATGGTGAGTGTGTCTCATCTGGTTGCTCTGTATTTTTAGTGAAAGAGGAAACAAGGCCAAAGCTGAAAGTAATGTTGAGAAAGGACATAACAATGTTGTGAAAAGATTTGTTACCATATATTTTGCATGACTTGAAAGAGAAGGTTTCTTACCTAAAGTAACATATCTGATAAAATAAAAAGATTACCTACCTAATAAAATAAGGGTTTCAAGTGCTACAGCTGAACTATCCCAGAAAAAAATTCTTTTCATGTCTTATGAGAACCTAGCAGTGTGTGTGTGTGTGTGTGTGTGTGTGTGTGTGTGTTCTCTCGGGCTGCTGTAGCAGTGGAAAGGTATAAAGCAGAGGTCCCCAAACTTTTTACACAGGGGGCCAGTTCACTGTCCCTCAGACCATTGGAGGGCCGAGCTATAAAAAAACTATGAACAAATCCCTATGCACACTGCACATATCTTATTTTAAAGTAAAAAAACAAAACAGGAACAAATACAATATTTAAAATAAAGAACAAGTAAATTTAAATCAACAAACTGACCAGTATTTCAATGGGAACTATGGGCCTGCTTTCGGCTAATGAGATGGTCAGTGTGCTCCTCTCAGTGACCACCAATGAAAGAGGTGCCCCTTCCGGAAGTGCGGTGGGGGCCGGATAAATGGCCTGAGGGGGACACATGCGGCCCACGGGCCGTAGTTTGGGGACCTCTGGTATAAAGTGTGCATTAACCTGATGTGCTTTGGGACAGAGGGCCTCTTTCCCCTCTGTAGTTCTCACATCACGTCTTCCAAGCAGCATTCTTTTCTGCTTCGTTTGGCCAGTGACTTGCTCTCATCTGCTTTTACTCTTCCATAATTTGTTAAAATTACTTGCCAATTAGTGACTACAACCCTTTTAATTTTATTTGATGTTGTAGACCAGGGGTAGTCAACCTTTTTATACCTACCGCCCACTTTTGTATCTCTGTTAGTAGTAAAATTTTCTAACTGCCCACCGGTTCCACAGTAATGGTGATTTATAAAGTAGGGAAGTCACTTTACTTTATAAAATTTATAAAGCAGAGTTACAGCAAGTTAAAGCATATAATAATTACTTACCAAGTACTTTATGTCAGATTTTTGCTAAGTTTGGCAGAATAAATCTTTATAAAACATCTTACTATAGTTAAATCCATCTTTTTATTTATACTTTGGTTGCTCTGCTACCGCCCACCATGAAAGCTGGAACGCCCACTAGTAGGTGGTAGGGACCAGGTTGACTACCACTGTTGTAGACAGAGGCGGATTTAACGGCGGGTGGACTGGACCCCAATTTTGAAGGGCCCCACAAAACCCCAACTTTATACTTTCTTCTAATGAAACCAAGTTTGGTTTTATATGTGTAATTAATTGTACATAATATATTTTATTTATTTAAAAATATGATTCACATGTATTTTTATTTTCCCTGTCTCTCTTTTTTTAAGGTGCCCAGTATTTTCTTTTGCGCCTGCAGCCTCAACCAACCTTAATCTGCCTCTGGTTGTAGACTAGTCTTTCTTTGTTTTCCTATGTACAGGTTGGGGTAAAAGTAGGTTCACAGTTGTGAGTATATGAAACAATTTATTCTTATATTATTAATTATTAATTGTATGATTTTCCATACAACAATTATATATAGTTATTTAACTATACTGCTCACAAAAAATAGGGAATATTTTATCACTTCATATTCATTTTGAAATATCCCCTAATTTTTGTGAGCGTATATCACCTACTTTCGCCCCACCCTATATTTATCTCAGTAGATTCTGAAAGTATGGAAGATACAGAGAAATGTGTTAGCCTGTTTATCTTGAACCTGAAGTATGAAATTATTTGTCATTTATAAACTCTAATCCTTAAATAAATATATCTTTATATGAGATGACAGCAATGCTGTGTCAGAGAATACTGATTTGCAGTTTTGAGATTAAAATGAAAGAAAAGAGGTAGCAATTTACAAGATAGCAGATCTTGATTATGTAGCTTGAATAATTTTTCAGTTTAACGAAAAAGCTTTATGTAGACAGTAATACCTGTAATCGATATATGCATTCAGCTTTACATATTTAATCCATTATTTCTTTTTCTATCTGAATAATTAACATGAAAATCTCTAGTAGAGAAGATGCTGGAAACATTACAGAATATAAGTCTTTTGGGACTCGAACCTTCACTCAACCTTTCATTATGATGATGCTAATCTACTTTTACTTACATCACATACTTTGCATTAAAAAGTGGTAATTTAGTGGTCACACTATTCTTATTTTTATGGATGACAAAGAGAAAGCCATACCAGTGACAGCTTTTGGGCTTAATAACTTGGATGGGCTATGTAGCTTATGAGTCCCTTACGAGAAGAATGTGTTTTAACAGCATTCATTATGCACATCATCAGCTTTGCACAACTCACATTAGAATGATGTACAGATAAACATGCACATTAGATTCCGTTTATTCCGTTTATATCCCTGGCTATGAAGCAGAAAACCAAATTCTGGTTCCAGCTTTTTAACCCAATAACTATCAGATCTTCTGGAAGCTACTTAAAATCCTTGAGCCTCAGAATTTTTATATGAAATATTAGGATGATAGGCCCAGCCTGCCAATTTCACAGAATGGATAAAGGGCTTAAATATTTCAATGGATATGATAAACTTTTGCTTTTGCTCTATCATCACTCCCTCCCCACAGCATTTGGGTAATATTTGGTCTTCTCTGTGTGTTGTCTCTCACTCCTTTTCTTGTATTTGCAGATATTTTTGCATGGTAACAACCTGAATAGTCTACACCAACTCATTCATCCTGAGATCCTGCCCTCTGAGTTTGGAGGAATGCTGCCCCCTTATGACATGGGAACCTGGGCCAGAACACTGCTAGACCATGAGTACGATGATGACAGTGAATACAATGTGGACTCCTACAGCATGCCCGGGAAAGAGGCAGAAAAGGAGCTCTCCCCCAAGTCCATGAAGAGGTACGCTGCAGGAAGCTCGTAGGTGGGCTGTGGCCAGGGTGGAGGCACCCAAGTCTAACTCCAGGTTTTATGTTTGTTTGTTTTTTAAGGTGATATGTGGTTAGATTTTAAAGCACTTTATGCCCCTATAATTGGATGCCTAGGAATATTGAGTTAAAGATAGTCATTCAAGGTAACCTCAACTCTGTTATTCCAAATTCACAGGTAATCTAACGGGGACCTTAGAAGTCCCTACATCCAATGATTTTTCAAACTGTACTTCAGGGTTCTGGTGGAATTTTTCAAACCAGGAAGGTAGAGTGGGGGCAGTGCCCATCTCCACTGTAATAAAAATGATCCTTTTGTTGTCTAACCAATTCATTAGACTTCTGTGTAAGATTTCATTTGAAGAAAGGGATCGATAGCAAACACCCACAGACAAACACACTCTTCAAACACTAACATTCAAACTTATGTTCTCTCTTTACAGTATTTCTGCCAACTTTCTGTTTAAAGGCCTAGCCATCTCTGGGGCACAACATTCCATTTTCCTAGAGCTTTAATCTTTATAAAGTTCATTGTTGAGTCAGAGTCTGACTCTGCTTTGATTCTCACAGTATTTTTATGCCTGTTTTATTTTGATCAATGCATATTTATTAAACACATGCTCTGTCATAGGCACTTTCCTAGGTGTTTTGAATCTAGTGTGGATAAAACTGTACATCCAGCCACAGTCTAGCACTGACAGAGGGCAGGGGAGGTGCCAGACACGCACAAGTGCATCGCTGCCTCTGAGTTGCATTCTGTAGCAAACTAGGAAATGTCTATTTCCCAGGTTTTCCCAGGCCACAGTAGCCCGGGGTTCATGTGGATAATGTAGCAACTGTTTAGTATTATTTATTGGTTCATTTCCCTCCACAGAGTTAAAGGAGCCACAGCTCCTACAAGTTTCTCTTCCCTTAGCTCAGTAAGGACTTAAGACCCATCTAATATATCAGCCCAAACACTGTCTTGCATCCTTCTCTGATGAAAGCCTTACAGTCCTTTGTAATCACTATGACTCATACAGAGGCACCCAGTTCTTTGAGCTGGCTTCTTCTTTGCTGCTGCTGTTGCGACTGTTGGTATGTGTGTGATATGCTCCTTTCCCCAGATTATTCTACCCTTCCTTGGAGAGCATGAAAAGGACAATGACATCAGCAGCTTTAATTTCTCCACTGATCATCAAGTTTATGTTTAAACCAAGTTCAAGCTTCTCAACCCCCTTTTAATAAAACAGGACTTCTTAATTTGAGTTCTGTGCTCTTTTAACCAAAGGGGTTTATGGATGGGCTTTCAAAGGGGTTTATTAAATGCTAAAAGTTGTCTTCAAAGTTCTATATACAGAGGTGTGAACATATAAAATACATTTTTCTAGGAAGGATATACATGTTATCAAATTCTGAAAAATTTTCTGAAATAAAAATATTTAGAAGCCATTGCCTCAGAATAGGTTTCTTCTTAAAAAAAAATTCTAATATTAGTTGTTCCAATCTGCCATTTACTATATACTTCATATGAATTAGGCTCTTACTAGGTGCCTTTTGGGAGAATATTAATTTTGTTTAATCCTTACAGTAACTCTGTTAAACAGATATCATATCTCCAAAGTTAGTCTATGTGTAGTGAAATGAAGTTCCAATTGGTGAGGTATAAAGTCTTGTATGCTGTTGACATAAACTTTGTCTACCCTTCCATGACAGCATGACACAGAAAGCCCTCACTCTAGAACAGAGCTATGTAAAGATTAAGAGACAACTGTCATCGCTGTTCCTTAGTCTTTCCCTTTGCCAGCTAACAATGTTCATTCTGTGACATGTCAACTAACATGATCCCTCTGAGCACACTTCTCTCCATATCCTCTGTGACTTTACCTGCACCCCCATGCCTGCACTCTGTTCACCTGAACTGCCCCCAACACTTCTTACCTGCTGCCTTTGCTTCCACCCCTCCCCTGCTCCTCTACCATCTATTTATTATCTATGTGGCAATCCAAAGGTATTTTAAAAGTGTAAATCCGATTATTTTACTTCTCTGCTTTAAGTTTTTAAATGACTGCTGACTATACAATATAAAATCAATTCTATATCATGGCTTACATTGTGCTACATGATCTGATACTACCTACCTCTCTTTTCTAAATTTATTTACCTTTCTTCTCCTCCCATATCTTTCAGAAACAACTTTCTTTTTTTATACTCCTTTAGCCTCTCTAGTTTGTTCCTACTTAAGTGTCTTTATACTTGTCACGTCTGGCTGGAATGTTCCTTTCCTACCTTGTCCAATGTCTGGCTCAGTCAAAGGTCATTCCCTACAGAGGCTATTTTGGTCTTTATCAATCACCAGCTCTTAATCAGTTCTACGTCTTCATTTTAGTCACTCCTTCTCAAGCACTTCCATTTATTTTCCTCATAGCACTTAGCAGTCTGTGAAATGACTTATTTTAATTAATCTTATACCATCCCCCCAATGTAAGTTTCATGAAGACATCAGTGGCTTTTGTCTTTCCTGTTCTCTTCTGAGTCCTCAGTACCTGGAGTAGGGTCTGGCACACAGGTACTCACTTGGTACTAGTCAAAAAATGAAGTAGTCTTCTGCTGTCTGTCAGTAGCTTCGTTTAAGTGCCATGTTTGAATTGAATAGATGCCATCTGATGCTATTACTACTTGCACTGAGGTTCCAGAATTCGGGCTTTGCCTTGTAGACTCACAGGTTCCTTCCACGTTTGTTGTTGCACTGTTACTGTCAGTCAGGCAGCCAAAACACATTGCTGACTCATATTGCGCTGCCCCAAACTAGTAAGTCTCTACTTTTAGATTTCTATGTTTAGGTTTTCCTCCAAGCATATTATTATAATCGATTAATATCATCTTGTTAGATTTGCCTCAGGCTCTCCACCCTTTGCAGTCTTTATGGATCCTGATTTTTTTCTCTAATTAGTTAAGACATTTTGCCACCTATAAACTTGGCTCACAGCACATCGACCTCTACAACCCTGAGCTTCTGACATGGGCCGATTATTATATCAGACATCCTTTGTTTGGTGCAGGCTTGGTCTCACATGAAACTTTTACTGCTCTATTTGAAAACTTCTGAAAAAATGTGATTAAGAAGTAGTTTTAATTGATTTTCATTTTATCTCTGTCGGGGAATGGCCGTTCCTCCACCAAAGATGAGAGAACATTGTTCCTATGTTCCACCCTGCCTTATTCTCCTCTGTTTTCTTCCTAACTTTTATGTCATCCTTAGATTAAGGGGAAAAAAAATCATTCCTTCACCAAAGAGCTGCAGATAATTCTCCTTTGGGGTGAATTTAGTTAAATGTATAGAAAGAAGACTTTGTCCGCCTGTGTAAATTTGTGGAGGGATAGCATAGTCATGTAAAAAGGTACAAAGTTCAGTAGATTGGGGGTGCCTTAAACTGGGCAAGTGTCTGGCCCTGGCAGGTTGGCTCAGTGGTAGAGCGTCAGCCTGGCGTGTAGAAGTCCCGGGTTCGATTCCTGGTCAGGGCACACAAGAGAAGCACCCATTTGCTTCTCCACCCCTCCCCCTCTCCTTCCTCTCTGTCTCTCTCTTCCACTCCCGCAGCCGAGGCTCCATTGGAGCAAAGATGGCCCGGGCACTGGGGATGGCTTCTTGGCCTCTGCCCCAGGCACTAGAGTGGCTCTGGTCGTGGCAGAGTGACGCCCCGGAGGGGCAGAGCATCTCCCCCTGGTGGGCAGAGCGTCGCCCCCTGGTGGGCGTGCCAGGTGGATCCCGGTCGGGCGCATGCTGGAGTCTGTCTGACTGTCTATCCCCGTTTCCAGCTTCAGAAAAATACAAAAAAAAAACAAAAACAAAAACTGGGCAAGTGTCTTTTATCTTATGTCTCTAGTACCTAGCATAGTGCTGGGCACATAACATTTGCACTGAGCAACAATACTAATACTGTTATGCTAATATGACCTTCAGTTTTATTGAATAATATTTATAATCTATTGCTACTGCATGCCAAAACCTATTTAATGTTTTTTTATATATTGACTCTTTTGCTTCTTTAAACAACTCAAAAGGTAGTAGTATCCTTATCTTATTAATGAAGAGACCTAGTAGAGAGAAGGTAAGTAACTTCCCCATGTCTCATAGCTACAAAGTAGTGATGCAAATATTGGAACGCGGACAATAGTATGAATAGTATTCATTCTATACATCATTTCCTTAACTGCTGCCATTTGTTAACTGCCAGAATTTGAGCTGGAGTTTTAGTATGCATTATTCTATTTGATCCTCAATACATCTCTGTGATGTAGGTATAATGTTCACTATTTTACAGATAAGGGAACAAAAGCTTAGGAAGTTTAAATAGCCTTCCCATAATAACAGAGATAATGAATAGCAGGACTGGAATTGGAATCTATTTCTGTTCAAAATCTAGCCTTTTAAATACTAAGGCATAGCACAATATTGTAGATGCATAATCAATAAATAAGCGATACCTGGATAATTAAATTTAAATTATTTGTTTTAATTAAAAAATAGCTATTTAAGTACACTTGTGGTAATTTAATACCCCCAAAATTCTTAATCATCTTAATCAGAAATTGTTTCTGCCTGGCTTGTTTTATCAAGGAATTGCTGTCCATATAGAGCCCGCAATTCCTATGTCTATAGTGCAGGATAGAAGATGAGGAGAACTTAATCCCAGGTTGTATAACCCACTGTAATTTAAAATATTTTATTAAAATCATCATAGCCTCTAATGTATTTTTTTCAAAGTCAAGGAACATAAGGATTTAAAAGATGTGTGTGTTTGTGCATGTATGATGTGTGTTTTAATAGAATATTATGGCAAATGCTTAAATTGTGTACTTTGCACTGTCTGAAGAGCTTTACTGTGTACTCATTAAATATTATTAGGATAGACCGACCTCAACATTTATATAAAAGATTTAACTTGATGAGAACTTTAAAATACATTTTCTGTTAAGAATTTCACCCCAGGATAAATTGCTATTCATTTTGAATATTTAATATGGAACTTCTTTCTGTACAGAAACTATTGGCTAGAGGTTAAGACATTGAAATTCTACTGTGTAACAGACTGTGAAATGCATTGTGTTTGCAGTAGGACAGAAATTGTGCTCATGGACTTTACAGTCTGGGTACCAGTATCAAGTTAATACCTTAATGCATGAACATAAGTGAACCTCTGTATGTTTTAATATGGATTCATCTTGGGAAACCAATATTTTTAGTTGAGTCTAAGAAAAACAATTTTAAAGTTCTAATTACTAAGTATTTCGTGCAGTTCTCCATTGTGTTAAAATGTATTTTACTCATATACTTTTTTGAAGATAAATTATTATTGCTCTCTTTTCTCCTTCCCTCCCTCCCTCCCTCCCCCTCTCCCTCCCTCTCCCCTCCCTCCCTCCCTCTTTTCCTCCAGTTCTCAGGTTCTGTTCTCCCTCTCTCCCTCTCTACCTCTCTCCCTCTCTCCCTCTCTCACTCTCTCCCATGCCCTCACAGACACACACATTCAACTTAAGTTTACCTCTTTTCTGATATAGGCATCTGATACCTATCATTGAGATAAAATAGTAAAAATGAATTAGGAAATAAAACTTTCCTGTTGTAGTATTCTCACCTCTTTTTTTCATTCTCTCTTTAGAAAAAAATTAAGTTTATTTAAGTGAAAGACTGAATTTATCAGTTAATCCTGTAATTATTTTTGCTTTGATAATCAGTTCCATTGCTTTTCTTTTTCATTAGCATGTGCAGTTGTAGTTTAGCTTATAGTCTTTCTGTTTGAAAGTTAATGAGGTCTGCTAAGAGGCACAGCAATAGCCAATTGGCTGTAATGCAGCAGCAGGGGGAAAATTCATTACCAAGGAGAATTTTAAAAGGGCAGCTGCTTCCTTAATGCTGTAGCCATTAAGATGGCAGCTTCCTGCCATAACAGTAGCATGTCTCATTAACTTTCCTCCTTTCCCGGTTTATGTTGTTTTCTAATACATAATTTCCACCTGCTATCAAAGGCATGTGTAAGGGGTTTTCTAATTATTTGCTTTCCTAATATAAAGAGCTGCTGCCTAGACAAGAGGGAATTAAACTTAAAAAATGTTTTTAAATTATTAAATTACAGTTGAAATTCAATATTATATTAGTTTTATGTGTATGTATAGTGGTTAGATATTTATATAACAAAGTGACCCTCTGCCAATGTCTTGTACCCGCCTGACACCACACACACACACACACACACACACACACACACACAGTTATTACAATATTATTAGCTGTATTCTCAATGCTGTACTTGACATCCACATGACTGTTTTATAACTGCCAGTTGTGCTTCTTAATCTCTTCATCTTTTTTACCCAGTCCCCCTGGATTTTAATTTTTTTAAAAGTCTTAAACCATTTCACACAATTTTAAGGGTAAGATTGATTGTATCCAAAGTTCTGGTGAGAAATTAAACAAAAATTACATTCAAATTTTGACTTTTTCCCTAATGTTATCATTAAGAACCTAAAGGATGGTTTTAAAAGTGTACAATCACATTGTTGCTGTTTCATAGAAGCCTGTAAGACAGGAATCAAGGCTCTCATTATTTCCACTTCATGTCTCCTAACAATTTCATTGTCATCATTTTCTATTTGGAATATACCTGTTCTATACTAAAAACTCTCAGTCTCAAAGGAAAGACCCTTGCTCCATTGTGAAGAAGAGAACCAAAGCCTAATACTGTGCATGTAGAATCCTTTGCAGTTGAGCATTCCATCTAGAGGCCGGAGGGGATTGTTCCCTCCGATGCAGAACCTCACTATAAGTGTTTCTTTCTCTAAATGCATGCAGCATTCTCAGTTCATAAATTCCTTGATGCAAAGGCAGATAATCGGCATCAGTGAGAGAATACTGGAGAAAAGACAGAGAAGAGAATGTGATTATTTGATAATCACTCATTGACATTGGCTTTCTCATTTCCAGATCCCAGTCAGTAGTGGATCCTACAGTACTAAAACACATGGATAAAAATGAGGAAGAAAACATGCAACCTTTGCTCTCTCTGGACTGATAACTTCTGTATACTACCCATGGATTAGAAATGAAAGGTACTTGTTTCCAGCAACAGGGACAGCACTGTGGAAGAATTACCAGCCAGAAACTTATTTATTCTTGTTAATGTAACATACTATATAATAAGACATCAGGCTTTCCTGTTTTCCTGAACCATGGGTGCCCTGGTCTGGATTAAAATGTCAATAATTTATTCTGTAAGTGCCAAGTTCTTTGTAAATACAATGTAATCTTTATGTCAAGTTTGTAAATTTTGGTAATAACTAAAATTGAAAAAGTTTGGCTCATGAATTCATGCCAGTGATGTGTACTATTAACAAAAACAAGAAAAGAAAGGTACATGATCAAAGCTAATTAAATATCATATAACTGTTTCCTATGAAGCCATATTTCAGCTCTCATAGTGATTGTTTCATTGTTTCTCTCTAAAACTCTGTCTTAATCAAATGTACTTTTAATGGGCACAAGGAACTAGATGATTCTAAGAAATTATTGTGATAAATGTATTTTCTGTCTAGTGATTTTCATTTCACAGCAAATGTGTTCTGGTGACTATCACTGGCCTTGCATTTTGGAGACAAGGAATGACAGACAACCTGGTAAATTGAACACTTGAACCCTTCTATGTTGTTTAATCCCTGGAGCTTTGTAAAAAGATATGTTTCCCAAATTAAGATGTGGAATTCTGAAAGAGAGTAGATTCTTTTTAAATTGCAGTATTCACAATGCATCCTTTATTCAAGATCCGCTTGAATCTTTGTCTGATGTACTTTAAGAACATTTTCCTCTCAAAACTCTGACCAAGAGAAAGAGAACGCATATGTGAATAGTGTTTTGACAGCTAATTTTGAACATAAAAGTTGCTGCACATGGATAAGTTGCTAATATCTATTGTGCACTGGTTGAAAAAACATGTATATATTCACACATATATTTTTACTGAGCTCAAATAAAACCTTGATGTTTCAGGCTTAGAACATAAATCATACATATTCAGCGATCTTAGAGATGGTATGTATTATTACATGAGTGCTAACTCTTGGAAATTACTTTCTCTAAAGTTAATGAAAATGAGGTATAGTGAAAGAGATTTTTAGTGAACCCATTTAAGGAAATTTTAACTTAATGTGTAATGCAATTTTGAACGCAGTTTTCGTGAAATGTATTGTTAATACAACAGGTCTCAACATAGTGCAGGCAGTATCAAGTGATCGAGAGTAATACAGTATTTCTCATTCAAGTTAATTATCCCAATGTTCCTGCAAGTACACTTCTCCTTTTCAGAAAAAGACTGAAAGAACATATTGCATTCAGGAGACATAATGAAAGCATTCGAGGGCATCTGAGATAGCATATAATAGTTTAAATATAGATTTGGAAACCTTATGTTGTTGAAAGTTTTTACTTCATAAAAATTCTGTAAGTGTAGCACATTTTCGAAATCTTACTTAAAATTTCAAAATCCAGTGTGGAAGAAAGCAAAATTTCACCGCCACCCCTTCAGAGTGGTAAGTTTTGAGATTCAGAATTTATCATTAAAGTATTCTTTTGAAAGAAAAATATCTCAAGAAACTCTGGGAAACCAACAGAAACAAAAGCATGTAATAGCCTTTACATACTTTTTAGCTAAGTGCTTAAAATTTTTTAGTTATAATTCTACAGTCAAAAATCTTAAAATAAAGATCAATATACCAATCTGCAGTATCCCCAATGAACTATCTAATATTTGTAACACTACATAAATATGCATAAATAACCTAAATGAAAGATCATTTAAAAATGCCAACCTCAAATCAAGAGTGGAAGAATGATGACTATCATGTATTCTGCTCTTCCATAAATATCATAGTGATGGGAATGAATTGGGGATTAAAAACTGCAGCAGCTTTTATCTTTATAAGAATCCTAACCATTGGTATTCTACCTTTTGTCAAACTGAAGTACATTTTATAGCCTTGAGCTTTATATACATTTATATACATATATACTTCTATATAAGCAAGTGTTAGGCAATATGATGCATTGGAATAAATAGAAACAAACTAAGTACAGAAGGCAGTGAATGTTTCATTCTCATAAGTTTCTCTCTTTATTTATTCCCAGTTTTCAGAATTCTACCAGCTTTAGGTTGTAACTGGCATAGCCAGCTTCTTTCTCCCATCGTTAGACTGCTGTCATGTAAAAATAATGAGGAAGGTGTATTTTTTATGTCTATACCTATCTAATTATAAATATTGTTCACAGTGTCTCCCTGCCTCACATCTGAAAACTTTTCATAGGCATGGCTGCTTCGCTGCTCCTCCTACAAATGAGCAATTGAAAATTGGCTGGACTGTGCAAAACATTTGAAAATGAATAAATAAAATTAAAACAATCATGCTCTTTGAAATAGCTGTATCTAGTTCAGTCTGCGAGTAAACTTATTTTCCATGAGTGTGTTTAAAGCTGTGTAGTCAAGAGATATTTGGTCAACTTTATAAAATTTCTTCTTAGCAACAACTAACTTGCACTACTTAGGAGTTTTATCCTACAGCTGTGTTTATTGTATAACTTAACAAATAAACATTTCCTTATTTCAATTTAATTGCCATATTACATTCCCACTTACAGATGTTAGAATATTTACCCTAATATAATTTTCCTTTCTATTTTGAGAGCAAAGTTTTGGTTTTTTAGGTATCTTCTTACTAAAAATATGTAGACATCAAAGAATGATCCCATTTGATATGGAATAGGCCAGTAGTTCATTTCCTTCTCTTACCCCACCTGCTCCTTCTATTCTTGTATCCTTTCTTTCTTCTGGTATTTCAGGGGCAGCTGCTTCCAACGCTGCTTTAAAAATAAATAATTTCTTTTATATTGTCAGTAATAGTTGCATACATTTTTGCCTGATATTTTAAAAGGAAGAGATTATCATGAAAAATAGTCTAAGAAATATGAAGAAGTGCCTCTCTAAAAATGAAATAAAGCAGTGCAGTGATATTAGAATATGGATTCTATTCATACCCTCGTCCAATAAGTAAATGCATCTTTATGGTCTAGGTAAAATATAGATGCTTTTTGAAGAAGGGTATTTGAAACCTTGCAGTGAGTATCCCAGTATAGTATAAGTCTTTATTGTGTAATTCCAATATAGTACCACGAACACATGTTATTGTCAAACCTGACACAATGCTAAAACAATTACAAGTATTAAATAGAGTTTTGCAAGCAAGTTTTTGGAGTGGGCATGCATTACTTTTTTTATTCCAATAATAGTTAACAATAGTTTACAATAAATGTAGGCAGAAACATTCCTTAAGTCTTTTCATACAAAATGCTTGTTTACTTTGCAGTACTGATTCATGTATGCATAAGCAGGAAGGCCAAACAGCAAGGTTCTCTTTAATATTGTAAACTAGGTCACATTGTTAAATTAAACATTTGAAGTATCGTAATATTCCTGAGGGAACAGAAATGACTCTCATGAATCAAGAAAATTGAGAGTTGTTTTAGACATCGGGGAGCATGTTTATTACTCTTCACAAAAAGGAATACTTAGACTCAAAGCAATGTGACTTTAGGGACAGACTTTTTTCTATAAACAACCTAAAGGTTTATGGAAATGTCTATGGCCCTTTTCAAAAGTTTTATCCAAAAAACCTGCTGAGAGGCTATGTACTCCTCTGTTGTTTTATCTAAATGTCTAATTGGTCTGGTTAGTTAATAATTTATTTCTTTTGCTTCTTATTTTGTATGTATTAATACGATTACTTGAAAAATTACCATGAGCTATGAGGATATTTCAGAATGATTTTTAACACAGAGAATAAAACGAACAGAGCTCTGGCATGGTATTTGAACTTAAGATATGGTATTTATATTTTTTACATAAATAAACCAATAAGCATATATTCCATTTTATATGTACTAAACAGATACATAGCCTAAAAAATGATGGTGCATTTAAAATTTATAAGGCCATTAGATTATGTAAGAATCAGCAGGTAATATAAAATATGTTGAAACAAAAGTAGACAATTGGCTAAATATTCAGGATGTATACTTATCTTCAGTAGTGAAAAGTATTTGTTTTTTGTTTTCATTGAAAATCCTGTTTTTCCAATGTGCTACTGAAACTATTCAGTACTACTTGCTATTTGAAATAGAGCAAAAAAGTAAAAATACAAAAGGATGTATGGCATTGAAACATTATTATATCATGACCTTAATGGCTTAGAGATAATATAATTTTATTTCATAAAATCAAATTTTTATTTTGTAAACATCCATGGGTTAATTCCACATGTGAAGATAATACAATGAAGTCTCTTCTATGTAAGTGAAGGAATTTATTCTCCTGGACTGAAGGAAAAAATATATAAAATAGCAATTCTGTTGATTGTAACACCCAAGTTGTACTACTTTTCAAAGAAGGAGGAGTGCAAATAATACAGTTGAAATTTTAAAATGCTTATTTAGGAACAAAATAAGTATAGGACTTAAATACAATAAATGCACTTTTATAGTATATTATAATTTGGAAGGTGTTTGATCAGTACTTGACTTAGTTTCGATGTGAAATTTTTGTCCTTAATTATATCAAGGCATTTAATCTGTCAAAATTATTTATCGTGGTAAATGAGAGGGACATATGAATTGTGAAATAAATTTTAACAAAACTTTTAAGAGTAAATCGATCCTCAACTATTTTGAAAAATTGCAATAAACTATGTATAATTGGTTTACAAATAACAGAGGTGCAAAGTATTGTCTTTGTTTCTAATCTAAGTTTTTCAGTTTCCAGATTTGTTTAAAAGATAAATAAAACTCCAAGGACCAAGTAGTTTTTGTTTTTAAAACTTCCAGAAAAAATAAGATGTGAAAGAAGTAGTTACACAAGCCCTTGATAAGAACACTAAGCATGGTACTATTTGCCTCAAATACCTTTGATATTTTGAGAGACATATTTATTTCAATATAGTATCATAAATGGTGTAATATATATTTTTAAATAAATACACATTTCTGCTTTAAAAACATTTATTTTGTATATGGTGAATGTTCAATCCGGTAGTACTGGATCTGTTGCATCTGTGAAAAGGAGAGCTCTAAAATGTCATCAGGAATAGACAATAACTTTGTTATGAGAGAAATTATAATTACCTATCTAGGTTAGAATACACAAAATTTTCCAATATTTGAATGTTTAGAACTGAAAGGAGAAAGCACAGTTCATGTCATCAAGATACTGTTTTCAGTATTTAATCTTCTAGACAAGCTTTCGAAGCCAGTTTGAATAAAGAAGTAAATTAGCCTGATCTGTCATGTCACAGTGAACAAAGTGTCGACCTGGAATGCTGAGGTTGCGGGTTTGAGTTCCCACGTGTGCCTGGTCAGGCACATGGGAGTTGATGCTTCCTGTTCCTCCCTCTGTTCTCTCCATATCTTTCCTCTCTCTCTCTCTCTCTCTCTCTCTCTCTCTCTCTCTCTCTCTCTTTCTCAATAAAAATGAATAAATAAAAAAAAGAAGTCAACTAACTTAAGTTGCATATTGCAACAAGAACGGTCAGTAAATAAAATATTTTCACATTTCACATAAAATTATTGGATTAAACAAGTCACTAAATTCAGAAATTTGAGTTACAAAAAATTGATTTAAATAGGTCTGATTAAAAATAATCCCAGTTCAAAATATTAAGTAAAATCAAAATATTCAGCCTGATTTGAAAAAAAAAATGCTCACTCAATAAAAACACACTGTATCTTCTGTGAGTTTTTCTCATTTATCTTACCTGTGGATGAAATAATCATCTAACGAGGGGGAAAAGTCATTGACCTACAACAGTCTATGATAGACTTGATTTTCTTCAGCTCAAACAGAGATGATTTTCCCCTACACAGTTTTGGAGGTTATCAAGTTTTGTTATTGGTACCTCATCCTAAGCCGTGTCGGGAGGAACCCACGCTTTTAGTGGCGACTGTGGAAGCATCCTGAGGGGGAAAAAGCCAGGGCAACCCGAGAAAAAAAAGCCAAAGATACAGCCTTTACTTCCTGTCACGAAAAAGTGTTTTATACTATATTATTAATGATCAATACAGAAAACTATTTTAAAATGCCACGGGTTTCTGAGATCAAGAGTTAAATACTTGGCCAATGAAAAGAGGTTATGAGGACGTGGTGGTTTATCTTCACACAGCAACAGCATCATCAGAAGTCTTTATCTCAGAACATCACTTCTCTCTAAAAAGAAAAATAATCATGCTCTCCTCTTTCCCTTTTTTTCTAGACGGAATTATGAAAGTTTCAGACACCATAAACACTTTGTTCCCTTTTAAGAAAAAAAATGCTACATTATACACATATAAACACAATTCACTTTGTTGCATAGCATTGAAATATTTGCACTCTGATTCACAAGTTCTTACCTAAGAATTTAAAAATATATAATGATAGGATTTTAGCACAAGTTATTAAATGTTCTTTATATCTAGGATTCATGAAGAACACTGGTAATATTTTTTCATTTGGGTTTATATATCTAAACATTTTTACTTGGATGTCAAATGGACATTTCACATCTAACATTTACAAAACCAAACCTCTCTTTCACCCTAAACCTGCTTCTGCTTTAGCCTTCCCATCTCACTGTCAATTCTAACCTTCAGATGTCTAGGGCTTAAAAACTTCGAAGTCATCTTCACTTTCACTCCAACCTTTGTCTCAAAATCACATCCAGTCAGAGAGCTGATATTGTTGGCTCTCTTTCAGATATGTATATCCGTACTCGAACACTTCACTAACCATTTGATGGACCTGACTTCAACCTTCTCCACCTGAAATATTTTAATAATCTGAAAACCAGTCTCCTTGCTTTGGCCCTTGGCCCCTAAAATCAAGTTACAACACAGTAGTGAGAAAGAGCTCAGATCATTTCACCCTTCTAAAAACCTGCTGTAAGGTGCCAACCACAGTCCTTATGATGAGTGCAAGGAGGGCCAATATGAAGTTAGTAAGCACTAAGATAGCAGAATATCATACTTTCTGATGAGGTTGGCACTTTTGCCTGTACAATGCAAGAGCAATTATTAAAGACTTTAATTTTTTGCTTCTAAAGTCCTATATAATATACCCTCTCACCCCTGACATATACTCTTCTTAGATTATCTGTTAAGAACGTGTTCTCTTTATTCTCTTGCCAAACTGTCATCCTTACTTGCCAAGCATCCTTCCCTACCAGAACTGGTGCAATTCTGCTCCTGTTGCCTCATTGTTCCTAGATCTTGGCTCAAATGTCACCTTCTTAAAACTCTCTAGATTTCCCTATTTAAAAAGCATGGCCATATGGTTCTTATATTTCCCGTTTCTGCTCTCTTTTTCCTCTATAGCCTTTATTGTCTTTTAATAACACTACATAGCTTACTTTTTTTGTTTATTTCAAATTCTCCCTCTATTAGAATGTGAACTCCACATGGGCAGGGATGTTGTCTGTCTTGTTTACTATTGTGTTATAAGTGGCTTTGAATAGTGCCTGGTGTTTAGTAGCATATCCAAAAAGATTGCATGAAAATCTTAATTTATTTCAACTAGTTATATAATAGCCCATAGTATGCATTTAAGAAGAGAGATTTTTCTTGATAAGAAACATCTTTTTGTCGTTTATCTTCAGAAGAGTATTATTCTCTCTCTGATGATGATGAAATCATGAACCAAGGATTATATCTCTCCTCCCCCAAATCTGGTCTCTATTCCAAAACTTGTTTTCCATCAGTGTTTGAGCTTTAGCTTTGGAAGTTACTTTAAGATTATTAGGCCCTATATTATATGCATGGTTTATACTTACTCTTAAACAGACTGCAGGATATACCTCAGATGAAAAGTTAGTTTGCACTCAAAACCATAGTAAATGTTTTTCATTGATTATTCTTTTTAATTCCAATGCTAAAAAATTGTAGGATGTTAAAAGGTCATTATTTTTTCAATATTAGATGTCATAAGAGAAAATACCTAAAAGTTACTTTTACTGGAAAGGAAAAGAAGATGAGGAAAGAAATTATGATCACTTCTTTGATACAATTAGAAGGTGAATAAGAAAGCTTGTTGGTGTTTCTAAAATCGTCTCATGATCTAGAAATCCAGATATTACAACTAATTTGTTTATAAACCCTTGTAAGAGAAGTCCTATATCAATTGGGTTTTATGTTTGATATTTTTACATGTTTTTTATCTTGAAATTTTATAGTTCTGATACCACATGACAGCAGTTGCTTATGCTCATATATTTTAATTGGCTTCCCAACTTTCTACCTCTTCTCTATATTTTAATTATAGCTCTCATTTTCTGAACCTTGCAATGGCATTTATTATCCTTAACTAATCTTATGCTTTTATTATCTACCATTTGGACTGACCTCTCCATAATTTTAGTAAACAGATATCTTAGGTATTGGTTCTTGGTTTGATGGATTTCTGATTTTTATAGATTTTTATGTATTCATTTTAGAGAGGAGAGAGAGCGAGAGAAGTGTGGGGAGGAGCAAGAAGCATCAACTCCCATATGTGCCTTGACCAGGCAAGCCCGGGGTTTTGAACCGGCAACCTCAGCATTTCCAGGTCGACGTTTTATCCACTGCGCCACCACAGGTCAAGCCTTTTTTTTTTTTTTTTTTTTTTTTTAAATATTGAATATTTTAATTTCCACTTAATTAGTGGAATCATTTTAAGATAGGTAAATTGATCGTGTTTGTTTTGTTTATTCATTTTAGAGAGGAGGGGGAGAGAGGGAGATAGAGAGAAAGAGATAGAGAGAGAGAGAAGGGGGAGGAGCAGGAAGCATCAACTCCCATATGTGCCTTGACCAGGCAAGCCCAGGGTTTTGAACTGGCAACCTCAGTGTTTCCAGGTTGACACTGATTTCTGATTTTTATCTTTTGCAATTCATCTTTTTATTTTTACCAAACCTATGTTATTCTTTTTTCTCCACTACACTGTTGAGCCTTTCTCTACATTGTAATACTTTAAGCTTCCAGTTTTATAATCTTCTACCGGGTCTTCTATTATGAAGACACTGAAAATTAAGGATTGGTGGGTAATATTGAAGAAGGAACTATAACCAGAAGAATACGTTAAATGTTTGGAAATATTCCAGAAGATAAGTTTTTTTAGCGGCTTTGTGATGGGTACTATGTAGCATAATCAATATAGATCATATTTTTTCCAGTTACATATATACATGGCAGTCAGGGTTATTGAGTAATTTGGAAGACCATCTATTGAGAAGAGACTGAATGGTTCTTGCTCGGGAAGAAAGCAGAATTTTCTTGTGTTTCATACTATTTGAGCTGTGACCGTCTGTACAGTGGAAGCCATTTGCCTCTGCCATCCTCTTTTGCCAGTCTTCAAGAAGGTTAAAATCACTTCCAAAAGAAAGGGTTCAAGTTAAAGTATACAACACTATACAGAGAATACTGTAGTTTATGTTATCTTCTACTGAATTTTGTTTTTTATGTTATTTTTATAATTGAAATCTAAGAATATCTTCCTTGGTAAATTTTATTAATTCTCTCAACTTTTTAATAAATTTTAAATTTTACAAGTTATTTTTCATATTCTTAAAAGAATACTGTTAATGTTTTATTTCATGTCTAAATTAGTTATGTCTTTTTTTTATTTCTGAAGATGAATGGAGTTCTGTTAAAATTTAGTGTCATAAATTTAGTGTCATAAATTTAGTGACATAAAAATGTCACTAAATAAAATTTTAGATTAAAAAATGTGAATGTGCATATAATGCCTTTTCAATATTTTTCAATACAAACCAATTACTATATATTTAAAAATATATCATATCAAATAGCTATGAACAAAATTATCATTAAAATATTGAGACATAAAATTGAAGTTAATATTTGGAAGTATAAAATACTTTTAAATGACTTTAAATGTGTGACTGACTATATTGCCATGTTATTTGGAATTTATTGTGATTAAATCAAATATGTTTTATAAAATAAGTGTAAGTTCAAATCACAAGAAAGTAACTTCTTCACTTATAGAATAATAGAATGGAGATTCAGCCACCCTCAGTTGTAAAGTCTTCCCCTTGAAGTACTAAAGCAGATTTGATTATAAATTCAGTTCATTTCCTTTCCTTTTCTTTTTTCTTTCTTTCTTTTTTAGCAGGTACTATGCCCCAGTCACTGTTCTAGGTTCCAGGGATATAGCAGTAAACCAAACAAAGCCCCTGCTCTACTGAAAGTCACATTCTAGTGGAGAAGGCATACAAAAAGCAGATGAAGCCATACACTGTCAGGTGGCATTTTAAGTGTGATGAAGACCTACTCATTTAACTCATTTAATTTGTGTGACCTCTGGCACTGTTTCCTCATTTGTGCAATGGGACAATAATTGTATTATCAGTATGGACTAGATTTTGATAATTGGTCTTTGTCTTTTCTTAGGAACATGCAATATAATCTCTTTAAATCCATGTTGTTTTGGGGATGACAATTAGGATTCTTTGGTTCCTTCCTTTCTGCTCAGTGCGGGCACCTGTTCAGGGGAAATGAATCCTACAATATGCCTTTCGGGGTCATCCAGATATGCCAGCTGCTGCCCAATTTTGTCCTTCTTATTATACTTCTTTAATTCATTGTACCTGAAAAATATACATTGATTTTCATCAAAAAAGACGAAAAAAGAACCAAAGATAAATTTTGATAGAAAGTACAATTTAATATTTCCACTTAATTTGTTATTTTTCCTTATCCACAGGCAGAATCACAAACCTATGGTTTTATTTGATAGGTTTTGGTGTATTCTCTGTAGTATAGTTAAGGGAGTTCCAACTATTATGATTTCAGAGATGCTAACTTAAGTAATACTAGAAGTATTACTTTCTGCTGGTATGTGTAATTTAATGAGAAGTTTTGCTTTTTAGAAAGTGGTCATATTGCAAAAAACCTTGGGAAACTTATTTTGGGAAAATCTTAAAGCATAGATAGAGTAAAGGACACCATAAGTATTGATTATAACTACTTTAGGAGAAGCCATGAGTAAATATTGTAAATGAAATAAAGAAAAGGAACAACCCTGGCCGGTTATCTCAGTGGAAGAGTGTTGGTCCGGTGTGCAGGTGTCCCAGGTTTGATTCCCCATCAGGGAACACAGGAGAAGTGCCAATTTGCCTCTCCACTCTTCTCTCTCTCGCTTTGCTCTCTCTCTTCCCCTCCTGCAGCCATGACTCAATTAAAGCAAGTTGACCCTAGGTGCTGAGAATGGCTCCATGGCCTCCACCTCAGGTTTTAAGAAGAGCTTGGTTACTGAGAAACGGGCAACACCCCAGATGGGCAGCACATCACACCTTACTGGGCTTGCCGGGTGGGTCCTGGTCTGAGCACATGCGGGAGTCTGTCTCTCTGCCTCTCCTTCTCTCACTGCATTAAAAAAAAAGAAAAATAGAAAGAAAGAGGGAGAAAAGAAAAAGAACAAGTTCCATCTAAAAGAGGCATGCAACTTCCATATTTCTATTCATATAGAAAATCTCTAAGGAGTGCATTTATATTGGGGCAAATTGGATGCCATGTTAATTAATGAACAGAAAAATTTAGTCTAATTCACACACTGACTTTCATAAAGGACTGTTTCAGATCATAAACAATTGATTCATTTTATTTGTGAAGAAAAACAGATCATTAATCTTGTTTCTAGATGCAAGAAAATATAGACATCTTTCAGATTTTTTTGTGTGAATTATGTTTATATTATCTTTACAAATTTATTTCCCTTATGATTATGAACAAAAATTTTTAGTCAGTCTCTAGAAAAAAATTTGTGTTTTTTATACAATTTATTTACTAAAGGTATTTAGGAGCAAAGGATTTTAAACCTTCTTTTGCCACAGTTGTTCTTTTGTCATTTAGTGGATATTATAAAGATGTTTTAACAAGATTTTCTCAAGAGTAAAACAAACTATAGTTATCATTTAAAACATTTCTTAAAATGAGAAATATATAAACATACATAGTTTAAAATTTGAATAATTATGAGGATATATTTCAATTTAATATATTTGATTAATGGAAACTAACAAAATGATAATAACACTTAGAAAAAAATAAAAGGTTGTTTTAACCCTCAGGCATGTCCCCCTCACACACCAAAAACTAATTCTTTTTTTTGTTTTCCTTGAGAATAATAAATATTACTGCTAGAATATCCTTCAAAGTTTATGTAATCTGCCTGACCAGGAGGTGGTGCAGTGGATAGAGCGTCGGACTGGGATGCAGAAGGACCCAAGTTCGAGACCCCGAGGTCGCCAGCTTGAGTGCAGACTCAACTGGTTTGAGCAAAGCTCACCAGCTTGGACCCAAGGTCGCTGGCTCAAGCAAGGGGTTACTCAGTCGGCTGAAGGCCCGCGGTCAAGGCACATATGAGAAAGAATCAATGAACAACTAAGGTGTTGCAACGCGCAATGAAAAACTAATGATTGATGCTTCTCATCTCTCTCCATTCCTGTCTGTCTGTCCCTGTCTATCCCTCTCTCTGACTCACTCTCTGTCTCTGTAAAAAATAAATAAATAAATAAAAATTAAAAAAAATTAAAGTTTATGTAATCTAAATTACTTATTTCATTAGTACAAAATGGAGACTTATAAGGACTGTCTTTCTAGAAGTCATACAACAAATTAAGGGAAATGCTGGTACCAGAACCAAGGTTCAACCGATCTGGTGATACTGTTATTGATTTGAATAAATTCTCCCTTGCTTTCCTAACCCTTTTAAATTCTGTTCTACCTGCATATGACCCCACTTCATTTTCTCCACACAATTTTCAGTGCTTGGAATTCTCCACCAGTATTATAATAGGTAAACATCTACTAATACAAAGAGGACAATACTGAGGGACATTCAAATTAGAAACAGTTCGTACATATCCACTATTCTCAGTCTTTCAGTTAGCAATCAGTAGATATGGATAAGCCTAGTTTTGCAGGAGGATGAAATTTTATCAAGCCTATGTCTAAATAAAACAATAGTCCCTCAATGAAGCTGACTATGTTGTGTTTAGAAGTATGTGTTCCTTTATTGTGAGAAAATGGGATGGGGTGCAGCTCAATACAGCTACACAACTATCCTTTGACTATCTTCTCAGCTCTTGTCAATGATTTAAGGCGAGTAGAAGGGCAGGATGTTGACTTTTGTTATCATAATGGCTGGCAAGCAACTATGTGGTTATATTGTACCAACACTCTGGTACTATTTGGGCAAGATCTTCTCCACAGATTCATTCAGGTGTTTCTCTACTAACTTACCTTATGATATGCTTGTATCATACGACTTACTATAGAAACTTTATTGGCTACAATCTTTAAGAGATTGGATTTTCTCAAATCTAAAGAAAGTATTGGAGATAGGTGCGGATCTTAACTGGTTAATAATATCATATAAGTATATAGAAGCATTTAATTCAGCTCACTTAGAAGGGAGTAAAAAGACTATGCTTCAGATTATGCCTGAGGTTATCTCAGCATTGTTATTGCTGAGTTTGGGAAAAAGGCGGCTTTAGAATTATTTGGCTACTATTATTTGACTTGATTTTTTAACTGCTTTTTCATGGCTTTTAAAATAATGTGTGAAAACATTGTATTAGACTCATACTGTCTTAAAATAATGCATACTGTCTTAAAACAACAGTATTTATGATATTACTATGTTTTAAACTGATAATAATCTACTTTAAATATTATTTCTCTTTGAGAAAATATATACCTTTCATCTTCCTTCATGTTTTTATTGTTGAACTTTGTGAATGTATTATTTATTAAAAAATCAAATTAACAAGCTTCAGAATTTTTTTTTGTCTTAAACCAGTTTGACATTGCAAGTAGTTTAAAAGTGTGTAGTATATATATAGAACAGAAGTACCCAGGTAGCCACTACTCAGCCTAAGATATGAAGTATTTAAAGCCACTATCAACAGTTTTAAATCTTCCTTCATGTCTGATACCAGCTTACAGATAATTATCCAAAATATGTTGATTATTAGTTTTATTTTCTCTATAGCTTATTTTTATGTGTATATTTCTTAAAAATTTAGCTTTGCAAAGAGTTCAGGAAAGACTGGATTATTTCTTTTTTGAATGTTTGGTAGCACTCAATTAAAATTATCCAGATATGTTATTTTCTTTATGTAAATATTTAAACAATTCCATATCCTCAATGATTTGAGGACTGTTGTAATTTTCAGTGTCTAGTTGACTCAGTTTTGGTTATTGTATTTCTCTTATTAAGAGTTTACCCATTTTCTATAAAGTTTTTGTATTTGCCAATATTTTATAATAATCTCTGCTTTTTGAAATACGTATGCTGCACTGTGTTCATCTTTTCTTTCTACTATTCATTATTCATATGTTTCTTTTTAGTATTACTATTGGCCTTCTTTATATAGCTTAGTTAAAACTATTATAAATTTGTTTTTTTATTTCACTAATTTCATTGGATTTTTTTATTTCCCTCTTCATGTGAAATTTTTTGGATCTTGTTTTATTAATATAAATTACCAATTTGGGTTCTAGATTATTTTCTTTCATATTTCCTAATATTAAATTTTTTGAAATTTATAGATATTTTTTTTCCTTTGAAGAGCAAGTTTTTCCCAAAAAGTTTTATAGTCTTGCCTCTCCATTTAATCCTTCAACTACATAGAATTGATGTTCATAGTAGTGAATGATAAAGATTAAATATCGCCCTCCCTTATTAAGCATCTAACCTTGGTCTTAGGTTATCACTACTTCATTTGTCCATGTATCAAATACTCCAGCATTGTACAGGGCCCCACTTTGTCTCCTGTACTTTCAGTAACTACTTTAACCAAAACTTCAGGTGAAACAGGATTAGCAAAAGGACTCAGGTCAATAGCTGTCATCAATATTTGATATCCTTCCTTGGATTTTTATACCTGTCATGTATTTATCGCCTAATAAGGATTTCTCTTATTTTCTTGCTAGTTTAACTTTTTTTTTTAATATAGCCTTTTATACTTGTTTTGTAGAGGGAGAAATTGTCAGTGCATTTACATATCTATAGTTCAAGAAGTTTTAAATAGATTGGCATAATAGGAACTTTGAACTCTTACAAAATAAAAACAATAGAATAATTTAGTTTTTAAGAAACATATTGTAGGAACTTTGCCACTTCCTTTGTGATGAGTTTTTTTTTTATCACCAACACAACACAAAAGGAATATCTATGGACATAAGAAGCTAAATATTTACTGATTTAAGAATAAATGTTCTATATGTTTTGATGCACATTAGGATATTTCATCTTGGTTGGAACTGACATTAACTTTTTTTGGAATCACAATTGCTTAGTCATTTATTTTTCTCTTGCAGTTCATTTCTGTATTGGTCTAGCAAAAAGCTCTCAGATTTCATCTGCTGCTTATGCACTCTTCTATAACGTTAGGCAGGATTTTCTGAGGTCACAAATACACAGAATATTTAATAAGGAAGCTGTCAATTTCCCTTAGATTCATTCTTTTGAAACAATTTGATAACAAAGATGAAATCCTGGTATGATGAAAGAAGGCAATATTATAATCAAATTACTCAAATGGTATTCTTTCTATCTCTAATGTTTTCAGTGTTCCGAACCTCTAGGTTATCTCTCAACCAGTTTCTTAACAAAATTATTTTGTACCTTTTAGAATGGGTGGTCTAGAATTAGAGACTATCTCTTATGAGAGTCATCATTTATGGACTAACACAAAACCTATCACAGGTTACTCAGAGCCTAAGGTGACTTTTAGATTTCTAAATAGCTTTTTATAATTGTCCAGATAAAAAGATTCAAAGTGAATGTTAATGATATAGATTAGAACAATTTATACATATTTAAAAATGAAAGACAAATGAAAATAACAATTAGACAATGATAACAAAATAACAAAAAGACAAATGAAATAACAAATGAAAGCCACAATACCCTACATTAGTTTTTAACACTGTGACCTCCTTGGTCAGACTCTTGAGTTGAAGTTTGTATTCATTTGCTAAGGTTGCCTGCTCTAACAAAGTACAATGGACTGGGTAGCTTAAACAACAGAAATCTATCTTCTTATCATTCTGGAAACAGGAAATCCAAGATGAAGATGCTGGCATGTTTGCTTCCTTCTGAGACCTCTGTCTTTGACTTGCAGACGGCTGCCTTCTGGCTGTGTTTTCACATGATGTTTTCTCTGTGTTCTTGTAGTGGATTATAGCATTCCTGTATTTTATATTATTGTTGATCTTCTGTCTAGTTCTATTTATTATTGAAAATAGGATATTAAAGAATCCAACTACTGTTGTTGAATTGTCTATTTCTTCCTTCAATTCTGTTAATTTTTTACCTCATCTTTTGGAAACTTTAACATTATATATTTAAAGGTTTATAATTGGCACAAAGTTCTTATACCTAGATTTTTTTATCATTATAAATTGACTTGTAGAAGAGAAAGTCATAAACTTGATATTTATTTCTGTGAATTCTTTTATTTTATCTTTTATACTTATATGTAGTATAATATATATATGTAGTAGCCTTCTTCCAGTATCCTCATCAAAAAAAGAAAAAAACCATTATAGTTTTTTGACCAATGTCTTCTGCCTTATAGACCATCCATCCTTATGTACTCTTACCTCTAAGTAAATCATGCCCCATAAATGGAGAATGCAGCTGACCAAGGGCAAATGAGGGGCTGGAAAATAACAGTGTTATGAAACTGAACTAGAAGTAAGAAGAAACTAAGGTTTTTAGTTTAAGATGAATGTTATTAGGAGTGGTGCTGCAGCTTGTGGTGTAAGATGAATGTTATTAAGCAACATAGAAAATAATGACAAAGGAAAGCCTCAAAATACTGATATTGATCATTATGTTGATTATCAATATTGTTAGCAGTACATACAATAAAATTATTGATCAATTATTAAAGTCAGTAGAGGCCTTGAATTATATTACTTTACTTACCATATATATGTATATATATATATTAAGGTATACCTTAATATATTGCTTATTCTATTTTGTAAATGTTCTTAATAAAGATGGAGGAAGTGAGAATGTACTATGTGCCAAGTCCTTTTTAGTGGAAAGAAGCTATTTTTAACTAATACATCACTTTGGTGAAAGTAAAGATTTTGTAAAGATGAGTTTGAAGTAATAAGTGGAAGAAACAGGATTTTAAAACATGGTTATGTAATAATAAAGTTATTTCTACTACAACTTTCTCCTACTTAAAGATATCTAGACATTACCAGAAATTAATTTAATGGGGACATTTTGCTTTTCAAATAATTTGAATTAATAGACATTTTATAACTTTGTTATAATGTGCGGTATATCAGGCATGTCATATATAACATGTATTGTATATTCCAAACAATTAGGTTAATTGTTTAACTATTAAACTTTATCTTGTCATTTTATAGTAATAAAAACCCTATCTATTATGTTTATTCAGTGCAATGTGATTTTCATCATTGATACATTGGCAAAATGTTTCAATAAAAGAAAGATCTAATACATAAATCTATCTAAGTAATACTATCTGCAAATGTTGATATATTATTAGTGCAATTAGTGACTGATGATGTGAAAGCTCGGGTTACTATTTTTTTTTCTTCTGAAGTTGGAAACAGGGAGGCAGTCAGACAGACTCCCACATGAGCCCAACCGAGATCCACCCAGCATGCCCACCAGGGGGTGATGCTTTGCCCATCTGGGGCGTTGCTCTGTTGCAACCAGAGCCATTCTAGCTCCTGAGGCAGAGGCCACGGAGGCATCCTCAGCGCCTGGGCCAACTTTGCTCCAATGGAGCCTTGGCTCTTGGGAGGGGAAAAGAGAGACAAAGAATAAGGAGAGGGGGAGGGGTGGAGAAGCAGATGAGCACTTCTCCTGTGTGCCCTGACTGGGAATCAAACCCGGGACTCCTGCACGCCAGGCCGACGCTCTACCACTGAGCCAACCGGCCAGGGCCTCTGGTTACTATTTATATGTCAAAGGCAAAGCTAAGTGAAAAATAAGAGTTGAAAAATAATAAAACACATTCTTAAAAGGATTTACATTAGAAACATGTATATTATCTTAAGCTACTTGGAAATTATTATCAAGAAATGACTTCCAATGTTCTTTAAAACTTTGAAAAACAGTTTTAGAGCTTTTTAAGGATTTATTTAAGAGCAAAACATTTTTTAAAAAAAGAAAAATCTGAGAAACCTATGCTCATATGAGTTACTTTTCATGAGCAAGTGACTTTGCTTAAGATATATCTCCATTGAGTGGAGAATAAGAACTCTAGAAAGTTCTCTTGCTTTCACAGGACAAAAATTTTTTTTATTATTATTATTCAGTGAGAGGAGGGAGGCAGAGACAGACTCCTACAAAGCTCCAAAATGGATCCACCCGGAAAGCCCACTAGGGGGCGATGCTGTGCTCATCTGTGGCATTGTTTCATTGCTTGGCAACTGAGCTATTATATTTCAGCATCTGAGGTGAGGTCATGGAGCCTGGGGCCACCTCGTTCCAATTAAGCCATGGCTGCAGGAGGGGAAGAGAGAGAAAGAGAGAGAGACAGAAGCCAGAGGGGGAGGGGTGGAGAAGCAGATGGATGCTTCTTCTGTGTGCCCTGACTGGGAAACAAACCCAGGACAATCACACACCAGGCGATGCTATACTGCTTAGCCAACCATTCGGGGCCCAGAATTGTTAGCTGAAAGAAAAGAGGCATAACTTGAGAAGCACTTACATGCTTACTCTCATGCTTCCCTCTTTAATTTTAGAAAATCTTCTACATTGGTTATTTGTCTGATTCTGCCATGTTATCATTCTTTGAGATGACATAGCCAAAAAAATAAAATAAAATGTTGAACATATTTCTGGGAACATTAACATTTGAAGCAGAAGTATATTTAGTTAATTATATTAACCAAGGACAGCTACCAATTTCTCAAGAACAAATGAGAAGAAGGATTTAAAAAAAGAAGCAAAAATAGAGATGTATAAAATAGATTTTATTTGATTTTTAAATTATTTTTAGGTGTTCTCTCTGGAATAAGATGAAATTGCGTGAAAATTATATGTACTGAACCATTTAATTCCATTCATAGCTAGATAAATGATATCAGGAATAGGAAGGCTGTGAAACTGCCATGATGATCTGTATGAGGCACCTGCTCCCACTTCCAAGTGGGGAAGATGGGGAGAATTTCTTGTTGGTACAATATCTCAGTTTTGGGTTTTGTTTTTTTTCTATTTACATGACAGTATAAATTTAGCAGCTAGTCACAGTCAGTTGAAATTCTGAAAATAATTCATTCATGATGCAGTGTTGTATATGGAAAATTAAATCTAAAACCATTTGCTATAGCTCTTCAAGTGATTTCTGAATAATAAAATGCTGAAAAAATAGAAGTTTATTAATATACTTTAGAATATACATCTTGCTTTGCCTAATTAAAGTGAATCATAGCAATTTTATTTGATATATAATATTTATAAACAGAAAAGCAAGACATTCATTTATAACAATATTTAGAAGCAACAAAATAACTAGAATGGTCACAATATTTTCAAGAATTAAATAAGGTTAATAAATGAAGTCATAAGCATGGAGCCTTGATTCAGTAGGACTGTTGTTCTTGTAAGAGGAGGAAAGGATGCCAGAGAAAAGGCCATGTGAGGACACAGAAAAAGGCTGTTTGCAAGCCAAGGAGAAAAAGCCAGCATGCTCACTAACATCTTGATCTTCGACTTCCACTCTTCAGAGCCACAGGAAAATTAATTTCTGCTGTTTAAATCACCCAGCCTGTGGTATTTTACTATTGCAGTCCTAACAAATTAATGCAGCTGGGAAGGTAGGAGATTGGAAGCCCAGAAATAAATGAAAGACTAGATATAGTAAAGTTATTTAATCTATATATAAAACTGAGGGGCCAAAAGAACAACAAATAGACACTCCAGTGAAGTTGTTGGCTGTAGGATTGTTAAAATAGAGATCTCTCAGAGGTATCAAAGGTAGAGCCATGCCCTTATTCAAGTAGCAGATGGTTGATAATATGGCTGAAAACCCAGTGTAATATCCATCTTTAGGTAGAAATAAATTATGTTTCAGATATTGTTTTAATAAGGGCTTTCTTTGCTTTGAGTTTTACACTGTATTTGTATTATTTCTAATTCAATACCCTTTGAATCTGGCATTTTAATAAATACACTTATTATCCATCTTCAGGTAGAAATAGATTATGTTTCAGATATTGTTTTAATAAGGGCTTTCTTTGCTTTGAGTTTTATACTGTATTTGTATTATTTCTAATTCAATACCCTTTGAATTCTGGCATTTTAATAAATACACTTATTCAGTGCCTAACTACCTAATTTCAAGCTCATTCAAGTGTTTAAACATCACAAAGAATTGAAAAGACAAATGAATAAACAAAAGCAAGTATCACAACCAGATTTTAGGGAGGCTTTCATATAAGTTAGTGTTTGAGTTTTTAAAGTAGTATTTGTGGTATCTGTTACTGCCTTTCTTCACACATGTTTAACTTTTTGTCTTTATTCTGTGTGGATGAATAGATTATTTTGTGTGTGCTAATAGGAAAGATATGCCGTAAAGGATGATGTTGAGGACATGTAAGCAAAATAAAAAAGGACTAAATAAAAAGAAATGAATGATAGCTCTGGCCAGCTAAATCAGCAGTAGAGCATCGGCTTGGAGTGTGGAAGTCCCAGGTTCGATTCCCAGCCAGGGCACACAACAGAAGTGCCCATCTCCTTCTCCACCCTTCCCCTTCTCCTTTCTTTCTATCTCTCCTTCCCCTCCCGCATTCAAGGCTCCATTGGAGCAAAGTTGGCCTAGGCGCTGAGGATGCCTCCATGGCTTCCATCTCAGGCACTAGAATGGCTCTGGTTGCAATAGAGCAATGGCCCAGATGGGTCGGGCATCACCCCCTAGTGGGCATGCCAGGTGGATCCCTGTCTGGCACATGCAAGAGTCTGTCTCTCTGCCTCCCCACTTCTCACTTCAGAAAAATTAAAAATAAATAAATAAATAAACCAAATGAATGACAGTAGTGACAGCTAAAAGAACATTGTAATATTATGGAAATATTTTTTTAGTATATATGCTGTCCAAGCTAGCACTGATTATTATGGAAATAGACCATGAATATAATACTCTTAAATAATATCTACCAGTTTTTGAACCCTTGTTTTATATTCTGTCTTTTATATATTGTATTTTATCTAATCCTTAATACCACCTTGTAGGTTAGATACTAATATTAGCCAAAATTCTGAGATGAGAAACTGCTCAAGGACACATAGCTGGTATGTGTCAGAATCCAAATCCAGTTCTGTCTGATTCATAAAGCCTAGGTCTTTATTTCTTTTCATGCTTTATAAAAGTCAACGTGAAGCTTTATATACTAAAGCTCTTGTTCATTATCAATCTTCAGAAGCAAAGGAACCTGAAAACTGGTTCTGCTTTATCCCACATCCTTTCAGGACACTTTGTACTCTGACTCCTGTCTCCTGATGACTCAGAGTGAATGAGATCTCCATAACACACCAATTAAAGCAGAGCAGAAGGGCCCTCACTAAGCGGAAGTTGGCTCTCAAGGTAGTGAACACCACTCAGACCTGTCCTGGGAGGACTCTATAATCAGATTGGGAAGGTCTGGGAGGAGGCCAGGCTTTCTATTCAATAGGAGTGAGCTCAGATTCAGATGTAAATAAAAGACCTCTGCTGTGGCAGTGGAAAATAACTATGTAGCCTTGAACTGTCGATTTAGCATAAATGCCGCAATGATTCATCTTGGAGTTGATAAACATGTTTTTCAAAGTGAAAGGCAGACAGACAGGATGCAGTTCCCAGCTAGAAGGGCTTCATTGCTGAAAGGCTATGGAGAGAAGCCCCCCCAGCCCATGCCTCCACCATTCTGGAAATGAATTAGTGGGAAGGGCACAGTTTTCCCTTTTGGTGAAACACAGACAAGGGGAAACTCTAGCAGTTTATACCTTATAGAATAGTTTGAAGTGTGTATTTAGTCTTATTTTTCTTGTAATAACTATAATAATCAAGCTCCAGTGTCATATGCAGAGCTCACACTAATAAGGCATGTAGGGAAAAACTGACTCACTGACATGGTCACCAATGTATTTGCAATACTTAGAAAAAAAATAAGACAACAGACTTAGAAATAAAAAAAATATGACTGCCATTGTTTACTCAGGCACATAACCACCAGGTAGTTGCAGGGAAACCACCACACATCAGCTATGAACACATCCAGGTTACTTACTCTGCACATTCTCTTTATATGTTAGCGCAACCCAAGTTCACCAGCACTACCACCCCCATGCTTTCCAGAATTGCTTCATATTTACAGGGTGAAAGGACTATGTGTTCACTAGTAAACAGATTTCCAAGGTCTATTAAATAAGGGAAAATAATACGCATTTTCAAAGAGGTCAATTACTTTTGAAATTAATGAAAAGCAGAGTAATTTTCAGAAGAAAGTATAGCATACCTGCAAGAGCTCTATAGGAAGACTGATAGTATTTTAGGAAAACAAAACAAGTTTGAAGACTATTTTGTTTGACAGGAGTTTTGCCATCTTTTCAGGTGACCCACACTTACATAAACCTCTTTTTTTTCTCTCTCTTTCATACACACACAACAAAATAAAACAAAACAAAATGAATGTTATGGTCATGAAGTTTTTGGACTTTTAGAATTTGTGACAAGACATTCTATTGATTATGGAAGAGATAACTGCTTTTTCATTACCTAACATTAGCAGGCAGATTGAAGGTCAATCATTAAATTAATTAAATATACTATTTAATGTGAACTAGTCAAGTGATACATTAATTAGGCATTTGGTTATAGGTGTAATGCTTAGAAGAAAGGTCAAATGGAAATATAAATCTGGTTTTTATTCATGATTTAAGAGAAATAGGAGGAAATTCAAATATGTAGTTGGCTGAATATGAGCCCTAAAAAATTCCAATATTCAAAGGCAGGGTGATGGAGAAGGCGTTGGCAAGTCTTGCTTTAGAAGCTGCCTATAGCAAGATAGAGAAATAAAATAGGAGAATATCTTGTTAAATAAAAAAGAAAAAGGGGTATTCAAGAAGAGAAAATTCATCATCTTGTTGAATTTTCCTGTAATTTAGCCATTTTGAGGGACACTCATTTCCTTTAGAAACACAGTTTTTCAGAGTGGTAGTGCTGGAAGTAAACTGAAGGGTGGGGTGAAAGTGAAGAACTAAAGAAAAAAATTGTAGAAAGCTCTTTTAAGAGAAAGTTTATACTTAGATTTCTCTAGATCTTTAATTTTCTCATTTGGGTGTGAGAATAAAAGAAAAGGCAAAGGAATTCATTGTATCTGTGACAGGGTAATTAAAAGGTATACAGAACGGAAGTTGTACAGGGAAAGAGATTTTTTTTAAGACTTTATTTATTCATTATAGAGAGGAGAGAGAGAGAGAGAGAGAGAGAGAGAAAGGGGGGAGGAGCAGGAAGCATCAACTCCCATATGTGCCTTGACCAGGCAAGCCCAGTGTTTTGAACTGGCAACCTCAGTGTTTCCAGGTTGACGCTTTATCCACTGCACCACCACAGGTCAGGCCAGGGAAAGAGTTTTAAGACACAAAGAGGTTAACAGATAGATAGCATAAATCATGTTGGTGATCTCAATTTGTTATACAAATACTTGATTCAAGGGCTAAAGAGAAGTGCTTGGCAAGTGACTAGATGAATGACACTACATATGGCATTATAATAAAATTGATTACTTATTGATATCTATCAAGTTACTTAAAATAAGTTATTGTCATGATTTAAATAATTTGGTCCATAAGAAGTTAAGAAGACTTATAACAGCTTCTCAGCTATTATAAGTCCAAACTCAATTATTTGTTAAATTAAAAAATAGTTTTTAGCAATAACTGAATTATTATTAATTTTATTTAATTGTAAATACCTTTTTAAAAAAAGTTATTTTATCCAAGTCATAAAAAATAACAATACTAAATATTAATAAAACAAACCAATCTAGGCAACTAGCATTTTCACTTCAGCTCCTGCTTTTGAGAAAAAACAGGATTACTGTAAGGATAGATTCCTTTGGTCTTTGTGACTCTTACAAATTGTTGCATGATAGATTTCTCTGTAGGTTATCAAAATAAATAAAAGAAATGGGCACGGGAATCTAACTCATGTTTCCTTTGTGACAAGGTTTCATTTCAATTCAACAACTGTGTATGAGCAGCTAACATTTGGCCGGCTCCATCTAGCAGCTAGGATAGAAATATGAATAAGAAGCATTTTTTTTTTTTTGTCCTTGAGGGCTTTGCAACTCAGTAAGAGACCAAGGTGTACAAACACAAATAAGTGTCATGTAGCATGAAGAGTGACAGAATTAGGAAGCAAAGTGGGAGGACTGACAAGGAAGTAAATTTTTTTCTGAACAAGATTAGAGAGTTGAGAATAAAGACAGTTACAGAAAGTTGCAGAGATGAAGTCATGTTTGTGTTCTTAAAGCTGGAAAAATTATTGTCTAGGTACTACTGTATTTCCCCATGTATATGATGCACATTTTTTTCAAAAAATTTGGGGTCTAAAAACTGGGTGTGTCTTATATAGATGTTGTAGATTTTTTTTACTTACATTTCCCGCTTTTTCGCGCAGATGGGAGTTGTACAAATTTTATGATCAATAACACTTGAGTTCAATAACTTTATGTAATACATTCTTTTTCTAATTTCAGGCCCCAAAATCAAGATGTGTCTTATACATGGGATAGTCTTTTACATGAGGAATTACGGTAGACTAATTGAGAAAGACATTCTGGGCCTAGGAAATGCAGGGGCAAAGTCATGAACAGAGGGATTGTGTATTTTATATTTTAGCAATAGTGACCCACCAAGAAAGGCTATAGAGTTAGGTTTTGTGGGGACAGTATGGAGCCAAGACTGAAAAAATTAATTGTGACCAGGCAGTGGTTGGAGGTGGTAAGGTGGGAGGCTAGTGTTGACCTTCATGCATGTAAGATGGAAAGCCAACAGTCTTTTAAACCAGAAGCTGCTAAGATCTGAGTTCAGATGGTTTATTTTTTTCATTAACTTCTATCGCATTTTTCTCTTAGAGAAAACGTGCTTTTAATAAGGCAGTATATTAATCAGAAAAATGTTTATCTGCTAGCACTCTCCAAGAAGACTAAACATAGAAGAATGGAAAGTCAGGAGGGAAATTTATATAACCAAGAATAAAAATGAACATTGAAAGGTTATTATTCTGTCTGGCCTTTTGTAGCTGGCAAATCTAGGCACAAATAGTCAGAGTTGGCATTTATTCTAACCTTAATGATAATAATATCAAGATTTTTTCCAAAACACACATGCATCTCATCATTTGAGTCCTGCTCTCCAGATGAGTCTGATCCTTTGGCTCTTCTGTATGCAAAACCTTCACTTTTCTTTCATAATGACCTTTAGGATGTGGAATTTACCATGCCTGTTTTAATTCTATGCCTTTTCATATTATGATTCCTTCTTAAAGTAGTCTTTTCTATAATATTTTTGCTTGTTTGTTTACTAGAAAGTTTCTACTTATTCTTCAATAATCAGCTCAGATAGACTGTGCCCCAGGAAGCCTGTATATTTTAAATCTGAGTAAGGATTTCCCTTATTTGACCCAATGCTTTTTTTTTTAAATTTTTTTTAATTTTATTTTTTAAAGACTTTATTTATTCATTTTAGACAGGAGAGAGAGAGAGAGAGAGAGAGAGAGAGAGAGAGAGAAGGGAGGAGCAGGAAGCATCAACTCCCATATGTGCCTTGACCAGGCAAGCCCAGGGTTTTGAACCAGTGACCTCAGCATTCCAGGTCGATGCTTTATCCACTGTGCCACCACAGGTCAGGCCCAATGCTTTTTCCATGTATATCATGATATTATCATTTTTTTCATTGGATTGTACTTGGTTAACTTTTTCCTCACATAAAACTGCAAGTTTTTGCTAGGATGTCATATACTTAGATAAACATATACTAAATCTAATGAAACAGAACAGAATTGAAGAAATGAATACATTAATTGAACTTGAATCTCAGACAAAGAAAAATAAGATAAAAGACTCTTCCATAGCCAAGGTCTGGATGGTCCTGAGCCAGTAATTATGGGTGTAGCGTATTCCCCAGGTTTCCCAAGCAGTTTCCAATTCAAACATACTGAAGTGCACATGCATAAAATGCAATTATATGTACATATATTCCAATCTTTCAAAAATTAATGTAGCCCTTTTGGAAAAAAACTTACCTTTTTTCCTCCAAATTCAGAAACAGGAAGGATGGATAACTTTTTCTTGAGATAGTGCTTTTAATATAAGAATCAACTAATATTAGTCCAGCTATTATGAACCAATCAGAACCCAAGAACTTTAGGCGATAAATCCACCCTCTAACAGGCATCCCCAAAGTATGGCCGGCCGGTGGGCCCCATGCAGCCCTCTGAGGCCATTTATCCACCCCCCCACCCCCGCCGCACTTCCGGAAGGGGCACCCCTTTCATTGGTGGTCAGTGAGAGGAGCACTGTATGTGGTGGCCCTCCAACGGTCTGAGGGACAGTGAACTGGCCCCCTGTGTAAAAAGTTTGGGGATCTTTGCTCTACAAGTTTCTAAAAACTAGAGACCCCAGTTTATATATTTTCCCCATTACCTGGCACTATGTCTACATTATAATACATCCCAAATAACTGATTGAAAAGGAGAGTATAAGGATAGTTCAAATACTGCTTCCTGGTTCTCAGCTTTATGATAATTCAGGTCAACATATACTTTTCTTTCTATACTCACAGTTTATGTAGGTTATGTGTGTCAAAAAGTTTATTTTCTTTCTCTTTTATTGATTAGTATGGGTACATTGGGGACTTGAATCAATCTAAAAACAATTAACATTTCGTGAAATAAATGTAAGCTTAGTCATTTTGGGGACTGCACTACTTCATAATGCCCCTTAAGAAAAACACTTGAATATACATTTGCTATGCTTTATTAAATAATCTCATATTACAATATTTTTTTTTACTCTTCATCCAAGAGCATAGGCTAAAATTATAATTCTGTACTTATTTGTGAACTAATTTATAAATAAATATGTTACTAATATTAAAGCTTTTTAATATAAAGTAAGAGTTATTTTTCTTGAATCTCTAAGAGATAACTTCCTCAGGGTATTTTTTTTTTCTTTTTTGTATTTTTCTGAAGTGAGAAGCATGCGCCCAACTGGGATCTATCTGGCATACCCACCAGGGGGCGATGCTCTGCCCTTATAGGCTGTTGTTCCGCTGCAACCAGAGCCATTCTAGAACCTGAGATGGAGGACATGGAGCCATCCTCAGTGCCCAGGGCCAACTTTACTCCAATGGAGCCTCGGCTGTGGGAAGAGTAGAGAGATAGAGAGAAAGGAGAGGGGGAAGGGTGGAGAAGCAGATGGGTGCTTCTCCTGTGTGCCCTGGCTGACAATTGAACCCAGGACTTCCACACGTAGGGCCGATGGTCTACCGCTGAGCCAACCAGCCAGGGCCACTTCTTCAGGGTATAATTCTTTGAATTACTTTTTCTTATCAATTTATATTGGTTTTTACCATTACTTTGATATTTTATTAAATTTGAGGTAGGTATTATTATTTACTTAATAATCCAGGGAACTAAGTAATATTTCATCACAATCCATAAACAGCCAAGTTCCAAAAGGTTTTTCTCAGCATACGTATGTCAAATTACTTAAAGCTTGATCAATGCTATTTTGAGGCCAAGCCTTATCTACTATGCAGCAGATTTATTTGGTCATAGACAATGTTCTGTGTCCAGAGAATAAAGAAAGTCCCTGATCCCACAAGTTTACATTTTTAATATGAAAGACTATCTGTAATCATGTGAGCAAGTAAATAGAGTGATTTTAAAGAGGGCTAAGTGCTGTAGAGAAAATAAGACAAGGGAGGCAGTGACAAAGAGAATGACTTAGTGAAGGGAAGGCCTACTTCAGTTAAGAGGGTTAGCAGAGGACTCCGAAGAGGTGACAACTGAGTTAATTATAGAAATGCCAAATAAGTAAAAATCTGGGGGAAAGGGGGGATGAGGAGAACAGGAGTTAGAGGGGTGGAAAATAGTAGCTGATTAGATCAGGAAGGTCAGGATTTAGATTTTAGACTGGTTGAAATTGGATCCTGTTGAAAGGTTTTAAAAATATGCTAAATATATATATATATATATATATATATATATATATATATATATATATATATAGGTTGGACTATGGACATTAAGGTAGAATTAAATCTCTGAGAGGCTGCTAAGGAGATCTGATGAGATCATCATAGTTTACATTAGCAAGCAACAGTAGAGATGGTGAAAAATGGTCAGTTGAATTTGGGATATTTTTTGAATTTATTGTCAGTAGGACTCTTTCTGTTCAATTGGGAATGAGGTGAAAATTTTCATAGATGAGCCTAGGTTGGGACCTGAGCAAATGGCAGTGCCATCAATAAAGATAGGAAAGAATAGAAGAAAATTACTTTGGAAGTGATATTAAATCAATAATTCTCTTTTGACATATTGAATTTAGGATAGTTACTGTTCATCTATGTTAGAATAGGCATGTAATTAGAAGTAAGCTCACCATAGAAACCAGAGCATGAAGATAAAAATTAGAAAATGATGGATGGGATATAGATTTTTTAAAGCCGTAGAACTTAGATAAAATCTCCTAAAGAGGGAATGTAGATGAAAAAGAGGAGATGGGGGTTCTCTTTCTAGTTAAGACGGGAGTTGCTGTGCAAGGATCCCATTTGGGGCTGAGGTAGAATAGCTTTGTACATTGGTATCTCAACTCGAGAGGAACAAACTGAAAAGAGAAGAGTATGGGAGAAATGTGTCAAGGTTGATGTTCTTGACAAATTTTGGTGTGTTTAATTGTTGTCCTGAGCATTTGAAGAAGGCCCCATTAGTCTTCTTTCTGATTGATTCCTTCGAATTGGCAATCTTATTTACCAAGCTCACATGACTCTTTGAAGGCAACAAACTTTAGGTATCATACCTCCCAAAATTGAGTATGTAGAAATTTCTTTTCTTTTCTTTTTTATTTTATTTTATTTTATTATTTTATTTTATTTTTTATTTTTCTGAAGTTGGAAATGGGGAGGCAGTCAGAAAGACTCCTGCATGCGCCCCGCTGAGATCCACCCAGCATGCCCACCAGGGGGTGATGCTCTGCCCATCTGGGGCATTGCTCTGTCACAACCAGAGGCATTCTAGCACCTGAGGCAGAGGCCATAGAGCCATCCTCAGCGCCTGGGCCAACTTTGCTCCAATGGAGCCTTGGCTGTGGGAAGGGAAGAGAGAGACAGAGAGGAAGGAGAGGGGGAGGGGTGGAGAAGCAGATGGGCGCTTCTCCTGTGTGCCCTGGCTGGGAATCAAACCTGGGAGTCCTGCATGCCAGGCCAATGCTCTACCACTGAGCCAACTGGCCAGGGCCGAGTATGTAGAAATTTCTAAAGCACCAACCACTCAGGTTGTGATGGATACCACCAACCTTTCCACCTAAAGTCCTGCTGTGTCTATGATTCCCAGGGCTTGCAATTTCACTCCCTGAAATTTCATTTATTTTTCTCCATTACACATATATCTTATTATATGAATTTTTCCTTAAAAATCATGGTTAAGTTTATCCTTTGATTCTTTTGATAGTTTGAATGCAACTTCCAATCAAATCTCAAGGCAGATCACCTCACCTCATTGTTTCATTATGCTCACTTATGAACCAGCAAGGTAAACCTTCTGAGATGCAGGGGAAGATTCCTTTTCCATAGACACTACCAGATTCTGGGCTACTCTATTATCTTTTGTAGTGGTGATAATGACAGTTAACTTTTGTCATCATAAATAGTTGAATAATGGGGAAGGTACACAATGGAGTAAATGACAGTAAGTCAGCAACATATGACAATGTTTACAACAGAGACAGAAAAGATATTTCACAGGTCCTTGGAAGTAAGAGGAGGAAGCAGAGCAAGATATTCTGTCACAGGAGAAAGAGGGCGGAATGATGTTATGTGCAGTGCCACTTCTCTGCTTCCCACACAAAAAGGATGGAAAAGAAGCGGCTCTTATTAACAATAATACTTTAAAAAGAAATTCAAGCCTATTTGTTCTGCCAATTTGACTGCTTTATTCCACAAATGCTAACAAGAAATTCTTATTGTGCACAGTGGATAAATTAAGTTCTAAATTTTAGTATTGTACTTTTCCCAGAAAGAGTTATAAGCATTATTAATAATCAGATAATTATAGATAACTTAAATTTATTATTAAAGGAGGATAAAATAAAGGTATAAAATGAAATATCTTTTTTCTCTTTTGAAATAATGAATGCTTAGTTTAAATAACCAGATAAACCCACATTAGCAAAGAAAAAAAAGCTACAAGAAGCAGTTCTGCATAAAAATTATTCCAGCTTTTGGAAATATCCAATGTTATTGTTCTTATTTCATTTTAAATCTTCTACTGTGTCCACAATAAACACTATTTTATTTTGTGGTATATCCCAAAGAGATGAGAATGTTTTTTAAGGGAGATTGATCCAATTAATGTTACATTGTTGACCTTTAGTAAAGAATACACCAAATGAATTCAAGAGTGAGATTGAAATAGATTATACGTTGCATGTATTCTAAAGGTTCAAAAGTGTTAAAATTTACTTTGTGATTACAGGCTAGTGCACTTAAAATTATTATAATCTGAATTGTTCACAGCTGTAGGGCATCATTTCAATAAAATATCCTTAGGGGAGAAATACAGTCAAATGAGGCTGGACCCTATAACAAAATTAACAATATGCATTTGGTAAATTACTTCCTCCTAAATGTATTAATATCATCAGTATTGATCTTTCTTATCTGCAGAAAAGGTTAAAACCTAGAAGAGTAAGCTATTACTACAGTAGCCTGATTTTTATTTTTACAAAACTTGTGAACTTATTTTACAAAATCACCTTATAAGACACTCTCTATATAGTCATTAAAGTTGTTATGTTGCTATCTAGTGTACTATTTTAAGTAAAAATTTAGGTGTAGAAGTAAGAGGAAAAAAATCCAGTTGTAAAATAGAACCAAATAAATTTCTGCTTTTTATTTTTCTCTAGCTCATGACAATTTAGTTTTTACAGCTTGGGAGTGTGCAGTAAAACTAGGCCATGAAGAATATTACTGAGTACATAAAATAGGGCAGATTTGGGATTAAGAGATGCAGAGTTGCAGAGTTTAACACAGGTAGATTTATCTTACATGGTAAATGGGTTTCCAAAATGATATGCTCACGTGAACCAAGTAGGGAGTGATTTATTTATACAGTATAAGTGGTAGTTGAACTTTTGTAAGTGAATGCCTGGGGAATAGTCTTATGCTTTTTTTAAAAAAAAAGATTTTATTTATTCATTTTAGAGAGAGAAAGGAGAAAGAGAGAGAGAGAGAAAGGGGTGGGGGTTGGGGAGGAGCAAGGGCATCAACTCATGGTTGCTTCCCATATGTGCCTTGACCAGAGGACCAACCGGGGACCTCAGCACTCTGGGTCGGCGCCTTATCCACTGCACCACCACAGGTCGGGCTTATTCATTTTAAATCTAAGAGAGATGTCCAGATTTATCCCTTAGTCAGTGAAAGAAAATGCAGCTACAGTGGCCCTGCTTCACTCACAGTATGGTTTAGAAAATATATTTGGCTGCTCTAAACTATGCACTATTTAGGGATCAAATTCAGCTGGTAAGTCTCTGCAGTTATGTCCGTGGGATGGCTTGTCCAATCTTAGCTGCTATTTTAGTGGCTTGAAAACCTGGCACTTGCTATTTCCCTAGTATCTTTGGGTCATACCATCCGCACTTTCATCACATCTTTCTATGTATGCTGTGGTTCTTGGTATTTGTCGCTCAACTCGAGAACTTTAGCAGTTTACATCTACTGTATTTCCTTTTACTGGATCATACAGTGCATGCTATAGTTTTCGCCATCTTTCAAACAAAATTAGTAAATGAATATATTACATTTTCTTCTTGTTATCCTAGGACTAGCAATCTATTAAACTGTCTACTGACCTAATTTAATTTTTATGTAATTTTTTGTTTTAGCATTTTATTGCATCTTGATTTATTGATTCCAGGTTTCTGATGAAATTTTCTATTTTATCCTCTAGCTACTTGAATATATTAGTCATATTTATTTTAAAGTTTGTGTCTGATAACTTTAAATATTTATCACTTGTGGTCATTGTTCTGTTGGCTAGTCTTTCCCATTATTTCTGATTTGATTCTCTTAATAAATGTTACTGATTGTTAGCCACTGTATGTAAAATATAGAATCTATGGATGACTTACACATGATTTTCTTTTATTTTTCCAGAGAGTGAGGTAGATCACATTAACCCAATCTCAAATTAAAATTATTAATTCTAGATTTTTTGTTTTCTTTTGTGTAAATTGATCTATTTTCAGTTTGTTCTTGTTCTTACTGTCCATCCTTTTAGATGACCCTCTTAATAGTTCAAGGTTTATAGTCTCCTGCACCTCTTCAGAAAAAACTCTTGTAATAGATAAAAAAAAAACTTAGAGAATAGTAGTAGAAAATGGTTTTCAGATAATTTGAGATTGGCTGTAGTGACTATGAATGCCTTCTTTGAAGAAGACAACAGTGAATACAAAGAGTAGTGATAGCAAAAGAATCAAGTAGAGAAACTAAATTAGAAGATTTTGGGTTGTTTTCTCTTGAGGGTATAGGAAGTCATGTAGTGTCATGAGCTGAAGGGGGAAGTCTCAAAGGAGAAGTGAGTCTCAAAGGATGAAAAAAATTATTTTTTAAAATTTATTATTATTTTACTAAGTGAGATTCAGGGAGGCAGGGAAGCAGGGGGGCAGAGAGACAGACTCCTGCATGCACCCCAACTGGGATCCACCTGACAAGCCCCCCTACAGGGTGATACTCTGCCTAACTGGGGCCCCTGGTTCATTGCTTGGCAACTGAATATTTTAGTGTCTGAGGTGAAGCCATGGAGCCATATTCAGCACCTGGGGCCAACTTGCTCAAACCATTAGAGCCATGGCTGTGGGAAAAAGGGAGAGAGAGAGAAAGAGAGAAGGGCAGAAGGTCACTTCTGAAGAAACAGATGGTCACTTCTCTTCTGTGCCCTGATCAAGAATAGAACCAAGGACTTTCACATGCCTATACAAAGGTCTACTGCTGAGCCAACTGGCCAGGGCCTAAAAATTTTAATTGCTAGAGAAGAAATTGATAACTTTTGTAACAAAAATTGAACTATCACTGTATCTCTCCAAGACATCAAGAAGGAAAGAAAATCTCCTGGGAATTTTCTCTTTCTTTGATGCCAGAACATTCCCAGAAAAATAAATCTCCTTAATTGCATAATTTCAGAAGTAAAACAGACATATCTCTGGGCCTTGTACAGCAAGTGGCAGCTTGTGTATCAGGTACTTCTTTTCTAGACATGGGTCTGTCACTCTGTTATCTTTCATAAAGACATATGCCTGTTGTGTATGTGTGTATGTGTGTGTTATCTGCTCAGGGAAAAAAGTAAGCTAAATATATGAAAAAATAATAGTATTAGACTTGATTTTATCAGTTCAGTGATACTAAGAAAGTTTTTCTGCTCAAAAATATATATGTAGGCCCTGGCCAGTTGGCTCAGTGGTAGAGCATCGACCTGGCGTGCAGAAGTCCCAGGTTCGATTCCTGGCCAGGGCACACAGGAGAGGCGCCCATCTGCTTCTCCACCCCTCCCCCTCTCCTTCCTCTCTGTCTCTCTCTTCCCCTCCCGCAGCCAAGGCTCCATTGGAGCAAAGATGGCCCGGGCGCTGAGGATGGCTCCTTGGCCTCTGCCCCAGGCACTAGAGTGGCTCTGGTCACAACAGAGCGATGCCCTGGAGGGGCAGAGCATCACCCCCTGGTGGGCAGAGCATCGCCCCCTGGTGGGCGTGCCAGGTGGATCCCAGTCGGGTGCATGTGGGAGTCTGTCTGACTGTCTCTCCCCATTGCCAGCTTCAGAAAAATACAAAAAAAAAAAAAAAAAATATATATATATATATATATATATATATATATATATATATATATATATGTAAGCACTCATGATAATGCTAATTTGCACTTTTAGAAATGTTTTTCTTTGGAAATTGAAGATTCTTTTGGTCAGCAAGAATCTATATAATACTCCTGAGATATGTTACTACTGAACAGTTGACATTTTAAGGGGAATTATCTTGCTTTCTCAATTAGTGACAGTTAAGAGAGCCCACTCTACTGAAACTGAAAAGAAATATGCCTCAAGTAGGGAGTAGAATTATGAAGAAGGAGGAGAAATGTGTTAAAGATAACTTGATCTATTTCCCAATTTTATTTAGGGCTAGCTCTGAAAAGTAGTCTGTCACTGGCATACTGTTGTCCTTCAACCTTAAACTACTGTTTTAGAGAGAAGAACATTGTACATCTAAGAAGGCACCACTCCTATGTTTACATAGCAGAGATGGAGGGCAGATTCTGTCCTTTCTTCTGTCATAGGTTATAGCCTGTATCCTCCAACCCCTTGACTTTCATAATCCTCACACTTCTTGCAAAAGGGTTGATTTTCTGCTAAAGGCCTGTTCTCCCAATAATTCTTATACTTTGGTGTAAAAAAATAAAGGGGAGGAAACTAAATATTAAAATCTCCTATATAGCCTGACCTGTGGTGGCGCAGTGGATAAAGCGTCGACCTGGAAATGCTGAGGTCGCCGGTTCGAAACCCTGGGCTTGCCTGGTCAAGGCACATATGGGAGATGATGCTTCCAGCTCCTCCCCCCTGTCTCTCTCTTCTTTCTCTCTCTCTCTCCCCCCCTCTCCTCTCTAAAATGAATAAATAAAAAAATATAAAAAAATTAAAAAAATGAAACAACTACAATCCATGGTTCTAGTGAAAAAAAATCATGTTTAAAATCTCCTATATAGTCACAGTCTCCTTGAATTTTAATAAATATAACCTGTACTGTAATTTATTTAGCATTTTTCTGTGATTTGACTCACAATTAAAGATTAAGTGATTCTATAAAATTATAAATGTGATAAACCATTTATAATAATATATAACCAGAGAAAATTAAATACATAAAAATATCTAACCTATGATATATTCTCCTGTGAAACAACAGAATATGTCATACTCTTCAGCAGACATTATGCCACAATATAATACATATAAAACATTTTGGGTCTTACCGGATTGGCTCAGTTGTCAAGTGTCAGCCTGGCATGTGGATGTCCCGGGTTAAGTTCCCAGTCAGGGTACACAGGAAAGCAACCATCTGCTTCTCCACTCCTACTCCCCTTCCCCTTCCCCTTCCCCTTCCCCTTCCCCTTCCCCTTCCCCTTCCCCTTCCCCTTCCCCCTCCTCCTCCCCTTCTCTCTCTCTCTCTCTCTCTCTCTCACTCTCTCTCCTCCCTTCCTGCAGCCATGGCTTGATTGGTTCAAGCTAGTTGGCCTCAGGCACTGAGGATGGTTCCATAGCTTCTGCCTCAGGTGCTAAAAAACCCCGGCTCAATTGCTGAGCAATGGAGCAATGGCCCCAGATGGACAGAGCATCACCCCCTATTGGGCTTGTTGGGTGGATCTCAATTGGGGTATATGCTGGAGTTTCTCTCTGTCTCTCCTCCTCTCACTGAATAAAAAAAGTAAGACCCAAGAATTGAAGTAAAGTGCTTAAGGCCACACAGATAATCAAAAGCAGAGCTAAATTTCTAATCGAAACTTGTCTAACTCCAGCACTGGCTGGAAATAGCTCTGCTCATTCCAAAGTGCAAAGGATGCTGTTGGGCAGATAAAATGTATTATGCTCACTTTGTTAAAGATAACACGAGGAGGCCGTAGCCCAGGTGATATTAATGTGTGTTGGGGTAGGCTAAAGGCAGGCAGAATCCTTGTAGCCTGGGGCTTGGTTTTGGGATTAAGCCTTTCCTACTCTTTTTGATGTGGGGTGGTACAATCCAATCATGCCTCAGAAAGTGATTTTGTATTAGAGACTTCCCTATTTTGTATATTGGATTAAGGGTTTGGATTTCTACACTATAAAATGGGGATGGAGCGAGAGCTTGCGCTCTTGGTTCCTGGGATGATGAGCAGAGAGAGCAGAAGGAGGCCATGTGGAGGAGGCCAGGAGAAGCAGCCAAGATGGCGGAGTGTTGAGTGAGATGCCAGTTTGTGTAGAGTTTGTATCTGGATAAGGAAGGAGATGGGGAACTGAGGAGAATAAGGCTGGTGAGCTAGAAACCTTTGATTATAGGAAACTCGAATAAGTCAGTGGCTTTGTGAGCACTGAATGTGATTGGGTTTTGGAGCCCAGTGTGTATTTTTACTTGCCCGCCGAGTGCAAGCTAGAATTAAAGAAAATGGCCTATCAGTTTTTGGCTCCATTGTTTCTTTACTGACTGTCCGAATCCGATGTGAACCTGCATATGAATGGCCACAATGGCAGCTCCTGGCTTTACAGATGCCAATTCAATCCCTGGTCTGTAAATCCCCCACTGTAAAGCCAGTAGCTAGGGCACCATCAGAGCCGCCTGAACCATGCAGGTTCGCATTGGATTCAGACAGTCGATAAAGAAACAACGAAGCCAAAAACTGGTGGGCCATCATCTTTAATCCTAGTTTGCACCCAGTGGGCAAGTAAAAACACACAATGGGCTCCAAAACCCACTCATTCAGTGCTCACAAAGCTACTGACTTATCTGAGTTTCCTACAATCAAAGGTTTCTACTCACCAGACTTATTCACCTCTGTTCCCCCTCTCCTTTCTTCTCCCTACACAACTGGCTTCTCACTCAGCACTCCACCATCTTGGCTGCTTCTCCTCTCCAATTCTAATTTCAGGAACCAAGAATGAGCAAGCCCAAGTATGACCCATTTTATAGTGTAGAAATCAAAACCTTTAAGCCAACATATAAATAAGGAAGTCGCTGATACAAAGTCACTTATCTGAGGCATAATGGGATTACTCATGAGAGTGATGATGCAATCAGTCAAGGGTTTGGGGAAAAGCTTAGTCTTAAAACTAAGCCTTAGGCTATAACGATCTGGCCTGCTTACAGCCTGTCCCCCACACCCAATGCAAACTATAAGCAAGCAAACATACATATCATATTTTAAAACTTATTAGATCAACAGGCACATACAGGAGCAGATTGATGTTCCTGTCTCTCCCTCTCTCCTTTCTTCTCTCTAAAATCAATACAATAAACATATATTTTTTAAAATGTGTTATTCTAACTTCAAATCTTATATATATATTTTTACAATTTTATAGTACATTACTTAAATAAGTATCAAATAATTCCTTCAATTTTTGTACTTGGAACGGGTCTGTTTCATTATACAGAGAATAATTTAAAAATAATATGAAAATTCTTTCCTCACATATAAGGAGATTAAGATGAATTATTCAAATATATTTTTTTCATTTTTGTTTTACTACTTTATATTCCCATAAACAATGGATGAGGATTCCTTTTTCTCCACAGCCTCTCCAACATTTGTTATTACCTGTCTTGTTGATAATAGCTAATCTAACAGGTGTGAGGTGATATCTCATTGTGGTTTTAATTTGCATTACTCTAATGATTAGTGATATTGAACATTTTTTTCATTTGCCTATTGGCTATCTGAATGTCCTCTTTGGAGAAGTGTCTATTCATTTCTTTTGCCCATTTTTGATTGGATTGTTTGTCTTCCTGGTGTTGAGTTTTAGAAGTTCTTTATAAATTTTGGTTATTACCCCTTCTCAGACATATTGTCAAATATGTTCTCCCATTGTTAGTTTGTCTTTTTATTTTGTTCATATTGTCTTTAGCTGTACAAAAGCTTTTTAGTTTGATATATTCCCATTTGTTTATCCTGTCTTTTATTTTACTTGCCCATGGAGAAAAATCAGTAAATATATTGCTGCAGGAGATGTCGGAGAGCTTACTGTCTATATTTTCTTCTAAGATGCTTATGATTTCACGACTTACATTTAAGTCTTTTATCCATTTTGAGTTTATTTTTGTGAATAGTGTAAGTTGGTGGTCTACTTTTGTTTTTTTGCAGGGAGCTGTCCAATTTTCCCAACACCATTTGTTAAAGAAACTGTCTTTACTCCATTGTATGCTCTTATCTCCTTTGTCAAATATCAATTGTCCATAAAGGTGTGGTTTTATTTCTGGGTTCTCTGTTCTGTTCCATTGATCTATATGCCTGTTCTTATGTCAGTTTCAAGCTGTTTTGAGTACAATGGCCTTGTAGTATAACTTGATATCAGGAAGTGTGATACCTCCCAGTTTATTCTTCTTTTTCAAGATTGCTGAGGCTATTTGTGTTCTTTACTTGGTTCCATATGAATTTTTGGAATATTTGTTCTATATCTTTGAAGTATGTCATTGGTATTTTAATTGGTATTGCATTGAATTTATAAATTGCTTTGAGTAATATAAACATTTTAATGATATTTTTTCTTCCTAACCATGAACACGGTATATGCTTCCACTTGTTTGTATCTTCCTTGATTTCTTTTATCAATGTTTTATAATTTTCTGAGTACAAGTCTTTAACTTCCTTGGTTAATTTTACTCCTAGGTACTTTATTTTTTGGTTGCAATAGTGAAGGGGATTGTTCCCTTAATTTCTCTTTCTGACAGTTCATTATTGGTGTATAAAAATGCCTCTGCTTTCTGTGTATTAATTTTATACCCTGCCACTTTGCTGAATTCATTTATCAGGTCGAGTAGTTTTTTGACTGAGACTTCAGAGTTTTCTAAATACAGTATCATATTATCTACAAATAATGATAGTTTTACTTCTTTTCCAATTTGAATGCCTTTAATTTCTTCTTCATGTCTCATTGCTGTAGCTAGGACTTCTAGTACTATGTTGAATAAGAGTGGTGAAAAGGGGCACTCCTGTCTTGTTCCTGATCTTAAGGGGATTGCTTTTAATTTTTGCCCATTGATTAAGATGTTGGCTTTATCATGTTGAGGTATTTCCACTTTGCTGAGAGTTTTTATCAGAAATGGGTGCTATATTTTATCAAATGCTTTTTCTGCATCTATTGAAATTATCATGTGGTTTTTCTTCTTCCTTTTGTTTATGTGATGAATCACATTGATTGATTTATGAATATTGTATAAATGAATACTGTATTCATTCTCCAGAATGAATCTCACATGATCATGATGTATGGTTTTTTACATGTATTGCTGGATCTGGTTTGCTAATATTTTGTTGAGGATTTTAGCATTTAAGTTCATCAGGGATACTGGCCTATAATTTTCTTTCTTTGTGTTGTCTTTGCCTGATTTTGAAATCAGAATTATGCTTGTCTCATAAAAACAGCCTGGAAGTCTTCCTTCCTCTTGAACTTTTTGAAATAACTTGAGAAGGATAGGAGTTAGTTCTTTGAATTTTTGATAGAATGCCCCTGTGAAGCCATCCAGCCCAGGGCTTTTGTTTTTTGGGAGTGTTTTGATAACTGTTTGGATTTCTTTTGTTTTAATCTGTTTAGGATTTCTGATTCTTCCAGATTGATTTTTGAAATATTATATATTTCAAGGAATTTCTCCATTTCACCTATATTGTCTAATTTTTTTGCATACAGTTCTTCACAGTATTTTCTTACAATATTTTGTATTTCTGTTGTGTCAGTTGTTATTTCTTCACTCTCATTTCTAATTTTATTTATTTGAGTCCTCTCATTTTTCTTGGTGAGTCTGGTTAGGGGTTCATCGATCTTGTTTACTCTTTCAAAGAATTAGCTCTTGGTTTCATTGATCCTCTGTATTGTTTCTTCAGCCTCTATGTCATTTATTTCTCCTCTGTTCTTTATTATTTTCTTCCTTCTACTACCTCTGGGCTTTACTTGCTGTTCTTTTTTCAGCTCTTTTAGATGCAGGGTTGTTTATTTGAGCTTTTTCTAGTTTCTTAAAAGTATGCCTGTAGTGCTATGAACTTCTGTCTCAGTACTGCTTTTTCTGTGTCCCATAAATTTTGAGTTGTTGTATGCTCATTATCATTTGTTTCTAGGAATATTTTTATTTCTTTTTTTATCTCATTGTTAATCCATTCATTATTTAACAACCTGCTATTTAGTTTCCATTGTTTGAGAATTTATGAGTTTTTCTGTTATAGTTGATTCCTAGTTTTATGCCACTGTGATCAGAGAAAATGCTTGATATGATTTCAATCTTCTTAAATTTGTTGAGACCACTTTTGTGCCCTAACATGTGGTCTATCCAGAAAATGTACCATGAGCACTTGAAAGGAATGTATATTCTGCTGCTTTAGGGTGAAAGGTTCTGAAGATATCTATTAAATCCAGTTGATCTAGTGTGTCCTTTAACTCTGCTGTTTCTTTCTTAATTTTCTTTCTTGAGGATCTATTTAGTGATGTTAGTGAGGTATTAAAATCCCCTACTATTATAGTATTGCTGTTGATCTCGCCCTTTATATCCATCAAAGTCTGCTTTATATATTTAGGTGCACCTATATTAGGTGTGTAGATATTTATCATTCCTGTTGGATTGCTCCCTTTATCATTATGTAGTGACCTTCTTTATCTCTTACTATAACCTTTGTTTTAAAGTTCATTTTGTCTGATATAAGTTTTGCTACTCTGGCTTTTTTAATTTTATTTCCGTTTGCATAAAAATTTTTTTTCATCCTTTTACCTTCAGTCTATGTGCGTCTTTTAAGATGTGTCTCTTCTAGACAGCATATGTACTGGTCCTGTTTTCTTATCCATGCAGCTACCCTATGTCTTTTGATTGGATCATTTAATCTATTTACATTTAAGGTTTTTATTGATATATAGTTGTTTATTGCCATTTTATTTTTTAAAGCTGTACTCCTCCTTTGCTATATTATTTTCCCATTTTGATCTATTTACATTAGGCCCCTTAACATTTTCTGTAGCATTGGTTTGGTTGTAATGAATTCCTTGAGGTTTTTTTTTTGTCTAGGAAGCTTTTTATTTCTTCTTCAATTTTAAATGATAGCCTTGCTGGATAAAGTAGTCTTGGTTGTAAGCATTTGTTCTGCATTACTTTGAATATTTCTTGCCATTCCCTTCTGGCCTCAAGTGTTTCTGTTGAGAAGTCTGATGTCATCCTTATAGGGGCTCCTTTGTAGGTGATAGCCTTTTTTTCTCTAGCTTTTCTTTATCTTTTCTCTATCACTTAGCTTTGGTATTTTAATTATGATGTGTCTTGGTGTAGGTTTCTTTTGGTTTCTCTTTAATGGTGTTCTCTGTGCTTCTTGAACTTGTGAGATCCTTCCATGCATCAATTTAGGGAAGTTTTCAGCTATGATTTGATTGAATAAAGTTTCTATACCTTGTTCTTTCTCTTCTTCTTCAGAAAACCCTATGATACGGATGTTATTTCTTTTCATGTTGTCGCAGAGCTATCTTAGAGTTTCTTCAGATTTTTTAGTCTTTTTCCTTTTTTCTGCTCTGCTTCCATGCCTTCATTCATCTTGTCCTCCAACTTGCTGATTTGATTCTCAGCTTCATCCATCCTGCTTTTAATTCCTTCCATTGTGGTCTTCATTTCTGATATTGTGTTTCTTATCTGTGACTGATTCTTTTTTAATATTTCAATGTCATTTTTTTATATTTGCTATCTCTTTATTTAGGCATTTGTAATGACCATCCATTGTTGTTCTAAGATCCCTAAGCATCCTAACAATAATTATTTTAAACTCTGCATCCAGAAGTTTGGTTATTTCCATATCACTCAGTACATTTCCTGGAGGTTTTTCTTGTAGTTTTATTTGGATTGCACTTCTCTGTCTTCTCATTATGTCTTTGTGTTTGGGTGTGTTGTTTGTAGAGCTTGTTGAGTCTAGGCTTGGTATTCTCTGTCTTCAATTTTTAGTTGTGTTATTTCTAGGTCTTCTTGGGTTTGCATCAGCTGTTATTTCTCATATATTTTTAAGCATATTTTTTATTGTTGTTTGGAAAATAAATTAACAGTTATTTTTATTCACTTAGGAAAATAAAATGGAGTGAAATAGATAGTAACTTTGTAAAATGATATTTTTTCTAGCAGGAGTGGTCTCTTCTCTTCAGTGTATTTCATCTTTATACTTAATTTTACTGAGGAAAATAATTTTATAAATTTAATACTCTATAATTCATGGCCATTTTTCTACAAATGTTAATTTTCCATTAATGAGCCAGTGCTTTGCTTAATTTGCTGTATAAAGTGTCATCTCTTAAATTAGTTAAAATATTTGATTACAATTCTAGCAGAAGTTAATATTAGATACCTTTTGAAATGATCCATAGTTTTTTTATTAAACACAATTATATTGCCTAAAAATATATTTTAGTGAGCAATAGTTATAGTATATGTATTTTCTACTCACCAAACAAAATTTTATGGCTCATAAGTTGCCTTTTGCTGCTAAAAACTCTCTTTGTAAGTTAATAGGTTTTTTAATGTGGAGTTAAAAGTTATGAGGTTAATTTTCATGTCCTTACATACCAAAAAACTATTTTAGACAATTTTTTGAAATATTCCTACATTATATTCAAGCTTTGGAAAGGATATATCACAACTACAAGCATATCTGCTATATGAGAACACAAAGGAAAGGTGAATTTTCTGACATGATCCTCCCTCTCAGGTGGATCTACTACACGATTTTTAATCAACATTTCTATTTAGTATGGCTGAAATTAATAGTGACCAAATCAGTATCCTAGAGATTAGAGGAATCTCAAGTTTATTCTCTGGCTTCTCAGCTGAAATATGGTTATCTCTTCTGGCCCAAGTTCCTCTCAATGTAATGGTGTTCAATTTTCAAATTGTTTTTTCTTTCCATATAGAAAGATTGACTAAAAACTATAATGGTATATTATATGAACATCTCCTCTTATGCAATGTTGGAATAAAAAAAGAGATTCAAACCCAGTGTACTATTGAGAATGTTCTATTCTGTGCTTCTTTACAAGTAGAGGATCCCTGGTGTTCTGCACGCCCAACATTATTATTAACCTCTCTCCTGTTAATATCACATTAATTTACCTGACATTACCTGGGTGTAGTGGAGTTGTTCCCATTTCTACTTCTTCCACTTGAGAGGTGAACTTAGGCCAATGCTTAGAAAAGAGGTGCTTGGTACACAAGTCCACATCTGGGACATTTTATGTTTGGAAGATGCCAGAGCTTATATCCTGAGCACAGCCAACACAAAGGTTCTAGATTTTAGTCACATGCCACCTTTATGGTATCTTGCACAGCTAAATACCACCTGTTCTATCATTTATTATTTTTCTAATTTGATTTTGTTAACAAAACTTTTTATTTTGAAATTACTTTCAATGCACATGCATTTGTAAAAAATAATATGAAGATCTTATGTATCTTTACCAGTTTTCTCTAATGGTAACATACTGTAAAACTAGTACAGTATCACAACCAAGATATTGATATTAATAAAATCCTTTAATCTTACTCAGATTTTCTAGGTCTTACTTTTATTTATTTACATGTATATATACTTAGTTCTTGTTTTAAAATTATTTATTTATTTATTTATTTTAGCAAGAGAGAAAGAGAGACAGGAACATCAATCTATTCCTGTATGTGCCCTGAGTAGGAATCGAACTGGCAACCTCTGTGCTTCAGGATGATGCTATAATCAAATGAGTCATCCAACTAGGACTATATGTAACACACATATAAATTTATATATTTATTATCCTAGTCAAGAGACAAAATATCGCCATTATTATGGAGGCTCTTTGTGCTACCCTTTTGTAACCACCCTTGCCTTTACCTTGTCTAAAATCTGGCAACTACTAACCTGTTCTTCATCCTTTTTATTTCATTATTTTTAAAATGCTACATAAATTGAATAATACATTAGTCAGCTTTTGTAATGTGCTTTTCTTCACTCAGTTTAATTATTTGCAGATGCCTTTAAGATGTTGCATGTATCAGAAATTCATTCCTTTATGTTTTTAAATAGTATTTTATGGTTTTGATATATAACAGTTTGTTTAACCATTTACCTGTCAAAGAACATCTGCATTCTTGTGAGTTAACTGAATATTTTTCAGATTTCATTATAATTTATTTATGATTTTGATTGTGTTGTTTGGTATAGTTTTCTCAGTGGTTGCTCTGGATATTATACGTATGTGCTTGATCATAGTCTACTGGTATCAACATTTACAACTTCAGGTGACATGTAAAAACCTTACTCTCATTTTTTCCCCATTGCCTTAACCACTTTTACATTTTATTGCCTTTAGGATTGAAAATATTATATATTTTAATTATTAAATATAATTAAAATATTTAAGACAGTAGTTTATTATATAAACTTATACCCATTCTTTCCATTCTTTTTTCCTTCCTGATACTCCATATTTTCTTCTTTTATCATAAAAATTTTTCTTATTTAGTGAGAGAAATAGACAGACAAGGACAGACAGACAGGAAGGGAGAGATATGAGAAGCATCAACTCGTTGATGCAGCACCAGTGTTGCATCACTGACTGCTTTCTCATATATTCCTTAACCAGGGGACTCCAGGTGAGCCAGTGATCCCTTGCCCAAGCCAGCAACTTTGGGCTCAAGCTGGCAACCTCAGGGCTTTGAACCTGGTCCTCAGCATCCCAGGCTGATGCTCTATCCACTGTGCCACTACCTGATCAAGCTATCATTTATTTTCTATTTGAAGAAATTCTTTTAACTATTCTTTTTTTTTATATAATTTTATTTTTTTAATGAGGTGACATCAATAAATCAGGATACATATATTCAAAGATAACAAGTCCAGGTTATCTTGTCGTTCAATTATGTTGCATACCCACCACCCAAAGTCAGATTGTCCTCTGTCACCTTCTATCTTGTTTTCTTTGTGCCCCTCCCCACCCCCTATCCCTCTCCCATTTCCCCCTCCCCCCCGTAACCACCACACTCTTATCAATGTCTCTTAGTTTCACTATTATGTCCCACCTACGTATGGAATAATACAGTTCCTGTTTTTTTCTGATTTACTTATTTCGCTTCGTATCATGTTATCAAGATCCCACCATTTTGCTGTAAATGTTCCGATGTCATCATTTCTTATGGCTGAGTAGTATTCCATAGTGTATATGTGCCACATCTTCTTTATCCAGTCATCTATTGATGGGCTTTTTGGTTGTTTCCATGTCCTGGCCACTGTGAACAACGCTGCAATAAACATGGGGCTGCATGTGTCTTTACGAGTCAATGTTTCTGAGTTTTGGGGATATATACCCAGTAGAGGGATTGCTGGGTCATAAGGTAGTTCTATTTGCAGTTTTTTGAGGAACCACCATACTTTCTTCCATAATGGTTGTACTACTTTACATTCCCACCAACAGTGTATGAGGGTTCCTTTTTCTCCACAGCCTCTCCAACATTTGCTATTACCTGACTTGCTAATAACAGCTAATCGAACAGGTGTGAGGTGGTATCTCATTGCCGTTTTGATTTGCATTTCTCTAATAGCTAAAGAAGATGAGCATCTTTTCATATATCTGTTGGCCATTTGTATTTCTTCCTGGGAGAAGTGTCTATTCATATCCTCTTCCCATTTTTTTATTGGATTGTTTGTTTGTTTGTTGTTGAGTTTTATGAGTTCTTTGTATATTTTGGATATTAGGCCCTTATCTGAGCTGTTGTTTGAAAAAATCATTTCCCATTTAGTTGGCTTTCTGTTTATTTTGTTATCAGTTTCTCTTGCTGAGCAAAAACTTTTTAGTCTGATGTAGTCCCATTCATTAATTTTTGCCTTCACTTCTCTTGCCATTGGAGTCAAATTCATAAAATGCTCTTTAAAACCCAGGTCCATGAGTTGAGTACCTATGTCTTCTTCTATGTACTTTATTGTTTCAGGTCTTATGTTTAGATCTTTGATCCATTTTGAGTTAATTTTTGTACAGGGGGAGAGACTGTAGTCCAGTTTCATTCTTTTGCATGTGGCTTTCCAGTTTTCCCAGCACCATTTATTGAAGAGGCTTTCTTTTCTCCATTGTGTGTTGTTGGCCCCTTTATCAAAAATTATTTGACTATATATATGTGGTTTTATTTCTGGACTTTCTATTCTGTTCCATTGGTCTGAGTGTCTATTTTTCTGCCAATACCATGCTGTTTTGATTGTTGTGGTCCTATAATAGAGTTTGAAGTCAGGTATTGTAATGCCCCCAGCTTCATTCTTTTTCTTTAGGATTGCTTTGGCTATTCGGGGTTTTTTATAGTTCCATATAAATCTGATGATTTTTTGCTCTATTTCTTTAAAAAATGTCATTGGAAGTTTGATGGGAATTGCATTAAATTTGTATATTGCTTTGGGTAATATAGCCATCTTGATTATATTTATTCTTCCTAGCCAAGAACAAGGTATATTCTTCCATCTCATTATATCTTTTTCGATTTCCCTTAACAATGGTTTATAGTTTTCATTATATAAGTCCTTTACATTCTTTGTTATGTTTATTCCTAAGTATTTTATTTTTTTTGTTGCAATCGTGAAGGGGATTATTCTTTTGAGTTCCTTCTCAGTTGTTTCATTGTTGGCATATAGAAAGGCTATTGACTTCTGTATGTTAATTTTGTATCCTGCGACCTTACTGTATTGGCTTATTGTTTCTAGTAGTCTTTTTGTGGATTCTTTGGGGTTTTCAATGTATAGGATCATATCATCTGCAAAAAGTGATACCTTTACTTCTTCTTTTCCGATATGGATGCCTTTTATTTCTTTGTCTTGTCTGATTGCTCTGGCTAGAACCTCTAGTACCACATTAAATAAGAGTGGAGAGAGTGGACAACCCTGTCTTGTTCCTGATTTAAGGGGGAAAGCCATCAGTTTAGTGCCATTTAATATGATGTTAGCTGATGGTTTATCATATACGGTCTTTATCATGTTGAGATATTTTCCTTCTATACCCATTTTGTTGAGAGTCTTAAACATAAAATTGTGTTGTATTTTATCGAAAGCCTTTTCTGCGTCTATTGATAAGATCATGTGGTTTTTGTTCTTTGTTTTGTTGATATGGTGTATTACATTAACCATTTTACGTATGTTGAACCATCCTTGAGATTCTGGGATGAATCCCACTTGATCATGATGTATTATTTTTTAATATGTTGTTGTATTCGATTTGCTAGTATTTTGTTTAGTATTTTAGCATCTGTATTCATTAGAGATATTGGTCTGTAGTTTTCTTTTTTTGTGCCATCCTTGCCTGGTTTTGGTATGAGGGTTATGTTTGCCTCATAAAATGTGTTTGGAAGTATTGCTTCTTCTTCAATTTTTTGGAAGACTTTGAGTAGAATAGGAACCAAGTCTTCTTTGAATGTTTGATAAAATTTGCTGGTATAGCCGTCAGGGCCTGGACTTTTATTTTTTGGGAGGTTTTTAATGGTTTTTTCTATTTCTTCTCTACTGATAGGTCTGTTTAGGCTTTCTGCTTCTTCTTGACTCAGTCTAGGAAGGTTGTATTTTTCTAGGAATTTATCCATTTCTTCTAGGTTGTTGAATTTAGTGGCATAAAGTTTTTCATAGTATTCTACAATAATTCTTTGTATATCTACGGTGTCCGTGGTGATTTCTCCTCTTTCATTTTGGATTTTGTTTATATGAGTTCTTTCTCTTTTTTCCTTGGTAAGTCTTGCCAAGGGTTTGTCAATTTTGTTGATCTTTTCAAAGAACCAGCTCCTTGTTCTATTAATTTTTTCTATAGTTTTTCTGTTCTCTATTTCATTTATTTCTGCTCTGATTTTTATTATCTCCTTTCTTCGACTGGTTTTGGATTGTCTTTGTTCTTCTTTTTCTAGTTCCTTAAGGTGGGAAGTTAAGTGGTTCACTTGGGCTCTCTCTTGTTTGTTCATATATGCCTGAAGTGATATGAACTTCCCTCTTATCACTGCTTTTGCTGCATCCCATAGATTCTGATATGTCGTATTGTCATTTTCATTAGTCTGTATATATCTTTTGATCTCTGCACTTATTTCTTCTTTGACCCATTCATTTTTTAAAAGTATGTTGTTTAGTTTCCACATTTTTGTGGGATTTTTTTCCTCTTTTTTGCAGTTGAATTCTAGTTTCAAGGCTTTATGATCAGAAAATATGCTTGGTACAACTTCAATTTTTCTGAATATGCTGATGTTGTTTTTGTGGCCCAACATATGGTCAATTCTTGAGAATGATCCATGTACACTGGAGAAAAATGTATACTCAATCACTTTGGGATGAAATGTCCTGTAGATGTCTATCATATCCAGGTGCTCTAGTGTTTTGTTTAAGGCCACTATGTCTTTGTTGATTCTCTGTTTGGATGACCGATCTAGAGCCGTCAGCGGTGTATTGAGGTCTCCAAGTATGATTGTATTTTTGTCAGTTTTTGTTTTAAGATCAATAAGTAGCTGTCTTATATATTTTGGTGCTCCTTGGTTTGGTGCATATATATTAAGAATTGTTATGTCTTCTTGATTCAGTGTCCCCTTAGCCATTATGAAATGGCCATTTTTGTCTCTGAGTACTTTTCTTGTCTTGTAGTCAGCATTATCTGATATGAGTATTGCTACACCTGCTTTTTTTTGGATGTTATTTGCTTGGAGTATTGTTTTCCAGCCTTTCACTTTGAATTTGTTTTTATCCTTGTTACTTAGATGCGTTTCCTGTAGGCAGCATACAGTTGGATTTTCTTTTTTAATCCATTCTGCTACTCTGTGCCTTTTTATTGGTGAGTTTAATCTGTTTACATTTAGTGTAATTATTGATACTTGTGAGTTCCCTATTGCCATTTTATATCTTGCTTTCTGTTAGTTTTGTGTCTTGTTTGATCCTTTTCTTTCGTTTTTCTATCTTTTGTTTTTATTTGGTTGTATTCCATACATCTTTCCACTGTTGCTATCTTTTTTATCTCATGTGCTTCTGTGGTGGTTTTTTCAATGGTGGTTACCTTTAGGTAATGAAAAGGGTCCCTACCCTGTTCATTGTAGCAAACTATTTTGTTAGTACTTTTGCACTCCATCGTCCTTTGCTACTGTTAATCTCCATCTTCTCCCCCTCTTTCTTTTTGTTGTTGTCACAGTTTAAATTTGGTTTTATTGTGTTCTTTTTGGAGCTTTTACTTGTGGCTCTGTTTTTTTTTTTTTGTTCTTTGTATCTGATTGGAGAACCCCCTTTAGTAATTCCTGGAGTGGGGGTTTTCTGATGATAAATTCCCTCATCTTTTCTGTATCTGTGAATGTTTTTATTTCTCCTTCGTATTTGAAGGATAGCTTTGATGGGTATAGTATTCATGGCTGAAAGTTCCTCTCTTTCAGGACTTTAAATATTGGGGTCCACTCTCTTCTAGCTTGTAGAGTTTCTGCTGAGAAATCTGATGATAATCTAATGGGCCTTCCTTTATATGTTGTATTCTTCTTTTCCCTGGCTGCCTTGAGAATTTTTTCTTTGCTGTTGGTTTGTGTCAATTTTATTATGATATGCCTTGGAGTAGGTTTGTTGGGGTTAAGAAAACTTGGAGTTCTGTTTGCTTCTTGAACTTGAGGCTTTAGTTCTTTCCACAGGCTTGGGAAGTTCTCATCTATTATTTGTTTGAGTATGTTCTCCATTCCATTTTCTCTCTCTTCTCCCTCTGATATACCTATTATTCTTATGTTATTCTTTTTGATGGAGTCAGATAATTCTTGTAGGGCTATCTCATTTTTTTTAATTTTTGAGTCTCTTTCTTCTTCTCTCTGTTGTGCCTCAAGTTGCTTGTCTTCTATTTCACTAATCCTCTCTTCTATCTGACCTGTTCTATTAGCTAAGCTTGTTAGTTCGTTTTTCAGCTCGTGAATTGAGTTTTTCATCTCTGTTTGATTTGTTTTTATAGTTTCAATTTCCTTGGACATATATTCTTTGTATTCATTGAGTTGTTTTCTGAGCTCCCTAAATTGCCTTTCTGTGTTTTCTTGTATATCTCGGAGGATTTTTAGGATTTCTATCTTGAATTCTCTGTCATTTAGCTCCAAGGTTTCCAATATATTAAATTTTTTCTCCATAGATTTTTCCTCATCTAGCTGTGTTACCTTTCTTTTGTATCCATGATATTCGATTTTCTCTTCCTTAATGGCACCTGAGGGTGGTTTTGTTGATAGTATTAATGAGATTTAATAAAGAATAAAAAGTTAAAAAATAATAAAAAAATAAAAATTGAAAAGAGTTGTTTTTTTTAAAAAAATTAATAATGAAATAAAGAAAAATAAAATAAAATAAAAATTTTTAAAGAAAGGAAATTATTCCCCCCCTCCTTTTTTCCTCTCCTCTCCTCTCCCCTCTTTCTTGAGAAAATCTTGTGGTGGACTGTGAATTATAACAAACAATGCCTGTGATGGAGGGCCTGAATTGGGGAAAAGTAATAAAGGGTCAAAAAAAAAAAAAAAGAAAAAAAAAGAGTGTATGGACCCACAAAAAGCAAATAAGGAAAAAATTTGGGTCAAGAATAAAATGATTTGCTTTTAGGTGTTGGTTGTCTAAGAGTTATGATGAGAGGAATAAGAGGAAAACGGAAAAATGGGGGGGACAAATTAAAAAATTACTATTGTATTTAGTGGAACAAGAACTAGATTATATGGAGAGTCAGGGATGGGAGCACTGCTAGTGAGTTAAAAAGGTGAAGTAAAAACCCCCCAAAAAGGCCACAAACATAAGTTTGAGTCCCAGATAAGATCATTTGTTTGTTATTGAGGTTTGAATGAGAGGAGATGTAAAGGAGAAAGGAAGAAACTAATGTAGAGGGAGAAAAGAAAGAGAGAGAGAGAAAAAAAGAGGGAACCACTAAAAGAAGAAAAAAGAAAGGAGAGAGAGAGAGAGAGTTAAGGGTTTTGGAGTGCAACCCTCATAGAGAGAAAGGAAGAGAAGAGAAAAGATAATGGGAGATGTAACACTTATGGGTAGTGTAGTTCAAGGAGAGGAGAGAGTAAGACCGGTAGAGAGTTAATCGGCCAAATTGGAGGAGGAAAAAAAAGTATCAAGAATGAAGATAAGAGAAACAAACGAACAAATATAATAAAATGGGATAGGTTATAAAGTCTGCAGATTATTCTTGATTTTGAGAGGTTATCTTCTTGCTTTTTCTTTTCTTTCCCTCTTCCTGGTCGGTGACTCTGTACCCCAGGTTCTGCCCCTTTGGCACGCTCAGGTAGAGGTTTGCAGTTGATAAGTCTCTATGGCAATGTCATGTATTGTGCTTTAGTCTCGTTGGCAGTCGAAGCTCATTAGCATTTATAGGCTCCAACAGTGAGAGAGTCCATATTCCTGGAGCCTTTCTCCTAGTCTTTCCTTCCTCAATTAGTAGCCTGATAATCCAGCTATGGGGTTGCTGCTGCCTCTGCCTGGATAGTAAGAGGCTCAAAGAGCTGGCAACTCCCCACTCTATTTCCACTCAGCACAGGGCTCTGGGTAAGGCTCAGTCAGTCAGAGCTGCTAGCATAATCAGGCGGGCTTTCCGCCCACTCAAAGACCTCTGGCTCTGCCACTCTGTCCGGTAACACAAGCAGGCGCCCACTTCCGGGGCGCTTGGAGGAAACTCTCACTCACTGTCTGCGACCAGGATATCCGGCCAGCAGTCTCATGCTCTGAGTGAAACCCCCAACCGCAGGGAAAAGTTGCAGCGTTGGAATTGAGTCTCGCTCCGTCCCCTGCGCGACTTTTGCAAGGCGCTGGGGCGGCCTGAGATTCCGCTTTGGCCCACACAAAGGCCCCTGACTCTGCCCCTCTGTGCGATAACATGGGCGCGCACTGCCGAGGCACTTGGAGGAATCGCTCACTCCTTATCTGCACGCGCAAACCAGGATATGAGGCCGGCCGCGTTTCCCTCTGAGTGAAACACCCTCCAGCACGGAAAATCTCCACCATTGGAATTAGTTCTCACTCCCTCCCGTGCGTGGCTTTCCCAGGGCGCTGGGGCTGCCCAGAGACTCTGTCCTCGGCCCACAGAAAAGCCTCTGACCCTGCCTCTCTGTGGGGCAACACGGGCACCCACTCTCGGGGCCTAGGAAGAAATTCTCGCCCACTAACTGCGCACTGACCAGGAGACCGGGTAAAATGGCCGCTCCGCTTGTCTTTCTTTGTTTGGGTTTGGCGCGAGTGTTAGCTTGTATTGCCTGGGTTGCCACAGGATCAGATTTTCCTCGGCTTGGATCTCCGTGCCACAGCCTGGTTCAGCCGTTCGTGTCGCAGTCTGGATCTATTCACCCCCTTTGCCCGCCTCAGTTTCTATATTCACAGTTACCAGAGAAAGCCGCCCTGTTTAGGTTAGTGAGGAAGGCGGAGCATTTCTTACTCCCTATTTCCTTCGGGGTTTGGTTATATATTTAGCCAATTTTTCACTCAATCATACCTTTGGGTGTATTGCGAAGCATCTGGAAGCTCCAAGTATAGGTTTTTCTGTTTCTGGTTGAAGATCTTGTTGAGTTTTGGGGGAGATTTATCGGTATCGCTTCCTACCCCGCCATTACTCTGACGTCATCTCCTTTTAACTATTCTTTAAGGGTAAATCTGCTAAGGACTAAGCCTTTAATTTTCTTTTATTAGAGAATTCTTTTATTTTCCATTCTTCTTGGAGGGGCAATATTGTTCAATATAGAATTAATAGTTGACAATACTTTTCGTTTAGCACTGAAAAAATGTATGACAATTTCTTCTTGCTTCCAAGTCTTTAGATGAATAATTTGTTGCCGTTCAAATTAGTGTCCTTATATGTAATGTGTCAGTTCTCTCTGCTTTTATATATGTATATATTTGCCTTCAGTTTACAGAAGTTTAATTATAACATGTCTTAGTGTACTTTGTTTAGGTTTATCTTACTTGGATTCACTCAGCTCCTTGACATAAGTTCAGTCTTCTGACAAATTTTTTTTGGAAACCAGGTAGTTTTTAGCCTTCTCTTTTATGAGTATTTATTAGCCTCACTTTCTTCTTTCTTTTTGTAACTCCAGTGAAACTAATATTATATGTTTTGTTATTGTGTTACAGGTTCATGTGGGTTTTTCTCTTAATCTATTATTCTTTTTGTTGTTAAGATAGGTAAATTCTATTTATTTTTCCTCAAGTTCACTGATCCTGTCCTGTATTATCACTGTACTGCTGATAAACCTACTAGGGAGTTTCCTATCTGACCTGTAATGGCACAATGGATAAAGCAGTGACTGAGAATACTGAGATCATTGGTTCAAAACCCTGGGCTTGCCTGGTCAAGGCACATATAACAAAACAACTAAAATGAAAAAATATGAGTTGATATATCTTTCTACCCCCTCCTCTCTCTGTAGAATCAATAAAGTAAAATCCCAAAAACATAAAAAATCTCATTAGGCAGTTTTCTATTTTAGTTACTTTTTTTGAGTTATATTATTTCTATTTGACTATTTTATAACTTCTATTTCTTTGCTGAAAATATTGCTATGTATGTTTATATATTTTTTCAGACATGAAAATCACAAACTAAATTTCTTTAAATTAAATTGTGTGTTTAGATGGGTGTCTTGAATATAACATTCCTGGATACAAAGCTACATAGTTCTTTGGCTGAAAGAGTTAAATATTGAAGAAATTATATAGTTGAAGGGACTTTTTCAAAATTTATATCTAATATAATCAGTTCACCTCAGATTAAAATTATCTTTCTTTGTAAGATCACATTTTCATATGACCATCTGAATATGGGAAACATTGGATCAATGGGGCACAACTTAATCAAATTTGATCAATGATGAACACTGAAATGTGTATGATGAGTTAAACAGACACTGTGAAAATGACTCTAAGGCCAGATAATTGCTCGTTCTAGAAAAATGCGCTGTTGAGGGCCAGATGCAGTATCAAGAGGGTCAGATCTTTGCAGCACTGTGTAAGTATACTAAATTGAATAAGACCGAAGCACTTCCTCCTAACATGATGAGCTGGAAATTAATTTAATCCATCTTCATTCAGCTAACTTTCCAATATCACTATTCTTTAAGTTACTATATATATATTTTAAACAGAGGGTGTTTATATTTGATTTGTTTGAATGAATTTTAGATTTTTACTTTTACTTACAGCCCAATGCAAAATCTAGGGGTTTGCTCTGCTGTGGGAGTCACAATTTAAGTTTAGAACCACTGGGAGGCCCTGGCCGGTTGGCTCAGTGGTAGAGCATTGGCCTGGCATGCGGGAGTCCCAGGTTCGATTCCCGGCCAGGGCACACAGGAGAAGCACCCATCTGCTTCTCCACCCCTCCCCCTCTCCTTCCTTTCTGTCTCTCTCTTCCCCTCCTGCAGCCAAGGCTCCATTGGAGCAAAGTTGGCCCAAACACTGAGGATGGCTCTGTGGCCTCTGCCTCAGATGCTAGAATGGCTCTGGTTGCAGCCAGAGATGCCCCAGATAAGCAGAGCATTGCCCCCTGGTGGGCATGCCGGGTAGATCCCAGTCAGGTGCATGCGGGAGTCTGTCTGACTGCTTCCCCGTTTCCAACTTCAGGAAATACAAAAATAAATAAATAAATAAATAAATAAAGAAAGAAAGAAAGAAAGAAAGAACCACTGGGAATGGCTAATTACTACCAATATCCCGATGTATTTTCAGAAAATACTACACTGAATTCCATACATATGGTGTTGAATTGGGCTTAAGGCATGGCCCATTATTGATTTATATAAGAATGAATAGGCTGGGGTACAGAAAAATATCCATCTTTATATGTGACTTTACAAGTAAATACCTGTTCTTAAAGTGATTATTGGAATTAAAAGCAAAAAGGTAGACATACCTGTCTGTTTTAAAATTAATATATGGCAGGTTAGTGAGTGACTATGACTTAGGTATTAAATCCCTAATCATAGTCAATGCCCAAGGAACTATGCTCGGTTTCAATGACATGAAGAGAGTGAGAAAAGAGAGAGTTGGAGATTCATAAGCAGTTCAGTCAAAGTCATGTCTGGGAATTTTTTAACCAGCAAATTATAAGCACTGACTATATCAGTAGATCTAGGAGGTCCTTAAACTCTTGTGGGTAATGGAGGTTATCAGGGCTTAAGAATAAGAGAAGGTGCTTGACCAGGTGGTGGTGCATGGTGGTGCAGTGGATGGAATGTTGGACTGGGATGCAGAGGACTTAAGTTCAAAACCCTGAGGTCAACAGTTTGAGCATGGGCTCACTGGCTTGAGTATGGGTTTGCTGGCTTAAGTGTGTGATCATAAACATGACCTCATTGTCACTAGCTTGAGCCCAAAGGTCACTGGCTTGAAGCCCAAGGTTGCTGGCTTGAGCCCAAGGTCACTGGCTTGAACAAAGGGTCACTTGCTCTGCTGTAGTTCCCCGTCAAGGCACATATGAAAAAGCAATCAATGAACAATTACTGTACTGCAATGAAGAATTGATGTCTCTCATCTCTCTTCCTTCATGTTTGTGCCTATCTGCCCCTCTTTCTGACTCTCTTTCTGTCTCTGTCAAAAATAATAAATAAATAAATAAATAAATAAATAAATAAATAAAAGAAGGTAATATTATGAGCCATTGGTTAATAAAATCTTATCATAAAGTTCTCAGATGGACTTAAGGAGTATGAATTAACTCATGTTTGCCTCTTGAATAAAATATCCAAATAAGTGACAAGTCATGTGATAAGTGACAAGAGAACCAGATTGGAAATGTGGCTGTAGACTGCCCCTGTAAAGCCAGTTGCCACAGCCACCATCACAGCCACCTAGCCAGTGCAGGTTTGTATTAGATTTGAACAGATGGTAATGAAACAATGGAGCCAAGAACTGATGAGCCATCATCTTTAATCCTAGCTTGCACCTGGTGGGCAAGTAAAAACACACATTGGGCTCCAAAACCCACTCATTCAGTGCTCACAAAGCTACTGACTTATCCAAGTTTCCTACAATCAAAGATTTCTAGCTCCAGACTTATTCACCTCTGTTTCCCATCTCTTTCTCTCTGCACAAGCTCTGCATAAACTGACTTGCCACTCAGCACTCCACCATCTTGGCTGGTTCTCCTGCCCTCCTCCATGCGGCCTTTCTCTGCTCTCCTCTCTAATGCTAATCTCAGGGATGGAGAGTGAGCAAGCTCTTCATCTGCCCCACTTTATAGTATAGAAATCAAAACCTTTTAATCCAATATACAAACAAGGAAGTCTCTGATACAAAGTCACTTATCTGAGTCATAATGGGATTCCTCAAGAGAGTGCACCACCCTACATCATGCAATCAGTCAAGGGTCTGGAGAAAAGCTTAGTCTTAAAACTAAGCCTTAGGTTATAACAACCCAGCCTGCTTACAGCCTGTCCCCCACACTCAATACAAACTATAAGTGAGCAAACATATATATCATATTTAAAAACTTATTTGACCAACAGCCCCCAAAAGTTTTTTCTTTGTGTGAAAAAGTAGCTACATGAAATAACTTTGTCACAGAGAGTAAGAGGGCTGAGTGAAGAAATGAAAGTGACCCAGAGATTTTTTTTAGGTGTGATAAAGGAAGGTGTCATGAATGATACCACTGAAGTCTATTTTAGTGGGGCAGAAAGAAAGCAATGTTGAATAGAGAGTACATGTCAGAGTACCACCATCTTTGCTGCTAGGAAAAATTTCCATTTCCTTGTATTCCATTGCATGCCAAAGAAGATTTGACTTTTGATTACTCTTCTTGTTCTTCTTCACTCCCTTCCCACCCCTGAATATGACAATGTCTGCTAATTTAGCTAGGTTCTTTGATTTTTCCAATGCTACAAGTTGAAAGAGAAATAGTGTAAAGCCAGCAGCCATGGCCAGGGCCACCATCACAGCCGCCCGGCCAGTGCAGGTTCGCATTGGATTCGGACAGTCGGTAAAGAAACAACGGAGCCAAAAACTGATGGGCCATAGTCTTTAATCCTAGCTTGCACTCGGTGGGCAAGCAAAAAACACACACTGGGCTCCAAAACCCATTCACATTCAGTGCTCACAAAGCTACTGACTTATCCGAGTTTCCTAGAAACAAAGGTTTCTAGCTCACCAGCCTTATTCTCCCCAGTTCCCCATCTCCTTCCTTATCCCAGATACAAACTCTACACAAACTGGCATCTCACTCAGCACTCCGCCATCTTGGCTGCTTCTCCTGGCCTACTCCACGTGGCCTCCTTCTACTCTCTGCTCTGCTCTCTCCTCTAATCATCCCAGGAACCAAGAGGGCAAGCTCCCGCTCCGTCCCTATTTTATAGTGTAGAAATCCAAACTCTTAATCCAATATACAAAATAGGGAAGTCTCTAATACAAAGTCACTTCTCTGAGGCATGATTGGATTGTACCACCCCACATCAAAAAAGGGTGGGAAAGGCTTAATCCCAAAACCAAGCCCCAGGCTACAAGGATTCTGCCTGCCCAGAGAGACACACATTAATATCACCTGGGGAACGGCCTCACGTGGGCAGCACCATTTTAACAAAGTGAGCATAATACATTTTATCTGCCCAACAAATAGGGAAGAGATTTATAACTCTAGAGTAGAGAAAAGTAAGAATAATCTGAGTTTAGCAGTTAAAATGATTTACACAATAACATGCTGAGAGGCCCTGGCCGGTTGGCTCAGCGGTAGAGCGTCGGCCTAGCGTGCGGAGGACCCGGGTTCGATTCCCGGCCAGGGCACATAGGAGAAGCGCCCATTTGCTTCTCCACCCCTCCGCCGCGCCTTCCTCTCTGTCTCTCTCTTCCCCTCCCGCAGCCAAGGCTCCATTGGAGCAAAGATGGCCTGGGCGCTGGGGATGGCTCTGTGGCCTCTGCCCCAGGCGCTAGAGTGGCTCTGGTCGCAACATGGCGACACCCAGGAGGGTCGCAACATGGCGACGCCCAGGATGGGCAAAGCATTGCCCCCTGGTGGGCAGAGTGTCGCCCCCTGGTGTGCGTGCCGGGTGGATCCCGGTTGGGCGCATGCGGGAGTCTGTCTGACTGTCTCTCCCCGTTTCCAGCTTCAGAAAAATGCAAAAAAAATAATAATAATAACATGCTGAGAAAGAGCAAAACAATTAGAAGAAAAAGAGAAAGTCATGCTGACTGGGGCAACCGTGGAGGGTATTACACGAGGAATATGGTAGTGGAGCAACTAAAGGATCTGTGAGAAATAGTTGGGACAAGAAAGAGAATATATAATTGTTGAGCAGATAAAATATATTATGTGCACTTTGTTAAAGATGGCGCTGCCCACGTGGAATCCTGTCACCCAGGTGATTGCTTGGGATGGGTGTGATTATATTAATGTGTGTTGGGGGTGGGCTGTGGGCCGGCAGGATCCTTGTAGCCTGGGGCTTGGCTTTGGGACTAAGCATTTCCCACCCTTTTTGATGTGGGGTGGTGCACTCTCATGAGGAATCCCATTATGCCTCAGATAAGTGACTTTGTATCAGAGACTTCCTTGTTTGTATATTGGATTAAAGGTTTTGGTTTCTACACTATAAAGTGGGGCAGACCGGGAGCTTGCTCTCTTGGTTCCTGAGATTAGCATTAGAGCAGAGAGCACAGAAAGGCCAGATGGAGGAGAGTGCAGAGAGAAGGAGATGGCGAACAGAGGTGAATAAGTCTGGTGAGGTAGAAACCTTTGATTCTAGGAAACTCGGATAAGTCAGTAGCTTTGTGAGCACTAAATGAGTAGGTTTTGGAGCCCAGTGTGTGTTTTTACTTGCCTGCCGGATGCAAGCTAGGATTCAAGATGATGGCCTATCAGTTTTTGGCTCCGTTGTTTCATTACTGTCTGTGCGAATCTAATGCAAACCTGCATGGGCCAGGCGGCTGTGATGATGGCCATGGATAATGGCTTTACAATAATTGTGACAAATTTTATGTTCCATACATGGCTGGAAATTCTCCCATTTCACTTGTTTTTGTAAATTTTGAACTTGGCATTTCCCCATTAAGACAAAAAGATATTGCCACTCCTCTGGAATTTGGACAGGCTCTGATTGTTGTCTAGTCAACATTATCCAACAAGGATGCTCTTGACTTCTGAGTCTAGTTCAGAAATGACTAGCTTCTACCCATTTCTTTTGGAACACTTGCTCAGAACCCGGTGCTCTTCCTCAGAACCTTGCTTCTATGTCATGAGAAAGCCAAGTACATGGAAAGGTGACAAGTTGGAGTGCCCCACTCAACAACCTCAACCAGGCTCAGCCTTTGAGTCATTTCAACCCGGGTATCAGATAAGAGAACAAAAAAGCTGCTAGCCCACAGCCAGCTGAAAATCAAGGTCTGGTGTAGCAGAGATAGCCATTCTTACTTCACCCCAAAGATTTGTTCCTGGTGTGCTGACCCACAAATCTGAGCATAATAAAATCACTCTTTTTTATGCCATTTGTAAAGCCAGCAGCCAGGGCCAGGGCCACTATCACAGCAGTCTCCTGGCTCATGCAGGTTCGCATTGGATTCGGACAGTCGGTAAAGAAACAGAGGAGCCAAAAACTGATGGGCCATAGTCTTTAATTCTAGCTTGCACCCGGCAGGCAAGTAAAAATACACACTGGGCTCCAAAACCCAGTCACATTCAGTGCTCACAAAGCTACTGACTTATCCGAGTTTCCTAGAATCAAAGGTTTCTAGCTCACCAGACTTATTCACCTCTGTTCCCCATCTCCTTCCTTGTCCCAAATACAAACTCTACACAAACTGGCATCTCACTCAGCACTCCACCATCTTGGCTGCTTCTCCTGGCCTCCTCCACGTGGCCTTTCTCTGTTCTCCTCTGCTCTCTCTTGCTAATCTCAGGAACCAAGAGCCAAGTCCTGTTCTGCCCCCATTTTATAGTGTAGCTTCACAACCTCTAATCCAATATACAAAATAGGGAAGTCTCTAATACAAAGTCACTTCTCTGAGGCATGATCGGATTGTACCGCCCCACATCAAAAAGGGTGGGACCTGTGGTGGCGCAGTGGATAAAGCGTCGACCTGGAAATCCTGAGGTCGCCGGTTCGAAACCCTGGGCTTGCCTGGTCAAGGCACAAATGGGAGTTGATGCTTCCAGCTCCTCCCCCCTTCTCTCTCTCTGTCTCTCCTCTCTCTTTCTCTCTGTCTCTCCCTCTCCTCTCTAAAGTGAATAAACAAAAAAATAAATAAAAATTTATAAAAAAAAAAAAAAAAGGGTGGGAAAGGCTTAATCCCAAAACCAAGCCCCAGGCTACAACAATCCTGCCTGCCCCCAACACACATTAATATCACCTGGGCGACGGCCTCCTTGTGTCATCTTTAACAAAGTGAGCATAATACATTTTATCTGCCCAACACCATTGATCTTGAGGTGGTTTGTTTTGCAACAATAGATAACAGGAATAACAATGTTGTACATTTGTATTTCTTTAATGATCTTGATGAGATTTAGTAAAAATGAAATTATCCTTTAATTGCATTTGGCTGTTGAACAGTGTTTTTTAAATGTTATATAGCTTGGAGATGATACCACTCAGACTGGATATTAATGTAGTAAACTTGCTTTTCAGTTCAGTTTAACTAGCATTTGTTCACTAATAAGCATGTAAAAAGCACTCTCAAGCACTCTAATCTTGATGTTACCATCTGTTTAAAGCACAACAATCTAACCAATGTTATTCACATGACAGTCCTTAAAGTGCCACTTTCAAGGTTTAAAATTTAATTTTTAGAAATGATTTATGACCACACAAATGTCCTTTTGATGCACACTTTATCTGTGCATCCCATTCCGACACCCTATCTACTGCGCCACCGCCTGGTCAATGCACACTTTATCAAAGCCTATAACCTCTTCTTGTTGGAAGAATTATGGTAAATATAAGAAAACAACTTGGAATTTCCTCTTAATGCATCAAAATATAATTTGTGAAAATTCAAGTTACTATGAAAAATCATTTTGCATTTTTTTGTGACTTTTTAACATCTTTTCAACCACTCAAAGTTTTGATTATCACTCTGTAGGCAGTCTCTTCTCACATTAACTCCCACCACATGGCATCAAATGCTACTGAGCTGGAAGCGAGAAGACCCTAGCAAGATAGGTGAGCTATTTTTAGTATCATCTTTAAAATTATCTCAAAATTCCCTTCACCTTTCAGAGTCTGTGCTATAACCACCAAGAAGGGTTGGAGGCAGGCTGTTGCTTCCTAGGTGAATGAACTTGGACAAGCTTTCTAAAGACCATTTGTTTTAGTAACACAACTATAATTCAGTTTAGCATCTGCCCATCATGGTTACTGGGAGTTCAGTAGAAAGTTGACAACTCAGTTAACAAGCACTGGAGAATTAATGTCATATTCTGGTCCCTGAGAGCTTGGTCAGCCCAGGTGACAATATAGTTGTTCTGGGACAGTGTCAATACTGACAGTACTGCAATCCTTATATGGGCTTCAGCTAGCAAAGAGCTTTCTAGTTTCTTTAATAGGCTGGAATGAAAGTAAGGGCTAGTTTAAAGACTGGAGGAGTCTGGAAGGATTTTAACAAATGGAACTAGAGACCTCCAGAAAAGAGTAAAATGGGGAAAGTTTTTAATGATTATTAAGTTTAATTCGGGAAACTGTCATTTATTTGGTGGGCATTTTAAAATTAAAACAAGTATATATATATACACATATGTATGAATATATATTCAGTTTTTGATATTAATTAATGTATATTTTGTGATATTGTTGAATAATTTGAGTCTGTTAAGCAATAACAAAGATTAGAATATATGTCTATATATACAAATTATTTGCAAGAAAAAACAAACAATGCTATTAGCTAATGGTGTATAAAAAAGTTATTTAAAAAATGAACTTAAGTAGTAGGAATGAATTAAACAAAGCTACATTGGCATTTCAAACAAAACCAATATTGGTCTATATTTCTCTCCTTTATGTTAGTATTTTTATTAAAATTCAGTGTATATTCCATACCTTATCATTTCTTTTCTTTTTTTTTTTTTACAGAGACAGAGAGAGTCAGAGAGAGAGACAGACAGGGACAGACAGACAGGAATGGAGAGATATGAAAAGCATCAATCATCAGTTTTTCATTGCGCTTCCTTTGTTGTTCGTTCATTGATTGCTTTCTCACATGTGCCCTGACCAGGGGGCCACAGCAGACCGAGTAACCCCTTGCTCAAGCCAGTGACCTTGGGTCCAAGCTGGTGAGCTTTGCTTAAACCAGATGAGCCTGCTCTCAACCTGGTGACCACGGGGTCTCGAACCTGGGTCCTCCACGTCCCAGTTCGACACTCCATCCACTGTGCCACCACCTGGTCAGGCATACCTTATCATTTCTTAAGAGTTTTTTTGTGCCTGACCTGTGGTGGCACAGTGGATAAAGCATCAACCTGGAAATGCTGAGGTCGCCGGTTCGAAACCCTGGGCTTGCCTGGGCAAGGCACATATGGGAGTTGATGCTTCCAGTTCCTCCCCCCTTCTCTCTGTCTCCCCTCTCTCTCTCTCTCTCTCTTTTTCTGTCTCTCCCTCTCCTCTGAAAAATGAATAAAGAAAAAAAAAAGAAAAGAAAAAAAGAGTTGTTTGTATGTATAGGTTAAGTAGAGGCTGTGTGTGTGTGTATGTGTGTGTGTGTGTGTGTCCTCAGAGAGTTGGTAATGTTCTCAGATGATACATATTGTTGTATCACCAAAAAAGGGACACACAAGGCCTGATGAGTTTCATAGGGGATTTATTTATGCATCTGCGAACACATGGGCTGAGTCCAAAATGGCATCAGTCCCAAGGGTCTGGGTCTTTAAGCTTTTGTAAAGTTAGTGACCAAGGCTTAGTCAGGGGGCTAGTTTTGGCACAAAATTTTGGGGCAGGGTGAAGGAATATGCTCAACTGGAGGTTGGGTGAGGGGACCACTTACTGAGGAAGTTGTCCCAGTGAGAGATTAGGTAAAGGGAAGCTGGATGTCAGTCAGGGTTACTCAGATGAGGAGTTACAGGAGTTTAGTCCTGGTGTCAAATTACTTAAAGTTTAGGCTGGATTAGTAGAGGTTTTTTGGTAAGGGGTTCTGCACCTGAATCTAACACAGATGACAAAAATCATCAAGACATGTACAGTTTAAAATCAATTCCAAAAATATTAGAAATGAGAATGAAAAAGAAATAAAGAATTAAATTGTGAAATTAGAATTTAAGAGTGAAATGTAATGATGTGATTTAGTGTAACGATAGATACTATGTTCAGTCATAAAACATTAGTTTTAAACAGGAAAAATTTTTATAAAAATTTATATTAGATCAAGTGAAAAGAGAATTCTTAAAAGTAAAGGTCAAATGGAAATATCAACATGAACTCACAATCTTTTTTTTTTTGTATTTTTCTGAAGCTGGAAATGGGGAGAGACAGTCAGACAGACTCCCGCATGCGCCCGACCGGGATCCACCTGGCACGCCCACCAGGGGCGAAGCTCTGCCCACCAGGGGGCGATGCTCTGACCCTCCGGGGTGTTGCTCTGCCGCGACCAGAGCCACTCTAGCGCCTGGGGCAGAGGCCAAGGAGCCATCCCCAGCGCCCAGGCCATCTTTGCTCCAATAGAGCCTTGGCTGCGGGAGGGGAAGAAAGAGACAGAGAGGAAGGAGGGGGATGGGGTGGAGAAGCAAATGGGCACTTCTCCTATGCGCCCTAGCCGGGAATCGAACCTGGGTCCCCCGCACGCCAGGCCGATGCTCTACCGCTGAGCCAACCCGCCAGGGCCATGAACTCACAATCTTTACAAGGGGATTTTCACTTCATTAATAAAATGATTTAAGTACTTCTTCTTCTACGGTCACTTGCATAACATGAAGATTGTTGCTTTACTAATGCCTAGACTTGGAATCTCTAACCTCTTTTAACAGCCACTTGGATAATAAATAACCAGTCCCATGTCTTGTTACCTCAGAAATAAAGATCACCTTAGAAATTTTTGTTTTAAGAAACAAGGAGGGCCCTGGCCGATTGGCTCAGCGGTAGAGCATCGGCCTGGCATGCAGGGGTCCCGGGTTCGATTCCCGGCCAGGGCACACAGGAGAGGCACCCATTTGCTTCTCCACCCCCCCCTTCCTCTCTGTCTCTCTCTTCCCCCCCCGCAGCCAAGGCTCCATTGGAGCAAAGATGGCCCCGGCGCTGGGGATGGCTCTGTGGCCTCTGCCTCAGGCACTAGAATGGCTCTGGACGCAACAGAGCGACCAAAGCATTGCCCCCTGTTGGGCATGCCAGGTGGATCCTGGTTGGGCGCATGCGGAAGTCTGTCTGACTGCCTCCCCATTTCCAGCTTCGGAAAAATGAAAAAAAAAAAAAAAGAAACAAGGAGACTTTCAGTAATTTCTGTGTTAGAGTTAAAAAGGACAATTTGGTCAGCCTGGAAAAGAGGACGTTTTGTGGACTATTTTTGACAATTAGAACATCAAGAGAAAATAATAATTAGTGTCAATTGAAACATTCCCAGTATATAAAATAATTTGCATTATTAAAACAGAAATTCAAATTTTCACATAAAATATGTTAAAAAGTAGTTATTTTCCAACATGAGTTTACACTATTATCTCTAAAAGTGTATAAAGTGACTGATGCAAACTAATTTTATGAATCAAATCAAAGAGTGCAATAGTGTTTAACCTTCTAGATATATAAGATATAAATGTAGGGTTTTATAATACAGCAAAAAAAGAAATGTAGATAGGCATATAGGGAGGATGTTGTATAGTGTATCTGGCTTAATTATGTTTTCTCTACTGGAGATCTAGTGAACCACCTTACCCCTTATTTGTGGATTACTGTAGAATTTGTATATTGGTTGCTTTGTCAGTTGTAAGGCCAGTAGACACGGCCACCATCCCAACCACCTGGCCCTTGCAAGATTGCATTTGATTCAGACAGATGGCAATGAAACAACAGAGCCAAGAACTGGTAGGTTGTTATCTTTAATCCTAGCTTGCACCCAGTGGGCAAGAAATACACACAGTGGGAAAACACTTTCCTTTTCATTCAGGGATCCCAAAGCCACTGACTCATCCAAGTATTCCTAGAATCAAAAGGTTTCTATCTCACCAGCCTTATTTACCTCTGTTCCCCATTTCCCTCTCTCTGCACAAACTGGCTTCTCTTTCAGCACTCTGACATCTTGGCTGCTTCTCCTTGCAATGCTAATTTCAGGAACCAAGAGAGCAAGCTCCTGGTCTGTCCCATTTTATAGTGTAGAAATCAAAACCTTTAAACCAATATAAAAATAAGGAAGTCTCTGGCCTGACCTGTGGTGGCGCAGTGGATAAAGCATCGACCTGGAAATGCTGAGGTCGCTGGTTTGAAACCCTGGGCTTGCCTGGTCAAGGCACATATGGGAGTTGATGCTTCCTGCTCCTCCTCCCTTCTCTCTCTCTGTCTCTCCTCCCTCTCTGTCTCTCCCTCTCCTCTCTAAAATGAATAAATAAAAAATAAAAAAATAAGGAAGTCTCTGATACAAAGTCACTTATCTGAGGCATAAATGGGATTCCTCATAAGAGTGTACTGCACATTATGCAACAGCCAAGGGTGTGGGGAAAAGCTTAGTGTTGAGAAGATATTAAGATTAAAAAGGTGGGAAAGGCTTAGTCTTAAAATTAAGCCTTAGGTTATAAGAACTCTGCCTGCTTACAGCCTGTCCCCCATACCCAGTGCAAACTATAAGTGAGCAAACATATACATCATATTTACAAACTTATTTGACCCACATCAGTACTCTATGGAAAGTAATGAGTCATAAATTGAATTGACAGAGAGAGAGAAAAAAAGAAAATAGAGGAAGTGAAGGTAGAAAGGAAAAAAGGAGAAAAAGGAATAAAGGAAAAAAAGAGAAAGAAAGAAAACCTGAGTGAGGATTGGTTTTGGGAAATTAAACACAAGTCATACTGTATTTAACAATGGGGTATTAAATGAAGACCTTTGGGTGACTGTAAGGCCAGCAGCCGTGGCCACCATCACAGCCACCTGGCCCACTGTTAAGCCAGTATACACTGCCACCATCACAGCACCCTGGTCAGTGCAGGTTCGCATTAGATTGGGACAGACAGTAATGAAACAATGGAGCCAAGAACTGGTGGGCCATCATCTTTAATCCTAGCTTGCACCCAGTGTGCAAGAAAAAATAAACACTGGGCTCCAAAACCCACTCATTCAGTGCTCACAAAGCTAATGACTTTATCCGAGTTTCCTAGAATCAAAAGTTTCTAGCTCACCAGACTAATTCACCTCTGTTCCCCATCTCCTTCCTTCTCCCTGCACAAACTCTGCACAAACTGGCTTCTCTTTTAGCACTCCACCATCTTGGCTGCCTCACCTGGCCTCTCCACGCGGCCTTTCTCTGTTCCTTGCTCTCTTCTGTCTGCTCCATTTTATAGTGTAGAAGTCAAAGTCTTTAATCCAATATACAAACAAGGAAGTCTCTGATACAAAGTCACTTATCAGAGGCATAATGGGATTCTTCATGAGAGTGCACCACACTACATCAAAAAGGGTGGGAAAGGCTTAGTCCTAAAACCAAGCCCCAGGCTACAAGGATCCTGCCTGCCCACAGCCTGCCCCCAACACACATTAATATACTCACACCCATTCCAAGCATAAGGGCAACTAATATTATCACCTGGGAGATGGGCTTCCATGTGGGCAGTGCCATCTTTAACAAAGTGAGCATAATATATTTTATCTGCCCAACACCCATGCAGGTTCACATTAGATTCAGACAGATGGTAATAAAACAACAATAACTGGTGGGCCATCATCTTTAATCCTAGCTTGCACCCAGCGGGCAAGTAAAAACACACACTGGGCTCCAAAACCCACTCATTCAGTGCTCACAAAGCTACTGACTTATCTGAGTTCCCTACAATCAAAGGTTTCTAGCTCACTAGCCTTATTCACATCTGTTCCCCATCTCCTTCTCTCTGCACAAACTGCACAAACTAGCTTCTCCTTCAAAGCTACAGAATTTTGGCTGCTTCTCCTGGCCTCCTACATGTGCCCTTTTTCTGCTCTTTTCTCTGATGCTAATCTCAGGAACTGAGAGAGCAAGCTCCTGGTCTGTCCTACTTTATAGTGTAGAGTCAAAGCCTTTAATCCAATATACAAACAAGGAAGTCTCTGATATAAAGTCACTTATCTGAGGCATAATGGGATTCCTCATGAGAGTGCACCACCCCACATCATGCAATCAGTCAAGGGTGTGGGGAAAAGCTTAGTCTTAAAACTAAGCCTTAGGCTATAACAACTTGGCCTGCTTACAGCCGGTCCCCTACACCCAATACAAAGTATACACCTAATACAAAGTATAAGTGAGCAAACATATATATCATATTTACAAACTTATTTGACCAACAGTGGCCCACTCCTGTTATTTCTTACATAGAATCAAGCAGTGTTATAAAGATAGTAGCCACGGCCATCATCACAGCTGCCTGGCCAGTGCAAGTTTGCATTTGATTCGAACAGACGGTAATGAAATAACAGAGCCAAAAACTGGTGGACCATTAGCTTTAATCCTAGCTTGCACCCGGCAGGTGTGAAATACACACAGTGAAAAAATACTTCCCTTTCCATTCAAGGCTCCAAAGCCACTGAGTTATCCAAGTTTCCTAGAATCAAAGATTTCTACCTCACCACCTCTGTTCCCCATCTCCCTCTCTCTGCATAAACTCTGCACAAATTGGCTTTTCCTTTAGCACTCTGCCATTTTGGCTGCCTCTTCTCTCCTCCACGTGGCCTTTCTCTGCTCTCCTCTAGCATGGGCTCCTCCTAGAAAGTAATTACTCCTTCCCAGAATGTGATCTCTCTTGCTTTTAAAACCTTCTGGCACAAAAGCCTTCCCCCAACACACATTAATATAATTCTGCCCATCCCAAACAAGAAGGGTGTAAAGCCAGCAGGCAGGGCCAGGGCCACCATCACAGCAGCCCAGCCCATGTGGGTTCGCATTGGATTCGGACAGTCGGCAAAGAAACAACGGAGCCAAAAGCTGATGGGCCATAGTCTTTAATCCTAGCTTGCACTCGGCGGGCAAGTAAAAATATACACACTGGGCTCCAAAACCCATTCACATTCAGTGCTCACAAAGCTACTGACTTATCCGAGTTTCCTAGAATCAAAGGTTTCTAGCTCACCAGCTTTATTCTCCTCAGTTCCCCATCTCCTTCCTTATCCCAAATACAAACACTACACAAACTGGCATCTCACTCAGCACTCCGCCATCTTGGCTGCTTTTCCTGGCCTCCTCCACGTGGCCTCCTCCCGCTGCTGGCTCTACTCTCTCCTCTGCTGAAAATCTCAGGATCCAAAGAGCCCAAGCTCCCGCTACGACCCCATTTTATAGTGTAGAAATCCAAACCCTTAATCCAATATACATAATAGGGAAGTCTCTAATACAAAGTACTTTCATGATCACTTGGGCAAGACAGCTTTGGAAGAAGAGGAGGGTTGAAAGGCCAGTGGCCATGGCCATGCAGGTTCCCATTGGATTTGGGCAGATGGTAAAAAAAAACTGTGAAGCCAGAAGATGGTGAGAAATTCCATTTATTAAAGTCTCCTAATGGCGGATGAGTAAACAGGCAGGAAAAACAACTTCCTTTTCTCTTTCTGGACTCCCCAACAAAACAGGATGGGGGAAAAAACCTCTTCTCTGGGAAGTAATTGCAAACAATGACCCCTCCCAAACTGGCAGGCAATCTGCAACTTGCAATCTGCTGCCCTGAGGACAAACACCTGCAGCCTTACATAGACTGTACACACCTGGCGCTGCCCCAAGCTCATGCACCAATCAAGCAAGATACAAGGTGAACAAGCCTAACACACTTGTTTGCCCTACATTCCACCCCTTTAGGGTTGCTTACTTCACAATCTACACCACAAGTATCTTCCATGATGGTCCCTATGCAAGGAGTGAGGCACATTACATAAACAGACTGCAGCAACAGCATAAGTTATACAATTACCATATTTACAAAGGTGTCCTTTACGATGTCTTGAGCACTCTGTGCAAGGCACTAATTGGAGGCCCATCTCTAGCCCCCTACCCCATGGTAGGTGGGAGGGCCTGTATAGTCCAGGGCTATGTCCATGGAAACCGTAAGGTGTCATTGGTGTGTCTCTCCAACTGAATGAGAGCGGCTTCCTGGTACAGAAGGGTCTCCACCAGAGCTGGGCACCCCTATCAGGGTCTCTCCTACTGTCCAAAGCAGCATGTCCATCCAACAAGGGAGCTGATGACTCCCTCTGGTTGTCCTCTAAGAGTCCATTACACCATTCAATGATCAGTCCACAATAGACATCTTAGCTGTCTGTGCAAATCAACAAGGTAAAGGTCCATGTTGGGCAGATAAAATATACTATGCTCACTTTGTTAAAGTGGCGCTGCCCACGTGGAGGCCGTTGCCCAGGTGATATTAATGTGTGTCTCTGGGCAGGCAGAATCCTTGTAGCCTGGGGCTTGGTTTTGGGATTAAGCCTTTCCCACCCTTTTTGATGTGGGGTGGTACAATCCCATCATGCCTCAGATAAGTGACTTTGTATTAGAGACTTCCCTATTTTGTATATTGGATTAAAGGTTTTGATTTCTGCACTGTAAAGTGGGGCAGACCTGGAGCTTGCTCTCTTGGTTCCTTAGATTAGCATTAGAGGAGAGAGCAGAGAGGGTAGCAGAAAGAGGCCATGTGGAGGAGGCCAGGTTAAGTAGCCAAGATGGTGGAGTGCTGAGTGAGAAGCCAGTTTGTGCAGAGTTTGTGCAGGAAGAAGGAAAGAGATGGGGAACAGAGGTGAATAAGACTGGTGAGGTTAGAAACCTTTGGTCCTAGGAAAACTCGGATAAGTCAGTAGCTTTGTGAGCACTGAATGAGTGGGTTTTGGAGCCCAGTGTGTGTTTTTACTTTCCTGCTGGGTGCAAGCTAGGGTTAAAGATAATGACCCACCAGTTTTTGGCTCCACTGTTTCATTACCATTTCTCTGAATCTAATGCAAACCTGCATGGACCAGGCAGCTGTGATGGTGGCCCTGGCTACTGGCTTTACAGTCCATTACAGGCAACTACACATACATCTCTTTATTAAAAGATCTCAGTGTCTTTTCATAAGTGCTTTGTCCATTGCAAGCCCCATCCAAACCCCTTAGCACACCTATAGGGCCTAGTGAGGTCAAACACATTTAAAGGGCTGAGACACCTTGACAGTTCTCTTATCTGTTGCTGCTATGAAAAAAAGTACCTATTGTCTTCTCTTTTTTTTTTTTTTTCATTTTTCCGAAGCTGGAAACGGGGAGGTAGTCAGACTCCCACATTGCCCCGCCCGGGATCCACCCGGCATGCCCACCAGGGGGCGATGTTCTGCCCCCCTGGGGCGTTGCTCTGTTGCATCCAGAGCCATTCTAGTGCCTGAGGCAGAGGCCACAGAGCCATCCCCAGCGCCCAGGCCATCCTTGCTCCAGCGGAGCCTCGGCTGCGGAGAAGAGAGAGACAGAGAGGAAGGAGAGGGGGAGGGGTGGAGAAGCAGATGGGCGCTTCTCCTGTGTGCCCTGGCCGGGAATCGAACCCTGGACTCCTGCACGCCAGGCCTTCGCTCTACCGCTGAGCCAACCAGCCAGGGCCCCTATTGTCTTCTAATGCCAACACCTGCTGCACATTAGAAGGGGACCAGTGGATTTCCAGTTTCACATGGAGCCTCAGGCCTCCCCTCTCATCCCTGTTGTCATGATCTTTCTCCAGTGCCCATTCCAGCTCATGACATTGTTGCTGATCAGTCTGGAGCTCACCGTGGAGCTCTGGACCTCAGGCAGCCTCTTGCACAGAGCTCAGTTTTCTCTTGCAGGGCTGTAAAAATATGTAGCCCATAACTCCCAAAACAATGGCCATGGGGAGCCATACACTGGAGAGTAACAATGACTCCTCTACTCCATTCCTCAATGGTATTGGTGGCTCCGTACCAACCTGATCCAAATCCTGCTGGCTGTACCAGATGTAAGGCCAGTGGCCATGGCAATGCAGGTTCCCATTGGATTCAGGCAAATGGCAAAGGAACTGTGGAGTCAGAGGATGGTGGGCCATTCCATTTATGAAAGTCTCAAAAAGGCAGATGAGCAAGCAGGCAGGGAAAACTGCTTCCCCTTCTCTTTCTGGAAGATCTAGCAAAACAGGCAGGGGGAAAAACTCTTCTTCAGCAAACAATAGCAAACAATGGCCCCTCTCAAAAAAACAGACAATTGCAACTTGCAATCTGCTGCCCTGAGGGCAAGCACTTGCAGCCTTCCATAAATTATACACACATGGCACTGCCCCGTGATCATGCACCAATCAGGCAAAATATAAGGTGAGCATGCCTAATACACTTGTTTGCCCAACAAGGATGTAACAATTTTATTTGGAAAATACATTTTCAAAGAACCCATCTGTTTTCAAGTTTTCTACTGTCAATGTAAGAGACTTCCAAACCTGTAAGAAACTTTTATGAGTTTATTTGAGCCAAACTGGCAACAATTGCTGGGAAGCAAAGTCTCAAAGGATTGAGAAAATGCTTCAGAAAATGGCGGTTTCACTACTTACTTTATACATTAGAGTGAAAAGGGAAGACTTAAAGGGGTTACATGAAATTGATTGGTGACAGATCAATGAGGTGGGAGAAAGTAAAAAGGGGGGAAATTTTACCTTCTGGATAGAAGGTAAAAATGTCTACACTGAAACTTCTTTCACATAAACAGGCATAAGATAATTAACAGTTAATTAACATGATAATAATAGCAATGAGGGGGTTTGTTGGCTTCTGCACTGGTGGGGTGCCTGTGCTGAGGTGGGGGGTCAGAAAAAGAAGAGAACCCTTACATTTCAAAGGCTTGTTATCAGGTACATTATTGTTGATGTAGAATAAAACAGACAGGCTCATTTAAGGTAAGCATTGACATTTGTTTAGAGAAAAATACCTCCCAAGGACATGACTACCCACCATTAACTACTTTTAGTTATAAAGTTTTAATTTTGGACAATCCTGGGTGGTTACTTTAGGTCTCTGAGTCTTCAAGGCCACCATGTAGGGATCACCTGGTCAGTTTAGTTGGTGGCCTTGACTTTTTTTTTTCATCCACACTACAATATTTTAATTCCTTGATAATATATTGCATAATAGAATTTCTAAAACATTTAATTGACAACTGGACTGTATGGCCCGTAGCTGCCGCCATCATAGCCATTCACATGTGGGTTCCCATTGGATTCAGGCAGACGTTAAAGAAACAGTGGAGCCAAAAAAAATGGTGGGTTATTCCTTTATTCAAGTCTCGTACCTGCTGACAAGCAAACACACAGGGAAAATACTTCCCTTTCACTCAGAGCTCCTAAAGCCACTGACACATTCTCCGGTTCCACAACCAGGAAGAATTGTCTTCTGTTTCTCCTAGAATCAAAGGCCCCACCAGTCTCAGAGGAGCTCACAAAAGCCCCTCACCTCTGTTTCCCATCCTCTTCTTCAAACTTTCTGCACAAACTCTGCAAAAACATGGCTTCCTCCCTTCTCTTATGCTTCCTAGTGTGGAAACCTCTCCTCCAGCAAACCTGAGCAAGACAACGGCCCTTTCCAAGAAGGAAGGTAATTCCCAATTTCACAGATCACATATCTGGCACTGCCCAGCGCCATTTTTTAACACTATAGTGAACAAACTCAAAACATAGAAATTTTACAAATTCATTTGCCCAACATGGACCTAAGCAGAGGTGGGATAAGATGCTACCCAGTTTGTATGTCAATGCCTAACTATATGTTATCTGTAGTTAAATTGTTTTTAGGCTAGAGAGAAATTCTTCCTTTATCTCATTTGTGATGTGGGATGGTGAACCTAAAAATCCAGTTTCAGGTGACTCCAAAAAGGGATCAATACCCTTGAAAAATACATCATGGACACTCCTTGTTTGAACAGAGGTAGAAAATAAGCTGCATTTTCTGTGACACTTTGAACATGAAATGCATTTTGAGGAAAGAGATGAGAGAGCATGTATACTAAATATATTGTTGAAAGTCACTAAAAATGCAAGTCACAAACTAGTATTTACAACATAAAATTCCCATAGTTAATGTCTAAAATAAATAAAAACTTCCTTAAATCAACAAGTGTTGTAAGGTATTAAAAGTTACAGAATTAATATTAATATTTTAGGAAGCTTAAAGAACATTTTAGTAACTTAAGCTAGGTGTGCAGAAAGATTTTGTAAGTGTGATTTCTATGCTTGTGTGATTAGCATCAAAACTAGAATGGCCAATAGCATTGTATTGTAAATGCAGAGGGGAAGGAGAGTTGGATTCTCTGACCTCCCCCCACACCTGTAAGGAAGCCAGTCAATAGCTAGCCAGGTGCAGGAAGAGAAAAGATTAAATTAAACCTTTTTCTTATATTGATGGGCCATTTACAGGCATCTGTCCCCAAGGAAACTACTCCTCCCCTCCTGAAAGTGTGTAGTTAATGTATATATCTCTGAACAAAGGAATGGCAGGTGAACACTGGGAAATATAGAAATATCTTTTAATATGTAGAGTGACATTTTTATTATTGTGTTACCTTATAAGTTTTAATGTGTAGAAACTTTTTTTGTGGATCCTGTAAACAGATGTTATGAACTTGCTAATGAATTGTGTCCCCCCCCCCCCTTCATCCTTTTCCCAAACCTGTGTAGGTAAAGACAAATGTTGTGATGTCATTCTTTTTCCCCACCCATGTATAATTAAGGGTATATAACCAACCCCTAGAATATTAATGAGACACACAATTTGGGACTGCTGCCCTGTGTAAGATATATGCAGCCGGCATATTTAATAAATTTCTTCCTTTAATAAGACTTTTCAAATTTTATCTGGACTTGATGTCTCTACGAAAACCTGTGGAATTGTGGATTGGGTACTTTACAATACAAAGAAACCACAGACAATCCAATAAAAAAAAGGGAAGAAAAAAAAAGTTTGTAAAAGAAGTACAGATGACTAATAAAATATAAAAACTAATTAATGAAATGCCAAGTTAAAATTAGAAAAAAATTTATAATATCAGGAAAAATAAGTTTTGGTAGTATCCACTGGTGGTTATGGTGAGAGAAAATGGTTACTAACATATATTGTTGGTAGGAATTTATGTGGTGCTATTTGAGGTCAATTGGTAGTATTACAATTTAAATGAAGATATTCTTCAACTCAACATTTAATTTTAAGATACAGCTCTCAAAAAAATGTACAAGGACATGAAAAAGTAGGACAGAAATGTTCACTGCTAAAGAAGATGTGAAATTTTTCTTAATGTATTTTTTAAATTTTTATTTATTTTTAATTTTTTCAATTACACCTTACATTCAATATTATTTTGTATTAGTTTCAGATGTGCAGCATAATGGTTAGCCACTCATACTTTACACAGTGTTCTAGTACACAGTTTCATCTCCATGGTGTTTGGCTGGGAAGTGAAGACATATCGAAGAAAAAGTAAAACCAGTAGATCTAAATATTCTAATTCAACCTATGTGTAAATGTTCAGAAGAAAAGAGATAAGTATGATCTTGTTTTTTCAAGAAAGATTTTATGGTGAAGTAATATTGGTTAATAATATATATAAGTTATTATTAAAAATAAGTATTTATTACTCAGAATATAAGTTCTATAAAATAAGTTTTTTTGTTTTATTTATTATTGTTCCCCAACATTTAAAATAGTGCCCCACATAGAGTGGTCAATGAACACATGTTTGGTAAAGAAATTAAATGGCATAAAACCATGTAAAACACTACAATAAGGAAGTTTCTAGATGTAAAGCTGAATAAAATGACAATAGACAGTGGAAAAAAGAAAAAACAAAAACCATAACCTCATTAATCCCATTATATTTAGGCAGACAAAGATAAAAATACCAACTGAATTGTAACAGTGGAACATTTTTTTATTCTCTGTGAAATATGCTCCTAAAATAATTTAAAATGACAGAGAATTTTATCGTTTTTTAAAAACAAAGTAAACTCAAAGCAATCTTCAAGGAAGCCATACAGGCATTACCTATATGTTTGTATTAGAATAATGTTTATCCCTCCACATTCTAAATTAAATTAACTGTTTTCTCTTTTTATAAATAGCATCTGTCTAAGCTGTTGGTTTCCTGAATGAAACACTTAATCATTTTAACTGTATCCAAAATCAAACTTTGTTGGTAACTTTAAGTCCATTTCTGCTCTATTGAAACAAGTGGTTGAGATTTATTTTCTATATTTGTAAATTTTTGGATCAAAAATGTTTTGTTGGCATGTGCTAAAATGAAGGGAAATTATCAAATTTAAATATTGGAGTCATTAGAGATTGTCTACTTCTATTTATTTGTATTTATCCTATAAATAGGGAAGCTGAGGTTTAGATGTTAAAATCAGAAGGACTTGTACTTAAATAACTAAAACATTAAGTGTAAGACACTATGAAAGTTTAAAATCTTGCTGGGCCTCAGTTTTCTCATCCATAAAATGGGCATGATAAGATCTCCCTCTCAGAGTTTTGGATACAATGAAATAATGCATGTGACATATTTAGCATTATGATCTAGTTCCTCAATAACTATTATACATAAAGGTAATGATGACTCACTCATTGTTGGTCGCAGCCATGCTCAAAGTGACATATCATACATTGAGTGACTGGTACAGTTAGAGGTTGAGCCTGAGGTAACTCGGCAATAGCTAGTCCACTTATTTTTCCGTTGATTAATGGTCATGGCAAAGTGTAAGTGACATACTATATGATGGCATATATTAAGCAAACAAAACATCTAAGTTATTATACAGTGCATATTTCTAGAAAAAAATTACAAAATTTTGGTATTGGGTACTTTCCCTACACTTGATTGTGAGGCACAATATAACTCGCAATATCAGATAAATCTCTCTACATTTTTTTTTTCATTTTAAAGAAAATCTCTGGCTCATGCTTATTGTCCTAGTATGATTAGTAATAATCCCTCTAATTACTTTCAAAAGGTTCTAGATTAAATAATAAGTTATACAGTCACATTACACTTAATGCATATAGATGCTCTCTAACTGATATACAAAGCATTTTTTGTTTGTCGTTAAAATTCTAATTAGAGGAATGTTTCAAGGAAGAAAGTGGCCTTAGGATGAGAGATCAAATTTTATCTGTTAGCCTACTTTAGAAGTCAAATTTTCATTGAATGAATTAAGTTTAAGAAAGAATATATAACAAATTATCTATAATTAGTCATGGGAGATTTATTAATTACAGAAAACCCTGAACCATCAAAGCTTAAATGATAGCATTTTTGTATTAGAAATAATCTTCAAAATCAGATGGCTCATTAGTATATAGGCATCATCACCCCAAATGTTATTGAACAAGGATTTTTATTTCCATTGAAAGCAATAATTTACCAGTTACATATTAATATCTTCTGAAAGCTATAGAAGTTGCCTAAACAACTCCTAAAGGTACATTAGGCATATAAACTGTTACATGAAGTGCTGTCAAGGCAAGATAGCATACCTGTCATTATCAATTTGGCTTTCTTAAATATTTTGTTGCTTCTAAAATGTTAATGGTCAGATAGAACCATTTTTCTGAGATGTTAGAACCCTGTATCCTAGTGCCAAATGCATTATTAGCTAAGGAATTATTTATATTTTGAACAAGTTTCATTTTCCCTTTGTATGTGGAAAAGTGAATATATATTTGTTAAAATGCTTTGAGGGTACCTTGTGCTAATAATTATTTTGTTAGATGTCTAGATTTCTTAAGTCATATTAAAGAAAACTTTTACCATTATTCTTCAAATAACTCTTTTCCAATGAAACTTTGTTCCATTAGTATTTTTCTTCTTTATTATCAAGTTCACACTCTTATATGTGAAGTAATGAATAACAGTATTAAAAATATCAAAAGAAAAATAAAGACAAGCAGATGCTTTTAATTTTTCACAATTTAAATCCCTGTGGAATTAGATGTTAGTAGAATAAATGTAGATAGATATATTTTTATGTCAGGTAAAAATAAATAGAAACAGTCCAGGAGCCCTGGCTGGATAGCTTGATTGGTTGGGACATTTTCCCGTTGCTGGTCTGATCTTCAGTCAGAGCATATATAAGAACAGACCATCCTTCCTCTCTGTCTCTCTCTCTCTCTGTCTCTCCCATTCCTTTCCTGCTAAAATAAACAAGAAAAATAAAAAACAAAAACAAAACAAGAGAAGAAACAGTTCAGGAAATAGATTGGTTATCTCTCTTTCTCTTTAGCTCTCTCTCTCTTTCTCTCTTGTGAAGGTCTTTTTTCATTCATTCTCTCTCTGACACCAAGTAGTAATACACCTATTTTGTTGCACATAAAAATTGTGCAGCTAAATTTTTCAACATCTTTCTACAAAATGTCAAAGCTTTCTATGTATGTATTTTCATACCCTTTATTTATTTAGGTTACTATACTTCCTAGCAGAGCTGTCAGAAGAAGTTAAGTTTTTAAAGGATTGAACAGAAATGGGAAAGCAAGAAGCCATAACAATCAAATTATCATTGTCTTTCATTCAAGCATGTAAGGGAGTGATACTGATAAGGATCTTAGAATGTGTTGACTAAAGAAAGAAAAAAGCATTAGATTCTGCTGAATAGCTGTGAAAAGAAGGCTTTCCCCCACCTTTCAGCTAAGGGACTCATCTACATAAATTTTATAACCAACGCTTGTTTTGCAATGACAGATTTTTAGTAGAATTATGTAATTAAATGATGCACATCATAAAAATAATGACTGAAATAAGTGTGCATTCATAACTTGGGCATTCTCTTACTAAATGCTATGTGATATATGACAACAGTTATCTTGTAGTAGTAATTTATTTTGGTTTTGTGTTCCTATCTCCCTCAATTTTTCCTCTCATCTTTGGTATCCCTGTTCCCTTCCACAAGTTTTTTCATTTCTGTCTGGTTAGAATCATTCCTTAATCATAGAAAGGGTCAGCCAGTCTTACTTGAATATAAGAGAGATGTCCTTCAAGTGTCAACTTTCCTGATCAAAGAGGGTTGATAAGAGCACTTTGGCCATATTTCTTAGGAACAAGCAGCATGCAAGCCCCCCTCTTTTGAAGTCTTACCTTCCCTGAAGGATCACCTAACATGCTGTAGGTGATTATTCTTGACGGCTTCCAGGATATATATCTGTTACAGTACTTTTTATATAATATTTTAATAGCTTGTTTGCTCATTCCTCTTCCTATTAGATTTATACTCCATGAGAGTAAGAATCGTATATTTTCTTCATTAGAGTATTTGAAATCCTAGGACCTATCTGTGGAAAACACATAGTAGATATTATTAAATCTTTACTGAATAAAGAAATAAAAGTATTGATAAACAGCTAATTAATTAACTACTAGAGATGGTACCTCTGGTACCTTTTTTGTCTCTTCTGGAGTATAATTAAGAACCAGTTGAAACTGTCATTAGATCATTTTATCTTTTCATTGATTTTCAAGGTATAGCATTCTATTGTACATTGATAATAAAAGCTATTTAATGAGTACCTTTCATGTGTCAGGAATCATTTTAGGTACTGGGGAAAGAATGGTGAAGAAACAGACAAAAATCTCTGTCTTCAGGAGCCCAGAAGTAATATGAAAAAAAAAATTAGGATAATAATGTAATGAATGACAGTATATGCTATTTTGGATTGTGAGTTAAGAGCAGATATTTTAGGGAAATAATCACTTGAGCAGAACCTGAAGTGAAGAGGTAGACTATGTGAACATCTGGGAGGAAGGGATTTCTTAGATTTTATTCAGAGCAAGATTGGGAATTGTTGTGGAGTTTTGAACAGAAGACTACTATAATATGACTTCCACTTAAGATGATTTTCTGATGCTGAGGAGAATAGATGGTGGTACAAGAGTAGGATCAAGAAGACTTAGAGGTTGCTAAACGCATCTTTCAGAAGATATTTGATGATGGCTTAAAGTGGCAGTTGTGGAAGTAGCACAATGTTGTCATGTTAAAATATATTTTGAAGCTAGAACTAATAGAATGGACTGGATATGCAGTGTAAAAGAAAGTGAAGAGTCAATGATGTCTCTAATTAACCCCCCCTGCCACACACACACCAAACAATTGGATTAATGGAGGAGGTATTTATTGTGATGGGAAGTGCTAAGAAAATAGGAGTTTAGTTATATTCTGGCTGAATTTGAAATGTCTATTTGGTATTCTAGTAGAGATATTGAGTAAGAAGTTGACTATGATACTGGAGTTAAAAGTTTAAAGATTAGTCCTGGAGTCTGATCTGTAGTGGCACAGTGGATAAAGCGTCAACCTGGAGAGCTGAGGTCGCTGGTTCGAATCCCTAGGCTTGCCTGGTCAAGGCACATATGGGAGTTGATGCTTCCTGCTTCTCTCTCTCTCTCTTTCTCTCTTTCTCTTCTCTCTCTCCAAAAATAAATAAATAAAATATTAATTAAAAAAAAAAGATTAGTCCTAATGACATAATTCCTGATATCATCAGTATACCCATGTTACTGAACTGAAAAGACCACCACCACCTGGAATATTAGTATATTAGTATACAGAAGGGAAAAGACAAATCACCAAGGGCTGAAGTATATACATATTAATACATATATAATTTCTCTTGATAATTTCTGACATCTTATTAAATGCTCTGTTTTGTTTTTTTTGTTTTTGTTTTTGTATTACACCCCATTCTAAGTTCTACTGATTTTTGGCCACAGCTTAAATGGCAGTTCTCCATGGAGGCTTTCTGTGACATTCTAAAGAGATCAAACACCATTTCTATCAACTCCAGGTCCACTCTTTTTATAACACACATTGCATTTCTATAATTTAATAAATGGCATTATATTGCCTGACTTTTAAGGTCAAGTGTTATATTTATTTTATTTTTGGTGTACCCACATCCTAATCCAGTGCAAGAATGTAATGGGTTTTCAATATCTGATTTGTTAAACTCAATTGAATTCCTAACCAGGAATCAATCTCTCCCGACTTTTAAGTGGCCCTTTATGACACTACATTATCTTCAAATGGTAATAATTGCAAAATTAATGTGTGAGTTCTTAACAGAAACGTCAGTTGTCTGTATTCACATTTCCCTTCCATTGCCATTTCATTCCACTGCTGTCCTGATTGAACAGTACAATTACATAGAGCATTAATTGTCTGCTAATAGGAGGAATAATGATAAAATTACACGGTGTATGTATGTCTCTAGTAACACTCAAATTACTGTTTTATATTCAGTCCCAATTTATAACAAGTTCAGTGACTCTGATCCAATTTTTCACAAACACTCTAGCAAATAGTGTTGGATGATACTAAATCTGAATTTAAAATATATGTTGGAATTCAGCATAGTAACAGAATACTATGTTATGTTAAACATATGCTAAAACACAAATATCAGTTGCATTTCTCTATACTAACAACAAATAATCTTGAAAGGAATAAAAAGAACAATTTCATTTATAATAGGATAAAAAAAATAGAATACTTTGGAATTAACTGAACCAAGAGGTCAAAGACTTATACAATGAAAACTAAAACAGTCATATCTGAAAGAAATAAAGAAAGTGAATTAATAGCATGCCTTTTATAAAATGCATTTTTTCTTGAGGGATTACTCATATTGATGGTTATTGTCATTAAATTTTTCACATAGTTTCTCCTTCGGATTTCTCCTGCATATCCAGTTGAAAACAGTAATTATTTGGGGTTCCTTAATTTTTGGTGATTTCATCAGTCTGTGAATAATTTATTTTGGAAACGTTAAACAATAGAATGTCTAGGATTTACAGGAATGAAAGACTCAGGGAATCTTAATTAGATATATTGGTTTTTTCAGATAGATGGACAAATGAAAGCATGCATAATATTTTATACTTAATGATAAATAACTGTAATGAATATTGGGTATGACTGAGATTTGTGAAGACATTTACTCAAAAACAACAAAAAAATCAAAGAACTAGTGTGAGTGGAAACACTGATTTTTAAATTAGAGTGTTAGTCTTAAGTAAATCTTTACTTTCTTTGTCGAAAACAAAATTGCTGTGGTCCTAAGACATGAATAAACAGATCAATAAAATTGTTGATGCTTTATCCACTGTGCCTCCCCAGGTCAGGCTAGACTTTATTTCTAAAATAATTTTTCCTTGTCCTTCAGTTACTTTTATGAATTTATTCATATGTCATATGTTTCACATTTAAAAAAAATTATTCTAATATTTAAATATTTAATTTGAACTTTTAAAAATATATTTTTCAATGCCTAGTTAATGGTATTTATTTCAAATTGGAGTGTGCTATTAGTTTTCATCATTATGATTATTTTAGAAAGGTAATTTTCAGCAACAGAAAATTTTTTTTTGTTTTTTTAATTAATTTAATGGGGTTACATTGATCAATCAGGGTACATAGGTTCAGAGAAAACATCTCCAGGTTATTTTGACATTTGATTATGTAGCATACCTATCACCCAAAGTCATATAGTCTTCCGTCACTTTCTATCTAGTTTTCTTTGGGCCCCTCCCCTCCCCCCAGCACCTCCCTTCCCCTTCCCCACCCTGGTAACCACCACACTCTTGTCCATGTCCCTGAGTTTCATTTTTCTGTCCCATCTAAGTATGGAATCATATAGTTCTTAGTTTTTTCGGATTTACTTATTTCACTCAGTATAATGTTATCAGGGTCCATCCATGTTGTTGTAAATGATCCGATGTCATCATTTCTTATGGCTGAGTAGTATTCCATAGTATATATGTACCACATCTTTTTTATCCAGTCATCTATTGAAGGGCTTTTTGATTGTTTTCATATCTTGGCCACTGTGAACAATGCTGCAATAAACATGGGGCTGTATGTGTCTTTATGTACCAATATTTTTTAGTTTTGGGGGTATATTAACCAGTAGAAGGATTGCTGGGTCATATGGTAGTTCTGTTTTTAATTTTTTGAGGAACCACCGTACTTTCTTCCATAATGGTTGTATTACTTTACATTCCTACCAACAGTGGATGAAGGTTTGTTTTTTTCTCCACAGCCTCTCCAACACTTGTTATTACTTGTCTTGTTGATTATAGCTAATCTAACAGGTGTGAGGTAGTATCTCATTGTAGCTTTGATTTGCATTTCTCTAATAGCTAATGAAGATAACCATCTTTTCATATATCTGTTGGCCATTTGTATTTCTTCCTGGGAGAAGTGTCTGTTCATGTCCTCTTCCCATTTTTTTTTATTGGATTGTTTGCTTGTTTGTTGTTGAGTTTTTTGAGTTCTTTGTATATTTTGGATATTAGGCCCTTATCTGTGCTGTTGCTTGAAAATATCATCTCCCATTTAGTTGGCTGTTTGTTTTGTTGTCAGTTTCTTTTGCTGGGAAAAAGCTTCTTAGTCTGATGTAGTCCCATTCATTTATATTTGCCTTCACTTCCCTTGCCTTTGAAGTCAAATTTATAAAGTGCTCTTTATGGCCAAGGTCCATGAATTTAGTACCTATGTTTCTTCTATGTAATTTATTGTTTCAAGTCTTATATTTAGGTCTTTGATCCATTTTGAATTAATTTTAGTACAAGGGGACAAACTCTAGTCAAGTTTTATTCTTTTGCATGTGTCTTTCCAGTTTTCCCAGCACCATTTGTTGAAGAGGCTTTCTTTTCTCCATTGTGTGTTGTAGGCCCCTTTATCAAAAATTATTTGAACATATACATGTGGTTTTATTCCTAGGCTTTCTATTCTGTTCCGTTGATCTGAGAGTCTATTTTATTTCTAATACCATGCTGTTTTGATTATCATGGCTCTATAATATAGCTTGAAGTCAGGTATTGTAATGCCCCCAGCTTTGTTCTTTTTCCTTAGGATTGCTCTGGTTATTCAGGTTTTTTATAGTTTAATATATATCTGATGATTTTTTGTTCCATTTCTTTAAAAAATGACATTGGAATTTTGATGGGAATTGTATTAAATTTGTATATAACTTTGGGTAATATAGTCATTTTGACTATATTTATTCTTCCTATCTAAGAACAAGGAATATTATTCCATTTCATTATCTCTTCTTTGATTTCTCTTAACAATGCTTTGTAGTTTTCATTATAGAGCTATTTTGCATTCTTGGTTATGTTTATTACTAGGTATTTTTTGTTGTTGTTGTTGCAACCATGAAGGAGATTGTTTTTGAGCTCATTTTCTGATGTATTATTGTTGGCATATATATAGAAAGGCAATGGACTTTTGTATATTAATTTTGTATCCTGCGACCTTACTGTATTGGTTTATTGTTTCTAGTAGTCTTTTTGTGGAGACTTTGAGGTTTTCAATGTATAGGATCATATCTTCTGCAAAAAGTGAAATCTTTACTTTTTTTTCCAAATATGAATGCCTTTTATTTCTTTCTCTTGTTTGATTGCTCTGGCTAGAACTTCCAGCACTACGTTGAATAAGAGTGAAGAGAGTGGACAACCTTGTGTTGTTCCTGATTTTAGGGGAAAAGTTCTCACTTTTATGCCATTGAATATGATGTTAGCTGATGGTTTGTCATAGATGGCCTTTATTATGTTGAGATATTTTTCTTCTATATCAATTTTATTAAGTGTTTTAAACATAAAATGATGTATTTTATTGAATGCCTTTTCTGCATCTATTGATAAGATCACATGGTTTTTTTCTTTGTTTTGTTGATATGGCGTATTACGTTAACCGTTATATGTATGTTGAACCATCCTTGTGATTCTGAGATGAATCCCACTTGATCATGATGAATTTTTTTTAATGTGGTGTTGTATTCAATTTGCTAGTATTTTATTTAGTATTTTAGCATCTGTATTCATTAGAGATACTGGTCTGTAGTTTTATTTTTCTGTGTTGTCCTTGCCAGGTTTTGGTATGAGGTTATGTTGGATTCATAAAATGTGTTTGGCACTATTGCGTCTTCTTCAATTTTTTGGAAGCCTTTGAGTAGAATAGGAACTAAGTCTTCTTTGAATGTTTGATAGAATTCACTAGTATAGCTGTCTCGCCTTGGACTTTTATTTTTGGGGAGGTTTTTAATAGTTGTTTCTATTTTCTCCCTGCTTATGGGTCTGTTTAGATTTTCTGTTTCTTCATGACTCAGTCTAGAAAGATTGTATTGTTCTAGGAATTTATCCATTTCTTCTATATTGTTAAATTTGGTGGCATATAGTTTTTCATAGTATTCTACAATAATTCTTTTTATATCTATATTTGTGGTGATTTCTCCTCTTTCATTTTGGATTTTGTTTATATGAGTACTTTCTCTTTTTTCCTTGGTGAGTCTTGCCAAAGGTTTGTCAATTTTGTTGATCTTTTCAAAGAACCAGCTCATTGTTTTATTTTTTTCTATAGTTTTTCTGTTCTCTATTTTATTTATTTCTGCTCTGATTTTTATTATTTTCTTTCTTCTGCTGGTTTTGGGTTGTCTTTGTTCTCTTTATCTAGTTCCTTAAGATGTGAAATTAAGTGGTTTGCATGGGCTTTCTCTTGTTTATTCATCTAGGCCTCTAGTGATATGAACTTCCCTCTTATTACTGCTTTTGCTGCATCCCAGAGATTCTGATATGTTGTATTGTTACTTTCATTTGTCTGTATGTATCTTTTGATCTCTGTGCTTATTTATTCTTTGACCCACTCATTTTTTAAAAGTATGTTGTTTAGTTTCCACATTTTTATAGGTTTGTTTATATCGGTTTTGCAGTTGAATTCTTGTTTCAGGCTTTAAAATCAGAAAATATGCTTGGTATAATTTCAATCTTTCTGAATGTGTTCATGTTATTTTTGTGGCCCAACATATGGTCAATTCTTGTGAATGTTACATGTACACTAGAGAAAAATATATACTCTGGCACTTTGGGATGAAATGTCCTGTAGATATCTATTATATCCAATTGTTCTAGTGTTTCATTTAAGGCCAATATTTCTTTTTTTTTTTTTTATTTGCCTTGACTGCAGACCTTCAGCAGACTGAGTACCCCTTGCTTGAGCCAGGGACGTTGGGCTCAAGCTGGTGAGCTTTTGCTCAAACCAGATGAGCAAGCTGGCTCAAGCTGGCGATCTTGGGGTTTCGAACCTGGGTCTTTTGCATCCCAGTTCGATGCTCTATCCACTGCACCACCTCCTGGTCAGGCAAGGCCAATATTTCTTTATTGATTTTCTGTTTGAATGAACGATCTAGAGCCATCAGCGGTGTATTGAGATCTCCAAGCATAATGGTATTTTTGTCGGTTTTTGTTTTTAGGTCAGTCAGTAGCTGTCTTATATATTTTGGTGCATATATATTAAGAAGTGTTATGTCTTCTTGATTCAATGTCCCCTTTATCATTATGAAATGACTGTTTTTGTCTCTGATTACCTTTGCTGCCTTGTAGTCAGCATTGTTAGATATGATTATTGCTACACTTGCTCTTTTTTGCAAGTTATTTACTTGGAGTATTGTTTTACAACCTTTGACTTTAAATTTGTTTTTATCCTTGTATCTTAGATGTGTTTCTTGTAGGCAGCATACAGTTGAATTTTCTTTTTTAATCCATTCTGCTACTCTGTGTCTTATTATTTGTGAGTTCAATCCATTTACATTTAGTGTAATTATTGACATTTGAGGGTTTCCTATTGCCATTTTATATATTGCTTTCTGAGAGTTTTGTATCTGTTTTGGTTCTTCTCCTTTATTTTTCTATCATTTGTTTGTTTTTGTTTGGTTGTAATTCATACTTCTTTTCTCTGATACTTCTTTTTTCAAGCCATGTGCTTTTGTGGTGGTTTTTTCAGGGGTGGTTACCATTAAGTAATGGAAAAGATACATATCATGTTCATTGTAGTATATTATCTCATGAGTGCTTCTGCACTCCATCCTCCTTTGCTACTGTTAATCTTTGTCCTCTCCCCTTTTTTGTTTCTTTGTCACAGATTAATCTTGTTTTTATTGCAATCTTGATGAAGCTTTTAGTTGTAGTTTTGTTTTGTTTTGTTCTCTGTGTCTGGTTGGAAAACCCCATTTAGTATTTCCTGAAGTAGGGGTTTTCTGGTGATAAATTCCCTAATCATTACTGTATTTGTGAATGTTTTTATTTCTTCTTTGTATTTGAAGGATAGCTTTGATGGGTATAGTATTCTTGACTGGAAGTTCCTCTCTTTCAGAACTTTAAATATTAGGGTCCACTTTCTTCTAGCTTGTAGAGTTTCTGCTGAGAAATCTATTGATAATCTAATGGGCCTTCCTTTATATGTTGTATTCTTATTTTCCCTGGATGCCTTAAGAATTTTTTTTATTTTTGTCATTGGTTTGTGCCAATTTCATTATGATGTGCCTTGGAGTAGATTTGTTAGAGTTAAGATAACTCAGTATTCTGTTTGCTTCTTGAATTTGAGGCTTAGTTCTTTCCACAGGCTTGGGCAGTTCTTGTCTATTATTTGGTTGAATATGTTCTCCATTTCATTTTCTCATTCTAATATACCCATTATTCATATGTTGCTCTTTCTGATGGAGTTAGACAATTCCTGTTGGGCTATCTCATTTTTTTTTAAATTCATGAGTCTCTCTCCTCTTCTCTCTGTAGTACCTCTAGTTGCCTGTCTTCTATGTCACTAATTCTCTTCTCTATCTGGCATATTCTATTGGCTAAGCTTTTTACCTTGTTTTTCAGTTCATGAATTGAATTATTCATCTGTTTGATTTGTTTTCATAGTTTCAATTTCCTTGGTGAAGTATTCTTTCTGTTCTTGAATTTTTTTGAGCTCTTTAAATAGCCTTTCTGTGCTCTCTTGTATATCCCTGAGTATTTTTAGGACTTCAATTTTAAATTCTCTGTCATTTAACTCCAAGATTTCTAAGGTATTGAAATTTTTTCTTTTTTTAATTTTTAATTTTTTTAATTTTTTTTTTCTGAAAACAGGGAAGCAGTCAGACAGACACCTGCATGTGCCCAACCGGGATCCACCCAGCATGCCCACCAGGGAGAGATGCTCTGCCCATCTGGGGCATTGCTCTGTTGCAACCAGAGCCATTCTAGCACCTGAAGCAGAGGCCATGGAGCCATCCTCAGTGCCCAGACCAACTTTGATCCAATGGAGCCTTGGCTGCAGGAGGGGAAGAGAGACACAGAGAGGAAGGAGAGGGGAAGGGGTGGAGAAGCAGGTGGGTGCTTCTCCTGTGTTCCCTGGCTGGGAATTGAACCCGGGACTCCTGCATGCCAGGCCGGCGCTCTACCACTGAGCCAACTGGCCAGGGCTGAAATTTTTTTCTATAGATTTTTTCTTATTTATTTAAGCTACATCTCTGTCTTTTGTATCCATGATATTCTATTTCTTTTTCTTTAATGGCATTTGAGAGTGATATTGTTAATAACACTAGTAAGAGTTGATTTAAAAAAGGTTTTTTGAGAAAATTCAGTGAAAAACAGAAAATTCTATTGTGCTAAGTGGAACAAAAATTCATAGAACGAATAGCCTGGGTTGGGGGGAGTGACAAAGAGGCAAAAAACAAGGCAAGAACCCACAAAAATGCCACAAAGAAATTATTTGGATAAAGAATAAAATATTTTTTTTGTAAATAATGATTGAATGAGAGAAATAGTGTAAGAGAAAAAAAAAAGAGAAAAAAAAGAAAAATAAAGTGAAAAATAAAAATTCTATTGTATTAAATGACACAAAAACTATAGAATGGAGAGCCAGATTTGGGGGAAATGGTAAAGAGATAAAAAGCAAAGTAAAAAGCACAATGAATGCCACAAAGAAAATATTTGAATCCAGAATAAAATAATTTGTTTGTGGGTGAGATTCAAATGAGAGAAAAAGTGAAAAGAAAGAAGAAACAAAGAGAGAGAGGGAGAGAGAGAAAAGTTAAGTTTTTTGGAATGTAATACTCATAGAAAAAAATGTAAAATGTAACACCTATGAGTAATAAAGTTCAAAATGAAAAGTAAAGAATAAAATGGAAAGAGGATAAAATGACCAAGGTGGAAGGAAAAAAAAAAGATAAAAAAATACAAGAAGAAAATGGAAAAATTATAAAGACTGTGGATTTTTTCTGTTTTGAGAAGTTATCTTCTTCCTTTTTCTTTCTTCTCTCTCTTTTTTGCCCAGTGGCACTGTACCCCAGGTTCTGCCACTGTGGCACTCTTAGGCAGAGATTTGCTGTTGTGTCGCTATGGTGATGACATAAACTAGGCCTCAGTCTCGTTGGCAGGCAGGGCTTGTTAGCGTTTGCAGGCTGCCACAATGGGAGAGTCTGTTTTTCCGGAGCCTCTTCCCAAATCTCTCCTTCCTGAACCAGCAGCCTGGGACCCAGCTGTGAAGTTGCCCCAGCCACTGCCTGGAGAGCAAGAGGCTCTAAGAACTGCCAAATACCCCCTCTATCTCCACTCAACGCAGGGTTCCGAGTTAGGCTTTGCCAGCCAGAGCCACTAGTGTAATCAGGCAGGGCTGGGAACCAATTGCCTTTCAGGTGTCTTTCTATGAGTCTCCAGGCACGTCTAGAATGCTTCAGCACTCCGCAGGTCTGCTCTTCAGAGGCTGTCTGCAAGCTGCCTGTGTGCCCTTCTCCCCACCATTTCTGCAGTTCTCTTCCCCAGGAGCGTGCTTTGTTAGCCTGTATGGCTGTCGGAGGCACCACGCCCAGACAGGTCCGGGTGTAGGGAAGCCAGCTTTCGTGCACTTCCCCTGCGCTGTTGTTTGGGATGTCAGGATTATTCAGAAACTCTGGTCACAGCCCACGCAGAGGGCACTACTGACAGTCTCTGACCCAGCCCCTCCGTTTGGGAATGCGGACACCCATGCCCAAAGCACCAGGTGGGTCCACTCGCACACTGCCCATGTTCGCTGACCAGGATACTGGGAGTAAACACGGCAACTGCTCGCCCACCTCTGCTGGGGTCTGCCGCTGGTGTTAACTCTGTGTGGGCTAACACTGTCTTCTCAGCTTGAATGTCTCTGCCCTAGTCCAGCTCTTTTCACACCCCCAGCCCTCCCTTCCTCTTAGTTCCAAGTGAAAACAGTCCTTGTTCAGGTCAGTGAGGAAAGTGGAATACTCCGTTCTCTGTCTTATTTCCTTCAGAGTGGGTTATATATTCAGCTACCTTTTTGCCCAATTGTACCTTTGTTTGATGTATGTGTATTTCAGATGCTCCTGAGATTGTTTTTCTGTCTCTAGTTGTTGTATTTGTTGAAGCTTTATGGAGAGGTATCAGGAGCACTCCTTACGTTGCCATTTCTCTGACGTCAGAAAAATGTTTTAGCTTTTAGTTTTTCTTCTTATACTGACTGTGAGTGCATGATCTGTCATTTACTGGTCAATTTGAAATGTCTTTTATTTACCTGGACTAGCTATAACAGGTAGTTACATAAAAGAGAAGTGTTTGGATGGCTTACCAGTTGCTCTATTGCATGAGTATATATTTGGTTTGTATTTGTCAATTTCTTCATTTGACAGGTTTGTTTGTATTGTTCTGTTTTGTTTGTTTGCAGAGTGAAAGTTTGGCATGTTTTCTGATTTTGTGATTCTAGTGTTATGTCTTAAATTTCACTCCTTGTTTCTTTGTTGTCTTTCACTTTCAAGCTGCTGAGGGGATGTCTTTGCTTTCTAACTCACACCTCTTTCCCCAAAAGCAGCGATTTGTTAAGCAGTGTCTAGTTCCATATACTTTTCTTTACTTTCTTTTCAATTCTCCAATAGCTGGTGTTCTGGTTTACCAAGTAACATAACTGTTTTCAAGAGATAAGCTGGTTAGGCAGGAGTGTCTTTTTCTGGGTGATTGATCTGTGCTCCATCACTTCTGTGGCCCTTTCCTCTCTTTTGTTTTCTCCACAATATTATCCTGACTCTTCACTCTGATGTGATTATAAAATTGCTTCTACTATTCTCTAATATTTACTTGCTAAAATTCTACATAATTTGACTGTATGCTATTTTCTGTGTCCTTATTAATTCCAGTATGTAAATTAAGCTTGGTTTTATTTCTTTTCTTTGTTTATGTTTACTTAACTCTTTTCGGCAGAGGATGGTAGAGGATCCACTTAGGATGTTGCCATTATGTGTTATAAAGGTGCTGTTTTTGAAGTAATATTGTGAACATCTTTAAGACTCATGGCAATTTTCTCTCACATAGAAATCTTAAAAATATATTTCTGGAGAAATAAAATAAAGCATACAAATGAGATATTTGCATACCACTCACCTCTTCATTTCTTTAAGTTTCTTAGAGAAAATATTTTTTACTGGGTATATGAAGTTTCTGTGATATGTGAACATTACTACTGTAATGAGGCCATGACTTTTTCCTCTAGAGACCAAATATTCCTTATTTCTTCTGCATTAAGCCTCAAATCTTTTTGCTACATTTAGAGTTAAAGGGATTGCAATACAGATGACAAATGAGATAGAGGACAATAGAAAATAATTTCTCTAAAACTAATAAAAAGAAGAGAAATAAACAGCATGACTTATTCAGATCTATTGTGGGTGGAATTCCATAGTTAACAAATAAGAAGCAACATGAAATATCTGTCCTGAATTTTGAAAACTTTACCCACAATTTCATTCACCTGCACTATAACTGTGAAACATATGCACCAAATTTCTGCATGCTGCTTGCTGGATTGTGAAAAAACAATATATCTCAGTAAATTCTAAGTAACTTAAGAAGGTAGTTAATAATTGAAATAACTAAAGACAAAAATAACTTTAATTAGATATAGAGCAAAAATTATTATAAGCAGGAAGTGGAGGCTGGACCAAATCAATAAAATCTAAAGTCAAATTTTACATATTAGTTAAAAGAAGCTAAATGACTGTTTAAGTGGGTTAAAGATGGTGATAGAACAGGAGCAAAAACTTGGTTGTTAGGATGTTAACATCCTCAGCACGCCCAGGGAAAGCAGAAGGTGGTACTAATGGTTTCCAATGTCTAAAATAATTTTCTATTTATAGGCAATATTTTCCAGTTCATTCAAAGATAAATTCATTTGTCTATAAACAAGTAAATTGCCACAGATTAATTTTATTTAGATGAGTAAAAAATAGAGCCTCATAATGTATCAAGCTTAGCTCTTCTAACTACAATAAACCTACTGTATTTTCCCATGTATAAGACAAACTTTTTCCCTGAAAATTTGGGGTCTAAAAACTGGATGAATCTTATACAGAGGTTGTAGATTTTTTTACTTGCATTTCCCACTTTTTCATGTTTGTTTTTGAGCTCATTGTTGAAGACAGTGATTGGTAATCAGACACAGATGAGGACAAGCTAATGGATGAGAGTTTTGACAGTGATGAGAAGTTGTAAGATTTTTATGATGAATAAAACTTGAGTTCAATAACTTTATGAAATACATTTTTTTTTTTTTTTTAATTTCGGGCCTCCAAATTAAAGTGCATCTTATTATAAATGGGGAAATATGGTAGTCCTGACTTCAAGTTTTTATTCTGTCTTGGAAATTTTTGCATTGAAAACTCCTCAGAACAACATTTCAACATTTATTAAGTCCATAAAAGAAGCATAAACACTTCAAGATAGAGTTATGATGGCACATGTGTTCTGTAATGTTGACAGAAATATTTAATTATCAAGATTATCTATGTGCCATGATTAAAGAAGCAAAGAGATACTGGATACATTACTCCCTGTCCATAATCCTTACTGGATTTTCAAAAAGCTTTTGCAATAGGTTTATTTTAAATGCAAATCTAAATAGCTAAGTGTAAAGCCAGTAACCACAGCCACCATCACAGCCGCCTGGCCCATGCAGGTTCACATTTGATTCGGACAGATGGTAATGAAACAACAGAGCCAAGAACTGGTGGGCCATTACCTTTAATCCTCGTTCACATGGGACGGGCAAGAAATACACACAGTGGGAAAGCACTTCTCTTTCCATTCAGGGCTCCCAAAGCAACTGACATCCAAGTTTCCTAGAATCAAAGGTTTTTACCTCACCAGCCTTATTCACCTCTGTTCCCCATCTCCTTCTCTCTGCACAAATTCTGCACAAACTGGCTTCTCCTTCAGCACTCTACCATTTTGGCTGCTTCTCCTCTGCTCCATGTGGCCTTTCTCTACTCTACCTTTCCTCTGCTCTCCTTCTCTGCTCCATTCTATATATAATGTAGAAATTGAAACCTTTTCTCCAATATACAACAAGGAACTCTGATGCAAAGTCACTTATCTGAGGCATAATGGGATTCCTCACAAGAGTGTACCACCCCACATCATGCAACAGTCAAGGGTGTGGGAAAAAGCTTAGTTTTAAAACTAAGCCTTAGGCTATAATGACCCTGCCTGCGTATAGTCTGTCCCCCACAACCAACGCAAACTACAGGCGATCAAACATATACATCATATTTTCAAACTTAGTTGACCAACATTCTACCCCTTTTGCTTGCTTCACAATCTAAAGCACAGGTATTCCTGCACAAGGAAATTAAGCTCATTACACAAATTACAAAAACATGACAAATCATACAATTTCAACAATTACAAAGCTACATTTTCCTAGTTTCTGAGCTCTTTGCCAAAAGCACAAAATATCCTCGGATTTCTTTCTAGCCATGGGAAAAGCTTCTCGGGGAAGGGGAGGGCCTCCAACAAAGCCCCCCCCCCATAAGAGTATTTCACATTGTCCAAAATCTGTAAGGCCATCTAACAAAGGAGCCAGTGCCTACTCTGGTCATAGTCTAGGAATGAGTCCATACACTTGGGGCCTCAGCCACCACACTCATCCCTGCCATCCTGGCAGATCTTACACTGTCCCAATGAGGAGCACATGGCAATGGCAGTCAGCATTTCCATCTCTGCTCCAGAAAGCATGATGGCATATACCCCTATGTCCCAACATCACAGACCTACCAGGACATAGTAGGTGCTCCTTACTGCTGGGCTCTCATCTTCTGGAGACTGCAAATTGCAACTCCAGACTGATTCTCTTCATCCTCCAAAGACAACTGAAAACACCACCTCCTGCTGTAGGGATTGAGCCCCAGGTCGCCGCTGCTGCCTGCTCTCCAGGCCTTGCAGCCCTAGTTCAGCCTCAGTTCTGGCCTCCTGCCACTGCTAGCTCGCCACAACATCCAGGGCAATCTCCAACTCACGAACCTGTGATTCGTTCTCCAGAGTCTCCTCCATTTCCAAGCGAATCTCACAAACCTGGTCAACCTGTTCGGTGTTTGCTCCAGCCCCAGGGTTGGCATCTCTTTCTCCCACGTTTGCTCCAGTTTGCAGGTCCTGGGCAGCCTCTTCCACAGAGCTCTCGGTTTTCTCATGCATGACTGTAAAAATCAGCCAGCCTATAGTCCCCAAAAGGACTGCCATGGGAAACCATAACAGCATCCAATCCTCTACTTCATCGCTCAAAGGTGGTGGTGACTCCATACCACCTTTATCAAATCCTGCTGACTATGCCAAATATAAAGCCAGTATCCATGGCCACCATCACAACCTCCTGTTCCATGCAGGTTCCCATTTGATTCGGACAGACGATAATGAAACAATGGAGCCAAGAACTGGTGGGCCATTAGCTTTAATCCTAGCTTGCACCTGCTGGACAAGAAATATACACAGTGGGAAAACACTTCCCTTTCCATTCAGGGCTCCCAAAGCCACTGACTTATCCGAGTTTCCTAGAATCAAAGTTCCTACCTCACCAGCCTTATTCACCTCTGTTCCCCATCTCTTTCTCTCTGCACAAACTGGCTTCTCCTTTAGCACTCCATCATTTTGGCTGCTTCTCCTCTCCTCCATGTAACCTTTCTCTACTCTTCCTTTTCTCTGCTCTCCTCCTCTGCCCCACTTTATAATGTAGAAATCAAAACCTTTAATTCAATATACAAACAAGGAAGTCTCTAATACAAAGTCACCCATCCAGGCATAAATGGGATTCCTCATGAGAGTGAACCATCCCCTGTCATACAACAGTCAAGGGCAGGGGTCCCCAAACTTTTTACACAGGGGGCCAGTTCACTGTCCCTCAGACCGTTGGAGGGCCAGACTATAAAAAAAACTATGAACAAATCCCTATGCACACTGCACATATCTTATTTTAAAGTAAAAAAACAAAATGAGAACAAATACAATATTTAAAATAAGGAACAAGTAAATTTAAATCAACAAACTGACCAGTATTTCAATGTTAACTATGCTCCTCTCACTGACCACCAATGAAAGAGGTGCCCCTTCCGGAAGTGCGGTGGGGGCCGGATAAATAGCCTCAGGGGGCCGCATGCGGCCTGCGGGCGGGCCGTAGTTTGGGGACCCCTGGTCAAGGGTGTGGGGGAAAGCTTAGTTTTAAAACTAAGCCTTAGGCTATAACAACCCTGCCTGCTTACAGTCCATCCCCCACACCTAACACAAACTATAAATGAGCAAACATATACATCATATTTTCAAACTTATTTGACCCACAGTAACACTTTCATCTTTCATCAGTCATTTATTTCTTCAAATAAAGGATCAAGAGTTTATTAGAAAAGAGGTGAAAATATCAGGTTCCTGGGGAGTAGAAAGAGAAAAAAAGAGACAGCATTAGGGGCTGATAACCTTATCTTATTTTCATGAAGATCAAAGAACTCTCAGAAGGAAATATGCATTTAATTTAGACCAAAATATCCCTATGAAAGTGAAATTCCTGCTTGTTAATCAGTCATTCAGTTGTTTTATTAACATCACAATCATACAGATCATATAGGATTATGAAAAAATAATGAGCATTTACTTTTTTCTTCTAGATACTCAGAGTATAAACACAATAGTCTTTACCATGGGAAACTGGAACACCTCAGTGTTATTACCTAATGTTTTAAAAAAAATTGAAATCATATAAGGCAAAGGTGATATTATACTTACAGGTAAGGAATGAATTTATCATCTAATTTAAGTCCAAAATCCCATTAAACTATAACAAATTCTTTAAAATATTTTTGTTTAATATATTAATCTACAACTAAAGAAAGAACAGGTGAAACAATATTAGAATTTTGAAAGCTAGAAAGCTCGCTATGTGTTAGGCCCTGTTTGGAAGCTAAAAATTGTACTGGATAGGAACAAAAACAAATATTCTCAGGAAGCCTATATCCAAGTAAAAAGAAAAAAAAACAACAAGCATACATTAAGTAGTGATAACTGTTGTAAACAGCAAAACCAGAATAAAGATGAACAGAATATTAGAAGATGCTGAATATCACATTAAATCAAAAGTAAAGCAAACAAACATAGCCCTATGAAGAATTATTAATCATTAAAATAATCATGTTGAAACAAATGTTGCCAGGTAAATAACATTTTTGTAATACATGATATTCAAAAATAAAATGAACTTTTGAAGGTGAGATGCCCTTTTCCTGTAGGTTCAGTTCCCAAGGGCCTGCATCATGCAAAAGCAAACAACAGATGGTGTTGGGCAGATAAAATATATTATGCTCACTTTGTTAAAGATGGTGCTGCCCACGTGGAAGCCCATTGCCCAGGTGATATTAATGTGTGTTGGGGGTGGGCAGGCAGAATCCTTGTAGCCTGGGGCTTAGTTTTAGGATTAAGCCTTTCCCACCCTTTTGGATGTGGAGTGGTACAATCCCATCATGTTTCTGATAAGTGACTTTGTATCAGAGACTTTCTTGTTTGTATATTGGATTAAAGTTTTGATTTCTATACTATAAAGTGGGGCAGACAGGAAGCTTGCTCTCTCTTGGTTTTTGAGATTAGCATTAGAGAGTAGAGAACAGAGAAGGGCCATGTAGAGGAGCCAGGAGAAGCAGCCAAGATGGTGTAGTGCTGAGTGAGAAACTAGTTTTGTGCAGAGTTTGTGCAGGTAGAAGGAAGAGGATGGGGAAAAGAGGTGAACAAGTCTGGTGAGCTAGAAACTGTTGATTCTAGGAAACTCGGATAAGTTAGTAGCTTTGTGAGCACCGAATGAGTGGGTTTTGGAGCCCAGTGTTTGTTTTACTTGCCCGCTGGGTGCAAGCTAGGATTAAAGATGATGGCCCACCAATTTTTGGCTCCATTGTTTCATTACCATCTGTCCAAATCCATTGCGAACCTGCATGGGCCAGGCAGCTGTGATAGTGGCCCCGGCCGCTGGCCATACAGATGGCTTATTCTGAATCCTAGAATAGACCTCAGTTGAAACTAAACATGCAGACACCTTGATCTTGGGCTTTTATCCTCCAGAATTGTGAAAAAAATAAATTTTTGTAATTTAAATCACCTGTGGCTTTTTCTTATGGTAGCCTTAACAAAATAATGCAACAACCAAAAAACATTTATAAAGAAAATCACTTTTCTAAATAAATAGCATTTGGTTCTGATTATTTCTTACTTTCAAATTACATTTTGGGTGTGAAGAAATTAACTGAAAACTGTTCTAGTCACATACTCTCTTCTCACTTCTCAATACTGAAAATAGATTTATGGGTGATTTTAACATACAGAATTCCCTTCAGCAGAGCTCAATGAATATTAATTCAGTAGTTTAAATCTGGTTCTTTTTTATTATTTTAAAATTTTTTTCATCTTCTTTCAATGCAATCTTTTTGAATCTTCAGCAGTATTAAATAATCACCTAAATTCTTGTAATGTAAGGTTTTTCGTTTCGTAACGGAGCCATTGCTGCTGTGAGATGAACGGTCAGAAACAGGGTGTAAGGAAAAGCTGGTGATATTTTTCTGTAACAGGCAGCTTGGAAGACCCTGTCTACAACAGTCACCAGGTGCAAGTTCTTAGGTCTGTACTTCTCAAACTTGAATATGTTTATGAATCATCTGAGATATAAAATACAGATTCCACTTCAGAAGATCCAAGGTTGGTATGAGATTCTACATTTTTAAGAAGTGTCCCATTTATGTTAATGTGCTGTCTTGTAACCCACAGTTTGAATAGGAAGAGGTTAGAAATTTCCTGGAGCCACCACCTCTACTTCCGGTCTCTGAAACACCAAATAGTAAATCGCTACCGGCCTAATCTTTAAAGGTGACCTGTTGATGTGACAGAATTAATGCAGTCTTTTTAAGTAATCAAATACCTTTAGTACAGGTATTATGCAACAGAACTTTAACATTATGTGGTGGCACTGTCTTCCTTCTACCTCACAAAAAAATGTAGCAGACAATTGGGACTATAAGAGAATTCTCTCGCAACTTCCCAACAGTGGATGAACAGTTGCATTTGTTTTAAGGTGTCTACAACCTTAAAATCTATTTAATTATGAGAGAAACTTATAGTGAAAACAAATTTCTTATTTATTTGTTTATTTTTGTTACAGAGACAGAGAGAGGGACAAAGAGAGGGACAGATAAGAACAGACAGACAGAAGGGAGAGAGATAAGCATCAATTCTTCATTGCGGCACCTTAGTTATTCATTGTTTGCTTTCTCACATGTGCCTTGACTGGGAGGCTACAGCAGAGCGAGTGACCCATTGCTCAAGCTAGCGACCTTGGGTTCAAGCCAGTGTACATGGAGTCCTGTACATGATCCCGCGCTCAAGCCAGCGATCTCAGAGTTTCAATCCTGGGTCCTCTGTGTCCCAGGCCAACCCTCTGTCCACTGTGCCACTGCCTGGTCAGGCCAAATTTCTTATTTTTTTTTACAAGAAACTAAACATGCACCTAGAGTAGGAATTGAAGAATGTATGACCTCTGAGACACAGGAAAAAAAATAATCAGGCAAAAGATGAAGGTTTTAACTTAAATCAGGTTTAGAAAGAGAGATGAACCTGACTTCCAGGATGTAAAGACTGAATTTTTTTACAGCTGAGAAGAAACAAGGGCTAATTTGTTTGGAGGATTTGAGAGCTAAGGGAATAATTTGGGGTAGTAAGTGTTATGATGAGAGACTTCGCAAAAGTTTATATATTTAGGAGCTGAGATAACTTTGAAAATTACCAATACCTGATATTGGTAATTACATTGGTTTCTAAGACATCCAAAAATCTTCCTCATACTCTCTATTTTTTTTTTCTCAAAAAATCAGGGTATGCTAGACAATCTGGTTTTAGTGAGAGAAGAGTCATAAGGAAGAATTTTGGGGTAATGTTTTTGTGTAAGGATGAGTAGTATACCCAAATCCATTATTTAAAATTAATTGATTGTCAGTTATTTAATGATTATATATACTGTACATATATTTTTGGACAATGTATCAATCACTGTGATAGGTACAGAGGTTATTCTTTTATATATATGATATAGTTCTTATTCTCAAAAATTGCTAGTGCAGTAAGAGCAGGGTATCCAGGGAGCTAAGTGTGATAGGTGTTGTACAACTTACTATATTGGGAGTCAATTTACTCATTCTTGAAAATAAAGGAAAGTTGCTTGACTTGTGGTGGTGCAGTGAATAAAGCATTGACCTGGAACACTGAGGTTGCTGGTTCAAAATCCTGAGCTTGCTCGGTCAAGGCACATATAGGAGTTGATGCTTCCTGCTCCTCCCCCTTCTATCACTCTCCTCTTTCTCTAAAAATGAATAAATAAAATAGAAAGAAAATAAAAAAAGGTTTCTTTGAGTATTTAACTATGAAACTGATTTCAAAAGGATAAGTAGGAGTTGAGCAAGGAAGTATCTAGGGAAGATGGAGGTTGAGGTGTCAGGATATGGTGGTGGATGCATGGGGAACTGTAAGTGTTCCATCTTTGCAAAAACACAGGAGAAGGACTATGGGAAACTGTGGCAGGTGAGTCTGGAGAGAAAGATTGAACAAGACAGTGAAGGTTGGTATATTTCATTATGAGCTTAGACAATATTCTGGTGGCAATGGGCAGCCACCAATGGGACACAGCTGTAGAATGAAATAATTATACTTTAAGTGAAAGACTTCACTTTGATGACAGTGTGGGGTATGGATAGAGAGGACAAGATTGAGGCAGAATGACCAATTAGACTACTGCTGTAGTAATCAGGTAATTAATGTAGGTAACTTAAGCCAAAGAAATAGAAATGGAGGAGAGAGAAGTGAACACTGGGAAAAAGAATTATCAGAACTTGCTCAGGAAGAGAGAGAAAGTGATGAGGAACAGCATATGGGCACAAATTCCTGGTGCAAGAATCAATATCTGTGCTGTTTTCTACCTGCAATTTAGTTGGAAACCTTAATTAAAAAACTCAAGGCTTTGAGCTAGTCAGCAAAACAAACAAACAAAAAAAAACCCAAGTGATGTAAGGTAAACAGCCTTGTTAAATTAATACAGTCCATAAATATGTTTGAGAAGTCAGCATTTGCATAAATTATACCTGTGTCGGGTTGCTCCTATTCATTTTTCCAGATAGTTTAATTCTGACTGTGGGACTAAGAGAATATTTGAATCCCCAGGAACAATTTCCATGAGCTATCATTTGAAAGAAATAAATGCAAACAAGTTGCCTGCAACAATCAGAGATTATTGAATAAATCATCTAGAAACAAAAGCAACTAATTCATGTCTATTTTAGTACATTAAAGTGTATGTTGTTAGCTCTCATTTCATAACTTTTTTTTTTCCTTTTCGTGAGAGAGTCCAGGACAGAGAGAGAGATAGGCAGGAAGGGAAAGAGATGAGAAGCTTCAGCTCTTTGTGGCGGCATCTTAGTTGTTCACGAATTGCTTTCTCATATGTGCTTTGACCTGGGGGTTCCAGCCAAGCCAGTGACCCCTTGCTCAAGCTGGAGACCTTGGGTGGTAAGCCAGGAACCTTTGGGCTCAAGCTAGTGAACATGGTGTCATGTCTATGATCCCACACTCAAGCCAGTAAACACCACCTCCCTTGCTCAAGCTGGAGACACTGGGGACTCAAACCTAGGTTCTCTGCATCCCAGTCCTATACTCTATCCATTGCGCCACCACCTGGTAAGGCTCACTTTATAACTTTAAGTCTACGGTTTGGATAATCAAGCAGTAGATATCATTCATTCTGTGGCTAAACACTCTGAACAATACTAGTGTCTTTTTCTGAAATTTAGATGGAAATCAGTATTTTCTCTGTCATGAATTTTACACTCAGTCTTCCAAGGAGACACTTTGATAGCATCTTTGATTGACTCTTTTAGTCTTTTTATTTCCTCACCATTCACCCTTTACTTCCACATAGTGCTTCTTACTGTTTCTTTTTTTTTTTTTTTGTATTTTTCTGAAGCTGGAAATGGGGAGAGACAGTCAGACAGACTCCCACATGCGCCCGACCGGGATCCACCCGGCACGCCCACCAGGGGGTAACGCTCTGCCCACCAGGGGGCGATGCTCTGCCCCTACGGGGCGTTGCTCTGCTGTGACCAGAGCCACTCTAGCACCTGGGGCAGAGGCCAAGGAGCCATCCCCAGCGCCCGGGCCATCTTTGCTCCAATGGAGCCTCGGCTGCGGGAGGGGAAGAGAGAGACAGAGAGGAAGGAGAGGGGGAGAGGTGGAGAAGCAAATGGGTGCTTCTCCTGTATGCCCTGGCCAGGAATCGAACCCGGGACTTCTGCACGCCAGGCCGATGCTCTACCACTGAGCCAACCGGCCAGGGCTACTGTTTCTTAAAAATGTCATCAGATTACACATTTTCACAACTCTGGGCCTTTGTTGATACTTTTTTCTTTGTCTTCATCTCCCTTGCCTTCTGCCTTACCATCATGAGGTAATCCTTTAAATCTTTACACTCTTTCCTCTTATTCGACACAGGTCAGATTTAGTACATCCTCCCCTGGGCAACCAGAGTATGTGTGACCATTCCATAGGCATTATTTCACTGTTTTACATTTGTCTACCAATTTGTTTCTCCTCCTTGATTTAATGAGCTTGAGAGTAGGAACTTTAGCATACTCATTGGGGTATCCTCAGCCCCTAGCAACCATGCTTTATGTCTACCATACAACCTATGTTTATCGAATGTTTGTAAATTGATGTAAGATTGTTGCTAAGAGTCTTATTGGAAGAACAACATTATAATGTATAATTTCTGAATTTTATTCCATGGACAATATAAAAATAATATAGGAAATATGCAGTGGTATCTTGAAAAAGAGAGACAATGCTTGGCTTTTATAGATAAATGCAGTAAGATACCCATTTTAGGACACAATTCTTATAGTTAAAGTCCAACGGCTAGTGTTATAATTTTATAGCCCACTAATTGAGAACAGGCTGAATCACAAATCTTATTATGCTAGCTTTCAATTTAGGAAGTCTGACTTTAACCAGGCAACCATTAATGCTTTTGAGGGGAACCTTTTGGCACAGATGACGTTTTCTATAAAGAAAGTTAAAAAGCAAGCAAGCAAGCAAACAAACAAACTCTAACCTGATCTCTTCTGGACTGGTAATGATCTTGTTAAGTTCAGAATGGTTGCAGAGTAATTGGATGTGTTTGCTAACTTAATTTAAGTAAACCACTTATCCATGTTATCATCGGAATAATGGAATTTCCCCATAGCTGTAGAAATTGAACTAACTGGGGCAGGGAGGTGTTTTAGAAGGTAAGAGAGGCAATAAATTGCAAGGGAGCTGAACATTACACATGGTGATTAAATTACTCTTTCTTTAAAAATCATCAGTAGGAAAATGCTTCCCCTTGGTACTTGCTTCTTAGAAAGTGCAGCACAAATAAGAAAATATAGATCTGAAGAAATTAAAAGAAAACGAAAGTTAAGATACAAGACAGAGATGCATGGGAATGGAGTGACTCTTTCAGGAAATTCTCGAGCTGACTGAGAGTACTGTTTCTAGCCCTAACTTAAAGCTGATTACTATACATGCTATAAAAGTTCAAGTCTAAGTAGGAAGAAATTAAAGGAAGATGTCTTGAAATACTTAATCTTTTCATAAACAATCTTTAAAGCCTAACAAAAATGTGATTCTTTGCTCTCCATCCACATCCCTTTGGTTTTTCACATCGAGGCGGGTGTGGGGGTGCTCCATCTGCTGCTAAAGCTTAAGCTCTCTGCTTGAGCGCTGTTTGGGAAAAGTTGGTAGATTCAATGAACTGCTTTCTTATATCAAGGAACACTCTGAGAAACAAGGCCCTATGAGAGGAAGCTGATTAAGGACTGCCTAGGTTACATTGTTACTGGAACATAGGTAAGTTGCCTTCATTAAAATTATTTATTTTTCCTGGACTTGATTCCTGGCAGAGCTCTTAACTCCTTAGCTCTGGGGAAAATACAAATAATCTCTCAGAGAAAATGTCCTTAGCATTTTTTTCTCATTCGAGTCACCCAATGTCGAAATAACAACTGTGGAGGATAGAGCCAAGAAAGAAAGATGGGTTCTAGAGCGTAAAGATGACGCAGTGAGAGCAGAGACATGGGCAGGCAGGAGCCCTGGGCAGGTGCCAAAAAAACCAGGAAGGTGACACTGGACAGTGGGAGTCTCATGACCAGTTAAAATCAGAGTGCTTATAAGAATAAGGTGGCTAAAGAATATTAACGGATCAAATAGCAATTGATGAACTTAGACAATAAAAAACAAAGCAGGGTGGCCAGGGCATTAGGACCAACACAAAGAAATAAAAGGTAGGGATAAGGGAAACCAGCCTATACTGAATACATATAATATGCCATACATGCATTTCTCATTTAATCTTCTCCATAACTCAGTGGGGTGCAAATATTAATGACATGCCAGTTTTATATAAGGAAAATATTTTTCAGAAAGATTAAGTAAATTTCCCAAAGTCAAAAGCTAATAAGATTGAGAACCTGAATTCAAACTTTGAAAAGTTCTTGGCTTCCAAGCTGTGATTTCTGTTACAAACCTTTCCTGAAGTAATTGAGATATATATTTCCAAGTGGAAAAAAAAAAGCCCATGATGGGGCATGGCCATCTCAGGCCTACAAATACAAATGGGTACACCTCACTAAAGAAAAATATTGTAGTAAGTGTAGATTCAACAATTACCCCCTGAGTGTGAATAAATGCTACATCAGGTCATTAGATCAAAAGCTGAGAGGGGGAAAAAAGCATGACGACATTGGTCAAGTGAGATGGAGGAGACCTGAGTGCGCGCGCGCGCGCACACACACACACACACACACACATAGAAAATACAGTGAGGCAAAATGCCCGCTTTTTCCATAAACTGATTGGAAAATTAGGAATAGTTTTATTCCTTATAGGGGAACAGATATACCTGCATATATGGAAAGCAATGCATTATATACTTAATAAAATAAATTAAAAACACCTTTATAAATGTGTTCTATGACTTCTAAAAGAGTAATCTTATAAAGAAAATTTTGTTTAGTGTGAATCAATAGACAGTTGAAGTCAAAACCATCAATGATGGGACCTGGGAGGGCTCAGATGGATTGAGCCTTGGTCGCTGTCTTATTGGCTGAGAACCACTGTTCTATGTTTTACCTCAGGAAATCGGAGCTTATGTTGCATCTATCATAAGTCAATGTGATGTTAACCATTTTTTATACTAAATATACCCTAGAAAAGGTCTGTGTACTTAGACTCACAGCCTTCTTCAGCCTGGAAATGCTAGCCTATCATCATATTTGGATTCTGATCCAACAAACACTCTGAAAGTTGATCAAATAATTTTTTCCTCTGAGTACCTTCTGTCTAGTGTGCAACCATAAAAGTGTTTTATTATTCAATTTACTATCCAAAGTAGAAATTGCAATGGATATATTGAAAAAATAGCACCACTTAAAAAGTTTTTTTCACAAAATTCCATATTCAAACCAATTACTTTTCATTTCTGATACACATTAAATTATAATAAAAGTTATTATATACTTTGCTTTAGCATTCTAATTTCTCTAAGCTCTTGCTAATTAGGCTATTTCCATTAAGTTCAAATGCTTTTAATTGACAATAATCTTGGGTTACAGATAGTTATCCTCAAGTGACTTTGTCCTTAAATTTTTATTTTTACCTGTGAAACATATTTTAATATGTTTACTTTGATTATTGCTTCTAGCCCATTCTCACATTAAAATTTGGGGTGATGTATAAAAGAGAATTCATTTTTACCCCAATTCAACTTATATACCTTAATGATTTATATAGGCTCAGCCCAAGGTACTTTGGCTACTTCCCTGACCCTCGTGTCTTCTTATATCCAAACCTCATAATACCGCCTTTCTGTGACCCTGTTAACCAAGTCATTCTCTCCTGAGGTGGTTTCATAGGGCAATGACAAAAGAAATTTAGATCTGAAGGGGTGGCACTGCTGATAGACATTCTGTTAAAAATGTGAATAGGGTTTTTGAATTTCGATATTCAGACAAAATGGAGTAATTGGTAACATACTTGATCTTGCACCATAAGCAAGTAAAAAAATTATATATATAAATATATATACATGACATAACTATTTTTAGAAATTGGAGAATAAGCTGAGTCAAATATTGATTCATGAGAGAAAGGAAGTAAATGATATATAAAAACAATTATTGCCATGCCATTCTGTCTGGAGGGATTTTCAAACAGTGGTTTGTGGAAGGAGAACCCAAGAAAATGGTGGGTTTGTTGCATTCAGGATAAAAAAGCAGGTTCAGATAGATTGAAATGAAAGAAGATTGAATAGTAGAGTATTGGTGAGAAGGAGGTATAGAAAAAACAGTTTTAATAAATATGGAGTCAGCCCTGGCTTAGCTCAATGGTAGAGCATCGACCCAGCATGTGGAAGTCCCCTGTTCTATTCCCAGCCAGTGCACACAGGAGAAGCACCCATCTGCTTCTCCACCCTTCCCCTTCTCCTTTCTCTCTGTCTCTCTCTTTCCCTCCCGCAGCCAAGGCTCCACTGGAGCAAAGATGGCCCAGGCGCTGAGAGCGGCTCCGCCTCAGGCACTAGAATGGCTCCGGTTGCAGCAGAGCATCGCCCCAGATGAGCAGAGCACTGCCCCCTGGTGGGCATGCCAATGGATCCAGGTCGGGTGCATGCGGGAGTCTGTCTGCCCCCTCCTCACTTCGGAAGAATATAATAATAATAATAATAATAATAATAAAAATATGGAGTCAGTTGCTGAATACTAATCTGTATGTTACCTACAGAATTCCATGATGCAAGAGAAATAACAATGACAGCATTGGATCCTGAGCAATTCCTTGAGCATTCTCAGCAGACTGTGACCAGCCAGAATAGAGACTCCCTAGTGAACACCAACATATTTAGTGAAGACTACAGATGGTAGAAGACTAAAGCAATGGATAATCAAAGATAAAGGGAAATCTGAGAGAAAAAAGCTAACCCATAAACAACTTGATTGATTTCCAGAAATAACTTGAACACTTTTATTTAAGGAAAACAAAAATTTCAGGATTAAACAATGTACAAAATAGCCACCATTAAATAAATATTACTGAACATATAAAGAAACAGAAGAATATTTTCCATAACAGAAGATTAGTCAATTGAAAATCCAGCCTGACCAGGTGGTTGCACAGTGGATAGAGTGTGGGCCTGGGATGCTGAGAATCCAGGTTTGAAACCCCGAGGTCACCAGCTTGAGCAGGGGCTCATCAGGCTTGAGCAAGGGCTCATCAGCTTGAATGTGGGGTCACTGGCTTGAGCATGGGATCATAGACATGACCCCATGGCTATTGAGCCCAAAGGTCGCTGGCTTAAAGCCAGAGGTTGCTGGCTAGAGTGCAAAGTCAGTGGGTTGAGCAAGGGGTCATTGGCTCAGCTATAAGCCCCGCTCAGCCCTTAAAAGCATGTATGAGAAAGTAATCAATGAATAACTAAGGTGCTTCAACTCTGAATTGATGCTTCTCATCTCTCCCTTCCTATCTGTCTATCCCTGTCTTCCTCTCTAGTTAAATAATAATAATAATAATAATAATAATAATAATAATAAATAAAATGAATGTAGTGCTGATAAAATATTTTCAAGGAATCACAGAAAACAAACATTTCCATATTTAGTTATGTCGCAGAGCCTGTATTATCAACCATTTATTTGTGGCCCTTAGGTCAAAAGAAATATATAAAGTTTTAATTATGTAGGTAGAAAGGATTTATAAGTATTTATGTGCTAACAATTTAGTGGCTCTTTGAAAAATAATATATATTAATTGAAAGAAAAAAATGCCATTTCATTCTTTTAAAAACACAATTATTTACTAATTAAATTTATGTATCTGTTGGGCACTGCCGAACTTGTCATGACAGAATCTGATTGGACATCACCACCCTTATTTCCTTTTTTTCATTGATTATCATGCAGTGCTTACTTGACCCACTATGGATTATTTAGGAATGTGTTGTGTAATGTGCATAAATTTGTGCTTTTCCATATATATTTTTATTGATTTCTTATTCTACTTTTGTGGTCAGTGAATATACTCTATATTGTTTCAATTTTGCTAAATTGTTTGAGACTTATTTTATGACCTGGCATATAAACTATCTTTGTGACTATTTCTAGTGCAGTTGGAAAAAATGTATATTCCACTAATTTTTAATGTAATATTTTAATACATCTATTAGGTCCAGTAATGTAATAATGTTGTTAAGGTTTTTTATGACCTTGATTTTCTTTCTACTTTTTAAAAAGAATAATTAACATATAACATCATATTAAGTTCAGGTGCACAATATAATAATGCAATATTGTTAACATTGCAAAATGATTACAATAAGTTTTGTTAGCATCCATCACCATACACAGTTACAAAATGTTTTTCTTGTGATGAGAACTCTTAATATCTACTCTCTTAACAACTTTAAAATATACAATATAGTATTACTAAATATAGACATTATACTGTGTACATTATACCCTTATGACTTATTATTTTATAATTGGACTTAATTTAAAATACTTTTAATAATATTCTGAAGATAAAAATAGTTTATTTAATTTTTACATTGTTCTTCCAATATGTCAAAATTTAGAATTGTCTTTTCTGTAAAATATTGTCTCCTTTGGAAAGAGTGCAATTTCCATTCAGATCATCCAAACTCTTTTCGTAATGGAAATATATAGAAGTAAACAAATGACTTGTCATTGAGTTCTATGTGTGTGTCTTTGTGTGTGTTGTGAAAGAGAGAGAAAGAGAGGGAGAGAGAGAGACAGAGAAAGGAGAGATGCTTCTTCCCTAAGCAAAGACATATGCTAAATGTTTTAAGATGTTACAGTTGCTATTTATTTTTACACTATCTTCACTTACAGTTCTGAAACACCTTTAGACCAACTATTGAATGATCAGTTCTATGGCAGTGTTTGGGGTATGTGAGTCACTTTGTGTTCCATTTCAGCATTCCATTCAGAGTACCACTTTTTCATGAGCACCTTACAAGCTCTCTGTGTTCTGATTCAGTGGATTGAAGGGTATCTGTCACTGATTTAGAGGAACTTCATGAAAATGGTAAAACAGTGGACATTTTTTTAAGCAAAACTGTGTTTGTTAGTGGCAATGTTCCTATTTTTTGTTTGACTCATACAGATGTGACTTTAATTTGCTGTTTTGGCTTATGCCACTTGAAAACACTAGGTCTTCAGTGCAGGGCATAGCGGGATCATTCAATAACAAAACCTGAAGGGAATTTGAAAGGTCTTAACAATGACACCACAGGTACCAGAGGGACAGCAGACAGAGGGAAGGGGGATGAGAGGATGGATCAGAGAAGGTAAAGGGATTAGTGAAACTACATATACATAACACAGAGATATAGATAACAGAACAGCAAATCCTAGAGGGAAGGAGGGAGGGAGTTATGGGGAGGGGGGCAAAAGGGGTATAAAAAGGGACACAGGGGTGGGGGTGAGGGAGTTATATTCAGTGGGACACTTGAAACCATGTAAACACAATAAATTAAAATTAATAAAAATAAAAAAACACAATGATATCACCTTACAAGGTACTTTTTCATATCTTTTCTCACCAAAGATGAGCTTTAGCCATTAGAATTTTTATTTTTTATTTAGAGATAAAGAACTGAGGAAGAGGTAAATGACCAGAGTTAATCCTAGATAGAATTAGAGTCTGATATTGAGTTTGAGGGCCCATAGTTCAGTGGGCCCACCACCACAGCATACTTGTTTTGAAAACACACCTGGCCTTGCGATTCTACTCAGAGGCATGGAGTATATTTCCGGACCTTGTATTAAGTTATTGAGAAGAGCTTTGAATGTGGTGGGAAAAAAAGCAAGATAGCACTAATGACTTGGTACAAACAGTTCTTGCTAAAAGTTCAACACAGAACCAAAGGAATTGATGGTGTTGCAAAGGGCACATGGCTGGGAGCTGAATGTGTCTGTAAGAAACCAAGAACTTCTTTCTTTGCCACTTTGTTAACATGTGCTTCTTTCTGGAATTTGTATGACTCTTAAATAATAATCAAATGTACTAATTCTCAGTATTTATAATAAGCTTTCCTTTAAAATCTGAATGTGTTTTTGTAAGCATCTGTTTTTTTTTAACTTATTTTGTTAACCCACATCTTTGGATGTGTTGTGATTAATTTATAAAGATTTTCCTGTTTTGGTTTATTTTGTTTTTATTTGGGGAAACATTTGGAGTCTTTCAGTGACTTGTGACATTTTTACAGCTAAATAGTATGGAAAAATAGAACTATATATTTTTATACATATGAAAAATGCATCTACAGCATGTTTTATGGACTTAAGGGTTAATTAGGAAAGGCACAGGTAACAACAGTATTGTCCTGAAAGGAACACGATGAAGAGTTCATCAGGTCAGTGCCTGGAAAGTTGAGTTGAGTTTCCATGTGTTCGTGATTGTGCAAACTACAGAGGAAAGTTTATGATGGTGGAGACATCACGTGGAGTTGCAGAGGGTGGAGGATATACAGAAGGTTAGAAAGCAGAAGATTTGAGTTCTCAATCTAGTTTTATTACTAACTAGGAATTTGACCCTGGGTGTGTCACCTAACCTCTCTGAGATTCATTTTTTCATCTCTAAAGCTCTGGAATATGGCTCACTTTTAAGGTTCTTTTCATGTAGAAAGAAAATATTAAATCTTTCCACCTAGGGCTATTCCTGACACTGTTTATAATTCAAAAGAATAGATTTTGAAACATTGTATAAGTTAGCCAAAGTTTGTAATAACATACTGAGGATGTAGTTTTAAGCTAGCATACCAAGTGTCTAGGTCTGGCTTTCATGCAATTAGTGAATTGCATACATTTATTCATTTCTCTAGGAATTAGGTCCAGTTTCTGTATATGCCAGTTGGGCTAGAGGTCCCTAAGTTTTCATTATCAAAAACATTCATTATTCTCCATGTTTCTTTTCCAGTGAAATAACTTAAGGAAATAATCTAAGTCCTTAAATATATAGTCACAGTTTCCAAAAGTATTTTTGTTAGGGTTTGACAAGGGTATGCCAGAATGAATCGGTATACAGATGCTTTGCAAGGGCATTATTCTGAAAAAGGTTTACCCCATTGGAATGATTTATTAGATTTAGAAAACTAAATGTAAATAAAAATTCTTAGGTAATTATTTATTTGCTACATGCCTTCATCTGTTAAGAAGAGGCAAAGAGTCAGGGAGAGTAAAATGTTTGTCTGTGCAGCTCATATCATTTGGACATAATGGAGGATGAATACAGTTATTAAATGCTTACATATTCATGGCCACTATGACATGAATTTGGAGAGAGCTATTGAAGGTAAAAAGTTTTGAACAAACATTTATCTTTTCCATTTAAAATGTAAACACAAACTTAAAAGGACCAGAAATACTTTATTTGGTGGAACCATACAAACAGATGAGATTTTAGTGAATATTTTTTCAAGTGCTATCATCACTGTAACTTTAAGCATTAAACCTTAACAATTATTATTAACAATCAATTGATTATTATTATTAACAATTAATCCTAATTGGTTTATCTAAATCCTAATTACAACAAGTTATCATATTTTACTTTTTATTAAATAGTTTAAATAATGAGAGTGAAAAAAGCAATACTATAATGTAGAAAATCACTCAGAGAGAAAATTTCTAAAAGTGGTACTTTAGAAATCAATGTTGATATCATATTCAGATTAAGGTATTCTGTCAGTGTCCACTATATATCTGTGTACCAGGTTGGTTGGCTTGCAATCCCTGTCTTACACACTGGAAGACAAGTAAAGTATGTTTGTTAAATTTTCTGAGGCTGCACATTGTGTGAGGATAATACTGGTTATAGACTTTATCTCTGATATTTTTCTTATACAGTCCAGTGCCTAACACAATATTTTAGAAAGAGTAAATATTCAATGAATAGTCATTGAATGAAAGAATTAATTAATAATCATTCTGTTCTGTGAAATCTAAAAAACTATTATATTTTCTATTTCCTCGACTCACTAAACTGAACAAGCTGAAGGAGCAGTTGAGCCATAAACTCTATCTACTGTCCTAGACAAGTTTCCATTGTTATATGAAGGAAGGAGCTTTGTAAAATGGTACCATCTGATCAGTTCTGACAGTACACATTTTCAGGCCCCTCCATAAGGAGTGTCATCAGTCTTGGTACATTGTAATGTTGGCTTTTGTTATGTAAATTAGGTCTACCAGCATGGGGCTGCCAAGACCAACTTCTTTCACAAAAGTCACTGAAAATCCATTATTAATAACAAACATGTTACTAATGCCTTAGCCTCATGATATTTTAGTAAAACAGTGTTTTAAATCTTGGAATTAAAGAACTTAGTTACAGTCTTTGAAAATAAATAAAATAAATCACTTGGCTAGGATTGACTCTGGCTACCTTGCCAGAAGGTGAGTATAATGCTAGGAAAAAAATAACTCAATTTATTTCCTGAGTTAATTCATCATAAGTTGAGTTGACAATTGTAAACATAAAAAGATCACAGTGGCATGACTTTTAGAGTTGATAGAAAAATGTGATAAAGAATACAAGTGTTTATATCACTGAATGATAAAAGATGTCAAAACCACAATAGTCATACCCACTGATGTGTCGTCAAGTAAGTTAAAGATTGTCATTCATTTCATTGGCACTGATAACCAATTACCTAAAAGACAAGTAAGATATCTCATGATGCACTTATGCTTAAAATGTATTCCTTCAACTTTGGTGGCAATCATACTTTTCTTTTTTGAGAAAGAAAAGCTATTTAATTGCACAGAAGGATCCCATTAAAATGAAATGAAAATACTTTTGCATCTGTTATGCAAATATAGTGATTGATCTAAAATCTCGCCCAGGTGGTATTTTCATTAGGGTGCAGTCTGGAGAAATTTGAAAATTCTACATCTTATTTGCTTTTATTTTACACAAATGATTCACCAGACTTGCCTAACTGGATGGTATATTTCCACTAGAGCAAATGCCTTAATTACAATTCAAGACAAATCTTAGACATAAGATTTATCAAACATTTCTATTCCTTCTGTCTTGTCTAAAATTCAGAGATATTTTGAACTGTGGCTCTTTAGTGTAACTCTCACTCAGTCTTAGAGGATAGCCACAACTAACAAGAAATAGACATAAATAAGATTAAACATCAACTTATTGGTAAATTGATATTAGATAAGTACATGATGTAAAAGAGTAGCTTTTATGTAAGCTCCTGTACTCTTAAACTTAAAGTATAGTCTGTGTTTTCCTTTAAAAATACCTATCTAACTGAAGTCAGAAATTTGATTTTGTGATTGTGTCAGTTACATTTAAAAAACCATTATTAAGTAAACTCTAAGTTCATTTGTGAACAACCCGACAGTGAGTAGAAATAGAAAAATAAAAGCACCCATGGCAGCAATAAATACAAATAACAGATTCTTGACCTTTCAACATGTCTGCTTATTATTCAATTCCTTTACTCACTTATTTTTTCTACACCAGGCAGAAGAGTAAAATATTTTCAAAGAAATTCTCCGAATTTCTTATTTCAATTGCCTGTGCCATTGTGGGCAAATGGAAGATCTTATTCTCAAAGTCTTAAAGCACTTATAATGGCTGCACATGTGTGTCTATTGCCCCTGTTGCTTCTGTCCTGGAGGACCTGACGGGCTAGAGCTCTCTCCAGGGCGCTGTGCAGGAGAGACAGGAAACTGAAATCCATAGCCATTGTAACCGTCCAAGTAGACACACTGGAAGAAACTGATGGGACCTAAGAAATAAAGAATGATAACATGTTAAAACAAGCAGAACAAAGGTGAAATACAGCAAGTCAATGTCGTACAATGCATGTGGACATGGGCTCTGTAGCCAGATCACCCTGGCGATGACCAACAAGTTACCAAACCTCATTGGGTCTTGGATTCCTCACATGTAAAATCAAGACATCAACTAAAACCTCAAAGAAATGTGGACAGTAATAAGTAAATATACATAAAACACTTCTTGGTCCATAATAAGCCCTTACTAAATGATAAAAAAAAAATAATGGCCTAGCATAAAAAGTGTTTATAGAAATCTATTGATGTGTACAGCATTCAGAAAAACTGTTTTGGCCCTGGCTGGTTGGCTCAGTGGTAGAGCGTCAGCCTGGCGTGCGGAAGTCCCGGGTTTGATTCCTGGCCAGGCCACACAGGAGGGGCGCTCATCTGCTTCTCCACCCTTCTCCCTCTCCTTCCTCTCTGTCTCTCTCTTCCCCTCCCACAGCCGAAGCTCCATTGGAGCAAAGATGGCCCGGGCGCTGGGGATGGTTCCTTGGCCTCTGCCCCAGGCGCTAGAGTGATTCTGGTCGTGACAGAGCGATGCCCCGGATGGGCAGAGCATCGCCCCCTGGTGGGCATGCCAGGTGGATCCCGGTTGGGCACATGCGGGAGTTTGTCTGACTGCCTCCCCATTTCCAGCTTCAGAAAAATACAAAAAAAAAACAACAACAACAAAAAACTTTTATAGTAACAGATTTCAAAACACCAGTTTATCAATATGCAAAATAACCAAGATTTTAATTTTATTTTTTAGTGTTTTAATAATACCACAGAGAGCCTTGTGGTTCCTAAAATTTTGAAGTTTTCCACCTGCCATTTTTCTGGAGGCAAGTGCTCTCCAGAGATGACATAATAACTCATCATGACAGTGCCTCTAGGTCAGGGTCCCCAAATTTTTTACACAGGGGGCCAGTTCACTGTCCCTCAGACCGTTGGAGGGCGGCCACATACAGTGCTCCTCTCACTGACCACCAATGAAAGAAGTGCCCCTTCCGAAAGTGTGGCAGGGGGCCGGATAAATGGCCTCAGGGGGCCGCATGAGGCCCACGGGCCATAGTTTGGGGATGCCTGCAGCTCTGTTGTCTGAGGAGAAAGCACCACAGGAAGGGATTTAAAGCCAAGTGAAGCCATGTACTAAATGAATACAAGTGTGAACACCTGACCCAGGAAGCTGATGCTCTCCGGTAGCATCTTGGTTCGAGGATGGTGAGTTTAGCCTCTCTTCATGGATGCTTATTGACTCTTCAGGATTTTCCATCCTATCCATTTGCCTTGTGTCAGCCAACCACCGACTTTTTGCCCATGGCCAGGAAAGAGAATGATAACTGAAGCTAGTAGTAAGGGGAAGCTGGCCAGATAAAGGAAATAAAGAATAAAGAAAAGCCTGGGTAAAAAAAAAAAAGCTGAGGAAGCAGCAAGAAATTATTTTGATTTCATCACTCTGAGTGTCAACTGACTTCAATCGCTGGGTTTTCAATGATGAAAACAGTTTGGAGAAATCTTGAAAGGGAAAATAAAATCCTTTTAGCTTCATCTCACACAAAAATATTTCTCAATTTGTTTTGGTACCAAACAGATATAGTAGCACAGCTCATCCCAACCCCCAAGGCTGTGGCAGCTTGGGGGATAGACAGGCTCGTGAGAAGGACGGCGATAATGGCAATAAAGCTAGGCCTGAATTAAGGAGGAATGTGAGCACCATTGCTATAAGTAGAAGAGTCTATCAAAGACAGTCTATCTTCCAGCTGACCGTTATCAGGAGTAGGTTCTGTTTTGATGCATTCATTTAATTTGGTGTGGAATAGGCTATTAATGAAATTGTCACTATAGCTGCATATTTTAGAGTTTATATAAAAACTCTAAAATATGAGTATCAGACTATAGGAATACTTCACAGTAAGATGAAAACAGGAAATAGTGTTTTGCTACAGTAAGTCTGCCAAATGAATTAAAATATGTGATATCTTTTTAGTAAAAATATTGAACTGTTTATTTATTTATTATAATTAAACTTTTTTTATATACCATTGAAGAGCCACATACAATTGTAAGAAATAATGCAGAGGGATCCCACGTATCCTTCACCCAGTTACCCCCACTGGTAATATCTTTGCCAAATTACAATTCAGTATCCCATCCAGGAAATAGACGTTGGTCCAATCTACTTATCATTGAATTATGTTTTAATATTTATTTATAAAATGAGAGATTTCAAGTGTTTATGTGATACAGCCACATGTTGTTTACAGTAGATATACAATTGGGTAAGTGTTGTTGTATAAATCAGAAACATGTCCAGATTGACTTTATGGATTTTGCAACAATAACTAAAAAGTATCATTAAGATGGCTTGTTTCCCTGTATTTCTCACAACGTAATCATTGGAAAGATTATAATGAGTATCTCTAATTTTTAAACAGAGTTTGGGAAACAGTAGGCATTTATGTTTGTTCCATGAATCACATAATACTACAGAGTAGAAGGCATTTGTTAATGTAGAGGGCTTTTTTTTATAATTTCTTATGGAAATATAAAACCTAGAGAAAGAACATTGACATTCTTTCCTGAGATAAATGTCTGTACTTTAAAAGCATTATGTGAAACAATTTCCACTTATGTCTATTTTAAAAATTGCTTCTTTTATTCTGTCCAGCAATAATTTTAATGCATATATGAATCTAAAACTGGTATTCAGTTGGTACTGCTTTATCTGAAGAAAAATGTCTAATTTGACATACGGAAATAATGAGAATCTTGGACATTGAATTTTATAACTGCATATGAATACTGATTGCATTCTGAAGTCAATGATACCCAAAATTGAATATTAAGAGCCTACTATATATCTAGAAAAATAAAAAAGAACTCTCAATCAATAACTAAACCTGCAGTTCTTCTTTTTGATGTAAAAAGCTCAGCATATCACTTCAGCTGTCTTTTTCATAAAGCAGACAGCAATACACATTTAAGCACAGATTCAACTGAAGTGCTCAGTATCAGAGCTGTATAGAATGGTTTGTGATAAATGCCACTTCAGTCATTATTTTGTAATTCTTCCAAATATGTGCCTTTTGCCTTACACAAAAAACTTGATGAACTTCTCTTTGAAATATAAATGACCTACTATAATATTTATTCTTCGTATCTGTGCTAAAAATCTTTTGTCTGAATCTGGTCTTCAGAATGTTTAAAGTTTTAATTTATATGTAGCATTGTTACCATAGATTCACTGAACACTTTTAACACAATTATAAACTTACTTTTTTGCTTCTTTGTGGTAGACACATCTTCAGTTTCTTCTAGGGGATAAAAAAATATATAGACATAAATAACTTTTGCATTCTCAGCTATTATTACAGTAAATATGTAGGACACTGAAAATGTCTAAATGGGTGCACAGTACAAAGAATCAGGAACTACTTGCCCTCCTTATAATATACCCTAGGTTTTTATTCAGATTCTGTTCAATCATTCACAATAAAGTTTAACAAGAGCCAGTGATAAAAGAGGAACCAGGGAAAGAAAAGAATACAGCATGCTACAGGCAATTTTTCAACTACGAAACTATTCTTGATGTGTTGGGTGTTTGTGGGTGAGAGTTAGCAGACATATTCCTTCCTTCCTTCCTTCCTTCCTTCCTTCCTTCCTTCCTTCCTTCCTTCCTTCCTTCCTTCCCTCCTTCCTCTTTTCTTTCTTCCTTCCTTCAAAAGGGAGAGAGAGAGAAAGAGAAAGAAAAACATTGCTTTGTTGTCCCACTTATTTATGCTTTTATTGGTTGATTTTTGTATGTATTCCACATCTGGGATCAAACCTGAAACCTTGGCATATTGGGATGATGCCCTAACCAACTGAGCTACCTAGCCAAAGGCACACATTCCTTTTTTGAAAGATACAATAACTTTGATGCTCAGAGTTATAATATGGTAAGGGTAGAATCTGGTTATAAGATGATCATTTTAGTCAAAATAATTCTAAATTTGGGAAGGCCATAAGTTTTTAGTGATCATCCTTGCCACAAAAGAATAGTAGCAGACTACTGTCCTGGATTTCATCCCTTATGTATCTGATGTAAGGTCTTCTTTGCTGTTGAGATATGCATCATATATTTATCTAGTGCCAGATAATAGGAAGCTATTCATTTGAACCTCTTTCTTCAGGTTAGAAGTTCTTAACAAAGTTTCCATAGATGGGCTTTGGTGGGTAGGGTTTCTGTAAAACCCTGAAATGCTAAGATGTGAATATATGTGTATGTGATATGTTTCATCAAAGTTAGGTTTTAGATCTTATCAAATTCTAAATGAGTTCAACAACCTTCCTTATCGCCTGACCAGGTGGTGGTACAGTGGGTAGAGCATCAGCCTGGGATGCTGAGGACCCAGGTTTGAAACCCCAAGGTCACATGCTTGAGCATGGACTCCCCAGCTTGAGTATGGGGTAACAAACTTGAGTATGGGATCATGGACATGACCCCATGGTCACTGACTTGAGCCCAAAGGTTGCTGGCTCGAAGCCCAAGGTTGCTAGTTCGAGCCCATGGTTGCTTGCTTGAGCAAGGGGTCACTGGCTCATCTGGAGCCCCCAGTCAAGGCACATATAAGAAAGCAATCAAGGAACAACTAAGGTGCCACAACTATGAGTTGATACTTCTCATCTCTCTCTCTTCCTGTCTGTCCCTGTCTCTCCTCAGTAAAAAAGAAAGAAAGAAAGAAAAAAGAATATTCCTTGTCAATATGTGATCTATGTATGTATCAGTAGTTTCACCATCATTTGGGAAATTGATATAAATATATATTTTAGGGACCAAACCAGACTTTTTCATTTTAACAATATTATCAGGTGATTCATGTATAAATAGTTTAAGAAGTAATGATCCAGAAGTCAAAAACATATTAAGAGTTATTGTTCTTAATAATTTAGTTGTTTAAAGAATCTAAGAATTCAGTAGTCAAAAATGTATCTTGAGAGAAGTATGAATCATTTCTCAGAAGAATCAGGTAATCAATTCCTTGTGTCTTTTCTCAAAGCACTATTTTGACACTGTTAATTAATTCTGGGCCCTGCCACAGAACTTATATTTTCATGGTAAAAAGAACCCTTGGGCAAACTCTTAATGTCCACAGGCAAGATTAGAAGTAGAACAGAAAATATCTGTTATATAACAAGCCAAACTATTAGGCCAGGAAACAGAGGAAAACTACATCAAATTAGTTGAAACCCTTTCAATTAAGATAAAGAAGTTTAGTCCTTGAAAGACTTGCTCAAGATTATGTATTTGATTGTACCACAATTTTCTGAGGTTTGACACTTTTTCCTTTCTTTCTTTTCTTCTCTCCCTCCCTCCTCCCTCCCTCCCTCCCTCCCTCCTTCCTTCCTTCCTTCCTTCCTTCCTTCCTTCCTTCCTTCCTTCCTTCCTTCCTTCCTTCCCTCTTTCCTTCCTTCCTCCCCTCCTCCTTCTTTCCTTTATACTGTTGCTGCTAGTATTGGCAAGTTGCCTTAATTCTTTGTGATAAAAATATGTCAAACTCATATTTAAACATTTATGCACTTCTTCTGCTGTCAGATAATCCTTTGTGATAATCCTTTGTGATATGATAACTTTGAAATATTGCTTTGGTAAGCAGCTTGGCCAATAAATGCATCTAATAATTAGTTGTAAATTAGTGTTAAACTAGTAACATCAATATATGAAGATACAAACACACACACACACACACATATATATAAATAATAATAAAAAAAGCTGCTTGTTTAAAAAGTAAGTCTACTATATAAACATTGCTTAGGAAAAGGTAAGGGCTAGGTCAAGAATAATTAAATAAACTTGACAATCAAAATATTAAGGTGTTAGGAAATAATCCATAAGTGAATTTAAGTTAAGCTCACCTTTAGCTTTCTTTGAAGCTGGAACATCTTCAAAATCTTCTAGAGAGTAAAAAAGAAAAAGAAAAAAGGCATAGTCTATTTTGCAGATTTCCCAAAGAGAAAGTATCAATTTTAGTGTGTTTTAGCAGTCATAGGATCTCTTGACTTATAAACCCATCATCTAGTGTCCATACAAACAAAGCCTGCAGAGAAATAAGGCAACTTCTCTGACTTAAAGAGAGCATGGGGAGAAAACCAACGCCATGCCTGGCCAATGCCCAGCAGGCCGCAAAGGCTGGCCAAGCAAGGAGGGCCAGCAGAGACCCTCCCAAAAGTGCCTTCCTCCTCTGACTCCTACATCACCTTTTCAAAAACACCATCACTTTTGGAACTCAGAGAATTTGAACTGAATGGATTTACATATACAATGTAGGTCAAGAGGAAAATATCCATCCACAGACTGACTTTTGACAATTGTAAAGGCATTTAAAAGACATTAAAAGTTGAACTAAAGCTTACGTATATAAACGCTTATGTTGCATTAAGTATATATATTGCTTGGTCTTCTGTGCATTCTACTTAAAAGTACATAGTAGAAGAATATGAAAATAATTTTAAGTCAGAGATCATTCTAACAATATAATAAAATGATCTTTAAATTTTCATATGAACTTTTTAGCACTTGTAATGAGCTGAAAGAAGGTCAGCTTTATATTATTTATTTATATATTGCATACCAGCTGTTCATGAATAAATAGAAAAGGGGTGAAATAGGTCACTATGTAAATTTTCTCAAATAAGAAAGAAAGGTGACCTTAACAAGAGATGTTGTTATATAAAAGCAAAAATGGGAAATAGATATTAATTATTAGCCTTTTATTTTCACAGCAAATTATTAAACTTTTAACCTTATTAGTTTTCTAAAATATTTAAATACAGGCTTAACACAGTTAAATACTAGATTAAATGACTCAAGGTCTTCAACTGTCCAATCAACAGCTATATATCAAAGTACAGTATAAATGAGTCATGGTATTTTTTGAAGTAACTAGTACCTATATTTAAAGAATGATGTGAGAGTTGTAGATAAATCAAATAACAATATTTTAATTGTGTAATAAGAATCTGGTAATGTCTATAAAAGCTGTTTACAAAATTAAAATGATGCAAGGTCTTTTTACATAAGAAATATAAATTTTATTTTTAGATTATAGCACACAACACTAAGATACCTATTCTCTGGATCTTTTTGTTACCCCTGTGGAAATAAATATGGATAAAATAGATAAATTTTCTTCTTTTTCCCAAATTTCAGTTTTATAGTCAAAGTGAAAATTATCTTGAAGTTTTCCTATAATTTGTTCATTTAAGAAATAGCTGTTTTTCAGCTATAATAATTACAGTGAGCTCTCTTTCTGTGTCGTGTACTCTTTTAGGTATTTTATATGTTTCCACTTAAGCTTCACATCAGACCTATGAAATATGTAGAATAATCTATATTTTATAAGAGAATATTGAAGTTTAAAGAATTTAAAAAGACTTTCCCTTCAAGCAACACATTTTAAAAAGAGCTAGAAGAATATCGAAGCTAATTTTCCTCAACTGAACATGTACTAAAACAGATATAATATGGACATCAATGTAGTATGTGACAATTTTCAAAATAAATGTGAGATAGCCTTGCAGAGTGGGTCAGTTCTAGACAGGCCCAGGTTACAGGTTGATTCTCTATTAGGTCACATATGAGAAGGAACCAATGAGTGTACAATTAAGTAACAACTATGATGAGTTGGTTTCTCTCTCTCTTTCTCTCTCTCTCTCTCTCTCCCCCTTTCTCTCTCTCTCTCTAATCAATGAAAAATAAATAAATAAATAAATAAATAAATAATGCAAGTTTTCAAGGGTGGAATGGTTCATTCCTCCTATGAAGATCAAAGATTTTTTAAAAAATCTATACCATTGGTGATGAACTTTGAAGGTTCATTCAGTCAGAGATGGGAAGAATATTCCAGAAAAAAAAAGAACAAAAAGACAAAAGTTTTGAATGCAGGAATATGGAAATTTGAACCGGGTTGAAACCTGTGATAGGTATAGAAAAATGATTATGGAAAAAATACTTAAAATGTAGTTTTTTGCCAGGATCATAGAAACTTGAGACCCTCATGTTAAGAAATGTAGAATTTGTTCTAAATTTTCCATAAATAAATATTGAACATTTATTATATAAATGGCCTAATCCAATTGAAATGTTGGAAAACTTGATTTATCAGTAGAAATGAAAAGGAAGAATGAGAGAAGTTATTGAGAAGTTAGGTCAGGCTTCAGAACAATTTGGGGTCTTATACACAAAGAGGTAGATAGTAAGTTTGGAAGTCCTATGAGGAAGAGTGCGGAAGACTAGGAAAAATAGCTGAGAATGGAAGACCTTAGCCTCTGGGGAAAAAAAGCAGCAGAATCCCAAAAGTAAAAACAACAACAAAAATTCAATATTATGAGAGCCAAGAGAAGAAAACTCTTTCCAAAAGTATGGGACACAAACAATGTTAAATGCATCTGAAGAGTGAGAATGGAGAAGTGAGAAAAGGCAATTCAGTTTTGCACTTTGGAGTTCTGGGTTCGGTTTGAAGTACCTTATTTGAGGAAAGTGTGAGGCATAATATTCAGGTTGCATAAAGTTAAAGCTCGAAGATGTGGTGAAGAATTGGTGGAAGACTTCTTCAGAATTGTGATTATAAGTTAAAGCAGAGAGAAAGCACAATGGCTTCAAAAGCAATAAGGGTGAGAAAAATTTTACCCATGAAAGTAATCTGAAGAAAGGTATTTGTGGGCAAGTGGAGGAGGATTTCTTAGGGTAAAAGGTCAATATACATGACTGAGGAGCAAGGATTTGGGAAGGAATGAAGTCAAGGAGGACATGATATTTGGAGAAGCCATACTTCTTTATCTGAACATAGGAAGGTAGTATTAGGTAAAATAATAGGAAAGATGAAAAGAAATTGTAACTTGGAGAAAAGAAACATTTTAAAAAATCCACAGTTGATGGCATAAATTGTTAATTTTATTCTTATTTTTAAAATAAAATGTTCTGTCTAGTGCTTGCATATTTTTAGCAAGCATGATAAATAAAAACTTCCTAAACAGTGCATGTGTGAGTAGCAGAAGTCACTTTATATTTATTCCCAGTAGCAGTCTAGTCTAATTTATGCACAGTTTCAAGAAATACTCATAGATAAACATTTGGAGTCCTTATGCGCAGGATGTGCAGGCACGATGGTAACACCTTGGATTTTTGTATTCTTCTTCATTCTTCTTTCTTTATAATTGTCTGCATCATCATTATGTCTTTCAGAAATATCAACAATTCCAAATTATATTCTCATCCTATTTTCTGGATTATGTGTAAATGGTATGATGAGATATTACATTCTAAGAGTTTACTTTTTTTTTTCTTTTCAAGAAATCTTAAGGATACACAGTAATTCAAAGCAGCAGTTGACAGTTTATTTTAGCTTTCAGGTGTGAAAGTCTTCTATACCTGCTAGCATTAAAATAAGCATGACTTTTAGAGAACACTAAATGGTACACTGAGCCATTCCACAGAATTCTTGAAATTGACCCCAGGAAATAATAAAGTATGCAGAGACAGTTCACATTTGGAATTTTTCATATAGTGGAGCCAATGGTATTCAATAAATGTGTGCAATCCTTTCTGAGTGTCTGTCTTGTTGCTCTAAAGATAAGACACAGTTGTTTTGAGGGAGATGTCAGAGCAACTTAACATCACCAATAAATAAATGAGGACACATTGCTGTATTCAAAGACTAATAATGAGCAATAACAAACATTTCACCAAATGCGCCTTCTAAACAGACTTTCTTGGGGGTCTAGTGAAAGGAGATCAGAGGGGGCTAGAATGGCAGCTGGTCCTTATTTAACAGACTTTAGTCAAAAATAACTGCTTCTTTCTTTTTTCTTCTGTAACAAAATCTCCATAAATTTAATCACCCTCACTCCAAAGAGTGGTACTGTTTTAAATCTACCCCTAAATAAGTGAGATGTTTTTTCTTATTATATCAATAATTTTACCTCATGGCTTTATTCATTTTGACCAAAAGCTGAATAAGCAAAATGTGTCCTTAACTAGAGAAATAACCTCATGTCGCCATCATCACCTTCATTATCATTAGCATTATCATGGGAACTAGTTAATAATTACTACCTGTGCACCAATCATTATTTATATACCCTATTTTATCTTAATGTGCCCCAAATTTCTTATTATTATGATTCATGTTTAAAAAATAAGGCTACTAAGCACAGAGATGTTAAGTAATTTCTCTAAGTTTATACAGCTTTTAAGTTGTGACAGGAGTCCAGTCTATCTGAAGCCAGTGTCCCTATTAGACACTACCCTATAATACCTTTTGTATTTCTACCATAAATTTGGTGCTAATTTTTAAAATAAAAACCACATTGATGTTAGTACTCATCAACATTGTATTTCAGCAAGTGATCTCCACCAATATTTCATCCCAGCAAAGAGCTCTTAACAAAACAAAAAGAAATCAACCATTTGTATGTGTGTGTGTATGTGTGTGTGTGTGAGAGAGAGGGAGAGAGAGAGAGAGACAGAGAGAGAGAGAGAGAAAAGAAAAGAGACTAAAAGCATCAACTCATGGTTGCGGCATCTTAGTTGTTCATTGATTGCTTTCTCATATGTGCCTTGACTGGGAGGTTCTCCAGACAAGCCAGTGACCCCTTGCTCAAGGCAATGACCTTGGGTTCAAGCCAGTGACCTTTGAGCTCAAGCCAGTGACTGTGGGGTCATATCTATAATCTCAGGCAAAAGCCAATGACCCTGCACTCAAGCCAGATGAGCCCGCATCAAGCTGGCAACCTTGTGATTTTGAACCTGGGTCCCCAGCATCCCAGGCTGATGCTCTATCCACTGTACCACATCCTGGTCAGGTGAGATCAACCATTTTTTAAAAATAATCTTTACCTATATAAAGAAATAAGATTTAATTAGTATTCTGAAATAAGATTTAATTATTATTCTACAAAGGGCATATTTTCCTTTTTGAAGGTTTGTGTGTGTGTGTGTGTGTATATATATATATATATATATATATATATATATATATATATATATATATGTATTAACCAAGAATGGTTTTGTTGTAAAGAAGATTAAACTTAGGATTTTGTAATAAAAGGATGCTTAAAGTTTGAATGACAAATATAGGTTGATTCAATTTCCTGGAAGTAGGACAGCAGGTAGTTTCATTTTAAAAAGTAAGGCATAAATTTGGGTTAAAACAAGATTTGTGGATAATATTTTTTAAAAAACAACTCTTGAAAACCCATACTTGTGATAATATGTTAGACAACAATAACTATGAAATCAGACCTTAAAAAATAGTTCTAGGCCCAAAGGAGGTAATTTAATTCTACAGAATCCTCTTTCTGCCTCAGGAGGAGGAAAAAACTATTTTGACACATGAAAGGTAAAGTCAACCTGCAGAGAAGTGCTTATATTACAATTTTAATTTAGACACTAAGTATGCAAGGAGCAAAGTTGGGGTGCAGACATCCCTTGTTATGTCAAGGTTGGTAGGATGAATATAAAACTGTCCCAGAGAAGATAGTAGCAACATGGTACAGGTAAGTCCCTGAGTTACAAACAGCCGATGTATGTACAACTTGTACTTAGAGCGCCATCGGGCTATTGGTAATTAACTGCAGTTGGACATTAGTGAAAATGATATTATAGAGTTATTCAACTCCCATGATGAAGAAGTAACCAATGAAGATCTTATGGTACTAGAACAGAGATGATAGCATCTAGGGAAGAAAACAGGGACATTGAAACTGCAGAATCAAAAATGTTTTCTACAATAGAGTTAGCAATGTTTTTCATTTCATTGAAGCAGGAATGGCAAAGTTAGCGTGACAAGATCCCAATACAGAGAGGGTCACCAAAGTTTACTGTGCAGTTACCGAAGGTCTGAGATGCTACAGGGCCATTTATGATGAGAAAAAGAAAAAACCCTGTACAAACCTCCCTTGATATTTACTTCAAAAAACTGACTCCAGCAGCAGAATCAAAAACCCTGATTCGAACAGCAGTCCCATCCTCTCCAAAAAGTCCATCACTTTCTGCATCATCCAAGATTGTTTAAGATCATATTTGAAAATATTAAGAATTTGTAGACACATAAAGGTAAAAGCAAATATATGTTAAGACAAACATCTAAGTTGCATTTAATAGGTAAATGTGCTCATTCCAAATTACATACAAATTTAACTTAAGAACAAACCTACAGAATCTATCTCATTTGTAATCCGGGGACTGCCTATATTTAAATCTCCTCCAAAAGTCCCATTAAACAGAAAGCAAATCTCATGAATAATATTTTCTAAAAGTTTATTATATTTATTTTAGGGGGAGGAAAGGAGAGAGAGGGAGAAACAGGAACACCAATCTGTTCTTGTATGTGCCCCGACAGAGGATCGAATTGTCAACCTCTGCATTTCAGGAGGATGTTGTAACCAACCGAGCCACACAACCAGGGCTTATCATTTATAACAAAATAGAGTGAAGTGTAAAATACATGTGGATCAGGACAAAGGAAGAGTCAAAAATATACCAGGTGTCAGTGTGTTTAGAGAAGGAAGCAGAGGGAAACAATGAGAGAGCTAGGACTTCAGAATAGGAAATCACCAAATAATCAGTAGATATTTTCTAAAAAGTAAGTCAGGACAACTTGAAATCATTAGCTGAGAATAGAAGGAACCCTCCCCAGTCCAAGAGTGGATGAGCATAAAGGGCCCGCCATGATATCTGAGTGCAGGTGCCAGTGTTCACCTATGACCTTGGGAGACCGAGCCAGGGCTCATGCCCAGGGCATTACACCACAAATGGTAAGAAACTGATAGCTGTGGAATGAGAGTTGAGCAGGACAAAGACCATAGAAACAAAGAAAGATAAGGTCAGATAAAATAAGGGAAATAAAAAATATATAAGTTCAAAATTAGAATTTCAATCACAGAAGAAGAAAGGTCATCATCATGAGTGTGAGTTTAAAGAAACAAACAAATTTATATCACAAAGCATTTCTGATAAAATTTTCATACTTAAAATTTAAATATATATGAAATGTTTTTAAAAACAAAGTATGATTCATAAAAAAGGGAAAGCAATAGATTACAAAAGTAATAAGATATAAAAATAGCTATTATGATAAACATGATAAATCATTCAATTAATGGTCATTGGGTAAGTTAAATAACACTACATAGAGCTGAAGAAATAGTGAATGTATTATCTTTATATAATAATGTCTATATTTCATATAATAATTAAGAATTTAAGAAAATTAATTCTTTTGTCCACATTATCATTTTATAATATAATACACAGATACATTAATAGTTCTATGACTGTCTAAAAAAGTGCCCTATTCTTTTAAATAGGAATTACATACTTGGGAAATTCTGGCTTTCTTAAATTCTTGAAAATTTTCAATGCAGGTGAACATAATCAGTAAAGTAAAGGCAATGCTTTTATTATGACAAATAATATACTTCAGTTATGTTTAATTAGATTCTTTTAAAAGAAGTCTTTAGCCTAAGATATACAAACCTGTAAATTAAGAAAAAGACTATTAACCTTTATATTCATAGAATCCTCGTTCAGTTTTACCTTGTGCTTATTTAAATTTTCAGACACATTTTCACGGTATCTTAAACATTCTTTATACTTTAATATTATTGCAAATTTATTATTCATTTGCCATATTTTTATAAAAATAAATAATGCAAAACCAGAAAAAGAGTGAACATTTTAAAAGTTAGAAAGCTTTAAAAAGCAAATCCCAAATGTAAGCTATGAATGAAGTTATTTAAAAAATGAAAATCCTGGCTAGTCCTCTGCTAGGATTGTTTGAAGTTTCATTGAAATATAATTAACTTCTATAAAAGATAAAGTTTTATCAGTGTGGCCTTATGAAATTAAATTCATTATCTTTGATATCAAAATCAGATCTCAGAGACTTGATAAGAATTCCAAACCTCTCTATGCAGATAGTTTTGGTGAGGTGCTATTGGCAAAATGCTCACTATTCACAATAAAGTTTGTTAGCCAAATAACTTTGGCTAGCCAGATGCCAAAGTTAAATTTCCACATAGAATTACTGTATCTCAAGAAATGTTCTTACTACATTACTTTTTAAAAAAATACTCATTTTGAAAAATAATAAATAAAATAAAATACTTATTTTGAGGGGAAAGGTGACTTAGTTTTATATACTTAAATGTTGACCACCAGACATTAAGAACAAAAGAACAATGGGCTTTTAAAGAATCATTTTTCTTGAAACCCCAGCACTCTTATAAATTTATTTCTAATGTCTCCGCTATGTCAAGTCTTGCAGCTCCTCTAAGTGTAGGTCTTCTCTTGGCAGCACCTGCCCTTTAATAACATACTTTTTAATTTCTTTGTTTTATTTCATGTTTTGCTTTTGGACAAGTTCCTGAAAAGTATCATTTTAACATATACAGTTATTTGTTTTTCAGAGATAAAGATTTCAGAAGCCTTAAAATAATGATAACAGAAAGAAATGGTTGTTCCATTTGAAATCCAATCATGTGTTTATTTTGCTTTTAATTTTTAAACTAATAGATCTTAAATATAATACAATCAAACACCTCTTGATGTATTTATCTAAACTCCATGGAAAGCAAAGTTATTATATATTTATCATATCTATAAAGAAAAAAGGTACAGAATAAAAATAAAATGAATAGTTGGATATTAGAAAGCTACATTCTTTTTTTTTTCTTTAAAAAAGAAACCCACAAAATAAGCACTGATTAAACTATAATAGTCTATGAATCATCAAAAATTTGATTCTGCAATGTTACTTTCATTAACGTTATAGGGACATATCAATGCATTGCTGATTCGTATCAGCATCTTTTCTTAACCCTACAATAAGGACCCAGATGTTTGGGAATCCAGCCAACTGGATGGTTTCAGGCATCTCCCAGTAGAATTCATAAAGAGATACCTATCCACAGTTTTTCACCAGTCATTTCCCACATATTAATACTCCCCCTTCTTGACCAAAAAATCAGGGAATAGAAGATGGTCTCTGTGTATCCAGTACCAAAGCAGAAAATACGACCTATTAGAAGTAGAGAACTTGGTCCCTTAAAAAGAAAGAAAGAAAGGAAAGCAGGAAGGCAGGGAGGAAAGGAGGGAGGGAGGAAGGGAGTGAGGGAGGGAGGGGAGCGGGAGGGAGGGAGGAAAGAAGGAAGAAAGGAAGGAAGGAAGGAAGAAAGGAAGTAAAGAAGGAAGGAAGGAAGGAAGGAAGGAAGGAAGGAAGGAAGGAAGGAAGGAAGGAAGGAAGGAAGGAAGGAAGGAAGGAAGAGAGGGAGGGAGGGAGGGAGGAGAAGGAGGGAGGGAGGGAGGAGAGGGAGGGAGGGAGGGAGGGAGGAGAGGGAGGGAGGGAAGGAGGAAGGAGAGAGAGAGAAAGAGAGAAAGAGAGAAAGAGAGAAAGAAAGAAAGAAAGAAAGAAAGAAAGAAAGAAAGAAAGAAAGAAAGAAAGAAAGAAAGAAAAAAGAAATGCAGATACTAGCGTATAGTTAAAGAATGTGGGTAGAAGGGATCAATGGCTTCAAAGCAGCAGCTATTTTCTTTTAGTAAAAGACAAAAAAATGACCAAAAATAAAAATGATTTTTCAGTTTAAATTATTTTTAGTAGATTCTATTTGATAAATATCTAAAATTGTTTTTGATAATTATCTTTATGGCATTGTAAAAAACTGCGTTATAGAAAAAAAAACCTTCACAAACTCAAAAAACAATTTATAAACATTCTGTTCCATGATATATCTGGACATTTATTTCACATGATTTATAAGAAACAATATGTATTTTCCCTCAGCTTTCTCTCTTTTCTGTTATGCCCCTTACTCCTAATTCATCTTTTTTTTATTATATAATAAGCTGGTAAACATAAGTATGAATTTCCCAGCGTTCTGTGAACTGTTCTAGCAAATGTTTAAATTCAAAGGAAGGTAGCTGAGTCAAAGTTGTTGTGGGTAACCTGGGGACTTACTACCTGCACTTGATCTAATGTTGTGGTGGGGGGCTGCCTCATGGGACTGAGCCCTTAACTATGAAGTCTGTGCTCAACCTAGTTAATAGAAGAATTGAATCGAATTGTAGGACAACCAGCTGATGTCACAAAGAATTGTTTGATGTGGAAAAAGAATCCACACATCTGGCAGTGTTGGGAGTGTGGCAGTAGTGTGAGAATAAAGGCAAAACACACAGAAGTAAGATTTTCTTTACTCTCACTCTTATGTTTTTCCAGTTCTCCAATCCTAACCATTCTTCAAGGTTAAAGTTCTGGAATTGTTTCCTTCATGAAGTCTGCCCTGACTAGCTTTAGCTGTAGGGGAAAGGTGTGGAGCAGAATAATTTCAGAAGACTTCCTTGAAGATCAACTCTAAGTTTTGCCCTTGCATTAATGAGGTAATTGTTTCCTTGTAATATTTTTCTTTTTTAAAATTCCTAAAGCAAGTGGGGTTTTATATTTTGCAGTCAAAGGACTTTGAATATATATGTAGCTTTAGGAAACTGAAATGTGACTAGTAGAAATTGAAACATGTTATAAATGTAAAATGCACACATGATTTCAAATGCGCAATATAAATAATAATATAAACTATCAGTAGATTTCTATATTGAACACATATTGGCATAGCATTTGTATATATAGAGTTAAAAGCATTATTGAAATTATTTTCTTTTTACTCTTTTAATGTGTCAACTAGAAAATTTTAAATTATATGTGTGGCTCATGAGATATCACTGATTTAAAATGATTTGTTTTTCTTAATCTGAAAATATGGGAATAAAAATTACTATTTCCTGAAATTTTAGGACCTTATAGAAATGTTTACAGTTATATACTGTATATTTAAACCTCTGTCTGTACCTAGCTCTTGATATTTTAGTGTTGCCTGAGAGCCTTACTTATGCTATACAAAATTAGATTCATTCTTAACTATGTTATTCTCAGATATATAATTATATTTATGTTAATAAAGATTAGGAACCAAAAAATATATATAATTACTTGACTATATGTTCTCTATAGCAAATTTTTAGTAATTAAAGGTTTAGAGCAAAAAGATTATTTTGTTTCATTCCACTTCAGTCACTGAAAGATTTACATACATGAATGCAAGTGACCTTACTCTGAAGACTAGAGGATATGATAAGGTATTTGTGTTACAAGTTTTCATTTCAAATAATGTACTTTGTTTTTTTTAAGTTTCAGTGTAAGTAAGATTAAAGGTTAACAAATTCTTCAGCGGGACACCTGAATCTATGTAAACACAAGTTAAAATCATAAATAAAAATAAATAAATTAAATGCAGTAGAAGAAAAAAAGGAAAAGAAAAAGAAGAAAAAAGTTAACAAATTCTTGTCAGAAGGCTTAATATAAAATAGCTCAATCTCTAAATACATTAAAAATATAAATATTTTATAAATTTCAGCTTGAAATTCATACTATGTACCTAAGAGAATTTATCATCAATACAGTAAGCAGTACTTACTTGATGCTTTTGCTGCTTTCTTTTCTAAAACAAGAAAAAGAAAGAAGACAAGAACTGTTTAACTCAGATAAAATGAAAAGAAATTATACATCAATGAACTATATAAAAATTTCTAATATGTTTGCTTACTTCTGTGTGTGTGTGTGTGTATGTGTTTCTGAAGCTGGAAACGGGGAGACAGTCAGACTCCCGCATGCGCCCAACCAGGATCCGCCAGGCACGCCCACCAGGGGGCAACGCTCTGCCCACCAGGTGGCGATGCTCTGCCCATCCGGGGCGTCTCTCTGCCGCGACCAGAGACACTCTAGCGCCTGGGACAGAGGCCACGGTTTGCTTACTTCTTATTGTCTAAGAGTTAATGAACTAATATAGCCCTCTATTGCCTGATAATATGAGTCTGGACGTCTTAATTGCTTTTATGTGAGATATCAGAAAAAGCTATTAATCCTCTCAAGTGTCACAACATATTTGTGCTTTTTAAACACTCTTACTAAAATCAGTAAAATCTTTTTTAAATTAAGTGGTTTGGTTCAATTATAATTATAATCAATTTGAGAAAAATTCTTTGTATGATATAATTAATCTAAATATTGGCTTTAAAGTTTCCAAATTTCATAAAAATATATCACTGAGAATTTTTTTCTTTTCCATAGAAAATAAAGACAAATAACTACCATCTGGACTGTAAAATCAAATCTTAAAAAGTAACATGCAAAATTAGTTTAATTTTTGTAACTATTTATTTGTTTCAATGCAAAATTATCATTCTTCAAAGTAGTACGGTTTTCCATTAAACTGTATGTAGACAGGGCAAAGATATAAAGTGAGATGATTATCCCAAATACTATAGCAGACATTCTATCATTTTGAAAAAGAGGAGAGTTGATAACATCTATATTCTACTAATATTAGTTTAATTTAAAGTATTAGGCTTGGAAATATTATTTTTAAAGTAATCTGAATTACATGATTTACTTTGAGACTTATAGTTTTTAATATCTACTTAATTCTGAAGTTCTTGAGAATTACAAATTTATAAAAATTAAGTTAATGCCAATAGAAAATTAAAGAAAATTTTTTTCACTTGAGGTATTTATATTTTCAGTGATATTACAGCAACACACTTTATATATAAAATTACAAAACATAAAATAATTCAGAAAAATATTTTAGTAAGGCTGCTATTTTTTTTTTAAATAGTAAGATTGGCTAAAAAGAAAGGAACTTAGAAAGGAATCAAACATTGAAAAATAACAAACCATCTGTTAAATGAAGAAATGAATGGAAATGTGCCTATACTCTCAACTAGTTCTGTTTTGGGCTTGCGCTTTTATGTGTAACAATTATTTTCTACTGTGTATTCATAATATAAAGATCTTAGAGATGATAGACTCTCAGAATTGGACCAGAAGAGAGTATTTATCCAATGTTTGAATCCCTTGCACAGCTCTCTACTCAGTTTTAATAGACTGCTTTCTTGAAAACATTTTCTTTGAGCTGCTCTGATTGGTACAGAGCTGCTTCCCTTATATTTGGCAAGTTGATGGGAGAATGAAATGGGATTGAATGGTTTTAACTGTTAAGTCTTTGGCATCATACTGACTTGGAGCCAATTCTTGACTCTACCATGTAAACATTCCTAGATGTTAGACTTACTTTCATCACATGTACATCATCTTGGACCTGGGCATGATACTTGGTCTTATATTAAGGTTTAAATGAACTAATAATAGAAAAGGATATGGCTATGAGTTCTCTAAGTAATTGGCTTCTTTTCATTCTTCTTGCCAATTATTTTAAAAGATATTCAACAATATTTTGGAGAAAGTTCCAATATACAAATTATGTTCCTATCTCTTTCTTCAAATTTGGTTTACTCTCTTATTCTAAATTTTACTCCTTAATATTACTGATAATTATATGTCAAAGTTATTGATAACTTTATATCTAAGTTATATGTCTAAAAATGAACTGCCATTTCAGATATACATACTAAGTAAGCAGCAACAGGGAACCAGTGAAAAACAAGATACCACCCCACACAATCCCAGAACACACATTAGAAATCTATACATTTACTATGAATGAGGATACTTAATCAGAGAGGAGTGAGATGAAAATCAATGTTTTATGAGTGACAAGCAAGTATGTAATAGGAATGTTAGATATGTTATTTCATTTAATACTTACAACATGCCTTTGGGAAAGTCATTATGCCTGCTCTATATATGAAGAAACTGTGAATCTGAGCAGTTAAGGAATTTTACCAAATGTCACACAGTTAAATAGAGTCACAAATTTACATATGGTAAATTTACATATAGACCATTGTTACTCCTTCTGGAAAAATAAATACTTACCTGGTTCTCTGACTTCTGATGTTTCTGCTTTAGAAAATAAGAGTACAACAGGGATTAAAAGGAAGAAAAATAAATGAAAAAAAAAGTGGTTTTATTTAAATAGCAGGCAACTGAGCATCAACTGGAGATATTTCTGACCAAATTCTAATAGTAAAGACAATAGAGACATATGCTCAAAATGGCAAAGAGACAAACTGATAACTAGTATTTCTGAAAACTGTAACCTAAAATCTATTTTGAAAAGAGAGCCTTCAACATCTTCAACAGTTTATTCACATGGTAGAATTAATAAATTCTAAGTCTTTTGGGTGTTTTTCTTAATTATAAATAATTATAAATCATAATGCCTTATTACATAAGCTTTTAACTTGACCTTCATATATCTATGCATGCATGCATTTATTAAATACATTTATAAAGCAACTTTGCATATAAGATTCACTAAGTACAATAGGTGAGATTGTAGGATGAGGTTGAAAAATATCACAGAAATAATTTTAACTCTAACTACAGTTGTAGGAGTGAAACAAGATATAAAATATTATTTGTTGTTAACATATGATAATGCAGAACCAGTTTTTCATTTTGTTCCTTAAGTAAATTCATAGTCTAATAATATTTAAAATTATAACATATCAGGTTTTTGAAAACATAGCTTCCCTCACAAATCAGCTGAAGTGCTACACTTTCCACAAACCTGATACATTTAATTATCAATCTTATATAACTTTTTGGTAAGCTATTTTCAAAATTCAAAAAATTGATTAAAATATTTTATAATGAAGATAGAAAATTAATAATTCAAATGGTAATATTTTATATTAACATTTTAGTTTTGACTTTTAATTTTTAATTTCTATTATACTCTTCATATTAATAGCAACAATACAAACTAAGTAGACTAGAGACTTTTCTCCAACTGAAAGGCAACACTAAATGTTTTACATTAAGGTCCTGGCCAGGTGACTCAGTGGATAGAGTGTTTCCTTCATGTGGGAAAGGCATGGGTTTGGTCCTAAGTCAAGGCACACAAGAGAAGCAACCAATGAGTGCAAAACTAACTAGAACAACGCGTTGATGCTTCTCTCTCTCTCTCTCTCAAATGAATGGGAAAAAATAAATGCTTTACACTGGCATAGAATCTATTCAGAAGAATATTGTAGCTGCCTATGTGAGAATATCATAGCACTCTTAAGGAACTAGGTTAGTCTCTGTTATTTAAACATTTAAATACACCTTCTAAGTATATTCTTGATTGAAATGCATATAATTTTTTAGCCCAACGTAAAGTCTGGATCATAATTTCACAGTATTAAATAAACATTTCATTTTTATAAAATCATATAACATTCATAAATTTTAAAGATTTCATAAACTGTTGTATTTTTATTATTGTTTGAAACATCAAAATAAAACAGGAATTCTGAAATCCTAAAAATAACTTTCAGTTTAAAATAAATGGAAAATAAAAGCTAATGTGTTAAAATTAAGTAAAGGAATACAGAAGTAATGTGTACTGAATTTTTCTTAACCCAGTACTGACTATTAGATGGAACTTCATACTCATTTACTCAGTACATCACAACAAACCACTGTAAGTATATAAAAGAGATATGTAACCACCTTTTTTCCCATAAGTATTAGGTATCATGGTAAATGTGTTCATTTCACGAGTATGACAACAAAAATTCATTTTGTGCATTTCTCATATATCCTAGTAAGGTATAATATACATAATAGGTGTTCAATAAATACATGTTTAAGGATTCATAAATGCAATACACAGTATATTCTCTCTTATTTGTTTTTATTCAGTAAGAGGAGGGGGGCAGAGAGACAGATTCTTGCATGCACCCCTACCAGGATCTGCCCTGCAAGCCCTCTATGGGGCCAGTGCTCCGCTATTCTTTTAGCGCCTGGGGCAGAGAACATAGAGCAATCCTCAGCACCCCGGGCCAGCTCACAGCAGCTAATGGAGCTGAGAGAGAGAGAGAGACAGAGAGCGCAACGGGGGGTGGGGGGTGGGGTGGGGTGGGGGTAGAGAAGTAGATGGTCGCTTTTTATACTCAAGGTCTACCCTGCCTGACAGGGAATCAAACCAAGACATCCACACACCAGGCTGACACTCCACCACTGAGCCAACCACCAGGGCCAGTATACGGTATACTTTTTCAATCAGAATCATTTGTATTGTTAATGGCATAATGGTTATTGCATAATAAACATAGTGTAATTTTTAACTGAATGTACAATTCAAAGCAATTATACATTTAAAATGATTAAATAGCAAGTTCTTAAAATTCTAAAATGGTATACTTACGTAAAGTTAGTTTTCGTTTGTCTAAAAAAGTAAAAAAAAAAATTAGTGATATTTACTATTATCAATATAAATATCAACCATTGTCATTTCTTATTTCTGTTTTTTAAGGTAAAATAGGCAAAAGTTAAACTTATTATTAAAATGAGCAATAAGCAATGCATTTTGAGTAATTTTTAATTCATATGCCCAATAAATTCCTCAAAGGAGAAGTTATAAAGTTTCAAAATATATATTATTTATTGTTTATTCATTCTTATAAAGCCTTATTTTTGATTTGTTGCAATATGAATCCTAATGATAATCTGAACTCCTTACTGTTTCTAAATAGCATAAAATGCATATCTGTCACTGTCTTTATAGAATACATATTAATATTAATTAACATTAACCATTTAAACTTTTCCAATTTAGTTTTTGAATGAAGACACTGACTTTATAAAACCTTGGGAAGAATAATAAGTGGTAGGTGAAAACCACAAAGCTATATCATCTAAATACATGATCTTTTTCTCCAATAAAATTTGTCTTCTGAAGTTATTAACTAAAATAATTAATTATTTAGTTTTATACTCAAGGTCTATTTATTTATAAAAAGTAGCCAACATTTGTTCATGATTGTGAATAATTTGAATCATCCAAAATTAGGTCAAGTAATTAATTCATTAACAGTAAGCAATATAAATTGGTACATTTTTAGAGAACTAAGAATAGCTATAAAATTACAGTAAATATACCATTTTACTAAAAATTTTTACTTTAAGAAATATTCCCCAAAGACAAACTCACAAAACTAGACTAATAAATATATTTACTATTGTGTTCCATTAAAGAAAAAGCTTGTTAGACAACTCAGTCATGTCAAGAGTAGTTACATAATGCATATACAACTATATAAGATAAAACTGTTAATGAGGAAAAGAATACACACTTAAATGAAAAAACCTAAGAACAGGACTGTTTATACTATGCCAGGATTTGTGTAAAAAAAGGCAGAGTATATATATTATCTATATATATGTGTATATGTATTTACGTATATTGCTTGAAGGATACATTAAGAAATAACAATAATTACCTATCAGATATTATTAGATATTTTGGGAATGGAAATTGGTATAATAGAAAAAGAAAGAGGAGAGGGAAGTATATATATATATTTTTTGTATTTTTCTTAAGCTGGAAATGGGGAGAGACAGTCAGACAGACTCCCGCATGTGCCCGACCGGGATCCACCCTGCACGCCCACCAGGGGGCGATGCTCTGCCCCTCCGAGGGGTCGCTCTGTTGCGACCAGAGCCACTCCAGCGCCTGGGGCAGAGGCCAAGGAGCCATCCCCAGCGCCCGGGCCATCTTTGCTCCAATGGAGCCTCGCTGCGGGAGAGGAAGGAGAGGGGGAGGGGTGGAGAAGCAGATGGGCGCTTCTCCTGTGTGCCCTGGCCAGAAATCGAACCCGGAACTTCTGCACACCAGGCCGACGCTCTACCACTGAGCCAACCGGCCAAGGCCCAAGTATATTTTCTTAATTAGTCTCTTATATGCCTTAATATTTGGACCATGCCATATAGTATATATTTAAAAAATTGATTAATATTCTTAAAATAATAAAATTATTATAGAATAGCATAATTTCTATTTTAAGAAAATATATCTTCTTGATATGTATTTTCAGTGAAATAAAGTATTGTAATTTGATACACTATTTTACAATACTATAAACAGTGTATCAATGTCATCAATATGATAAATTATATTAATATTGACAACAGTAAAATAATATTTTGAAAGGGTCTTGTGAATATGAAAGAAATGTTATTTTGTTAATACTGCTGTATCATAATAGCATGCTTGACAATGCATATATGTTGGTTATAATATTTAGCAAAATGTTTAATTGTTAGCAATACCACAGTCCTATGTCAGATAAAATAGATTTTACAACAAAAACCACAGGACTAAGCACTCTCAGAAAATAAAATATAAAGCACTTTTATGCTTTGCTTTAATGCTCAAATTTACTGAAACTAGTAAATTAGGACAATATAAACCAAAAAAGCAAAAACACCTGTTTTTATAAGTAGAGATTCTTTCTCTTGCAGTTCAGCTTTTTCTAGAGAGAGAAATCAAAATTAACTAGGGATCTGCGGGGATTATGTGTATAGCAGGCTTTTCTTTTTTCTTATTTATAAGCTTGCAGACTATCCTCATTTATATGGGAAGCATGCCCCCAAAGTCATTTGCATGTAACTTGGAACACAGAAGCATATTTCTATAGAAACACATTAAAAACAAGGTCAGGTTCATTCTCAGGGCATCCTATAAGACAGTTGCGGAGGTACTAGTCCTCTTGGGGCCATGTGGTTTAAAAAGACGAAAGTAGAATATGACAAAGAGAGGAATAATAATAAGATAATTTTTTTTTTTTTTCTGAAGGTTGAGTCATTCCTTGCAGATATTTTAAAGTAGATGACATTTGCCTTTGGCATATTACAAGCTCCCTTTTTACCTCTCTGATTCCTTCTAGTTCACTTCTTGATGGGTCAGAAGCAATTTCGTGCTGGACATTTGTTTCTTGTTGAGAAGTTAACCTCGACCTGCCTTATTCCAGAAAGTAACACATTTGAATTTTTATTGTTCTGGACCTCACACATTGTCTTTCCAGGTAGTTAGAATTTCTCACAGATGAATGTTAAGTGTAGGACATGACAGATGAAATCAAAATTTATAATTAATATCCTTCTTAGGCCTCTGAAAAAATATTTAATTTTTTTTAAAAATTAGGAGATTTCTCTCTTTCATCAAAAGTAGAATTTCAAATGGAGCCAGGTAGGGCAGGATATTTTGAATAAAGTTGAGAATATTTAAAATAGCATTACCAAGCATTAACTCTTTCTAATCACCTCCAGGGTTAGTCCTCTTGAGTTGTTATTGATATTTACCTGTCTTTTGTTTATCTGACTCCTGAAGTTGGAAATGATCTAAAAGCACTACTAATTTTCCCCAACATGGTGCACCAACAGTGAAGGAGGTGGGAAGATGCGGGACTCATGCTGTGATGATTAAATTGGGTATATGTAAATTAGAATGGATAGCATTCAAGAATGAACTTTATGAATGTAGTTTACATAAATGTTAATATCACATAAGCATATAAAACAAAATTAAGAAGTTAATGTTCAAGTTATTAAACTGTAGTAGTAATAGCAATACAGCAGCATAATAAATTATAGTAATAATAATATTAAGTGTCTTTTAAAAAACATGCAGCAGTTTCTAGGATGGGTATTCTTAGGATCCATATTTTATAGCACATCTCTTGAACAACTTATGTAACTTCCTAGGTGTCTCCAAATTCATCTTTGGGCCTTGTCAACCCATTTTCATCCAGAAGCCAGAGAATATTTGACCTACAGCTACTTACACCTTCATCTGAGCTTCCATTTCACAAACATATGTCATTTAAGATCTTCATGATTTTGACACAATTGTGGACATATTTATTACATTTGTGATGGTGGTAATAAATGTTCACATTTTCCTGAGATGAACAGTCAGCTTTTAAAATTTTACAACTATAATAACTTCTGTATCACTCCTGAACAATAAATTGGCTGATTTTTAAGTCCATACTCATGAACAAATTCCATGATTTTAAAAAACAAATGGCAAAATGTTTATAATTTTATGAATTTATAAATACTAATGAATACATACAATATAATTAATGCTTCTTAAAGCAAACAAATTAAAACAATATGTAATTTATAATACTAACAATTGTACAGCATTTCTTTTTGTTGTTATTTATTATGTATGTTTAAAAGATGCTCATCTACCCTAACTTCGTAGTTATCTTTTATAAACAATATGAACTTACTGTTTTAATATTAATAATAGTGATACAGCTTGCAGATATTTCTTCTGTATAATTATATTTAACTATTAGTTAGTAGTGAAATAAAAAGATATTAAATCAAAGCCATAGCACTAACATTAATTTATCACCTATATAAGTATTTTAGTTGTAGACAACACTAAAAATAACAATTAAACTAAAAGCAAATTGTTAACGTTAAAATGACCAAGCAATACTTTTCAGGTTTTATTCTTTTCATCTCTTACTTGCTGGTTTAGGCTTGACTGTGGAGAATGGAGAAAAAAAATGCCATATTAATGAGTATAAACCATGGGAAACATAACTCTTTGACATTTGTACTTAACTTTCTTGGTTTTTAGATTTTCTTCTTAAGCCATTCCATTCTCTCTGAGCCCTATTATTTTGCTGTCAACAAATAAATTAATCACACTGCAAATAAAAAACTAAGGCACATGCAATGTATGTGAAATTTAAAACAATCAATGTATTTGGAACACAAATACATTGGGCTACTTTTTTCATAATCCGCAAATACCCATATAACTAAAGGAGATATTCAGGTGCCATATTAACACCTTAGGGTGAAAATTAGGGACACGTTAACTGAAATTTTGAGCTTAGGTAATGGTTTGAATAGAGTACAGCGGTCATACACGGTACTGTGAAATACCCTTATAGATTTCTTTTTTCTTTCTCATGTATAATAGTCTGTAATTTCTGTAAACAGTCCTTTCCTGAATTCTATTACATTTTCCTTTGAGATTTGTATTTAAGTCCTTATTATCATGATTATCTCAGTAGAAATAAATTACTTCACAGACTTTTTCCTTTTTAATTATTTTTAGTAAGAGATAGGACTCTGTTAATGATCAAGGTGAGTAGGATTTCTGTCATGGAAACAAATGAAGGAGATTCAGTGTTTTTAAAATGTCAAAAAGAGTGAACACTCTTCATTTTTACAAAAAAGAACTGCAACGACTTCTTTCCTTTTCTCACATAAAATAAAAAAGGATGGATTGTTTTTTCCTTTAATATTACATATACTACTGATCAATCTTTAGTGAAAGTTTCAAAAATTACACAACTATTGAGTTTTGGCCAGGTGACACACAGTAGGTAAAGCCATGACCTGGCACACCAGAGGTCATGGATTCGATCTTCAATCAGGGTACATACGAGAAGAATCAATAAGTACACAGCTAAATAGAACTAAGTGAAACAAAAAGTTGATGCATCTCTTTCTCTCTCTCCCTCACTTTCTCTCTCTCAACCTCTCTTTCAAGTCGATGAAAAAAATTATACAACCATGTAACTCTCTGTGGAGCTCTCATGAAAGGAAATTATTTCATATAATACATACATAACAGATAATTTTATTTTTTGTATCTTTAAATTTTGAAAAACTCTGGTTTGAAGATATGATTAAACACCTAAATAGTACATGATAATCAAAGCATTACATGGATTTCTTCATGGATTATATGTAAACTTCGGTCAACCACACTTTTAGAAAATAAAATTCTGTTACTCCGATTTCTCAGTGTTAATTCTTAATGAGTGTTAATTTTTATGGATTATAACTTTAGTTATTTACAAGAATTTAGAATCTTAGAATTTATGTACTAAAAGTCTACAAACTTCAGTGAAGATGTGTGTGTATATGTGTGTGTGTGTGTCTGCATAACAAAGAACTGATACATAGAAGAAAAATATAAAATATCTTTTTACCTGTTTTTTCTATTGTAGTAGCTTTTACCTGCTTGACAACTTTTTCTTCTGTGATAGGAAAAAATGTTATTATAAGCAGAAATTTTAAATGTGTCAGTACTAAACAATGACATATTTCAACCTTAATATTTTTTATTTCCTTTGAAATAACACCAATACTGAGAAAAAATTATATAGCCGTTTCCTTAACAAAACAAGTAAAGTCTTCTGTTTAAATTGGATGGGAGTACAAAGGAAACTTGTCCATCCACAGATGTCCTTTGCAGCTATCTTCTGTAAGAGTTTTCCTAATTCGAAACATCTCTTCCCCTGCCAAAACACTCTTTACCCTTTGTTTTTACTGTATTTCACAGGGTTTGTCTACATAGAAGTATTTTTTATAAAACATGTATCCCCTTTTCATTATTGAATTAGAATGAGAAGAATCAATTTTTTTTATCTTTGTTGTGCAAAATGCCTCCCGTGAACCCAGGATTAGCCTGGGAACTCAAATTTTTTTTATGGTATGAAGCTGGGGCAGGGCAAGAGTAGTCCGTTTATGGTTGTCTTCTGTTCTGTATGTTTGTATTGACGTAGTCATAGATTTATTTGTGTCAAAGAAGAGAGATTACTACAATGATCTTACATAACATAAAACTTTTCAAGTATTCAGCATGGGAGTCAATCATCTGGTCAATGGGAAACCTTTATTGGGAAACAGAATTTAGAGTCTAAATGCTATTACTGAAATAAGAGAAAGGTGTGGTTAGAGTATAATGCATCCGCCATATACTCCAAAGCTAAAATCGCCCATTCTCTCTGTAATTTCACCTCAAAATAACATCACAAACAGTGAAAAAAATAATGGGCTTTCATTATTCTTTAAAAATTATTTCTAAGGTTTTGCTTATGCTGATATAGATAGTTCTTCTCTCCTTCCCACACTTCAGCTCTGCTTTCTTTATTCCTATGGTTTCTGTTGTTGATGTCTCATGTTTTTTAAAATATACATAAATAAAATCATCCTGACTCAAACTCATAGTAAATAGGTTCTTTAAAGTAAAATTGCAAAAAAATGTAAGCAAAAGTTTTCCTAACATATGTTTAGAAACAGTATGTTTTTAACTTTTTAAAGATTCTGGACAAACTATATTCATAACGTTGAATAAAAAATTTAGCATGGAATGAAGGGCAAAATTCTACAGAATAACTGAGGCTAGGAGCAGCCTCATAATTAAATTTTTCTTTAATTAGCTTAAATTTTCTTAGCTTAGCTTAATTAGCTTAGTTTTTCTTCTTAAATAAAAACTAATTAATAAATTCATCTTGGTTACTTCTATATTTATGTTTACAAACAGAACACATTAGCTTACTTCTACTTTGTCCACAATGTAACACCATGAATGAAAAGAAAGGAAGGGAGATGAAGATGCAGTCAGGAAGAAAGGAGGAAAAGATGTAGGGAGAGATGTTGAACACCTTTTTTTGTTTTGCAGTCTAAGATGGTCATGTTTGAATGAGCCACTCTGAATTACAAGTTTTTTTCTAAGGATGTTTTGCCCCAAACAGAACAAGACAAAATAATATATAGGGTTCATTTAACTCAGTACTAATGATGATATGCTTGTGCTAGCTGTGAAGTAGGTTGGAACTGGTCATGTTCTCAGTATAAAAAACATTGTGAAGATGACTAAAATGAGATGTTCTAGAATCTGAATGACTCAAGACATGAATCCTAATAACTTTATAATGACTCTAACTAAGCTCTTCATCCTGTTAAAACTAGAACATTTACAGGCAATTTGGTATTACAGATAGCACTTGCAAAATACCTGGTTTTGTATGAGAAATGATCTTTTCCAGTTTCACTGTGTCTCTTTCTAAAAAAAAAAAAAATCTTTTCAGGTGTTCAGCTTAATAACCTAATATACAGTGAATTTTCTCTATGACTTGGGCCAATAATTTAAGTAGAAGATTTCAACAACTGTGGCCATGGAGGAAAACTGTTCCTAAGTTTTCTGTTCATCCTGTTTACATAAAAACCTTATAGGCCTTGGTTGCATAAAACCTATATAACAAAAAATTTTAATTACAATTAAGAACCCATAATATCCAAAGATCAGGCTATAATAAAAGCATCTGTGTAAAACAGAAGACTTAGGCAATGGTTGAAACAGTATATGAAGTAATATGAAAATGTATATAATTAAAAATATTTCAAGAATTTTTTGTAAAAATATTATATATGAATATTATAGATTAAATCCATATATATGCTGTGTATTTGGTATTTGAGTTTTTTGCAGATGAAGCTAAAAAGTAACTTTCATTTAAAAGAAATAATAAATCAATTAAGTCACTGCTAAACTACACCATTTAACAATAATAAATAAGTTTTAAATGGTGTTAGGACTAACTAGAAGTTTTAAACGGTATTAAGTTTTCACTTAAAAAAGGAAAGGAGGAATAGAAGATATCTATGATCCTTTCACATTAAAATACATATTTTTATAAGAGCAATTAGATGTAAGCTTATAATCAGTTGCTCAGTAAGATCTAGTAAGAACTAAATATAATATATATATGGATATGGAGTCTTAAAGTTGTTGATACTGAAAAATCCTACTGTGTACTATTTTATAATGAAGGAATCACTTTCATAGAGCCTGCAGGTTTTTGTAACTTGCCTTAGGTAAATAGCTAGTTGGTACCAGAACTAGGACATAAACATGAAATTGCAATGTAAACTTGGAAAGATCACCTTGACTTTAGGTCAATGTTACTTCTTAATAAAATGATTGATAGTCTAAGACAATCTCTTACTGGAGCATCCAGGATTTTGAGTAAATCATATATTGGCGGAATCCTAGCTCCAATATTTATTAACTTGAAAATCTTGAAAAAATAACAATATCTGAACTTGGTCTATTGAATTGTTTCCACAGATACTAAATGTTAGAAATAATTGCCATGCATCATCTCTCTCATAGTCATATGATGAAAATAAAAATCCTATACAAGCCCTGGCCGGATAGCTCAGTTAGTTAGAGCATCGTCCTAGAGCACTGAGGTTGCTGATTCAATTCCCCTGTCAGGGCACATATAGGAGCAGCTTGATGTTACTACCACCCACACTCTCTACCTTCCTCTCGCTTTCAAAAAATAAATGCTACCCCTGAACTCATTGCAGCTGTTTAATAATTATTAACTATATATAACAATAATTCCTGTTGTATTTTCCTTCAAATCTCAGTAGTGTATGATTTCGTGATTTTATTACTCTGGTGTGTCTTCAGAAAGAAACCTGCAAATTAAACATGATCACATTTGATTTTGAAGAATCCCAAGGAATGCCTCCTAAAAACCAGAGTCTATGCTGAAGCCCACTTAAACCCATATTTTTGCCTATGGGATATAGCCATTCTCAACGAATCCAGTACTATAAAACCATACTGATCAATGAAGGAGGAAAAATAATGAGGATCCGGGAGACTGTGTAGGTGTTAAGCCACTGGTAGGCGTTAAGCCTCTCTTACTTCTCAAATGAAGACAATACCATCTTTATCAATTTAAGAATAAAACAAAATGATACCTGATTTTGTTTCCTTTTTAGCTTGTGGCTCTGAAGGGAAAACAAAAGGCAGACATTTTTAAAGCTGAAAAAGAAAACTAAAACACAGATTCATTTTTAGAAATTATTTTGTTTACAATAATTGAAAATATAGAATTGCATTAAAAATAACTCCAGTTTCATGTTAGTTTCTTAATGTTGGACTATTAAACATGCCATATACTAAATTGTTATTGCTAGTTGATTTTAACCTGAAATTTCTGTTTTCTCAAGACGACTGCTATGGAGGATAGATCTAATGTCAGCATAAGATAAATAATTTGACATAGATAAAATTGGGTACATATGATTTAACAATTTAGACAAAGAATGTTATGGCTAGAATTGTGTCCCATCGAAAGATATGTTGCAGTCCTAAACCTCAGTACCCCAGAATGTGACCTTATTTGAAGAAGGATTGTTGCAGATGTTACTAGTTTAGGAAAGACAAAGTCATACTGGAGCAGAGCGGGACCTTAATCCAATCAGACTGATGTTCTTAGAAGACAAGGAAAAGAGAAACAGAGATAGAAACATACAGGAAGAAGATAGCTATGTGCTGATGAAGACAGAGATTGGAGTGATGCTTCTATAATCCAAGTGACACCAAGGATTTCTGGTAAACACCAGAAGCTAGAAATGGTAAGAAAAAATTCTCCTCTAAAGGCTTCAAAAGAAGTGTGGCTCTGCTCACATCTTGAATTTGGACTTGTGTAGAACTATGAGAGAATACGTTTTTATTGTTTTAACTTATCCAGTTTGTGGTACTTTATTTCAGCCATCCAGGAAAACTAATAATTTTGGTACTGGGAAGTGGGATGAGTTGAATAATGGGTTGAGATGAAAATTTTTGAGGCACTTGATATAAAACGCTTAGATGGCCTTGAAAAGTCTATTGGTAGAAAATTGACATTAAAGACCATTCTACTGAAGATTCAGAAAGAGTTGAGGGGGGCTATAGAGAAAGCTTCTGTCTCCTTAGAGAACACATAGGTCATCATTAACAGAACACTGTTAGCAATAAGAATTTTAAATGTACTTCTGGTGAGGTCTCAGAAGCAAACGGGGAACATGTTATCTGATACTGGAGGAATGGTGATCTTTGTAACAAAGTGGCAGAGAACTTGGCTGCATTGTGTTCTTCTGTTAGTTAGAAGGTGGGATTTGTAAATGAATTGCACAGATATTTTGCTGAGGAAGTTTCCAAGCAAAGTGTGAAAGGATCTGCCTGATTTCTTCATGCTGCTTATGAGAAAATGTGAAAGGGAAGATATGTTGAGGCATGAACTGCTAAGTAAAAGGAACAAGCATTTGATTTGGAAAACTTTCAGCCTATCTAAATAGAGTGCAATAGTGTGGCTGGAGAAACTTTTGCTAAAGTGGGTATAGAAATGTGTGACTCATGAATCCAACCCACCATCTAAGCAGAAGGCAGCAATAGTGATGTGTGGCCCAGGAAAGGAGGAACCTCCTTAATGGCTTGGACCCGCATTAACTGAACTCAAAACTGGTCAGGATTTTGAGAATATACAAGCAGAGGCAATGCAGCCTGGATAAAAAGAAACAGATATGGTCAGAAATAAAATTAAAAAGACAACTTCAAGGGCAGAACAATGGATTTAAACCTGGGCTGATCAGCCCTCCTGAGGTAGAGAGGGCAGGCCTGCCACCCAGGTGAGCCTAGAGGGCAGAGATACACCCTATGAGGCCTAGTGGATACGGCATTAAGCCAAAGAGGATTTTCTCAGCCTTTGACATTTAAAGAAATTTTCTCTGCTATGTTTTAGATTTACTTGGAACCCATGGCTCTTTTTTGTTGTTGTTTTTCTCTCTTTCCAATTTCTCCCTTTGGAAATGGAAATATCTATCCATTTCCTGTACCACTATTTTATTTTCGAAGCAGTAATTTGTTTTCTGATTTTATATAAAGAAGAATTTCCTGCAGGAAGAATCATACCCCAAGTTTCACCTATTACTGATTTACATAATGAGATTTGAGACTTTGAATTGATGAAATTTTGGATTTAGAGTTGATGTGAAATGGATAAGCCTTAAAGATTGTAGAATAGGGTAAATGTATTTTGCACCATGTAAAACATGAATTTGGGTAGGGAACAGAGAGTAAGCTTCTATGTATTGATTTGTGTCTTCCAAAGAGACAAGTTGGAGTCCTAACTCCCAGTACTTTAGAATGTGACCTTATTTGGCAATAGGGTCATTGATTGAATATGACAGCCATTCTCATAAGAAAAAGGAGAAAGTGCAAAGATAGAGACATAAAGAGAGACTATGTCCATGTGATGAGATTGGAGTGGTGCTTCCTCAAGCCAAGGAACATATGATTACAGGCAAACACCAGAAGCCAGAGATGTACTGATTGATTCTTCCCTACAAGTTTCAAGAAACCATGTCCCTGTTGACACCTTGATTTCAGACCTATATCTTCTAGAACTATGATAAAATAAATTTGTGTTGTTTTAAGTCACCCTGTTTGCGATATTTTATTATAGCAGGTTTATAACCCTAACACAGTTAGGAAATATGAACCAAAATTTTAACTATTATGAGAATATGATTGCTCTTTGTTCTTTTAAAAACATTACTGTTGACTATTCCAGTCCTCGGAAATGTTTATCTCACTCAGGACCCTCCTTAACAAGAGAAGAGTCTGATAGAATATGTATGTCCTATATCAGCAAATAAAATCAACAAAAATAGTGGATTTGTAGACCTGAACTCCAGTAGTCCAATTTTTAAAAAAATATAAATTTCTTAGGGGTCTCTCCCTGTCCCCAAAAACAGGTAGTACAAAATATGCACTATGTTTGTTTTATTTTTAAAAAGTAGGTCAAGGATAAAATTTTAGTATAATACTTATACTATGATAAAACATTTACAAAGATATATTATGATATAAATATGGAATACAAATATAAATTTGTACATAAAATATACCTACCTGGTTTCTCTTCCTTTTTTACTTGTGGCTCTGAAAATATATATGTATTGTAATAATGATTATTATATATTATGATATTATATTATTATTTATTTCTTAGATTCATGCATACAGGGATGAGAAAACATAGGATTACAGTAGTTCATATAAAACTAATGCAATAATAAAAATATTAATACAAGAATAAACTCTGATTTATGTACTCACAACTGTAAACCTACTTTTCTTCATCCTATTTCTTTTACATATTATTTAATTTTTAAATATGCCATGTTAAGTCTTCTTTTTTTAATTGCAGCAAATTACTACAAACAAACAAAAAGTTCTTCTTTATCAATCACAAGAGTTATTTTGAGAAAAAAAGTAAACAAATTTTTAATAAGAAGTTAATTAAAGGTACTGGTTTGTACCTCCAGTGAATAAAGGATGAAGAAAATTTTAGCATAGCCTATATTCAGAAGAATACTTAGAATAATAGGTACATTATTTACACAAAATAATTAAGTCTTAGATTTAAGCAAAAATACCAACAATGGCATCATAAAATGATTAAATGCATGTATTTAAAATTTGTCTTATCTATTAATTTAGGTATGCACATAGCCTGTATGGAGGATTAGGCTTTACCTCTTTGATGAGAAAAAGTTCAAAAAGAAATTATTAAAGACTGAGTCATTCAATTCTTATTGAGTTTCATTGAATATAATAGAACATTATAAATTTGAAAATCAACATCAAACAATATAGACTCCAGCTATTCTTCTCTATTGAAATTTTATAGGATATATAACTTAATGTTCATTGCAAGTTAATTAAAATAATTTTAGTAATAAAGCTCTTATTTTAATTTCACTGTACTATTAAAAATAATTTGCTCTCATACTCTTGTGTTCAATGTTAACTTTTTAATTTTATATTAAGATTGAATGCATAGTTTCTTTCTGAGATATTACTTTTAACTCTTAAATATGCAAGATGAAAAATCCAGGACAATTAACTTTATTTCCATTAACATTATCACCATATTATCTGTCCCAGTGTAATACTTTAAAAAATGATTGCTGCTGAATTTGTAATTTCTTTTGAGTAAAAATATATCCTTTGCATTTATGGCATGAAGAACGTTAGTGAATGGGGTCAGTGAATTTACTGTGAAAGGTTAGAGAGTACATATTTTTTATTTGGAGCTATATTATCTGTTGCAACACAGAAGCATTCATAAACAATATGTAAATGAACAGAAATGGCCCTGGCCGGTTGGCTCAGCGGTAGAGCGTCGGCCTAGCGTGCGGAGGACCTGGGTTCGATTCCCGGCCAGGGCACACAGGAGAAGCGCCCATTTGCTTCTCCACCCCTCCGCCGCGCTTTCCTCTCTGTCTCTCTCTTCCCCTCCCGCAGCCAAGGCTCCATTGGAGCAAAGATGGCCCGGGCGCTGGGGATGGCTCTGTGGCCTCTGCCTCAGGCGCTAGAGTGGCTCTGGTCGCAACATGGCGACGCCCAGGATGGGCAGAGCATCGCCCCCTGGTGGGCAGAGCGTCGCCCCTGGTGGGCGTGCCGGGTGGATCCCGGTCGGGCGCATGCGGGAGTCTGTCTGACTGTCTCTCCCTGTTTCCAGCTTCAGAAAAATGAAAAAAAAAAAAAAAAAAATGAACAGAAATGTCTGTGTTCCATAGGACTTTATTTTCAGAAACTAGTGGCCAGTGTAAAAGCCAATGTTTGTTAAACTTTGCCATATGCATAATCAGTTTTAATTTTCTTTTTATATCTCAATAAAAATTGTGACAGTAAAAAAAACAACAACCCCAAACTACCTTCCTTTGATTCTGTGTTCTCTTATACTTGTCATCTAATACCCTTCCACAACGGCTCAACTCAGCTTCTTAAGAATGTCATCTGTACTTGCTTTTTGTTCACCTCTTGACTCTCATTTCATCATTAATTCACTATAATCTAACTTCTGTTCCCAACATTCTATCCATCAGGCCTCTCTGATCACCAAGTCTCCCCTATTTGCCAAGACCAATGAGTATATCCAACCATATTGATCACTTTCTTCTTTTTAAATCCTTGTTCAGTTGGTTTCTATAAGAAAAAACATAATGTGTTCTATTGTAATAGAATAAATACTAGTACTGCTTTCTTTACTCTTGAAAGTATGTTAGTGACTTCTACTTCTCGCTAAGATGAAGCAGTGGAGATCTATTTAATTTTCACACTTGAAACTATAGAAAAGAGACAAAATATATAAAACAATTGTTTTAAAGATATGGACATCAGACAACAAAGGACATTGGTCCTTCATGATGGAAAACAAAGTGTGCCCTGTCATTCTTCCAGCTTCACGGCCTGAGAGGTTTACAAAGCCTCAGTGAATGATGGAGCTGAGTTGAAGAGATGGAACTGGGAATCTCGAAAGGCCAAAATAAGTCAGAGAAATATAGAGAGTTCTAGAAAGAAATGGATAAAGTTTTGGAGATTTGTAGAGACCCTCTTAATTCTTGAGAAGAGCATTGACAAGCACATGCATACAAGGATACTATCCAAGGCCTGGAAAACAAACAATGGAAAGAATACTATAGCTTTTCACAATAGATCCTGAGTTAGATAGTGTTAGACCTCCAATTTTATTCTTTTTCTTCAATAATGTGTTGGCTGTTCTAGATTGTTCCCATTCCATTTACACTTTGTTAATATTCAAACAATACCTTGCTGGGATTTTGATGGAGATTTTAGTGACTCTATATATCAAGTTGGAAAGAATTGACATTTTAAGCAATATAGAATCCACAAACGTGGAATATATCTCCATTTATTTATATCTATTTTTTTCCATCAGAGTTTTCTTCCCTTTGCCTTTTATTTGACTGACTTCTACTTTGGGCTCAGTCAAGCTACCTCTTCCTTTGAAAGTTTTATCTGATGTGGTTGGATTGTTTTCTCTTTTTGTGTCAACATTAAATTGTTAGATCTCTCGATCGTTATTTAACCACTATCTAGTGTAAATATTAACTTAAGAGAATGCCTCCTCTGCTAGACAATAAGGTATTTGTGAACTGAGTTCATGAGTATCTGTCACTGAATCTAGAGAACTGTTACAATGCCTAATACATGGTTACATGACAGGCACCCAGTTATTGTTATTTTAATAAATAAATGAAATACTTAATGAAAACAAAAGAATGTAAATAAAGAAATTGATCAAAGGAAAATAAAGGTAGAAAAATATATGTTCAAGAATTATATTAGAACACATAAACACATGCTATAATTACTACCCACCATCTTTGACTTGATAAGAGCATTTGCCTCTACTTTTTGGTATTCAGGCAAAGATAAAAAATGCCATTAATTATACAATTCACAATGTTTAAAAGAAGCACAATAATTCTTGATAGTGATACCTGAGATAATTTTTTTATGGGTTCTCAGGGGAAAAGGGGATTTTATAATATAGTGAATAGCATCTTTAACAATATTTTTACCCTAAATATATAAATTTTTTCATAGGACTCCAACCACTGCTTTCAATATGGAACAATGACACTATACTAAGTTCAATAAGATAAATATTACTTTAAATCTAAGCAGTATGGCACAGTTATACAGCTATATACTCTGCCTGAACATGAGAATAAAATTAGAGTTGTAGAAACTATATAGTAGTATTTGGAGGATCGGCCAGTCAAGTTTCTTTTTGACAATGCACCACTATGTTCATTGCAGCATTATTTACAATAGCCAAGATATGGAATCAACCAAGGTGTCCATCCATAGATAAATGGATAAAGAAATGAGATGCATATACACAATGGAATATTATACAACCATAAAAAACAATGAAATCTTAGTATTTGTGACAACATAAATATTATTCTAAGAGAAATAAATCAGACAGAGAGACATACTGTATAATTGCATTATATGTAAAATCTTTAAAAAAAATAAATGAACAAACAAACTCAGAACAGAGAACAAAATGACTTTGGCCAGATGTGATAGTGGGGAAGGAGTTATGTGGATGAGTGAAAGGGGAAGAGAGTAAGATGCATAAATTGTCAGTTATAAAAACAGTTATGGGAATATAAAGGCACAGCATAAGGAATAGAGTTAATAATACTGTAATAACTATGTGCCCTGCTAGGTGGATACTATAATTATTGGGGCGATCACTTTGTAAAATATATGTATAAAAATAAGAAAGAAAAGAAAAAAAGGAAATTAGATGATTACTAAGATATCATCCAAGTCCAAAACTATATATTCATGCTAAATATTAATTTAATTCTTTATTTTTGTTTGTTTGTTTTTTTCTGAAGCTGGAAACGGGGAGCAGTCAGACAGACTCCCGCATGCACCAGATTGGGATCCACCCGGCACGCCCACCAGGGGGCGATGCTCTGCCCATCTGGGGCATTGCTCTGTTGCGACCAGAGCCATTCTAGCGCCTGAGGCAAAGGCCATAGAGCCATCCCCAGAGCCCGGGACATCTTTGCTCCAATGGAGCCTCAGCTGTGGGAGAAGAAGAGAGAGACAGAGAGGAAGGAGAGGGGGAGGGGTGGAGAAGCAGATGGGTGCCTCTCCTGTGTGCCCTGGCCGGGAATAGAACCTGGGACTTCCACACACCAGGCCGACACTCTACCACTGAGCCAACCGGCCAGGGCCTATTAATTTAATTCTAATCAGTAAATCATTTATTGAGAAGACACAGTTTAGATAAAAATCAACCTGAAATGTTGCACCATGATTTTTGGCTCTGTTGCTCTCTGGTGATTCTCTTTATCCAACTTCAGATAAATTTTTTGCTGTGGGATTCACATTTAAGTCTCTGAGAAGATTAGCAAACTTTATTTCTAAGACCTATGATTGTGTTCCAAATACAATATATCTATTTAGTACAGAGCAGATGTTGGCTCTGCAGTAAATATAAATCTTAGCCAGAAAAAAATAAAAACTATCTAACAGACACTTTACCTTTTAAATTGACTTGAAGATTAATATCTAAACATTGTACCATGTATACTCAATAAACCATTTGGAGGATGCAAAAAAATATCATGAGAACTTTTATAAAATGCTTGAATCAGTTCCAAAATCACATTTCATTTTACTAGATGCCATTATTACTCAGTTACATGTTTTATAAATTTTCTAATCTTTTAATTAAAATTAAAGTAGAAGAAATATCAATACATAAAATGTATTATAAAACTCTAAAGTAAAATGTTTTCTGATCTGTATACAAATTCATGTAAACATATGTTTCTTTTTCTTATTTTTTCTATAGAGGTATTCTTATGTAGGGCAGTCTCAATTGTCTAATTTATAAAGTTTCCTGTTTTAAACAATAAAATGGTGTTATTTATCTAATGATCAGAAGTATATTTTTTTAGATTTAGTAAAAAATGATGTGAGGTTTAGCATTATTTATGTGGTGTTGAAAATCAGGGAAAGAAACTACAATTAATACTTGAAATTGCCCTTTAACTTTCTAAAAGCCATTTGATAAACAAAAAAAATAACTCTGACAATTGGAATTACAGTTTTGGAAAGAATTTAAATTTCATGTTAAAATAGACAAAAATGCTGTCTAGTAGATAATAAGTAAAAATGTTGTTCATTTTCTTCCATATTAAAAGCAGCAATACCTGATAGTATGACAAGATAGTGTTTGGAATGTTCTTTAAAGTCTGTGACTGATGTGACCTCCTACATTCATGAACCCAATGAAACTTCTACAGGGTGTCCTTGGGTTATGGCAGTCTCGACATACAATGTATTGAGTTAGCGATGCTCACTCCCATAAAAACTTTAAAAAATTGAGACGTGAGTATTTCGGCTTAAGCTATTAGTGTAATCATTAAGGACTATGTGGGCAAGCTAGTTTGGTTGCTCATAGCAGAAGAATATGCAGTAATGCAGCATATGAGTGAGGGGTTTGGTGTCCACCAGTATGCTTATCTATGCCATTTTGTACTGTTAAAAGTGCAAGTGTTCCATTTGTGTTAGGCCGCAGTGGTTGGCAAACTCATTAGTTAACAGAGCCAAATATCAACAGTACAACATTAAAAATTTCTTTTGAGAGCCAAATTTTTTAAACTTAAACTATACAGTATAGGTAGATACATTGTTATTATAACCTGTGCACCCATGGAATTTTGTGGAAGAGCCATACTCAAGGGGCCAAAGAGCCGCATGTGGCTCACAAGCCATGGTTTGCTGACCACTGAGCTAGAGTATGTTTTGACTTACACCAAAAGTCAGGTTATGTCACTGTTGTAGGAATGGGACACTGTCATAACCCGAGAACCTCCTCTATACAGAAATGGTATTTCATCCTCATTGGTTTTGGATTATGCTGTATTCTAGGCACTAATTATTTTCTTAATTTTTTAAAAATTTTATTTAGACGATTTTAATGGGGTGACATTGATCAATAAGAGTACATAGATTCAGAGAAATCATCTCTAGATCATTTTGACATTGATTATGTTTTATACCCATCACCCAAAGTCAAATAGTTCTCTGTCACCCTTTCTTTGGTTTTCTTTATGCCCCTCCCCACCCTCCAAACCCCTTGCTCTCCTATCTTCCCTCCCCCTGGTAACCACTGTCCATTTTGTGTCCCACCTATGTATGGAATCATACAGTTCTTAATTTTTTCTAATTTACTTATTTCACTCAGTATAATGTTATCAAGGTCCATCCATGTTGTAAATGATCCGATGTCATCATTTCTTATGGCTGAGTAGTACTCCATAGTATATATGTACCACATCTTTATCCAATCATCTATTGAAGGGCTTTTTGGTTGTTTCCATGTCTTGACCACTGTGAACAATGCTGCAATAAACATGGGGCTGCACGTGTCTTTATGTCCATTATTTTTTAGTTTTGGGGGTATATAACCAGTAGAGGGATTGCTGGGTCATATAGTAGTTCTATTTTAATTTTTTGAGGAACCACCATACTTTCTTCCATAATGGTTGTACTACTTTATATTCCCACCAATAGTGAATGAGGATTCCTTTTTCTCCACAGCCTCTCCAACACTTGTTGTTACCTGTCTTGTTGATAATAGCTAATCTAACAGGTGTGAGGTGATATCTCATTGTAGTTTTGATTTGTATTTCTCTAATAGCTAGTGAAGATGAAGATCTTTTCATATATCTATTGGCCATTTGTATTTCTTCCTGGGAGAAAGTCAGTTCATTTATTTCCTCTTCCCATTTTTTTTCTTTTAATTTTATTGAGAGAATTTTTTTAAATTTTTATTTATTCATTTTAGAGAGGAGAGAGAGTTAGAATGAGAGAGAGAGAGAGAAAGAGAGAGAGAGAGAGAGAGAAAGGGGGGAGCAGCAGGAAGCATCAACTCTCATATATGCCTTGACCAGGCAAGCCCAGGGTTTTGAACCGGTGACCTCAGTGTTCCAGGTCAATGCTTTATCCACTGCGCCATCACAGGTCAGGCTCTTCCCATTTTTTATTGGATTGTTTGCTTATCTGTTGTTGAGTTTTTTGAGTTCTTTGTATATTTTGGATATTAGGCCTTTATCTGTGCTGTTGTTTGAAAATATCATCTCCCATTTAGTTGGCTGTCTGTTTGTTTTGTTGTCAGTTTCTCTTGCTAAGCAAAAGCTTCTTAGTCTGATGTAGTCCCATTCATCTTTACCTTCACCTCCCTTGCCTTTGGAGTCAAATTCATAAAGTGCTCTTTATGGCCAAGGTCCATGAGTTTAGTAGCTATGTTTTCTTCTATGTAGTTTATTATTTTAGGTCTTATATTTAGATCTTTAATCCATTTTGAATTAATTTTGGTACAAGGGAACAAACTGTAGTTGAGTTTCATTCTTTTGCATGTGACTCTCCAGTTTTCCCAGCACCATTTATTGAAGAGGCTTTCTTCTCTCCATTGTGTGTTTTTGGCTCCTTTATTGAAGATGATTTGACCATATATATGTGGTTTTATTTTTTGGCTTTCTATTCTGTTTCATTGGTCTGAGTGTATCTTTTTCTGCCAATACAGTGCTGTTTTGATTATCGTGGCTCTATAATATAATTTGATGTCAGGTATTGTAATGCCCTCCGCTTTGTTTTTTTTTCTTAGGATTACTTTGGCTATTCGGGGTTTTTTATAGTTTCATATAAACCTGATGATTTTTGTTCCATTTCTTTAAAAAATGACATTGGAATTTTGATGGAAATTGCATTAAATTTGTATATTGCTTTGGTAATGGGGTCATTTTGACTATATTTATTCTTCCTGATTAAAAATAAAAAATATTTTTTCATTTCACTTTATATTTTTTGATTTCCCTTAACAATGCTTTGTAGTTTTCATATATAGGTCCTTTACATTCTTTGTTATGTTTATTCCTAGGTATTTTATTTTTTTGTTGTTGCAACCATAAAAGGGGTTATTTTTTTAGTTCATTTTCTGATGTTTTATTGTTGGCATATAGGAAGGCTATAGACTTCTGTATATTAATTTTGTATCCTGAGACCTTACTGTATTGGTTTATTGTTTTGAATAGTCTTTTTGTGGAGTCTTTGGGGTTTTCGATGTACAGGATCATATCATCTGCAAAAAAGTGAAACCTTTACATCTTCTTTCCCAATATGAATGCCTTTTATTTCTTTCTCTTGTCTGATTGCTCTGGCTAGAACTTCCAGCACTATGTTGAATAAGAATAGAGAGAGTGGGAAAACTTGTCTTGTTCCTGATTTTAGAGAAAAAGTCTTCATTTTTTTGCTATTTAATATGATGTTAGCTGATGGTTTGTCATAAATGGCCTTTATTATGTTGAGATATTTTCTTTCTACACCCATTTTTTGAGTGTTTTAAACATAAAATGATGTATTTTATTGAATGCTTTTTCTGCATCTATTGATAGGATCATATGGTTTTTGTTCTTTGTTTTGTTGATATGATGTATCACAATAACTGTTTTACGTATGTTGAACCATCCTTGTGATTCTGAGATGAATCCCACTTGATTATGATGAGTTATTTATTTATTTATTATATTTTTGTATTTTTCTGAAGCTGGAAACGGGGAGGCAGTCAGACAGACTCCCGCATGCACCCGACTGGGATCCACCTGGCATGCCCACCAGGGGGCGATGCTCTGCCCATCCGGGGCATCGCTCTGTCATGACCAGAGCCACTCTAGCGCCTGGGCCAGAGGCCAAGGAGCCATCCCCAGTGCCCGGGCCATCTTTTGCTCCAATGGAGCCTCGGCTGCGGGAAGGGAAGAGAGAGACAGAGAGGAAGGAGAGGGGGAGGGGTGGAGAAGCAGATGGGCGCCTCTCCTGTGTGCTCCGACCAAGAATTGAACCAGGGACATCCACACACCAGGCTGACACTCTACCACTGAGCCAACCGGCCAGGGCCGAGTTATTTTTTTAATGTGTTGTTGTATTCAATTTCTAGTATTTTGTTTAGGATTTAAGCATCTGTATTCATTAGAGATATTGGTCTGTAGTTTTCTTTTTTTGTGTTGTCCTTGCCAGGTTCTGGTATGAGGGTTACGTTGGCCTCATAAAATGTGTTTGGAAGTACTGCTTCTTCAATTTTTTGGAAGACTTTGAGTAGAATTGGAACCAAGTCTTCTTTGAATGTTTGATAGAATTCACTAGTATAGCTGTCTGGCCCTGGACTTTTATTTTTGGGGAGATTTTTTATAGTTGTTTTTATTTCCTCCCTGCTTACAGGTCTGTTTAGGCTATCTACTTCTTCATAACTGAGTCTAGGACAGGGGTCTCAAACTCAACTCAGCATGTGGGCCGCAGAGCAAGATCACAGCTGTTCGGCGGGCTGCACTAGGTCTACAAAAGGCAACTATTATGCAACACTTTTCTCACTGCAGTTGAAAACAAAAAAAAATCAGTACAACAAGCACAATCGTACATGCAGTTTACTCAGTGTCACAAAACGACCAGAAACTGTAGTTCGCATCACAACTGCTGTTAACTAAGCTAATATCTAGCTAGGATGCTAGAGAAATGAAAAATACAAGTAGGCCCCTAGTCTTACTTAATTTTATCCAAAATATTTTGAACTTCGTGGATTAGTCTGCGGGCCGCACAAAATTGTTCGGCGGGCCACATGCGGCCCGCAGGCCGCTAGTTTGAGACCCCTGGTCTAGGAAGATTGTATTGTTCTAGGAATTTATTCATTTCTTCTAGATTGTTAACTTTGGTGGCATATAGTTTTTCATAGAATTCTTCAATAATTCTTTGTATATCTATGATATCTGTGGTTATTTCTCCTCTTTCATTTTGGATTTTGTTTATATGAGTCCTTTCTCTTTTTTTCCTTAGTGAGTCTTGTCAAGGGTTTGTCAATTTTGTTGATCTTTTCAAAGAACTTATATACTTTGGTGTTCCTTGGTTTGGTGCATATATATAAGAAGTCTTACATCTTCTTGATTCAATGTCCCGTTTATCATTATGACTTGACCATCTTTGTCTCTGATTACTTTTGCTGTCTTGTAGTCAGCACTGTTAGATATGAGTATGGCTAAACCTGCTTTTCTTTGGATGTTATTTGCTTGAAGAATCATTTTCCAGCCTTTCACTTTGAATTTATTTTAATCCTTGTAGCTTATATATGTTTCTTGAAGGCAGCATACTGTTTGATTTCTTTTTAAGATCCATTCTGTTACTTTGTCTTTTTATTGGTAAGTACAATCCATATATATTTAGTGTAATTATTGGCACTTGATGGTTTCCTATTGCCATTTTATATATTGCTTTCTGATAGCTCTGTATCTTGTTTGGTTCTTTTGTTTTTCTGTCATTTGTTTTTGTTTGGTTATATTGAATACTTCTTTCCTCTGTTTCTTCTTTTTTAAGCCATGTTTTTCTGTAGTGGTTTCTTCAGGGGTGGTTACCATTAGGTAATAAAAAGGATATATATTATATTTATTGTAGTACATTATATCATGAGTGCTTCTGTACTCCATCATCCTTTGCTACTGTTAATCTTTGTCCTCTCCTCTTTTTTGTTTTTGTTGTCACAGATTAATCTTGTTTTTATTGTGATCTTGTTGGATATTTACATGTAATTTTGTTTTGTTTTGTTCGTTGTATTTGGTCAGATAACCCCCTTTAGTATTTCCTAAAGTGGGGGTTTTCTGGTGATAAATTTCCTCATCTCTTCTATATCTGTGAATGATTTTATTTCCCTTTCATATTTGAAAGATAGTTTTGATGGATATAGTATTCCTGGCTGGAAGTTCCTCTCTTTCAGATCTTTAAATATTGGGGTCCACTCTCTTCTGGCTTGTAGATATTCTGCTGAGAAATCTGATGATAATCTAATAGGCCTTCCTTTATATGTTGTATTCTTCTTTTCCCTGGCTGTCTTAAAGATTTTTCTTTGTCATTGTTTTGTGATAATTTCATTACAGTGTGCCTTGGAGTAAGTCTGTTTGGGTTAAGGTAATTCGGTGTTCTGTTTGCTTCTTGGATTCAAGGCTCTAATTCTTTCCACAGGCTTGGAAAGTTCTTGTCTATTATTTGTTCAAATATGTTCTTCATTTCATTTTCTCACTCTTCTCCTTCTGGTATACCCATTATTCTTATGTTGCTCTTTCTGATGGAGTCAGACAATTCCTGTAGGGCTTTCTAATGTTATTTTTAAAGTTGTGAGTTTCTCTTGTCTTCTTTCTGTAGTGCCTTTAGTTGCCTGTCTTCTATGTTACTAATCCTCTCCTCTACCTGGCCTGTTCTATTAGTTAAGCTTGTTACCTCATTTTTCAGTTCATGTACTGATTTTTTTTTATCTGTGTTTGATTCCTTTTTATAGTTTCAATTTCCTTGGTGATGTATTGTTTTTGTTCATTAAATTATTTTTAGAACTCTCTAAATTTCCTTTCTGTGCTTTCTTATATTTCCCTAAGTATTTTTAGGACTTCAATTTTTAATTCTCTGTCATTTCACTCCAAGGTTTCCAAGCAATTCAATTTTTTTCTATAGATTTTTTCTCATCTATCTGAGCTACATCTCTGTCCATTGTATCCATGATATTTGATTTCTTTTTCCATAATGACATTTGAGAGTGGTACTATTAATAACACTAATAAGAGATGATTAAAAAATAAAATAAAAATTGAAAAAATACAGTGAAAAAATGAAAATTTTATTATGATAAGTGGAACAAAAACTACAAAGAATGGGATTCATAACTGAGGAAAAATGAGAAAGAGATAAAAAAATGATGTAAAAAACAAGCAAAATGCCACAAAGAAATATATGAATCCAGAATAAAATAATTTGTTGATAAATAATGATTGAAGTAGAGAAAAATAAAAAGGAAAAAAAAGAGAAAAAAGAAAAAGAAAAGTTAAGGTTTCTGAAATGTAACCCTCATAAAAAAACAAGAATGAAAAATATAACAACTATGGATAATGAAATTCAAAAGGAATTGGAAAGAATAAAATGGAAAGAAGATAAAATGACCAAAGTGGAAAAAAAACAAAAAAGATAAAGAAGTTGTAAAACATGTAAATTTTTTTCTGGTTTCAAGAGGTAGCTTCTTTTGGGGGGGGGGCAGGTGGTGCTGTACTACAGGTTTTTGCCCCTATGGGGCTCTTGAACACAGATCTGCTGTTGTGTCTCTATGGCAATGATGTAGGCTGGGCCTCAGTTCCATTGGTAGGTGGGGCTTGTTAGGATTTGCAGGCTCTGACAATGGGAGACTCAGTTTTCCAGGTGCTTCTCCCTACATCTCTCCCTCCTGAGCTAGCAGCCTGGGGACTTAGCTGTGAGGTTGCCCCAGCCACAGCTTGCAGAGCAAGAGGCTCTAAGAGCAGCCAGGCCCTTCTACCAGCACCACTTAAAGCACAATTCTGGGTAAGGCTGTGCCAACCAGAGCCTCCAACAAAAATAGGCAGTGCTGGGAGCTGATTATAGATCTGGCACCTTTCTAAGGGCCAGCAAGCTGGTCTAGGATGTCTCAGTGTGCCGTGAGCTGGGAGCTGATTGCAGATCAGGCACCTTTCTAAGGGCCCCTGGGCATCTCTAGTGAACTTCAGTGCTCTGTAGGTCTAATCTCCACAGGCTTTTCCCTTGTGCCCTGTTTGGTAGCCCGCAGAAAGACACATACACACCTAGCCCCCATGACTTCTGCAGTGCACATGGAGGTCTGCTCCCACCCACTTAGGTGCACAATGCCTGTGATCTCAGTCAGAGATGGAAATGCAGGAATGCGCTTTGAGAACTGTATTGGCTTACAGAGGCACCCCGATCGGACATGTCCAGGCTTAAAGATCCCGGTCCTTGTGCACTTCCTGTGCTGTTGGTCAGGGAGCCGGGACTACACAGAAACGCTGGCTACAGCCCACACAGAAGTCCATCGCTGACAATCTTGGGCCTAGCCCTTCTGCCCACGAGCACATGTGCCCACACCAGAGATGACAGGCAGAGCCACTTACATACCACCCATGATCATGGACAAAGTGCACAAAGCCGCTTCAGTGCCGGCCTCCACAGGCAACCTGCACCAGCAACTTCCATTGGAGACTGCTAGCCCCATCCCCACGATGTCAGGCCAAGCCAGCATGCTCTCTCCTCTGCTTGATCATCCACCCTAGCCCAGCTTCTTCCCTCTGCCCCAGATCCTCCAATTCTCTTGGTTCCAGATGAAAGCGGCCCTTCCTCAGATCAGTGAGGAAAGCGGAATACTCCATTCTCCATCTTATTTCCTTCAGAGTGGATTATATATCCATCCACCTTTTTGCCCAGTCATACTTTTGTCTAGTGTGTGTAAATTTCAGATGCTCCTGAGATTTTTTTCTCTGTCTCTAGTTGTTGAATTTGTTGAAATTTCAGGGGGAGATATCGGAAGTACCCTTCACAGTGCCATTTCTCTGATGTCACTCCCTTAAATTTCTTGAAGCTCTACTATAATAAATTTCTATGGAATCTTTTTAGTTTTTATCAAAGCATTCTTCCTTTGACCATTCTGTTCTTACAACCCCTCTTAAACAGTTATTTTATCTTTGTCTCACATAGTGGTGAGGGTTTCTTTGGGTTCATGCCCCTTGATATTCAGAGGGTTTAAACTGATGTAGATGAAACTGTTTAGCAGTAAATTTTTGTTTGCAGTACAATCAGGTATGAGGGATTAGCAAATGTTAATAGTGAACCAATAGAAAAATAAAGGAGGTGAATCACAATCATTACTTTAAAGCATTTTTTTCTTTTTTGGATATAAACTTGATATAGCATTGACATCACATCATGAATATTGAACAATTGAAATATTTATTCAGCAAGCGTTACTCAGCATTTAGTACACTTCAGTCCCTCAAGGTTATTTAGCTTAAGGATTTACCTATTAATTGAAACAATTGTTATGGATGAGTTTAATTCTGGTAATAGTCATAAAAGTTCAATTTGGTTGAAATGCTGTGCTAGATGCACCTCCTTCAAAGAGCATAGAAAAGGACTTTAAAAAGATGGGGAAGAATAAAATAAAAAGTAACAAATTGGTTTATTTCATTATTAACTCCTATAAAAAATAAATATACCACAGGAAATTTAAACTTAATAAATCCAAAATTGAATTTATGATCTATTATTATCTCCTCCAAACACATTCCCTATATTGGTAAATGATATCATAGTCTGCCTACAGTTCCAACGAGGAGCTTGGACACCATCTATAAATATTCTCCATGCTCTGCCATCTCTAGTCATTTTTTCACAGAGTTCTGTTGATTACATGACCTAAATCTTGAGTGTGTTTCCACTTTTCACTTGTAGTACTTCATTTCCTCCTCAGCTTGTACCTCCATTATAGCCTCAAATACATAATTTTCATTACCCCATCTCCTTCTTTACTTGATATCCATCCCCTCTTCTTGCAACCTTTCACCACACAATGCTCATTTATTAAGAGTCAGCTCAGCTATTGTCTCCTTCTGGAAGCCTTTCCAGAGCTCTTCCCAAGATGAGTTAGATGTTCCTAATCTGTACTCTGAAGAACCTAGGTAAGCCATCATCATCCTTGCACATTGTAATTATTCATAATACTTTGTAATTACTTACTCATTTGTCTTTCCCAAATAAGTTGTAAAATGCATTAGTCAGGGATTACAACTATCATATTAATATTCTCAACACTGTTCATTGTTTCAACCATAGCCAACCATCATTATCTTTGATGAACAGGTGAAAACTCCGCATAAATGGAGTGTTCCTCTATTGAGTAATGCAGAAACTATACATATTTCTACTGACAACTTATACAAGATGGTGCAACTATACTTGAGAAGGGTTGCAAAAAAGAGTTATTTTAACTCTTTGGCCCTTCACTGAAACAGATCAACATAAATCTTTCATTTTTGTTCTCTATATTGTAGGTTTTCCAAAATTGGGTATGATCATCTTGCTTTGAGATTTGTGAAAATAAAACATGTGAAAGTTTGTGTATGGGATTTCTTATTAATATTGGTTATGATTATTTATCAAAGAAAAGGAGAAAATTATACATGGTTAGGTGCAACTGAGTGGTTTTGGTCTGAAATATAAATTTTATTGAAGCTCATTTTCAACTGATTAGTACTACCTGGCACAGCATGTTATAATTATTAACATTCACTGAGCTATATTACCCTAAAAACTTCTACATTACATCCTGATCCTCTAGGTGCATCTTAGAAAAAAAAAATGACACAATAAGAAATGAATACCCACTATAATGTAAACATAATGAGAACTACCCTTGTTTTAGGTGAGAAGAGGGGAGATAGTGAGGCAGACTCTTGCATACTCCAGACCGAGATCCACTCAGCAACCCTATCTCGGGTCAATGCTTGAGTACTGTGCTATTTTTAGTGCCCAAAGCTGATGCGCTTGGACCAACTGAGATACTGGCTGCAGGAGAGAGGAGAAAGAGAAAGAGATATGAGAGGGTGAGGGGTGGAGAAGCAGATGGGCACTTCTCCTGTGTGCCCTGACTGGGAATAAAATCTGGCACATCCATACACCGGGCCAATACTCTATCCACTGAGCCACAGCTCAGGGCCAAAATGTAATCCTTGTTTTAAAAGGTCAGGGTATAAAGTGGGATGGAGTTTGTGAGGAGAGCAAAGTAAGATATCTGAGCCTTGAGGGCTTGTCTAAAGTGGCCTCAAAGCTATCTTCCTTTCTGTCATATTTGTTATGGTCACATCAACCTCAGTACATGAGCTTGAGTATTTGGTTCAAAAACCAAGAATGTGAGACTAGAAGAGATGCTAGTTAGTGATGTTTTTCTTTTCCATTACATCCAAATAAATAGTGCCATTTTTCTTGGTTAAGATGTGTAGTGTGATTGAGAGCTAAATTAGAACAGCATATGAAAGAAAAGAGAAGATTCCTCATATTCGTTCTAAAGAGGTATTTGAAATACTTTCTTCCAGAATATAATTTGATTATTAAATATCAATCCTCTTTTAAGCACTTCATCACAGGCTTGTGAAATATTTCCACATAAAAATATTTTTATGCTGATCCACTAAATTGAAAAAGAGAAAGGAATATTTGAGCTAAGAACATTGTTTTTAAAACTGGATGATATATTGAGTAATATAAATAATACAAAAGCATGTTTAGTCATATAAGAAAGAAAAAATTGAAGATTGAAAATAAGTTTAAATAATTAATGAAACTAGCACATTTTAGTATAGCAAAGAAGATAAAAATAAGAAATATGTTAACATGAGAAAAACTGGACTTTGTACATTTTGTAATATTCTCTCTAATTAACTCACAAATTAGCCTGAAAACAGAAACCTCTAACAGAGTTGACTTCTTCACAGGCAAGTGTTAAAAAAGCTTCTGCATTTCTCTTTTAATTTAGAAGAGCCAGACCATCAACTTCTCTGTGGTAAGTCTAAAAGCTGTCTCTAGTGCATTGCTTTTGCCACCACAAAACATCTCAATCTAAATCTCATTACTAACACTTTTTTCAATTAGTTCTTAAGAGGAAGATTTTGAGCAAAAACTTTATTAATATGGCAAAAGAGACTTTTTTATTTTTTTAGCTAGAGAAATAGGGGGGCGGTAGAGAGAAAAGAAAAAAAAATAAGAAGCATCAACTCTCTGTTGTGGCACTTTAATTGTCCATTGACTGCTTTCTCATATGTGCCCTGACCGGAGGTTGGGAGGGCTACAGTAGAACGAGTGGCCCCTTGCTCAAGCCAGCAACCTTGAGCTCAAACCAGCAACCTTGGGCTTCAAGCCAGTGACCTTTGGGCTCAAGCCATTGACCATTGGGTTATGTCTATGATCCCACATTTAAGCAAGTGAGCCTGTGCTCAAGCCAGATGAGGCTGTGCTCAAGCTGGCAACCTTCGGGTTTCAAACCTGAGTCCTCAGCTTCTCAGGCCGACGCTTTACCTACTACACCACCACCTGATCAGGCAAGACCATATTTTTTATTCTCCAAAAAAACTAAAAAAAAATTTCTGAGAAAAGATTGAAAACTAAATATGACTTTTGAGAGAGTCTGAAATGTATCTATTGAAGAAATAAGAAGATAAACTAGCTGTATATCGAATAATAAAATTTTGTTTACACTAATACATAAGTAGAGTTTACTAATTTAAAATAAAGGTATTTTTATTCTACTCTTTTCTCCAAAGGAAGAGGACTTCTCTAGAATCCTCAGAGCATACCTCTCTCTTGTCAACCAACTGAAGACAATTTCACCTGTCCTAGATTGATTCAACAGCTATTAGTGGGACTGTACCTGATTGATAGATTGATTGGTTGATGGATTGATTGAATTGGCTAAGAAATGTTGTATATCCCAGTCTCTAGAAGATAAAATTCATTCAGAAAAAAATTTAAGAATATAGTATTAAAATCACCATTAGAAATAAAAAAGAGAAGGTGTTAGTACAGAACTGGTTAACATTCAGAGGTTAAGCATGAAAAAGGTTATACCTGTATCCTTTTTTTTCCATAAATTAAAAATTGCTTTCATTTCTATAAGCCAAATGGCCAATGTGGGTTCTTTCCAGATTTTAAAAGACTGTAGTACATTTTAATTTAGGAAAGTTGTTATCTCATCTACTTTTTAGTATATTTTATAGCTAGCATATTACATGTTAATTTTGTGCCCCAAACCATGATAAGCATTTTAAATAAAATATTTTAACACATAGTTACCCTCATGAGACCAATTTTCCCATTTAACAAATTAGAAAACAGGCTTCCATGTCTATTTGACTATATCATTAAATTCTTATATTTGTTTATTTAAAAAACCTCCACTGCCCTGGCCAGTTGGCTCAGCGGTAGAGCATCGGCCTGGCGTGCAGGGGACCCAGGTTCGATTCCTGGCCAGGGCACATAGGAGAAGTGCCCATTTGCTTCTCCACTCCACCCCCTCCTTTTTCTCTGTCTCTCTCTTCCCCTCCCGCAGCCAAGGCTCCATTGGAGCAAAGATGGCCCGGGCGCTGGGGATGGCTCCTTGGCCTCTGCCCCAGGCGCTAGAGTGGCTCTGGTCGCTGCAGAGCGACGCCCTGGAGGGGCAGAGCATCGCCCCCTGGTGGGCAGAGCGTCGCCCCTGGTGGGCGTGCGGGGTGGATCCCGGTCGGGCGCATGCGGGAGTCTGTCTGTCTCTCCCCGTTTCCAGCTTCAGAAAAATACAAAAAAAAAAAAAAAAAAAAAAAAAAAACCTCCACTGAGCTCTTCCTATGCACCAGGAACTGTTTTAGGCACAGGAAATACATGAAATAAACCAACAAAAATTCCTATCCAAAAGAACATATAATCTACAGCCCTGCTGGGTTATTCATATCATCTAGATTTAATATCTAATGATTACTTATGTTCCTAATTCCAAATAGGTGTTCCACCTCTACAACTTTTATTTTTGTTCTCCACCAGCACCTCCATCTTTAGTTATATTATCCTGAGAATAGAATGATAATAGTATATTTGAGGTTCTATCTTTTGTAGTAAACTATATTCAGAATATGTTGACAAGAGAAAGCTGTGCTTTATTTAAGGTTACCTTAAAGTCAATGAGAAAAATCTGTGACATTATTAAGTCTTTTACTCACTGACTTACAAATAAAATTAAGTATATAAGTGATGTTATTGATAGGTTGGAAGAACTTAGGTCATGCTGTTCATGAACTTGTAACTCGTGGATCCTTTTGATCTTTATTACAGCTCCCTTGCCTATAAGGTGTGTAAAATATTGGAGCCTAAATACAAGATCATTATGAGAACAAATTATATTATGTATATATGTGAGTAAATCATCTTGATTAATAGATAAATTGCTCCACCAATGTTATTATTCATTTATTTTCCAGGAATTGGATTAGTAGGTACTTAATAAATGTCTTTGAACTAACACAGTGCAGTTTATTACAATTTTCTTGATTTACTGTAAGTTTCTTTGTGATAATAAGTCCTCTGTCAGGCCAGTGGTCATGGCCATTCAGGTTCATGATGGATTCAGGCACACAGTAAAGGAGCACACAGTAAAGGAACTGTGGAGCTGGTGGATGGTGGGCCATTCTGTGTATTAGAGTCTCACATGTTCGGATGAGCAATCAGGTAGGGAAAACTGCTTCTCTCTTTCCCTCAGGACTCACAAGCAAAACAGACAGAGATGGGGGACCCCTTCTCTGGCAAACAATAGCCAAAAAATGGCCCCACCCAATGGCAATGGTGGCAGGAAATCTGCAATCTACAATCTGCTGCCCTTAGGGCAAGCACTTGAGGCATTAGATGATACACATGAGGTACTGCCCTGTGCTCATGCACCAATCAGGCAAAGTACAAGTGAGCAAGCCTAACACACTTGTTTGCTCAACATCGTCTTAGCATATTATTATGGCACATACCTAATGGCTACTCAATAAGCATTGTTATAGGATAGACGTGGTGGTTGAGGCCCTGGCTGCTTGGCTCAGTGGTAGAGCATTGGCCGAACATGAAGATGTCCCAGGTTCAATTTCCAGTTTGGGCACACAGGAGAAGCACCAATCTGGTTTTCCACCTCTCTCACTCTCGCATCTCTCTCTCCCCTGTCCTGTAGCCAAGGCTTAATTGGAGCGAGTTGGCTCTGGGCACTGGGGATGGCTCCATGGCCTCTGCTTTAAGCACTGAGAAGAGCTTGGTTTCTGAAAAATGAAGCAATGCCCAAGATGAGCAGAGCACTGTCCCCTAGTGGGCTTTCTGGGTGGATCCCAGTCAGGGCACATGAAGGAGTCTGTCTCTCTGCCTCCCCTCCTCTCACTGAATTAAAACAAAACAAAACAAATGATGGTTGACCTGTGTTTCATAGACATACATGGCTGTCTGTAGGGATGCTTATGAAGTATATATACTGCTCACAAAAATTAGAGGATATTTTTAGCTTCATATTCATTTTTGAAATATCCCCTAATTTTTGTAAGCAGTACATCATACTGCCACTTACTAGCAATTACTCAATTTTCCATGTCAGCATAACTTTAATACCTTTTAATTCTGAAAATAAATGAGCATCCTCTCCCATAATAATTTATAGTAGAATTTTCTAGGGATTTTATTTTTGATGTTTATGGAGAAAATAAAATAAAATTTTGAGATAGCAATTCCTGATATAAATTTATTATACATGTTAGCATATCTTCATTGGTCTAATTGTAACACAACTGAACATTGTTTCCAGGCTTTCTCATTTAGAGTTCTTAAATATATGTTGTCACTAATTTAAAAAAAAGAAAAGAAAAATACCCCTCTATGATCCTTGCTCTTCTGCTTCTCGAGATCTTTTAAGTAAATTCAAGACATTATTTCTCAGTGTGTTCAGCTGAACTCTGCTATTATATACAAAGGAAAAGAGATATCAAGGTAGAATAACTTTAAAAAACATTTGATAAAAAAAAATTCAGCTGGTTTCTTTAATGTCAAACTCCCCAAATGTGTGCATGTGTATGATAAATTCCAGGAACTTTTCCCAAACACATATAACCTCAAAACCCTTTTATGTACCACTAATGTAACTAGTCTACTATGCAAAACACTTTGCAAAATACAAGTGTAAGAAATAGCTTAATTATACTGTAGAATATTCCTCCCTTTTACAGTAAGAAAGAAAAGCTGTTAACAATACTGCTATTGATTTATGCTCACAGCTGAACTATATAAAATGATATAGTTCATGCAATGTCAGTAGCCATGGCCACCAGCACAGCCGCCTGGCCTGTGCAGGTTCGCATTTGATTCGGACAGACCATAATGAATCAACGAAGCCAAGAACTGGTGGGCCATTACCTTTAATCCTAGCTCGCACCCGGTGGGTGAGAAATACACACAGTGGAAAAAACACTTCCCTTTCCATTCAGGGCTCCCAAAGCCACTGACTCATCCGAGTTTTCCTAGAATCAAAGGCTCCACCAGTCTTATTCACCTCTGTTCCCCATTGCCTTCTCTATACACAAACTCTGCACAAACTGGCTTCTCCTTCAGCACTCTGCCATCTTGGCTGCCTCTTCTCTGCAATGCTGATGGCAGGATCTGAGTGAGAGAGCCCCCACTCTGCCTTATTTTATAGTGTATAAATTAAAGCCTTTAAGCCAATATACAAATAAGAAGGTCTCTGATACAAAACCACTTATCTGAGACATAAATGGAATTAATTCCTCATAAGAGTGCGCCACCCCACATTATGCAACAGTCAAGGGTATGGGGAAAAGCTTAGTTTTGAGAAGATCTTCGTATTAGGATGTTGAAAAGATCTTAGTATGAAAAGGGTGGGAAAGGCTTAGTCTTAAAATTAAGCCTTAGTCTATAAGGACCTTGCCAGCTTACAGCCTGTCTCCCACACCCAATGCAAACTATAAGTGAGCAAATATATACATCATATTTGGAAACTTATTTGACCTACAGTTCATAAAGGAAAGACTTAGTTCAAGTTTTATTTATTTATTTATTTATTTATTTATTTATGCAAGAGATACAGAGAGAGGGACTGACAGGGACAGACTGAGGTAAGGGAGAGAGATGAGAAGCATCAATTTTTTGTTTTGGCACCTTAGTTGTTTATTGGCTGCTTTCTCATATGTGCCTTGATGGTGCAGAGGGGGGCTATAATCAAGCCAGTGATCCTTTGCTCAAATCAGCAACACTGGGTTCAAGCTATTGACATTAGCCTTCAAGTCAGTGACCTTGGGTTTAATCCAACGACCCCCAATGTTCATGCTGGTGAGCCCAGGGTCTTGAATCTGGGTCCTCTTTGTCCCAGGTTGATGCTATATCCATTGTGCCACTGCCTAGTCAGGCTCAGTTCAAAGTTTAAAAATTAAAATTGGTGTCATAAGAACCACTGGGGAAATATTACACAAGTAAACTGAAGTAAGAAATAAGGAGATCTTTCTTAGAAAGGAAATGGTTTGAACTCAGTGGTAACTAAACAAATATTTTAGGTGTTATAGACATAAATCCTTTATCTCTAATGTCTTTAAAGTGAAATTTGTTTTTAGCATTTTTCCGTGTATTATTGCCTTTTATAGATACACTAATGCTGTAAAATTGTAAAGATAATTACTGTTATATCTTATTTGGCAGATTAGAAATGATTTGACCTAAGCCCTGGCCGGTTGGCTCAGCGGTAGAGCGTCGGCCTAGCGTTCGGAGGACCCGGGTTGATTCCTGGCCAGGGCACACAGTAGAAGCGCCCATTTGCTTCTCCACCCCTCCGCCGCGCTTTCCTCTCTGTCTCTCTCTTCCCCTCCCACAGCCAAGGCTCCATTGGAGCAAAGATGGCCCGGGCGCTGGGCATGGCTCTGTGGCCTCTGCCTCAGGCGCTAGAGTGGCTCTGATCGCAACATGGCGACGCCCAGGATGGGCAGAGCATCGCCCCCCAGTGGGCAGAGCGTCGCCCCTGGTGGGCGTGCCGGGTGGATCCCGGTCGGGCGCATGCGGGAGTCTGTCTGACTGTCTCTCCCTGTTTCCAGCTTCAGAAAAATGAAAAGGAAAAAAAAAAAAAAAAAAGAAGTGATAGAAATGATTTGACCTAGAGTTTCTTTGATGTCTCCTCTCCCTCTTTTTACTCTGCCATTCTGTTTTCCTAACTAAATACACTTTCTTTTTCCTTTTAGAGAAGATTCAAAGTCATAGCCTACAATGCATACAAAATATAAAAGGTATATATTCTGGTCCCAATTCCCAATCTCCAGCTAAATATCTCAAACTGTAGAAAATACAGTAAAACAAAATGGGTCTTCCTCCCATTTAGCTTTATTAAACTGCTCATACAATCATCAAGGACTCCATAGTATACATTCCAGTAATTATACTTCAGACTTAAGCTCACTGTAAATTCCTGATAAATTTGAAACCTTCTCAGCTTCCTTTTCCTTGATAGCCTTTCCTCCCTGCTTTCTCTAAATTCTAAGTTCCTCTTTTTTTGCTTCTGTTCTTTTGTCTGCTGTTTTTCCATTTGCTTTTAAACTCCTTCAGGGTCTCCTTCTCCTCTCTCCAATCCTTAAATATTAGTGTTCTTCTGGTTTGCTTCCTCAATTCTTGGCCTCTCCTTTGTCACACTCCTTTTGGCAGATGTCAGTAACTCTCATCATTTAAGCCAGCACATCTTTGCTGGGGACATCCAAATCTACCATGATGCCTTCTCCCCTGGTGCCTGATAAACATATCTAAATGCATATTTTACAGGTACTTCTAATTCTAAATACTCTTCCCCACCCTACCCCAATTAGATTATAATCTCTAGGAGGGCAGGAACTTAACTGTGTTTACCAATGTGTTTTTGTACTTAGCATATTGCCAAGCATATAATTGCTCAAGAAAAATGTGTCTAAAATATCAAATATTTACATTATGGATATAGCTTCCTTTTTCTAAATGCCACTCTGAAAAACTCCAGTCACAGTATATGACACTACTGTTCACATACTATTCCAAGACAGAAACTAGGTAGTTAATCTGAATTTTTCTTATTTCCCCCTGTTGGTTAACTAAATTTGTAAATATAATATATATGCTTGCTCGCTTTGGGTGTGGGAGACAGGCTGTAAGCTGGCAAAGTCCTTATAGCCTAAGGCTTAGTTTTAAGACTCAGCCTTTTCCTCCCATTTAATACTAAGGTCTTCTCAAAACTAAGCTTTTTCCCACACCCTTGACTGTGCATGATGTGGGGTGGTGCACTCTTATGAACAGGGGTCCCCAAACTTTTTACAAAGGGGGCCAGTTCACTGTCCCTTAGACCATTGGAGGGCCGCTACATACAGTGTTCCTCTCACTAACCACCAGTGAAAGAGGTGCCCCTTCCAGAAGTGCGGCGGGGGCCAGATAAATGGCCTCAGGGGGCCGCATGCAGCACACGGGCTGTCGTTTGGGAATGCCTGCTTATGAGGAATCCCATTTATGCCTCAGATAAGTGGCTTTGTATCAAAGACTTCCTTATTTGTATATTGGCTTAAAGGCTTTAATTTTCTACACTATAAAATGAGGCAGACCAGGGTCTCTTGCTCTCTCGGTTCCTGCTAACAGCATTGCAGAGGCCTCCCTGATCCCTAGCCCTCTATAAAAAGCAGGTTTTCTGTTTTTCCCTTGGCTTCTCTTGTGGCTTGCTTGTTTTGATGAGACACCAATAAACAGAATGGCCCACCATCCTTCGACTCTGCCATTTCTTTACCATCTGCCCAAATTCAATGAGAACCTGTATGTGAATGGCCACAATGGTGGCCCCTGGCCATACATTCTCTCCCCCCCCCCCCACGCCCAGGTTATAGTAATTTTATTTCCTAGATATTTCTGTAATGGCTCTCTTCCTTTTCTTCCTACTAATGTTCTATGAAGATCTTCTAATAACACTAGAGTCTCAGTGTAATGGTCTCATCCCACAGTGAAGGAATTTTCTAAAGCTATTGGCATCCTTTTTATTTTCAATATCTGTAGTTAGCCAAAATGAACAACTTGTAATTCTAATTTACACTGTTATCTCATTTTGTTTTAAGACATAATTGTTCCCAATTATGTCATTTTGTTTTAAGACATAATTGTTTTCAAGGAAAAGGACACAACCCTTACTCAAGAAGCCATGGTTTTCTGTTGCTGTTGCCCTCTAGCCTCACTTACCCCAACCCTCCGCTCACATGCCACACTGCAGTGAAGGTGAAATCCTTGTAGCTCCAAGTGTTCTTCACTGGTTCCCACACCCAGCTGTGGCCTGTGCTTTCTCTCTGACTGAAACGCTATACCTTGGCTTTCTTCTTCACCTGGCTAATCTTTTCCCATTTTCTGAGACTACTCCTGTATTTTTTTCTGTGGGAATTTTCTCCTGAATCAAAAGCTGTAGAAATATAACTTTCTTCTGGGTTCACAAAGCACATTCTGCATAGCTTTTCTTGTTTGTTTGATCTTTAATTACTTATTCTCTTTTTGCTGACATTAGCTTTTTATTGAATGATCTTTGCCTTGATACAATACATTTCTTGAGAGTTTAAGTTTATTATTCTTATATTCCTAAAATGAAATATTTAATGTATAATAGAAATTCAATAAATACTTATTGAACTAAATTTAGCCATTGATTGCATCATAATTTAGTTAATAAAATTGAAATTTTATCATTTCAGCAATTTATAGAGGCCTTACATAGTCAATGTTTTCTGGTTAACTTAAGAATGTATATAAAGTATTTAAGCAGTGTGTGTATGAGAGATAGAAAGAGAGACATAAAGTATATATTCTCTCCCTATTTGTCTATTCTGTAAAAAAATCCAGAAAATAAAGTTTACATATATATATGTATATTTCTCTTGAAGAATCCCTATGATAACTTTTAAATAGATATTGCAATGCATATATTCTACATAATGACAGACATAAATTGAATAAAATAAAAAAAAGTTCCTTAAATACTATGGGCCAAAGATACTTAGTTGATTGATAGGTATGAGTACATACTGTTCATTTTTGGCTAAGTTATTTGAGTCAACAGATTAGCAAGCTGATGAAATATAAAGACATTTTATCTTTACCATACATATTCTTCTTGCATAATATGGGTTTATTTCTTCCTTTTAAGCTCAAATGAATGCATAGATAAGCCCAGTCCCTGTCTGCTTATGTTGTTAGGAGAAAGGAATGGCTCTTTTCTCAGTAATTGCTGGGATGAACAAAGTCCAGAAATTACCCAACAAGTGAGAAAGTTCCAAACTAGTGCTTTGTAAGTGTGAAGACCTCACTATTAATTAGAAAGCAACCATTCAAAAATATATGTTCGACTTAAATTAGCCAAGTTGGTGGTAATAGGAAGCTTGATATTTTTCTCTATTGAAAATAAGGACAGTATTAAATGTCTATGAATTCTATAATAGTACTTCTCAAATTTTAAAATGCATACTAATAACTTGGTGGTCTTTTTTTTCTTTTTTTTTTTACAGACAGAGAGAGGGACAGACAGACAGAAACAAAGAGATGAGAAGCATCAATCATTAGTTTTTCATTGCGCATTGTGACACCTTAGTTGTTCATTGATTGCCTTCTCATATGTGCCTTGACCATGGGCCTTCAGCAAACCGAGTAACCCTTTGCTCAATCCAGCGACCTTGGATCCAAGCTGGTGAGCTTTTGCTCAAACCAGATGAGCCCGTGCTCAACATGGTGACCTTGAGGTCTCAAACATGGGTCCTCAGCATCCCAGTCCGACACTCTATCTACTGCACCACCGCCTGGTCAGGTTGGTGATCTTCTTAAATCCAAATACTAATTCAGCAATTCTTGGTAAGACATAAGATTTCGCATTTGTAACACACAACTGGTTGATGCTGATGTTGCTTTGTAGATCACACTTAGAATAACAAGGCTATTGATGATAACCTTTTATATTTTTTTCTTTTTTATAGCTCTTGAAAACACGTTAAAATATATTATATCACATGGTTCTCACAGTATACTTGCTAGAATAGCATGAAACATATTGATGGTGACTATTTTATAGATAGGTGACTATTTTCAGAACCTAAGTAATTTGCTGTAAATCGTTCCACATCTATTGTCCTAGAGCTCTTCCTTCTATACCAAACTGCTCCAATGCTCTTTTATGTTAAAACTGACTCTGTAAGTGTTGTACCTCAAAACCAAGACGCATGTCAAAAATAGATTTAAAAAATTACTATCTACCGCTTTCTTTTTTATAAGAATAATTTTCTTGACCTGTTGTAGACATGGTAGCTTTTGAGAGATTTTTCAGTTTCGGAAATTAGAGAGGACTACACAGCTCACAGAAGATAAAATATAGGAGCTGAGACACCAAGTTAGAAGAAAACCATTAACAAACATGGATATCACATGATATGCTGTAGGAAAAGATGTCCAAGGAAGACCAAGGCTGAAGAACTCATGGTGTGTTTTTATAGCTAATAAAAGGGTAGTTGAGAGAGTATATAGCCAAAATTGGATGAAAGTTAAATAGGTCATATGCTTTTCTTGTGGACCTAAAATAAAAGGGAAATATTCAAAAGACACCAAGTAGACAAAAAATGCATAGAACTAATGATCTTTTAAATGTCTATAAAGGGAAGGGTGATGGTAGCCCATTAGACAAATAGGAGCCTCATGAAATATGTCAAGGTCAGTGAACCTCATATTGCTCCCCATAGATATACATTTAGAGTCTGACCAGGTGGTGGCACAACGGATAGAGCATTGGCCTGGGACAAAGAGGACCCAGGTTTTAAACCCTGAGGTAGCTGGCTTGAGTGCAAGCTCATAGACATGACCCCATAGTTGTTGGCTTGAGCCCAAAGGTTTCTGGCTTTAAGCCCAAGGTCGCTGGCTTGAGCCCAAGGTTGCTGGCTTAAGCAAAGGGACACTGACTTGGTTGGAGCTCCCTGATCAAGGCACATATGAGAAAGCAATCAATGAACAACTAAAGTGCACAATGAAGAATTGATGCTTCTTATCTCTCTCCCTTCCTGTCTGCTAGTGCCTATCTGTCCCTCTCTCTGTCGCTAAAAAAGGAAAAAAGAAAAAAAGAAAAAATGATATAGGCTTAGAGAAGATAACTAGCATGGGCTTACTGTGGATCTTTGAAGAGGATACAGAAACAAAGTGGTAGATTAGGTCAAGAGTTTGTATATTTATTTAGGCCGAAAATGAGGAGAACTGGAGCTGAGGTCTTAATAGGAGAGAGAGAGAAATAAAAAGAGGGAACAAATTTGAGAGAAACATACTTGGCACCTGCTTGGACACTGGGCTGTGAAAGAGAAAGAGAAGCTGTAAATGATTCAGAAGTGTAAGTCAATGTAACTGAATGGTGATCATGAATTCTATTTTTTGAGATAAGGAACAGAAGAAAAAGATGATGGAAGTGATGTTGAGTTCAATTTTAAACTAAATGGGGTGTGGGCAGAGTAAACATGTCAAGATATTGATTAGGCAGTTAGAAAAGCAGGTATAAAACTCTAAAGGATTTATTTATAAATGCTAATTTTTAATAAATAAAAAATGAAATATTGCAGTACTACTTATAACTAATGTCCATTGCTTCCCAAAAAGTATACCTAGTTATTTTCCAATTACCTAATAAATGCATGTTCTATTTGTCATCATTTTTATTGTGGGGTTAAAGAAAGGAATTGAGTGGCTAATAATATGCTACATCAAAAATAAATAATTATTGTAATGTTGCTTCAGTAGTTAAAAACACAGTCATCTTTTGTTGTTGTTTTTATATTAACAGTGTGGATTTAGATGACTTAGTTTTGCCACAAATAATTTTTTTTTTTAGAAATAAGAGATGGTGAATGTGGTCAATATTGCCCAAGGGTCAGCATACTATGACCAACAACAACAAAAAATCCCTAAAATCTGGCAACAGACATGTTAGTGGTCACCTTTGCACAAAAGAATTTAGCAGAAAATATTACTCAGCAGAAGCCTTCTATTATACATATACTCAGCTTTAATTTAATCTAGCCTCTCATTATGCTCTTTTATCTCAGGGGAGATTTTTCTTCCTCATAATTAAGCTAATTCCTTTCTTCTATAGGGTGCATCCCAACACTTCTCATATTTTGGGCAGTTATCTCTTAATATCTCCCTGTGGATTTCTTGGTCTCCTCTCCTTAGAAAACTCCACCTATTACAGATATGAAAACAACAAATACCTCTAATTGGTTCTACCTGCTGGGATAGAATATGTTGTCTCCTTTTAACAACAAACTCTTGGAAAAAAAAATTCTGCTCTGTCTCCACTTATTACGAGTAAATGCTCTTGTTAATTTTTATAAACTGGTTTCTACTTCCACCACTTTAATGAAAATACTCTCCAAAAGGTCACAGAATGACAGGGTTTCATCAGACATAATGGCTTTTTCTCAGTCACTATGTCCCTTGACCGTTTTTGAGATTTTGTTATTGCTGACTTTTTCACTTTTTCTTGAAAAAGTGTATCTGCCTTGAGATGCTGATACACGGCATTTCCTGATCATCCAGGATTTTCCTTTCTTTTTTTTCTTGCCTTCTACTCAAAACCTCTAAACTCAGGTATACAAAACCTAATCTGAGGAGTCCAAGTGAGTGTTCCCAATTTCCAAGTGTCTCTGGAGTATCTCTATGTGGATGTCTCACCAACATCCATGATACCTGCATTCCTTTTGCAACGTCTACATTTGGTCACCTTCTCCATTCTCATGGTTGAGACCTTGGAGTTCTATATAGTTAATGTCATCAATATCTAGTCGTTTCCTGTGAAATTGTAATTTTTGATGTAAAGACTCAATATGTCACTGTATTTATATTATGTATTTTTTCTTACAGTTTAAAATTGCTAATATTTCACACTATCATCCAAAAATGCATACTTTCAGATTATATAAAATCACTTAAAATAATTATTCACTAAAAATAAACACAAACAATTCCTTTTGATATATTAGCGGTACCTTTAAGAGAAGTAACGGTAATAATTCAGGTTAAGATTTAACATATACAGTGTGTCCATAAAGTCATGGTGTACTTTTGACCGGTCACAGGAAAGCAACAAAAGACGATAGAAATGTGAAATCTGCACCAAATAAAAGGAAAACTCTCCCAGTTTCATACCTATTCAGTGCAGTTCGATGTGGGCTCATGCACAAATTTTTTAGGGCTCCTTAGGTAGCTATCTCATATAGCCTCTCGTCACTGACTGATGGCCTACCAGAACGGGGTTTCTCCACCAAACTGCCGGTTTCCTTCAACTGCTTATCCCACCGAGTAATGTTACTCCTATGTGGTGGCACTTTGTTATAAACACTCCGATATTCACGTTGCACTTTGGTCACAGATTCTAATTTAGTGAGCCACAGAACACACTGAACTTTCCTCTGTACCATCGACATCTCAACTGGCATGGCCGTGGGCTGCTCCGCTGTATACACGGTGTTACATCATCATCTGCACATGCGCACATGCTGCCACATCATCCTACAGAAACTGGGAGGGTTTTCCTTTTATTTGGTGCAGATTTCACATTTCTATTGTCTTTTGTTGCTTTCCTGTGACCGGTCAAAAGTGCACCATGACTCTACGGACACACTGTACATAGAAAGGTGAAATAAGAATTACTTAACTCTAGGTTAAAATTTGTGCAAATGAGTATATGCAAACATTTTTAAGACCAATGCTATGAATTCTTGCATGTGTATAATATCATTTTAACTGTATAGAGAGACAGAGATATAACCTTCTTTTACATATATTGCTATAGACATATAAATATCTTTATAAAAATATAACATATTTGAAATAGGGTTAGCCATAGAAAGAGTGTAAGTAATTATAATTTTTCTCAATAACTTTAGTCTTCTTTTTCTTCATTTTCTTTTTTTAATGATTTTTTTTTCTTCTGAATTTTAACACAGGTCTTAAAAAATACCCAGCTAATCTGAACTTCCTCTCCCACAAAGCCTGTTGTGAGAAACACCTTTAAAAAATATTGCAATTTTCAAATTAATGAATAATAAGACAAGAAATATCTTTTCCAAAATGTCTGTATATTTAATTAATAAAAATGAATATAGTTGTATAGTTTAGGTTAAACTGTGTGCAACTACTGTTTTTGTGATAAAAATAGTTGAATTTAGGTGATTTCATAAGGTTCAATCAATCATAAGGATACGTTTTAGGCATTTGTTGTAATCGGGCTAGAAACTCTGAAATTCATATTTTTTCCTTAGCACTTTGTAAACTGTACTTAATTGTCCAGTAGATAAATACAGAGTAGCATATACTAAAAATTCCAGTGCTTTAGTGAATTTATCCAAAATTTGTTACCAGAAAACATAGAATCTATTCTCATTTTAGCCTATATGTGAGTTTATTGCTGACTACATTTAAAATACTTTTTCAAAATATTTTCGGCATCTCAAGGATTTATTCAGTCCTAATTATAAAATCAGCCTTGTTTATAACTTTGTAAAGCTTACAAAGTGACCTTACCTGCTTTGGATGACTTCTCATCTTTTTTAGTTTCAAGTTCTGGGTATATACATACATACATACAAAGAAGGAAAAACAGTAAACATTCAATAAAAATAGTACTAAGTAGTTTAACTGAAAGGTTTTATAGATTTTTCTCATCTTTTCTTGATTTCAATTTTAGTTACATAGTTTTATCAATATACAATGGAACATGTATTGGTAAATTATAAAGTAAATAAGCAAAAGAACTTTTGTTTTAAAATTCAGTTTCTTAAAATAGTTTCATACTAATCAAGGAATTTGGCACTTTTTCTTTAATAAGAGTCTGTTTCTTATGATTCATACATGATCTAAGTATTCTGAATAAAAAAATTAATAAGAACTGTTTAGGAGAAAAGTGTAATTTTTCCTAATCTGATCAATTTAAGCAATTTTCTGTTTTTAACTACATACACTTAATTCATGGAGCTCCACCTGGTGGTTCATTTAATAATTTCAAGTTGTTATAGTTATTATTTCTATTAATATTGCTATAATTATTAATTTTATAAAATAAATTAGCTTAAATTAAGTATAATGATATAAACAATTAATAAAATTATATATTTTGTCTTTATTGTCTTACAGCAATAATTTTCATCTATAAAATCTGTATTTTAACTTAATCTCATTATTGGATAAATATATTTTTTAATTTGAATTTATTAGGATAACGGTTCACAAAACCATAAAGGTTTCAAGTGCACAACTCAACCAACCACCACTTTCCACCACATCATAAGCCCTTCACCCGTAGCAATGTTTCTTTCCTTCCCTACTTTTGGTCCACACCCTTTGCCCACCTCCACCGAGCCCTCACACCCCTTCCCTCTGGTTATCACCACACTGTTAACTGTGTCTGTGCATTATGTATACATGTTTTTTTGAACATTCCCTTCCCCTTCTTTCATCCAATCCCTCCACCCTTCCCCCCTGACTACTGTACTGAAACACATAATTTTATAAGCTATCTAGATGATACTCATGACACCATCCCAACCAATGTGATAGTTGACGGTATTTCCATGTTTTCTTAGTCCTTCTTCCTATTTAACAATATGCCTAGGCCTTATGGTTCTCTTTTAACATAACATCTTGTTTTGATTAATGAAAGAGCTCTGGCACATTATAATTTTTCTTTCCTTCAAATAGTAGAAAAACCAATCTCATGGTTGGGATGATTATTGAGTATAAACCGTGTGTCAGGGACAGTGCTAGCCAGCTTCATTTGGATTTTAGCCTAATAAAGCCTTGTTTTATGGAGTTACAATAAAAAAACTAATTTGTCTAATCACAGAATTTTATATAATAAAGAATTACACAGACATTCTCACCCTACTTCTTACAATGCTGGAATGTATACACTGTAAAAAGTGATATTAGTGCTATTATTGCACTTCAACACTCCCTGGCACACATTTTTTTTGTTGTTGTTGTTATTGTTAACATGTTCACTTCACTGGGCAGAACATATGCTATTTTAAATGTTTTCTACATGCTTTAATGTTATATAAATTTTTTAAATTTAATTTTCAACATTTTTTGTTTATGCTTTTTAGATTTTTTTTAATTTTTTTAATTCATTTTAGAGAGGAGAGAGAAAGGGAGAGAGAGAGACAGAGAGGGAGAGAGAGAGGAGAGAGAGACAGAGAGAGAAGGTGGGAGGAGCTGGAAGCATCAACTCCCATATGTGCCTTGACCAGGCAAGCCCAGGGTTTCGAACCAGTGACCTCAGCATTTCCAGGTCGACGCTTTATCCACTGCGCCACCACAGGTCAGGACCTTTTTAGATTTTAAATTCCATAAGGGCAAGAACTATGTCCTGTTTACTACTCAACTATCAGCAATTGGTTAAATATCTGATATTGGTATATGATCATATACCAATAATGATGTCATTATTGGTATATGATCAGTAAATATTATTGAATAAATTAAGAAAATGGTAAATATAAAAAATCCAAATGCTATTTCTTGTATAACTATAGTCCTAGAAGAAATTTATTTTATGTGTCTATAGTTGGAGATAAAAGTTCAATGTCATAGAATGGGATTGACAGACATTTCACTCATCAAGTAGGAGTAACTATTTGAAAGAGCCTTGTTTCTCACTCTACACATGGCTCTTTCTCTTGTCAATGATATAATCTTGACATGAAATCATCTTAGTCCTAATGTTTGTAAAAAGATCTTTTTTTTTTTTCAGAGAGAGAGAGTCAGAGAGAGGGATAGACAGGGACAGAAAGATAGAAATGAAGAGATGAGAAGCATCAATCATTAGTTTTTCGTTGCTCATTGTGACACCTCAGCTGTTCATTGATTGCTTTCTCATATGTGCCTTGACCATGGGCCTTCAGCAGACCGAGTAACCCCCTGCTCGAGCCAGCGACCTTGGGTCCAAGCTGGTGAGCTTTAGCTCAAACCAGGTGAGCCCACGCTCAAGCTGGTGACCTCAGGGTCTCGAACCTGGGTCATCGGCATCCCAGTTCAACGCTCTATCCACTGCGTCACCGCTTGGTCAGGCTAAAAAGATCTTTTGAAAAAATAAAGTTGTGGAGAATATTTTTACTAGCCATAAATGCAATAAAACCAGAACCAACACTTACCTTGTACCTAGAAGTTTATATGCACAATTATGAACACGCACTATCTAACATGCACGTGGTTGTAGATGCTCTCAGTTTAATAAAATTATTGATCTTAGGTGTTGTGCAAACACTAACAGGAGGATCTCACAAGTTGAGACTTCTTGAGAAGTGTGAAAAGGAGGCTTTTAAGTCATAATCTAGCTTTAAAAATTAAGCTCATTAAGTATTGTGGCCTAGGGCATTACTTAAACCTTCAAGTCTTAATTTTGTCATTGCTAGAACAAAAAAAATAAATATTGTAAAATTTATGTGAGAATTATAAGGGATGTATGAAAAGACCTTGGTTATTTTTAAAATATGCTCATGAATTTAAATTGCATGATCTCTCGAGATAATTTTCTTTTTTTTCTTACAGAATTAAAACATTACCCTTGACTATGCAAAGCAGAAATTGACATGTAGGAAATTGTCAACAGACTTCTAAGGTAGATAGCATTTTTACTAAAGGTTGTTTTAGTTTTTCAGTCATACAAGGCTCTTGGTTTTTAATCATATAAAAATGATAATTCTCTTTATATAATTTGACAAATGTATACACGCACATGCACACACGCACACACACATTTAGGAAACTAAGAACAGCAGTTAATGCTGGAGATTGAGACCTAGAGGCCAGAAAGAGGGAATGGGACCTTTACTATTGACCCTCTATTACTGTTTAAAGTTTTTTCACCATAAATAAATTGTTTAATAATAATTGTTTAGCAATAAAATATCTGGTTTAAACATTTGTTGCTTGAGGCCTTAAGTTTGGACTCCCCACACAAGCATTGCGGAAACATGGAATCCAAAAATCCTCCTCTGAGTTGCTGAGGCAGAGGACCTGACATTTCATATGCAGCTCTGACTTTTCAGGGCTGTTGATTTTATCTAAAATGTAAATTACTGATAGGCCCAGGTAAGAGAGCTTTACTAATGATTTTTCAGTGTCATCAACTTCTGTGGACCATAAATGGCAAAAAGCCTTTGTAGATTCCAGGCTTAGCAAAAGGCTAAGTTCTCCTCCCACACCACCTCCATATTGGCTATGGTGCTGAGTATTTGCACCCACTTCACTTGCTTGCTTAAGTTGCTGGAAGCAATTAACATGCCCTTCCTTTTACTCTTTGTTTGTTTAGATGTTAGTTGATTTTGCTTATGCATGGTAGGGGGATTCCTGTTTGTGCCTTGGGAGAGTTCCTGTTTTTGCCTCAGATGTGTAACTTCGTATCAAGGACTTTCTTGATTTGTATAGGGCTATATAATAAAGCAAACTGGGGCTATGGGGTGCTCGGATATTGCCATTAGCATTGAAGAGGCCTCCCATTCCATCCTGTTTTCTTAATGAGTCTGGTTTCTTAATTCAGCACCATTCTCACTTAAGACCCAGAGTTACAAACTGCGCTGGTCTGTGGCAAGTGGCGCTTGAACAGAGGACTTGAGTACGAGAAAACTAAACTGAAGGCAGGTGACAGAACTCCCCAAATGTGCACAGTGAGTAAAGAAAGTTTTTGGGGAAAGTATAGTCAGGAGTAAAAAATTATGGGACAATTAGGGTCAAAAAACCTTTTTGTAAGAATAATTATGCAGCTAGAATGCTTTTGTGATATGTTCAAGACCTGTGCCCCTGGTTCCCGGAGGAAGGAATGGTTATTTCTGATACAGAGAGCAAGTAGGTAAAGTTCTGAGAAGGCAGTGGTGTGAAGAGACTATGGTAGGAGGAATAAAAGTGGCAGTCTCTCTGGCAGCTGGTGCTGTACTTTGCGGCTTGGGGGCTGAGGAATGTAGGACAGTGTGGCTGCCTCTGGTTCTCTCTGGCTGCTTAGTCTGCTGCTCAGCTGAAGTTGAGGTAGGGGAGAAATCTCAGCATAGTCAACCTGAACTGCCAGTTATAGCAACTATAGAATTTGAGAATGCATAGGAGACTCAGGTATTAGGAAAGTTACAGCTTTTCCTGTTATTGCCTGATTTTCTTTAATGTGTTAACTACAATCTTCTGAACTATCATTTTTTTTCTTTCGTATTCTTTTCCTGGAAAAAGGGTGAAGGGCGCGCCTGTTTGGATGTTGCTAAACAGAAATCTCATACAGCCGTCTTGAGATTTTTTGAGATAGATATCTGTTTAGTATTAATCCTTATTAAAATAGCCCTATGTAAGATCAAGCAGGCCACATTCTAATCTCTAAAATCCCAGGTTTCACTCTTAATTTATGTGATTGTATGTGAAGAGTTTGTTAAATATCTAAATGTGTCTGTTTTTGAGGCCTGAATTGAGTTTTTGCATGCAAAGATTAGAAATGCTGGCTCTAATATTGAAAAAAATATTATGATTTTAGAACTTGTAAGGTGTGCTCATTTAAATTTAAATAGAATAGAATGTAGATCCTTAAGACTTACTAATTTGGTTAGTGCATTGTGAATTGTGTTCAGAGTTAGGAGCCAAATAGCAATTCAAGTATTAGGATTAATCAAAGTTATATGTTATACTTGTGTTTTGGTGCATAAATTGTCTTGTTTATGTGTAAGGTTATACTAAGGTAGGTAAAACAAAGGAATTGAGCAAAATTAAGCAAGGACCTAATAAGTCATTTCAAGAATTTGTCTCAAGCTGCTCCAGGCTGTTAAAAGAATAGTATAAGAATGCTAATTCTGCTTCTCAGGCCACATCCTGCAAAAGGGGCCCCAAGGAAATCGAGGATTCACCTCCTCTGATTTTGCCTATTGGATTCAAAAGATAGGTCAGGAACATCCTGAAATGAAACTAACAATACAAGGGCATAAATTTAAAGGACTTTTAGATACTGGGCTGATGTATCTGTTATTGCTAAGCTACATTTGGCCTCCTTCCTAATCCACTCATGCAGCAGCTACAGAATTACAAGGTATAGGGCAGAGTAAATCCCCTCAACAAAGCTCTAGTTTTTTACAATGGGAAGATAAAGAAAGTCATTCTGGACTTTTTCAGCCTTATGTGCTCCCTGGTTGCCAGTTAATTGTGGGGTAGAAATGTTTTTGAAAAATATGGAAGTGTTGCTTGTCAGTCCTAATAGCTTATTCAATACTCAAGTGCTTAATCAGGAATTTTTGCCCACTAAGGGACTAGGAAAAGAACAGTGGGGAATTCTTACCCCCATAGAAGTGGCACCCAATACCAGAAGGCATGAATTAGGATATCAAAATTTAGCATAAGGGCCTTGGTAGCTCCTGCTACCCCAATAATGCATTGTGCTGACCCACTTACTTGGAAATCAGATAATCCTGTATGGGTAGACCAATGGCCCCTTTCTCAGGTGAAAGTTAAGGCAGCTGCTCAATTGGTACAAGAGTAGTTATAGCTTGGGCACATTGAACCATCTAATAGCCCATGAAATACACCTATATTTGTTATTAAAAAGAAATCAGGAAACTGGAGGCTATTACAAGATTTGAGAACAATAAATAAGACTATGGAAATTATGAGTCCTCTCCAGCTAGGACTCCCTTCTCTTACTGCCATTCCATGGAATTTTCACCTTGTAATTATTGACTTGAAGGATTGCTCTTTTACTATTTCTTTAAGCCCTCATGATTGCAAGCATTTTGCATTCAGCGTTCCTTCACTTAATTTCCAGGTTCCAATTCCAATGGAATGATACCAGTGGAGAGTTTTCCTCAAGGTATGGCTAACAGTCCTACCTTGTGCCAAAAGTATGTTGCTCATATAGATTAAAGACTATATAGTAAGCCACTTTATTATTGATTTATTTGTTTGTTTGTTTATTAAGTGAAAGTCAGGGATGTAGAAAGACAGACTCCTTCATGCATCCCAAAGGAGATCCACACAGCAAACCCCTTAATGGGTGATGCTCTGCCCATCTGGAGCTGCTGCCCTGTTGCTTGGCAACTGAGCTATTTTAGTGCCTGAGGTGAGGTCATAGACCCATTCTCAGTGCCCAGGCCCAATTTTGCTCAAACCATTCAAGCTGTGACTGCGGGATGGTGGGGGAGAAGGAAAGAGAAAGAGAGAGAAGAGGGAGGGGTGGAGAAGCAGACGGTCGCTTTTCCTGTGTGCCCTGACCAGGAATCAAACCTGGGACTGCCACATGCCAGCCCACGCTCTACCTCTGAGCTAACCTGCCAGGGCCAGTAAGCCACTTTCTATAACTTATAGGTCAGTTGTATTTACTTAGGTTATATTACTTAGACACACTACTAGCAGAGTCAAGATTATGATTAACATGTATAATATGGCCACTAAGATTTCTATTTATTTCAGCCAGTCATTAAGTCATAAATCATATAAATTAGTTTTCTAAATTAAGATGGTTAAACTAATGTAAAATCTAATGAACAAATTAAACTACAAACAAAATAGAAACAGACTCATGGATACAAAGAACAGACTGATAGCTGTCAGAGGAGGTGGGCTTTAGGGGTCTGGATGAAAAAAAAATGAAAGGATTACACAAATTTAAAAAACCTCACAAACACAGACAACAGAATGAGGATTACAATCAGGAGAGGTGGGTGGAGGAGGGAGAAGGGATAAAGGGGGATAAATAGTGATGAAGGAGACTTTACCTGGGGTGATGAACACACAATGCAGTGTGTAGATCAGGGGTCCCCAAACTTTTTACACAGGGGGCCAGTTCACTGTCCCTCAGACTGTTGGAGGGCCGGACTATAAAAAAAACTATGAACAAATCCCTATGCACACAGTACATATCTTATTCTAAAGTAAAAAAACAAAACGGGAACAAATACAATATTTAAAATAAAGAACAAGTAAATTTAAATCAACAAACTGACCAGTATTTCAATGGGAACTATGCTCCTCTCACTGACCACCAATGAAAGAGGTGCCCCTTCCAGAAGTGCGGCGGGGGCCAGATAAATGGCCTTAGGGGGCCGCATGCGGCCTGCGGGCCGTAGTTTGGGACCCCTGGTGTAGATAATATGTTACGGGATTGTACACTCGAAACTTATGTAATTTTATTAACCAATGTCACCCCAATAAACTCAATAAAAATTATAAATATATAAATAGACTGAGAATTGATAGAAAAGTGATAGCAATATCACACAAACCTAGAGTAGCGTTCAATATTTAATGACGTGTGAAGATTTCACACATGACAGTAGGTCACCAAACCTATTTTTGTAAAATACATGAAGGAACTTAAGTAGTTATCCCTAGTCAACTTTCTGTGAGTTTTGGTCTGAAAAGGGAGTTTGTAAAGAATAAGCTAAGGACACATGTCATACTGCCAGCTATGAGTCCCATATTCCCCTCAGTTGACTGTGTGACCTGGAGAAGTCACTTTCAGTGATTCAATTTTTACATTAAAAAAGCTTCTGTAAAAATTAAATTAAACAGTACATATGGGTCTGTTTAGAACAGTGCCAGATGCAATGCAAACAGTACATGTTATTTTCTTTATTAATATTTTAAATTTTCTTATACTTTTCATGTTAAATTAAACATATATTTAAATAAAATATATATTTAAATAAAATAGTTACATTTAATTAAAATGTAGCATTATAAATTTATTATAAACTCAGGATTTTTACATAATTTTAGTAATCATTTGGATTTTCTGATGAAAATCTGCTGTTACTACTCCTACACACACATTTGCATTTACATAACTTTCTTTTCTATTTAAAAAGATATGGGATGCAGAACAATCATTTTCACATTTTGTTTTCTACATGAGACTTTATTGGATGGGATGGAGAACTACTGTCACACTAAGTAGCTTGGCTCCAAGATTGGGGATTTGGGAGAACCTTCACTGAATTGATGTTTCTTTTCTTGAACATGTCTTAAAAGGAATTTGTTTTGATATAGTACTCAGTTTGTGTTAATAGGTAGCATTTGATTTTATCTGTGGACACATAACTACATTACTTTGTAGTCCAGATAAATACAGTAGTGAGAAAGACAAAGTCTAACTCTCCTTAAATTTGATTTGGAACTTCTTCGGTTCATAGACTTTCAAAAGAATAAAGTGTCTTAACTTTGAGCTCACACAAGGAACCAATAACTGACATCTCCTATCCCATAAATTTTCATCTTAATATGTATCAACATTTCTTTATGCAAATATCCTATGGGCTATTTAATAGGCTTTCCTCTTTTTTAACCATGGTCATATGTTTTTGAACCATCATGCATTTTTGATGTTCCCCTTTTTTCACTTGAGTTTCTAAATCGGTATCTTTTGTGTTTATAAATTAAGAAATTCCTCCATGTATAATAAAGGGATAGAGCCATGGTGTTCTTACATAACTAAGCAACTTCATTCAAAACAAGGAGGTGCAGTGATAGTATTCTTTATTGGCACTGCAGTTGGAGAAAAATAGACAAGACACAAACCAACCCAACAAAATTTCCCCAGTTCAAAATTTATTTTCTTTATCTATTAGCCAAATGTTCTAATGTGAGGCATTGGAAACTCTAAATTTCAGTTTTCTCACCATATGAAATGGGAACAATGATGATTATCTAATGTTATCTGTGGCTAATACTAGGTTGAATAATTTCACACGTATTTCCCGAACATTCATACTAATATCAAAATAATAGATATCCACTTATTGCATGAAAACCTGGCATGCCTTGGGAAGGCAGCAGGAAAGCCACCTCGCTTTTCCTCTTTCCCAGTTCTTTTCCAAGTACTGGGAGTGTTGGGGGCATAAGATTTTGTCTTGTTTATCTTTGGAGCTTCAATACCTAAAGTATCCACAGAATATAATTTCAACACTTAAAATTTGTATTGTTACAAAAGAATCTAAACTGTGGCTTCAAAATGTCAGTAAAATCTAACTTGTAAGCTTCACTTTGAGGTGGTTAGACCAAAATATGAGATGAAATCCCTGTCCCATTAAGTAGAATCTTACGTAGGTGGGAAAGCCCATTAAAACTTACCCACTGGACATTCAACTTTGCTGCCTGTTGTCTTCAGATTTTTATATTTATTTGTTGGGACTCTTAATTCACCTATCAGATACAACTATGCAGAGGAGCTAAGTGAATTCACTGTTTGTAGCTGGTTATCTTAAAGCTGCAGCTAGAGTCTCAAGCTACTGAGGACAGTGCTGTATCCATACACGTATGCACACAAGCCAACACTCCCCCCACACACGTTTCCTCTGTGTCTATTTCTTTCTCCTTCACCTGTGATTCCCACTGGATCAATAAGGAAAAACAATTATGCTGTATAAGCTTCTATAGCGATTGTTATAAAATGCCTAGTTCGTAATGCAAGTGCTTAATTCGTGACTTGGTGCTTTCTGCCCAAGTCCTGATTCTGCAGTCCTTCCTCGGCAAGATTCCCATAGGGGTTTGATGCTCCCAGAGAAAGTTTGCTGAGTGGACAATAAAAACACAAAATGAGCCAGAGGGCATTCTCTCTTTGCTGCACAGAATAAATGCATACAATTTTCCTGCCTCATTCTGTCATCATTTCATTTTCGTGATCCTTTTTCTTTTGTATATGCTAAATACAATGTACCACGGATCTGATAGTGTCACTCATCTTTATCTACCCTTTCTTTTATAAATGGCTATGTGTGCCTCATTATTCTTTCCTGTCCTGAAGCACTCAACATGAAGAGTACACATTGAAATAAGTAAGAAATAATTGGAAGAGGATGAACATATGTAGGTCACACAAAAAATATTCAGAACATGGTCCTCCTGTGATGTTATTTGAAGATGGCGTGATAGCTAGTTGGATATATTTCAGGTAATGAGCCAGTTGACTTTAAACCATTCAGTGGGTTCAGAAAGCTATGCAAAAATCATATGCCAAGGTACATAAGCAGACACTCTTTGTTGTTGTTTTTTTATCAAGGGAGAGTAACTCTTTAACTAGATTTGTTTTCTGCACATCAGCAATCATTTTCTTTCACTTGAAATGTGAATAATAAAATTACTAAAAGGTTAGAGGTTTAAGTAAGAATAGTCCTATATCTGGTAAAGATATAAAAATAATGGATGGTCTATATTAAAAAATACATTTAAATTTTTAAAAAGTGAATAGGAAAAATAAAAAGGTTTCTTATGGCATTTAAAAAAATTCCCTGCAAGAAGAGAACGTATTAGGACATCTGCATGAGGTTGCTTGGGGTGACAAGTCTTAGAGGATGACCATGTCATAAACAAAGAAGATATATGTGATTTTCAATGTTATTATAAAAATGTAAAATATTCTGAAAAGTGAATCAAATATATAAATTGAGTTTGCTTATCAGTTACAAAAGACAAAATAAATCTCTATAAATTAGAAAGTTAGAACAATACATCACATTAAAACTAAAACATTTCAGAAAAAAAACTTGATTTTTTTTGTATCAATCATTGGACATTAAGATATTTGCAATCATTAGTTATAGCAGTATAGCAACATTGGCTACATTCAGACATTAATTTTTCTCATTCAATTTAGAATTTAGGGTTATATTTTAACCTGAAGGTTGAACTACTGTGGTTGTTGCTTTTTCTTTTTGCTCTTTTCTTTGACTTATGGTTGTATAGTTCCCTTACTTGACCTTATTCTCCCTCTCAACTTCCAGTCCAGTTTTTACTTTGGTCACTCAAGGCATCTGCCCCTTAGTATAAGTAGAGATATTCCTGAACAAGTCACCCACCCTCAGGTGATTTATCTCAGGTGCTGGATGAACGGTTGAGTCTATTTCTTTCAATTCTGCTTGTGTATGAGGTTTCCCATAAACTGTAGCCCCAGAAAATTGCTGACAGTGACACTTTCATCATCTTTTCTTGAATGGGAGTTCGACTTCAGCACATGATTAATTGCACTGAGATTTGCTTAAAATCCCCCACTGCAATGTGCATTATTGTCTTAACAAAACTCCTCGTCAGCTCTGCTGCTTAAACACTCAAAGCCCAGCACTCATACAGCTTCATTCTGGCTAATTGCTTTGTTTCTTTTGTTTCTTTTCTGTTTTATTTTCCATATGTGTTTTCCTTTTGTTAGCACTACCTATGTCTTTTTCATTTATCCGTCTATATTTTATCTTTAATTTCAAGGATTTAGAGAAAATTTGAAGCATCAGAGCAAATATAATAGTTCTATTTTCCCTGGAAAATGAGACTTTAAAAAGCCATTTCTTTTCCTACCACATAGTTATTGAATAAAATTCTTTGGTCATGAGACCTGAATATAAAATTTTATTTTAACTCAATATGAGATTTTAGTTTATAAGATTTAAGAACATAAATTGGAATGTGTCTACTCTTATTAAAATGCTATAGATATTTAAACACAATCTCATACAAAACAGATGCATTTGACATTTTTTTTCTCTTCTCATTTTTCTGAAGCTGGAAACAGGGAGAGACAGACTCCCGCATGCGCCCGACCAGGATCCACCCAGCACGCCCACCAGGGGCGATGCTCTGCCCACCAGGGGGCGATGATCTGCCCATCCTGGGCGTTGCCATGTTGCGACCAGAGCCACTCTAGCGCCTAGGGCAGAGGCCACAGAGCCATCCCCAGCGCCCGGGCCATCTTTGCTCCAATGGAGCCTTGGCTGCGGGAGGGGAAGAGAGAGACAGAGAGGAAAGTGCGGCGGAGGGGTGGAGAAGCAAATGGGCGCTTCTCCTGTGTGCCCTGGCCGGGAATCGAACCCAGGTCCTCCACACGCTAGGCCGACACCCTACCGCTGAGCCAACCAGCCAGGGCCTGCATTTGACATTTTTAATTGAAAATACTGATTAATTAATCAGATTTCTTTTTTATTGTGCTGAAAAAATACATGAGATCTACTCTCTTAAAAATGTTGAGATGGAAAAAAAATGTTTAGATTTACAGTATTTTTATCTGTAAGTACAATATTGTACAAAAAAACTCTAGAACTTCTTGGATATTGGAAACTTTCTGTCAACCAAACAGCAACTCTTTATTTACCCCTCTCCTAGCCCTTGGCAACCACCCTCTCTGCTTCTATGAGTTTGATAATGTTAGACACCTCATGTAAGTGGCATCATTCATTATTTGTTCTTCTGTGACTGGCTTATTCCATTTAGCTTATGTCCTTAAGATTCATCCATGTTGTTCCATATTTCAGAATTCCTTCTTTATAAATGCTTAATAATATCCCATTGTATATGTATTTTCTTTATCCACGCATCTGTCGATGGTCAGTTGGATTGCTTCCACATCTTGGTTATTAGTAATTCTTTAATGTCTTGATTTCAATTATTTTGGTTAAATACTCAGAGATGGTATTGCTAGATCAGGGGTTGGGAACCTATGGCTCACGAGCCAGATGTGGCTTTTTTTGATGGATGCATCTGGCTTGCAGACAAATCTTTAATAAAAAAGTAATAACGTTAAAAATATAAAATATTCTCATGTATTACAATCCATTCATTTCCTACCGCTCATGTTCATGGTTGCGGGTGGCTAGATCCAATCACAGATGTCCTCCGGGACAACACCAAATTTTTATTGGATAATGCATAACATACACAGGTTGTTGTATGGCTCTCACAGAATTACATTTTAAAGTATGTGGCGTTCATGGCTCTCTCAGCCAAAAGGTTCCCGACCTCTGCACTAGATATATGGTAGTTCTACTTTTAAGTTTTGGAGATTATCCATACTGTATTCATAGAGACAGTATTATTTTATATTTCCACTACTAGTGCACAAGGTTCCAATTTTTCTTTATTTTTACCATTTTATTATAACAGCTGTGAGATGATAATACATTATGGTTTTGATTTGCATTTTCCTGATGATTAATGATGTTGAGTTTTGGTTTTTTTTTTTGTATATTTGTTGACCATGGTATGCCTTGTTTGAAGAAATGTCTACTCAAGTCTTATGCTCATTTTTAAAATTCAGTTCTCATTTTGCTATTGAGTTGTAAGAGTTTGTCACATATTTGGATATATGGGTTGCAAAAAAAAAAGTTTTCCCATTCAATAGGGGGCTCTGTTGATTGCTTACTTCTGCTCGGTAAAAGCAGAGGCATTTTAGTTTTATGTAGTCCCATAAGTCTATTTTTCTTCCTATTACCTACACTTTTGATGTCATATTTAAGACATCATTGCTGAGACCAATGACATGAAGATTTTCTCTTATGTTTCCTCTTCCTGTTTAATAAAAGATTAAACATGTTTTATGTTTAATCTGTTAATCCATTTTGAGTGACTTTTTGTATACAGTGTAAGATAGAGATCCAATTTCATTCTTTTACATGTGGACAAACAGTGTTCCCCATACAATTTGTTAAAGAAACTAGCTCTTACCCATTTTGTATGGGTACCCACAAAATGGATCAGTCACCCATGTAGATGTAGGCTTATTTCTGAACTCTCTCTCATCTGTCTTTATGCCAGTTCCATACGGTTTCAATTATTGTAGCTTATAATAAGTTTTGAAATCAGGAAATACGACTCCTTCAGATTTATTCTTTTATTTTTAGTATTGTTTTGGCTATCTGGGGTCTTCTTGTGATTTCTTATAAATTTTATGGTTGTATTTTTATTTCTTTTTGCAAAAAAAAATGCTATTAGAATTTTGATAGGGATTGCATTGAATTTGTAGATCACTTAGGGTAGTGATATTTTAAAAACATTAAGCCTTCCAATCCATTAACATAGGATGTTCTGCTAAGTATATGTGCCTTCTTTAATTTATATCATCAATGTTTTGTAGTTTTCAGTGTACTAGTCTTTTGTATCCTTAGTTGACTTAATCCCTAGGTATTTTATTATTTATTATACTATTGTAAATAAAATTGTTTTAATTTTCTTTCCTGATTGTTGATTGTTAGTGTTTACAAATTCCACTGATTTTTGTAGGTTGATTTTGTATTGCTAAACTTTACTGAAGTTATTAGTCTTAACAGTTTTTTGGTGGAAGAATTAGGATTTTCTATGTATGAGTTTATGTTATCACAAACAGGAATAATTTTACTTCCTCTTTTTTGATTTGGATTTTTAAGTTATCTTTTTATTGCCTAACTTCCCTGGCCAAGACTTCTATAACTATCTTGAATAGAAGTGGTAAGAGTAGGACCCTTATCTTGTTTTTGATCTTAAAGAGAAAGCTTTCAGTTTTTATTCATTGAATATGGTTAGCTGTGAGTTTTTCATGTATAACCTTTATTATGCTGAGATAATTACTTATTACTAGTTTGTTGAGAGTTTTTAGTCATAAGGAGCATTGGTTTTCTTTCATCCTTTGAGATTTTTATCTCTATCATATGTTTATCTTTCCTTTTGTTCATGTACTGTATCACATTGATTGCTTTTCATGTGCAACCATCTTTTCATTCCACCAGGGATAAATGTTACTTGGTCATAGTATATGAACATTTTAAGGTGCTGTTAAATTCAATTAACTGCTCTTTGGGGGTTTCTTAAATTTATTTTTAATTTATGTATATTTGGTATCCAGTTTTATATTGGTTCATTAGTTTCAGGAATACAGTATAGTGCTTTGGCATTTGTATACCTTACAATGTGATCATTCCACTAATTCTAGTAATTATCTGTTACCATGTAAACGTATTACAATATTATTGACTGTATTTCTTTTCCTCTTTTTACCCACTCTGCCATGCTCTTCTTCTGGAAATGATCTCATTGATCTCCATTTTTGTGTCATTAACTACCTTTTTTATGTGTTTTTTTTTAAATTTATTGTGTTTACATAGATTCTAGTTTCTGCCCGAATGTTCCCTTCAACATCCGCCTTGGCCCCTATTCCCACAACTCCTTTCCCCTTTTCCCCAGGATTTGCTTTTCTGCTCCCTATAATGCTGCGTTATGTGTATATAGTTTCACAAACCTCTTTCCCTTCTGTGATCCCATCCTATCATCCCATTTCCCTCTGTCCGCTTTCGCTCTGGTCCCTTTGATCCCTCCTCTGTCTCAATTCCGTTCCTCAGTTCACATTGTTCATTGGATTACTTACATGAGTGAGGTCATATCATATTTTTATGTCTCTGCCTGGCTTATTTCACTTAACATAATAGTTTCCAGGTCCATCCATGTTGTTGCAAAAGATAAGATTTCCTCCTTTTTCATGGCCCCATAGTATTCCATTGTGTATATATACCACTGCTTTTTAATCCACTTGTCCACTGATGGACACTTGGGCTGTTTCCAGACCTTGGCTATTGTAAATAATGCTGCCATAAACATGGGGGTGAATTTCTACTTTTGAATCAGTGATGTGGTGTCCTTGGGATATATTCCTAAAAGTGGGATAGTTGGGTCAAAGGCAGTTCATTTTTAATTTTTTGAGGAATCTCCATACTGTTTTCCACAGTGGCTGCACCAGTCTACATTCCCACCAGCAGTGCAGGAGGGTTCCCTTTTCTCCACATCCTTGCCAGCACTTATTATGTGTTGTTTTGTTAATGGGCGCCATTCTGACTGGTGTGAGGTGATATCTCATTGTGGTTTTAATTTGCATTTCTCTAATGATTAGTGATATTGAACATTTTTTTCATCTGCCTATTGGCCATCTATATGTTCTCTTTGGAGAAGTGTCTATTGATTTCTTTTGCTCATTTTTTGATTGGATTATTTATCTTCCTGGAGTTGAGTTTACAAGTTTTTTATAAATTTTAGTTATTAACCCATTATCAGACGTATTGTCGAATATGTTCTCCCATTGTGTGGTTTGTCTTTTTATTTTGTCTATATTGTATTTAGGTGTACAAAAGCTTTTTAGTTTGATATAGTTCCATTTGTGTATTCTATCCTTTATTTCTCTTGCCCGTGGAGATAAATCAGCAAATATATTACTGTGAGTGATGATGGAGAACTTACTGCCTATATTTTCTTCTAAGATGCTTACGGTTTCACCACTTACATTTGTCTTTTATCCATTTTGAGTTTATTTTTGTAAATGGTGTAAGTTGGTGGTCTAGTTCCATTTTTTTTCAGGTAGCTGTCCAATTTTCCAAACACCATCTGTTAAAGAAACTGTCTTTATTGTATGTTATTACTTCCTTTGTCAAATATGAATTGTCCATAAAGGTGTGGTTTTATTTCTGGGTTCTCTGTTCTGTTCCATTGATCTATATGCCTGTTCTTATGCCAGTACCAAGCAGTTTTGAGTACAATGGCCTTGTAGTATAACTTGATATCAGGAAGTGTGATACCAACCACTTCATTCTTCTTTTTCAAGATTGCTAAGGCTATTTTTGTCCTTTATTGGTTCCATATAAATTTTTGGAATATTTGTTCTATATCTTTAAAGTATGTCATTGGTATTTTAATTAGAATTGCATTGAATATATAAATTGATTTGGGAAATATAGACATTGTAATGATATTTATTCTTCCTATCCATGAACATGATATATGCTTCCACTGGTTTGTATCTTTCTTGATTTTTTTTTTTAAATATTTTATTGATTGATTTTTTTTAGAGAGAGAGAGACAGAGAGAGAGAGAGAAGGGGGAGGAGCAGGAAGCATCAACTCCCATATGTGCCTTGACCAGGCAAGCCCAAGGTTTCGAACCGGCGACCTCAGTGTTCCAGGTCGACGCTTTATCCCACTGCGCCACCACAGGTCAGGCCATTTCTTGATTTTTTTTAATCAATGTTTTATAATTTTCCAAGTACAAGTCTTTAATCTCCTTGGTTAAATTTATTCCTTGGTACTTTATTTTTTTTGTTGAGATAGTGAAAGGAATTGCTTTCTTAATTTCACATTCTGAACTCATTATTAGTGTATTAAAATGCCTCTGATTTCTGAATATTAATTTTACATCCTGCCTCCTTGCTGAATTCATTTATCTGATCCAGCAGTTTTTTGACTGGGACTTTAGGGTTTTCTATATACAGTATCATATCATCAGCAAATAATGAAAGTTTTACTTCTTCTTTTCCAATTTGGATGCCTTTTATTTCTTTTTCTTGTCTGTCGTGGCTAGGATTCCAGAACTATGTTGAATAAGAGTAGTGAATGGGACACCCTTGCCTTTTTCCTGATCTTAAGGGGATTGCTTTTAATTTTTGCCCAGTGAGTATGATGTTGGGTTTGTCATAGATGGCCTTTATCATGATGAAGTATGTTCCCTGTATTCTCATATTGCTGAGAGTTTTGATTATAAATGGGTACTGGATTTTATCAAATGCTTTTTCTGCATCTATTGATATTATCATATGACTTTTACCTTTCTTTTGTTTATGTGATGAATCACATTGATTGATTTGTGAATATTGTACCAGCCTTGCCTCCCCAGAATAAATTCCACTTGATCATGATGTGTGACTTTTTTATGTTTTGCTGAATCTGGTTTGCTAATATTTTGTTTAGAATTTTAGCATTTAAACTTGTCAGGGATATTGGACTATAGTTTTTTTCTTTGTATTGTCTTTGCCTGATTTTGGAATCAGAATTAGGATCGCCTCATAAAAGGAAGTCTTTCCTCCTCTTAAATTTTTTGATATAGTTTGAGAAGAATAAGAGTCCTTTGAATATTTAATATCAATAGAATTTGTCTGTGAAGCCATCTGGCCCAGGGCTTTTGATTGTTGGGAGTTTTTTGATAACTGTTTCAATCTCATTTGTTGTAATCGGTCTGTTTAGGTTTTCTGATTCTTCCAGATTGATTTTTGAAAGATTACATGTTTCAAGGAGTGTGTCCATTTCACCTAGGTTGTTTAATTTTTTGGCATACAGTTCTTCATAGTATTTTTCTTACAATCCTTTGTATTTCTGCTGTGTCAGTTGTTACTTCTCCACTCTCATTTCTAATTTTATTTATTTGAGTCCTCTCTCTTTTTTACTTGGTGAGTCTGGTTAAAGGTTCATCAATCTTATTTACCTTTTCAAATAACCAACTCTTGATTTCATTGATTCTCTGTATTGTTTTTTTTAGCTTCTATGTCATTTATTTCTGCTCTAATCTTTATTATTTCCTTCCTTCTACTTCCTCTAAGCTTTACTTGCTGTTCTTTTTCTCGTTCTTTTAGTTGCAGGATTAAATTGTTTATTTGAGTTTTTTCTAGCTTCTTAAGGTATGCCTGCAATGCTATAAACTTCCCTCTCAAGACTGCTTTTGCCGTGTCCCATAAATTTTGAGTTGTTATATGTTTGTTTTCATTTGTTTCAAGGCAATTTTTTATTCTTTCTTGATCTCACTGTTGACTCATTTGTTATTTAATAACATGCTGTTTAGTTTCCATGTGTTGGAGTGTTTTTCTATTGCAGTTACTTTCTAGTTTCATGTCATTGTGATCAGAGATCTGCTTGATATGATTTCTGTCTTCTTAAATTTGTTGAGATTCATTTTATGCCCTAACATGTGGTCTATCCTAGAGAATGTACCATGAGCACTTGAAAAGAACGTGTATTCTGCTACGTTAGGGTGAAAGGTTCTGAAGATATCTATTGATTATGTCCCTTAAGTCTGCTGTTTCTTTGCTAATTTTCTTTCTTTCTTTTTTTTTTTTTTGTATTTTTCTGAAGCTGGAAATGGGGAGGCAGTCAGATGGACTCCCACATGCACCTGACCAGGATCCACCCGGTATGCCCACCAGGGGGCGACGCTCTGCCCATCTGGGGCATAGCTCTGTTGCTACAGGAACCGTTCCAGCACCTGAGGCAGAAGCCATGGAGCCATCCTCAGTGCCCAGGCCATCTTTTGCTCCAGTGGAGCCTTGGCTGTGGGAGGGGAAGAGAGAGACAGAGAGGAAGGAGAAGGGGAGGGGTGGAGAAGCAGATGGGCGCTTCTCCTATGTGCCCTGGCCAGGAATTGAACCTGGGATTCCTGCACGCCAGGCCGACGCTCTACCACTGAGCCAACCAGCCAGGACCTGCTAATTTTATTTCTTGAGGATCTAGCCAGTGATGTTAGTGGGGTATTAAAATCCCCTACTATTATAGATTGCTGTTGATCTTGCCCTTTATATCCTTCAAAGTCTGCTTTATATATAAAATATTTAGGTGCTCCTTTATTAGATGCATAGATTTTTATAATGGTTATCTCTTTCTGTTGGATTGCTCCCCTTATCATTATGTAGTGACCTTCTTTATCCCTTACTATAGTCTTTGTTTTAAAGTCTATTTTGTCAGATATAAGTATTACTACCCCAACTTTTTTTTCATTTCCATTTCCATGACATATTTTTTTCCAACCTTTTACTTTCGGTCTATGTGTATTTTTTGTTCGGAGGTGGGTCTCTTGTAGACAGCATATGTATTGGTCCTGTTTTCTTATCCACACAGCTACCCTATGTCTTTTGATTGGAGCATTTAGTCCATTTACATTTAAGGGTATTACTGATATGTAGTTTATATTGCCATTTTATTCTTTAAATCTACATTCCTCGTTTACTAGATTAATTTTCCACTTTTTTTCTGTTTACAGGAGTCCCCTTAGCATTTCTTGCAGCATTGGTTTGGTTGTAATAAATTCCTTGAGATTTTTTGGTCTGGGAAGCTTCTTATTTCTCCTTCAATTTTAAATGATAGCCTTGCTGGATAAAGTAGTCTTGGTTGTAGGTTCTTGTTCTGCATAACTTGAATTATTTTTTGCCATTCCCTTCTGGCTTCAAGGATTTCTGTTGAAAAGTCTGATGTCATTCTTATGGGGTCTCCTTTGTAAGTGATTGACAGCTTTTCTCTTGCAGCTTTTAGTATTCTTCCTTTATCTCTTAGCTTTGGTATTTTGATTATGATTTTTCTTGGTGTGGGTCTCTTCGGGTTTTTTTAAATGGGGTTCTCTGTGCTTCTTGAACCTGTGTGACTCTTTCCTGCATCAATTTAGGGAAATTTTCAGCTACGATTTCTTCAATCAGGTTCTCTATCCCTTGTTCTTTCTCTTCTTCTTCAGGAACCCCTATTATGTGGATATTGTTTCTCTTCATGTTGTCATAGAGTTTCCTCAGACTTTTTGATCCTCTTTTCTTTTTGCTGTTCTGCTTCCATGCTTTCGCTTATCTTGTTCTGTAAGTCACTGATTCGATCCTTTGCTTCATCCAACCTTCTTTTAATTCTTTCTAGTGTAGTCTTCATTTGTGTTATTGTGTTTGTAATTTCTGCCTGTTTATTTTTTTTATGATTTCAGTGTCCTTTTAATGCTTACAATTTCTTTATGTAGGTGCTCATTAAGTCCATCCATTGTAGCTTTGAGATTTTTTTTTAAGAGAGTGAGAGTCAGAGAGAGGAATAGATAGGGACAGACAGGAACGGAGAGAAATGAGAAGCATCAATCATCAGTTTTTCGTTGCGACACCTTAGTTGTTCATTGATTGCTTTCTCATATGTGCCTTGACCGTGGGCCTTCAGCAGACTGATTAACCTCTTGCTCAAGCCAGAGACCTTGGATCTGAGCTGGTGAGCTTTGCTCAAACCAGATGGGCCCGTGCTCAAGCTGGCAACTTTGGGCTCTCATACCTGGGTTCTCCTCATCCCAGTTTGATGCTCTATCCACTGAGCCACCGCCTGGTCAGGCTGTAGCTTTGAGATCTTTAAGCATCCTAACAATCATTATTTTAAACTCTGCATCCAGTAATTTGATTACTTCCATTTCATCCAGTTCTTTTTCTGGGGATTTTTCTTGTTGATTCCTATGGCTCATGTTCCTTTGTCTTCCCATTGTTTCTGTGTATGGTTTGCATGCTTGTTCAAGTTGTGGTCTCCTTAACTAGTAGAGCCCTTTAAAGTCTTGATTTGCCTGCTGTCTGTTTGCTGATCTGAGCAAAGGGCTTAGTTGAAACTGTATTCATGAATGCGGTGGGTGTGACCTCTGAGAATCTGAAGGTGTGTTCTGCCAGTTACTCTCTGGGGGTGGGGTGCATTCTCAGTATGAAGAGGGAGGTGTAGCTCAGGTCTCCCTGGAAACCTGAGTCACTGCCCCTCCCCCTTACTTCCTCCATTCCACGATTTCTTTTGTGCAAATTGTAACTGGAGTGCTTTTTGGAGGTGGGACTCCTGGATCCACTTTAGGCTTGTGCTTTGCAGAGGGATCTACCCCTCCTCCAGCTATGGCAGCCTTTGCACTGGAGAATAAGTCAGCTTAATTTAGGTCATCCCAGGTACTCCTCTCCCCGTCTCTGTTTGTCTCGCTCTACCCACTTTCCTCATGCATGACCAGTCAGTCCTTTCAGCCCTTCTTGCCCCCGGAGTCCCAGGCAAGTGGCTGCAAGCGATATTTTTTGCTCTGTCCCTTTAAGGCACCCCAGCTGCTTTCCACATACAGAATTTTGCTCTTGTTCCCACTCAATGCTGCCTGGCTGTTTCCTCCAGTCCCTGGCTTTTCAGGCTGGGTCTCTGGTTCTGAGACTGAGGGCCCTTGCCTCTCAGGGTCTCTCTCCTTGTAATGAGAGTCCTTCTGGACTTTCAGCCTCAGCTTATCTTAGCTCTTGGGAGCAGTGGAGCACCACCACACTCTTGCACTTTCTACCAGGATCAGTATGGATTCTTCTGTGCTCCTTGGTTTTTGAGTCCTGTTCTTTTAGCCCAAAGTTGGTTTTTCATGATGATTGTTCCTAAATTAATTTGTAATCCAGTTTTGTGGTGGGAAATGACAGTCTGTGCATCTGCCTACTCCTCTGCCACCTTTGAGAATTAACTACCATTTTGTTTTGGATTTGCATCTGTGTGCATTGGAGATACTGTCTGAAATTTTTTTCTGCTAGTGTTTTTGCATGGTTTTGGTATCAGGGTAATAGTGGCTTCATAAAAATGAGTTCAGAAGTGTTTTCTACTTTTCAATTTTTAGAAAGAGTTTGGCAGGAATTGGCATTAACTCTTCTTTAAATCTTTGGTAGAGTTCAACAGTGAAGCCATTTGTCCCTGAGCATTTTTTTAATTGAGAAGTATTTGATTACAGAACCAATCTCTTTGCTCATTACTGATCTGTTTTGATTTTATATTTTTCATTACTCATCTTGGTAAGTTTTATGTTTCTAGGAATTTGTCTGTTTCTTCTATGGCATATAATTACTCCTTGATAGTCTCTTATGATTCCATTTATGTCTAGGCCATTAGTTTTAATGTTTTCTCTTTCAATTATGATTTTATTTATTTGACTCTTCACTCATTTTCCTTAATTTAGCCAAAGATTTGTCCATTTTGTTTATCTCTAAAAAACCAACCCTTAGTTTTGTACATTTTTTTATTCTCTATTTTATTTATTTTTGCTCAATCTCTATTATATCCTTCATTTTACTAACTTAGGGCTTAATTTCTTCTTTTTCTAGTTTCCTCAGGTATAAAGTTAGACTGGTTGGTCATTTGAAATCTTTCTTTTTTCCTAAAATAGGTGTTTATTGCTAAAAACTCCCTGTAAGTACTGCTTTTGCTGCCTTCTATATTTTGGGATGTTTTCATTTCCATCTGTTTGAAGATATTTTGTTACTTAACTTCTTTTTTTTTTGAGCCTCTAGTTTTATCAAGAGCATGTTGTTAAATTTTATATATTTGTAATTTTTTCCATTTAAATGTGCATATTATTATATCTCATATTTTTAGTGAACACCCAATGAAGCTTTTAAGGATTTATTTACTTGTAAAGTAAGAACAATTTTTTAAATTGATTTCTCTTTTAGTAAGAACTTGTTTGCATTGTGACAATATAATACATATATATATATATATATATATATATATATATATATATATATATATATATGACTGACTCCTATAATGAAAAGAAAGCTTAGTGTGGCAATACCTGTGACAGCTGAAATTAAAAGTTAATTTGTATATTATGATTATACTTTTTTTTGGTCAAAATATCCAAGTGCTGTAATTCACATTCAGTATCACAAGCCTAATTTGGATTGTTTGAGAGGAAAAATTATGAGATTCAATTTATAAAATTTAAGTCACATTACTAAGAGAAATGATCATCACTTAAATGGTAAAATAAAGATACTAACTATATATTTCATGCAGTTGCCTAACTAGGTGGTGGCTCAGTGGATAGAGCATTGGCCTAGGACACAGAGGACCCATGTTTGAAACACTGAGGTCACCGGTTTTAGCATGGGCTCACCTAGCCTGAGTGTAGGCTCACCAGGTTGAGCTCAGGGTCACTGAGTGTAGAATCATAGACATGACTCCATGGTCCTTGGTTTGAAGCCTAAGGTTGCTGGCTTGAGTCCAAGGTCACTGGCTTGAGCAAGGGGTCACTTGCTCTGCTGGGTATCCCCTCAACCTCCCCATCAAGGCACATATGAGAAAGCAATCAATGAACAGCTAAGGTGCTGCAATGAAGAATTGATGCTTCTCATCTCTCTCCCTTTCTGTCTGTCTCTTTCTTTGTCTCTCTCTCTCACTAAAAAAAAAAAAGGTGTATGCAGTTATTTGCAGCCTCAATCTTTAAAAGAAATAATAGAACAATATTAAAATAATAGTTCTTGTTATTGCACTTGACATTTTATACAAACCTTTGTTTACACATACTTGTTATTAAAATTAGGAAGAAAATTGTACAATAATGTAAAAATTCAGTGTTAATGAAATAGAGTATCTTTTAAAATTACATTTTTTCCAAAATGCTGCCGTCCTCACCATCATTATTTATGACCATGAACTGGCTGACCTTAGACTGACTACTAATGTGTAATAGAAAGATAAAGGAAGAGAGAGGATAACATTAGGTTGATATTTTCAGTAATCAGAAACTAAAATGAACACCAAGTGTTTTTAATGGAATCATGAATTGTTTATTTATATATGTAGTACATATGCATTTCTTTTGGTGAAAAAATTTTAAGTGACCTTTTTTAAATAAAATATATGGATATTTATAATATTCCTGTCTGTTCTTCATTTTTTTATATTTCTGTCTTAAACTGGCAAAATAATTATAACATTACTTAATAGCATAATTTCAATTCATATTGCTATGTAAACATCCATCTCAATCAACACTTAGATTCTATTAAAGAAATTTAGTTTCTTCAAAGTAAATTAATGTTCATATTTCACTATTAATTAATTCTTTGAATAATATAGTAACATTTCTATATTATCTATTATAATATAATAGATGTCTATTGGACATTTAACATAACATATAATAATCCTTTTGTAAGGCACAATAACCTATTTTATATATTATACCAGAATAATATAAAATATTCTTTAGCACCTAATTAACTGGTACCATCAGTGACTGTAAAAGTAAAGTTTTAGATATAATTATACATTTCCAAAGTAAAATATAAATGTCTTCATATGTTTGGAGTCCATGTTGCTTTTTAAAAGTTCAAGCACATACGTGGACCGAGGAAATAATCATGTTCTCTTGTATTTTATTAAATAACAATTTTGATTAAGATTCATTGCAAATTTTCAAAAATATAACTTAAGGGTACAGTTTTTATACATTGCTGTATGAACTACTGGGGACTTGCCATGTATCTTTCATTTCTCTGATTCATTCTCTGTCAGCTGTCCTTTTCCGCTGTTATTCCATATCTCTCACAAATCTAACATGTTTATACAAGTTCACCAAAAGTCTTTTTAAAAAAAAAATGCCAGTAAGTTGTATTATTTACCACTAAGTCCTTGGACATTGGTGTTGGGAAAAACTATCACAACATTATTGCTGGTTTGACCCGAATTTCACCAGGGCACCTGGAAGCTTCCCATTCTCACTCCTGCGCTTTGTAATGCATGCTCTGCTTGCCTTCCCCCAGCCAGAAGTGCTCAGTGACACAGCCTTGAGATAATAATGTGCTTATTGGGGCTATCTGGATGGGGTACATGATTAAAACCTATGAAGGCCTCTTGTGTATGTGACTGAACCTAGGAAGACCTCTGTGTATTCTTTTAATATTTTGGCACGCTGATGGGGTAATCTACTCATTTTACAGCCAGCCAAGACAAGCTTTTTAAGCAACTTCTCTCACTTATTAAAACTACTCCCAATCATTTCTGCCTTTCTTCACTTTCCCCCAGCCCTCCAGTGATGGAGGACCAGTTTCATATTTCACTCAGGAGGCTCCTGGCCAGGTTTGAGAGCAACAATTGGTCAATAGTTCATGCTTGCATATTTTCTCTTCAGGGAGAATATAGAAAAAGGCTCTATTTCCAATATTCAATACAGTAGATACATATTATGGTTTCAGTGGTTCATAAATATGTTCATTTTGACAACAAGAAGTATTAGAAAATTCTGAGTATCTTACCATGCCCATAGAAAGTACTGAGATCAATTAGAAACTAAATGAGTTACATTCACATTTTAGGGGACTAACTTGATGTATGGCATATCAGAATACAAATGACCTCAAGCCAAGTGTAATAAGGAGACAGGAGATGCAATAAAATGCAAGGGCAAGAGCACAATGTTTGATCTGGGAGGTCAGAGTTCTAATATTACCTCTGCTGGAAATTTCAATAACTTTGAAAAATTTCCTTACTATTCCCTTTATTTATTTATAAGATGAGGGTATTGAACTACAGTTTATGTCTAAGTTCCTCCTAGCCATAAAATTTGTTTAGGATTTTACTGTGTTTGAACTTACAGAATGGCATGTTATCACTGAGAAATGTTAAGTATTACATTTATCTTAAATCTTTGGTTTCCATGGCTATTCTTAATAAGTTTCAATTTGGGATTATAAAATATGGATTTCCCTCCAGAGACTGATAAAATCAGAATAGCATATGCATTTGTAAAAGCTTTTTCAATATTTCTGACATAGCTACCTTTTCCTTTGTTGTTTAATAATAGATTTTGAAATTTTATGCAAGAAAATAAGTCTTTTTTTCTTCACTCAAAAAATATGTGAGGGCCTATGAAAGTTATTAGTTTAAGAGCATTAAAAATAAATGATATATTACTTTATTATAAGTAACTGAATATTTAATAGGTAAATCAATGTATTTTCACATTTTATTAAACAGTATTACCTTTTTCCTTTAGGGAAGATGGCAACTTCACTTCTTTTCCCTTAATAGGCTCTGGAAAGAAACATTGAGCATTTATTTTCAGCCAAGATAAAAAAAATTGAGACTGCATATATAATAGAATCAGTGAGCGATCAGTAAAGTGAACTTGTGTGAAAATGATATGATTTTTTTTCAAAAACTATTTTAATCACACAGAGACAAAGATAAAAGTATAGCATAACACAAGCCATTTATTGATTATTTTTATTAAAATAAATGTAAATTGTTGAATGAGTTACGATCTATTTGTTCATTTAAGAGGATAGGCATTTGAATGGATGGGAACTTATTTTATCTGGAATTTTAAAAACCATGTGGCTTCAGTAGCCATGACCCCTCAAACAGTTATAATTATCACTTAATTTATTTCTATTAGCTTATTTTTTTCAAAAAATAAATACAGTGGTACCTTGAGATATGAATTTAATTTGTTCTGTAATCAAGCTCGTAAGTCAGTCAACTCGTATATCAAACTGCCGATACTAGACTCATGTGCCAACATGCCAACTAGCAGCAGTTTCTCGAATCATGACTCATATCTCAGAATTTCCTTGGATCTTGGAACAAAAATATGGACCGAGTCACACTCGTATCTTAAAAAAAAAACCGTATGTTGGTCTGTTTGTATCTCAAGGTATCACTGTAATCAAATTTAAAAATCTTACATATATTATATAAATTTGTTATTTTAGTTATGAGTCTCAAGTCAAATAAATTTCAAGAATAAGACTAAAATAAAATATGAGAGATAATTTCTTCTATGAACTCTCATCTTAAAAATGTCATCCTTGGTTTGAGTAAATAAAGCAAAATTTCATTAATTCTACTACATTCAAATACTAAGGGATTCTGATTATATCATGGATTCCAGAAATATATGTGAGCAATGTCTTGAACAACATTATATATTCACAACAACTTATATAAAAACATAAACCCATTTTCTACCTCCTCTACAACATTAAATCTCAGTATCTATTTTACTGACAAAAGTGACAATACAGTAGGAAAGGAAGACAGGAAATTATACTTTCAGCCCTTTGTTGCATTCTCACCTTATGGGAAATCAGAGAATATAATGATAGCATTTGTATGTTTATGACACTCAATCAATTCCTTAGTATTAATTGAATCCAAGTGGCTTTGGATGGTGTCCTGAATGAATTTAGGGGCTCTATCAAAATGTCCGCATCCTCCAAAGCAAGTTTTTGTGGGTTTGTTTTTTTGTTTTTTGTTTTTTTGATAGATAAACTATAACTTTAAATATCCATGTGTTTGTAGAATTTTTTTAAATGGCATGGTGAAAAAGAAATGTTTGTGTTGCTATTTATTGTGAAAAGTACAAATAAGGCTGATTTCTTTTTCTATACTTTAACATAAAAAGATGGGATAAAAGCTATGGACTGAATAAACATACTGGGAAGCTTCATTAACTTTTTTCTTTTTCAAGCCAGTGAGGGTCATTTACTGCTTTTGCATTTCTCAGCTAACCCAAAAGAATTAATGTATTGTGAAATGAGAAGTGGTGGTGGGGACGGATTCCCAGTGGGGAGGGAGAGCGCAACCCTGGAACTGCATGCAGGATTCAATAGTAAGCATATTTAGATGAGTGAGTGCATATGTTGGCATGAGATGAACATAGTTATATTAAGACCTAGGGAGAGGAACCCACGGGCTGGATTTGATTTTCTGGAGAAAGAAGGAAGAGGTAGAAATAACAGCTGTACTTTTACAGGGTGTTTGAAGGTTATAAACTCATAACATTAAATTTGGAAAAAGTTCTCTGAAAATAGAAGTGATTTTTATTTCCAAGTTTGCTAATGGAAAGATGGCTTCTGCTCTCAGGCTGGGTCATCTGCTGTACTGACTTTTCTGTAGCTTATTTTGTTTCCTTTTTGACTTCAAGGGGTTTGACCTGATCTAGGACATCCACAGGCTAATCTGAGAAGTCTCTAGATATCCAAGCAAGTGATTGAGATGTCAGGTCTGACAAACACTGAGGAGAGAATATTATATAGTAATTCTGCACTTCTGCATTAGAGAGTCTTGGTAGATACATCATTGATTTGGTGGTCAGCTTAAAGCATATTTTTAACTCATCTGTCTTGTTTCTTAGAAGATAAGCTTTGGAGAACATGTTTTTCTGTGTTTTTACAAATAGGATAGTTTCCTTGAATTTTTCTAAGATCCTACAGGAAGGTTTATTCATCTTGATTATCAGGATCTGGTACATATTTAAATGTGCTGTGGTATTAACCGGAATTCTGAAATAATTTGGGCAAGGAGGTTGTGATGAAGAAAAAGTTCACAACGGAATAAAACGACGGTTTTAGATTTTCCATTTCCCTACACTACCCCCCGAGACATCAGCAGTAATGAACTAGAGTGAGTGACCACAAAGAAGTATAGATCATTGGGGATCAATTTCAAGACCTCAGATAACTTAGCTCACCCATAGCTCTAACTTTTGTTTGACTAGTAGGAATGGATAGGAAAAAGCATGGTGAAGTCAGAAGTTGGGGGATCATTGGGTCCGTGGTCCTAAGCAACAGAATGTTAACAAAGATAAGCATTGCTGAGCATCCACTGGTATTAGATCCAAACATGCACTGGCCTGTCACAAAACTAGATGAATATTCCAGTGTCTATCATACTAATCCAATATCAGAGGAACCTAAGTGTGTTGTTACTATTGCATTCTTGGGAGAGGAGGAATTAACTAATTTCTTTTTTGCCTTGGTTGGGTTCAGTTTGAAGTTCCTCATTCATGGATGAATCTTGGATCCTCAGTTAAGTCAGACCAGCTATAAGAAGCAAGTGGTAATACAGTGTAGAGGTGGAGGCCAGAAGAAAATAACCAATAACAAGGGTGAGTAGCAGGATTGTCTGTTTCTAGGTGTCATGGCCACATATACCGGGCTCTGCCTTTGTGAGTGTGTTGAGAGGACTTATGTGAGTCCCCTTACTCAGGTAAGTCAGTGCCTGAACCCAACAGAAAAGCCAGCACGACATGTCTTTCTCCTGCTGTTTTTTTTTTTTTTGAACAATCATCGCTAGATCTTCTCTACACAACTTTAAATGAAGACACAAGCCTAATTATTATTTTTTCAATGCTCAATTTATTCATGGTTATCATATCCCAGGTAAATGTCCCAAATGATTTTGGGGTAATAATTCTGGTTTTAGAATTGGAGCGTTGTTTCTACATGGGTTCTAATATATACACAAAATGGAATCTATGAGAGACTGGCAAATGTAGGCCACCACTTAGCTGCATAATTTAAACAACTAACAATATACTATGACCTCAAGGCAGTAAGTGGCTTTCTAGTGAGTGAGTCTGCTGCATTTTGATTCTGCCGCGGCTCAGCAGGATGCTTCAAGGAACCGCTTTGGAAACAATAACAGGTATTTAATCACTGAAATCTTATAGGTAATCCTGAAAATTTTTAAAATGCTTTTGCAATGATAAATGATATCCAGAAAATAAAGAAAATGTGACAACATAATTATTCTAAAATAGCATTCAAGTTTTTATATAATAAAGATATTTAAAAGCATAAAGCATTAACTGAATAAAAAAGGTACATTTAAATAACTTTAAATCAATAATCATATGCATTAACCTTCTAGTGACTGTGGAGACATTTAGCAAATGGTAGAGGATTTAACATTGAGGAATAAAGTGTTCACTAGGATATTACTTTCAATTGTGCAGTAATAACATAACAATAGAAATTATTGGAGCTTACTTAGTGAAGTGGTCATTGTGGTTTTATTTATTTATTTTTTTTTAGCGAGAGATACAGAGAGAGAGACATAAAGAGGGACAATTAGGACAGACAGGCAGGAAAGGAAGGATATGAGAAGCATCAATTCTTTATTGCAGCACCTTAGTTGTTCACTGATTGCTTTCTCATATGTGCCTTGACTGGGGGCTACAGCAGAGTGAGTGACCCCTTGTTCAAACCAGTGACCATGGGCTCAGGCCAGCATCTTTGGGCTTCAAGGCAATGATTTTTGGGCTCAAGCCAGCAACTATGGAGTCATGTCTATGATCCCATGCTCAAGCCAGTGACCGGCACTCAAGCCAATGACCCAGCGTTCAAGCCAGCAACCTCAGGGTTTTGAACCTGGATCTTCCACATTCCAGTTCAATCTATCCACTGTGCCATTGCCTTTCAGGCTCATAGTAATTTTAAATCCTCTTAATAATGTTTTCTGGGACAGTGTTTTACAATTATAATTTAGGCTTTGGCACAAGCAGAGTATTTAAGTACCGTTTAGATATTTTTTTCTCCCAAAGTTAGAAGTGGGGAGGCAGTCAGACAGATTCCTGCATGCACCCAATGCAATCCACCTGTCATGCCCACCAGGGGGTGATGCTCTGCCCATCTAGGGTGTTGCTCTGTTGCAGCCAGAGCCATTCTAGCACCTGAGGTGGAGGCCATGGAGCCATCCTCAGCGCCTGGGCCAACTTTGCTCCAATGGAGCCTTGGCTGCAGGAGGGGAAGAGAGAGACAGAGAGGAAGGAGAGGGGGAGGGGTGGAGAAGCAGATGGGCACTTCTCCTGTGTGCCCTGGCTGGGAATCGAACCCAGGACTTCCATACTCCAGGCCGACATTCTACCACTGAGCCAACCAGCCAGGGTACCAGTTTAGATAAGCATTGGTGCCTGACAGATAGTTTTGGATTTAGGCCCCAAACTCATTTTTTTGAATGCTTTTATGTTAAACAATAGTTATGTGGTCCAAATATACCTGTGTCAAAACTGCAGTTCAAAATAAGTGTATTTTATATTACATTGGAAAGAGGGAAGGTTTATATTTTGCTAATTATGATTTGCAAATCATAAATGTATATATCTAAGTACGTGTATTTTTCTGGTAGTATGTTTCAATGACAACTTTAGTTTTCACATAGTCAAAGGCAATGCTTTTGTTAATTGTCAAATAACATGTGAGTAAAAAATGAGAAGGTGTATTTTCCAAAGTATAGGCAACCACTGCAGAAAAATAAACTAAACTCCTCTGTGGTAATTAAGGAGAGTCACCCCATTGGCAAAAGAACTAAGACTGTTCTCTCATCCTGCGTAGCCAACGTGTCTGTATCAAATAGATTTTCAAACTTATGTAGTGAGCTCTACATTCATAGCAAAGTTTCTTTGAAAAACACAAATATCAACACCCTATTTTAAGGAGCAAGCAGTATCTGTGTGAAAAATTAAAAGATAGACTATAAAATTCAACAGACTTGGCTTTCATTCTTGATTTTTCCTCTTACTTCACAGTGTAATACTGAGCAACTTGCTTGATCTATACCTAGATTCCACATTTATAAAAATTGAGATATCCTATACAGTTTGCAGAAATAAAATATGTAAAGTATATTTCACTGTCCCTGGACAAGAGCAGATGCCTGCTTCTGTACTTCTCCTAAACAATCCCATGTATTTGCCTGGACAATTCTTCTCGCTTGAATTCAACAATACTTCTTCACGAAAGCCTTCCCTGATTCCCCAGACTTACTTAGAATCTTTGATTATGTTCTTTTACAGCACATTGTTTATTACTTTTATGATTCTTATACATTAATTAATTATGTCATTAACACTATAAATATTAGATGGCAAAGATTATGGGTTTTTTTTGTATTCCTAGTGTTTAGAGAGCATGTGTTCTGATTACCAAATATTAGATACATAAAGAATAATTATTAAATGTGATATTGATTATTTCACATAAAAATTAAGGTAAATAACACAAGGTCTTGAAGTTTAAATAGGTGGCTTTCAACTAATTAGATAAATAGCTAGATAAATAGATAAGATTATACATATTACAAGTGTATGAATTCAGAAGAGTGTTTCAGTGAACATTGACATGTTTAAATGGGCATCATTCTTAGAAAGAGCCCTGAGATTTAGATGGACAGAGAGAAAAGTCAGTCCATTCAGGAGAGGAAAGTCACAAAATTTAAATAAGAATGTCATGTCTTTCATAGCAATATAAGCCTGACAAGTCTAAAGCAGACAACATGACTAAGCGAGTCTTCGAAAATAACAGAATTCACAACTCTGATTCCCAAGTTTCCCTCCCTATTCCCAGATTTGTCATCTCTTTTTCTCCAATGATTAACAAGTGCTTGGAAGGAGTGTGCACTAAATACATATTTTATGAACAGCTAAAAAGGGAAGAACCAGAGTGCATGAAGGTAAGACTTTCCTGTATTCTTCACTTTCCCTCTAACTTTTTTGTATAACCCTTTCATTCTTTAAGACAAATCCTTTCTCTCTTTTTTTCTTTTTCATTTTTGACATTGAAATCAAACCATTTTTCAGGTAATGGTGATCTGTAAGAAAGTATTTAAGGCACTGGTTGGCTGGATCAATGATAAAGTATCCACCCAGTGTGTGGATGTCCCAGATTCGATTCCCAGTCAGGGCACACTGAAGAAGCAGCCATCTGCTTCTCCTCCCTTCCCACTTCCCTCTCTCTCTCTTTTCACCTCCCTCAACTATGGCTTGCTTGATTTGAGCACATCAGCCTGCTCTTTGATGATGGCTCTCTCCAGCCTCTGCCTCAGGTGCTAAAAATAGCTCAATTGCAGGCATCAGCCACAGATGGGCAGAGCATTGTGGCCAGATTGGAATTGTCAGGTGAATCCCAATTGGGGAGCATGTGGAAGTCTGTCTCTCTGTCTTCCCTCCTCTCACTTTAAAAAAAAGAAAGGATTTGAGGGACAGGTAAATAAATATAAATTTTCAAATATATTACAGTGACTTATGGAATTTTGGCCCCTACATCTGCAAAGACAAGGACAAATGTACTATAGGCTCATTCAAATAATTTTGTTAATAAATTTTGAGTGTTATGTTGCATTGACTCTGTTACCTTGATCCTTCAGAATTGTAGAAGTCTTTCCAGATTTTTCTTTTCTAATTTCTGCAAGAAGAATCATGAAAAGAAAAGGTTACAAGGAATAATATACTTAAAAATGGAAAGCTTCTGTTGTGATTTGTTTATTGAGGCTTAAAAAAATTAAAGTGGTTCTGAGTTAATATTCAAAATACACATACAGACTATACTTTCAGGGAATATTTCTATAGTTTACAAAAATATAGATACACCCTTAATGGCAGTGGTCCCCAATCCCCAGGTCGTGGACTGGTACTGGTCTGTGGGCCATTTGGTATTGGTCCGCAGAGAAAGAATAAATAACTTACATTATTTCCATTTTATTTATATTTAAGTCTGAATGATGTTCTATTTTTTATTTTTTTATTATTATTTTTTTAAAATTTTTCTGAAGCTGGAAACAGGGAGAGACAGTCAGACAGACTCCTGCATGCGCCCGACCGGGATCCACCCGGCACGCCCACCAGGGGCGACGCTCTGCCCACCAGGGGGCGATGCTCTGCCCATCCTGGGTGTCGCCATGCTGCGACCAGAGCCACTCTAGCGCCTGAGGCAGAGGCCACAGAGCCATCCCCAGTGCCCGGGCCATCTTTGCTCCAATGGAGCCTTGGCTGCGGGAGGGGAAGAGAGAGACAGAGAGGAAAGCGCGGCGGAGGGGTGGAGAAGCAAATGGGCGCTTCTCCTGTGTGCCCTGGCCAGGAATCGAACCCGGGTCCTCCGCACGCTAGGCCGACGCTCTACTGCTGAGCCAACCAGCCAGGGCGATGTTCTATTTTTTAAAAATGACCAGATTCCCTCTGTTATATCCGTCTAAGACTCATTCTTGATGCTTGTCTTGGTCACGTGATACATTTATCCATCCCACCCTAAAGGCCGGTCCGTGAAATATTTTCTGACATTAAACCGGTCCGTGGCCCAAAAAAAGTTGGTGACCACTGCTTAACGGGATAGGTTACCCATTAAGCATTGAACTAAATATGCAGACAATAGAAAATAAGCCCATGAATTATTATCACAAGAGCAAAATTATGATAAATACAAAAAAAGGGTACAAAATGCTATGAGCTGGTGGCCCTCACCAGTTGACTCAGCTGTAGGGTGTCAGCCCAGCATGTGGAAGCACCCAGCTGCTGCTCCACCTTTCCCCCTCTCCTTTCTCTCTATCTCTTTCTTCCCCTCCCACAGCCAGAGCTCCATAGAATCGTGGGCTGGCTACGTGGCCTCTGCTTCAGGCACTAGAATGGCTTCAGATGCAGCAGAGCAACAGCCCAGATGGCCAGAGTTTCACTCCCTGGTGGGCATGCAGGATGGATCCTGGTTAGGTGCATGCTGAAGTCTGTCTGCCGTCCCCTGCTTCTCACTTTGGAAAAAAAAATGCTATGGGCTTTGGAAAAAAAAGGTAAGGGTAACAGTAACAGCTAACATCATCTATTCGGTGTTACAGGAAATGTTCTCTACTGTTTTGTCATCCAGCATTTACAATAACCCCTGTAAAGTAGGTAAGTCCTATCATTATTCTGGCTTTTCACATAAAGGAATTAAGTAAATTTCCCGAGCTCATGAAGTTCTTAAATAGGAGAGCTGGGACTTAAATGAATGTTTTGCTGAATTCAACCACAAAGATACTGGCTCTGAATGATAGAATCTGGAAAGGCTTTGGCAAGTGGTACTGAGGCAGACCTTGAAAGATGGAAAGGAATTAAACCAACAGAGACGGAGTGAAGGGGAAGACACATTTTAGAAGGACAGAGAGAGAAGAAAGCCTGGGCTGGGCAGTCTGTCCGTTTGGTTTTATAATTCACTTGTAACTAACAGACTGCAGTACAAGTGATGTTGTATAACCTGCTAGGTTAAAGCATGAAAGGCCATGCAACTCCCACCTGCTTCTCTAGAAACAGTAGTTCTGGGGTAGTCAGAACCATATACATATACTGACACCACCCTGTAGTACAGTGGAGGAGACATATTGGTAGTCCCGTCAGCAGCCCGAGTTGAGCCAGCCTACCTGGACATCCAGAAGTTGGTTAATTTAGATGACTAGAGCTCAAGTCTACATCTAACTTCAATCAAATGAGATACTTGAGTGAAAACTGTCTAGTTGATCTCTCCTAAATTCCGGAATCTCTGAATCATGAGCAAAGTAAAACCAGCTGTTATTTTATACTAGTAAGTTTTGGAGGAGTCTGTATACAGCAAAGTCCATGAAACTGTCAGCTAATGAATAAAAAATATTACACCATGTGCCATTTAAGTTTACCATTAGAGATATATAGATAGAGAAATTATTAATGCTACTTTCAAAATGAGGGAATTTTTCAGTGAGAAGATGTTAATTGGGTCTAAAATTTCACTGGTCAGGAAATGCAAATTTAACAGTATAAAGGAGTAAAATGTAAATCTGATTATTAAAATATATGAGGATCAGATTAAAGAAGAATTCCTTAAATTGTTATTTGGTTTACAGAATGATGATCTGCCCTCAATTAAGGTATGAAATGTTGACAAACAGGCTTTTGGAGGAAGATATGATCTTTCTTTTAAAAGTTTTCTTTGTTAACAAGGCACCCAAAAAGGCAATGTCTAGCAATCAGTTGAAAGTACCAATGAAGTGCAGATTATATGCCAAGTTTTTTAGAAGGAAAGCAATCTGTAGTCTTATTTATAAATGGAAACCATCAATGCAACCATTAGCATGATTTCTAAAATGTCCCTCCAAATCTCATTTACTTTGTTCACACAGATCGACTTGATTTAATTAATAAACTAAGTATAAAAAGTAAAATAAACCAGAAAGTTAAAAATTGTTTTCTTAATACATGTAAGTTAAAAAAATACTTCAGTCCTGTATTATAACATCTTAGTTTTATGCTTTGAATTCAATCTTATATAAGTTGCTTATCAAGTTCATTATCAGTTTATTATTTGTGACATTCAGCTATTAACAAAAGCAGTTCTGTTAAAGCATTTTAGTTTGACATCAATGTCAAATATAGCTAGATTGGAAAAACAAAACAAAACAAAACACCAAACCTGAAATTGGAAGATTTAAAAAGTACCTAACAGAATCAGCAGGCAGCTCAGGCTCCTGGAGATGTAAAAACCCAAACTCAAAATTCTTAACATTTTTTACCCAGCTAAGTCTAGAAGTACTTGGAAATATCATGTCAGAAATTGAATTTCTTACCTCTTTTGTAGATATAAGAAGCCTACTGATATAATATAGTTTTCATAAACACGATGAATAAAATCAAAGTGTCAACTGTTTGGAGTTTTCTTTGATGGAAGGAATAGCCATATCTAGAGCTCTATCCATAATTTCAATAGTACCAGATAGTTTCCCAGACTATGACTATTAGTGTACATCACATCACACAGCAGCAAAACTATTAAATTTATTTCATAATACTGCCAATGTTTTTTAAAGTGATACTACGTTTCTGGAAGTGATTTTATTTTTAGAAATTGCATACATTTTTAATAATTAATATGTGAGTGTCCTAGCTATACCTGTCATTGTTCATGTTCATTTGGACATAAATTTTGACAATCCAAGATATTAGAGTAAAAGAATTTTATAGCATTGATATATCTTTTCCAAACCCCAAAATATAAATTTTATAAATAAATACAGAGATAAATACTCTCAAATTGTTTAAATCGCCCTGGCCGGTTTGCTCAGCGGTAGAGCGTCGGCCTAGCGTGCGGAGGACCCGGGTTCGATTCCCGGCCAGGGCACATAGGAGAAGCGCCCATTTGCTTCTCCACCCCTCCGCCGCGCCTTCCTCTCTGTCTCTCTCTTCCCCTCCCGCAGCCAAGGCTCCATTGGAGCAGAGATGGCCCAGGCGCTGGGGATGGCTCTGTGGCCTCTGCCCCAGGCGCTAGAGTGGCTCTGGTCGCAACATGGCGACACCCAGGAGGGTCGCAACATGGCGACGCCCAGGATGGGCAGAGCATCGCCCCCTGGTGGGCAGAGCGTCGCCCCCTGGTGGGCGTGCCGGGTGGATCCCGGTCGGGCGCATGCGGGAGTCTGTCTGACTGTCTCTCCCTGTTTCCAGCTTCAGAAAAATGCAAAAAAAAAAAAAAAAATTGTTTAAATCATTTAAAATACTGGTTGTGATTTTCATTAGAGAAAATAAAATATATTGATGTTTTATCTATATTAATGTAAGAGTTTGATTTTACTGAGGACACTGTCCATTAACTTTGTAATTAAGTATGACTTGATCAGAAATACATCTTCAACTTTCTTTTTTCCTAATGATACATTTAATCATTTCTTATTCTATGGGGCTAATAAATTTGGCACATATATTTCTTAAATTTTTAAATATTTTTCTCTAAATATCTATTTAAAAACCCTTTATGTAAACATTAACCAATTTTACAATCAATGAACCAAATTGACGCATCATCAACCAGAGTCCACAATTTTCATTAGGGTTAACTCTTAGTTTTATACATTCTATGGACTTTTGACAAATGTTTAATAATATACATCTACCAATATTGTAGGCTACAGAATAGCTTCACTTCTCTAAAAATCCTCTGTAGTCCATCTATTTATTGCTCCCTATTTGCAAACCTGTGTCAAACACAGAACTTTTTACTATCTCTATACTTTTGCCTTATTCACAATGTCATGTAGGTGGAGTTATGCAATATTGTCTTCTGTCACTTAGAAATAAAATTTAAAGTTCCTCCAAGTTTTGTTTTATTTTTTGTGGTTTGACAGCTTGTGCATTTTTAGCACTGAATAAAAGTTCTATTTTATGGATGTACCAGAGTTTATTTATCCATTCACCTATTGAAGAATATATATGTTGATTCCAAGTTTTAACAATTATAATAAATTTGGTATAAACATTTATGTGCATATTAGTAAACAAAAGATATCAACTCATTTGTGAACATAACAAGGAGTATAATTGCTGTATTGTATGGTAAGAGTACATTGAATTTTGTAAAAGAGAACCACCAGACTGTCTTCAAAAGTGTTCAATTTTGGATTCTTTTCAGCAATTCATTCGAGTTCCTGTACATCTTCCCACTATTTGATGTTGTCAACGTTTTGGATTTTAGCCATTCTAATATGTACATGGTAGTATTTTTTTTGTTTTAATTTGCAATTTCTTAATGATGTATATAATATTGAGCATATTTTTTCTTATGCTTATTGCCATCTGAATATCTTTTTTTGGTGAGGTATTTGTTAAGATCTTTGCCCATTTTGAAAATGGGTAGTTCACCTTCTTATTGTTAAATTTAAGAGTTCTTTGTGTATTTTGGATAATAGTCCTTTATCAGATATGTATAAATATTTTCTTCCATTCTTTGTCTTGCCTTCAAATATTCTTGACATTATCTTCTGCAAAGCAGTAAATTTAATTTTAATGAAGTTCAGCTTATCATTTTTGTTAATGGATTGTGCCTTTGATGTTGTATCTAAAAAGTCATTGCCAACCCCAAGACGACCTAGATTTTCTCTTATGTTTTCTTCTAGAAGTTTTTATAGCTTTATGTTTAAATTTATGCCTATAATTCACGTTGTATTGATTTTTTTGCAAAGAATGAAGTGTATGGGTCTAGATTTTTTTTTTTTTTTTTTGCTTGTTGCTGTCCAATTGATTGAGTACCTCTTGTCTTTCTCTATTGAATTGTTTTTGTTCCTCTGTAAAGGATAATTTTACTCTATTTTTGTAGTTCTATTTCTGAATTATTCTGTTTCATTAATCTATCTGTCTGTTCTTTTACCAACATCACACTGTGTTGATAGCTGTAGCTCTGTAGTGTTGAAGTCCAGTAGTATCAGTTTTCTGACTTTTTTTTTCTCCTTTAATATTGTCTTAATTTTAATTCTGGGTCATTTTTCCTCCACAAAAACTTAAAATTGGTTTTTTTAAATATCCAAAATATCAATATACTCTGGGATTTTATTATGATTGCACTGAATCTACAAAACAATTTGGGAAGAACTACTATCTTGACAATTTTGAGTCTACTTACCCATGAACATAGAATATCTCTTGATTATTTATTTCTTTCACCAGAGTTTTGTAGTTTTCTTCACGTATATTCTGTACATATTTTGTTAGATTTATATATGAATACTTCATTTTTTGGTGTTAATGTAAGTTGTATAATAATTTTTTTTTTTTGTATTTTTCTGAAGCTGGAAACGGGGAGAGACAGTCAGACAGACTCCCGCATGCGCCCAACCGGGATCCACCCGGCACGCCCACCAGGGGCGACACTCTGCCCACCAGGGGGCGATGCTCTGCCCCTCCGGGGCGTTGCTCTGCTGCGACCAGAGCCACTCTGCCTGGGGCAGAGGCCAAGGAGCCATCCCCAGCACCCGGGCCATCTTTGCTCCAATGGAGCCTTGGCTGCGGGAGGAGAAGAGAGAGACAGAGAGGAAGGGGGGGGGGTGGAGAAGCAAATGGGCACTTCTCCTATGTGCCCTGGCCGGGAATCGAACCCGGGTCCCCCGCACGCCAGGCCGACGCTCTACCGCTGAGCCAACCGGCCAGGGCCAAGTTGTGTAATATTAATTTTGTTCATTCCAGTTTCTCATTGTTAGCATATTGGACAGCAATTGCCTTTTACATATTAACCATGTATTTTCCAACCTTGTTAAAATCACTGACTAGTTCCAGGTTTTTTCTTGATTCCTTGGGATTTTCTACATAGAGAATCACATCAAATGTGAACAAAGAGTTTTATTTCTTCCTCTCAAATGATATAACTTTTATTTTATTTTCTTGTGCTAACTAGTACTACCAACACAATGGTGAATAAGTATGGTTAGAGGGAACATCCTTGGCTTATTCTTTATCTTAGTAGGGAAGCTTCTAGTTTCTCTTTATTAAGCATGATGTAAGATATAGGTTTCTTTGTAAATATTCTTTATCAAGTTAAAGAAGTTCCTTTATTTCTAGTTTGCTAAAATAGTTTATTAAGAATGGGTGTTGAATTTTGTCAAATGATATTTTATGTATACTGACATACTTTTTATAGTTTTATGTGTTTCTTCTTTAGCTTGTTGATGCGATTGATTATAATAATTTATTCTCAAATGTTGAACCAACCTTGCATAGTTGAAATTAATCCCTCATGGTCATGATGTATAATTTTTTATACATTGTTTGAATTGATAATATTTTAGGTTTTTGTGAACTATAAAAAAAATATAACAATACTTTAAACTTTTTCATGTAAAGGTACATTTAAAAGAAAGTTGAAGTCTAAGACTCTCAAAAAATTTTGAGTAGAGTAAAACAAAAGTTAATGCCTTTTCAACATACTAGACACTGTCCTTATCTTTTAAAAAGATAACCTTGATTTATTTAATAAATATTTGTCCAATGTCTCATTTGTGCTTGGAGCTGGAAAAACAAGATGTTTGCCTGAAGTTCATCTTTGCTGGAATGCATCTACATAGACAAATTAACTACAATAATAGAGACACCCACACAGGGCTCTGGGATGAGAGCAGAAGGACTCACAAACTCGACCTGATGGAATCAGAAAAGATCTTACAAAAACTGGCATTTGTGGTGGATTCTGAAATTGGATATATAGATTGCCATCAAAGAACATTGAAAAGAAAGCTGCAACCTAAGAGATTACATAAGCAAACCACAGAGTATGAAATTCATGTGGCAAGATTGCTGGATATACAAAATGGGAGAGAATCACTGAGGATTGGAGGTGAAGGAACCTGAAGAAGCATCCTAAATTTTTAAATTTATATCTTTCCAATAATGAATAGTCTTTAGACTCTAGAGCTAAATTCAATTAATTTTTAAACATTTGCTCATAAGAGAATATGATGTATGCTGAATTGAATGACAGTGCATAGAAAATCATTGTCATTTTGTTTGGAAATAGTCTGAAACTGAAACCTCCAGTCACCCCCAGTTGTGTTGTCTATATTCTTCTGTCTTCAAAGACAATATGTTATTTTTCATAGTTTCTTTTGTGTTGGTATCATGTGCATAAATTCTATATTCTATATATCAATTTTTACTGATTCTTATAACTAAAGTACTATTTAGAGACTCTTCATGTCATTTAAAAGAACATGCTTAGCCCCAGATATATGCTTTTGAAAATTTAGGTGTAATTAGAGTGTATAGTTTGAAATTTAATCAAATACTTAATATAGTGATTTATTAAATAGATTTATATACTACTTAAAAATATTTTCATTTTGAATTTGAATCTGACTTTTCTGTTCATATTTTTGTACAGATTGTACCTGCAATCAGAAAAATAAGACTATTCTTCAGCATTTTGGGTAAAGTAGAAATGTCGCAGAAATGCTTACAAATGAAGATACTCTAGAGATTGAAAGTCCTCTAGAGATTGCCTAGTCAAATAATCTTGGCTTGTAAAAGAAGCTTTACAAAGTAAGTAACTAGCCTAACATCGCAGAATAAATTCCTGGAAGTGCTAAACTACACCCTGTGTTTCATTTTGAAAAAGCTTTATACTCTATATTGTTAAAGGTTAATATTTCTAATCACTGTTGGTTTTCATCAGTTATTTCTTTTTTAAGAAGCAACAATACAAATGTTAAATCTAAGTTAAAAATTGTTCACCGTAATAGTTATTGCCAATACTCTTAAATGAGAATATAGATAATTTGTATGTGTTACCTGACACATGCTCTCTCTCACATAAAAATCAACTAAAATTAAATCCAGAATTTTCAAGGTATAATGATGAAGTAACTTTTAATTTGTACTTTGCTATTTCATAATTCTAAGGAAATATATACTGATTTTTAGGGGTTTTTTAAGAATTGCTTTTCAATTAGCATATATTCTTAAAAAATAGGGCTGTGATAGTCAATAAGGTGCAAGTAAATTTTAATTATGAGGTATATAAAATTGTCATGCTCATCCTTGAAATTATTTGACCGAGAACTTGTAATTTTATTAATAATGGTAAGAAAGCAACAGGGGCTAGTGATTTAATATGATTTCTGCAATTTGATTTCTAGAGAATGGAGCTTAAACTCCATTAATTTGTTTGAAAATATGACATCATAACTGATTTTATGTACTTTTATTCAATATAATGTATGCCAAGACTTTTTTCCCCCTGAACAGGACTTTAATAGAAAATCATTTTATAAGTGAAAGAAAACTGTCAATAAAATCATTTTCACAGAAAACAATTTTTGTTCTGGCTACTCAGCTTTGTAACTTAGCAGCTTATAATATACTTTCCTTGGAAAATTTCTAAGGAATAAATGGGAACAAACCCAAATGTGGCTTCAGGATAACAGCAGAAATGCAAGTAAACAATATAGAAAAAGAGTCACAATTAACACTTAATGGTCTTGCGCTTGTGAGGAGGTGTTTTCTTGGTGCATTAGATGGTAAACTTTAAAATGTATTTCCGAACCTAGCCAGTTGGCTCTGTGGTAGAGTATTGACCTAGCGTGTGGAAGTCCCAGGTTCGATTGCCAGTCAGGGCACACAGGAGAAGCACCCATCTGCTTCTCTACCCTTTCCCCTCTCCTTTCTCTCTATCTCTCTCTTCCCTTCCGCAGCCAAGGCTCCATTGGAGCAAAGTTGGCCCAGGCATTGAGGATAGCTCCATGGCCTCTGCCTCAGGTGCTAGAATGGCTCCAGTTGCAATGAAGTAACCACGTAGATAGACAGAGCATTGCCCCCTAGTGAGCATGCTGGTGGACCTGGTTGGGCATATGTGGGAGTCTGTCTTTCTGCCTCTCTGTTTCTCACTTCAGAAAAATACAAAATAATAATAATAATAATAATAATAATAAAAAAAAATGCATTTCCACAGCCTTTTATGTAAGGTAATGTAGCTTGTCAAAGAAACAGAGAAAGTTGATTTTTCTCTATAAAGACCAAAATTTTTATCTTAAATTATTTATATTATGTAATTAAAACTATATTTACATTCTAAATTCTGGTAATGGTGATCAACATTTTATATTAGGAAAGGTAGGATTTGTGTAAGAATTTTCATTATGAAGAGAATAAAAATGACCAATTACAGATTTAGGTATGTGTTAAAGAGCTACCAACATAATATTAAGATGTAGATAATAATCAAGAATACACACTCTACATTATTTAAGAATTATTAAATTAGTCTGACCAGGTGGTAGTGAAGTGGACAGAGCATCGGAATAGGATGCAGAATATCTAGGTTCAAAACCCCGATGTCACTGACTTGAGCGCAGGCTCATCTGGCTTGAGCACAGGCACACCGGCATGAATGCAGGGTCAGTGGCTTGAGTGTGGGATTATAGTATTGACTCCATGGTCGCTGGCTTGAGCCCAAAGGTCGCTGGTTTGAGGCCTAAGATTGCTGGCTTGAGCCTAAGGTCTCTGGCTTGAGCAAGGGCTCACTTGCTCTGCTGGAGCCCCCTGGTCAAGGCACATATGCAAAAGCAATCAATGAACAACTAAGGTGCTGCAATGAAGAATTGATGCTTTTCATCTCTCTTCCTTACTGCCTGTCTGTCCCCTTTCTGTCCCTCTCTGTCTCTCTCTGACATTAAAAAAATAAAGATAAATTATATAAAGTATTGTCAAAGAAGTCTGAAGTTCATTAAGTTCAAAGATCACATGAACTTTCTTCATATTACAATTTGAGGTTTAAGAAGTGGTTTATAATAGCATTCTGTGAGCTTAGGTGAAGATTGTTGGAAGTTGACTCAAGACAAAGTTTAAGAATTATAAGATAGGTGAAGGAAGAACACACATTTGATATAAAAAAAAAGTTTGTTGCTTTTAAAACCTTAAAGATGGGTAAAATAACCATTAAAAAACTACTTTGACCTGGGGTGGGAACATACAATACCATGTACAGATGATGCATTACAAATTGTATACCTGAGAATTATACAATTTTATTAATCAGTGTCACCTCAATAAATTCAATAGAAAAAGAAACTACTTTGATGAATATTAGAAGGGGCAGAGTACAGTTAGAGTAAGAGTGACACATTGCTCCTGGGCATGTTGTCTGTCCTGGAAATAAAAAATAGCTTAATTTAGTCCATCTGCCAACCAGTTTTTCTGACCTGAGAGTTAGGAAGGTAAATTTAGTGGTAAGAATGGTGATCATAGTATGAAGTACAGGGTGAGGTTTCTGCGGCAGTCTTATAGATTTAGCATGCTTTTTTTTTTCCATAAAATACCCAGAGTCTAAAAAAAAAAAAACCAAAAAAACAGAAGGTAAAACAGGTCACAATAGACAGAGGAGTAGTTCATTTTCATGATAATTGAAAAGCTGAATATTTTTATGGAAATAAGAATTTGGGCATTATAATCTCTCTGTGTGACTTGTACTTGCCTATAGCATATTTTGTATAAAATAAGGGTGCTCAAATTACACATTAGCTTATTAGAGAAAATGGATCATTAATAACAAAGAATCATTAACTTTTGAGATTATGGTACAGCATGATTGTGTGTCTCATTGCACTGTTTCCAAATCTTATCAATGTTGTTGGCACGCATTGCTCCTTTATTGGGCTGAAGTTCTCTTTAGTATTGAATGACATTCTGACCAGTAATATTTGAATCATGTGAACCAAATTTTACATGGCAGGAGGAGGTGCCCTGCAGATCAGTGTAACAATAACACACCTTTTTTTACTACGTTGCTCTGTCATGCTAAATAGGATTTAGACCTGTCTCTATTAAGATGAAGAGAGTGGGGAGAAACATCGTGTGAAAGAAGAGACTAGACAGAAATTGCCTATATATGAGATCAAATAACTGAGAACATTCTAAAAGTATTAAGTAAGAGTAAGAAAAACTGAAATGTGTTATGTGAGCAAGTGAAACAGTGGAGAATTTAAAAGAGTTATCTTGAAAATATATAAAATATATAAATAAGCAGAAGACACTGTTTTACATGATTTTCGTGGGCCCCATATGTAGATTATCTTCTTTCTAAAGCCCATGTCGCCTGACCTGTGGTGGCGCAGTGGATAAAGCGTCGACCTGGAAATGCTGAGGTCGCCGGTTCGAAACCCTGGGCTTGCCTGGTCAAGGCACATATGGGAGTTGATGCTTCCAGCTCCTCCCCCCTTCTCTCTTTCTCTGTCTCTCTCCTCTCTAAAATGAATAAATAAAATAAAAAAAAATACCTACGTCAAAATAATTATAAAAAATAAAAAATAAAAAAATAAAGCCCATGTCATGTTCTTCACACCCATTCCCCAGCGCCTAGTCTGTTGTGGGCGCTCAATAAATATTAAACAACTAAAGTGCAAAATATTGTTGAGAAGTTTGGGATTCAATGAAACCAATAGTAAATTGTTATTATCATTTAACATTTATTGAGAGTCAACAGCATGTTTGTTCACATGGCTATTTTATAATCACATATTAAACAAATTATTTAATACAATTTATATTAACTAAATGTTCAGGTTTAGTCCATTGTTCTTAATTGCAAAAAAAAATTTTAATAAAGTTGACAATGAAATATAAACATTTATCATTTAAATAAATAAATTTCCTTTAGGGAAATTATTACTTATGATATTGACATTCACTTGAACGTATGAGCTAAACCTGCAATAGGTACACATCACAGATTCTATATAGACTAGTAGAGATACAAAGAATAAAAGAATCTGAAAAGGTGGATAAAAGTAAATTTACAAAGCATGTAATAGCATTTAGTTTCACTTGCTGCTGTGACAATTTAAAACACTCATATAATTATGTAGGGTATCATTCTTTACAAAATAACATCAGAAGCAAAGAAAGACAGAAACTGTTCAGGTGAAACACATTAGCAAATATATGAATTTAGAAACATTTCTTAATTAAGGCAAAGTTAATGTTTTATTACAGGAAATAAATTTCATTTGATACATTTATGATCCACATTCTCCAATTTCAGTCTTTATAATATAATTACTAATTTATTTAAATTTATTTGGAGGGTTAATAAGCACTGAATTTTATTTAAAATTTTTATAAAGTTTTGATATGTTTCAAATTAATTGGATTTTGAAGTGATTTTTAACTATGAGGATATAAAACTATACTTAATATTTCTGTAATAAAACATTTAGTTTAGATTTGGGATAATGAAGTATCAATAACTATTTAAGTATATAAAGCATGTTTTTATCTAGCACCTTAGATCAATCTTCCCTTAAAGAAGTAATCACTTCTATATTCTGATATAAGAAACATACTACTTAAAAACTTTGTCAAATACACAATTTTGACATTTAAAAGAAGTAAGAGTACATCTAATTCAGCTTCAGAATTGTAAAAATAAGAAAAGCAAGGGTAAGATTTAAACATTTCTATATTTAGACGTGTACATTGTGCTAATCAGGCAACTATTTTACTTTCTCTTCCACTTTGTTTTAAAAATTAGTTTACACTATAAAGGTTGCAATTATTAATATTTAATAATTTTAATGTCTTTAACCAGATGATGACCACACATGCAGTTTTATCTAAGAACATTAGCTATAAAGATCAAAACATTAATGATGTAATTAATAAATAATCCTTATTTATTAATGTTACTCTACTATTTCCACTTTCAAATGGGAATAGTCAATGGATTTAATCACTTATTTTCTGGTTTCTGAAATATTCAGCAACCTTTACTATTGGAAATTATATTTTGACTTACTAAAATATTCTCTTAATCACACAGTATTTATAGAGACACAGTTTTTTGAAATCTAGATTACTCCTTTCTTCAACAATTTCTCTATGTTTTCATTTACCCCACAAATATTTATTAAACACTTACTGTATGCCATCACTGTTATAAGCTCTTAGAACAGACTCTCAAAGAAGACTTCAAGTGATATCATACACAGGTATGAATGAAAGAAAAGAAATAGTGATTTCAGAGTTATTTTAATTTATTACTATTTACTTCCCCTTCTCACCGCTGAACTTAAGTCACTTTGAAGAAAAACTATTAAAAGTCAGACAATTCTGGGACTCTAATCTGTAACTTAATCTTTTTTTTAAAGTTAATTGTCTTAAATGTTTCCTTTCTTGCCCCAATAAGTAGCAAGCCACTGAATACTTCCTTGTAGTGACTGGTTAGTAACTAGCATGTATTATTAAAGATTTTCTTCTCAGAAAAAAATGAGGCTAAAAAAGAGAGAGGAGAACGTGACTTAAGAGGGGCAGGTCAATTTTGAATAAAAATAGCAAAGAGAAAAATGTTCATTAAGTATGAGAAATTAAATACAAGCAAATGAATAAACTAAGCTTAATGAAAGGTGATGTACTTTCTAAATATAATATACAAATATATAAATATGAATCCTCATACAGTTACATATGTTGTAATGTTTTATCTTTGGCAGTTCTCAGCTCTCACTATAAGAATAGTAACATTTATTGTAAAAAAACATTTTTTTTCTTCTGATGCTTCTAAGTAACTTCTTTTTAAACAAGGAGAAGTATTTAATGGTGTGTGCTTGTATATATTAGCATGCACATGCTCTTTAAGGTGAACAAATTTATACTTTCTTAATAGTCAAAATTCTGTTATTGCAAATTTATTATCTTTATGAGAAGAATAACTAAAAACACATGATTTATCATGAATTATAGATAAAAGAGTTGTATTTTGGGGCTTCTGCAGATGTTAGATTAAGCAAAATTTCTGCTTATATGATATAATGTCTAGCTTGCTAAGTTATATAAACATAAAGTTTGTTTTACCTTTCTTTATCTGAATTTCCTATAAAGTTTAGTTTAATCAATATTTCCCAAAGTTTCCTAATTAAAATGCAGACTAAGTCCAGAAGTTCAATATAAATATATTACAAAAAGGCCTCAAAGTATATTTGACATTCATAAAGAATTATGAAAATCAAAATATTTTTTCCTTGTACAAGTTCATTAGTTTAAACTTGAATGAATGAAAATAACTCTTTATAAATATTTAATGGTACTTCAATACATTATGAACTATATAGTTTGAGAATACATATACTTAGAAGATAGCTAAAAACTACATAAGGAATAAAAGTGTGTGACAGTCTGAAAACCTCATTTTATAAATAAATATTAGAATACTATAATGAAACCTATAGAATGTCATTGATTTATCATCACACAAACTCTCTACTTTATGAAAATCACAAAATATATATTTTCATATCAGTTGTCATTGAATTGCCATCACAAAATATGTAAGATATTCAAATACTCTTTCTTATTATTTTTATCATTGAAAAATATCAGGCCATTGTTTACAATATTTAAAACTGAAATGATTTACTAAGTCAATATAAAAAATCTATTAAAATAGCCTCTAAGATTTTTTACATGAGCTAAGAGCTTAAGGTCTTCATAAGATAAAAAGTATAGTTATTTAAAAAAAAAAGAATTACAAAATAATCTGAAGGAGTTAGTTCACATCTCTAAGAGTCATTTCCAGTCTCCCATCAATTTGAGGAAACATATAGCGTTAGTGACACTGACACTAATATGCAGGTAATAAAAAATAAAGAGTCTGTGCTTAAATCAGTTATCTTTTATGTACTATTATTAGTGTAGCCATTTTATATTCTAATCAATCTTTTCTTACGCTGTGGCTATTAAAAAAGTTATAAAATCCATAAAAGATCATTAGTTAATACCTTTATACTACATAAAAGTATGGAGCTTAGTGAAATCAAAGTAATTTGATAGTTGATTTCACTGATATTAAAAGCTGATTTTATTAGAAAAAATGCTTAAGTAAATAATATATGTTTCTTTGGGAATTTATAATTTGTTTATATATTTTCACATCTTTTTTTTTTTTTTTGTCTTATCAGATAAGCAGGTCAGATGTAATTAACTTCATTTTTAGAAGAAATTTCGGCTCAGAACCTTGCCGAAATGAACAAGTTAAAATTAGGATCCAGTACTCCTACACCTCTATTTTATATTTTAGATGCTAAAACTTTCACTTCAAAAACAAATTAACAAGAATATTTTATTAAACTCTAAAGTTTCAGTAGAACCCAGAAACCAAAATGAACTTGAAAACTTTTTCAATGTGATTATGTGATTTTTATTTTAAAAAGTGCAAAGAAATGAATTCTTGATTAATTATCTTAACTGAATCCTTAATCTTGGTTTACTTATCTAACGTGAGGAATTAAAAGATATTTTAATCTATTTAATTTTAAAATTCTAAATTTTTAATATTAGAAATTTAATTGAACTCAAATATAAGAGAAATTATTTTGAATTTATTCTTGACAAAATTATTGTTAGTTCTGATTTTACTTATTTATTATAGCAAATAATAAATAATATTATATAAAAATGCCACAGAGTGGGGGGGGACAAGCAAAGAAAATTATTAGCTCTCTGATCTCTAACAATACCTAACATATTTTAAATGCTCAACTCTACTGTGCTGTAGCATTTTTCTCAAACATATTCTAGAGTGATATATGTATTATATAGCTGCATAAATAAACATAGAAATATACTTTAATAGCATTATAATATATAAAATTAAAATTTCAGACCTCTTGGGAAAATCAGTTGCTGGAGTCATAAACTCAAATCACTTACTTTTGTGGTAGTTTTTTCTTTTGTTTTAACTTTTACATATTTTTCAAGCAATAGCAATTATTTTTGCATAAATGCAATTGTTTCATTTTTATTCTTTAAACTATTTTTAATCAGGTGTTGTTAAAACCACAAATCAAACAGAAAAATGTCAACCAGTTGCCCCAGATCATTCCCTTATTCCCAACAATCTTCAGCATTTTTTCCTGATGTAATTAAGCAGTCTGCAGAGCTTCCCTGTTCTGAACTTATATTCAAAGTTGAGTTATACAAAAGAACAAAACCCGGATCGCTGTCTCACATTCTCCCTGGCACAGAAAAACATGAGAGGACAGTGATAGAGAGCAATAGACTTAAAGATTATTGTCTTCCGCCTGTCTGAATCCAGGGCTTTCCTCCTCATGTTGTTGTTTTTCTAAAGAAGATAATGTCAACCTCCTTCATTTTTTTTTACCTTGCTCCACAGTCTTGGTTGTTTTCTCTTCCTTCTTTCCAGGTACAGCTGCAAAACAGAGTTAAGGTTTAAATAAAAGTTCCTGATGGATATGCTGTTTCTACTCAAAACAAAGCCAAACAAAACAAAACATGTTAACCTAGTCAGTGCCCAATATTTCTTCTTAACAAGCTATTTCAAAGCTTTTTTCAACATATCTTCATTTTCAATAATCCAATTGAAACCCATTTTAAATCTAGTCTTATAGAATTAGAGAAAAAAATCACTTGCCTTTTACTGACTAGTTTTTCTACTTTATTCATTTATACTTTTATAAACATGTTCTACAAAGAATTCGACTTAACAAGACAATGATTAATTGACTTACATTCCAGGTTATTGCTCGAGTCATTTAGTGCCTTGAAAATGTCAACTAGATACTCTTTTAAATTAATGTTTAATGTAGCTTAATCAACTGAAATGACAGTGTAGTCACACTTGAGATTTATTTAAATAATAAATAAAATCATCCCAAATCACAAGTTACCAAAAGAGAAATAATATTATTATTTAGGTGCTATTTCCTTTGAACTGTGCTTTCTCTGAGACTTACTGGTCTCAGTAGAGTAATCAATGTTTACCTATTTATATGTTAAAATAGTAAAAGTGATTCACACAAAAGCAGTGTTCTCCACTGAAATAACTGACTCAAGTAAAGATTTTCAGAGGACACCCACACCTTGTAGATGAAAGATGAATAGGGAACTGAATATTTTTGTTATCCCCAAGTATCACCACACAGAGTTGCAAAGGAGAAAATGCAACTTTGTAATAAAGAAATGTGGTTGTCACCAACCTAACCCATTGATGAAACTTAGAACTTCTCATTCATAATAGAACATCCAGACATTCTGTGCTTCCTAATAACATGCACTGTCGTGCTATATATTTTATCAAAACAACTGGAATCCAGTGAACCAAAGATTTAGCTTTCAGTTTAATCAAATACAGGATGTACAGTGTATCCGTAAAGTCATGGTGCACTTTTGACCGGTCACAAGAAAGCAACAAAAGACGATAGAAATGTGAAATCTGCACCAAATAGGAAAATCCTCCTAGTTTCTGTAGGATGATGTGGCAGCATGTGTGCATGCGCAGATGATGACGTAAGACCGTGTATACAGTGGAGCAGTCCACGGCCATGCCAGTCGAGATGTGGACCGTACAGAGGAAAGTTCAGTGTGTTCTGTGGATTGCTAAATTCGAATCTGTGACCAAAGAGCAGCGTGAATATCGGTGCATTTATAACAAAGCGCCACCACATAGGAATAACACTACTTTGTGGGATAAGCAGTTGAAGGAAACTGGCAGTTTGGTGGAGAAACCCCGTTCTGGTAGGCCATCAGTCAGTGATGAGTCTGTAGAGGCTATATGGGATAGCTACCTAAGGAGCCCTAAAACATCTGTGCGTGAGCCCACATTGAACTGTACTGAATTGGTATGAAACTGGGAGAGTTTTCCTTTTATTTGGTGCAGATTTCACATTTCTATAGTCTTTCATTGCTTTCCTGTGACTGGTCAAAAGTGCACCATGACTTTACAAACATATTAAACATATTAAATAGTAGAAAACATATTAAATAGTAATCTGAAGAAACAATCAGAGCAATAAAAAATGTCTACAGTGTAAGTGACCATGATCTTTATAAAAAGTTAATATCAAGAGTCATAGAGAAATAGAAAGAATTACTTTTTTACAGAAAACTTATTAAACTCAATCATTAGTTATAATAGTCCATCTGCACATTTTTTTGAATTTTTCAAGTAGGTAATTTTACCTGTGAGTAATAAGTTTTACTTTTACTTTTCTATTTTTGTACCTATTATTTCTTCTTCTCACATTACTCCACTGCTGCATTTATCTAGTACAATGTATAATAGGTGGTGAGAGCATACATCTTTGTCTTTTTCTAATTTTCTGGAGAAAATCTTTCCATTTTTCTCCGTTGAGTATGATATTTTCTAATGGTTGTTGTATCTATCTTAATAAATTAAAGAAACATTTTTCTAGTCATAAATTATACCAGATGCATTGACTATGATGCGTTTATTTATTCCTGTTATCCTATTAGTCTGGTTAATTACATTGATTTTTTTTTTTTTTGAAATAGCATTTCTGAAATAAAACTGACTTGGTTACATTTTATCTTTTATGTAAATTTTCAAATTTAATCTGCTCAACACTATGTCTTCGTGTTCATAAGAGAAGTTAGCCTGTATATTTTCTTCCTTTTTCAGTTCCTGATAGGTATTGATATTAAGGTTAAAATGAATGAATGTTTCTGATTTTCTCTATCTGGAAGATTTGTTGCATATTGTTAATTTTTTCTTGCATGTTTGAAAAAATTCACCAGTAGAGCCATCTGCCTTGAATTTTCTGTGGAAAAGAGTTATATTTATAGATTCAACATGCGGATTTAATTTAAATGTCTAAATTTATTAGACAATGTTTCTTTATTTTTTAATATTTTATTTATTGATTTTTTTCTTTTATTTATTTATTTATTTATTTTATTTTTTTGTATTTTTCTGAAGCTGGAAACGGAGAGATAGTCAGACAGACTCCCACATGCGCCCGACCGGGATCCACCCGGCACGCCCACCAGGGGGTGATGCTCTGCCTATCCAGGGCATCGCTCTGTTGCAACCAGAGCCACTCTAGTGCCTGGGGCAGAGGCCAAGGAGCCATCCCCAGCACCTGGGCCATCTTTTTGCTCCAATGGAGCCTCGGCTGCGGGAGGGAAAGAGAGAGACAGAGAGGAAGGAGAGGGGGAGGGGTGGAGAAGCAGATGGGCACCTCTCCTGTGTGCCCTGGCCAGGAATCGAACCCGGGACTTCCGCATGCCAGGCCGACGCTCTACCACTGAGCCAACCGGCCAGGGCCATTTATTGATTTTTAGAGAGAGGGGAGAGAGAGAGAGAGAGAAAGGGGAGGAGCAGGAAGCATCAACTCCCATATGTGCCTTGACCAGGCAAGCCCAGGGTTTCGAACCTGCGACCTCAGCATTTCCAGGTTGATGCTTTATCCACTGCGCCACCACAGGTCAGGCCTGTTTCTTTATCTATTATTTGTAGAATCTGTAATTATGTCCCTTTTTATTTTCTGATATTGATGTTTTATGCTTCTTCCTTCTTTTTCTTAAAAATTTTTCATAAGTCTATTTTACTATTTTTTATAAAGAATTTAATTTTTTGCTTTTTTATTATACAATTTAATTTCTATTTAATTAGATTCTGATCTTACATTTTTAATTTCTCTTCTACTTTCTTTGGGTTTCATGTTCTATTTTCTAAAAAAATGTATTGGTTTCCTAGGTAATTCAATTTTAATCTTTTTTTCTAATAAGTATTTTAAAGTAGTATAAATATCACTCTAAACATTATATAGTTGAATCCCAAGTTTTACTGTAATATTTTTGGCATACTTTAGTTCACCTTAATTCCAAATATCTACTGTCGTTTTTTATTTGACTCATGGATATTTAGAAAGGTACTGCTTACATTTCTTATAGCACCTAACACTGCTTCTAACATAGCAAGTGATCAATATACAGGTATATTTGCTTGGTGATTAAATGTATTATTAATTGACAAATGAGATGTTTAATAATAAATATTGTGAGTTAGGAAAAAAAGGAGATCAGTTTTGTTGTTAGTATTTTTGTAGTTGTAACTTGTGCTTTATTCATATTTATTTTTTATATTTTGATCTCAATCTTATTTTATGTTAGTTTCAGGTGTACAGTATAGTGGTTAGACAATCAGATAATTTATAAAATGATGTCCTGATATTTCAAGTACTCACCTGGCACCAAACATAAGTGTTACAATATTATTGATTATATTCTCTGTGCTGTACTTTACATCCCTGTGACTATTCTGTAACTACAAAGTTGTACTTCTTAATACCTTCACCTTTTCACTCATCCCCTTAACACCTCTCTCCTCTGCAACCATCAAAATGTTCCCTTTATATGAGTCTTATTTCTGTGTTGTTCATTTATTTTGTTCTTTAGAGTTCACAAGTAAGTAAAATCATATAGTATTTGTCTCTCTCTCTTTCTCTGACTTATTTCACTTAGCATTATACTCTTTAGGTCCATCCATGCTGTCACAAATGTTATGATTTCATTTCTTTATGGCCAAGTAGTATTCCTTTATATATATGTACCACAAATTTTTTATCCACTAGTCTATTGATAAGCACTTGGGTTGCTTTCATAATTTGGTTACTGTAAATAATGTTGTGATAAACTTATGGTGAAGAAACCCCCCAAACAATTAGAAAAGAGATATGCGCCACTATTGGTGTCAGTGGGTCTCTTGAAAAAGTAGAGATTTCAGTTGCAGCCAATAGATATGAAGAAAGGCAAAGGAGCAGAAAAACCTCAGGTGTACCTAAAGGAAAGTACATACATTTAGCTGAAACAGAGGGTTCCCATAGAAAAGATGTGTAATAACCTAAAAACAGAAGATAGAGCTGACTGCAGAGGGTCTTGTGTCCTGAACTAAAAGGTTAGATATTATATGTACAATTTAAGGAGCCAGACGTGTGGTATACTAGTGTTCTCTCTTCTACTAGTGTTCTCTCTTGAATCAATGTGGAAATAAAGCACTGAAGATTTATAATTATGACAGGTTTTAGATATATATATTTATTCATAATTCTTCTATTTATAAGCCATTGTAATATTGTGTAGAAAACATGCATTTTTTTAATTGTCTTATTTTAATCCTCTGAATAGTAAATGTCTTTCAGAAAAGACTGGAATGCAGCTTACACATAAACACCAAGGTTTTTTTGTTTTTTAATGAAGGGATCAAAATTCCTTGCACTCATATTAAGTAGAAAACGCTAGTCACCTAAAGTGCTGTTTTTTGTTAATCAGAAAAGGTCACTAAAATGTCAAATATTTATATAGAAAAGAAGACATTTTGCATAAAATGATAATCCTTTCATTTCTGATGTAAAATTCATCAAGCCCAATTCTATGGAGAGTAAATGTTAAAAATAAATAGCCCATTTAAGTGGATTTTCTAACTGCTTGGAATCAAAAGAGGACCTTAATCAATTTTTCTTTCAGTACCACAAGGTCCCTGAACATTCTTTTGGTGCTAAGAGAAAATATTTTCATTGCTCTATATTTGGATGGGTTTACTTTAAAAAATTTTTAAAAAGTATATGTATATTAAACTCCTTCAGGATCTCAGCTAATGTGAAGAAAACAAATTTGCTAACATTCTTAGAAAGTAATGCCTAGATTAGGGATAGTCCTAAATTAACTGTGAGAAGGAGAAGTTCCTTTTCTATAGATCCAAGTCTTAATTTTACTATTTTCCCCTCTCAATTTTCTTTGGAGTTTTAATTCTCCCATGCAATTTTATATCTCCTTTTTTGTCTCTGAACACCACTTGATGTATGCCAGATAGCAGTAGGGACTTGTACCTGGGTAGTAAGGTTTGCCTGGAGATAGGATATGTTAGAATTTTAGTACAGAAAAAAGGAGTGGTAAGGGAATACTGTGCAGTTTAAAATGTTGCCCATATGACACATGCATTACTTGTGGAATATAGACTTAAAGCCTTAGCATCACAAACTATTATTTCTAAGGAATGCGATGCTACTTATACAATAGTTATTGCTTGGAGCTCTCAATGATTGAAATAATGCAATAAATCACTTACTGTGGAAGGCAAGACCTTCAATCTATTCAGCCTTTGTGTGTGTGTGTGTGTGTAATATATATATATATATATATATATATATATATATATATATATATAATGGAAACAGGAAAAACAGCCTTCTTTCTCTTCACTTCTCAAATGATGTTAACTACTTAATCTATTCACAAGGCTATTCCTTCCTGCTACCATTATCCCTGAATCTTACTTCTAGTATGTTTTGAATTATGAAGAATATGGTATTATTGTACTGTACAAAACAGGGAATATCTGAAGATAAAATTTGAAAGAGGTACAAGAACCAATTCTGAGAAGACTTTTAATTATTTTATCAAGACAAGACTTTATTTTATGGACAACTGGGCAAAAGAGTGTTTTAAATTAATAGTGGGTTTTTTTTAGTTATATGACTTTGATAATTTACTTTTTCTGTTGTGAGGTTCTGAAAAGATGAATACTAGTGAAATAAAAATAAAAACATGATGACTGACCAGGTTGTGGTGCAGTGGACAAAGCGTCGATCTAAATGCTGAGGACCCAGGCTGGAAATCCTGTGGTTGCTGGCTTGAGCATGAGCTCATCTGGCTTGAGCACAGGCTCACAAGCTTGAGCGTGGGGTCGCTGATTTGAGCATGAGATCATAGACATGACCCCATGATCACTGGCTTGAGCCCAAAGGTTGCTGGCATAAGTAAGGGGGTCACTGGCTCAACTGGAGCCCCGGGTCAAGGCACATATGAAAAAGCATCAGTGAACAGCCAAAGTGCCACAACTACTAGTTGATGCTTCTCATTTCTCCCCTTCTTGTTTGTCTGTCCCTGTCTGTCCCTCTCTCTGTCTCTTGCTAAAAAAAACAACAACAAAAAACATGAGAAATGGAGATACTGTTATAATGGTTAAATATAGATAATAAAAGTTTAAATTAAGATTAAAGTCTTGATTATGAATAGGAGGAAATATACTCAAGAGATATTTAGGTGATAAAATCAATAGAACTTAAAGATTCCTTGAATATTAAGTCATGGAAAGAAAAAGAAAAATCAATCACCTCAAAACTTCTAGTGAGGTGGAGATGAGAATGTGGTTTCACCAGTGGTTATAAAATGCAAATTGGGAAGAGGAAATGAGGAGATTAGGTTAAGAAAGGTTGACTTTAAAGGTGTTTGTTGGACACTTGAATATAAAAGGCTGAGATTTTCTAGGAAAAATCTTTCCATGAAGTCCTGAAATGACAACCAGAACTGGGAATCTGTGGGTTAAAAGAGGAGAGTTTCAACCTTGAGAGCCAATGTATCTCACAAAAAGAGGTTATAGAAAATGAGAAATTCAGAGGTTCATAATGGATTCTGGAAACATCAATAATTAAGGTGCAGTAAAGGAAAATACACAAAGAAGTCAGAAATAAATGTCAGATAATATGAGGAGAATAAGGAGACTCTGTTGACATCATAACCCAAAAGTACAGAGGCTGAGAGGGGACACAGTGGCAAAAGCAACTGAAAGCTCTAGTAATGTGAGGACTAGAATGGTTTCATTGGTTTAACAATAATAATGTCATTAGCATTAACGAGGGCATCGATGGCACAGTAGGGACAGAAGCCACATCCTCATCAGAAATGAAAAGGACATTGGCACTCCAGCATTCAGAAGACTGACTAATCTGTGAAGGAGAGACAGATGTAGAGTTTAGGAATCCAGAAAAACTAATTTTGAAGCTGAGAAAAATAGTTCCAAAATGAGGAATAAAGCCAATAACGAGAAAGAGGATGATGCCACAAAAGAGTACAGATGACTTATTAAGGAAGACACAAATGGAAGAGCTGGTCTTGAAGAGAAGGACAAACACTTTACCTCTAACATAAAAAAGGAGATGGAGACAGATTAAAGAAGAACACAACACCAAGCTGCTTTCATCTCTCTCCTTTTATTCCCATCAACTTTCTTCAGGATTACCACCACTATCTTATACTTTCTATTCTCTTAACCAAATTGTCATCCTTTAGCTTTTACTTTTGCCACTCCCATGAAAATTCTCTTTTGAAAATCATTAGTGATTATCTAGTTGACTCGATGACCACCACTTTGTCACTGAAATGTAAGTTTGTGTATGTATGTGAGCACATATAGAGAATGGGTTTGTTAAATTAATCTCTTCAGATATTTCCAAAGATGTTGGACACATCACTCATTTCATTCCTATCTATTTTAAATTTCAGATTTGTTGCAGTTATTTTTTCTAATTGAGAATGTGCAAAACTTTTCATCATGCTGTTTATTCTTAATGTATATTATTGTTTACAAAAATATTCTTTAAAATGTCTCCAATAGGCACATAAGTAGTTGCCTCTGATCAGACATGACAAGAGAAATAGCTTTGAAAACTTAAATCCCAAACTTCCCAATATGTTTCTTAAGTAGAATGTTTCCAAGAGAGCACTCCAAAGAATACATTTCTTAAATTGATATTATTCTTGCACAAAACGAACATTGTTCATGTAAGTTCCACTCGTCCAAGTTTCATTTGTTTGTGCTCTAACCACCTAAGGCAGTATATTGCAGTTGAATGCTCTCCCGGGGACTGGGATCCCACTGAGCTCGAACAGCTGCATTTCTTCAATTTTTCAAAAACTAACTTGCAACTGAACTGCAATTACTAGTTTTAATTTATGGCCCTAAATGAATAAAACTATTGGCATTGGACCACTAAAGACAAAGACTTGTTAATATAGACACTAAAATCTTGTGCAAAGTGAGTTTGTTTTCATATCAGTGAAACATAAAATTGATAAATAGAGTTCTTCTTTCAGCACTAACCAGTACATTAAGTTAGAAACCTTTGCAGGAATGTTTTAGTCATGACACCTTTTTCTTTAAGCTGCATTTACCTTTTTTAGTTGAAGCAGCACCAACTTCTTTGGCTCGATCAGTTTCTGCAAAATCAGATATGAAAGAATGAGGAATAAATATCAGAGATGCCAGGTAGATATCTTATAGTATTGTAAATTGGACAAGATTAAACTGTCCAAAAGGTGAATGTATGTAGCACCTGAGAGCAAAGCAAGCAGCAGAGAAAGACAAACTATAAAGTGCTTGTATTTTTGTAAATTAATGAGTTCATTAATTTAAATAGTAATACAGAAACTCTCTTCCAAGATGCAATAATGCAATATTAAAATTTTAGCTTATGTAAGTAGTCACCATAAAAGAAGGTGGGTGGCTTATTCCACAAAATATACTAGAATATTAAATTATTAGTTTATAGTCAAATCTAAAAATGATAGAAAGAGGACTTGAAAGGCTTTCTTTGTTTAGCTTTTAATTATGGGGATATCAAGCAGTATTTGACCTCAATCAATTTGCTTTATATTATAAGAAATTATCCATAATATATCACAAATTTCTGTTTGATTATTGCTTCAAGAGAGGGGAAAAAATACAATTGAAAAAGCCAAAATGCCTTCTTGGAAGTATTCTGAATCTCTAGTGTAGAAGATAGGAGAGCTGCCCTTCAGCTATTATCTGAAATGCTGATCCTAGTACAAAAAGTTGGATCTCAAATCAAGGCTAATTAGAGTTGAAGTTTTCTTTCATCCATAGAAAAATAAAAAAAATTTTAAAAAGAATGGGCTGGTAAAATTTTATTAGCATTCTCTTCCTTCCTCTAACTTCCAATATCTTGCAGTGTAGAAGCAAGTTACTGTTGTGAATTCATAGAAAAATATAGAAGCAGGTTAGACTCATCCTCTCACTACTTCTCCAGCACATACTGTCTTCTTTCCATTTGTCTTCTTTCCATTCCCTAAGGAACATCCATTTTTGTTCCTATTTGATACCAATCCTTCCATTTTTGCCCTCATCCCAACACTTTTTGCACAGTCAGGGGCTTTGTTTTTGTAAATATTGCTTCTACCTCATCAGTTTTCCACTTCACAGATGCTCTCACACCAGCGCATAAACAATATGTCACACCTTATAAGCTCAGACAACCACAACCTTGACTTGTATGTCCCCCCCAAGCCAACTACCTTATCTCTGTTGTCCATCACAGCCTCCAGAGGGCGCTGCACTCAGTGTCAACACTGTTATCTCCTAATCCTCTACCTTTTAAAACTTGTTTATTGGGGAAAGATACACAAATTAAAGGTGTGAAGACATATACATAGGTGCACATTTTAAAGAACGGCAATAATAAATTTGACCGTCTTGAAATTTCTTGCAAGTTTAAAAAATACAACATGATCAGTCTTTGAAACGTCTTATTTGTCCAACTATCACGGCATGCTTTATCCTTCCTTCATCGCAGCAACGTGATCTAAATTTTATCTTAACTATTTCCTTATTTTTTCTATCTACTTTTATTACATTTATTTATTGCTGAGCAAAGGTAAACTCACTTTTATAGATTAAATCATATTATTTAGTGAGATAAATTTATATAAATTGAAGTATATTACTGTTTAATTTTTGTGATTTGCTTCTTTCAAACCATCGTTTGAGATGCAGTGTCTGAAACGGCTGCTAATTTTTATATCAGATTTTTGCTCAAGTGGGACATGTTTTAGATATCCGTTCTCTCTGTCTTATTGAAAAAATTGTTTAGATCTGCACCAATACCATTCTACTCTTTAAACACAGTATCAGGAAATTGTTTTATATATGTGTGTGTTTTTTTTCTTAATCCTTTCACCTTCTTTTATCCAGCCCCCCAACACTCCTAACTCTCCACAGCTGTCAATCTTTTCCACGTAACCATGCCACTGTTTCTATTTTGTTCATCAATTTATTTTGTTCATTAGATCCTACATTTATAAATTTCTTTTTCAATTACAGTCAACATACAATAGATTAGTTACAGGTGTACAACATTTATATAAGGTCTACTGGAAAGTTCTGTCTGTTTTTGGAATAAAATAAAATACAAATTTTTCTTACTGTCAATAAATTTTATTAAATAATATAATTGCCATTAATATTAATGATTTCTTGCCAGCGTGAGGGCAATTTGTATATCCCATTTTTGAAAAGTGTTTTATCTTTTGATGCAAAAAATTGAACCAGTGCTTGTTTGATATCTTCTTCATTTTTGAATTTTTTGCCCAGAACGTGGCTTATCAGAAAGGTCAAAATCACCTGTTTTGATTTTTTCGAACCATCTTCTGCATGTCCTATCAGAAACTGCACCTTCACCAAACACTTTCAATAAATTTCTACATGCTTCTGTAGCATTTCTTCCTTGTTGAAATTCGTAAAAATACAGTGGCGTAAATGAACTTTATCAGTAGCCATGGGTACACTATCACTTCACACATAAGACTAATGTGAATCAACTCTGTTTTAGTTAATTTGTTACATCATTATGTATACATTAAGTGATAAAAATAGAGAGGCACACATGCGCCAAATAAACATGTGCTTATGTGTTGAAACTTGTGATAGAAACAGACAGAACTTTCCAGTAGACCATATATATCTTACAAAGATATCCCCTTGATAAATCTAATACTCATCTGGTCTTGAAGTCTTGTTTGAAAAAATGAGGCAGATGTGGTCAAATATATTTGTTAAGCATCGTCTACTTCACTCCCTCATAGATTCACCAAAAAGAGTGTGGAAGATCTAAAATGCTCCAGAGTCTAAAAACCTACTTGTTTGGTTCTCTTCTGACTTATCATGTTGTAAACCTCTATGTCACCATCCAATGTGTGCGAAGTGGGTGCAGGAGACTGCAAGAAAGATAATTGGGTGTGTTGATGCAGTTTTGTATGTACTATGCTAAAGGACTCTGTTGACTGGCAGAAATTGTAAATCTAGGTTTGGCATCCTTGCTGGGTCCAGGGTTCTATTCCCCAACCACATAATCTCTGATATATAACTATGTGTGGAAACATTACGTGTCCCTTCTTAATGTTTCATTATTGAATTTTATTTTAATTTTTTTTTTTTGTATTTTTCTGAAGCTGGAAATGGGGAGAGACAGTCAGACAGACTCCCGCATGCGCCCCACTGGGATCCACCCGGCACGCCCACCAGGGGCTACGCACTGCCCACCAGGGGGTGATGCTCTGCCCCTCTGGGGCGTCGCTCTGTTGCAACCAGAGCCACTCTAGCGCCTGGGGCAGAGGCCAAGGAGCCATCCCCAGCGCCCAGGCCATCTTTGCTCCAATGGAGCCTCGGCTGCAGGAGGGGAAGAGAGAGACAGAGAGGAAGGAGAGGGGGAGGGGTGGAGAAGCAGATGGCGCTTCTCCTGTGTGCCCTGGCCAGGAATCAAACCCGGGACCTCTGCACGCCAGGCCGACGCTCTACCACTGAGCCAGCCAGCCAGGGCCTTAAATTTTTTTTTATTGATTGATTTCAGAGAGAGAGAAAGGGAGAGAGGGAAACATAAATATCGACCTGCTTCTGTATATGCCCTAACCAGGGATTGAACCTCCAACCTTTACATATTGAGATGATGCTTTAACCAATTTAGCTATCCGGCCAGGGCTACATAATTGAATTTTAAAGGTCCTCCCCCCTTTTTTCAAGTTTATGGTACCATGAGGCCCTCCACCCTGAATTAATACAGTTCCAAGATTGTCTGTGTCCTCAAATATTTTTCCTACATAGACTATTGTTTCTACAATACATAATTATTATTCCAGGAGCTAGAGTGAACAATTTCACACCACAAATTCAATCCACATTCTAGTTATTCTATTTAAGCAAATGCTAATGACAAATTATCTTATACTTTTCCTATGGCCTTGCTCTAACCCAGTCACCTCTGCTATCTTTTAAAATTTAATACTATGGAATCAAATCATATACACAATTTATGTTCACTATTTGCTTTCATAATTTAAGATCATGTAAATTGATATTCTGAATGTTAAGGTTATATACACTCCAGAACATATGGGTAATTAAAGGAATTTTAAGAGTATTTGTAATGATATGCAATTTTTACTTTAGGCATTAACTTTATGAACAACTCACTTTATATAACAGCGATGTTAAAAAAAAAATCTATTGTATGGTTTTAAGACCAAAATCATTTTCAGTGGGTTTAATGACTGGTTACATTGCTAAAAGAGAATTTTAAAAATTTATAAATTATCTTTAATTAATTTTTATATTGCTGGATAATGCCCATGCTAAGTCCAAATCTCTCAACTGTACAGGGAGTTGAATATAAATTATTTTGAAACTTTTATATTGGATCAAAGGTAATTTGGCAATCTGATTTCTTGGAAAAGATGCTGGTCTTTTCAAAACTTTGTATGTTGCATAGGTAGAAGAACTTACAAGAGCTTTTTTTTTAAATGAATACTTTTATTTATATATTATGTTATTTATGAAGAAAATGTTCATTTCAGAGGAATCTTCAAGCTAAAGTTCTGTGCTAGTACTGGAAGTATGTCATTCCTGTTTTGTGATATTTTGATTATACATTTCTACAAAGTATTAGCATCTTAAAGACCTGATAATATAAAGTTCCAATCAGATTTATATTGTCTAAGCTTTCATGGGCTGGAAATGAAATTTTGAAGTCATGTTAAGCATCTCCTTCAAAGTCTACTATGTCTATATGAACATGTCTAACTGTCATTATTTAAAGACCTTTCCAACAACCTACTCTATATTATATTTCCAACTGTTCTGTGAAATATCCACCAATGATACACTCTGTATCAAAAACAGACTTTGAGTGCTGGGGACAGAATGCAATATACATATCATGAATCATAAAAATCTATACTTTGAAACCTGTATAATTTTATTAACCAATGTCACCCCAATAAATGTAATAAAAAATAAAAATGAATAAATAAATAATAATTTTTTTTATGTATCAGTACCACTTTTGATACTTAAAGAGCTCTAAATGAAAAGTATATATATATATCACATTATGCACACAGCTTAAATTTAATCATAAATTCTATATACAAAGCTTAGAGCAGCTAAATGTATATTTTTTTCTAAAATTAAATACATATAATCATGCCAAAATAATTTTTATTAATGAAAACCTTTAAGTATTTTATTAAATTCAGAAATACTGACAAAATAATCATCATTCCTTCCTAAGTGTATTGTCAAAACTATGGTTGAAGCATAGTATATTATATTTATCAGTCAATATTCATAATCTGAGATTACATACCTTAAAAGGAAAACTATGACATTAGAACAGTAGTAGTTAATGAAATGTTGGGGACTTCATTTTATTAAAGACAAAATGACTTCGCTGGTAGACAAATTATGTTGCCTACTGATTTGAGCAAGTGCTTTATAATTAGGAAAATTAAGTATGATGTGTTTAAGAGACTGAAGAGATCACTTAAAATTCTGCAAAATGGGAAACAAAAATACAAATAACTGGGCCCTGGCTGGTTGGCTCAGTGGTAAAGCGTCGGCCTGGCATGCAAGGAGTCCTGGGTTCGATTCCCGACCAGGGCACACAGGAGAAGCGCCCATCTGCTTCTCCACCTGTCCCCCTCTCCTTCCTCTCTGTCTCTTATTTCCCCTCCCGCAGCCAAGGCTCCATTGGAGCAAAGATGGCCCGGGCGCTGGGGATGGCTCCTCGGCCTCTGCCCCAGGCGCTGGAGTGGCTCTGGTCGCAACAGAGCGACGCCCGGAGGGGCAGAGCATCGTCCCCTGGTGGGCAGAGCGTCCCCCCTGGTGGGCGTGCGGGGTGGATCCCGGTCGGGCGCATGCGGGAGTCTGTCTGACTTTCTCTCCCCATTTCCAGCTTTGGAATAATACAAAAAAAAAAAATACAAATAACTGAAAAAGGGGTTATAATCTGGACAAATTAACATTTACAAATGAAAAATATAGAGATAAATTTTAATAAGAATAAACTCACAGAAAATATAAGGTTAAATACTTATGTATGTTGTTTCAACAAATTAATCTTAGCAAGAAATGTTTGGTAAGCTAGTTTTAAAATTTAGCATTAACATTATCTACAACAGAAAACTTAAGTGAATAAACTGCTGAGATATACTCTTTTTTAAAAAAGTTATAAGCTAGTCTGAGAAAAACAAATGCCATATGATTTTACTCATGTGAATTCTAAAGGACAAAATGAACTAACATGCAAAACAGAGACAGACTCATAGATAAAGAGCAGGCTGACAGCTGTCAGGGGGTGGGGCTGGGTAGGAGGTAGAGAGATTTAGCAAAAAAGTAAAAAAAAGGGGGGAAGGGCACGATGGGGAGGGTGACAAGGCAGATGTTGAGGGGAATACAGGGGAAGAGGGATGCATTCGGGGCAACACTAGAATCTATGTAAATACAATAAATTAAAAACAATAAAAAAAAGGAGAGAGAAAATACTCATGGGCTGGACAACAGAGTGGTGATTGCCAACAAGAGGGGTTTAGAGGGAAGTTGAGGAGAGTTTTGGGGGGGTAAAATATTATGAATGGGGACTTGACTTGGGGGTATAGCTGAACATGCAATATAGTGTTGTAGAATTGTGCACCTGAAATCTGTATAATTTTGTTAACCAGTGCCATTCAATAAATTCAATTAAAAAAAAGAATGAATGAATTGATAAATTATCCAATGGTTTCAATCTTTAAAGTAAAGTTAATTATTGTTAAGTTGCTACATTATCATCAAACCCTAGAATGAGCAGATAATGATTTTAAGAAATTTAAATTATTGTATTTTGTCAGGTTCGATACTAAACAATAATGTTTAGCTATTAATACACTTAAAACTAATTAAATCCATGGTCATTCTGTTGCTTCACTATGTTTATATGTTTCTTTGTTATATGTTTTCTTTTAGCTTTCTGCATATTTGCATAAGTGAAAATATATATTATAGACCACTTGTGGGAATGCTACCCCTGAACAAATAGCCTGTCTTCTATGAGATACACAAAAATATTCTTTCTGGAAGGATAAGTAATGTCAATATTAATGTGAAGTGATGAAATGTGCAATTATTTCATATTGTAAATTATTTGAAAGTCATTCATATTAAAATTTTTAAATAAATGTGATTATCTTACTTAATATTTCTCTTTCCATTCAATCGACTAATATCAAGAGCCTACTATGTACCTAAATTTATAATAAGCACTTGGGGATTAAGATATAAAAATCAATCCTTGTTCTCTAAATTCTTGTAATTTCAAATGAAATAAGAAAAAGTGATATGATTATAACAGCATATAAATGTTTTTTGTTTTTGTTAAAGAGATAGATAGAGACAGACACGAATGAAGAGAGATGAGAAGCATCAATCATCAGTTTTTTGTTGGAACACCTTAGTTGTTCATTGACTGATTTCTCATATGTGCCTTGACCGTGGGCCTTCAGCAGACCGAGTAACCCCTTGCTCAAGCCAGCGACCTTGGGTCCAAGATGGTGAGCTTTGCTCAAACCAGATGAGCCCGTGCTCAAGCTAGTGATATCGGGTTCTCTAACCTGGGTCCTCCGCATCCCAGTCCGACACCCTATCCACTGCACCACCGCCTGGCCAGGCTAAATGGTTTTTATAAAATATAGGAAATGATGCTATGAGAACTAGTTAGACACCTAAATAGATTTGGGTTGTCTGAAAATGTTTTACAAACTTGGAAGAAAAATAAGAAATATAATTTCAAAGCTGTGTTAGTTTGTGGTCTGTGGCAGAAGTAAGCCTATAGTTGAGCGATATTTGCATAGATATTTACATAATATTGAGTAAATTCTATTTCCATTTAAATACAGTAAAATACCAGCAGTGACTAATAGACCACCTCTGCACATCCATAAGAAAAATCAGCAAAGTTCTTTGAGTACAAGTTTGGTAGGCAAAATCAATAGTTTATGTTTTAAAATGAGGTCAATAAAAATGTTCAGAAATTTGCATTTATTTTCATTAACAACTAATAGGGCAAGTTAAATGTTAGAACCTTCTAGAAAATTATTTGGTAGTAAAAATCATCTATAGTAACTGCATTCATTTTTAGTTTTTGTTTATTTTTATGTGTTTTTTTTCCAGTTGCCTCTCAGTTTAATTTTTTTTCATTATTAGATTATAAATATATTGAGGGAAAATCTACTGAACTTTCATTGCAATTCCCCTGAATACTTAAGTAATGCTATTAAAGCAACATTTGGAAGAAGGACAGAATATTTGCTGAATTGAGTATTTCATGTTTTAAAAGCAAAGCAATATCAGATGCATCTATAGAAAGTGTTTTGGTCTTGTTTTTGCTTTTTTTTTTTTACACTAAACTGTAAAACGGTGCTTCTCAAACACTACTTAGACATATCCCCTGGGACCTCCGGAAGCAGCCAATTCTGCTTCAGTATGTCTGGCGTGGGACCAGGGATGCTGTTTTGTTGGCAAGCTTTCAGGTGACTGATGGCATGGGTTCGCAGGATACACACTGAGTAACAAGAGTGTAACATCTTATTTGTCTTTCATTTTCTAAAACTTCATTAGTGTTAACTCTATGTGAAGAACTTGGACAAAAGACAGTGAGATGGAAGAGTTTCCTTTCTTTTCCTGTCATGGCCTCACAGCCTGTCTGAGGCTGCAGCTTTAATAAACATTGGACATCGGGTAGAAAGAGCCCAGCAATACTGGTCTGACTCACCTGGATGCTGCCTCTTTAGTGGCTTTGCTGTATCAAGCAATAAAGAAAAAAAGAGTCAACATTTCATGCTATTTGATCACAATTCAGTATTCAATTGCAAATTAAATAATATCTTGAAATGAATAAGATAAAGGAATTTAAAAGCAATTACCAGGTTCCGCATGTTTTTCTTTTTTCTCCTGTTCTGAAACATATGATTATTGTTATTATTATTATTCCAACTTTGTGTGTCACAACTTGTTTTAAAACAAAGAAGCATGTATGCATTTACGTGGGATTGCAGCAAGTAATAATAACTGCTGTAAAAAGACTAATACTGTATTTAGAGCAAGTCTTTCCTCCTATTTCCTTCCATAGAGTTCCTTCACCAAACAGCATGAAAATAATCTGAATATTAATGGGATTAAAATTTTTCATGGATAATAAACCAAAAAAATATATAATAGGGTTTATAAAAGATAGAAAAAATTAATTTTGCTCTTGTATACAACAACATAAAATAAATTTGGGATAAAAATAAGCACGTGATCATTGTTTTACAATAATTCTTGGATGCAGATGGACAGATTTCATATGGACTTCTAAGGTGGTATCTTCTTATACTGAAGAGATATTTGCTTTGCTAAGACAAAGGTTTTGCTGAGGCAGATTTAGGACAGTAAAAGAGTAAAAATTCAGAGTGAACCTTGATTATAGACAAATGTTCCCTACAGCAGTGGTCCCCAACCCCCGGGCCACGGACCGGTACCGGTCCGCAGAGAAAGAATAAATAACTTACATTATTTCCGTTTTATTTATATTTAAGTCTGAACGATGTTTTATTTTTTAAAAATGACCAGATTCCCTCTGTTACATCGTCTAACACTCACTCTTGACGCTTGTCTTGTAAGTTTGACAATTATATTTTAAAATACCACAGTTTTTATACCGGTAGCATAATTTTATTTTGTGCATTTATCCGTCCCACCCTAAGGGCCAGTCCATGAAAATATTTTCTGACATTAAACCTGTCCGTGTCCCAAAAAAGGTTGGGGACCACTGCCTTACAGAGTCCTTTTCAGATAGGGTTTCTTTTTAAGAACCCACTTTTGTGAATATTGTAGAAGACAAAGCATTATTCTGGTTTCATTAATAAACTAACATTTATATTCTAATAAGCATTAATTTGATATGAAATGTAAGTACTAATGGCATTTAAAGTGCTATTATCTACACTCCTATTCTTATTTATTTTGCCTTAAAAAGCCTGTAGAATTAATTTAAAAGAAAAAAATTTTAACATAGGCATAGTATGACCCATTTTATTTATTTTTTAATAATACCAAAATTTTATTCATTTTTAATTACCCTTGGCATACAATATTTATATGTTTCAGGTATACAACTCATTTATTAGACATTATGTAATTTAATAAATGATCATCTCAATTAATCTTACAAACACCTGACACCATATATAGTTATTAGAATATTACTGACTTTATTTCCTATGCTGTATTTTGCATCCCCATGGCTAGTCTATAACAACCAATTTGTACTTCTTAATCCTTTCACCTTTTTTACCCATTTCCCAGCCTCTCTTCCATCTAGCAACTGTCAAAACATTCTCTGCATCTATGTCTGTTTCTGTTCTGCATATTTGTTCATTTTGTATTATAGATTCAATTATTTTTATTACCATTTAATTGTTTATATATTTTCTCCTTTTTTCTCCCTTCTTCCTCTTAAAGAAGACCCTTTCATATAATACTGGTTTGATAGTGATGAATTCCTTTAGTTTTTTTGTCTGGGAACTTCTTTATATGTCCTTTGATGCTAAATGATAGCTTTGCTGGGTAGCATAGTCTTGGCTGTAATGTAAGTCCTTGCTTTTCATCACTTTGAATACTTTATGCCAATCCCTTCTGGCCTACAAGGTTTCTGTTGATAAAGCAGCTGACAGTCTTCTAAGAGCTCTCTTGTAGGTAACTAACTGCTTTTTCCTTGCTACTTTTAAGATTCTTTCTTTGCATTTTAATTATGATTTGTCTTGTTGTGGGCCTTTTTATAGTCATCATGTTTGGTACTCTGCACTTTCTAAACTTGCATGTTTATTTCCTTCACCAGGTTAGGGAAGTTATCTATTATTATTTTTTGAATGACTTTTTAATTTCTTACTCCCTTTTCTCCTTCTGGCACCCCTATGATGCCATTGCTAGTACAGCGAGGCTCTTTACACTATCTTCATTTTTAATTTTGGACTTCTTTTCTATTTGTTCTGATTTGGTGTTTTTTGCTTCCTTATATTCCAAATCACTAATTTGATTCTTGGCTTCATCTACTCTACTATTGATTCCCTGTAAATTATTCTTTATTTTTGTTAGTGTATACTTTATTTTTGACTGATTCTTTTTTATGGTTTCTATGTTAAACCATTTTTTTGGGGGGGAGATTTTTTCCTGTTCTTTCAATTAGGACATGTTTGTCTCTGCATTTTGGCTGCTACCCTATGTTTGTTTTTATGTATTAAGTAGAGCTTCTACATCTCTCAGACTTGGTAGAATGGCCTTGTGTAGTAGGTGTCCTATAGGGCCCAGTGGCACAGCCTCTCCACTCACCCAAGCTGGGTGCTCTAGGTGTGTCCCTGTGTGTGTTCTGGGCACTGCCTTGTACTTGAGCCTTAATTACTGGTATTGACTCCCAGGCTGATCAGCTGTGAGGATGGGCTGTGACAACAGTAAAGGAGCTGCTGTGCAGCAGTTGACCTTATGGAACAGGACTTGCTTCCGTGGGTCTCTGGTGCTCACCAAATCTGTCCCTTGAGTGTGTCACTTGTGGAGGCCGTAGAGTTGTAATTCAGTGTGGTCTAAAGATTTCCACTGTACCCTGGTTCTGGGGTCTCCTGGGAGATATAAGGTTAGCCGTCTCCTGTGCCCTGCCTGGGGCTACCTGGTACAAACCACAGAACAATGTGCACATAGGTGCTACTTGTGCTGAGCTTAGAGGTGCCCAGATGAACCAAGGTAGGCCGCTGCTAGTGCCAGGCCTTGAGTCACTTAATAAAAGGTACAGGACACACAGAAGCCAGATGCTGTTTGTTTGAGAGATTATAGGAAAGCTAGAAGCATGAGGTAAGAGAGGCCATGTGTATAGAAAAGCAACTGAAAATGGCTTGGGTGGGTCTGCAAATTGGGTGGGAAGAGGTCTTAGGGAATATCCTAAGTGGGGTAATCAGTGGGAATCAGGTTGATAGAGATTCAGATATTCTCCCTGCCTGCTAATTCTGTGTGTGTGTGTGTATGTGTGTGTGTGTGTGTGTGTGTGTGTGAGAGAGAGAGAGAGAGAGAGAGAGAGAGAGAGAGAGAGTGTGTCAGGGGGGATATATGGCTCACAAATAATAATAATAATAATAATGGCCTCTACCAGCACTATTAACTGGACAAAAGCTCCCCCCCCCCTTGGTTTTTTCCGTCATGCCAAAAACTCCATTTCCTCCCCATATGTCCCTGATTACTTTCAAGCTGCTTCTCCAGTGCTGGAGCTTAGAGGGAGTAAATCAAACAAATCCATGTGTGGGCCCTTTAAGAGGAGCTGCCTGGGACTCCCACAGCTCTCCTTCTCACTCAGCCACAGTCCCCATTGGTTTTTACAACCAGAACTTATGGGAAGTTCTCTTTCTGGCACTGGAACTCTGGGATGGGAGGAGAGGGAGCTTCATGTGGGACTGGGACCCCTCACTCCTCAGTGGAACCTCCACAGCTGAGATATCCCTCCTGATTTTAAACCGCCACACTTGGGTGTAGGAATGGCCCATTTTGTGTCTCCACCCCTCCTACCAGTCTTGTTGTGGCTTCTTCCTTAAATGCCTATTGGTAGGATTTATATTCTGGTAGATTTCAGATGATTCTGAATAATGATTGTTCTATAGTTTAGTTGTAATTCTGATGTGGTTGTAGGAAGATTCAAGTACCATGTTTACTTACATCACCACCTTGACTGGAAGTCTAATCCATTTTATTAAAGAAAAAGGGATAGAGAGATTTCAAGTTTTATTTAATTAATACATTCTGAATATTAGAAGATGTTCTTGTTGAAATAATTCTAAGAACCATATTTTTAAAATGTAAAGAGTCATTGAATCTTCTGTGGTCATCTCATCAAACTCTCAAGTGTACAATTTTATCAGGCTTGTGTTATGAAGGTATAATGACTATTTTACTCTCACCAACAGTAGCATACAAGAAGGAAAACAAAACAAATGGCTTAACTAAGCGTTACAGGTTAAAAGAGGAAGTTTAGATACTTTAGCAAAATTAAACAAAATAACCAAAAGTTATCTGGAAAACATGATGAATTAAATATATAGCTTAATTCATGGTTGATGTGAAATGCCAATTAGAAGACATTTTAAAGAAATTTGTAAAGTCAAATAAGGAAAATACTCTATTAATTTGAAATAATTTGCTAGAAAAGACTGAAAGCATTTATTATATGAAATAATTAAGATGTAATTATTAAATTACCCCTGATAAATATAAATTAATTTAACTGTTATTCTACAGGATCTTTAATATCATGCCCACAAATAATTTTTTGAGACTTTTGGTTTGTTTGATTTTTACACTTTGTGTTTTGAAAAAATTATGTCACAAGAATTTATAAAAATATATACAGGAGGGTCTTGTGTAACTTTCACCCTGTTTCCCTACCATATGACATAATTTATTTTTAAAGTTAAAAAAATGTATAGCCTGTTTAGTTGTATTAACTAGAAAAATGGTAGCAAAATAAGAATATAGGATTAAGGATATATAATTGAATGAAGCAATCTTAAAGACAATAAAAGCTAAATCTAACAAATTCAAAATGAAACAATAACTAATAAAAATACGTCTTGATAATAGATCAGAACAAATATGTTAATTTGAAATGAATTAATAGTTGTTCAGAGTACAAAATTTTTCTTCTTATTACTGTCCAAGTCAAAACCTATAGACCTTTCCAATGAAAGGTAATGAAATGTAAATGAACTTCTAAAAAGACTGGTCTATTTATTAACTGTATCAGTGCTCTGAAGATTGCCAAGGAGCCATAGCATGTCTGCAGGAACTTTTAAATTATATAGACAGCAATAAAGTGAGGGCCTTAAGGTTATATATAAAATTTAGTACCATTTTTCAAATCCCTTGTTGTCATTCACTTTCCTGTTGGTGCAATGGTTTATAGAGTGGTTTCTGTGTTCATGTGCCAGGCTCATCAGCAGCTTTGCACACACATACATCTGAACCTGAAGGAACACATTCTTCTTTCTGGATAGATTGCTCCCCCTAGCTGAGCTGCGATATCATTTCATGATTCTCTCCTTAGGACATTTTACAGCATTTTTATGATGTAGACTTTTCTGGCGTCTGGACCTTTTTGCAGGACCACGGCTTGCATAATTATTTTTTAAATAACATGTTTGAATATTAATGGAATCTTTAAAAGCTCTTCATACTTAGAAATGTGATGATTTCTAATGGCTAATTGAAAACGTTAAAGTAAGTTTTCATTATTTCCATTTGTTTAATGTGTCTTATTTTCTTAACAGGAGAGTGTATATCTGCAAAGGATACAACCTCAAGGCTGTACTGAATTGTTAGCAAACAACTTTTGTATTAAGGCAAGATTAGATTCTGTCATAAATATGAAACTCAAGCCATGGTATTCCACAGAGCTCACAGTAGTGCTTGGGGTAGGAAAAATCATGTGTTAAGGACAAAATGTTATATATTATGAGAACATACCAGGACATTTTGGTTTACAAGAAATAAATAAAAAAGAAGTTTTAAAAGCAGCCTGGGCATTGGCTGGTTGGCTCAGCAGTAGAGCATCTGGACTTCCAGATGTGTGGAAGTCCCAGGTTCGATTCCCGGTCAGGATACACAGGAGAGGTGACCATTGAGTCCCCGCACCCCCCCTACCCTTTCCCCTTCTCTCTCTCTCTCTCTCTCTCTTACCCTCCTGAAGCTGTGGCTTGATTGATTCAAGCACTTAGGCCCGGGGGCACTGAGAATGGCTCCGTAGAACTTCAGCCTCTAGTGCAAAAAATAGTTCAGTTGCCAGCAGCCCCAGATGGGCAAAGCATCAGCCCCAGATAGGGGTTGCCAGGTCGATCCTGGTAGGGGGGCATGTGGGAGTCTATCTCTGTATCTCCCTTATTTTTACAGAACCAACCAGATTTTAGGGACTAAATTTACACCAGCATAATACAGTTTTGCTTAATGGAATGAGGTTGCATTTTAGGTTACAGGGCTGAGGATAATATTAGGTGATTCTATGAGTTTGAAAAATAACTCTAAAAATAATCACTATGCCTTGCAATTCGCTCTGACTCACTCCAACTCCAGGTTGTGTAGTCTTTCATCGCAATAAAAAACAACAAACCATTCACATGCATAAAATGCAGAAAAGGCAGGTTGAAAACTTCAAGTCTATGTGTGCTAGCAGGCCAATAGTAGCAGTAAATAGGAAAAATACATTTTTTCATGCATTTCCTTACTTTTTCCCTTGGGTTGTTCTGTTGAAAAAAAAAATAAACAGAAAACCATTGCTCTTAAAATATTTAAAGATAAAGTTTATTTACCCAGCATATATTAAATTGTAATTTTTTCAACCACTCCCCCCTCATCTCCCCTTCTTAAATTTCACAGTGAATGCTGCTCTGAGGTACTGCTGATTATTATAGGCGTTTCCTTAATTTGATTGTAAAGTACTGATTCACAATGAATTAACGTAGGACTATACTGTGTAACCACTTTAAATGATTCATACCTTGCAGCCTTTGTAAATATAAGTGGACACAAAAACACATGTGAACACATAAACACATATAAATTATACAGAAGAAATGGGTGTACTTGCCATAAAATTTATCATTCTACTCAACACGTAAAGAAAACATTTAGTTTTCTAATTGATGCTGATGTATTCAAGATCAATTGAATTTATGCTTTCTAATAAACTAATGCTTAGTACTAAGCATTGTTCAGTATTTTTGTCAAGCAAATATTTCTTTGAAGACAGTTTTTGTGAAAAGTGAACTTATACAGTATTCTTTATTATTGCCAAATATTTCTCATAGCAATACTGTCATAAAAGACTCAACTCTTTTTCCTACTTTTTTACTTTCTTTCAATCTTACTCTTTTTACCTCTCTCTTCTGTGCCATATAGATAAGGGGTGTGTGTGTGTGTGTGTGTTAATTCTTTAGGAAGTAATGCTATTGGGGGTTCAACAAATATAAGATAGACTCAAAAATATTTTCAATACCTTCTGCAGGTGTCTTTGTTTTCTTGGAATCTGAAAACACAAAGATAAATTATTGATAAAGCAGATCAGATAAATCAACAACTGAATAGCTTCCAACAAAATGTCCATTCACTCTGATATCATATTCAACAAAATGGGTTGATATATAATTAGTATTTGGAGTTTAAAAAGAAAACTTTTAAGAGAATGAATATTAAATGAGACAGGAAGTGAGAAACCTTTTGAAGTATAAAATATAGAAAAATATGAAAAATATCCATATATAATTTATATACAGATTATATTGTATCGATTAAAGGTAATAACCTTTTCATAGAAAGTCAAACTGAACAAATATATTGTCTGTTTTCATAAAGATGAATTGGAGTCTGCAATTTAGTTTAGAATTTAGTTTGCAATTTCTTCATTTGTTCAATCTCAAACAGCCCAGGTAAAATATGTTACATTCTCTTTGAAAAATCAATATATAAATATTTTCATTATAAGCATTCAATTATTATTATTATAATAGAAAAGAGACTGGTAGATGTTAGCTCATTGGTTTCTAATTTACACACCAGTATACTTAACTGCTTCTTGGCAATGTGTATTAAGTGGTCTGTAGACAACTATTTTATTTTAGTCTTTTGGGTATTCAGCTTAGTCTGAGAAGTTTGTTACTTCCAGAATATAGGCAATAAAGCCATCTGTTCCTATTACTTTAAAATAAAGAGGTTTTTGAACTTGTTTATTTTAGGATGGAGGTATTTTAATTTAGATTTTATCTTGGACTACTTTATTTTTTATATTGTGTATTTTCTTTTACCTCTTCTGTCACTGAGTTTTAAAATTCTCTGGATATTAGCGAAATGAGAATCATAACAATGAACTACAAATTGCTACTTGAAGAAGGTAGATAAACTTTTTCTGGCTGATAATTATATGGTTTAGAACCTAGAATAGACATTCATTAACAGTTTGAAAGTTAATAGAGTTGTTTGCCTTATAGTGATGGGTTAGTAGCATGATTTTACAAACTATAGAAATGATCCCTGAAAGTATAGTCTTAGTAGCATGATTTTACTTCCACAATGAAGTGATGGACTCAAAATATTTGAAGTTGACAATGAGTAAGGGTCTGTTTACCAAAGCACAGTTAGATGGTCAACTGAGTTGTTATATGAAAAAAATAACTGTGTAATGAAAGCAACAACCTATTTCCATAGAAGTATAAACTGAAAACACATTTTGGGAAAACATCTTGAGAAAGAATCTAGACAGTCATAAAAGGAGCATGCTTTTGATGTAGTAATCCCACTTTTATATTTCCAAATAAAATGCTCATTTATTATAAAAATACATTTAGAAATATTTTTTTCATAACATTGTTTTATACTTCTAGATAGCTGGAAGGTTAAATAGTACCATCTAAATAGTAGGAGGTCTATAAAAATGCACTGTCATTTAAACAATGTTTCTTGAACTTCTTTATGAATTTCTAATTTTTTTGTAATAAGGATATGATTCACGTATAAGAAAAAAACAGACATGTATAAGAGAAAAACAAACCTTATTTTTCAAAATAATTGGTCCTTGGAACAAAGTATTTATTCATTTAGTAAATATATTTTAAATTCTCTTGTGTTCAGCATGGCATAGTAAAACAATTTTAAGCTAGACTTTATTAATATTCACCACCTCCCCACAAAAAAAATAATCTTTTCTTGGTAATCAGTTTCTCATCAGGAACTATAATGGATTAGGCTGCATTTGCATCTAAAACATACGTGTTTTGTAAGTACATTCTCATTTGTTTTTTTCATGAATAATTATCCTAATCAAGTGAGCAATTCAAATATATATAAAAATATTATATTAAACAATTTATATTAGAACATGATAAATATCATTTTACTCATATACCTAACAGTATATTAATAATATACAGTGCCTACTTCTGTTTGAAGACATGGATTCTTATAGCACAGCAGCTGAAAGTATGAAATGGATAGTTCAATGGCCACCATGACTTTTTAATACATTTGGCTCAAGTAAAATGTAGCAGGATTTCTGTCTGCCTGAGGGGTCATGTGATCCTCTGTGAGTAATCCTTTGAGTCCCAAATGCAGCCAATATGGAAAGCACAAGCAGATTATGGTGAGCATATAGTTATTCAGGAATACAATTGAAGCAAAGCTTGAGAAGAATGTTGAAACTGATAGAGGATATGTGTAGCATATTAGGACAAGATTATTTCCAACTCCTTATTCTCCAACTAGATGCTGGCATAAGGGGATAGGTGTGGAAAGTGAATTACAAAATGCATATCTGTAAAGTGGTTTTTTTCTTCATCTGTTTTCTTCTCCCTACTTGTAAGTATTGGTAATATACTAGATATCAATTGTACTAGAATGCAAGAAAAGTAATAATATGAAGTCCAGGGTCAATTACAGTATAGCGCATATTGGGATAAAAAAAATTTATAAAGTCAAAATGTAAAAAATATTAAGCCATGCCTGTCCAGGCGGTGGCACAGTGTATAGAGCTTTGGGCTAGGACATAGAGGATCCAGGTTCAAAACCCCAAGGTCGCCAGCTTGAGTGCAGGCTCATCCCGCAGAGCAAAGGCTCACCAGCTTGAGCATGATGTTTACTGGCTTAAGCGTGGGATCATAGACATAACCCCACAGTCACTGGTTTGAAGCCCAAGGTCGCTGGCTGAGTCCAAGGTCACTGGCTTAAGCAAGGGGTCACTTGCTCTGATGGAGCCCCTGGCCAAGGCACATATGAAAAAGCAATCAATGAATAACTAAGGTGCCTGCAATGAAGAATTGATGCTTCTAATCTCTCTCCCTTCCTGTCAGTACCTATCTGCCTGTTTTTATCTCTGTCACAAAAACAAAATAATAATAATAACAAGCTATGATCTAATCAACTAGACCCTTAAAAATGCAATATTATTTGCTGGAAGCCACAGTGAAGTTTACTTAAAATGTCATCAAAAGTCATGCCTTTTGGTTAGGAGCTGGTACGGCAGCAGTTGTATACACGTAAAATACTAGGGCAACCAAAAAAGTATAATGCTTGCAATGAAAAGATCACATTCTGACCCTGAAGAGCTGTAAGTATCCCCCGTTAATACTCATGCTATTAAACTTCATTACACTCTCTCAGCACTCTGTTGAAATGGCTTAAAAATATCATAAAAGCTTACTTGGTTACTATACTTCCCTAAAGACCATCTGCACAATAATCTGAACAAGTTTTTTATTAAGAACATAGAGGTCTGCTGCAGCTGTTATTTAAAAGTAGTGATGTGTTTGCAATCTGTTCATCATTTACTCATCTTTCGTAATATACTAGGTATGTTCTATAATGTTCATAAGTGATGCCAGAGGGAAATGAAATACCAATTGACATTGAAGGGGAAAATTAACTGTGGTACTCTAATAATTTGGTAATGAAGTACCCCATCTACTTGGTAAATCTCACCCAATTGATATATGCATTTAATTGCAAAACCAGATATTTTGCTTGTTTTTCAGCATAATTTCTCTTCAGTTCTCATTTCTAATGTCCTAGATCTTGGCACTAATTCTCACATGTCTTTTGCTCTTCTTGCTCTTGTTCTAGTAAAAGGAAACAATAAATTTAATCTAATCTTTCTTTCTTTCTTTCTTTCTTTCTTTCTTTCTTTCTTTCTTTCTTTTTCTTTCTTTTTTTCAGTGAGAGGCAAAGAGGCAGAAAGGCAGAGAGATAGTCTCCAATATGCACCCTTACTGGGATCCACCTGGCAAGAAATCTGGCTCATTTTCTATGAAGCTGTACCTTTCAGAAGATAACCTGTGTGGGAATTCATCAAGAAGCTGAGATTAACTGAATGAGGTCACTGAGATATGCTAGTGCAACCCAAGTAGCAGCTAGTGATCAACTACGTCTAAGATGAAATTGCCAACAATTGACTAAAAAAGCTCACTAGATTAGGCCCTGGCTGGTTGTCTCAGTGGTAGAGCATTGTCCCTGAGTGTGGAAGTCCAGGGTTTGATTTCCGGTCAGGAAACACAGGAAAAGCGACCATCTGCTTCTCCACCTCTCCTCCTTCTCTTTCTCTCTCTCTCTCTTCTCTCTCTCTCTCTTCCCCTCCCATAGCCATGGCTCAACTTGAGCAAGTGGGCCCAAGTGCAGAGGATACCCCATGGCCTCGCCTCAGGCATGAAAATGGCTTGATTGCCAAGCAATAGAGCAGCAGTCCCCAATGGGCAGAGCATCGCCCCATAGGAGGCTTGCCAGGTGGACCCTGGGGCGCATGCAAGAGTCTGTCTCTGCCCACTCACCTCTCACTTAATAGTAATAATAATATAAAAGCTCACTAGATTATAACTCTCAATAATAGAAAAGATTTTAGAATTTTCCCTGTCAGGATGTGAAAAAATAATTCTTGTGGGTATTATATTTGTTTTAAGATGTTTACATTACTGATTCATTCACATAATAAGTCTATGTTGAGCAATGTAGGTACTGAGGAAATGTGTGAGTTGCTGTAGGGGATATAAATGAATTAAACATGGTCCCTTTAGTCAAAAGCCTTAAGGTCTATCAGAGCAAAAGGAAGATTAATATAAGTAATATGATGTACAAGGTGGCCAAACATGAGCAACTGGTAGGGAGTTATAGATGAACTCTGATGGGCAATTATAAATGGAAGAGAAAATGAACTTAATTGGGATTGTCAGACAGATATCTTAGAGGAAGGAGCATTTTTTTCTAAGACCAGGACACATTAAATATTTATAGCAAAAAAATAAAAGGTAAAACTAAGCAACAGGTTATAGCAACAGGTAAAACTAAGACAAGATAGAATACTGTATATATAAAATTGAGAGTCACTTAGAATAGATGAAGTAGATGGTATGTACAAGAAGAAACTGGATGGGACTATAGGGTAAATGGTGCCATGGTAGTCTTGCACATATCCATATAGACCAAGCAGGCCAAGGTTTGAATCACAGCTAATTTGAATCTTGCCAGGATGCTCTATGATCCTTCTGGAATATGGGGGGGGGGGCTGTGAGGAGCTACTCTGAGGCTGTCTCTCAAGTGCTTCCTATCTCTCCTGGGAGGCTGTCATGCTCTCATCACCTCTTGAGTTTTCCTTCCCAGGACCCTTTGTGATAGAGTTGAGGACCATAAAACCATTTGACTGAAGTCTAGAATTCTCTCCTCAGCAATACCATGTCCGTCATTTGTGTTGCATTATCTAGCCTCTTTTCTTTAGGTATCATCCTTATTGTTATGTGGAACAAGGACCATGAGGAGCTTGCACCTTTGGTTGTTCCCGCTTTGACTGACCATACTTTTCTCCTTCTCAAAATGATCAATTGTATCTTTACAGGTGAATCTATTCAAGCCCTGGTTTGACTTTGTGTGCATGACAGGAGGTCAAGAAATAGATTTGTAGGGACCTGAATTGCAGGTTAAGACCTTTAAACTATATGTTGTGGTCAGTATGACGTTACTGAATATTTTAGATATATAATGATATAAAAAGTTTCACGAAAACAGTTCAATATTTTGAAAGAAAATACTTAGAGAATATATTATAGACAAGATAATTATTTAGGTCAGAGACTCTCAAACTTTTTAATCTCAGGATGTCTTTAAATTCTTAGTGATTTTAAAGGACCCCAAACAGCTTTTATTTATGTAGGTTCTATCAATTTATTTATAATTTTAGAAATTAAAGCTGAGAATACTTTTAAATATAGATATTTGTTTATTTAAAAATGATAAGTGGTTACATGTTAACATGAGTAATACATTTTTAGGACAAATAAAATTTCATATACAAAAACGTGGTGAGATGACTGACTTTGTTTCACACTTTTGTGAACCTTGTTAGTTTGTGACTTAATGAAAAGACAGTTGGATTTAAATATCTGTTTATATATTTAATCTGTTGCAATATCACACATTATATAACTTCTGGATAACTCCAGTGCACACATATGAGGATGAGAGTGAAGAAGATAAATGATGGCTTCATAATTTTATAAAAATAATTTTAACTTTGTAGAACCACTGAAAGGATCTCAGTGACCCCCAGAAGTCTTGGACCACATATTTGAAAATCCCTGATTTCAGAGGTCATTTTCCTTGGTTCACAAGAGAAGTTGAAATAGCAATGTGAGGTCATAACCAGAGGACTGGAGGCTGTGAATAAAGATGAGCTTTTCTAGTTATTTTGGAAAAGATTAAACAAAAGTAAGTTCAGGCCATTTAAATTTTTTGGAGGACTAATTGTCATGGGCAAAGGTAAAACAGAAGTTAAAGCTTGCACCAGAATTTGAGTCTTGGTGTCAATAAGGAGAGTAGGGCCATGACATAAAAAGAAACAGAGAATAAGCATATTTTATACAAAAAAATACAATTGTATTGAGACTTTGGGAGATGATGGGGACCTAATAGTAAGTACCTAAGGGAGGTTATTTCCTAAGCAATCAGGAGGAAAGTACCTGAATGGGGGAGAAAGAGTGGTATATGGAGAAACCAGTAGAAAAAGGCTTGTCAAAGCATGGCCTCAGTCAAACATTTATTCAGTAATGTCATTCAGTCCAGGCTAAGATATGGTTGCTAGGAGGTCAAAACTCCAAAGAACAGTAAAACTAATGGGTAAAGCTCATGGAGCCAAGGGTCTCTCTTGTTAAGGTTTCTGAAAGAGACTTGATGAGACAGGCTTGGGATAAGCTCTCCATAAGAAAGTCAAATCTTCAGAGTTCACTAATGCAAGATACTCTTTGTGAACTGGCACACAGATCATCTTTGATAACAAGGAGGTTGCTATGCACTTTTGCTTCTGCATTTTAAAATTCCCCAACAAAAGAATTTCTCAAGAGCATTCTAATTAAATTCCTAAAACTCCCATTTTCTCTTTCTTGGGGAAAGTTGTCAGTAATTAGTATCTTTGGACTATAACCAAAAAGTTTGAATGTGAGGAGAAATAAATTTTGCATAAAATAAATGTTGAAAATCCAAAATGTATCTAGTGATTTGTTCTAAATTCGCCTCATTTGAAGAAGCATACGCTCCTTGTCCTTATGGGAACTATATCTGTAGTCTTTAATGAGATCACAGAAAGTAAATAACAAGAACTGAGAAGCTTATGTCTATACACCTTTCTGCCCTGCTTAACAGAAGATACAGAAATAGAAATAGGAACTCATGAAACATAAAATCACATGACTGCCGAGAGCTGCCAAACATTAAGCCAATTCTATTATATTCTGGGAACAAAAATTACTGTCAATAGCTATTTTTTTCCTTAAATATAATCATTTTAGTGATTATAAAACTTTTCTAAAAAAGATAATATATGAAATATTTTGGAACTAATCATTTTAATTATTATAATAATGATAATGATCATATTAATAAATAGTAAGGGCATATGTCTTTTTTGTGTGTGTGTTTTTTTCATATGTTTTATATGTTTTACAGCCAGTGGTGATCATTGGATCACATGAATCTCCGTAGGCAAATCTTCCCAAGCTCTTCCAGATATTGCATCTTGAACATGGATAATGTCTCAAAATCAATGAGTCATATAATCCAGGATAAATAGAAAAATATTCTTGAGCATAACAATGAGAAATATTATATATATATGTATATGTATATACATATATATGTACATAGATAAAGGTTAAAGTTACGCAATTGTACTTGACTATGTTTTTATATACCCCCAAAACTTATACTTCTTGTTTGAATGCCAATAAATGAAAAAAATAACTATTCATATTACTGTTTTACATAAATCAAATGGTAAATAATTCTTTATTCCTAAGAAAAAGTGGTGGAGATAAATAAATATTTTTCGAGACTTTTTGTCTGTCCAAAACTGTGGCAAGAACTTACTACTTTTTTTCTTGTAATGTTTCTGTATACTCATAACAACATTCATCATATAAATTATATAATTTTCAAAATACAATGAAACATTTGCTGTGTGTTTATGGGGGAATTAATATTGATTTCAACCTCTTGATAAGAATCACATTACTGTGCCTTAGTTAACTTTATTATAATACTATGGTTTTGTTCTCTCTAAACAACTAAAGACCAACTAAATGTTTACCCTCTTATGTCTATTGACTCTTAGATTCATGTTTAACAGAAGCAGAAGGTGACTCCCAAGCTATTATGGCTGTGTAGAACTCTAATGATACTAAACATAAAATATAACACTTGTTTTTATTTTTTCTCAGATTACATAAACATTAATTAAAATATCATTGTCATTTTCAATGTTAGAAGTGATTCCATATATCTACAAATTATTTTTACTGAGAAAATAAACCTAGATCAATAAATAGTGGTCATAACTAGAGGCCTTGTCTCAGTGCTGTCAGGGTACATTAGCAACATCTCATAGCAGCTGAGAGGGCCTTAACATTCCCACCAGCTTGACTAAACTGAAACAGGTTTCTTTTTGACCATATGCCCATGACCTCAACTTTTGTTGTGAATTCTTTTTCTGTCCCTTTGAAATATAAATCTTCTACAATCAGAAATATCTTTCTCAAGAGCTATGAGACATCCCTTGGAAATGTAATCATCAAAGGAGATGGTGCCCCTTTATGACAGTCTCTTTGGGAGGCTAAGAGACTTCAATAAGCAGCAATGAGCAGACACAGGTGGCCTAACCACATTGGCCATTCACCCCCAACCTCTTCCAGTACATTTATACTCTCTAACCCAGAGCTTAAAACCTCTCATTTTTGTTTCAATTGAGTTGAAAGTTTTATTTCTCTTATTGCAATACATTTGACTCTTATTGCAATAGTCTTGAGTAAAGTTTTCCTTGCCTATTTAATCTCATTTTTATTTGACATCAAGGAATGAAATATATATATATTATACCATGACATCCTGACAAAGGGAAATGGTATACAGAAGGTGGACTGTGATTTCTGTGCAACTTAACAGAACAAAGTAACATTAGTTGATACAAGAGAATGTATAATTTTACTTATTTTTAAAATTTTATAAAACTGCTAATGGAATAGAGGAGCAGAAATTTTGAGAGACTATATTATACCCCAGATTTCTTGAGAAAGACTAGATTAAAATTCCTTTTAAAAAGTAGCTTACCCTTTAACGTGAGGTAAGGTAGAAAAATCGCAATTTTGCAAACTGTATGCATATAATAGATCCAGTTATCCAAAGGTAATACAGACAAGATGGAAGTCAAAACCCAACTCTGAATGTTGTTAAAGTGTTCACACAAAAAACATAGTAGAATTTTGCATCAAACATACCTTCCTTCTTTTCATCTTTTTTAGCTGCTGCTGAAATAAGGAAAAGAAAATAATGTGAAAACATGTTAAATGACCATTCCTCAGAATATTCCTGTAAATATGAGAATGTATTCCATTTATTCATAAAATCAGTGGATATCTATGTACATATTAATACATTCAATCTGAAGTAAGAAAATAACCTAAAATATTATTTAAAAGAAGTTTTTAAATCAAGAAATAATGTGATGGCAATGGGGGTGGGGGATGGGGGGAGGGTGTAGGGGGGAAGAAGGAGAGAGGGGTTGGGGGAGGGGAGGGGCACAAAGAAAACCAGATAGAAGGTGACAGAAGACAATTTGACTTTGGGGGAGGGGTATACAGCACAATCAAATGTCAAAATAATCTGGAGATGCTTTCTCTCAACAGATGTACTCTGATTTATCAATGTCACTGCATTAAATTTAATAAATAAATTAAAACAAACAAACAAACAAACAATAAAAAGAAATAAAGTAAAAACATGAATAAAAACATTGTTACATAGATAAGAAGTCGAATTAACATCTGTTTAGCCCTAACTCTTGCCTATACACTGTGCTTAATCAACACTTTCATCTAATTTCCTTAAAAGGATAGTTCTAACAAGTTTCCATGGTACTGTTTATCCAACAATAAATCCTTTATGCTGAAAAAGTTCTGAGGCTGCCTTGTCCAACATGGCTGGAATATAAAAGCGGAAAACTTGTTGCCCAAACTCAAATTTGAAGCCAGCTTCCAGATTATTTCTTCAATTTCGTCCCCTTGAGGCCCTCTATCATGAGGCTGAGGAAACACTATGTTCCTGTCTCAATCATAGTTCCATTGCCACCGTGACCCTCAGAGGCTCAGCCAAAACAGGAGATTGTATTTTTTTATAAAAACATATACATCTTGACTGCAATGGTTCCTTGAACTAGTAGTCATTTGCTTGAGGAATTCACTCTGAGCTGCATTTTCATGAATATAAAACACAAAAGGGATAATAATATTTGCCCTGCCTTTCTACCTTCCATAATATTTGTTATATTCTTTATCAGAACTCTTTTAAAGGAGAATCAGTTTCCTTGAACAACCTGATGATCAAAAGAAAAGTAAAAACTTATATCAGCTCTTAATTCAAGCATATATTACTTATAAACAATATCACTGGGTCAAAAGGCAATTAGCTAACACATTCTGCCAATATTTATTAGAATGATTTTACATGTAACTGGGTCCTGGATTAAATATAATGAAAAAATTTTGATCCGATGCATCCAGGTCGTATTCTAAGAAGTCTGCTACAAAGGTTTCTGCTTATGGATAAATATGCCATCACCTAAATGTAGCATAGGAGAGAAAATAAAGATTTTCTTCAATAACTATTTTACCTTTTTTTTTCCTTAAGTGTGTTCTGTAAAGTGTTTGTTGATAACAAAGGCAGAACACTTGTACCATTTCCTTATACTTTCATAATATTACTACTCAGGTTTGAAAGTGAAGGGCATGTAATGCTCTGTATTCTTTTGTCTTGGGTCTGGGACACGGGAATTAGAATAGCTTCCTCAAAGTGTGTGATTGCAGATGATAACTAAAAAATAATTTTATAGAAAAATTTTATAGGAAAAGAAGTACTTTTCCCAAACTGGTGACTTGAATAATCATTATTTTCTTGAAGTTCTCTTAAAAAATATCATTTTATACCCAATGATATTATATTAGTAAATGATTACATAGATTTTTCTCAGATGGCTCAAAAAAACTAGAATGATTACTTGGTAATTGTATCTGCAATCAGATTTTGCAGTTTTAGTATATAGATGAAATAATAGTAATTTTGAAAAGTCTGACCTATTTTTTAATATGACACAGATTAGAAGGTATAACTGAAAACATTGGAAAATTGGTATATTATTTGTATATCTCTGTAGCTTATCTGTATCTTTATCTATGGTCTATTTTTTGAAAACATAAGTGAAAAGCTAAATGACTAAAAGTAGGAGTCAAGATACTAATTCTTGGGTTCGTCAGCGGTTCCTCTGTAAATTTGGCATTCGTCTAAATCATGCTTTCCTCAATTACTAAATAAATATTTGAAATGTATATCTTTATGCAACAATGAAATGTTTTCTATAATAATCCAGCAGATGGTGCTATTCTGCAACAAACAGCTTTTGCTTTTGTCAATAAAGTGCTATATAAGTGGAAAAATATTTTTTTCTAAGTGTTTTATTGCTTACCTTGTGATGTAACTTTCATAGCTCCTTGTTTGGTTTCAGGTGTTTTCCTTTGTTCTTATAAAGATAAAAGGTAAATCAACATGAAGTTGTGTCAGAAAGATATACAATACAATTTTTTTTAAGGAAAAATTACAAAGTCAAAACAGAAAACATTGCCTTTAGCATTCAAAATTGTTAAGAAATCAACAGAATTATTAGGGAGATCACTGAGAATTAGGCTTACTGAGACAAAAATAAAATGACTGAACCAAAGATAAACATAAAATAGGTTTCCCAGACTGATTTGTTTCACTGTTCACTGAGCATGGAACACTTTGCATTTGTTTAGCACTTATATTTGAAACTCTTAGAATTCTTTATAAATTATTTCTATATGCTCAGCCCTTTAAAATGCATGGAACATTTAGACATAAAGTGTCTCTTGAATGAACAATATGAGAAGGAAGATTTGATCATTTGTTTTAGATATTGACCTCGACTCATTCATTCATCACACGTTTATTTTGGACCTATTGGGTGTGTGTACTAGCTAAGTATAAATGTAGTAGTTGATACACATATATATTCAATCTTATTTAATTGTCATCAAATATTGTTTTCAGCTAGTTTAACACAGGGAAAGCAGGTTTATAGTTGTGATGGAAAAAGAATACAATATAATTAAATATATTTTTTAAAGATTTACTTATTCATTTTAAAGAAGGAGCAGAGAGAGAGAAAGAGAAAGAGAGAAAGGAGGAAAGGAGGAGAAAGCATCAACTCCCATATGTGCTTTGACCAGGGCAAGTCCAGGGTTTTGAACCGAAGACCTCAGCATTCCAGGTCGACACTTTATTCACTGTGCTGCCACAGGTAAGGCCAATAAAACAATTATAATTAAATGATAATACAAGAATAAGTTTTGCATTTTGCATACTCATAATTATACCCCTACTTTTGCTCAATTCTATGTTAGAATTCTGGTTAAAGTTATAAAAATACTGATTCCATCAGAATGACTTGGCAAAGAATGATAAGCATAGATTCCATGTTTTTGTGCCCAAACAAAAGAGATTCAATTTGGAATTCATTTCTTACTGCTTGTTGGTGAAAGAATTATCCATTTATGTTGTAACTGTGATTATAAAAATGCTAATTTTAATTTTGTTTTTATATAAAAAGAATTGTTTGATTCACACATATAATTTCCATTATTGCTATATTTATTTTCCCAACAAAATATCCTTCGCCAGAATTAAGGTCAGAATCCTTTCTTTCTATGATCTCTTTATTATTAATTTTTTTTTCTGGAGGATAATTTCATGCCAAATATCATGCTAGTGTTATCTTTGTCACATCTAATAGATAGTCTCAATAATTAGTCAAGATTTACCTACAGATATTAAATTTTTAACTAGAGTATTTCTAAGTATTGCTCTAACTCTGCAGGTAGTATTTAGTAGGTACTTAATAAGTAATTAGTTAATAAAAATGTGGATAAAAAGATATAAGGAAAAATCCAAAATATTATCAAAAGTGCCCTAAATTACTCTGGTGTTTTACTTCTTAACATCTCAACATATCAGAAAAACATACCAGAGTTCTTCACTTATTAAAAAAAAAATTTTACAATTGAAGTGAGTAAAGCCCCAGAATTTTTACATTTGTTTTTTCTCCTATCTTCTCTTTTCTCTTCATGTCCTTTTAGATCACTTATCTTAACTGATCCATCTGCTTCTACGATTCTGTTGGACCTCCCAGTACACACAATTATGAATTATGGAGAGCTTTTCTTAAGGATTTCTTCTTCCATCAGTCATTTGGTTTCTATGTCAGCTGCTTTCTCCTTCAGTAAACAGAATTCAGAACATGCCCTTGACTATTTAGCATTCCTTGTTTGAGTATCCTGACAGATGACAGATGGGTCACCTCTCAGCAGAGTCACAGCCTCACTACCCTTATTTTGTATCTGTTTGGCTGTGTGCACATTGAGTTGGCATGTTTTAACAGCTCAGACCTATGGACTCTTTCTTCTGCTATGCCTTAGTTCCCGGCTCCCTAAGAAAAGCAAACAAACAAACAAAAATACCTCACCAATCCACTAATGCATTAAAAACATTGTTCCAGGTAAAAGGGTTATTATAAAGGGTTAGTTCTACAGGTAATGTGCACACACAAAGGGATGATTTTAATGGAGAGAACTCTCAGGATGACAGCAGTAAGAGTTGTTTGTCCCTCAAAATTTCATCTATCCTTTCTCTGATCTCCAGCTTTTAAGTCAATTTATATTAATTCACTTTTATGTGAATGACATCTCAGTAGAAATTAACAATTTAAAACCAAATGCTTTTCACCCAGTCTGTCAATTTACATACACCCAACTAAAATACCGACTTCAAATTTTTTGAGGATACATACAGTGGTGACCAGAAATGACATCTGTTTGTGTCTAGCATTCCAGTTTTAAAAACTGTATGACTTCAAGGAGGGAGTCTCCAGAGACCAGAAATGTACAACATTGAGAAGGCCATACCCAAATTGTATAAGAGAAAAAGCATATCAAGTCTATACAGTCAACGCGAAAAAAGTGAAGGGATTAAGAATTACAAATTGGTAGTCAGAGAGTAGTCCTGAAGATGTAAAGAGCAGCAAAGCAATATTGTAACAACTATGTATGGTGTCTGGTGAGTCCTGAAATATCTGGGCAATACTTTGTAAAATATGAATAAGATGGTCTAATCACTAAGTTGTATATCTGAAAGAAGTGCAAAATAATATTGAGTATAAACTATAATTTATAAATAAGTTTTTAAAAAATAATAAAAAATAATCCGTGCTGACAAAATTTTATTATAAGTATCTTTCTGGATCCTTTTGATTAAAAAGGATCCTGCTGACTTAAAAAATATTTTATTAGAAAAATTTTGAATACATATAAAAAGAAATAAACTCCATGCTTTCAATGCCCATTCAATATCAAGTTATGGCTGGTCTTATTTCTTCTGTATTACTCATTATTTACAGTACATACATCCCAAATAAAAATTTTATTATACCAAATGACTTTAGCTAAGTCTTCATTTGATAATCTTTATAGTTATATTTTTAAATAAAATACAGTGATTTAAATAAAAACAGGGTGACAAATTCAACAAAAATTATAATAATTCTGAAATTTATAAGTAATATTTTGGACCTCAAAATTAGAAACAAGATGGACCTAGATTAAAATGTCAGCATAATTCACTTGGGAATGTTTTAGCAGGAAATTGATCAGAGAAGTTAGTATTCCTAGGTTCCCCAAACATGTTGTATTTATATACACAAATTGTCCCGATAAACCAAATTTTTCAGTCTTTTCTGACTTCACAGGCATGAACCAGACTCATTCAGAAAATTTTAAAAATACTGTGAGCCCACAAATATTTTGTTCAAGAATTGATTTTTATATACAACTTTGAATATCCACTTAATATCATGAATTTTTCATCTATATAGTACTCTGTTTATATTTTTCTTTTTATATAAAATCTAAATTGACTAAGTTTTCAAATGTAGATTTCATATAACTTCAACAGAAAATGGACTGCTATACTGTGAATGCAGTATTGGTCTTTGGCTTATAAAAGGCAGATGAAAAATAATAACATACATTTACATTTTAAATACTTTCTAAGCAATTCCCAAGCCCACATTCTATTTATTTATATTTTTATATTTTGATAAGTTGGGGAAATCATTTTCTCTAGAAAAGTGTATGCCTATTAGAGAGAAAAATCTGACAGAGGTAAGTGAATAAATACTAGCAGGTGGTAAACTAAATGATGAGTTCTGATAAAACTTGGTCATTTCACAATACTCAGCCCACTGAATTTGGACATACAGATTTCTATTTCAATGTGTAATCATATTTTAATTATTTATTTATGCTACTATAATAATCTATAATTCCACTAATCTGTAAACTTCTTGGGATCACTAACTCATTTATTCAAGTTTATAACACTAGGATCTAGCAAAATCTGGGGAAATTCTCTTTAATAAATATATAAGGGATTTACTACATGAAAAAGAACCTAATTATAAAAGTGATAAAAAAAATCTATTTGATAAGTTTGAAATGAGACTTTGAGTTTAGGAATCTGTTTCATTTTTAAGATAATACAAAACTAATTTAAACTCTCCTTTTCTCTTTGATCATTGATCATGTTTTATGCAAAAAGAGCTTTAATTTTAAATTTCAGAACTTGATTTTCACTAGAATACTCAGGGATCCTGACCGCATTTCAGAATTTTGAAGAATTTCATTGTTTCAAACTTCCAACTGATTTGTATGGGTTAGAAAACATCAGAATTCAGTTTAAGGGTATGATATGAACTATATATTTTTTACTACTGAAGTAAGTCAATCTACTCCTTCATGTTCCAATAAGGAAACAAACATTTGTTTAAAAGTGATCTCTTGCTAATTCTGCAATAGTACAAGGCATTTAGACTGTTCTTAAGTCAGAAAACTAGATATAGAAAAGTTGAATGCCTTTTCATAAACTAGGAGAGAAAATAATATTTATCGTCTTAGCAACTAAACTTCGAGTCAGCAATATAAAACCTCTGTGACCCCTCAAAATGTATACAATCCTGCAATCCAGAGAGCTGTTAAATCAAGTTTTATATTATTGTTTCTAGTATTACAAAATTTAACATTATTTTTAGATGTAGATACTCTCCAAATAAAGAAAGGTTAACATTTAAGCTAAAAGGCACTATATACTTAAAAGCTCTGAAGCTAAGCCTCTTGTACTTGTAGCTCCAGGAAAGCATGTCTCAGGGGCCTTGCTTCATTTCAGTATGATAATTACCCTATTGAGATGAAATTAATCATGAAGCAGCCTTGGGCCATCCTGTCTGACCAAGGGGACTGAAGCTTGAAAAGAAGGCCTATTTGCTGCTAGATATGCAAATTGCCTAAGGTGCACAATGCAGAAATATGAATAATTTATCAAAATAATCTGTTATTGCTAGAGGTTAAAATCTAAATAAACTAGCAACATCATTTACAATAGGTAGCATAATTTAGCTAGACTTCTTTTTCCCCCCACAAAAATCTTCATCCTTTAAACAATGCATTTTGTTTCAGAATCTAAATAGCCTTTAATTTAATATTTTAGCATCATGGAGTTTAATTTAGGAGAAAAACATGATTATTTCACTAAAATAGTCTGGATTTTTTCCTTAAATCTTTAATAACATAGACTATCATTTCCATTAAAATCATTCTAATTTGAAAAACAAATTTTTGATGTTTTAATTAAATCTTAATTAAACTCGACTGACAGTACTACACATGAAATCAGCTTTTAAAAATATAATTTAGAAAGAATTAAGCATAAGAAAAAAAACTGACTGGGAAACATTAAACCAAGTGGATAGCGGTTTCAGAAAATTGATCAGATTCGTAGTCTTTTTTGCTCTGTGGTACTGCAGTCAGAATGGGAAGATGTTACAATCAACTTCAAAGAGAATCTGAAATTCTTGTAAAAATGGTAATATTTATAAAATTAAGATTTATTACAATGACAAATCTGAATAATTTCTAAAGAAGAAGAAATCCTTAAGTGAGAGTCCTAAACTCAGAGGTTTATTATTTAGCAAACCCTTTCTGCTAAACGTTATTCTTCGGTTAAGCCTAGTTTAGGAAACAAACAACGCCAGATTTGATTTCTGTAAATGAAAGCATTGTTCTTTAAATAATTACTGAGATTCTTCATTCATTTTTTTTTTCCATGTTTGTTGCATGTGTGCTTACTGGAAGTGAGACATCACCACCGCCCTGGTTAAAAGTTACATGAAAAGTACTAAGTAAAGGGTATAGTAATCTGAGTTTTAGATAAGACTTGAAGAAGAGATAGAGTATAGAGCCACAAAAGAACAAGGGAAAGAGAATAGCAAAGAGTGAGTAAGTATTCTCATGGGATTATTCTTCAATCAGGCTGGGGCATAAGAGTCTCATTGATGCTGATGAGAAATAAAAATAAAATTTTAAAACGTTTTAAAATGTACACTATGGTCAAATAATTGACCTTAAAATCTGAGCAAATGAAACATGTTTTGTTTTTTTTCTTAGATTATTGAGAATCATGGCATTTTTTGAGCAGGAAGTTACACAGTAATGTTTTGAAGAGAGAAAACTTCCCATGATTGTCAGAAGAAAGGGTGTATCCTGGTAGCATGGAAACCAGATAAATTGTCACTGAATTACTAGTGTAAAATGATAATTTCTTAGAGTTGGCAAGTTTTCATAAAAAGGGAAAGAAAATAATAAGTTAGACATTTAAAAAAGATATTAATGGAATTTTTAGATTTTTGTGACATGTACAGAGGAAAAAGAAGGAGGTGTTTATTCAAATGTGACAGGTCTAGGACCTGATAAACAAAATTATTTTGAATATAACTTAATTAAATTCACAATACACATTGAATTTGAGACAATAGAAGAACTTCAAGAGAAAATATTGAGTAGACATTAGGAGAAAAATATGGCCCCGAAGGGATATGCAGATTCTAAAATCATCCACACGGAGGTAGAAATTAAAATTCTGAGCGTGAAAGTGAACATTTTTTTAAGGGACAGATAGAAGGCCTCAAGTTGCCATTCTACTGAGAAAAATATTAGTTAATAAGTATAAGAACAATCCAAATAATATTTGTTTCAACAAGGTCAAGAAAAGAGGACATTTAAGGAGGGAAGAATAAACTTCAGAATTAAATAATAAGAGAACTTGTTTTGTTAGAGAGAGAGTACTCAACAACATTGAGAACATGACTTTGGAATAGGAATGTAAACAGAAGGAAACCTATTGTTTTGTGACTGTCTTAGCCTACGGATAACTAACGTTGTGGCAGGACTGGCCCTAGTGGTTCTTATTATGACTGAACGATGTATCTCAGCAATGACCAACAGGAAACTTTGAACAAAGAAAGATTTATTACTTACAAATCTGGGAAATTACATGGTAAACCTGGGGCCACACATCATGGTTGGAATGGGGGGGGGGGAGCAATGCTTAGGGCTAGGTTTTGCTTTTACTGGGATACAAGGTGGAGCCCAGGGTTCAACAAGCTTACTTCTTGTTAATGAATTTAAAACATAAAAGTAGGAATTTAAAACAGAAGAGAAAAAAGAAAACTAGTGGCCCAGTTATTGAAATAGTAAATGAAGAGTTTTAAAACAAAAGCACTGAGGGAAGGGGACAATCCCTGCCTCTTCCGGTTGGCAATGTATTTGTTCAAGATAACCGTATTTGAAGTGGATGCCTCTTTCAAGTAGATGCCTTGGCAATCAAAACTTGAATCAGCTTTTTTTATTTTGCATTACAAAAATAAAAATGCTAACTGTTAGGACTTACACTACATTTCAATTTAGTGGCTTAAGTCCAGTGGTGACAAAATCAAGGTAGAGTGTGTATGAAACTTATTTGACAGGTGGGACAGAGGACACTAAAAGAAAATAAAAGAGAGAGAGAATACAAAGTGGCTCAAAGGTAGCAGGAGGATTAACCAAAAGCTTTCCTTTCAAAACAGGAGACTCCTGTTTTGTTTGAAGAGAGTAGAGAAATACCTAGTGGAGAAAAAAACATTGAACTGTCTAAAAGCCAAGTAGATAGCAAGATCCCAGAATGTGTGGGAAGGAATGAAAAAAGGCACAAGTAGAGGTATTTACCTGAGGATAAAAGGCATAGCTTCCTTCTGGAAATCAAAAATGAAAATGGCTCTACTGAAACGTCAAGAATGTACAACTCTATTTCTTGTATAGACAGTTGTTATCAAAGATGACAAAATATATAGAGCACAAGAAAGAGGCCCAAATTCAAAATACATTCAATTTAACTAAAAGCCATTTTTTTTTAACAAAGGAAAATATTGAGAGTCAGAAAATGAAATAAAAAAGAAAAATATTAAAATTTTAAAATGTAGGTATCAGAAGGATAAAATAGTAATTTAAAAATGACAGTTGGAAAAAATAGGAAAAGATGTTTAATATTCAAATTATTAAAATGTCTTGGGTTTTTTAATGCATTATATTGTGTTATTAAACATTATATGAAGGTATTCTAATATATCAAAGTTAAAAGGCAACTTTTCTTTCTTAAACTAAAATGGACCATTTTACAGTTTACATCTTTAACAAAGATACACAAGGAATATTTGGTTATTTTTTTCTTGTTGCTATCAAAATATTTCTTCTTGGGCCTTTACTAAACTCATGAAAAATAAAATATTTGAATGAAATGACAGCTGATTTTTGAAGCTATGTACTGTGATAGATGCCACTTATTTTAGGTTTTTTTCCTAATTTAATATATAAAAATGTTATTGAGGAAAGTCATCAAAAAGACCTGACCACTAGTTTGAACCTCGGGCTAGACTGTTGTCGGGCAGTTAGGGGCTCACTGCTCCCTCTCCTGTGCCTGGAATGTGCTCACCCTTTGCCTTCCTCACTCTAAAAACTGCCCAAGGACACAGCCTTGAGATACAAATGGGATTAAACTATCTAGAATAAGTATGTGACTGACCCCATTTAAATTCTCCACCTCAATTTTAAGATTTGATGGGTGGGTATCCAAAACTAATCATTCTGTAGTTGCTCAAGACAAGACTTATATGGAAATGCCTTTGCTTATTAATCCTGCCACCTAACAACCTTTGAGCTTGCCTTTTTCTTTGGTATCTCTCTGCCTTCCTCCAATGGACATCTGTTTCAGGTTAGACCAGGAAGCTCCCTGGGAGGTTGCAACCCAACATATGCAATTAATTATCTAGTCATACAGGTGATTTTATGTGCTGTTTATTATCTTTGGGATGTGTGTGGAAATATGCACTACACATTTAAGATGAAATGTCACTGAATGACTGACTAATAGGTAACAGTCCATATTTATTCTTAATTTTAGAAATTGAACTTTTTTTGGCACATATTTGAGTCATAGCTCTAAGAGTTCAAATGCTTTAACTGTCAGTTCACATACTAATGATCTAAATACATAAATTTGCTTTACAATGTTGGCTTCCCAATAAGGGTATTTTCCTTCTTTATTCTCTCCGTTCTGTCAATATTAAAGAAATTATAATTATGTACTTATTTTGGGAAGAGTCTCCCATGTCAGGCATTCAGATTTAAACTTCAAATGGTACTTAACAGGAAGCTTAGAGCTTCTCTTAATAGCAAACTTACAAGGTGAGCATGTTGAGGATTGACCTTGCTCCTGTAGCCCACATGAAAATTCACATGTTACAGAAAATGCACCTTTTTCCTTAGAGGACCATCCAATAAAGTGTAATGGGTTGCTTTAGCAGACAACCTCTCACTGTGAATATTCAAAATCCACACTTACATGCACAAATTAGGGAGTTAATAATGACTAGAGCAATATGCACAGAAGCATTTGAGAATGAGTGAGTGAATGTTAATCTATAAAAAATTTCCTATGTACTTTGGTAAAAGGCAAGGTGTTAGCAGTCTTCTAACAAATGGCTTAACTGAAGCTTACTCTCAGAGCTGTAGATCTTCCAACTAGCCCATCCCCAGTATACCACAGATGGTCTGAATTCCAATTTGAAGGCAGTGGAAATATAAGCTATACATATGAGTTCAGAAACCAAAGAAGAGTTTGGAAAATCTATGTTATGAAAAAATTACAAATGACTCCTTGTGGAACATGAATCATTTCTTAGACTTTAACATTTTGAGAACTTTAACCTCAAAAGCAGACAGAATGAATTTCTATACGGGTATTGATCGACTTACAACCTAGCAACTTACGACCATTCGACTTTACGACCACAATCGCTAGCCACACCTGCTCCGTGTCTGGCAGTGCAAGCGTTGCCCAGCTGGGTGTACGACAGTGCTGACCAATAAAATATTTCATACATGTTTATATATTTTGATATGTTTTGCAATTGGGAAAATGTTTCATATGGTATTTTTTACACCTGTATTTTGTAATTTTGTATGTTTTGCAAATATTAAACCAGTTGTACTGATAATGCAGTGTTTTATTTAAACCTGACGAATGTAAAAATAAGAAACAAAATGTGTAGAGATGATACAAATGGCATAAAATGAACAAAGAAAATTATGATATATAACAATAATAAAATAAAATTATAATAAAATATGACTTAAAATTTTTTATAACATCATTTCACAGTACTGTACATCTAACCTACTCAACTTATGACCAAATCATGTTACAATCGGTCTGTTGGAACCAATCGTGGTCGTAAGTCTAGTACTAGTTGTACTATATGATGGGGCTGGAGGAGGCCAAAAGTAGGAATACAGTAGGGATTACCATGTTAAATCTTCAAACCAAATACTCAGCAAATCATCATATATAACTCCACCAGGCTCCCCTGATGATATAAAATTTTAGAAGCTAATTTAATAATAATAATTCAAAAAAGCAAACTGATATCCATGGCAGGCAAATTGTAAAACATTGTCACTAAAGGAAGAATACACATTTTATTACTGTCCCCATAATAACTTTAGTCCTCACATATATCTAACCCAAGATATCAAGTACTACAACCACAATGCAGTCATTATATTACTAATATCAAGAAGAATGCCCTGTCCTTTGAAAAGTAAGCTGAAACTTAGTAATGGCCATTAATACTTTGTGCTGAAATTTTTTAAATGCTGGTATTTCTCCAGAACATACTTGACTCCACATCAATACAGGAAATATATGTCTACTCAAATTGCTTAAAACTTTATTGATGTCTCATCCTTAATTTATTGAATTCTTAAGAAAAGAGATAAAATAAATATCTAGATTAAATTTTTAATTGGAATTATTTTTAAACCAAGTAAAATGTTAAATTAGAATTATGTAATGCCAAAGAATAATTAAAGCCTATGAATAGTCTATATATTATATTAAACAAAATGAATTCCACAAACATCAAGATTGTAAAACATTTTAAGTTCTAAGAACTAGCCTTCAATATATTGAAAAGCTTATTCTATTCTCTTTGAATAAAATTTAGTATTTATATGCATCAGTAGAATTTCCAAAGTCCTTTGCACAAATTATTTTACTTGATCTGTGTCATAACCAGGCCCAAACTAAACACAGATATTCTGATTCTTACTCCAGTGTATTTGTAGAAGAGTAAATTTTAATATAAAGTTTAATAAATTTTAATATAAAGTTTAAAACTTTATTACATATGCTATACATTATAAGAATATATAATAAAGAGAAGATACAGTTTGTAAAAGTTTGCTATGAATCACTTTGATAACTATATATAAACATTGGCAAATCTTTTAGCATAAAGGACTCTAACTTCTAAAAAAAATAGTAGTAGCAACAGCAATAATAACAGCTAATTTCTATATAACAACAAAGCCCCTATTGCTTGACTTAAACAAGAAGGAAATAGTATATTTTACATAACAAGAAGTCCAAAATGGAAGGGTTCAAGGCTAATTGATTCAGCAGACAAAAACTATCTTCCAGGACGTCCAGTTGTTTGAGTTCTCTGCCCCATGACTTCAGCCAGCCAGCTTTCACCTCATGGTGGCCAGGTAATTGCAGCAATTCCAGCACAACCATCAAACATGGAAAAAGTAAAAGGAAAATGTGGGACCATCTGTTTCTTGATTCTCTGCTTTAGTAGTGAGAAAAATTTCCCAAAAGTCTTTCAACAGAATGTTCGAGGGACAAGCAACCTGACCACACAATTATTCATATTTTACAAATAAAGACAATAGAGAAAAAAGTGATTTAAATAACTTATACAAAGTCACATAGCTGGTAAGTAATGCCCTGAGTTCAGAATCTGAATTCTCCACTATCATGCATATTGACCTTCTCTTATCCTTCTAGTCACTCATCATAAAATGATGAAGTCACTTCCTATTGATTTCAGCTTGGGTGTTAGCACTTCTGGACAGTCTTTTAGAGCCTCAAGGTTTGAGACAGGTGTTCTTTTCTGTACTTACATAATTTATTAGGTCTTCCCCACAAAAATCTCACCACCAGAAATCAGTTAAAAGAGGCAATATCATGTCAGATAGGGCTAAAGAACATAAGGTTAGAGGCATATGACCTGGGTTCAAACACCATTCCAACCACTTTCTAGTTATGTGACACTGGCAAATAACTCAAGAGTTCTATTTTTCAATTTTTATCATCTTTAAAATGTGTTAACAATGATACCTAGTCTCACATTGTTAATGCATCAATTAATATCTTGAAAATGCATAAAAGGGGCCATGGCAGATAAAAAAGTTTAAAACTCACATCCTCAGTGATATTCATCTTGTTCATCACAATACCATCTGCACAATATTCAATCAAACTCTCTAAACTTAATTGAAACATCTCAGTATGCATAATGCTTATTAAGCACTAGAATAAGAAGTCATATTTTGGCCCTGGCCAGGTGGTTTAGTGGATGAAGTGTTGACCCTGTGTGCAAGAGGTCATGAGTTAATCCCAAAATCAGGGCACATAGGGGAAGCAGTCAATGAGTACACAACTGAATGCAACAACTAAGTGAAACAACAATTTGATACTTCTCTCTCCCTCTCTTTTTCTCCCTCCCTCCTTTTCTCTCCCTTTCTCTCAAATCAATAGAAAATAATTTTTAAAAAGAAGTCATAGTTTATGTCCTATAATATAAAGTGGAAAGCTCTCATATTTATGTCTTAGAGGAGTAAATTAAAAAGTTGTTTTGCAATCCACACATATAAAATAATTTCCATAGTTTACAATATCAGAAGTAGCCATCCACACTTCTTCTTTGAATTTCCACAACAGAACACATTTTTAAGAGTAATATTCTCAAACAAGAAAAATAATTTTACAAGTGATTTACAGTACTTTAAAGTGGGATCCACAGAATATTAGTTCTCAATATTCTCTTCTCCACAGAGTTCAAGGTTCAAAGAACTCTGGGAAGCATTATACACAAGATGTTCTTTTTCTAGGATTTTACAATGACTTAACATGTTCCAGACTGAAATTCAGTTGTAAGAAGATCAATCTAAGTTAACTCATCATTTTCTAAACATATTTGATGATATAATTCTTGTTTAATATAACACCCATTAATGAGAAACATATACTGGGTGGTGCTGATATTCCTCTGAATGAAAAAAAAAAATTATATTTCTTTCTTTTCTCTAATACTAAATACAATAATATTATATAGTCACTTAGTTATTCATTTAGTAGATATGTATTGAATATCTATAGCTCACTGTACTTGTGTAGAATATGTACAGTTGACAAGGTTCTCTAATATATATTCTTTAATTCAGCCAATAAGTTGGATAGCGGTAGCAATTCAATTTCACAGAGCCCCAAAAGCGATGTGTATGGATGAAAAGAACATAAATATTGTATTCATAAAGGTTAAGCTTTGATTTCCAACTTTGCCATTTACTATTTATATCCTTGAGAATGCTTAGGTTTACAAAGGCTCAAATTGCTGTGAGGATTAAATGAGGCAGCATGTGTAAAGTACCAGGCACAATACTTCGGGCATAATAGGCACTTGCAAATGTATGTTTGCTTCCTAGTCACTTTTGAATGCCAGAAGAGAAACATGGATAGCATTTATTTATTCACCTTAATTTGAACAGAGGCATAATATTCAGTTTACATTGTACCTAGCTCTGTCAATTAAAACAGAGAATAATTAAAATAAAACAAAACAAAAGTCAGATCTGGTGAGAGACAATAAAATAACCAGTATCGTGTGTTATGTTTCATTATAGGGGATGGCTGTTTTATAATTAGAACTCATGGAACAGAAGAACACTTATTTATTCATAAGGGCAGGAACAAATGAGATTTTATGGGAACAATAATTTGATATTTTAACATGAATAAAAGTTATTTTAAAAATCAGGGATGTAGAGGTGAGGATAAGGGTTTGAACAGCAAAAGAAACCTCTGAAAGAATGGAAGTGTAAGGGAGAATGGGATGACAATTGGCTAGAATTCTGTGTGGGAATGTAGGTAATTTAGAGATAAAACTGAGACCAATCAGGAAAGGTACTGAAACTCTTATATTCAGAATCTATCCTAAGGACAAAGTAAAGCTTAAACAGATTTACATGGAGAGTGAAATAATCAGATATGTATTCCATGATACCAAGTGGTGTGAAATCTGTGGTGAGCATTTTGGATTGTGGACCACCTAAGGATCCAACAGTGTTTCAGATTAAAAGTAATGGTGGCACTGTAACCCATCCCATCATTCTTTTAACATTGTTTCTGTAAATGATGACCTGTTAATTAATATGTAACTGTAGCTAAAGAGCCTGTTTGCTTAAAGATTCTAGAAACTAACTTCAAAAGAAGTAGACTTCAACCTCCAGACATTTCATCTCTGGGAAGTTTGCTGACCTTCATTCATAAAAAAACAGGATGATACAAAGCAAACCATCACTTGAGCAGTTATCTGAATAAACTGTGCTGACTACACATAGTACCCTCAGCAGAGAAGTCTCAAACCTCCTCCTTCTGATTCCTTTGTTCAGTTTTGTTGTTTTTCTTCCCTTCTTACAAAAACTGCTGCCCACATTCAATTGTTAAGATGCTCTTTGTGACATTAGTCCGCCATATTCTCAAGCAGCTGGGTCTTGAATAAACCTAGTACTTTCCTTTCACCAGCCTGTGTCTATCAGTTTCTGATTTTTAAGCAGCAGGCAGCTGAATCTAGGTTCAATGTCAGCCTGAACTAGAACGGAGGCTGTGAAGACCGAGAGCAGTGAACAGAAGTGAGGAAGGCTTGATAAGACAAGTCTCTGTGCCCACGTTATGCAGTAACACAGAACACTACACATTCTCTCCTCTGCAACAGGCACCGAGCATCAGGCAATAAAATATTGCTTGACATAATCATCAAAATTACTAAATAATTTTATAATATAAACTAAAAGAATGACCAAAAAATACCCCAAAATGAGCCAAAATACATTATTAGCATAACTACAACACATTGCATTTTTTATTTATTGTAGTTTCTCATCACTGAAACCAAAGATTTTCAGTATAAATTTACCATACACTCAAAATATGCAGCCGGAAAATTTATAACAGCAACAAAAACAATAAATAAATACAGGCCAATTAAAAATATAGTGATTTATCTATAACTTTGCTAAAATGATTGTGGATTATATTATTGTTTTTACATATCTGAGGGACATAAATATCATTGTTGAAGACATTGCTTTGGAGGTAGAATAGGATGTTTAATATAAATAGTTAAATAAAGAAAAAAAAGCCTAGTCTTACTAAAGACAACATTTTCTATTTCTTTCCCTTAATTTTTCTAAATTTTGCTTTAAAATATATAATAAAATGACATCTATTGACTGCCAACATAATTCAGCATTGTGCTAGATATTTTGACAATTATTACATTACACTCAATACTAATGTAATAGGGGGTCGAATTTAGTATTTACAACCAAAAGAGTGCCTGACATATAGCTGGTATTCAATAAATATTGATGAGTTTATGGATAACTGCTTAACAAAGAAGGCTGATCCTGGCACATAAGGTGCCCTTCAAACAGCATGATGAGTTTAGATATTAAAAGGACAGTCTAAGAGTATAGACTGAACTGCTTTTAATGACTTAGTGAGAAATTTTGAAGTCCCAGAGGCAATCTAAAAGTGAAGGGGTGAGGATAAGTGATGGGAAGAGCAAAGCAGAGAAGAGTAAGAGAGGACACCTGGCTAGAGACTACCTGGGAAAAGGCAATGGAGAATATCTAAAGGATATTATAGAAAGACATTGTCAAAAATATATTTAACTCATGTTTGTCATCATTGCTGGTGTACATATATGTACAAATATATGTACCCTACTAACTATAAATGGCTTTTTAAAATTCTACTCTTTACATAGTTTGTGTAATTGGATTTTGGGATATTAAAGAATTGTGCTGATGAGACAAAAGGATAGAATCAAGAGGATCAACAAGCCAACTTATAGAATCAATTAGGAAAGGGCAGTGCTCACAGCCAGACATGATGTTGAGCACAGAAAATGCTGACACTTTGAAGAAAAACAGGGAGTGCTTTGAACTTTCACAGGGTATAAGCACTTTAGAGCCAGTTCATTCCAGACTATGAGAACTACTAGTTAACTTCTCAGAAATTTCTCTAGCAGGTCAGTTTCATGTTAGTATCTTCAATTTGGCCACAGTGAGATTATTTAACCATGAATATGAGAAAATGCTAACTCAGGGCTATATTTATCACCCCAAGAGCTTGATTACCAGGACACTATAGAATTTTACCCAGCTTCTAGAAAGCACAAGCACCCTGACTGATCCCTGTGTTAACTAAAACTACAATTTATTTTCTGTGTCTGTGTTCTCAGGTAAACAAGAGAGGGGGGTGGGAGCAAAGGAAGAGCAGAGTGAATCTAATGAATGGGCTTGTGCTGGCCAGCCAATACCGACTAGTCACATCTGGCTATTCAAATAAAAGAAAACATTTAAACATTTAGCTTTGTATTAGCACTAGTCATACTTCAAGATTTAAAAAAAAAAGAAAAAACAAACACCCAAAATGAAGAAATAACTCATGTAGCTATTAACTAGCTTTTTAAACTGTACAGATATGGAATATTTCTATCAACATAGAAAGTTTAATTGGACAGAGCTACTAATTTGGAAAAAGTCACATTTTTCTTTCTAGGTTTCTAAATCCTCCAGCTATTGTGGTACAGCTGCCTGGTGAGATTGTTAACATCTTTCTTAGTCTCTTAATAGTCTTGAAAGAATATACCTGATCATTATCGATTATATTCCCCACCAACAAATTCAACAGTTTTCAGGAGGGTTCAGCCAGAGACTTACAAAATTCTAATGTGTAGCTTTAAATAATTTTCATGAATGTATATTTTGTAGTAAGGATTTTAAAAGTTTAAGCTGAACAATATCAGTATATTTAAATAATTAAATAATAATAATATACCAGAAAAATTAAAAAGGAATTTATATAATGTGGAGAAATCCTAAAAAGAGATAAAGAACATGATTGGGATATTAGAAACTAGCTAACTTAAAATTTGACAGCTTCCAGTAGGTTGGAATGCAAAATAAAAATCCAAAATGTTCAATAATTCTGAGTTCAACATAGCACTATATAAATTTACTTGCTATATAAATCATATATAAATAAATAAAGGTGGTTTGGGGCATGAAAAATCATATTATATAGAAAATAGCATAGGAAAAAACTGTAAAAAGGAATATAAGAAATCAAGAGAGAATAAATAATATTTATAGTATAATTTGATTTAAAGAATAAAAATCTTTGGAAAGTTTAGCACTTGTGCAATGAGAGTTTGTTTCACATAGTGCTAAATTCGCAGTGCTGTGGGCAATGGTGGAGGCAGTGGTGATCAGAAGAGCATTCTGGGCTGCTATGGAAGAGGTCTTCGAGTCAGAATGGGCTGGGGGAGGGAGCGATGTGCTGAGCTGAAGCTTGGGAACACCATCCTATATTTGTTCCCATAAGGTTAATCAAAAATGTTTCAAGTGCAGAGACCTGTATACACCTGTACTTCCTGACTTCCTAATTAAATCATCCAATTATGGGTAAAACTCTTTTGAAACTATATCTGAAATAATAACTTGGTGAAGTCCCAGACAATATTGATTGTAAAAAAATAATGAACACATATTGTTTAAATGTAGTACATGAACAGAAATTATGTAGGAATAACTAAAGCATTAGTTACTTAATGCATTAGGGAAGAGGCATTTTTCCAGGAGAAGTATTAATTCTTTCTGATGAGACTAAATTGCTGAGTTCACAGCCTAAAAGAAAAGGAAAGGGAAAAAAAAGAAAATTCTACAACAGGGGTAGTCAACCTTTTTATACCTACCACCCACTTTTGTATCTCTGTTAGTAGTAAAATTTTCTAACCACCAACCAGTTCCACAGTAATGGTGATTTATAAAGTAGGGAAGTAACTTTACTTTATAAAATTTATAAAGCAGAGTTACAGCAAGTTAAAGCATATAATAATAATTACTTACCAAGTACTTTATGTTAGATTTTTGCTAAGTTTGGCAGAATAATCTTTATAAAACAACTTACTATAGTTAAATCTATCTTTTTATTTATACATTGGCTGCTCTGCTACCACCCACCGTGAAAGCTGAACGCCCAATAGAGGGCGGTAGGAGCCACGTTGACTACTACTGTTCTACACTACCACTGTTCTACAAGAATAACTAGGGCATTGTATGGAAAGCAGTCATCGAGTGATGTTTGATATAGCCAGCTAGCAAGTAAACATAGGTCTTACAAAGGCATTCTTAACTGTTTTTGTTCTGTTGGGGTTATTTTTACATAAAATTTATATAAATACTATTGAATTTGAAGATATATTGGCTTAATCTGATATTAAATATGTCATAAACCATTGATGAGTCATAAATGGGCTTCCTAAAAATACATAAATATTCAATAGTACCACAATTTAATCATTTTTTTTCAAAACTCTAGAAATCGTTTGACTCTCTAGACATTATTAGACATCTCTGCCAGGTTTAGAGTTGTCCATTATTAAATGTTGGTAAATAGAGGTCCAAGAGATTAACTAGTTTGTCCTTTGTATTCAGTCTATTTTATCCCCTTTAATCACATATCACAATGCACCTTTAAAAATGCTTTATTACACACGCACCAGGTGTACATACATAATTCTCTAATCTTTTGGTTTACTATCTGATGAAAAATTAGGGTTTGTTTCACATACTTGAATTGATTTTGAGCCAATGCATGGTCTTTGTGATTGGCATTTTCCCTAAGTGTTAATAAATAGTCCTTTACTAATACTGTCTAAAATATTGACCAAAGTTAACATTAGGATTTCAAGGTCTTTGGTATTCAGAGTTTTAAAAAATTCTAAAGACCTCTGAAACATAATTAAACAAACAATAAGTATATCAGAAATTACCATAGAAGATTGATAAAAATAATTGGAGAAATATTAGTTAAATAGTAAGAATTTTTACATTGCCATGGTATTCCTAAAGTTCACTGTTGGATGGGGTGGGGTTCCTTGGACATAAATTGACATATATACTGAATATTAACAAACAATTGAAACTGTCCTTGAGATCACTCAGTAGCTTAGTAAATGTCTTTATGCAAATATCAGCTTTTCAGTAAGTCACCAAAAGTTAAATCTTTGAATCAGTGTGCTGTGGGGAAGTTTTCTGGATGAATAAATGTATGAGTTGAATTTTAAAACACATGTACATATTAGGGAAATGTATAAATTTAGTGATTTGCATAATAGTTGTGTAATATTTATACCAAAATTTCTCTTTAAGAATCCTGTTCACAATTAGTAACGCAAGAATCTTTTTATTGATGTTGAAAAATCAGTAACCTAGGATAACATTACTACTGGCATTATTCTCTTATCTAAACTTATAGTGACAATAATATTTTAAATATCATTTCAGTCTTGCATACATCTAAATATAGAAACTTCAATTTATATTATGTACCCTTTTTAATAGTTACATGACTAAGAGATAAAATCATAATTTCAATACTCAATTTCTTTTAAGTTCACTTATTCATTCAGCAAGTAATAATTAATCACTCACTCTGGACAAGATGCTCTGTAGGTACTAGAAAAACAATGATTAAACACCCAGAGGCTTTCTTTCATGGAGTTTTAATACTTCTTGGTAATGTTTCTAGGATATTTCAGAACAGTGCTTACTACAAGAAGGTATACAATCAAATGTTTATTAAATGGTCAACTAAACCATCTTTATCAGCTACTTGTTTTTTCATATGTAATTTTTCCATGAGACATGCTTTGATTTTCAGCATATCAAGCAGTAGTATATAAACAAAAATCATAATAATGATTAAAATAAGAACCAGGTATTGACTGTGTATAATATGCCAAAGACTGTGCTAGGCATCTTACCTTCCTTTTTCTCATTTGAGAACTGTTAATGTCTCTGTAGATAAGACAACATTTTCATAAACTTGTAGCCGTGATTAAGCCAACACTCAACTAGGTAGCCTGAGTCTGCAAGCCTTGAGATTAACTTCTATTGATATATAATGTTAAAACATAGTTATTTCTGTCTTATAAATTCATTTATATTTATTAGGTGAACACTATGTGAAAGAAGTCAGTGAGCTAACCAAATAATCACACTACAAAAATACTATTAGAATAAATAAAATATGATGTGGTCTTCCTTTGCATTCAAGGAGATTGTAGTCACATGCTTAAGAAAGGTAGATGATGCCTCACTGATGAATATATACATATATTAGATTTATTTCAATTGAACAAGGATTTATCTAATGTCCACTATATAAAGGGAATTACACATATAGACAGGAATACCTATTTGTTGGACTAAAACTAAAAGATTGCACAAAACACAGAACAGCATTTAGCAAAGTTTTAAAATTTATTCTAGTTGTATGTGTACTCAACAGATACATTTACCCAGGATGATGAATATTACTGAAAGGTTTATTATCCTTAAGCTTAAATGCTTTCACTTTTGCCATTAACACTCTGATATACAATGATTTTCATAAGTACGGTCAGAAGATGGCAGTAGCCTTTTCCTTTTCTGAAAAGAATTTTATATGCAAAGTTCAGTGACTACAACGCCACTAGAGGTAAAGGGATGGAGCAAGAGACAAATTAAACAGCTTTTCTAGCCAAAGGAAACATAAAAAATGTTTTTATCATTTCTTTTAATTTTTTTTTTCATTTTGCAACTGCTTAAACGGGTCTGCACTCATACTCTCTGAGAGCTTCCCAACCGACTCGGGTTAAAACCCTTTATAACAGGATCCCCACACCTCTGAGACCTCACTCCTTAGGACTCTCTTCGATCCTGCCATTCCAGACACACTGCTTCTTTCACTGTCCCTTGCCCTTTGGAGTATTCTCATTTCCTCTTTCTTTTGTATGGAACTCTTTCCACTGTTGTGTGCACAACCCAATCCCTCTCTTCATTCAAATCTCTACTTAAATAGAAACTCTTCAGAGGTCTTTCCAAACACTACAGAAAATAATAACTTCCTATTCTCTATTCTCTTACCCTCTTAATTCTTCATAGCACTTATTACTCCCAGACAGTATATTACATACTCTTTTTTGTCTGTTTTTTTCATTAGACTGTGAAGTTCCCTAAGGGCAAGCACTTGGTCATTTTACAATTATACCTTAGTACCTAGAAGGGTTATACCTATAGTAGAACTCAGTAAGTGAACTAAAAATAAACAAAGGAATAAATGAATGAATATATGAACTGATATGTATGGAGAATTAGAAAATTATTAAATCAATATAAATCATTTGTCAAGAATACAGACTTGCATAGCACCATAATAATTTTAATTCTGTTTTACGTGACCTTTTGTATCTATTCCATAAAATTATTGCATTATAATCTTTTAAAATTTGAAATTCTCTAAATTAATTTGTAGTAAGTATATTAAACATAACTTTCAGACTCAAGTGTCATTGATTTAAACTTGTATATATAAAATTATCATTTTATTTTAACATAATTTTCAGTTATTAATATTTCTGAGACCTATTATCAAGATCACAAAATGAAATTTGATTTTACTTTCAGTGGAGATAGGAATGACTTTTTATGTTCAAGCCCAGAGATGCAAATTATTCTTTGTATTTTAATGAATGAAGACTAAGAGCCATGTATATAAATAACATTATATAAGAAGTTATTTTGGTGATTGTTTTGAAGATCAGAAATACAGTCATAGGGGCTCCTTTAATGTCTATATAAAGCAGAACCAGAAAGGTCAACCAATGAGAAGAGAGAAGACTTTTTTTTCTCATTTCCCCCTTGTATCTTTGCCCTTTTGTACTGTAAATTGCACAGGCTGGCATTTAAATGCACAATGTCAAAGGCAAAGCACTTCCATTCAACGTATGCTAAAAGACAGCTGGCAAGGGGTACAAAAAAAAAATACTGCCCTAATGCTTTCAATGTCAAACTGCCTATAGCACCTAGCACCTCTCCAGTTTTTAATATTACAGTGTTTGCCCTCTGGACGAAGAATAACTGGCCAGAGGATCACGTTTCCTCCAACAGAGCAATAGCTCTATTCCACCTCTGAGACCAATATCCCCGCCTAGCTATCTTTGTTAAGCAAAGACACCAGGGATGATGATCTGAACCATTTCAGCCCTTAAATCACATTTGTAAGAGTGGCTATTTTAGTCCAAGGCTAATTCAACATTTTGCTTATTTAGCTCTCACAGGTAAAATTATTCATCCAGGACTGGGTAGGTGTAATGCACAAATGGAAGCGGGATTCAGAGTAATAAGGACATGCTGTAATAATTTTGACCAGAGGCAGCTTGTCATAATGGGTAGGGTAAGTGTGACAGTTATTTGCCTGGTTTAGGAACACAAGCCAGCTGGCAAGGAAGGGTGGATGTTCACACTGTTGTCCTCCAGCAACTCAGTAGGAAAGAGATTTAAAAAAAATCAGCTTGTGTTCACATCACTGAATATGACTTTTGCTGTTGTTTCACATATTGTGTGTTTGTGTGTGGGCAGTTAAACTAAGCAGCTGACAAATGAATTATTTAATCAAGAAGTTGCTAAATCCAATCATAAAGGTGTTGTATTTTTTTTTTATGTTTTGATTTAGAGGGAGAGAAGTAGGGGATCATCTGCCCAAGTCTTTTTTTGTTTGTTTTTTGTTTTCTGACAGAGACAGAGAGAGACAGACAGACAGAGGGACAGATAGGGATAGACAGACAGGAAGGGAGAGAGACGAGAAGCATCAATTCTTTGATGTGACACCTTGTTCATTGATTGCTTTCTCATATGTGCCTTGATGGGGATGGGGGGCAACAGCAGAGCGAGTGACTCCTTGCTCAAGCCAGTGACCCCATGTTCAAGCTGGTGAGCCAATGCTGAATCCAGCGACCTCGGGGTTTCAAACCTGGGTTCTCTGCGTCCCAGTCCAACACACTACCCACTGCACCACCACCTGGTCAGGTTCACCTGCCCAAGTTTTTAACCTTTCTTTTTCCCCAGCTGCAACATAAGCAATGATGATGACTGTCTTTCATCACCAACACCGCTACTCTACAAGCAGTGATCACCAAAGAGAATGCCTCTTCACACAAGTCCAATTCCTGTGGAGGTGCTATTGGATTCATGGAGTCTCTTCTCCCCGGATCGGAACCTGGACCTCAATAGAAAGCCACTGATCCTATTCCAACTCCTTAGTTTCTAAAGGAAAATCAGAAGCTTGGAATAATGTGGGGTTTGCTCAAAGTCATGTAGCTGGTGGCAAGATTAGATCTCGCATTCAAGCTCCAACTCCCAGCAGGGTGATCTGTGTCACTGCTCATGGCTCCTTCATCTATAAGTCTTAAGGAGTATTTTCTATGGACTGAAAGTTTTTGCACCCTTTCCCCCAATTTATATGTTGAAGGCCTGGTCTGATGGCATTAGTGCTTTTATAAGATGATACACAGAGAGCATTCTCTCTTCTTGTGCACACCTAAGAAAAGGCCATGTGAGCACATAGTAAGATGATGGCTACTGACAAGCTAGATGAAGCCTCAGAATGTAGCCTCCTTCCCGAGTACTTTGATCTTGCATCTCATAGTATACAGAACTGTGAGAAATACTTTCTTGTTGTGAAATTGCCCACGTTATGGTATTTCCAATGGCCATACAAGCTGAGCAATACATGTGGCAGCACAGAATCACTCAAGGACCATGTTTAAAATGCAGGTATGTAGGCCACATACTAAGCCAACAGAATCATAATCACTGAGGAGTGATAGAATCTAAATCCCGGAGAAAGCATACTTTAAAAAGCTGCCTCGATGGGATGCAATTGTCTATACTGGATAACTTTGGGAATGAATGGAAGTGTAATCAATAACTATATAAGTACAACAGATGCAAAATGATATATATGTCACCTTGGCCTTGGGTAATTCTGAAGCAAACCCCACCTCCTATTTGCTGATGATCACTGAAGCTATGACCCAGATTTTGGAATCAGGGAGAACAGAGTTCAAGTAATGATCCCTTCTTACATAAACAGTTAGAGACTTTTACTTTTGAAATCAAATGAATATGTGACCCTGTTTGCTCATCTGTGAAATGTAGGTAGTCATTTTTATCAGTTTATCTTTAGTATCCAACTGAGTGATGAAAACACTGTAAGCAGAAATAAATATTGACATGCATGGTTAAATCTTATTTAAAGGAGAATCTTGAAGTTTTAAGAAAATAATACAAGTAAAGTGGTTGGAATATAATAGGTATGTATGTTCTTTTATCCCAATACTTTCAATAAATAAAATTACAACTATCTCAAGTGGCCTGATTTCACCTGTCTTGCTTTTGGTTACAATCATTTTTTTAAAGGATGATATTAGGGGTAGAGGAAAGTAACGGTTTCCATAAAGTTTGAAAGTGACTCTCCCATCCTGTAATAATGGGGAAGGATAAAAGCTCCAAACAAGCATCCTTTCAAGTTCTTTTCCTGATTCTACTGTTTTCTTGGAAGAGATGCTAGAATTTTTCTAATAACAAAACTGTCTATTATTCTCTCAAAACAATTAACACAGAAACTTTTGAATTCAATGAAGGTCAGAGGATTAATAGGTTTTATCTGTACTGTGTTTGAAAAGCTAATTAAGACTCCACATACAGCAGAGTAGACTGGGAATACAATATTTAGTTTTTCTCTGCATGACCACAGTGAGCAAAAGTGAATAGAGAAAGGCAACTTGAAGGTGGAGAATTCACTGGCAGGAGGCAAATCCTTTAGAAAGGACATAAAACTGAAAAGATTTGTTTTGTAACAGCAAATACTTCCTCATTCAATGAATATATGCAGCATCTTCTTTATACTGGCATTATTTTAGGTGCTAAATATTGTGGGAAAGAGGAAAAACTCACTCTTCTTTCCTCTGGTTCTTTTGGCTGGCCAAATAATCAAATCAACAGGAGGTAGATTGACAAAAGAAGATAGAATTAAATCCCGTGCACATGGGAGCTGGGAGCTTCACGTACATGAGAGTCATGGACCTCATATACACGGGAAGTTCAGAGGTAGAAAGAGAGATAGAAGTATATGAGCCATCCTGATCTAGATATGAGACAAGGTGCCTTGGGGGTCTTTAAAAGATCATTGCAAGAGCCTGACCTGTGGTGGCGCAGTGGATAAAGTGTCAACCTGGAAATGCTGAGGTTGCCGGTTCAAAACCCTGGGCTTGCCTGGTCAAGGCACATATGGGAGTTGATGCTTTCTTCTCCTCCCCCCTTCTCTTTCTCTCTCTCCCCTCTCTATAATGAATAAATAAAATCTTAAAAAAAAAATCATTGCAAGATGCTAAAAAAGAGCAGAACTTAGTAAATAAAAGTTTGCTCTGCCCTGTATATAGGTCAAAAGAAGTTATCTGTGATCATCTCAAATGAGAAAGGCCTCTAATTCAAATTCTTCCAGGTAGTTGTAGAAAGGGGGCAGAAGTTTCTCTTGAGGCTGAAGCTACAATTGTTTTTAACTGAAACTATTCTATATATCATTGAGACCCATAATGGGGTGACTCATTTTGGACCCCCATAATATTAAGTGTTGAACAAAATAGATATGGTTTTTATTACCTTTTTCTTTTGTCTACAGACCACCTAATTAACAAAGACACCACATTAAAAATTAATTATTGCTAACAAATAAGAAGAGGAAAATATTATTTGGGTTTTCCAAAACATTATTTAACAGTGTGAACTCAATCAATCAACTTAAATACTAAGATGAAAAAATTTTTAAAGTCATCATAACAGAAAGAAATCCATTTTCCTCTGATTCATTCATAGTTATTTACTGACAACACTTCTCCTATAGTTACAAATGAGGAAATAGCAGAGATCTCAAAATTCTCTGGGGAACTTCATCTGTTAAAAACCCATTTAAATATGAAAAAAACCCATTTAAATAAATATTAACATGTTTTCTCCATGGCTCTGACTCTCAGTTGCCAGACACTGTCAATTTCCTGTCTAATGCTTTGAATGGCTACCTTCTTCTGATACACCAGTTTGGAGCATGACCTCCTAACCTCTCACCAGTGCTATTTTAATAGATTTAAATCTATACTACTTATTAAAATAGCTGTCTAACTAGTGTTTCTCTTTCTCTTTCCCCCGAGGAACTATGGGAAAGGCAATATTTTAAGAAGTATATATGATCATGTCAACCGCTTTTACACCTTCAGTGGCTGCCCACTATCAAATGAAGTATGAATTACTTAGGTGTGCCCTCAAAGCTAATTATGACCTACTACCTTTGCAATCAAGACCTGGTCTCCTTTCTCCCTTATTACCCATTCTGCTCTCTCTCCAAGTGTTTATTCATTCTCTTTCCATCTAGAATATGTTGTCCCTCTCAGGGGGACTAAGTCACAGTAGTGAACATGTTACTCAGTCCCACCCACGCTGTCCCATCAGAATACTCTCCAGTAATTTTTAGTTATATATTATCCTTAGCATTCAGTATTTAGAGAAAATATAAGACTGCAGCTTACAAAAGTAATCTTTCTACAAGGTGTAGAGAGATCACACAAGATCATAGGTGAACAGTGAGCTGATGGGAGATAGGAAAAGAGATCAATACAGAAAGCAATGATAACATTCTTTATTCCATCCCTTGAACTCCCAAAGAAAGTAATCCAATATGTCTACTTTTTATTAGTTTAAATTGAATTTATTATGATAAATAAAAGTTTCACACATAATACTAGACTCTCCAAATATTTTTAAAAGAATTCATGAAGTCCTCATGATTTTTACATGAGGATTATAATGGCAAATAACTATATATAACTCACAATATAGACGAGTAGTACTTAAAGATAAAATAGTGGAATAAAATTGTGCAAGTTCATGCAATAAGACTGAATTGTAACAAAAAAAGCATTTGATGTCTTCAGTACTTATTACCTAAGGCTAAATTCTGGATTACAAATCCCTCTAATTATCCTCTGTTTATCTCAGTGACAATTATTATAGGTTTTGAAACTTCCTAGATCTTTAATAGATACTATAGATTATGATAGAAAAGTTCTGTGTTTTCAAGGGGCTGTAAAGAAATAAAAAGCAAAAAGGTAAGAGGAATAAATGATAGATTACTATATAACAAAGGATAGTGGGCTTTTTCTAAATACAGTTACTAGAGAAACTAGTAAATGCAACAGCATTATGGGATGTTGTGCTATCTCTAATTTGTCTTGGGTTAACTCACTGTGTTTATTAGTAGTTTAGAGAGATAAACATGCAATTAATTTTATACTCTTGCTATAAAATGCCATCTTTGCAAATTGAAAGTCAAAAAGAAAGGCAAGTTTAAACTCACGGTAATCTTAAAAGGACCATTTAAGTTTTGTTTTCTATTTTATTTATAAAATAAAACAAGAGTATCACCCTGAATTTAGTCATAAAAAATTTTAATTATATTAACATAATTTTTTTTTCTGGTAAGTAAATGCTGAATTGACAAAAATACTCTTCTTTCTAAATCTGAATATATAAATATATGTAAATGTTTTCATATACATATACATATAAATATATGTATATATGCATACATATCTCACTCTCTAAAGCAAGCTACCATATAACAAGCATCTCTGAACAGATATCAGAGAAAAATTATCTTCCTTTTACAAGAATTCATGCAGCAAATTGAGATCCATCAAACACAAGATTCTTGATAATTTATCTACCTCTATGATTTAATTGTTTTAGTATTGCTATAACTATTTTTAACTGTATAGAGGTTTAATTTGGTGATAAACATTTAGGTTGAAAATTACATAATTCCAGTATAAACTGACTTTGACAAACAGAGGAATTAACAAAATAATGTAACCTAATGCCAGGAAGTCAGAAGGATAGTTGTTTCCAGGGGAACCTGGATCCCAGGCTTGAAATACCATTAAAATTTTACCTTTATTCTTTTCACTGCCCCTATGTGTCAATTATTTCAAGATTGGCTCTCACAAGAAGGGTGTAAATATGACCATTAGCATTTCTTGGACTCACATTACCTAATTTACCACCTAAGAAGAATAAATTATCTTTCTTCTATCTTTTTTTAAAAAGTCCATGGAAAAGACTCTAGTTAAACTCTGGTCATGTGTCCATACTCTTCGGTAGAGTGGCAGGTGCATCAGTGAGATGATCTGAACATTCATTTGAGCCATGTGATTACTGTTAAAGGGAGAGCCATTCACCAAATGAGCAGGATGGGAGGAGAAGTACCAGAGGGAATAATTTTAACTGCCTACTGCCAGTTTTTGTTGATACAATTTTTTGTAGGGCAAAATATATGAGTTTTAATTATCATATTTATATACTCTACCTAACTGAATTCAATGTTACACAAGGAGACCGTATTCTTAGTACTACCAAAATATCAACTGAATTAAAATTGTTTTCCAACCACCAGTCATTAACTCTTTCCTCCCTTATCACCTCTTCCCATTTTAAAATTCTTATTCTGGTCTATTTTTTTCTGCTGACTCTCACATAATCATGCCCTCTTACCAATGCTAAATCCTTTCAGAACAACCATTTTATAACAAATTTGAAACTATGCTTTTTAATATGCATTATATTTTACAGGCTTTCTACACACAAGAAAGAATAAATCATACATTAATTAGCTCTCTGTGATTTTATTAAAACCACTTGCTAGTTAAAGACCTCACACATTGATTATAGCTGTCATTAAAAAAACTGAAAGAAGTTAAAATTCAGTGGAAATAGTAAATTAAAATGTGCACATAGCTTTGAAACTCAAATGCTGAAACTATGGATTCTGTTGAAAATGGAAGAAACTTATTCAGAAACCAAATGATTAAAAGTGTCAAGAACATATGGTTTGAAGCTCAGTTAATGAGTTTGCTGCATCAGAAATGCTGCCCTAGAGTTATTGTCATCCATTGGTTCTTGAAGAGCCTTTCATAGCATTGTGGATACCTTAGAGCAGGGGTCCCCAAACTACGGCCTGCGGGCCGCATGCGGCCCCCTGAGGCCATTTATCCGGCCCCCGCCGCACTGCCCGAAGGGGCACCTTTTTCATTGGTGGTCAGTGAGAGGAGCATAGTTCCCATTAAAATACTGGTCAGTTTGTTGATTTAAATTTACTTGTTCTTTATTTTAAATATTGTATTTGTTCCTGTTTTGTTTTTTTACTTTAAAATAAGATATGTGCAGTGTGCATAGGGATTTGTTCATAGTTTTTTTATAATCCGGCCCTCCAATGGTCTGAGGGACAGTGAACTGGCCCCCTGTGTAAAAAGTTTGGGGACCCCTGCCTTAGAGTTTACTCTATGAGAGATGGAGGCCTCTGTAAGGGTAGAATCAGATAGAGGTAGGGTCTCTAATAGCCTGGGTACCTGAGCAACTGTGATAAGTAGAAAGGCCTTTTTCCAATATGCAGCATAAACAAGAAATAAACTTTGTCAAAGTTGTTGAGATTTTAAGGATTTTTGTTCTTTTAGTTATTGCAGTTGTATTATAAACTTACCTACAGATGCAAGAAATGGTACCCAAACTGGGCTGGTTCTTAAAGATAGTGAGAAGATTTCAACTACTAAACATATTTCAGAGGTGAAAGTGATAGGATTTGATAATAGGTTGAGTAGGAGAAATAAAAGCGTTAAGGGTGACTACGTAGATTTGTCTCTAAGCAAATAAAGAAGGATGTGATAATTTAATGATAAGAAGAAAAAGCAGAGTATAGGAAACACATTCCAGTGTGTGTGTGCATGAGTGTGTGTGTATGTGCATGATTGTGTGTGTGCGCAAGTGTGTATGTATGAAAGAGAGAGAACATTTAGTTTGTTTTTGTAAACCATATTAATTTGGTCTAATAGATATTGAAATGGAGATGTAGAATCAGCAAGTGGATATATAAATGTGGAGTTTAACAAGGCCTCAGAGCTATGGCATACATTTGGGACTCATTACCATAAAGATGGTATTAAATCTGTGGAACTGAACAAGGTCACTCAGGAGACTCAAGCCCTTGGAGCTTTTACTTTTAGATGCCAGAAAGAAATGGAGAAAGCCAGCTAAAAATGTTCAACAAAGAGTGACCAGACAGGTAAACAGGGAAAAGTATTGCCCAAGAGTCTGAATGAAGAAAAAGGGATTGGCAGTCAAATACTCTTGAGACCTGAGCATTCACATTTGGATTTGTTTATGTGAAGGACAGTAGTGACCTTGACAAGAGCTGTGTGGGGGTGAAGGTCTGAGTACCGCAGATACAAGGAGGACTGGAAGAAGAGAGTAGACAACTCATGAACAGATGAGCTCTATAAGGGATCTAAGAAGTGAGTCAGTATAACCTGTGAGGGATACACCATTATTAGCAGGACATTTAAAAAATATATGTAACAGATGTTATAACACATAGTATGCTGTTGAGAATGACAAGTAGAAGTCAAATAAATTTGCAGAGGAGAGTTTTGCTGGTAAAACATTCCAAAGTTAACAGACAGGAATAGCATATTTGCACTAGTGTAATAGTTTTTCCTGTAAGTATAAACACTTTAACTGTATTGTATTGTATTGCATTGTATTGTATTCAGCCATGAAAGCAGAAGATATAGAGAGACAAATGAAGCATGTTTGTGGATTTGATGGTCAGAGCTCCTGAGAGCTGTCTTCTAATTTACATTTTCTAAGGGAACTAAGAAACAAGGTTTCAGCTGATGGAGAAAAGGGGTGAAAAGGTGAAGGAGGATAGAAAAGGGGGAATAGTCTGGAGGCAGTATTCTCAGAAAGGGAAGAATGAACTATCAGGATTCCACTCCTAAAAGGCATCACCCTTCAAACGGTTCAGCATTCACATGACAGATGTCCACTGAGCCCGCGCTGCATAAAGGTATGAAGTAGCGAAAATAAGAAGCAGCATACATTCCTAAGAACTTGAGTGAGTATACATATTTTTAAGGAGAAGCAGGGCCAAGTATTTCATCAGATACTATTGAGAGGCTTGGGTCACATGTTCAGTGCTGTGGTGTTTTTTCCTTTATCCTTTGATGTGTTATAACTTGAGCATGCACCCAACTCTCTATCAGCACAGTGCCTTTCAGGACCTTAAATTTTACCTGCCTCTGCTTCTGATATATTTTAGCATTAGCCTTTGCATTTGTTCAAATTTTACCTTATATTTTGAGATTAACATAGCTAACAGGATATGAGCTGTGACTAATATAATTGCTACTTTTTTTTCAGTGAAATTATTTTTTGGAAAAAAAAAAGACTTCTTTTAGTTAGATAAGTATCCTCCATGCATCTTTCAACTACATTTAACAGGAAAACTTCCTAAACCATAATCATAATTCTTATTTTCCAGCCTGCAAACTTCTGTTATCTGAAAGCTTTTTTTCCCCTTATCTTTTGTGATACAATTAACTATTATATTGTGTTTCCTACTTTAAACTTATTATCATTGGAGTTTTCCTACTGAGATATCTCAAAATATTTTTTTACCCTGAGGGCAATTAGTTATTATTCCACATACGTTATATATTTTATTTCCTTTTTTTGTTGTGTCATGATTTATGCTAACGTTAATAAAACATTCTCGTATGAGATTCAGATCAATGTTTTATACGATAGTAGACAGGAGACAAAGTGTGAATTTAGATTATATTCAGTGAACATATAATGTGACCTCATTTCCTGGAGTCAACTTTTAACCAGACTTTTTTTAATAATAACTAATCAGCCATGAAAATTTGACAAATGGCCAAATTTGAAATCATAATAAAAAGCTTCATTTAAAAAGTACAAAACAAATTCAGACATTAGCTTTATATTTAGTTTTGGAAAAATGCAGTCTTAGAAGTCTCCTTAATCTTAATATAATCATTTTCCCTATAGGATTTATCTCCACATATCTCAGAGAAATATCTACTTTTCTTCTGCTTGAATACTTGAAATGGTCAACTTCACTAACTGTAAATATTTTTTAATATTTATATATAATCTTGAACATCCCACACTGTCTTCTAAATATGACTATTTAGTGCTAAAATTAATCGGTAATGAAAGGTAAGTATACCTAAATAGGAAAGTACTTCAAAGTTATGAACATGGCTTTGATGTTCTCCTTGGTGTCCTGTTTCGGGCATATATATTTATATTTCCAAAGTACTCTCTTCTGAATATTATCTGGTTTGTTTCAAAAGATCTTTGTTAAAATTAAAGACTCTTACCCTAGTGAGATTCTAACAATACAAAGTGCAGTGGAAGGACTTCCCTCTGTACACTAGACATGTTTTAATTGATGAATTCTACAGTTTTGTTTTCTTTTGGGGGCCTACATTATGGTAGGTTATCTTATAGCGAATTGCTGTTTTAAAATACTTAGTTATTCTCTCCATAGATGGTGATTAAAGTTCTCTCTTATTCTATTCTGTAAATAAATTAAAAAAAAATCCATATTGATACTACCTAGAAATAACTTTTTATACGCAATGCACATATTTTTTTCCACATAGTAACTATTCTATTTTATTGTGGTTTCATTACACTAATTTAGTATGAAGGAATCAATGCTCACCTTCCAATTTTAGTCCAAAAGTCTTGAGCCAAGTTTATTTAATTGTTCTGCTCAAGGGATGGGACCTATGTACTAACCTAAGCAATCAGATTCCTTCACCATTACCATAACAGTTAGTTCAGGAATAAGCTCATAATGACCAATATAATTCAAATAAGCTTTTCGGTTTGAGCTCTCAGGAAGTCGACCTAGTGTTTTCCCCTAGGCCATAAACAAAAAAGGATGCAGAATGGGTAGCACATGTGGTCAGTTTGCAATCGAGTGAGCCAATATCAAGAAAGTAGAGTCTAAAAATAGAGAGAGATAAACCTCATCTTAATGATACCATTTGATCCCCTAGATCAAGCTGAACTCAACCACAGTTTACTCTGAACTATATAGTAGGGTAAACAAATAAATTTTCTATTTTAGATGGTCTGCCACTTGTGAGAACAGGGATAAACCACTGTTAAAATGTTATGCCTTCCAGTGTCCATCCTGTTTAAAACACATTAAATATATCTAGGTTACCTAATTTACTAGAGAAATCTGTTCTAAATCTCTAAGGGGCACCAACCTACCACAATTTTTATATTCATGCCTTAATTTTAGTGTGAGCTCTTGTATCGCCCTATTGTAGTAGTGTTCACCGTATATCGTTAAGGTGTCTGTTTATGTGCCTCTATTCTTAGATCTTTGAGAACAAGTACCATGTCTTTTACACTTATCTATCTCCAATATTTAGCATATTTCCTTGCAGATTTTAGGTACTTATTAAGTCTTTGTTTGGTGAATGAATAAAAAAAAACAATTTCTACAAGAAAGAAGAAAATCAGATTGATAATGTATCTTTTTTTTTTTTTTCATGCTTATGCCCTTCTGCAATATGACCTTTAATTGGGGGAAAAGAAAGAAAGAAAAGAAAAAAGAGAATAGAAAAAAAAAGAAGAGGAAAACAATAAAAGGATGTTAAAACAATCCACAAACGAAGTTGGAAAAAAAATATATTCAGCTTGCAAAAGACAGAGAGCCTATTTGGTGAACTTCCCACTGTCTTTCTCCATTACTGCCTGGGGACCATGGCCAGGTTATTTAACTGCTCCAATCTGTATTTCCCTTTTTATACAATGGGCATTATGATATATACCTCAAGAGTTGTTAACTATTAAATGAGAAAACAGTGAATAAATGTAGCTATTATAATTACTATTTTTAAATGCTTTTGATAAAATAGGATATTATTGGTACAATTTGCTAAATTATTTTGAAAATTTGATTCTGGTATCTCTAGAGAGGTTAGAATTGAGGAAAATATTATTTTGATGTTTTTAAGCTTTAAATTTACTCAAAGAAAAATCTTACAAAATTTAGTGCAAATAATACATATTTTTACTGGGTATTTTACATCTATGTGCTGAAATGTTTATCTTAGATCATAAGGAAGACTCAACCTATATTATTCTCCAACAAATTTGTCAAAATCCTCCCATATTATCAAATGAAAAATAATTAAATCTTTTTTAATACACACCTCTCTTCCTGTTTCACTTTGAGTAACTGTCTCATTAAAATTTAAGATGTTTGTAAAAGACCGCTTTGTTTTAATGTTATTTTGTTTCTTAATTTTTAGAAAATCATTTATTCTGAATAAAAACTGAAATTAATAATTATTTAATATGTGTACAGTAAATACTCAAAATATCAGTATCAGTCAATACATGCAGAGAAAAACATTCATAACCTATTTAGTCATACTTCCTTATATGTATTTTAATTTTTCCTGATGACAGTACTTCATAAAATATACTTTATGACTCTTTCATACTCAAGCTTGGAGTTGATTTTGTTTTTGTTGTCAGAAGGAGGACAGTCATGATTCTTCACAAGAAACATTAAAAGATATAAAATAGTATCCTTGAAACCATGTCAATACAATAAATTAAAAATAGTAATTAAAGAAATTAGATATAACATTGTCACTTTTTTAACAGTTTCTTTTTTTCCAAGCCTAAATAATGTTTAATATAAACTTTTTCCCTTTTTGAGTTTTCAAATATATTTTAAAATTATTTTTAAATCAAAATGCCTTTATGTAATTTTTGCATTGGGCTTAAACACTTTTATATTGTTCAAACCAAAATTTAGAGTGTGGAGGATTATCTCAGAGATGCAACAGCACATCATGATGTTAATTCTCTCTCACCTTCTCTGACCAGTTTAGCTTCCAGTCAGCTAACCAAGATGTGATATAAGAAGTTAACAAAGATATCATATTAAGAAACAAGTCAACAGACTTTCCTGAATTTTTCTATTACAAAATTCCTTACCCTCAAGGGAATAAAAAAACCTTTGTCTTAAAAGTATATTCTTTTGCCTTCAAAACAATTCAAGCATTGTAAATGCTTTTAATATAGTCAAACTACCATTATCTGGACTCAGACTTGCTACCTAACGTATCTGCAGACAAAAAGCTAATTTGAAATCAATATACTGTTGCCCTGTAATTATGGAGCACCCCCACATCAAGGTTGGGAACTACTAATGAGATCAGCTGTACTTGTGCCAGATTTCCAATTATTTAGCTGTCTGAACAATTTTTAAAAAGATAATTTCATCTGGAACATACATTAATATAATAAAAGCTACAATATCACTCAAAAGTGTGTAAAGTATTTATATTTTTTGTAGCTTGATATTGACTTGTAGAGTACTAAAATGTATGTAGAATCTTGAAAAAAAATAATCTAAATTTCAGTGTCTAATGCAGGGGTCCCCAAACTACGGCCCGTGGGCTGCATGTGGCCCCCTGAGGCCATTTATCTGGCCCCGCCACACTTCCAGAAGGGGCACCTCTTTCATTGGTGGTCAGTGAGAGGAGCATAGTTCCCATTGAAATACTGGTCAGTTTGTTGATTTAAATTTACTTGCTCTTTATTTTAAATATTGTATTTGTTCCAGTTTTGGTTTTTTTACATTAAAATAAGATATGTGCAGTGTGCATAGCAATTTGTTCATAGTTTTTTTTTATAGTCCAGCCCTCCAACGGTCTGAGGGACAGTGAACTGGCCCCTTGTGTAAAAAGTTTGGGGACCCCTGGTCTAACAAATAATATTAAGCTAATGCATTTGTCAAATCTTATCTAAATATATGTGTGCAAAATACAAAATTAAAATATAAGATACCTTTTATAATTAAAGGTTTTTTAAATAGAGAAAAAGAGATAGGATGAGAACTACAAAGCAATAATCTCAAAATGTAATGTGGAAAACAGAATGTTGCTCTTTTAAACTGAAATTTAACAGTGAACATATGAAAGGTAGTATATATTATCTTGCCTAATTATATTTATACATAAATATATTTCATAAAAGTTACTTTTAATTACATATAAATATATTTTAGTGGCCTATAATCTGCCATGTAAATTATTTTGAGTTCTGGTAGCTAGAACAACCTGTCACAAAATATTCATAAAAAAAATTGATGATAGCCTATGTCTGGTAGGCATAAAATTTAATAATATATTCAAAACTATAAGCTTCTGTAAAGGATTCTTTGCAATTTCTCAATAAAAGTAGATATTACAATAACTTAAATAGCCAAAAGTTTTACTTTGTGAAAAATTTAATAGTATTTGCCCTATACAGTAATTGATAATATTTTATGGAAATAGATATAGTTGTAGCCTTCAAAACAGCACAAACTTATGAGTCTTATACTGAATTCATCTTATCTCATCAACTTATTGACATAACAATATAGTAATGTAATATTCTTTTTTCTGCTTCGTTTTCTTTAAGTCAGAGGAGAGGAGATAGAAAGACTGACTCCCCCATGCACCCCACACTGAGCTCTACCCCACAATCCCCATCTAGGGTCGATGCCCTGCCCATTTGGGACCGTGCTCACAACCAAGCTATTTTTAGCTCCTGAGGTAAAGACTCCTGGGAGCCATTCTCAACAATGGGGCAATGCACTGGAACCAACTGAGTCATGGCTGTGGGAGGGGAAGAGAGAAAAAAAAAGAAGGGGGAGGTGAGAAGTGGAGAAATAGAAGGGTGCTTCTCCTGTGTGTCCTGACTGGGAATCGAACCAGGACATTCACAGCCAGGTGGAGGCTCTACCACTGAGCATACCAGCCAGGGCTTTAATAAAATGTTCTAATGGGATATTTTTACTGAATAAATAATTTTATTTATTTTTAAATTTTTATTTATTTATTTATTTTAATTTTACACTCAATAAAACCATTATTTGCATACTACATCATGTGCTTACCATCCAAAGTCAAGTCTCTTTCCATCTCCATTGATCTCCCCTTTGCCCACTTCTACCTCCTCCCAATCCCTTTTCCTCTGGCTATCACCATACTGTTGTAGCATCTGTGTGTTTTATATTATATATATATAATATAAATATAATATAATAATTTATATTATATATATATACAAACCTTGCTTGATATGATTTCAATCTTCTTAAATGCCTTGAGACTTGTTTTGTTTCCTAACATGTCATTTATCCTAAAAAAATGATTCATATGTGCTTGAAAGGAAGTAGATTCTACTGCTTTGGAGTAAAATGCTCTGAAGATATCAATTAAATCTATCTAATCTAAGGTGTTACGTAAAGCTGCTATTTCTTTGTTGATCTTCCGTCTGGTTGATTTATCAATTAATGTCAATGGGGTTTTAAAATCCTCTGCTATGGTTGTACTACTGTCAATCTCTCCCTTTATGTCTATTAGGATTTGTATCATATATTTGGGTGCTTCTATCTTGGGTGTATAAACATTTATAAGGGTTATATCCTCTTGTTGTATTGCTCCTTTTGTTCATATGTAGTGTCTTTTATTGTCTCTTGCTATAGGCTTTGTTTTGAGTCTATTTTGTCTGATACACGTTTTGCTATTCCAGTTTCTATTTCTGTTTCTACTTGCAAGAAAAACTTTTTTCCATCCTTCAATTTCAGTCTGTGTTTATCTTTTGTTCTGAGGTGGGTCTCTCATACTTAAAAAAAAATGTTTTCCCATTGACTTAAGGGGGGAAAAGGAGAGAGAGAGAGAGAGAGAGAGAGAGAGAGAGAGAGAGAAGCATAAACTAGTTGTTTCACTTAGTTGTTCCACTTAGTTGTGCACTCAATGATTACTTCTCGTACATGCCCTGACTGGGGATTGAACTTGCTATCTTGCTGCACTGGGAAAATGCTTTATCCACTGAGCAGTTTGGCCAGGACTTAGATGAATTGCTTGTAGACAGCTTATACATGGGTCATGTTTTATTATCCATTCCACCTTATGTATTTTGATTGGAACTTTTAATCCATTTTCATTTAAAGTGCTTATTGACAGGTACTTCTTATTGCAATTTTGATTTTTATACCAATGCTCTTCTCTCTATTTCTTTTTTCTTCTTCTTCTTAAAGCACATTTTTTAACATTTCTGCAATACTGGTTTGGTGGCCATGAACTACTTTAGCTTTTTCTTTTCTGAGGAGGGTCTCAGAAACTTTGTATTTTCACTTTAAGTGTCACAAATTTATGTTAATGTAAAGTTATGATGAAATATTTTAAATGAATGAGTAATTTAAAAAAAAACATTGTTAACATATATTGCACATACTTAACTTTTGCTATTCTTTAAACATCATGGGCATTTGGAAATATCTTTTTCTAAAACTGAGACTTTCAACTTACAATATATTTACTATTGAAATTTTAGTTTTATTCAACAGGAATGCATGCAATATTAAATGAATGAATGAATTTGTCCTTTTCTTGCAGTTTATTTCAGAAGTTAGTCTGGTTTTTCAGTATCCTTTTTTGAAACTTAAACTTCTTTTCAAAAGATTCTTCTTAAAAATCACATTGTAAACTATGATAATGAAATATTATTTTATACCATTACAGATCAGGTAACGAATCAAAATTATCTTTATAGACCCTGTTCGGTTGGCTCAGCAGTAGAGCGTCTTCCCAGTGTGTGGAAGTCTCAGGTTCAATTCCTGGTCAGGGCACACAGGAGAGGCAACCATGTGCTTCTCCACCCCTACCCCTTCTCTCACTCTTTCTCTCTCATTTCTTGCGGCCATGGATCATTTGAGCTAGTTGGCCCTGGGCACTGAGGATGGCACCATGGCTTTGCTTCAGGCACTAAAAATAGCTTGATTGTTGATCAATAAAACAATGTCCTCAGATGGGCAGAGCATCACCCCATTAGGGGGCTTGTTGAGTGGATCCTAGTCGGGACACATGCAAGAGTCTGTTTCTCTGCCTCCCTACCTCTCACTTAATAATAATTTAAAAAATATTTATAATTAATAGGCTTGTCAATATATAAGTTGGTAAAATATTTAAGTCCAAATATTTTTTAGTAACTTAGAATTCCAAAAAGACCCACCTTGAGAAACAGAAACCATTTTAGATTTGGCCTTATTTTTATGCTTGTCTTTGTATTTTCTCTAGGTTATAATTATTAATTAAAAGAGAACAATCTATTAATTCTATTAACCATTCTATTAACCATTATAATCTCATCAAGTAACAAGAAAAGTAATTTTTTCAGAGATATCACCTCATGAAATAAAGACAGGAAGAATATCCATTCTTCATTTATCTACAGATTAGGTAAAGAACAACATAAATTACATTTAAGTGTGACTTATAGACAACTAAAGAATTCCAGAGTATATTACATTGCCTTATTGGACCATCCTTTTTAAATTTGGAGGGATGGGGCTCAAAGATAGGTTTAATCATTGTACAATTCAGGCCTTCAAAACCATTTCTGACTATATAAAGTTTCCTGAAAGTATCTTTATTGTAGATAACTTTGATATCCCCTTTCAAATTCCATTCTACTCTCCTTCTAGTAGCAAAAATTATAATGCCAAAGACCTGCATCTTCCTCCCTTACTAAAAGCATATTTAATTCCACCAAATATTTGCACCTACAGGAGATTGAAAAGCAGAAATGCTTTGGCAAACAATGTCACTCTGATGTAAATTACTGAGGCTGGTCTCAACATTTTTAATGTCTAGTATGTAGATGTCAAAAATAAACTGTGGAGCAGTTCTAATGAATGAAGCAGTTTCTTGACCATTGATGTGCCATGGTGCTCAATAATACAGCAACAGCCCCTTAATTTTAATTCCTTCAGTCTTTGAAACAATTTGTGTGCATCCAGTTTTCTGTATAGAAGCCTGTATGCATGTACTAAGTAGAGTTGTTTTTATGTTTAGCTCTGAAGTCTGCTACACACATAGGAAAATGAATTTTAAAAGATTTTATTTCTTTTCTTGATTGCTATTTTTCATGGTATTTTCCAGACTGAAACATACCTCATAACATTGTAAAATAACTGTTTGGGTTTTTTTTTTTCCATTTTATAAAATGTTTTTTAAGTGGTGGATATTTGTTAGCTTTTCCCCCATGGATGATTTTAAAAATATACAAAGCCAAAAATGATTATAATAAACTAATCTAAACCATTATTAATTGATGGGCTGGCAGTTTTATATCATAGAAAACCCCATCCATTCTTCCCTAACTTAAGTCATTATTAGTGTAAAGCCAGTAGCCAGGGTTACCAGCACAACAGCCTGGCCTATGCAGGTTCGCATTGGATTCGGACAGTCGGTAAAGAAACAATGGAGCCAAAAGCTGGTGGGCCGTCACCTTTAACTCTAGCTTGCACCAGGCTGACAAGAAATACACACAGTGGGCTCCAAAACCACTCACATTCAGTGCTCACAAAGCTACTGACTTATCCGAGTTTCCTAGAATCAAAGGTTTCTAGCTCACCAGCCCCATACACCTCTGTTCCCCATCTCCTTCCTTCTCCCTGCACGAATTGCACAAACTGGCTTCTCATTCAGCACTCCACCATCTTGGCTGCTTCTCCTGGCCTCCTCCACATGGCCTTTCTCTGCTCTCTGCACTCTAATGCTAATCTCAGGAACCAAGAGAGCAAGCTCCTGTTCTGCCCCCATTTTATAGTGTAGAAATCAAAACCTTTAATCTAATATACAAAATAGGGGAAGTCTCTAATACAAAGTCACTTATCTGGGGCATGATGGGATTGTACCACCCCACATCAAAAAGGGTGGGAAAGCCTGACCTGTGGTGGCGCAGTGGATAAAGCGTCAACCTGGAAATGCTGAGGTCACCGGTTCGAAACCCTGGGCTTGCCTGGTCAAGGCACATATGGGAGTTGATGCTTCCAGCTCCTCCCCCCTGTCTCTCTCTCCTCTCTCACTCTCTGTCTCTCTCTCTTTCCCTCTCTCTCTCCTCTCTAAAATGAATAAATAAATAAAAATTAAAAAAAAAAAAGGTGGGAAAGGCTTAGTCCTAAAACCAAGCCCCAGGCTACAAGGATTCTGCCTGCCCACAGCCTGCCCCCAACACACATTAACATCACCTGGGCAACAGCTTCCACAGGGGCAGCGCCATCTTTAACAAAGTGAGCATAACATATTTTATCTGCCCAACAATTAGCAAAGTGTATTATCAATTTAATGCAGTAGAGTCTCATTAAATTGACAATAGAATGTAAGCTTCAAGTTTCTTTATATCTACATAATAAGAAAATATAAATGCAATAAAATATAAAAATATAATGTAATACAAATAAATGTATGTTATATTAACATAAATAATAAAAAGTTACTATAAATATAATAAAATAGCAAGATAAAACTTATTAAATAAGCATACAGCTTGTCATATGCCCTGTATATTTGTCACTATTTGGGGATAGAGTGGGAATATCATATGCTGTGCCATATTTTAGGGAGAAATGACAAATGTGTCCCCAGCTTAACAAGATTTCAGGTCATTATCAATTTCTCTCATCTCAAGAAACTTTTACTACTTTCATAACAAGTTTTAAACCAGCTTCTCTTAAACCATATTGCTCTCACATGAAAAAACATTTGGAAAATTATAATACTCTAAAAAGAGACACAGTTAAAAAACTAGTACTAATTAAACCTGTCTCACTCTCATGACACACATACACAATTTTGAGTATTTGGAGGCTAAGAGCTTATAAACAAATAATTTATGCATATTTCCATCAGGAAGTTGAACTGATTTATAAGAGCGGTGGTAGTTTGTGTATGCAAAAGTAAAAAATGACAAACAAACAGAAAACTGGTTCCAAGAAGGGCAAATTTGTTTTTCAACACTAACTGAGCAGCCCTTCCTAGATGTGCTGAGAAATCACCCAGTTCCATCTCTGCCTCAATGCATGAGCACTGGCCTTGGAGGAAGTGATATTGGCATAATCGGTTCACTTGCCAGTGGTGCACAACCTCACTTTAACATGACTGCTGAGCTAATAACACGGTTCTCCTAGGAGCATAGAAATGTCAGAAACTCACATCACTCACTGCACAAGGACACATTTTGCCTTTCCCCTCAAAACAACCACCATACACTCATTGAAAGGCTGGGGCCACCACCTTCGTGGCCATTCACATGCAGGTTCTCATTGAATTCAGGCAGATGGTAAAGAAACAGTAGAGTCGAAGGATGGTAGGCCATTCTGTTTATCGGTGTCTCACTGAGACAGGCAAACCACAAGAGAAGCCAAGGGAAAAGCAGAAAACTCGCTTCTCTCATGGAGGGCAAGAGATCAGGAAAAGGAGAAAAAAGAAGTCCTCTTGCTCCTCTTGGTGGTGGGGCAGAGTCTCTCTTCCAGTAAACATTAGCAAGACAATGGCCCCTCCCAACCAGGAAGGCAACCTGCAACCTCACAGACCACTATATCTTTCATTGCCCAGCCCCCAATGGAAAGTATAAGCAAGCAAACAAAAATCATATTTACAAACTTATTTGACCAACATTCCACCCCTTTTGCTTGCTTTACACACCACAGGTATCTTTCATGATGGTCACTGTGCAAGGAGTGAGGTACATTGCATAAACAGAAACAGTATAAACTACAGCAACAGAATTACCAAATCATAAGGTGTGGGTGAAATGAGAGAGCTGTCAGCGGCACCAAGAGAGGCAAATCTTTTCCCTTTGGTAGAATACAGGCCAGAGTTTTGTCTGCAGACAGCATAGTAGCCAGTACCAGAGGCCGCCCTGAGCGGGCATACCAAACCTTATTGGCCAATACACCAGCATCTGCTGGTTCTATGTGTAGTAAAATAGTAGAACTCATTATTGGCCATAAAGAAATTACAAAGGTGCCCTTCATAATGCTGTCTCCCTGAGCACTCAAGGGGTAATACACTTCTACCTTAGGTGGCCAGGTGCTGATTATCCAAGGAGTTTACTGGAGGTCCACCTCTAGCCCATATCCCCATGGTGCCAATAAGGCCACCCATCTCAGATGGGGGGCCTGTACAGTCCAGGGTCAGGTCCATTGAAGCCGTTGGCCTTTAAGAAGGGCTGTTGGGACAGGCAAGAGTATGTTGCAGTGCTGTCCAAAACCTGGCTTGAGTAAAACATCCTTGGTGTGTATCTGCAACTGAATGGGGGCAGCTGCCCGATGCAGGAGGGCTTCTACTGGAGCTGGGTTCCTCTGTTGAGGTCTCTCATTCAGAATCCAAGTACTGTCCATAAGCGGCGTGTCCGTCCAGTAAGAGAGCCGGTGCCCCCCTCCTGTCGCAGTCCCTGCTTTAAGAGTCCATTATACCGCTCAATGATACCAGCAGCCTGGGGGTGGTAGGAAACATGGTACTTCCAGTCCATCCCCAGCTCTTGAGCCCATTGCCTCACCATTGAACCAGTGAAGTGGGTACCATTGTCACTTTCAAGGACCAGCAGCCGCCCATATGCAGCACTCAGGTGGTCCAGAGCCTGTATGACTGTCCCTCTGGCCAGGGTTAAGGGTGGGGTAAGCAGCAAGCAGACTGGTGGCAGTATCTATACAGATGACTGCATACTGATACCCTTCTGACTTTGGTAAGGGTCCAATGATGTCTATCTGCCATCGTGTCAGTGGAATATGCCCCCTCTGGATCTGTCCAGGTGACACCAGTGGTCTCCGAGGGTGCTCCTTGAAACATACTGCACATTGCTCACAGGCTGCAAGTATCTCTGCATAGGACCCAAGCAAGTTCCACGCCTTAACCGTAGCCCACATAGTTTTCTGTCCCGCATGGAACAGGCACCAGTGGAGCCACTGCACCACATCACCTGCAAGTGCAGTCTCCAACCATCGCACCCTTGCCAAGGTGTCTGCCTCATCATTCCCAGGATGGGCTAGAGGGGCATGCCCTGTGACATGATATACTGTCACCTGCTTCTGGTGTCCTATTTCCCATAAGTCCTGCCACATGGCCTGACCCCATAGTGGACGGTGCATTACCATCCACTGGTTAATGTGCCAAGTAGCAATCCAAAGGGTCAGTCCACGATAGACAGCCCAGCTGTCAGTGCAGATCACCAGAGGTGAAGGTTCATTATGAGCAACTAGCCAAACAGCTCTTAATTCTGCCCATTGGCTGCTCTGGCCTGTACCTGTGTCCATCCAAATAGTCACAGTGGCTGGATGGAAGGCTATGGCCATCCACTTGGCAGTTTGGCCCCTACTGGAACCATCAGTATACCAGGTGTCCTCGGGGATGGGCATCCAGCTCTCTTGGTAGGGATTGACTTCAGGATCTGTCTCCTGATCCCCAGCTGCACCTGACTCTAAGGTCGCATAGATGACTGGACCCAAGACTTCCTGCAGTTATATCAATAAAAAAAAGGCATTGGCTAAGTCTGCCACAAAGTGGTATGTCCCCAACTCATGGCTTAGCAGATCTATCATGCTAGCTATCAAGGGAACAGCGGCGTGCAAAGGAGGAACAAATTTATTAAATTCTCTGTAATCTACTGTCATTCTCCAGGTTCCATCTGCTTTGCGCACAGGCCATACCGGGGAGTTGTAAGAACTGTATGCTGGCCGGATGATCCCCACCTTTTCTAGTTCGAGGATCATCCCTGTGACTTCTTCATAACCACCTGGCAGGCAGTACTGCTTGGTGTTAGTCACATGCCGAGGGATGGGTAATTGCAAAGGGGAATGTGATGTGTGCCCCCACATCTGCCTTCATAACCCTGATCCACAACCGGAACTCTCCGGCTGTAGTTTCCAACCACAGTCCTTGCAAGACATCTATCCCCAAAATATATTCAGGAATAGGGGATACATATACCTTATACAGCTTAGGAGGCAGTCTTCCTATCCCCAATGAAATAGTTATTGGCTTCACTCGAACAGTTTCATCCCCATAACTGTCAATGGCCACTGAGGTCCCAGAAACCACTCTGGGTTCCCATAGAGGAGGGAATATTCTGCACCTGTATCCACCAAGGCCAACACCCGTTGTACATTGGAAGGGGACCAGTGGATAGCCAGTTCCACGTGTGGCCCCTGTCCCTGCCTATCCCTGTTAGACGGGTTTCTCAGCCCTTTTCCTATTCAAACTGGTACAATGGGTCTTGGGAGTTCTTCTCTCCCTTGGCTGTCTCTATCATATAATCTTGTAACCGAGCTGCCCGCATACCAAACGTTTTATTGGTAGCTGCTGGGACCTTTTGTCTCTGTGGCTGGAACTTCTGTTTTGGTTTAAGCTGCCTCCAAAGCTCCAAAAGAATTTTATTAGACTGGCTATCTAATTTCTCCTTATCTGCTCCAGCCACAATCAAATCTACCCACATCTGTGTTCAGGTAACCTTTATAGGCCTATTTCCCTTGTTAGTCAGGACGGGGGGTGGGGATGGACGTAGGCAGCAGCCCTCACTGCTTTATGATCCTGAGCAGCCTCCAGCTCTCCCAAATCAGCTACCATCTGTGTAACTACATTGATGGGCTGGCCCACATAAGGGCCCAAGATAGCCACAAGTGACCCAAAAAGGGCTGACAGGGAGCTAGCAAGGATAAAGTCCCTCATTTTTACCATAAACACTTCCTCGTCTGGCCCATGGGACTTCAGGTTGAAAGCAGCATTCTTCATACCTAGTTACCGAAGGACCTTTACTAACTCACTGTAGCACTGCGACCAACTCACTGCCCTCAGCAATTCTCCAGCATTCTGCCAGACCATACGAATGGCAGCCATCACCCATTCTAATAGGGTATGCTCTCCTGGGTTGCCATGGCGGTTCTGAAGATGCTGCCTCAAGGAGGAGTGTGTGGTAATGGTGGGCAATTTCTCCATCTCTGTTCTGGAGAGCATGGTGCCACCCACCCCTATGTCCCATAATTGTGGTAACCAGACTACAAGGATTTGGTAGGTTTCTGCCTAAATTGTGCCCCCAACTCCATCAGCTCTGCCTGGGTATAGGGCCAGACCACAGAGTGTTCCATTACCTGGGCAGGAGGCTGTGGCTGCCCCTGAGGGACTCTTTGTTGCTGGGTTTTTACCTTCTTGGCAACCCCTTCTTGGCAACCACTAGTCGGGCTCTGAGTGTGCGTATGGCAGCTTCAGCCTGAGTTTTCTCATCCTCAGAAGAGGAGTTGCAAGCGCCTGCTCCTGCCGACTGAAAGCCAATCCACCAGCACGGATGCTGCTGCTCCTTTGGTGACCATTTAGGCTCCTGTGGCTGCTGGCCTCTGGCTAGAAGCTGAGACTTGAGCTCTTGAACCTGTAGTTGTTTCTCCAACAGCTGCCAATGCAAATGTTCAGCTTCCAGGGCATACTGCAACTCGCAAACCCATAATTCCTTCTCCAGTGCTCACTCCAGTTCCAGCCTTTTCTGCCGTTCGATTCACAATTCATCCTGGAGCTTTTGACCTTGGGTAGCTTCTTGCACAGAACTTCTGGTTTCCTCTTTAGTAAAAAACACCCAGCCCATGGCCCCTAAAAGGACAGCCATGGGGAGCCAGAACAGCAACCAGTCCTCTACCCCACACCTCAAGGGTGGTGGCTCCATTCCAATCTCTGAATCCTGCTGCAAACTACGCTAGTTGTAAGGTCGGGGGCTGCCACCATCATGGCCATTCACATGCAGGTTCTCATTGAATTTGGGCAGGTGGTAAAGAAATGGTGGAGTTGGAGGATGGTGGGCCATTCTGTTTATTGGTGTCTCACCAAGATAGGCAAGTCACAAGAAAAACCAAGGGAAAAGCAGAAAACCTGCTTTTTCCATGGAGGGCAAGGGATCAGGGGGAGGAGAAAAAAGAAGTTCTCCTGCACCTCTCCGTTGTGGGGCAGAGTCTCTCTTCCAGTAAACATTGACAGTGGCCCCTCCCAATCAGGAAGGCAACCTGCAACCTCACAGCATTGCCCAGCCCCCATTACAAAATATAAGCGAGCAAACAAAAATCATATTTACAAACTTATTTGACCACGACTCACCATTGAGTTTTGCCAAAAGATTTTTCTTTTTTTTTCTGATTTTGAATGCATATGAGCAATATTTTGATGATTGCAATTTAAAACTTTCTTGTGAAAACATTTTAGCAAACCTGATGATCTAAGAAGAAAAACCTCATTTCTCTTTAATACTCAATCATGTAACTGTCAAAAACACATTGACCCAAGCAACAACCAATTTCCAGTATCATTATATAGGCAAAACTATGTATTCCCTTCTGATATATTTTATGATATAATATATATTTTTATCAAGAAAATAAAGTTTTTAATAAAACAAAATGAGTAATTGTTCAGTAATGTAAAAGACTCTATAACAATATCTTTAATAACAAAAATTCAAATGCAAAGTGATTGGCAAGCAACTCCCAAACCCACAGAATATTTGGCTGTCTATTTCTGGACATTTCATGAACCATACAATTATGCAGCTCAATGTTTTACAATTTTTTTCCTCTCTGTTTATGGCATGATGTCAGAGATTTCTTGGACTTTCTATTTGATATTAACTAAAGGTAACCAGTGTCTAATCTGGTATTGTTTAATCTCCTTTTTCAGGCTCCTTTCTCAGCAGCTCCCTTTCCCTGCCTATGCAATTACTTTTTCAGAAGTGAAGAGTTTTCACTCATGCCATCTAGCCTGCCTGCTCTCCCTAGACAATGTCTTATTTTGAAATTCTCCCTTCAACCTCTCCCTCATGAAAGCTTACCTACTGACTCATTTCCTAGGGCATTGTTTTCACCTTATTATTGTATAGAGAAAATCTGGAAATCTCATTCACTTTACAAGTTAATAGCTGAGAGGAATTAGTCTGTTACTCATACATATGGTCCATTAGAGATTTGCATTTTAATAGAGGACAATTCTTTCATAACTCAAAGGAATGGAATATCTTTGATGGTGGAATTTCAAGCATCACTGACATTAGTGGAGAAAAAATTGGGGGTAGGAACACTTATCACCAAACCATAACAGTGAGATGCTATCAGATTCAAGCTTAACCTAATAGAGGCAAATATTCATGTCTGAACAAGAATAAAAGCAGAACTAAATTTAAAGCAAAAATCTAAGCTGTTGAACAACCTTATTTCTTAATGGGATGCCTTATTCTCTCTCAGCTTTTTATCTTTGCAAAGTGGTCTTATTCTATATAGCTCTTCTCAATTTCATTATGTCTTTACCAAGATGGCTTAAAGTTCCCCTCAGCTTCTCTAAACTTAACACGGTTTTGTCCTGACCTTGGGCTCCTGATCTCCCTTTTCTTTGAACATTTAATGTAGAAAAATTAATTTAAAATATTTGTTCTGCTGTTTGGGGATAGACATCTTTTTAAGAAATATCTTTTCAGTTTTGCAACCTAAGAATGTCTTTTTCAGGGTCCTGGGAGTCATTCCTTAGAAATGTATTCATCAAGAAAGATAATACCTCTATTGCCCAATTACTGTGGGAAGGTAAGAACCTAACTCCTTAGAGGTACCTTGCTCCAAATTGTAATACTACATTTCTGTCACAAAGATAAGAGAATATTTACTTTTACTTTAAGTAAGGCCAATTAGCAAACACAGATGGCCCATAATCCCCTCATGCCGTTTCAGCTCTCAAAACTTTCCTCTTCTTCGTTTCAGTGGAATTGATTCTGAATCAGTTCTGGTCTCTCACCCCTATAGCAATAGCTTTGAATAAAGTATTTCTGCCTATTTAACTTTGTCCGTGCAATTTTGTCTTTGACATCTGTACTTGGACAGATTTAAGTACTTATATCCAATTTGCTTCCTTTGCCCCAATATTCTTTTTTCTTTCTTTTTTTCTTCTTTTTTTGGTATTTTTCTAAACTGAAAAGCAGGGAGGCAGATAGACAGACTCCTGCATGCACCTGACCAAGATCCACCCGGCATGCCCACCAGAGGGTGATGCTCTGCCCATCTGGGCTGTTGCTCCATTGCAACTGGCACCATTCTAGTGCCTGAGACAGAGGCCATGGAGTCATCCTCAGCACCCAGCCCAACTTTGCTCCAATGGAGCCTTGGCTGTGGGAGGGAAAGAGAAAGACAGAGAGAAAGAAGAGGGGGAAGGGAGGAGAAGCAGATGGGTGCTTCTCCCATGTGCCCTGGCCGGGAATCAAACCTGGGACTTCCACACGCCAGGCTGTCATTCTACCACTGAGCAAACCAAACAGGACCACCTCAATATTTTTTCAAATACCCTGAAGCAAACATTTTAAACATAATAGGAAACAAAGGATTACAATACCTTTTTTTTTCACATCAATGACAGTTTCCTTATCAGTTTTCTTTTTGACATCTTCTTTTTCTGGTAGTAAAATAAGAAAATTATAAGCCTCTACTTGTTTAATTTTAATTGGGGCACACATGACACATGACTGCCATTAAAAAATCCATTTTGTCTTGTATAGAGTAATCCTAAATCAGAGCCATAAATCATCTCAAATATGAATGAACTGGCACCTTCATAACAGAATAGTGGCTTTGGTGTGCTTTCTCTTCAGGAAGAGAGCAAATTTTTGTTAAGTTCAATAAAAACAGCCTGATTAGGCAGTGGTGCAGTGGACAGAGCATCGAACTGGGATGTGGAGGACCCAGGTTTGAGACCTCGAGGTTGCCAGCTTGAGCGCGGGTTCATCTAGTTTGAGCAAAGCTCACCAGCTTGGACCCAAGGTTGCTGGCTCAAGCAAGGGATTACTCAGTATGCTGTAGCCCCATGGTCAAGGCACATATGAGAAAGCAGTCAATTAACAACTAAGGTGTCACAAAGAGAAACTGATGATTGATGCTTCTCATCTCTCTCTGTTCCTGTCTGTCCCTATCTATCCCTCTCTCTGACTCTCTCTCAGTCTCTGTTAAAAAATAAAAAAGACAGTAAAAACATTAAACAGCATTATTAATTATTGTATAGTTTAGTAGTTTTTCTAAAGGATTTTAAGAGGAATATATTGAATGTTCCCTGGGCTATCCACTGCAAGCATGTCAAAACTCAGAAGTCTGTGAGGCTCATTTGGGACTTCAGATGCATTATATGAAAAATAACATCTAAAAAGATGGAGACGAACAAAACTAATTTACTAGTTTCCTCTCCATACAATAAATAATCCGCTCTTTTGAAAGATACATTTTATTAAACTGAAAGAATTAAATTGTAGTCATCATATACATTGTCAAGTAAAGTACTGAATTAGAACAACTACTCCTAAGAAAAAGGATAATCAGTAACAGTTTTTCATAAGTTGGCTTGAATTTTCTTTCCAAAAATTTATCAATTTCAACTATTTTTGGAATATTGTAAGTCTCAAGAGTGTTTGTTAATAACAACAATAAAATTATTTAGAGATTTTCATTCCTAGATGATAATAACTTTACCAGTATCGTCATACATAAATGGTAATAGATTTATGTGTTGCACAGTTTTTAAATACCTTACCTTTCTTTTTTGTTTCAGCAGTCACTTTCTTCTCAGCTTTCTTCTTTTCTCCTTCTTTTTCTGGAGAAGAGATTTAAAGTACGATATTTATAAAAATTTAGTACAAAAAGGAAACTACGATTGGAATGGATTACTGTTAAGTCAGTTCTGCCTTCAAATCGCTTTGTGACTTTGAGCAAGTGATTTAATCCTACTAAACCTTATTTCCCTCCTTTATAAGATAACAATACCTCCCTCAAAGTTAGATAACACTGGGAAACAATTTTTTTTTTCATTTTCTGTTGCATGAGGTTTTGGAACTTTTTCTATATATTTCTGCATCACTGATTCTAAATCTGAAATCTGTTTTTTGGTGCATGCTCTAGTTTTTATGCAATTTTAATTTCTTTTTGTTACAGTTAATGGCATGCAATGCTTTTTAAAGTAGAGTTAAAGAGCAGTGACTCTTGGACTGAACATAACCACAAGGCAATTAATGTTTTACAAACATCACTTTTACATAATTGTAGTTGTTTTTAAATGTAAAAAATTATTATCTGATAAAAAACACCCTCTTATTTTGTTTTAAGATTAAATCATGGCTTCTTCGAGTAGGTGTAAATGTAAGAATAGTCCTGATACCTGTTATATCTGTGGCTGTTACACACTTTAACGTCAAAGGCACAATATGTATATATTTTTTGTATTTTTCCGAAGCTGCAAACGGGGAGGCAGTCAGACAGACTCCTGCATGCGCCAATGGGGATCCACCCAGCATGCCCACCAGGGGGCGATGCTCTGTCCATCCTGGGGCGTCGCTCTGCCACAATCAGAGCCATTCTAGTGCCTGAGGTAGAGGCCACAAAGCCATCCTCAGCGCCTGGGCAAACTTTGCTCCAATGGAGCCTTGGCTGTAGGAGGGGAAGAGAGAGACAGAGAGGAAGGAGAGGGGGAGGGGTGGAGAAGCAGATGGGCGCTTCTCCTGTGTGCCCTGGCCGGGAATCGAACCCAGGACTCCTGCACGCCAGGCCGACACTCTACCACTGAGCCAACTGGCCAGGGTGCAATATTTAATCATTTGTGACACATGCATATATTGCCTATTTTTAAGTTTCCTTTGATGATCAAGACAAGAATTGGCCTCCTCATATTGTGTGTCATAATTGTGAGGAAATGCTTCATGACTGGACAAAAGGAAAATGCAAAGAAATGCCTTTTGGTATTCCCATGGTTTGGCTTGAACCTAAGGACCACAGCAGTGACTTATTTCTGTCTGATCCATACAAAGGGCATCCGCAAGAAAAAATGGCATATAATTGCATATCCTAATATTCCTTCAGCAATACGACCTATCCCACACTGTGAGACACTCCCAGTTCCAGTTTTCAATGGTTTTATTTCTTCTAAGAATGAAGAAAGTAAACATGGTGATCAAGTATATTTTGATAAGATGAATGAGGAAATGGTTGTAGAATCTGAAGGGCCTTCTTCTGATACCAAGCAGTCATTAACTCCTCAGCAGTTTAACCAACCAGAATTGAATGACTTAGTAAGAGATTTGGGCCTATCAAAGAAAGCAGCTGAACTATTAGCCTCCAGGCAACAAGAAAATTTTGTACTTCACCAGTCAGCTAAAGAATCCCATTTCAGGAAGTGTGAAAAAAATTTTGTGGACTTTTTTTCCGAAGACAAACACTTTGTTTACTGTCATGATATCAGTAGTCTTCTCAGCCAGCTAGGTGTTACCACTTACAGTCCAACAGAATGGCAGCTATTTCTGACAGCTCTAAATGGAGTCTGAAATGTGTTCTTTTACTCAACGGTAATGTTTATGCAGCGGTTCCAACTGGTTATTCAACTCATCTGTGAGAAGATTATAATGACATAAAAATTGTCCTCAATTTACTGAAGTGTGAGGAGCATAACTGGATCATTTGTGTGGATCTTAAAATGATAAATTTCCTGCTAAGACAACAGAGAGGTTTCATGAAGTATCCTTGCTTTATGTGTTTGTGGGACAGCTGAGCTCAGGAGAAACACTGGACACAGAAGGAGTGGCTGAAACATGAAGCTCTGGAAGTAGGGATGCAAAATATTGTGAATGAACCTGTAGTTAATCCAGACAGGATCATTTTTTTCCCCACTTCACATCAAACTTGGCTCAATGAAGCAGTTTGTTCAGGGTTTAAATAGAGAAAGTGAATGCTTTCAACATATTATTTCTGCTTTTCTTGCCTTGTCTTTCGAGAAGATAAAAGCAGGTGTATTCGATGGACCTCAAATTTGAACCTTCATACGTGACAAAGAATTTGCCAGGAAGATGAATAAGGAGGAGAAAGCAGCATGGCAGTCTTTTGTGGCAGTCACAAAGAACTTCCTTGGCAACAAAAAGAAACAGAAAACTATGAACTTCTGGTTCAAAGGATGCTGTTGGCTTTCTGCGACATTGGATGTAACATGAGTGTTAGGATTCACTTTCTGAACAGTCACCTTGATAAGTTTCCTGAAACTCTTGGAGCTGTTAATGATGGCAGACTACTGCTGGAGCATAAAATGAGATTGTTCTCAACAAGTACACAAATGCAAGAGCAACAAATGCAAATTTTTGCCTGAATAGAATTTAAATAAGTTTTGTGCAAATTTTATGACTAAAATAAGTGTTTTGATATGTTCCATTTTGAAATTGTAGACAAATTCTGACACAATCATATCTTTTAGTGTATTAGTGTATTTATTGCATTATATAAATTATTATATTTTCATAAAGATGATGCCCAAGAAGACATTCTACTTCATTATGTTAAACTAAATGTTGAAAATTTTACAATAAGATGAAAACCTAAAATCTTGAATTGCAAAAAACTGTAGCTTACAGAGAAAACTAATGTCAGATTTGAGATCAGCACACTCGAATTAGGTAAGAACAAGTGTTTTTGTGGATGCAACAAAAATTTTGTTTCCCAGTGTAATGTTTACAGAGCGCACTGCATAGTGCTTGATTCATAGTAAATGCACAAATTATAGGCTCCCAATAAAGTTTATAACTAATAAACAAGATAACTTGAGCTCCTAAATCAAACAATTGTGTAGGGCCTAAAGTGAAAGAGGAATATATAAAATTGAAATACATTTTCTGAGGAAAGATACAGGTTAAGCTAAAAGAATTATTTTTTATTACCTTTGCATATGTTCAGTTTCATTAGAAACAATACACTAAGCCATTAACAGTATCTATTTTGATTTGTTTTTCAAATCTGTCTCTTGTCAATTGGCATTCGGAGCCTGGTGACATTTGTCTGGCAGTGTGTTGGGGACATAACTTCCACTGCCCTTTTTGAGTGGTTGTATCAGCAAGGGTGCTCAGACCATCTTTACACCCAGAGGTTGCAGTAAGTCTGGACGCCACATAGAACAGTATGGCAGAACTCATGGAAGATTTCTGTTTTAGAGATCTGAGAAAGTCTTGTTTGGAGAGGCAAATAGAACTTCAATTGCCCAGCTTTAGCGACATAACAGCTGGACACCCCTGGATCTTTTTCTGGTAAGTGTACGCATTTCCTGTAACAAAGCCATTTGAAAGTGCAGAGTTGTTAAAATGGAATGTTCAGAGTAGTAGGTTTGAGGCAGCTATAAGTAGAGTTAATGTTGGAAATCAATTAATCTTTATCTTAATTTAGTAGTGTTAATTACCTTATATTTGAAATATTTTTCTCATTGTCATTTTTTTCCTATCAAGTATACATGCCAAGTATTCAAAGATTTTCATTACACTACTGTGAGATTATTACTATGCAGAAGAAAGTCAATGAGCAGTTCCAGTGTGAATGCTTAAGTTGGCTACTAATGACTGCATCTTATTAAATATTGGAATTAATTCATTCCCTTAGGTGTCTCTTTTTTACCTACAAGATCAAAGACAACACTTTCTTTCAGTGTTAGAAGTATAATTTATAAAGAACTCTTTTTCATGACTCTTAGAGATACATTAGTGTAGAAAGGAGAAGCATATTCACACTCTGTCTAAGGGTGTCTGCAGTGTAACAGCACAGGTCATCCAATCAGAAGTAAAAAAGAGTCAAGAAGTCAGATTCTGAGTGTTTCAGAGTTATAGAAATAAACCAATTGAATTCCACTTTGCGATTTCTTAAAGGTTCATACATATTAAATAGGAAAATCATGTTTAAAATTCTGAATAAAGAGATTCTTTTGATTTAAGTATTGTTACTTTTAGCTTTTCTGAGAAATTTTTATGTAGCAGGGAATTTTCCATCTTATTAAAATAAAAGTATGCACTAGATCATGGGGTTGGCGTTTGCTGAACATCCCCTTCTGAGGGCATGTGCCAGAAAAGGGTTCATTAAAATACAGCGTACTTGTAAAGAATTCTTAGCCTACATCAAAAAATCAATGCCACAGTCACAATAAAATCACAACTCAGTATCCAAGTCTTTAAGTTTTATAATGTAAATGAATAAATATTTCATTTAAAACTTTGTGTCAATTACTCATTCTTATAGTGAACCTCAGAATGAAAGTAGATATTTGAAGCCATAAGATGGAAGACATTCTTTTCATTTTTTTAAAAAAGAGAATGCTCTTATGCAATAAATTCTACCTTTAAATGAATATATCTGGGGTTTTATTGTGGTGGTACAGTATTCATGCCTTAGTTCAGATTGAATTAATGCTTCCATTATACACTCTGCCTGTGATTATGGCCATACACTGTGAGAGTCATGAATAAGAGCGGAAGTCCACAAAAAGCAGGTATAAATAATGTACTTTAATAACATTTTTTTAATGAAGTAGACCTTTAAGCTGTCATTATGGGATGTACTTTGTTCATGGTGAATTTATTCAAACCATCAAATTCTGAAGATTCTGCATTTCTTCAAGCACTATTGTCTCTATTCTCTAGGTGATTTAGCAGCAGTGGAATTCAATTTTTCATTTGTAAAAGACACAACAATTTTATTATACCCTGCTTGGATATAAAAGTAACCTGTATTTCTTTTATGAAATCTCTCTTTTCCCTGACCTTTTTTCTCCCTCAGCAGTCAATATTTTTCCCTTTCTACCTGACTATGCACCCACTCATCCCATTTCTCTTTCACCTCTCCTCCAACTGTTGGCTGTTTTGCTTCTAACAAGCCAGAGAAGAGTCAGAATATTTAATATCATAGGTTTTCAGTGGACCTGCAGTTAAGTGCATCTATAGAATGGGAATTTATCTGCATACTGCCTTTCTTTGGCGAAAGTGTCATAAGCTCTATCTAGAATGATGGCTCTATCTAGCAGGGCTCACAGGAAAGACTAGTGGAGAGAGAAATCTTCTACACAATGGGCAGCTTGGAGCCACAAACACGTTATTAATTTCTGCATAAATTAACATTAGATGAAAGAAAATTTAAAAGGCTCACTTTTTACTTTCTAAGCCCTTACAATGGGCTTTTCTCTTTCTTTGAAATGTTTTTGTGCCATCTCAGATCCAGAGAATGCACAGTAGTTAATTATAATTGTAAAGCTTTCTAAGACGCTTGTTCCTAACAAATTGAGAAAACAAATGCAAATGTTTCATTTTCATTCTAGGTTTTGTTCCTCTCGCTTTGTATTTCTAGTGTAGAGATTATCCAAAGTTTACATGTTGGATGGGTGCTTTTCTGTTAATCTTCTATGGCAAAGATTGATGTAATCTTGGTTCTAGTAAAATAAATAGAGACATGTTTCTTTCCTAACAACACATTCCAACATACCTTGTTACTGTCACCTTGTTTCTCTAGAGTGACAGAGATTGGCCTGGAATCCCATGCACTACCATGATCATGGAAAAGTTCACATAAGTAGATAGTAGATAAGCTCAATACATCAGTGTTATTCGAGTTCTTCACTGTTATCTACAGAGGGTCACTGGGCAAGAGAGAAAGCATGGTGCTAGTATGATGACCTTGGTCTCCGAATTCTCTCTCTGATCTCTATTTAGGTTGTATGTGACATTGGATATGTGCTGTGACATACTGGATTTCATTTTCCTTATTTGAACAATGGGAAAGTCAAATCTACTTTGTGGGCTTGTTGTAAGTAAAGGGGAAACTGAGTTCAACTGTCTTGACCAGACTGAATATTTTAAAATAATGATAACAACAATGATAGTGATTACTATATTTTAGAATAGTTATTAATATATTTTAGAAACAAAGGTATGATTTATATATCTCCAGTGGTTTTTCTAGGTGTGGTATTTATTGAACTATTGAGTAAATTTACATTAATTCTAATGATTCTGTATCAAGGTAAGCTGTATCTGGAATATTTTGTATTGAGAAACTTTAGGACAAAAGTACATAAGTAAGAATTAGCATGTTGTGAAGAGGCACTGTGATGCAATGAAGAAGTAGATTCCAGACTCAGTTTTGCTATAAATAGTATGTTGGGCAAATGAGTTTGTAAAATTTGTATTATTTGAGTTTGCTCACTTTTATTGTTAAAAAATGGCGCTGGTCAGCACCAGGTATGTGATCTGTGAAACTGCAAATTACCTTCCTACTTGGGAGGGCCATTGTTATGCTAATGTTTGCTGGAAGCAAGGTTTTCCACCAGAAAAGTTTTAAAAGGAAAGAGAAGGAGAGGGAGAAGGGAGAGAAGTCAAGAGGCAGGGAAAGAGAGAGAAGCCAGTTTTGCAGAGTAAGAAGCCATGTTGGCAGATGGGGAACCAGAGGTAACGGGCTTTGTGACTTGTGAGACCTTTGATTCTAGGAGAAACCAGAGAAGATTCTCCTGGTTGTGAAACCAGATAATGTGTCAGTAGCTTTGTGAGCTCTGAGGGAAAGGGAAGTGTTTTTCGTGTGTGTTCCTCTTCAGGCCAGTATGAGTCTTGAGTAAAGGAATGGCCCACCATTTTTTGGTTCCACTGTTTCTTTACCATCTGTCCAAATCTAATGGGAACCTGCATGAGAATGGCCACGCCAATGGCCACAACTACTGGCCATACATATAGCTGCTGTCTTATGCTACTGTGAGAAAATCTTCTGAAGTCCACCATAAAAGGCAGTGAAATGAATAGAGTGTATTCAAGTCTCTCTTTACCTGTTTTTTTTTTTGTATTTGGAAACGGGGAGAGACAGTCAGACTCCCGCATGCGCCCGACCGGGATCCACCGGGCACGCCCACCAGGGGCGCTGCTCTGCCCACCAGGGGGCGATGCTCTGCCCACCAGGGGGCGATGCTCTGCCCCTCCGGGGTGTCGCTCTGCTGCGACCAGAGCTACTCTAGCGCCTGGGGCAGAGGCCAAGGAGCCATCCCCAACGCCCGGGCCATCATTGCTCCAATGGAGCCTCGGCTGCGGTAGGGGAAGAGAGAGACAGAGAGGAAGGAGGGGGGGTGGAGAAGCAAATGGGCTCTTCTCCTATGTGCCCTGGCCGGGAATCGAACCTGGGTCCCCCGCACGCCAGGCCGACGCTCTACCGCTGAGCCAACCGGCCAGGGCCTCTTTACCTGTTTTATTTACTCTCCAAATGAAACATGTATCATCTTGCATTTATTTTCTAATTTTGCTAGGAAAAGGTAACAAATAGTTTAGAGTTATAAATAGCTACTTCTCTGCCTTTACTGTGGCTTAAATTTTTTTAAGCTAGAAAATATTTCATTTTTAAGGCTTAAAATGAATATATACATACACTAGTACACAAACATATATATAATATCAGTTGTTAATAAGAGTCAGAAAAAAAATGTTTGGGCCTGACTAGGCAAGGCAATGGTGCAGTGGATAGAATGTTGGACTGGGATGCGGAGGACCCAGGTTCGAAATCCCGAGGTCACCAGCTTGAGCGTGGGCTCATCTGGTTTGAGCAAGACTCACCAGCTTGAGCCCAAGGTCACTGGCTTGAGCAAGGGGTCACTCGGTCTGTTGTAGCCCCCCCCCCCCACTCCGGTCAAGGCACATATGAGAAAGCAATCAATGAACAACTAAGGTGCCAACAAAAAAAATTGATGCTTCTTATTTCTCTCCCTTCCTGTATGTCTGTCCCTCTTTCTGTCTCTCTGTGTCTCTGTCACAAAAAATAAAACAAAACAAAAAACCCCACTAAAGTTTGGTTTAGATGATTAGAATATGAAACAGGTGGGAGGTGGCATTGCTTTTTTTTAAAGTAGAAAAAAAGATAGTGACTCTTTCTGAATGGGTAAGATTTGAAAAAACAGTGAAGAACTTTGGGCTATTGAAAATAATTTTCTGGCAGAGAAAAAAATATCTGCAATGATATTGACATGGGGTCATTTTAGATATATTCAGCGAAGATCATGGGGACCAGTGTGGCAGAAATGGAGGTGCAGAAGGTGAGTGGTAAGAGACGTAGCCAGAGACAGAGCAGGGACCAATCACTGAGAATTGTGTTGTTCATGGTGCAGATGTTTCATTTTACTGTAACATAGAAGAACAGAGAAAATACAAGCAAAGAAATTATATGATAAGCTATATATTAAGAGGAACTTTAGCTGTTACTGGGTGGTGTGAAGTCCCTTATTAGATTTTATGATCATATTGTAAGAAGGAAGACTAAGAAAGTAAAAAAAAAAAAATCAGTACAAATATTCTTTCCTTTTCTCTCTTTTTTCTCCCCAAAATTTACTCTGGATTTTATTAGGGACCCTTGAACAATAGAACAGTTGTAGGAGTACTTTATTTAACATTGTACAATGATTAGGTTACTATGACAGCAACACTCTATTTAAGGAATTCACTTAATTTAGCTGGCATAACTAGTTTGCCTTTCAGAACAGAAAACCATTGTCTTTGTCTTTAGTTTTCCTTTAATGATAACTGAATTATTCTTAGAAGTCATCTCTTCTTATTATCAGCTATTTAACAACAAACATACTACTACTAGCAATTCTATAGTACCTTTTAGTGATTATCTAAAGACTTTTACATGCATAATTTATTTATTTTATCAACAAATGTTTATTTAGCTTCATGTCAAAACCTCTTGCCATGGTCTAGAGTTTAAAAGACTCCTTTCAAGAATTCCAGGTAAGAGAATAAAACATGAGAAAGTTTACAATTACAATAAGGACATTGAGGAACATTAAAGGTAGAGTCTAAAGGATCTAATAGAAATTCTCAAACCCAAGAGTGTCAAGTAAAAGTGCTAAAGCTACTTCCATGAGAAAATGACAGACTGAGACTGAAGTGGTAAGTGAGACCTGATTCTGAGCCGAGTATAGCAAGTGTCACTATCTATGGCAACTGAAGGAAGTGGAGAGCAGAGTGCTTGCTCGTATCTCAGATAAGGCTGAGGACTCTCAGCGATGCCAGTCCATTCATGAAGAGAACATCCCAAAGGACCCCAAACCTTAGTGTAAATCCAAAGTTTTTTAAAATACCATACTACATACAGTTCTTCTTTAAGTTTTAAAAAGATTATAAGAAAGGGTTCTCAATAATCATGTTATATGGTCAGAGGAATACAAAAAAAAAAAAAAAAGGAAAGACAAGAAAAAGCTTCAAGTTTTAGTTGAAAGCTAATTTCAAAGTGATAGGCAATTATACTAATAGATGAAACCACATTACCTTACATGCATTAGCATATACTTGGTTTCCAGTTACAAGTCTATACATCCTGTAACTTGTGGAAAATAGGCTCAGGAAACTTGGATAAGTTGCACAACCTCACAAATCAAATAAGTGACATAGCAAGGATTCAAAACTAAGGATGAATGCCAACCTTGTACTCTCTTCTGCAATGTGGAAATGCTGCTTGAGGTAGACCTAGTATATCAAAAACTTGCAAATGAACTAAGGCATGGACAGAAGTGCCAACTTCTACCTCATTCGTGTGAAACTTACCTTTCAGCTCCCATTGCCCAAATTCTCTGATATAATTACATTTTCCTTCTGTTTCTGAATTTAGTATGCAATAAGAAATGCAAAGAGAAATATTATTTTAAACACTTAGAATTGCAAATAAGTTTATGTTAATTAAACTTAATTTTTCTTTAAAAAAGATAAGGTATAATGCCCCAAACCTTTAAAAAGTGATAAACATTTTAGATGGGTGATTTCATTATTTTGGAATGAGATACATTTATATAGATGAAGGTTGATGCATTTATTCTTTTTTCACTTTTCTATATAGAAGTGAAACAGCAAGGCAACTTCAGAATGTGTGTGTCTGTGTGCGTGCGCATTTGAGAGAGAGAAAGAGACAGATACTGAAAAATTGGTTCTCATTTTTCCTTTTAATGCTTTTACATTTCAGAAAGCAAATGCTCAATTAAAGTTCTTTTACTTTTACTCAAATGAGAAGTTCTCCATATATACACCTTTATCTCCGAAGAGCTCCGTATAAACTGCTCACAAAAATTAGGGCATATTTTATAGCTTCATATTAAATTTGAAATTTCCCCTAATTTTTGTGAGCAGTATAATTGAGTTGCATTTCCTTTTTTTGTTTTTTCTTGGGGGTCTTTGATGTTGCTGTCATCTGGAGATTTAAAAAAAAAACTCTTTTAACCCTTTTAAAGTTGATTTTTATGTAAAATCATTGGCCAGTAAAGATCTCTTATTGTAAACTTTTCCATGTGTCTTTCTACATGAATAAGAAAAACATAAACGTAAGGGTTTTTTTCTTATACCTTTTTATTTTCAATGTTATATTATTTATAAAAGACAGCTTTTACTTTTTATTTATTGATTTTAGAGAAAGAGGAGGGGAGAAAGAGAAACATCAGTTTGTTCTTCCATTTATTTAAGCATTCATTCATAGGTTGATTCTTGACAAATGGAGAAGATACTCTAACCAACTGAGTTACTCAGCCACATCAAAGAATTACTTTCATATTTTTATCTATATGCTTTTTCTACATTTTTGTGTAGTTGGAAATAGATTTCAAAAGTTTTTTATTATATTTAAAATATCAAGAATGTCTACAAACATGAGACAACTTAGCTTTCATGACTAAATTATCAATATTTAGAGAAATAGTTGGTAATCTTAGAAATCAAATATTTATTATTTTAAAGTACCACTTGAAAGATACCAATATTGTTATATCTTTGAGAATTTAGGACATGATTTAATAAATAAATTAGAAAGAATTCAATAGTTATTTTCAAATATAAAATGTATAAAGTTATTGGTATGTTGGGAGCATTTATAAGTCTGATTTCCAATTGAAACTTTTCAATTTTAAAAGATGTTCCTCATGGATATCAATATTTAAAAAGAAAACAAGTACCACTCAAAGATGCCAACTTTTCAAGTTGCAATAATTTTAATATATTGATTTCAAGTTTGTTTTAACTAGTAGACTCCATAAATGTAAAATTTTTCATAGATTATATCAAACTAGTCACAGATTATCTTCTTCTTAATAGAAGGTCTATTCTAATATATATATATTTTTTAAATACATAAAATAGTTACTAATTGCAGGAAACATTTCTCACCCTTTCTTATGTGAACCACTGTCAAGACTTTTTATTCCATTTGGATAAACCTGGCTTGGTTTTAAAGATTCAGTCACTTTTCTCATCAATTCCAGAGTAAGAATAATATCATTTCGAATTGCAACAAACTTGTATAACAGAAAGAAACATTTAGGTCAAGCCGACATAAATAGCAAATAAATGTTTTATAATGAAAAACTAGTACTTGTAAACTACAGCTGTGGAGAGACCTGGTTCTTTCTATAAAATTTTTAAGAAAAATTTTGCTAGTATAAGAGGATTGTAATCAGAATTCCATAATAAGAAAGTTAATAATAGATCACATTTGCTCAATTTACAAACTGTCTCATCTCTAACTTCATCATTGATCAAAGCACAGGGAAAAAACCACTTCTTGATACCAGCATAAATGTTACTAAGAGGTCTGAGGCAGAAAGAAAGGCTCCTGAACTCGACCCCAACTCTTGGGTGCACCCCCTGGATCTCCAGAGTAAACACTTACTGCTCTCAGTCAACTCAGACTTCTCTAGATCTATTGTTAAATACGTAGTCAAAGAAAAAGAAAACTTCTTTCTCTTACAGGCCAATGAGAAGAGGTAATAGTTTTCACAAAATATCTTTTAATAATCAATAATGGCATATCAAAACTCATACTAAAAGTCCTAGTTATGTATTTTTTTACAATCCTTTTTTCTTTTAATCTATTTTTCTTTTACTTTTCCATGACATTTTCTTTTATTTGTTTTTGTGAATTTTTTTAAAGTTTAGTCACTTGTTAAGGCATCTATTTTTCCATGATACTAAGCTGAATTTCACTTGTTCTAAATTACTGACTCAAATATCACTGTGTTACCTCTTGCCGAACCCTAGCACAGTGCTACAATAAAAAAAAAAAAATTTTTTTAAAAAGTCTAGAATTACAGGAAAGGTTGAAAATAATTTTTAATCTTTATGAAGACTTTCAATAACTAATGTTGGATAGCCCAAAACAAACATTCTAAACACTGTCTCCTGGACCTGGCCTGTTGGCTCAGCGGTAGAGCGTCGGCCTGGCGTGCGGGGGACCCGGGTTCGATTCCCGGCCAGGGCACATAGGAGAAGCGCCCAATTGCTTCTCCACCCCCGCCCCCTCCTTCTTCTCTGTCTCTCTCTTCCCCTCCCGCAGCCAAGGCTCCATTGGAGCGGAGATGGCCCGGGCGCTGGGGATGGCTCCTTGGCCTCTGCCCCAGGCGCTAGAGTGGCTCTGGTCGCGGCCCCCCGGAGGGGCAGAGCATCGCCCCCTGGTGGGCAGAGCGTCGCCCCTGGTGGGCGTGCCGGGTGGATCCCGGTCAGGCGCATGCGTGAGTCTGTCTGACTGTCTCTCCCCGTTTCCAGCTTCAGAAAGATACAAAAATAATAATTAAAAAAAAAAATCACTGTCTCCTTTGTTTTTGGCTTCTCAACCCTCATTAATCACAGTTGCTTTCCCAAAAGGCTCCCCCACACAAAAAAAAAACCCAATAAAAATTTAACCCTGCGCATGCTGACTCTCCTATTCTCTTTAGACTCTTATCTCAGCGTCCAGCTCTTATCTCTTTTTCTGGGGAGTAATTTTTCCAATTTGAGCATGAATTAATTTTATTTTTTGGGCTCCTTCTGATATTTCTGCTCACCTAGAACATCCTGAGTAGAACACTCAGGAGTTGACCAGGCAAACATAGTATATTTCTTAGAAATTAAGGTGGGGGACAAAAACTGTGAATCTGTATGTTAATATTTGTAACCTCATAACTCATATAAGCAATAGTTTTATAAAATCTTTTACAAATCTCGGAAGTGTAAAAATTCAATACAGTCTGTATTTAGTTAATAGTGTCACACCAAAGTTAGTTTTTTTTGTTCTTGGTCAGCGAATTGTGATTATGCAAGGTGTTAACATTAAATGAAGTTTGTGGGAGGGTATACAAGAGCTCTCTGTATTATCTTTACAGCTCTTCTGTAAATCTAAAATTCTTTCAAAATAAAAACAACAAAACCTTGGAAGGATTTTAGGACTGAAATAGAGGATTCACGTTTCCTGGGAAGTATTGATTAGTGCACTGTGTAACTCAAAGGAAATGAAATAAATGTGTGGAGAAGAAAAGGATGAATAAAATTAAGGACTCAAATACGATAAAATTTTGGAGCTAGAATAGACTTTGAGGTCATCAAGTTCAAAAATATCACTCTGTAGATGACAAAACAGTGTCTGAGAGGTTAAGAAAATAATATGAATCTCACAATTAGACCTTTAGTTCATTACTCTAACTCTCATACTCTCACTTATATGAGGCATAAATAAAATTTGGAGGTATGAGTAGGGCACCATAACCTTCCACTTGACCAATCTAAAGTTCCCCAGTCAATGTTTGTCTTAGTCATCTCTCTGGAGCACCTGGTCCTATTATATCCTTTTCTCCTTTATATCCTCTTACCCTTGGCTTTCTAGTATCTTTTCTAATGATGTTTGTGATGGTTAATTTTATGTGTTAATTTGACTAGGCCATGGGAAAAACTGTATGGTAAAAAAACTGTTAAGATTAGCATTGACAATGGCTCTGTGGAGGCTCCTGTCTCAGGTGCTGAAAATAGCTTGGTTGTGAGCATGGCCCCAAGATGGGCAGAACATTGGCCCTAGACAGGGGTTGTTAGGTGGATCCCAGTTGGGGCATATGCAGGATCTGTCTCTCTACCTCCCCTCCTAACACTTAGAAAAATAGAAAATCAATCAATTAATTAATTAATTTAAAAGAGCTTTAGTTGTGAGAAAACTCTGCATGTGATCCCAGTTCTGTATTAAGAAATTACATAGAATTTCACATACCGACTAATGCCATTAATGCAATTACTTTATTACCTTCAGTAGATAACAATTAAAACCTATCACTTTTAGCCTGACCAGACAATGGTGCAGTGCATAGAGTGTTGGCCTGGGACACAGAGTACCCAGGTTCGAAACCCCGAGGTTGCTGGTTTAAGCACAGGTTCAATCCAACTTGAGCACAGGCTTGCCAGCTTGAGTGTGGGGTTACAGGTTTGAGAGTAGAATCATAGACATGACCTCATGGTAACTGGTTTGAGCCCAAGGTTGCTGGCTTGAGTAAGGGATTACTGGCTCAGCTAGAGGCCCCCTCCTCCCCGTTAAGGCACATATGAGAAAGTAATCAATGAACAACTAAGGTGCCACAATGAGAAATTGATGCTTCTCATCTCTCTTTCTTCTTGTCTGTATCTCTCTCTCACTCTACCTCTTGCTAAAAAACAAAAACAAAAAAAACAAAAAAAAACAAACAAAAACAAAAAGAAAAAAACCCTATATTTTTAAATTTTAAACTATTAAAATTAAGAGTTTGCATAGAAATAAAATTTCCTGGTAGAAGAATGATAATGATAATAACAGTGACTAATGGTTGAGTAACTAAATGTGCTAGAAAATGTGCTAAGGTGTTATATATATTATTTCGTTGTTATCTTGGCAACTTTCTAAGTTAAATAGGCACTAAAAGTTGTTTGGTTAGTATATTTTATCAAAAATTATAACAAAAGGTCAATTCCAATAAAAATTTCTGACAGATATGAGTTTATTTCACCACAAAACAAAACAAAAAGATATTACATGGGCTTAAAGTTCAATAAAATTTATTGTGTCATAGAGTTAATGGAATAAGAACTGAGGCCAAATTTCTATTTTATTATTTTATGCTTTTTGCTTCCCAAGATATATCTTACTGAAGGGCTAAGGTGATAAAGTTCTTGGTTTAATAGAATTGTAAATAAAGTATTACTAGATCCTGCAAGGCATTGTCCTTAGTTGCAATGTTGGTCAGAAATTATCTTACAATATGTTTCTTATAATGCCCTTTCTCCTCTGTACAGACCCTACCAATGTATTCTTTAGGGCCCAATGCAGGGCTTGTGATTTCATTGGATAGCCTTGTGTTACTCATATCTCTTCTTCCTCCTAAGTTTGCAGCCTTTACAATCTGCACAACTCACTTCTGTGCTTCAGTACATAATGCTTCATAGTAATATCTACTACATAGAGACATACTCATTTGCTCCAAATTTGGCAACTTTATCTAGATCATCACTATATTTTACACCTACAGAAGCTATTTAACCACTATACGAAGCCATGGAGTCTTCACACTCTGCTCTTAAGGGACTTAAGAATCATTAAAGTCCTCACAGTTTACAGGTGAGAATATGGATGCTAAAAAAATAAATTAATCTTTTAAAAATTAAACAACTGATTAGTGTCACAGCTGAGATATAATGAAAACATATCTGGTAATTATGCTTATATAAAGACTTTATAAAAGTGTTTTTTTTGGGGGGTGATTGGGAAAGAAATGGAAAATGTTGCTTGGTCTTTTCTCTAGAGTTCTCTTGCCTACATTTGTGTGATGGCATTGATAATATTATATAAAACTGTAATACTAAGGTAATATCAGTTATATGTTTACTCAAGAAGATGATAAGGTATACTACATTTATTCACCTTACTATATTTAGCTATATTCAGGCAAATAGCGTATTTACAATGGAATATTAAAAATAATTTAAGTGCAAGATATACACTCAGTAAGGAATTATTTAACTTCTATCTCCCATATCTTTGCCACAATAGACAGGTTATGACAATCTACTCTAAATGTGAATGGAAATCTTCAATTTCTCAAGGATTAATATGGTTGGGGAAGGGTTTGTGTTGAGTAAGGGAAAGAAAAAAAATCTTTGACATTGTGATTAAATTTAATGGGATCATATCTGGTAATTATGCGTATACGCTTATGGAAGGATTTTATGAAACCGCACTCTTTTAGTGACTGGGAAAGAGATGGAAAACATTGCCTGAAGTTGTCCTGCTCAACTATTGAGGACTCTGAGAGTAGTCAGGAACTACTGTCTCATAAAAATATACAGTTCTGACAAACATTTGATGATAAAGCAGCTCTCATGCCAAGGGTTGAAATCGCTCATGATATTAATAGAAGGTACCATTTGATGTGTGGGGGGAGGGAAACTCATATCTGCTCGATTTGTGTAATGAATGAATAACTGTATTGACTCTTTGAACCTGCCAGCCTTTCAGCCTCATTGAAATGTCCCAAGAGATATGGGAATTAATTCTCTTACAAAATGTAATACTTTTTTGAAAGATCATGAGAATTAATATTACATTGAAACGAGGTCCATGTTTAAGTCAATTCCGGTTATGCTCATAATTAAATGCAAATTGAAAACACTGACGAAGCTATTACACTAGGTAGTCATTATATAAATATCTTTTTATTGCTAGTGTAGCATTCTTTCCCTTACCAAACATATTCTTAAGATTTATAGGGGGAGTAGTCAAAACTTATTTAAAACACAACTTATCTCTATATCCAAAAATTCAAAGTAAGAAAAGCTCATTATAACATACCAAGCATGTGTTGTGGGAGAGGAAGGAAATGCAAGGAAGGCAAGACACAACTTTAAGGCATTAAGTAAGTGTCTTGACTTGTAAGGGCACTGACACTTTGTGGAATGAAGTCAGTGCTGTTTTGAATTTATTTTTTTAAGTGTTATGAAAGCACAAAATAATATTTTAAAGGCTTCACAGATGTATTGAGTGATTTCACCCATAACAAGGCACAAGTATATTTGGATTTCTACTGATAAAATCCTCAAATGTCTCCAATCTTTTATGAGCAAATTTGATAAACCAGTCTATATAAAAGCTCTATTTTTTAAAACATTAAAATAAAAAATATGTTTTAATTTCTACATTTTGACCTGTTATAATTGTGCTCCTCAAATCAAATAACATACCTTAGTGCCTCATGAATTATACAGTGGTACCTTGAGATACAAACAGACCAACATACGAATTTTTTAAGATACGGGCTGTGACTCAATCTGTATTGAGATCCGAGTGAAATTTCGAGATACAAGTTGTGATTCAGGAAGCTGCCACTAGTTGGCGCATTGGCGCACGGGTCCAGTATCGGCAGTTTGATATACGAGTTGACTGACTTACGAGCTCGGTTACAGAATGAATTAAATTTGTATCTCAAAGTATCACTGCATTTTCATATAATGCCATTTTCTTGCAATTTGGTTTTAAGGAAGTTCCAGACTAAAATAGTGAATCAAGGCTGTGCATAATTAGCCTGACTAAAAACAGCTTGATTAATACTAAATATGTCCTAGTTACTAATCAATTATGTTAATGGAGTCGCAGGCAGAACATCTGCAACCCTGACAAAGCCTATGATCTCAGCACTGCCTGAAAATGGGGCCTCCTTGGGAAGTTGTTCAGTGCCAGCATTCTTAGTGCAAAGACTCTACCTCTCTATGAATTAAATGTGTGTACTAACAAAAGCTTTATAATCCTGCAACATCATTATGCTATCACTCACACATAGTATTGAGTTCCAAGATAAAATGTCAAATCAAATCGCTCTATACAATAGAATTTAAGTGTCCCACTTAACAATGGACATATCCCTTTTCTAAGTAACAGACTAATAGGAAAATATTTCCTATGTGGTCTTTTATGAATCTCTCTGCTGGGACATAAACTGGTGTCAAACACTAGAATAATCTATCAAAATCTGCCTCAAATTGGAGAACTGGAGTTCTTTGATTTATGTCCACCTCACAACAACAACAGAATTAGAATCCGATGAAACTTAAGGTGACTATTATTTATAGATGATCTCTTGTCATGTGAACATTTGGGCAGTACGATAGTCACTTGTCAGATTGTGTCACATTATCTTATTGTCCAAATGCCAAAAGAAATATAACTCTGCTGTGTGTGTGTGTGTGTGTCTCTCTCTCTCTTCTGGACTGGTTTATACATTTTTTTCCCTAAATCATTTGCTCACTAGCTAGATAAATGACACACATTTGTATCCAGTCATGAGATTATTCAGAGGTTTGTTGTTTTACTATCGTCACTATAAATTCAGTTATATTTGAGTTCAGTTAAGAAAAATTTTTAAATAGTTAACTTCTAACAAGTATAAGCATGTACAGAAGATGATGCAAGTTCAGAACTTATTCTGTTAGAAAACTATATATGACAGAAATTAAAAAGGCAAAATTACTGATACTCAAAAAATTAAACAACTCTAATTGCATGAAATTAATATTTCAGCTGCTTTGCTTATGTGTTAATTAAATTTTAGAGTTTATCAAATGCAATGAACTGAACTGTGTCTCCTTCAAATTCACATGTTGAAGCCCTAACCTCCATGTGATTGTATTAGAGACAGGGCTTTTGGGAAATAGTTAAGATTAAACTAGATTGTAAGAGTGGAGCACTGAACCTATAGCATTGGTGTTCTCAAACAATAAAAAGACAGCAGAGCTCTCTAACATGTGAGAAGACAGCAAGAAGGACGCTATCTGCAGGCCATGATGGCACTCTGACTTTGGGCTCCCAGCCTCCAGAACTGTGAGAAAACTCATTTCTGTTATTTCAGTCACCTGGTCTGTTGTATTTTGTTATGATAGCCCACACGTACTAAGACACTAAGGTTGATGAGAAATTTTTAAAAACTATTATATCAAGAGAAAATCGTCAGACATAATTATCACACACAGAAAATTGGAGCCAAGTTGAGTGCATGAGTGAAGGAGATCCATGAAAGTCCATGGAGACAGTGGGATGCTTGTTCTATCCAAGATGATCACCTTTAAACAACAATGAGTAAAAGACTTGTGTGGACGAATAAAATGTGTCTGTAGCTGAACTGAATGGGAGACAAAAGTTTCAAACCCTGGACTAGATCGGAATTGTATTCTAAATATTTAAAAAGTAGTGTTGATTTGGTGTCTTAGGATGAGACATTCCATGAACTTTACATTAAATTATGGACTTTAGTGACTAAACAAATGATTTTTTTTTCAAATTGGGATTGACACAGTACTGATTTACAGATTGTATAGGGTTTTTATTTAAAATTTGAAAATGCTAATTTATTCAATTCATGTAGATGGCCAAATCAAAATATTTTACATACTATATAATAGACTTATAATTTACAAGTATAATGTAACCTTTTACCCGTTCCCAATGACATTTCTCTTGCTCTCTTGTGAGCCTTTCTAGAATGCTTAGGTACTTGGCTAAAAACCTGCTTTTTCCCAGACAACTAGCAGTTAACATTTTTGCACATGTGGCATTCCAGTAAACCTGAAAAATATTTGGTCAATTACAGATCATTCAGGTAACTGATACTAAATTAAAAGCATTTTTATATATATTAAATTGTTCTCAACCTCCTGTTTAAATCTTCTAGGGATTCGCTACTAGATCTGTTCCAGGACCAGCAGTGTTAGCAATACCTGGTAAAAATGAAGCATCCTCAGCCCACACCCCAGACCCACCAAATCAGAATCAGCATTTTCACTAGATCTCCAGCTGATCTGTGCTGTGTGACACACAAAGTTTTGTGAAGCGTTGCTAGGGTACTTTTGGCTGTCAGTGGAACATGATGTTTCTATCATAAAACTGCATGAAGTATAAAGCATGAAACTTTGTCTCTCTTTCCAAAACCTGTTGATGTCTCAGAAGACAAGGACATAATTCTCAAGCTTCAATGTTTGTGCAATAAGTAATAAAAAGATCCCTGAGTCTAGGGCTGAAATCTCAGTCCTGCTATTTATTTTTTTTATTTTTTTTAAAGTTTATTTTTTTATTTATTCATTTTTAGAGAGGAGAGAGAGGGGAAGAGAGAGAGACAGAGAGGGAGAGAGAGAAGAGAGGAGGAGCTGGAAGCATCAACTCCCATATGTGCCTTGACCAGGCAAGCCCAGGGTTTCGAACCGGCGACCTCAGCATTTCCAGGTCGACGCTTTATCCACTGCACCACCAAAGGTCAGGCCAGTCCTGCTATTTATTAACATAGCATAACTAAATAAACAAATCCCATAGCTCTATTTGTTAATTTTTAATATAATATTTATAGGGTGTTGGAATATCAAATGTAAATGCATATATATGTGTGTATGTATGTATAAGTATATATATATATTAACCATATTATTTTGAATAAATGTGAATTGAAGAGAGCATACCCATGGATAAGGCATGACTTGGTCAGGATTTGGCTAGGCAAATGCATAGACACAATGCTGTCAGAATGTAACCTTAGAAAACTTCACCTGCCCAGCTATTCAAATCCTTCTCTGGTTATTGAATGTGTGAAATGTAAATGTATAACCACAGGTACTTCTATGTCAATGTTTCATGAAAAACTATTATGTCCCAGACTGGACCCATCACCTTCCTGCTCCTTGTCACTGGGCCTATTTTATTTCAATGGCTTTCCATCTTAATTAATGACACTATTGTCCACCTGGATACTTAATTCAGAAAACCTGGAGACGTTATAATTCCTTCTTCTACTTTAGCGCTGAATCAATCTAATACTTAACCCTATGATCTTTTGAAATCTTTTTCTGATTCATCTCTTTTTTTCCATCCATTACACCACAATTCAGTTCAGGATTTATGGTTTATTTGGACTCATACCCCTGATCTACCCAGTAGGATGACAGTGAAGTTGATCTAAAAATGCTTACTATATCCATGAGAAATTCCCCATCTTCTGGAGACAAAAATAAAAATCCCTTAGCTGAAGAGGCAATATTTGTGTTTGTATATGCATAAAATATCTCTGGAAGGAACTAACACCAGTTGCCTGTAAGAAAAAGTGTGTAGTCGATGAACAGGATCAAGAAGATAACTTTTTACTTTATAACGTTTTTGTAAATTTTACATTTTGGACTATGTAAATGTATCAAAATTTTAAAAGAAAATAAAAATTCCTCAGCTGGATAAAATGCATGATGTTAAAGATTTGCAAAAGAAACAAACTGCAATAAGAAAAAAGAAAAGTAAAGGGAAAGAAAGGGTTAGAATAAAAAATGTTGATAAATTTATGTTCGATAATTTTGTATCAAGTATATTGAAATGTAACTTACTATTTAGTGTTTCATAATAAACTTTAAATATAAAAATAAGTCCCAAGCTTCCCTTTACAAGGGAAGATTGAATTCACAATCTTCTCTCTACATGTTTTTCTATCTGCTCTCCCAAACTGTTTCTATACCTTCTTTGTTCTCTTCATGATGAATACATACTTCCCTGGACCAGACTCTTTTTTTAACTCATCTCCATGCTTTTGTCTATACCAGTCCTTTTATTGGAATGCTCTTTCTTTCCTTGATGGCATGACAGACCTCTTCTTGGGACTTGGGCCACTTCTACAGAGAAGCCTTCCTAGAGCCCTCCTCTCCTCTTCAAAACAGCATTGTGCCCTCCCTTCTCTAATGTTTCACAGTACTTTTTACTGACTTATTTTTTGGTTTTTATTATATTGTAGTAATCAGCACACCTCCTAGAACCCAACAACCAGGCCGCTCTTGGAGTCTTTTTGCTTTGTAGGGCTCTTCTGGCCCTCCTCCAGCTGGTCCCTGCCCTGGATAAGAGTCTGTGGGGAATACAGGCTGTAACTACCTGAAGTCTTTTCTCTCTTACAGTCCAGATCTTGAGACCCTAATTTTTTCCTCAAATGCCATTACTCTAATGCTAGTGGCTGCATGAGCCTCTTCACAAATGACACCCCATAAATATAATCACTGCTAGTCTCAAGGGGTGATTAAAGCCAACAGGTAGCTATTGAATAGAATGGATAAAACTTTGATAAGCAGTCTAGTATCCATGTATGAACAGATAAGGTTTCTTTCAGTGTATGTCAGAGCTAGAGTAGAGAGGGTGCTATTGTGTGCTGGGCGAGAACTCCATTTTTCTCTTACAAAAAAAATTAGCAGTGCACTTGGCTTTAATTACTTGTGTTGTATATCAGGCTTCTCTATAATTACTTTTAATATTATATTTGCAAACTAAACCTTGGTAGGGCAGAGACTACTTTCTCTTAATGTCTGAATCCCCAGTACTTTGGACAATATCTGACTGACATGATCCCATGGGTTAGAATTTAATAAAGAATAGTCAAAGGAGTAATTGAAAACCGAAAGAAAATTCTAACAAATTTGCTTATGGTGACACTTTCGTCTTCTAATTTTACTGATCTTAAACATTGAATTTTAAAGAATAAATTATTGGTGGTGGTATAACTACTACTTCATAAAGCACTTATAAACTGGCATGTATACACACAACACACCATTTCATCTTCATAATAACTTTATGAAATTAGTGTTATTTATGTTCCATCACAGGGATGACAAATCTCATGAACAGTGAATTAAAGTAACTTCCTAAATTTACACAGCTTGTAGAAGTAGAACTCAGATTCAGATCCAGAAACTCCGGCACCAGAATCTTAAGACAATAAATTGATCAAGTTGTGATGAAACTGCAAGCCTTGTAAGGCTATTCTTATCTATTTGTTCTTATACTTTCTGGATGAACTCCAAGGTAAAAAACTGGTCTTTCTTCTAGAATCTTAAGAGGAAAATTTAGGTTTTCTAAAAAATAGCTCAAAAAATTAAAAATAGAACTACCATATGACCCAGCAATCCCTCTACTGGGTATATACCCCCAAAACTCAAAAACACTGGTACGTAAAGACACATGCAGCCCCATGTTCATTGCAACATTGTTCACAGTGGCCAGGACATGGAAACAACCAAAAGCCTGTCAATAGATGACTGGATAAAGAAGATGTGGTATTCCATAGTATTATATATAATACTATGGAATACTACTCAGCCATAAGAAATGATGACATCGGATCATTTACAACAACATAGGTGGAACTTGATAACATTATACTGAGTGAAATAAGTAAATCAGAAAAAACTAAGAACTGTATGATTTCATACATAGGTGGGACATAAAAATGAGACTCAGGGACATGGACCAGAGTGTGGTGGTTATTGGGGGGTGGAGGGGGGAAAGGAAGAGGGGAGGGGAAGGGAGGGGCACAAAGAAAACCAGATAGAAGGTGACAGAGGACAATTTGACTTTGGGTGATGGGTATGCAACATAATCAAATGTCAAAATAACCTGGAGATGTTTTCTCTGAACCTATGTACCCTGATTGAGCAATGTCACCCCATTAAAATTAATTAATAAAAAAGTAGCAAACTATAATTTTAAAAAGAATAAACTATAGCTACATAGTATATAGACATAACTAAAACTATTTGAGAAAATATGAATTTTGTTGTTGCTGTTGTTATTGTTATTTTTGTTTCTCCACACCCTGTTTTATCTACTGTAGAGAAAATATTTGGGAAAACTATAGAAAAAAATACTTGCCTTCAAGAGCCGATGAAGCAGGAGTTGGTCTGGAAGCTTGTTTTGTTGGTAATGGAGGTGGTATGGCCGGGCTTTGTCCTGTGCACACAATCAGAGGTAGGTATTGAAAAAGAAGTATTAATAAATTTAATAACCACAACTAATATAACCTGATCTGTCCCTAGCATGCATAATTCATAATCTGAAGTATAAATTCATATGATAATGCAATAGGAAACAATTTTATTAAATGAGATCTTTAAGCGTACACATACTCAGCTATCTTCAAAGCCATTTCTGAATATATTACTTTTCAGAAATGTCTACACAGTGTTAAATATATTTACTGGACTTTATTAATGAGAAATCTACATGGAATCAAATAAAGTAATTTATTTTCAATAGGCACTTAAATTGTGAAAACTAAAATCATAGAAGTTGAGAGGGATCCTAATGCAGAAAAAAAAATCTCCTTTTTCTCATTTAACTAAAATTTTTCAAGTGATAAAATAGGGCAATGAAAGAAGGTTAAAATTCACAGGCCTTTTGATCTTGAACAGGTACATTTTCTCCTGCCAAAATAAATGACTTACAGTTAAGTAAATAATGGGACAAAGGGAAAATATATTCAGTTTTGTAGAAGCTTGAAAGGCTCCCTTAGGTCTCCGGGCTTATTATGAACTGTATAAAAACCCACAATCGCTTCTGAGTGCCTCCTTATCCCAAGTGATTTTTTTAATTAACCAAAACCATCCAGGCTATGAACTGTAAACATTAACTAACATATGATTTCATATGAAATGCTTGCAAAATGTTTTATCATTAATTTTCATTTCAGGAACTCCTCCTGTGTGGTTCGTTTTAATCTGGGAATCAGTGTGGGCACATGTGCCTTCGAAAATCTCACTGACAACTAGATATTATCAAATGTCAGCAGACCTGCCTGCTTACTGGAAGTTTTCCTTTTTTAGAATTCATCAAAATGACTTCTCTCCGGTGAATTGTGGGTTAGCAAGCGGAGCGATCTGAGCCGCATACACCACATTTTGTGGTGATGAGAAAGGCGGAATTCCAGGCCTAGACCCTCAGGTTAACAAAAGGTTAGTCTCCATTCATTAAAGGAGTTTCTTCAAGTTAGTAGAGCCAAATGATTAATTCTTGAGCATGTTCAAGCATATATAAAAGCAAAGCATACTGTTTCATAATATATAGGCCATATACCTAGAAAAATACCAAACTATATTATTACTTTTTTTCCTCATAGCACAAAGACTTGATAGAAACACAATGCAACATGAAACGTCCTCTTTCAGCAAGCAGAAAAAAACATAAGGGTGGGCATACAAAAAAGTTTGCTCCACATTTTTCCCCCAGCTAACATTTAATTCGTGCTTAATGTTTGCCTGGAACAATCTCAGTTTTGGTATAAATCATTTAATCTTTGTAAGATTCTTAGGGTGTAGGTATAATTTTTATTTTGCAGTTTGAAAACAGAGGCAAACGGGTTCAGACCATTCAGCTTCTAAGAGTGGAGCTGGATTTCCGTGCAGACTCTAGATTTGAGATGTTAAAGTTCCTTTTAGACTAAGTAAGGCAATCAAAGCATCATCTAACAAAAAAGGCTCCAGGATGTCAGCTGGGAAGAAACAGAGAACTGAAGCTCCCACCCTGTTTCCACCTTCTTTCAGTGTCAAAGAGCCACCTGCTTGGAAAGGTTTGTTTCCGTCTTGCTTGAGAGCTGTTTTTGAAAAAGTATTCCTAAGGATGGTATTGTAATTTTTAAAATCTAGTGAGAGTCTCGATTTAAAAAGAGTCAATTAAATTACTAATGCTCAAAATACAAGTGACTATGAATATAATTCAATTGTTTCTAAATACTCAGGTTTTCAAAAATGCTTTCATAGCATTTTGAGCCTGTATTATCTCAGCTGATTTCTCCTGTTAGACACTTCTGTGAGAAGTAGTGATTTTATAATAATCTTTTATAGTCTTAATAGTCTCTTAAGAATTAATTAAAAATATACAAATTCTTCCCTAAAAAATTATTTATAATATACATTATAAAATATTCTTAGATTATCTTGGAGGATCTATAATGTCATTATTCTATTTATTTTTTATGTTAGTGAACACTTACATGCACCAACACTGAAGGACAGTTAAACACCCACCCTGCCTTCAGAACATTTCCAAATATACTGACTGAAACAAACTTACAGACAGATCATTATAATGCAGTGTGGTGATGGGGCAAAAAATATATACAGAAAGGATGTTGTAAACAGATTCCTGGAAAAGAGAAATTGTAATGTGCATTTAAAGTCCTAAAAGAAGCTCTCTTTCTATAGATAGGAGGAGGAGAGGAATGGATTGTAGGTAGTGAGAATTTGGTGGGGGAATAACGCTAAAATATGTAGAACTAGTAGGACAAACAAACTGGTGCTTCTTCAGTATAAAATACAATATCCAGTTTCTATCAGAAATTCTCTCCAACTATAATTGATTATATTACGCTCTCCAACAGGGCTGACTACATGATTGTGAGGCAGTGGATGTGGTAGGGAAGTAGGAAAACAAAAAGAAAGAAAATGCTAGATGGCTGTCTGCTTCTATGCTGAGAGCGAAAGATAGCCCTAGCAAAGTAATTATTTCAGGACACGTGTTGCTGTGCTGGGGGCACCAAAATAAACTGGGCATGGCGTACTTGAGGATGACATGTGACTCTAGTACTGACTTATAGAAAAGTCTTTCTTTATATCCAAATAATATCAGAAAACACTGTTGAAAGTAGCAACCACTTTTCTTAATGAATGGGTATATTATATATCATAAAAATATTATATAATAAATAATATCAATATAGTATATTAATAGAATTTTATAATGAAATCAACATTTAGTATAGAGAATTTATGCTTGAAATTGAATGGATATAATTGAGAGTTTTAACTCTATCACTTGTTATCTGTGTGAACTTGAAAATTTTATGAAATTTCCAAGTATCAGTTTATGAAATAAGGATAGTTTTAGGACAGTTATGAGAATTATTTGATAAAGCAGCCAATACATAATAAATATTTAAAGTCTTAATTCTTTTACCAATAATGCATTTATAATTTATATTGCATCTATTCTCACAAGAGAACTTGAAATAAATTTTTGAAGTAAGAAAAAGATACAACAGATAAAAATGTCAAAAAGAACAGAACTCACTTACAGGAAAAAAGATTATGATTTTATTAGAAGTATATTCCTTTGGAATTCCTGAGGCTTGTTACTCTCTGAAGGCAAGATTTAGGTTGTTGAAATTTACACTGGAACTTTAAAAATGCCCTTCATTTTCCAAGCTATTACCTCAAAATTCCTCTGACATTCAAACATAGTAAATTGTCTTTATTTTTGTTCCATGAGTGATTTTTGCTTATTTCCATAAACTTGAACGACATATTTGTAAGCTGACAATATTTTATTTTTCTTAGTTTTTTTTTATTTTTTAATTTTTTTATTTTATGGAAGTCAATCTGATTGCTTAGGGTTTAGTCAAATTTCCCTGGGTATAGTGTACAGTGTGAATTCCTTTTAATGATGTAAGTCGGTGTTTTCTTTACGTTGCTAGTAATAGTAAATAGAATTACTTAGAATTTCATTTCCTGTGGATGGTTATGATCTGAATTCAGATCGCCTTAGGTGAAAAAAAATGCTATATGAGAGTTTAATTTGTTTAGTTTCTTTATCAAAAGAGATTCCCTGGTTAAAAACCATTTCCAGACAACTGCCTTCTAAATCTTGAAACAAATGTTGAAGATATTATTTTTTCTCTACCCCTTGATATTTTATTTCTTGAGTGTCACTGCATTTTCCTAGAGATACTGAGTATATTAGAAGACTATAAACTCTTCAAAATGCCTCAGTAATGCAAGCAATGACTGATGATAGATCCTGGGAATGAGAATCTGTCACTGTAGTAAGTGACCATTGATTTAAAATCCATTTAAAGTTTTTAAAAACACAAAATATGAAATTATTATAAATTCCTATCTCAACTTGTTCTCTCACTTCCATAGAAGGCATTTGTAAATCTAGGACTAAAGGTAAAATAGGAAGACATGAATTTAGTAAGAAAAATGATAGCCAAGTTTGTTAAAGTAATAATATATTACCTTTATACACTTGAACAAGGTTTTCAGACTGACTATTTTTGAAATATGTAGAATAATGTTTTTTTTTTGTTTTGTTTTGTTGTTTTTTTTTTCATTTTTCTGAAGCTGGAAACAGGGAGAGACAGTCAGACAGACTCCTGCATGCGCCCGACCGGGATCCACCCGGCACGCCCACCAGGGGGCGACGCTCTGCCCACCAGGGGGCGATGCTCTGCCCCTCCGGGGCGTCGCCATGTTGCGACCAGAGCTACTCTAGCGCCTGAGGCAGCAGCCACAGAGCCATCCCCAGCGCCCGGGCTGTCTTTGCTCCAATGGAGCCTTGGCTGCGGGAGGGGAAGAGAGACAGAGAGGAAAGCGCGGCGGAGGGGTGGAGAAGCAAATGGGCGCTTCTCCTGTGTGCCCTGGCCGGGAATCGAACCCGGGTCTTCCGCACGCTAGGCCGACGCTCTACCGCTGAGCCAACCGGCCAGGGCTGTAGAATAATGTTTTTAATATTTAAAACTGAAATACTAAAATTCAATGAAAATATGATTTTATATGTTTGGCTGAGATATGTGATTGTGTCAGCATCCTTCCTTAAAATAAGGACATCTTGACCTTCAAGTTTCCTTACTGAGAGTCTTTTGCTCTTGCTTTGTCCTTTTGGACCACTTACAAAATGGAAGGAGGGAGCCAGAGGGATTTGAGGTGTCAACCTTGTCTCTCCCGCTTTTATTTAATTAAATGAGAGGCAGGGAAGCAGAGAGACAGACTCCAGCTTGCACCCCTACCAGGATCCACCTGACAACCCCAGTCTGGGGCTGATGTTCCGCTTTTCTGAGTCTGCTGCTTTGTTGCTTAGCAACGGAGCTATTTTGGCGTCTGAGGTGAAGCCATGGAGTTATCCTCAGCACTCAGGGCCAACTCACTTGCACCAGTTGAGCCATGGCTGCAGGGGTAGGGGAGAGATAAGGAAGAGGGAGAGGAGTGGAGAAGCGGATGGTCGCTTCTCCTGTGTGCCCTGATCGGGATTCAAACCTGGGACTTCTACAAGCAGGTTGATGCTCTACCGCTGAGCCAGCTGGCCAGGGCCCACTCCTCCCTTTCTTACTCAGGTTTGCAAATTTGCCTGTGGAAAGATAATCTCACCAATAAAGAATCATCCGAAGAAGTTTAGGATTTCTAGTAGTTGGGTGCATCAAAGAGGTTTTTATTGTAGTTATAGACACCTTTATATTTCTCCCTTGTGAACTGTGAAATTCTATGCATGCACTTTGCATTCTTTGTACTCCATATTGTGGAGGGGGCAAACAGTAAAGAGGCAATTATCACTTAAGTCTCGGTTGTTTCAAGGCAAAATAAGAACACTAGTGTCTTCTCCAGCTGAGTTATGGTATGTTTATGTGCATAACCATACCAACGAGATCACAGAGGGTCCACAGTGAAGATAGAGAAACACCCTGTAGTTATGGAGCTTACATTAGAGATGGAAGAGACAGGTGATAAGAGAGACCCTTTAAGACCTCATACATAGAAACAGTAGAAACATAAAAAACAGGGTGGTAAGACAAAAAATGGTGGGGAAAGGGAGCATGCTCTGGATACTAAAGCATCCACAGAGCAGGATTTGACCCAATATATGGAACTTCGTGAAAATTAGAAAAACATGCCCTCTCTGGATGCGACAGTTCATGGTGGCAATTTAGGCCAAGAGGACTTGCTTGTGCCCCACTAAGAGTTGGCTCATCCCTGGGCAGCAGCAGCCCCATTCCGGGAAGGCTGTCTCTGGGGGGGGGGATGGGGGGAGCACATGCCAGGCCTTTGCGCAAGTATGCAAACTGCACAGTAGTGAGTAAGTATGAAGGGGCCACACTTCAAGGCAGACACACTTGAGCTCTGTCTTGGGTACAAGGAAGCAAGCCTCAGGAAGATCTCTGATAAGAATTTCTCTGACAGGATAAAGCAAGTCAAAAAGCCGAAACTAGGAACCAGCCCAGCTTTCTTGAAAGTCAGGGGGCTGGAATGTAGACAAACTCCTATTAGAGCATTTGTGAAGGGTTTAGGATGATATATATGTGTTTCAAAGATCACTGGCTGTTGTGTGGACAAAATGACGTTTGTAAAGAAAAGGATATGAAATGCGGCAGGATATCAGTTGGGGATTATTGAAATAAACCAGGTGTGAGATGCTGTGGGCTTAGATGAGGTGGGTCGCAGTAGAGATTCAGTCATGCCTGCAATAAGTACTGTAGAGGACCTACTAATTCTAGACATTTTCCTAGGACATGGAGTGATAGGAGAGAACAGTACAGACAAAATCACCTTATTCATGGAGCTCAGATGCTATTGGAAAGAGATAAAGCACATCAACTAAATAAGTAAAATGGAAATAAGTATCCTATTTAAAAATGTATCAAGGAAGGGTAATAAGAAATGCTATTCAGAGTAATAAGTGGCAATTTTAAATATATGGTCAATGAAAAACATAGAATAAGTGGATGAATTCAGAGTACATTTTGACTTAAACTCAGTAGAACTTTTTAATGAATTTGATATGAGAAGTGAGAGAATGAATGACAATTTGAGTTGAACATCTGGAAATAAATGAGAATTATAATACCCAGATAAAGGCAGCAAATTTTCCATTTACCCAGCTAGATACTATTTATGGACTAATGGCTTAGTTGTTTTGTCACTTGAATTATGAGTTCTCAGTTAAGCACACTGAAGAAGAGGACACAAGTACTTTATTGGGTTATTCTAATAGTGTATCTAATAATAATTATTTCTTAGATTTTTTTCATAATTTTAGAAAATTTTAAGCAAATGGATTATTTAGTATAAATTGGCTACGCGACTCCACTATAAGGGTGTTTAAAACACCAAGAGCTTCAACTTCTTAGATCAAAGATCATCCTCCAGGCCAAAATGTTTCTACTGTCAAAGATTCTTTGCCTCCTCAAAAAAGCTACCCTAATATTTCCATGTGTTATTATATATTTGCATATTCACTTTGGTGGAAAGCAAGGAAAAGTAGCCAAATTCATATTTCATACATTCTTTTGATTAAAAATGATAAAGGTAACATTTCTGTTTTTTTTTCTTTTTCATCTACAATTTATAAAGTAGAAAAAATTTCATTGAACAGTGAACTAGAGAAAGAAAATATGATTGATTCAATGTCATATTATTGTTCCATTTATTTTTGTACCTGAATTATGACAGAATACTTTATGTTGGGACTTAACAGAAATAGATGCAGAGAATCATTAAATGATAGAGCTTTGAGATCTAGAAGAGACCTTTGGAATCAGCTGTTTCAACACCCTTATTTTTCAGATGGGAAAAAATGGTCTCTAGAAAGTTAAGTAGCTTAACCAAGCTTTGCATTGAAATTCAATTTAAGATTAAGGTTTTTATCAGTTTATTTTATTTTTTCTATTTATATAATACCTATTTAGAAGGTCAACACATGACAATTACTTTACCTATTATGATAAATGACTCATAATCTTTGGAAGACCTCTAAATATTCACTTCCTAATATAAAACATGATAAACTTTTCTTCAATGGTCATGTTCTGTGTAACCTTAATTAGACGCTGAATTAACTTCAAGTGATTCATCAAAAAGACTCAGTACATTAATACTAATCTCCTTACTTGATCTCATTACCATAATTCTAGATACACTGTCAACTGGGATGCTTTTACAACCTTCAGAATTACTAATTCTTCACTTTCCTTAAATATATTTTTTTCTAGTTCACACCAAATCATATTTGTACATAGGGTGAGGCCAGGAGGAAAGAGTAAAGATACAGACAAATAGATAATATTAATTATATGTTTCTCTTTTAGAACAAAGGCCAAAGCTGGTAGAAAAAAATGATTTATAAGACATATTAATTGAATTAAAGTTTTAATTTAAAAAGGTATACATAAAACTATCTCATGTGCTTAGAATGCAAATATGTATCCTGCTTGCCATGGAGCCATCCAATGAGATGTCAAATATCTGTAGGATTTCAAATTCTCATTGATAAAACTGCCTAGAACTTGGTTAATTCTAGTAATTCCTCAAAGCTTAGCCATTTTATCTTACTTGATTCTCTTATCCACTCTCTGACAACTCTATATACTCCCACAATGCCCTGTGTACACTTCATCTTCTGACTCTCAAACATTTATTTGTTTATTTACAAATTTGTTTTTTTTCTTATTCCTTTTTTAAATCCTTAGTACACTATGAACACTTGAGAACAGAATCTGAAGCATCAATATAAATTTGGTAAAGGAAAATAAAAAAATTAAAGAAGAAAATGGATGAGTGAATAAGTGAATGTTACTATATGCTACTCTGTTATGCTGTTCTAGAATATTTGAATATGAACAAATTGAACTATTGTTTAGTTCTTGACTGAGTATAAATTTCTCCCAACAAAATACATAATAAAATTTGTTTATTTTCTTTTTTTCAATAGTTTATAATTCCAGACAAAAGTATTCTTTTTTATTTTTCTGTGAGAAACTTTACCAATTTATGTCTGGATGAAGCAACAAGCTTCCATGAAAGTGAAATATTAATGCATTTATCCATGGTTAGTTGGAAAAGCTGAACTAAAAGCCCAAAGATGAAGAAAGTTTGGTTATTAACACTTGATTAAGTTATATAGCTCAATCAAAAAAATACCATTTGTGACCCTGGCCGGTTGCCTCAGTGGTGGAGCATCATCCTTGCATGTGGATGTCCCAGGTTCAATTCCCAGTCAGGGCACACAGGAGAAGTGACCATCTGCTTCTCCATCTCTCCTTTTCTCCCTTCTCTTTCTCTATATCTCTCTCTTCCCCTACTGCAGTCACCATAGCCATGGTCCAGAAGGTTTGAGTAAGTTGGTACTGGGAGCTGAAGATGGCTCTATGGCCTGCCTCAGGTGCTAAGAAGAACTCAGTTGCTGAGCAATGGAGCAACGACCCAGAAGGGTAGAGCATCGCCCCATAGAAGGCTTGCTGGGTAGACCCCAGTTAGAGTACGTGCAGGAGTCTAGCTCTCTGCCTCCCTGCTTCTCACTTAAGAAAAAATAAGTAACATTTGTAATATATTTCAAATATCTACAGGTCCCCTCAAGTGAAAATTTTATATAAATTATCCATTAAGGTATGTTTTAGCTAAAAGAAATCTCTACCCTCAGATGCCACCTCAGTACTTTTTCACTTCAGAGATGCCTGAGAGTTCCCTGAGAACAATGAAACTCAAAGAAGTTGAACAACTACCCAAATTCATCCCAGTGACTTATAAGTGAAATGCATGGATGTGGATTCCCAATGGATTGCTCCTGGCATAGCGATATGTTGTTTTGTGTTTGTGTTTACTTTAGAAGGAGCATAAAGGGACAACCAGTTAGAACAAAAAACGTGATGAAATTTATAATCGTGCTAAATAATTTCAATTAGTACAGACAAATATTATGTAGTTATTATGCTTTGATATCCTCTGGTTAATTATATCATTTTATAATAAAAGAAAACATCTTAAATGCAAAATTTTGTATTATAGTGAAATGGTGTTAAAATGGACACTTTAACCTTTGTTCCATTTGAAAATGATTTAAAATATGAAAAATACATGTTTTCGACCATCAATTACATTAACTCCATATTAAAGTTGTAATAATTTTTTTTTTTGCATAGAGAGAAAGAGGGACAGACAAGGACAGACAGGCAAGAAGGGAGAGAGAGGACAAACATCAACTTATAGTTGTGGCACTTTAGTTGGTCATTGATTGGTTTCTCAGGCGTGCCTTGACTGGGGGCTCCAGCTAAGCCAGTGACCCCTTGCTCAAGCGAAGGGGCTCAAGCCAGTGACCCTGGACTTCAAGTCAGTGGACTTGGGATTTTGAACTTGAGTCCTCAGTGTCTCAGGTCAACACTCTATCCACAGCTTGTTCAGGCCAAAGTTATAATAAATTTAAATTAGGTCTTTGAGATGCTGTTTTGCAATGTCAAAAATATCTAAAATTCTTTACCAAAATTGGGATTTCTGCTCCTTAAGGTACTGAATGGTTGGAGTAAAGATAGGATAAAAATGGCTCATCTTAATAGAAATAACTTTTGTCCATGGTAAATATTGAACATATTACATTTATGTTTAACAGAATAGAATTAAAAATGCATATTTTTAAGGACAATCACAAAATTTCAATATATTTTTGAGCTAAAATCTTAGATTTTATATATCCCTTGGCATGTCCCTTCCTTTCACATTTTAATAGTACATTGACTAATAAAAATAGGCTATTACTAATTTTAATTTTAATGATTAACCAACCCATTTTAATGATTAATAGACTGAAAATCAAGCCACAGCAAATTATTAATCATTTAGAATGTGAGTAGTAATCAGAAAGGTGAGAAAATAAAATATGGTTCCTAAGACAAAATTATTACATTTGCAAACATTTTAAAGGAAATTATAAGTAGAGTAAAAAATTCATTTCTTAAGAGGTAGAAGGCTTAAAATTTTTATAAACTGACTAAACATGGAGAATAAATAATGCCTCCTTCCATATTGTATCTTTCCTTGTTGTTTGACTTTAGGATCCTACCAAAGGGGTATTGACAGAGAGCTACTGGCACAGTAAATTGCTAAATCAATTCCCAATACTAGACTCTGTTGTTTTCACTCTCAGTAGCTTTAGAACTCAAACACAACCATAGAAATCAATTTACTCTATGTTCTCTTCCATCAATTTTCTGTCACTCTAAACATTAAGAATAAAATGCACTTAAGAAACTAATAATAGAACTGGGTGATATTTTATCAGGCCTTCTGGTCAGCTTAATTGACACCTAGAAATTTAAAAGTAAACCAGATCCAAGATTCCTTCAGTAATTTTAGTTACAAGCTGTTTGTGCTCGTGAGTTGGAACCACAGTCCTCTGTGCTTGTGGTTTCCACGCCAGATTCCTTTCACTGGCCAACAACAATGACAGATAAAAGCTCTCAGCAGGTTTTCTGCATTCTTTGGCATTGTATCGGAATGATTTAGGACCGCATGTCAAATTCACATTCAAACGGAAACAAAAATTGTGTTTATTAAATTATACCACTTTAGAAGACAGAGTGAAGAAAAAAAAAAAAAGAAAACCTAAAAGGTGGTTACACCCTTTTCAAAACATACTGATAATTCTTCCTACAGTGCTGGAAACGATGTCAGGCAATGTGACAAAATTTTACGTCTTCCCTAACATTCAATGTCCTCATCTTTGAGGTAGACACCCCTCATGGTTTGGTGAGAAATCAATGATATGATTCACGTCCAGAGCTTAGCATAGTGCCTGGCATACCATTAGCACTCAGTAAAGTGTAATGCCTTTCATCATCATCATCAATGTCGTCACCTTTATCATCTCTTATAGTCCTCGAAAATCCTGAAAAGGGCGATTTAGAATAATGTGTGGATGACTGCTGAGCTTTTCTCCAGCTCTAGGTAAAGCATATTAGTCAAGGTTTTTTGTGAATTTCCTTTTCCCTATCCTCAAATCCAAGTAGATACTTTTTTAAAGCTATTAGATGGCATTTGTAAAACAGTGCTGCTTCTCTATTATACAGGGATCTCATTCATATAAAATAAAATCAATTAGGCACTTTCCAGCCACCTCATTTAGCTGTTTTCACACTACGCCGGACTTGGCAAAGGGAAGGGATTTTGCAACTGTCCGATCTTTGTCTCTACCTGTGGGAAAATGTCTTTCCTTTTTCTTTCTTTTTTTAAAATTGCCTCTGACACATGCAAATATTCCGTGTTCATAAGCAATTCAAAGAGACATGAAAACCCTAAGAAAGAACCATAGTGCCAATTAAAAGAGAACCTTCCGGTTTTGAAATGTATCTCAGGGAAAAAAAGGGGGAACTTGACGTTTTATTTTAGGGGGAAATTTTCTACTGGGTGCTTTAATAAAGATGATAAAATGCAACTTTTCAATTACAGGCATGTAACAAATTTTCTGTTTCAATGCTTGTATATAATAGATAAAGGATAAAATGGGAACATAAAAATAATCAATATTTAGTAGGTTTAACACCATAATTAAATTCACAAATATATTCTCACTTGAATGACACATTTGAAAATTATCCAACTTCTTTTCCTGTTTTAAATTGTGTATAATTGATATTATTTTGTCATTTAAAACAATACAGACTGCTTATTCAACGGCTGTCAGGAGGCTATTTATAACTATACAAAAAATAGTATTCCTCAGGAAGGAATCATTATTAATGTAATTATTGTCAGAAATAATATAAAACAGAAAAGGTTTACATCTTATATAACTGCCATATGAGAGGATAAGTCATTAGTTTGTTTTTCACAGGGTGTTTCAATATGACAATTTGGTAATTTTTCTATTTTTCTTCACTTTCTATAAGAGATTCCAATTTTTACAATAAGTTTTGTCTACTAAACATGTGTTTATTACCAAAACACTGTGCATGGTTTCAACAGAAAGTGGTTTGTAGCTGACAATTTTTCTTTCAGGAAAGCGGCATATCAATTGTAAAGCAGAAATATTGAGTAAAATAACAGAGTGGGGATATGGGAGATATATAAATGATTAAGGGTAAATGACAAAGGACAGAAAATGAAGTATAATGAGGTCTAATTTGAAAGGACACACAGTGGGGCATAGGACATCTATTTGGTGAGATGTTACTTTGTTCAGTTTTTACTATGTATTGATTTCTCACTTGGTATTGTTAATTTTAAAAGTGCACTTAATTGCATCACTACATTTTTCCCTCCTCTTGCAGTGAAAAAACTGACCACCTACATAGGAAAAAATACTGAACTTATTGAAGCAATTAATAATAGCAATAACAATAAAGCTGAAGATAAGCATTGACAAAATACTAGGACTAGACCTTTATGAAACCTGTCCCAACTTCTGTGGCCCTCTCTGCTCTAGACATATACAGTGAGGAAAATCTGCATTATATGATTCAGTGCTTAATTAGTATCTTCTCCCATTGCCCTCCAGCTGCTTTATAGTGTTTTTTTTTTTTTTGTTTTATTATAATCGCCTCTACCTAGATTGTTACCTCCTGCTTTGAAACTCATGCTATGATCACTAGCACTGAATACGTACTAGGGATTCAGTAACTGCTGGAAACTGATTAATAGAATGACTTTGAGCAACTGGATGTTGATAAGGATATAAATACCAAAAAATATTGTCTTCAAATGAAGAAGAACTATTACAACTACGTGGGAATACCTGTGTTATTGCCTCAACATAAAATGTTTTAGAAAACCAAAATGTATACTATATTGAGCTAGGACAGCAGACATAAAACTAATAATACCGTACTGAGCAACTGATTCAACAGTCTACAGATGGTAACATTAATGTTAATATTGCAAAATTCATTATTGTCATCCTGCAAAAACATCCCATACAAGAAAAAAAGCTATGGATGAGAATATTTGTTTATCAAATAGGTCTTTTTGAAAGTTCATTTAAAATTAGTTATACAAAATGAATAAGGAGTATATTATTTCCATGTATTTATTTGAATTGTTAAAACATCCTAGAATCTCTCTTCTTTATCTACTGGGCCCCAAATGAACCTTAGAATAGCACTAGGGGAATAGATTCACATAATTACTAGAATGCTTTTTTAATCTGCACTCTTGCATATAAAGTGACAGATAAGATTATTACAAGACATGACACATTAATAAATAACACCTAATTAGTTTGATAATTCTTTGATGAAGCCTTAATTTTCCTTGTTTCTAATGCAGTAATTCAAATTACTCTGTATTATTTGTTCCTTTTCAGACTATTTTAAAACCTGCTTTGAATAGTCCCAGTAGGTTACCTGAGGAGGAATTTATTCTTGTCTGACAGCAGGTCCATGCCATTAACAGTGACAAGGCTAGGCCAAAACAACACTTTCCTGAAAACCCTCTCAGCAAAGATATTCCTCTAGCATCTGATATCTCTTTCAAAAGGGTAGGAAACAAAATCCTGAGAATATGAGAAAAATGAAAGCTTAGGCCTCATTTTGGTCCCTTTAATGTCCACAGAGAAAGTAGAGCCCTAAGAACATTCTATTGTGGGAGAGAAGTCTTACTGACTTGCTCTCTCATGGGCCTACAGCCTTTTACCTGACGAAGCATCCTGAGAGAGCAGTAGTAGCAGCTTGGGAGCAATCACAGCCACTCAGAAGGGCTTGGATCTATTCCTGTGTACACTCCAGCTATTTATAAGAACTAGAATGTTTAATTGATTGATTGAGACAAATAGGAAAATCTGATACATTTATCTTGAGCAGCTTCCACAGACTTCAAATAATCAGATGGCAGCTCCCACGGGGGCTTGCCAAGCCTAGGGAATATGCACGCCAGTAATTAAGTGTAGGCTCTCTCTCTCTCCCTTTTTCTGTCCCTTCTGTCTAATTCTGTATTCTGCCTGAGGTTTTGAGGTTTGTGATGCACACAGCAAACCTGGCTTTGTTAATTCTGAGCCTCTCTGGCTTAGAGATAGTGCCAATAACTGCTTTAAGAATCTTGGTAAAAGGCCTATTTGCAATGCTTAGAAACCTGTCAACTTTTTAAATAACAAGATTATTTTTAGTAATGAATAAAGAGGAATACTCTGGGATGATCATCAATAACTGTTTTTCTGCGGGATAAATATACATTATTAATCCAATTTAATAAACATGTATCTGGCAAGGTATGAGGCAGTAGGGATTTATAGGCTAATGTTTCTTGAAGGTTTATGCAAGGCAAAAAAGCAAGACATTAAGGAGAGAGTGATAATGATAAATGGTAATTTAATCAGAAAGATATAGAGAGTGGTGGGTACAAAACCCACAAATTTGCTATATTCGGGTACCGCACAACCTCACAACCACTATAAACTTAAATAGAGCTTATTATACTTACTCTAGTTAGGTAGTGTTTTAACTGTGTGTGTGATATGTATGTGTGCATGAATTAATCCATGTGTTAACTCTTGAAAGTAGTGTCTATTATCCCATTTTGAAGAAGTCAGCACCATGCATATTTGTTAGCTGCTGTATCTACAGAATCTAGCATAGTTCTTAGAACTGATTCAGAAGATGTGTAAATCAATCTCATTATATGTATGTAATGCAGGATTTTTTTCAATAATACTACACATCTTCTGTACACAGTGTTGTGTGTTCATTTCCCAACTAAGTCTCAGTCCATCACCATTTACCCCTCTCTACCTTCTTCCACCTCTCCATCACCTTCCAGGAATCACCACTCTGTTGTTGGTGTCCATGAGATTTCTTTCTCTTTTGTCTTTTGATGTTCAACCCCTCTAACCCCTCTTCCACATTTTATAGTCACTAGAACCAAGGCTAGAGAACATCAGATGGCTAAACTGGGCAAAATTGGTCTGGTAGGTTAATTGTTGATGTGGTCCTGAAAAAATGTGTCTTACTCTCCCCAACAAAATTCTACCTGTAACAACTCTTAGACAGGCGTTGAATTAGTAAATAATAGCCAGTGCTCAGAGAACCATGGATGCTTATGTGCAATTTAACTCTTGGCTCATGTATTCTTCAACTCTGTTATTATCAGCCTCATTTGATAGAAGAAGAAATGGAGGACTAAGACATTGGTTAACTTAACTAAAAAATAGTATGCAAGCTAGTAGTAGGGACTTGATTTGAAGTTACTCCAGATTTGCAGTCCAAATCTGGAGTCTTTGTGCCCAACCACTTGCTCTCCCTGTCTGAAATGTCTGTGCATTAGATGACAACCCCTAAATAGAGAAAATAAAACAATGCAAAACAACAACAGAAATCAGCAAAGGTATGAAAGGAAGTCTTGCTCCATTTTAGATTATAAATAGGTCTGATCCTAGTATTTCCTTACTGAACTGTGTTTTTAGTAAATTGTCACACATATTTCACTGTTCTTATTTATGTCTAGACCTCATTTAAATTTCTACCAAATGTATGAACTTAAATTGTCAAAACAGCTTGTAACATTTTAAGTTACAACATTAATTTCTTAAGTTACTGTGTCACCACATACATGAACAATGGCTTAGTAAATTTGTCCTTCCTTTGTTCTGCACTATGTTTAGACTCATCAGCTTTAGCAATATTTCTCAAACTCTATCGCCTTTCCAATCACTTAAGTAAAATGTTGTCTCATCACACTCTCTAATGCTAGTATTGTGTTGTTCTATTTAAAATCATTCAAAAACTCTCTTCCACACCAAATTCCAGCTTTGTCTGATTGACCAAGTGTCTGTAATCTGTCAACACAAACTTATCATGTCTTATTTTCTGATGATTGCTTATCTTAATGCATCCTCTTACCAGTCAGATATCCTTGGTGTCCTATAAATACATCAATTTTATTTGAATTGCCCTGTCATGTCACATTCATTTTCTCTTTCATTCATATGCAAAGCATGCCCTATATATTCTTTACTACTCAGGCAAATATCCATCTTTCAAATTGTAGATGTATGTTTATCTTCCTTAACATCAGAAATCACAGATGTCTCTCTTCTGAAACTTGTTTCATTTAGTGTCTGTATTATGCAATCTAACTTATTAAAATTTGTTCTATTATTTATTAGTTCCTTTTTCTCTTTCAAAATAATCATCTGTTAAAATAATACTTTCTTTCAAAATAATATGCTGTTAGAATTAGGCACCATCTTTGATTATTTTTACAATATATTCTCTACTGTGCTGAGCCTGAGACTGCTGAACATGAAGAAGATATTTAGTATTTGTACCCTCAATTATTTCACTTCTGCCCCTGGCAACCCATCTCCACTGTTGACCTCTCCCTAAAATTCTATACTTGATTATCTAATTGCCTACTTCAGAGTTTGCTGTGAGAATTAAATGAGTAAAATGTGAAAATACCTAGGTGGGAAAATACCTAGCATCAACCTTGGCATTTAGTAGGTGCTTAGGAAATAATATTTGGATGGGAATCTATACATATTCCCCTTTGCAATTGAATGCCATCTGTGACTTTAAGAATAGATGGTGAGTTTAAAGTCTCCTAATTCCCCAGCCCTACCTATTCCAGTGAGTTTTGACCCACTCTCTTCCTTTCATTCTTAATTACAGCATCATTTTGGTTTTTCTGGCCAACAATCTCTGAACTATCATTGACTTTTCTCTTTTGGTATCTTTAACAATAAATCCTATGATATTACACCTGTGATGTTTAAACTCATCATAATTCTCTCCATCCCATCTCCCAAGATCAAGTTTTACTTTCTCTCCTTGGACATAACCTAACTGGTCTTTTAAGTTCCATCTCTTCAATCTATTTTGCACAGTTTATAATTTTGTTTCTCTTTCTAGGTACTCTGAGTGCTAACCAAAATGAGCCACTTCAGTTGCTCATCTATGTTTGGAAAGCAGGGAGATTGGATCTTATTCCTGAGGGCTTCAGAATTAGGCAGGCCTGGGTTTTTAATCCCTTATCTGCAAGACAACACACTAAAGCTCTCTATACATCAATTCTTTCTTCAATAAAACAGGCATGGTAATACACCCCTCCTAGGGTTTTATAAGAATTAAATAAGATTATTTTAGAGATTCAAAGATGGCAACAGAGTAGGCAGATGCTCCAACTGCCACCTCCCAGGACCAAATTGGATTACAACTTAATTAAGAAGAATCATTTTGAATAACCAACTTTGGACCAACCGAAAAGGAGTCTATAACCAAGGACCACCGAAGAAGCCACACTGAGACTGGTAGGAAGGGCAGGGATGCAGAAAAGGATGCTCTGCTTCCAGGAGCTAGGGGTGACTGAGGGTCAAGAGGAACTCTCACTATAGAGAGGGTCATCCTGAGAGGTGTGTGTCCTCAGCCCCAGGCCTGGAGCCCCAGTTTAGAACCCAAGAACCTAGAAGAGATGCCCAGACAGCATTTAGCTTAGAAAAGAGCCAGTTTTCTGTCTGCAAGAAAGAAACGGAACTCTTGGAGACGCAATCTGTGTCTTAAAGGGCCCGTGTAGAAAATATTATTCATAGCCACTTACACGGGTCTCTGGTGGGAGAGAGCTGAGAGGACTGGAGTTGCATAAGGAGAATATAATGTTGGAGACCCAGGAAGAGACACTGTGGGAGACAACCAGAACCACTGTACTGTGTCATTCTCCTATACTGTAGTCGCTATCTTTCTTGGGTGGAGCAATCCCTTCTGACTGGCACCAGCTTGAGGAAAAGCAACTGCTACACCCTTGGGAGTCTCTCCTGCTCCAGTTATGGTGACTGGGTCATGCTGAGAAGCCAGGAGGCAGAGGCACCTCAGTGACCTGTTTTTTTGGTGTTGAGGCCAGAAATACCCTCCCTTTGCCCCAATGTTCCTGAGTCTAAGACTGATAATTCCACCTCACAGGAGACTCAGTAGAAACTGTCCAGAGTGTGGGCAGAACACACCTCTGGGTCTCAGAGGCCACACCCACCAGACTGCTGGGGTCACACCCTCCTGAGGTCTGTGAAAAAAGTCTGGACAGACTGACACCTGGGGCTAGGGGCAGAGCCACACCCACTACCTGTCCTAACCTTGAATTGCCACAGGCTCCGGACTTTAGCAGAGGTTTATTCAGCAGCCAAAACCCACAAGCAGCCATCAGACAGAGGCTGCAGGAGGCAGGGCTCAGGAAGCTTGGCCTTTTTAGCTGACTTTCTGCCAGGACAAGTATGGGTAAAAGACAGCCTAAGTGTGCAGTTTGGTATTTCCAGGTGCACCTGGGCCCAAAAGAGGCAGCCACAAACTCTGGATTCTTGTAGCTCCAAGAAGATTGCTGAGGGTCAGTCACAGGCAGTGTTTCCAACTGGTATGCACCAGATTCCTGCCAGAGATGGCCAGGGTTGGCACATCCAGTGGCCAGCTACAGAGAGCATTGGTTCAGTACCTAACAATCCTTGCTAGAGTGGTATCCTAAGGAAGGGCTCCTCACACCTAGCCCAGCTGAGGCGAGTCCCACTCTTGTGATCAGCACCAGCACAGTGGCTCATGTGCATAGGATAGGGTAGAACTTCACAGTTGGCTGGCCAGGGCACTGGAAATCCTGCCCTGATGGGCTAGATTCCACAAAGGGAAGGAAGAGAGGCTTGGAGCATGGACATTTAAATTGTGGGTCCCTGTGAGCCTATTGTTTGGTCTGGTTGAGGGGCTTAGCCACTTTCTGTGGGGGCACAGTCAACCCTAGAAGAGGACTCTCTGTCTTCCTCACTGAGACCAAGATCTCATCAAATGTAAGAACTTCTGTAGAGGGGGCTGTTGGCCCCATTTCGACCTGAATCTGCTGCTCACCTTGTTGGGGAAAAATAAAGTTTGAATATCCAACCTGATCAGGTAGTGGTGCAATGGATAGGGTGTTGGACTGGGATGAGGAGGACCCAGGTTTTAAACCCAGAGGTCGCCAGCTTGAAAGTAGGCTCATCTGATTTGAGTAAGGCTCACCAGCTTCAGTCCAAGGTCGCTGGCTTGAGCAAGGGGTCATTTGGTCTGCTGTAGCCCCCCAGTCAAGGCATATATGAGAAAGCAATCAGTGAACAAATAAGATGCCACAACAAAGAATTGATGCTTCTCGTCTCTCTCTCTTCTTGCCTGTCTGTTCCTATCTGTCTCTCTCTCTGTTTCTGTAACCAAATATATAAAAGGTAGCTTGAATATCAGTACCACTGAGCCCATCTACCTCATAAAGAAACCACAAAAAGTACAAAGTCAGACAGCACTACCTAATATACAGACAAAATGAGTAGACAAAGAAATGCGACCCAAATGAATCTACAAGAGAAATCCCCAGAAAAAGAACTGAATGAGATGGAGGTAATCAAACTACTAGATGCAGTGTTTAAAATAATGATTTTTAGGATGTTCAAGGATCTTAGAGCAACAATGGATGGTCATAATGAGAACCTAAATAAAGAGATAGCAAGCATCAGAAAGAACATTGGAATCATAAAAAAAGTACCAGTCAGAAATGACAAATACAATATCAAAAATAAAGGTGGCACTAGAAGGAATCAACAGCAGACTGGCTGAAGAAGAGGATTGAATCAGTGATTTAGAAGACAAGATAAACATAAGCACAGAAGTAGAGCAACAAAACAAAAAGAGGCTAAAGAAGACTGAGGAAACTCTAAGAGACCTCTTTTACAACATGAAAAGGAACAACATCTGTATCATAGAAGTTCCTAAAGGAGAAGAAAATGAACAAGGGATAGAGAACCTGTTTGAAGAAATCATAGCTGAAAATTTCCCTAAATTAATGAAGGAAAAAGTCACAGAGGTTCAAGAAGCAAAGAGAGTCCAATTAAAGAGGAACCAAAGGAGGCCTACACCAAGACACATCATAGTTAAAATGTCAATGTTAAGAGACAAAAAAAGGATACTAAAAGCTGCAAGAGAAAATCTGTTAATTACCTACAGAGGAGCCCCCATAAGGAAGATACTGGACTTCTAAACATAAGCACTTGAGGCCAGAAAGGATTAGCAAGAAATATTTAAAGTGATGAAAAACAAGAACCTACAACCCAGACTACTTTATCCAGTAAGGCTATCTTTAAAATTGAAGAAAAAATCAAAAGCTTCCCAGACAAAATCAAATCTCAAGATATTCATTACAACCAAACCAATGATGCAAGAAATGTTAAGGGGCCTACTGTAAAAAGATCAAAGAAAAACAAAATCGAGAAAAGGAGGATAGTAGATTTAAAGAATAAAATGGCAATAAACAACTATATACCAATAATAATCTTAAGTGTAAATGAATTAAATGCTCCAATCAAAAAATATAGGGTAGCTGCATGGATAACAAAACAGGACCCATACATATGCTGTCTACAAGAGAACCACCTCAGAACAAAAGATACACATAAACTGAAAGTGAAGGGAAGGAAAAAAGTTTTTCAAGCAAATAGAAATGAAAAGAAAGCTGATGTAGCAATACTTATATTTGACAAAATAGACTTTAAAACAAAGGCTATAGTAAGAAATAAAGAAGGTCACTACATAATGATAAAGGCAGCAATCTAACAGAATTTTACCGAATATTCAAAGAAGAACTAATACCTATTTTTCTCAAGCTATTTCAAAAAATTCAAAAGGAGGGAAGACTTTCAAGCTCCTGTTCTTAGGCAAGGATGATCCTCATTCCAAAACCAGGTAAAGACATTAAAAAAAAGAAAAGTATAGGCCAATATCTCTGATGCACTTAGATGCTAAAATTCTCAACAAAATATTAGCAAACTGGATCCAGCAACACATGAAAAAAAAATCATACATTATGGTCAAGTGGGATTTATTCTGATGAGGCAAGGCTGGTACAATATTTGCAAATTAATAATGTGACTCACCACATAAACTAAAGGAAGGAGAAAAATCACATGATAATATCAATAGATGCCAAAAAAGCATTTAATAAAATTTAGCACTCATTTATGATCAAAACTCTCAGCAAAGTGGGAATACAGGGAACCTACCTCAACATAATAAAGGACATCTATGACAAAATCACAGCCAACATCATACTCAATGGGCAAAAATTAAAGTAATCCCCTTAAGATCAGAAACAAGGCAGGGGTGCTCCCTTTCATCACTCTTACTCAACATAATCCTGGAAGTCCTAGCCACAGCAATCAGACAGGAAGAAGAAATAAAAGGCATTCAAATTAGAAAATAAGAAGTAAAGCTATTGTTATTTGTTGATGACATGATACTGTACATAGAAAACCCTAAAGTCTCAGTCAAAAAACTATTAGACCTGATAAATGAATTCAGCTAGGTGGCAGGATATAAAATTAATACTCAGAAATCAGAGGCATTTTTATACACCAAAAATGATCTGTCTGAAAGAGAAATTAAGAAAACAATCCCCTTCACTATTGCAACAGAAAAAATAAACTACCTAGGAGTAAATTTAACCAAAGAGGTTAAACATGTGTACTCGGAAAGTTATAAAACATTGATAAAAGAAATCAAGAAAGATATTAACAGTGAAGGCATATATGGTGTTCATGTATAGGAAGAATAAACATCATTAAAATATCTATATTACCCAAAACAATCTATAAATTCAATGCAATTTTTATTAAAATATCAATGGCATACTTCAAAGATGTAGAGCTAATATTCCAAAAATTTATATGGAATCAAAAAAGAACACAAATAGCCTCAGCAATCTTGAAAATGAAGAATAAAGTGGGAGGTATAACACTTCCTGATATCAAGTTATACTACTCAAAACAGCTTGGTACTGGCATAAGAACAGGCATATAGATCAATGGAACAGAACAGAGAACACAGAAAAAACCCCACACCTTTATGGACAACTGATATTTGACAAAGTAGGTAAGACCAAACAATGGGGTAAAGACAATTTCTTTAATAAATGGTGTTGGGAAAATTAAACAGGTACATAAAAAAAATGAAACTAGACCACCAACTTACACCATTCACAAAAATAAACTCAAAATGGATAAAAGACTTAAATGTAAATTGTGAAGCCATAAATATCTTGGAAGAAAACATAAGCAGTAAATTCTCCAATATCTCTCGTAGCAATATTTTTGCAGATTTATATTTTCGGGCAAGTAAAATAAAGGACAGAATGAACAAATGGGAGTATATCAAACTAAAAAGCTTTTGCACAACAAAAGACACCAAGAACAAAATAAAAAGACAACCCACACAGTAAGAGAACATATTTGCCAATATGTCTGATAAGAGGTTAATAACCAAAGTTTATAAAGAACTTCTAAAACAACACCAGGAAGGTAAACAATTCAATTAAAAAATGGGCATAAAAACTGAATAGACACTTCTCCAAAGAGGACATGCAGAGGGCCCATAGGCATATGATAAAATGTTCAATGTCACTAATCATCAGAGAAATGCAAATTAAAACTGCAATGAGATACCACCTCACACCAGTCAGAATGGTGCTCATCAATAAAACAACACAGAATAAATGCTGGCGAAGGTGTGGAGAAAAGGGATGGCAATGCAGCCTTGTGCAGCCACTCTGGAGAACTGTATGGAGTTACCCCCCAAAATTAAAAATGGAACTGCCTTTTTACCCAGCTATCCCACTTTTAGGAATATGTCCTGTGAATACCAAATCACTGATTCAAAAGAAGAAATGCACCCCCATGTTTATTGCAGCATTGTTTACAATAGCCAAGATCTGGAAACAGCCTTAGTGTCACTGGATGAGTGAATTAAAAAGTTTTGGTACATATACATAATGGAATACCATTCAGTTGTGAAAAGATGGAAATTTTACCTTTTGAAATGGAATGGGTGGATCTGGAGATTTTTATGCTAAGTGAAATAAGCCAAGCAGAGCAAGACAAATGTCATATTATCTCACTTTTATGTGGAATCTAAGGAACAAAGTGAACTAAGGAATGAAATAGAGGTAGAGGCAAGGTCACAGGGACCAGAGGAATGGCAGTCAGAGAAAGGGGGATGACTAAATGGGATCAGAGAAGATGAAAGGATTAGTGTAATTGCATATACATAATACAGAAATACAGATAACAGGACAGCTAATCCTAGAGGAAAAGAGGGAGGGTGTTAGGGGGTGGGGGGCGAAGTGGGTATAAATAGGGACATGGGGGTATGAGGGTGTTATATTCAGTGGGACCCTTGAAACCATGTAAACACAATAAATTAAAATTAATAAAATTTTTAAAAATAAGATTTTAAAGAGCTTAGCAAGTAAACACTTAACAACTGGTAGTTACAAAAGATCATTTCAAGATACTGTGATTCAGTGCCTCATTTAATATCTCTTTAGCTTTATATGTTTCTATCCTTAATTTCCCATAGGCATATCCTATCAATGTCTCAATATTTATTTCAATTTTTACTTTTCCATAAGATCTTCTCTGATATTTCACATTACAGGTACTATAGTTTTATAGTAAACTTTCATAGTAAAAAAAAAAAAAAAAAAAAAGCAAAATAATACGGGGGGCTAGACATATATAATTTTATTTTGTAATTTTAACAACCTTAAGAAATAAATTTTATGAAGAAACTGACACTCAAAAAATAAAATAAACAGGCAAAGAATTTAAATCCTGACCTGTTTGAACCTCATAGTTATGTTCTCTTGGTTCTCAGTATAAAATCAGGGTCCACTGGAGTCAATCTTAGTTTTTGAGAGTTTTATTTGTTTGTCTGTCTGTTTTGAGTAATTATAGTTATTTGTAAAGACTGATATGTCTTGGCTCTTTTTTCTTACAGGTCAAAGAACACAAAATAAATTATATATATTTAAAACAGAATAAAACTCAATCTATTTGTAATCACCGTGTAGCCCCATTGAGCAATTAAGAAAAAAAAATCTAGGACCCGTTTTGGAATCTTTATGATCTTGTTTGGCCTATATCTTGAACATTTTCTATTTCATCATCTTAACAATTATTTCATTATTACTCATCAATTATTCCTAACAATGCTAAAAGGAAAAAGGACTAAAGTAATAACAAATAGAATGATGATGGTATTGTTTAGAAGGATGATGTTATTGTAAAGTAAATCAGCATTATCTCATGTTTTGCCCCACATATGGAGTAAAGTGGTATTGCACCATCATTCAAGAAGGCATAAAAGAAGCTTGAAGACATCTTAATGGTCTACTTCTAGTTTCACTGAACACAGTTTAGAATTTTTATTTTACATCTATAAACACACACACACACAAAAAAGAAAATCAACAGAGGATGATATTTCTATGATTTAGGTGAACCAGAAAATAAATGAAAAAAGACAGACCGCACACAGTATGCTAAACTTTAATAATTAGGGTAAAATCGAAACTGATCATTCAAATGAAATCTCAAACCATGAATCTTCAGATGACAATATATTTTCTCAAATTCAAGAATCAAATGAATAATACATGTCACAGGACCAAAAAATATACATGATATTCTCATTCAGTTAGTTCTTCAAATGAAAGGACTGTATCATGCAATATTCTGTGGCAAGAACCTGAACCATCTAATTTTGTTTTAAGGGTATATGACAGTATCCTTTCATTTTTTATAAAATTGGTGCACCTAATTTAGGGTGTCAAGTACACAAATGCCAAAGAAATGTGAAAGCGGGTGTCAGAAGAAAATTAATAATGTGTAAATAAAAAAATCATTAGACTGCCTGACCTATAGTTGTACAGTAAATAAAGCATTGACCTAGAACACTGAGGTCACTAGTTCAGAACCCCGGCTACCCTGTTTAAGGCACATATGGGAGTTGATGCTTCCTGCTCCCCACCTCTTTCTCTCTCTCCTCTCTAAAATAAATAAAATATTTTTAAAAATCATTGGACTTATCATTCTTTTTAACATTTAAACATTTAAATATTAAAAATATTTTCCTATAAAATGAAAATGACATAATCTTTTCAACACAATTATGATCCATCAAAGATTTCAAGAAGTCAATTGTTGCATCTTGATGATGCAAATAATATGCAAGAACCTAGTAAACATGTGATTGAAATTTGGAATTGGTGTCTACAAATAAAGACAGTGCAAGTTTATGCGTGACAGTTGAGAAGTTAGTTGTTTTTTTTCTGAAAATATTTCCAATTTAGGTTCCATAAACCCTCAGTATCAGGCAATTGATGAAATAACTATTTGCTTGTTTATGTTTAAGTTCTTATCAAAAATTTTACTATCCTTTTATTCTGTAACAATTTTTAAATTATTGAAAATATTTGAAAAACCATTGAGAAATCTAGGTGGTAATTGGTGGTAACTATTTATTTCTAATATACTGAGGTTAAAATGTACATTTTCTGAGCCTATATTGCACATACTTATCAAGTTATCCTTAGTTATAAAATTATATATGCCACATTTTCTTTCTGGACTATCAGCTTGCTGAGGGAATCCTTTAAATACTATTGAGTAAAAATCAAAACTTCCAAGTCTTTTGTTTGTGAAAATAAATGGCTATTTGAAACTAAAGTGAGTACGTTTTCTTAATTCTTTTTTATTTTTAATTTATTATGTTGATATGGTTTCAAGTGTCTCACTTAATATAACTCCCTCTATAGAAAGCTTGGTTGAGTCTTACTTAGTCTTCTTCAATGTAGTCAATTGAGCTCTGAAATACATTAGCTTAAACCATTAAATAACAGTTAATATAATGCAATTACATTTGATCTCTTCTCAGCAGGATCAAAACAATGCTAAAATTTAAGAAAATAATTTTTAAAAAATGAGAGAACTTATTCCTTAAGTCTTCTTCTAACTATGAATTTAAACCCCACAGAATTGAAGTACAGGTTGCCAAAGAATACCTTATTGTAGGTAGAGAATATTTTAGTAGGTAAATACCTTCAAATTTAAGAGACACAGAAAGTGGGATAAATTACCTAGACATAAATATTTGGCTCAAGTAAAAGTGATATAGTAGTTGAAATTTCAATGGTGGAATGACTACTAAAGAATAAACTTTAACTTGTATTAAACTTTAATCATAATGTCTACAGAGAGAAAAAGCTAAAAAAAATGTTAAAATTACTAAGCCAAGGCATACTTACCCTGGGATTTGTTTACACTGTATATTTAAATTGTTTTCTTTATCGATAATAAGTATAATGAGATCTGTGAGCCATGTGATTTCTTAAAGAAATTTGTTGTGTTGGTTGACTGCCTAGTAATGCATGCAATTCATTTGAGCCAGATGGAAGTTGATGAAGAAGTAATATAAAAATGCCCAGTAAGATCATGATTTTTTTTAAAAAAAAGAGCCTACTGCCCTGGCTAATTGGCTCAGTGGTAGAGATTCAGCCCAGCATGTGATGTCCTAGGTTCAATTCCTGGTCAGGGCATACAGAAGAAGCAACCATCTGCTTCTCCACCCCACCCCTTCTTGCTTCTCCCATCCCCCTGCCACCTCCCAGAGCCATGGCTCAATTGGATCAAGTTGGCCCTGGGTGCTGAGGATGGCTCAAGGCCTCTGTCTCAGATGCTAAGAATATCTCAGTTGCTGAGCAACCAAGCAATGCTCCAGATGGGCAGAGCATCACCCCATAGGGGCTTGCCAGGTGGATTTTGGTAGGGGCACATGTGAGAGTTTGTCACTGCCTCTACTCTTCTCAATAAAAAAAAGAGCCTACCTAAATTAAAGAAAAAATATTGAAAAATATTCATAGCTATGAAATATATATAAAAAAAATTGGAGCCTGACTAGGTCATGGTGTTCCCTTACTGTCTGTTTGTCCCTATCTGTCCCTCTCTCTGTTTCTCTCTGTCACACAAAAGAATGGAGTTATTGGATGGTTGATAAAGATAAATCTAAAAGAATTTATATTGACCATCTTTGTACTATCAATTTCTAAAAACCAAAAAGAAATTAAAAATACAAAACACCACAAATTGAGTCTCAGTATTGCAACTAATATCTGCTGTGACCAGTTTTAATAGTTCTCTCATAATGACAACTAAACTACATTAAGCTTAATGTAAAAGTGGGAGTTATCAGCTTCAAGACATCCACCATAGGAAGACAGAATCTCAATCTTTCCCCCACAAAGACAAGTTAGAGGCTATTCAAAACAAACTTATAACAGTGACTATCTACATTAGGGGTAGTAAACCTTTTTATATCTACAGCCCACTTTTGTATCTCTGCTAGTAATAAAATTTTCTAACCGCCCACCAGTTCCACAGTAATGGTGATTTATAAAATAGGGAAGTAACTTTACTTTATAAAATTTATAAAGCAGAGTTACAGCATATAATAAAAATTACTTACCAAGTACTTTATGTTGGATTTTCACTGTTTGGCAGAATGAACTTTTTTAAAACAACTTACTATAGTTAAATCTATTTTTTTATTTATACTTGGCATACATAGAAATTACATTAGTTAATTGAATTATTAGTGGGATCCCTGAGGCTGATGCTGGGAAACTAAATATTGAATATCCGGTTCAATTTTTGTGAGGAACAAACAAAGGTCTCCCCTTTAGGAAATATTCAGGCGGTTTCTTTCTTTCATCATAATATGATTAACGGCACCAAATCCTGATTCCACAAGATATGAGGTAGGGAAAGGTATCAATAAACAATACCATTTTCCACATATTTGGATATAAGACCGGTATTTTTTTATTTTGCCATAAGTTTTCATATCCACCACTGTCAAATTATGTTTACTTTCTTCATCATATCTAACTTCTAACAGTTCTTCTTGGCAAGTTGTATCAGCCTCTTCAATATTTGTGGTAAAAGGATTTTTCATCCAGTCATATGCCTTCAATTTCAAAATATCTTCAAATTGTTTTTCCGTGTCCAATTTAAGTTCGTTGAGGTGGCTACTGAATCTGTCAATATCCTCTGGAGTTACATAATCTTTTATAGATGATAATTAAGGAAACTGATGAAATTCTCTCTTCAATAGATTATGACAAAGTAGTTCAAGTTTGTCAATAAATAATAACACAATATTTTGGCAACCTATAAGAGTTTTGTTAGCTCCTTGAAGCTGCAAATTGACATCGTTAAATCTCTTGAAAATATCTCCCAAGTAAAAGGCATCATTCTTTACTGTTTTTAACTGTTGACACAGATTGGTCTCATTATTACTTTCAAAAAATTGTATGACACTATCATATAATTTTACAAATCTAGCCAAAGATGTACTCTTTGACAGCCACTGAACTTCTGTGTGCAAAAGTAACTTAATAAAATCTTCATTATTGTCCTGGCAAAGCTGCCAAAACATTCTATCATTCTTTGCATTGAATTTGATCTTATTTATGGCTCAAATTATTATGGTTAATGATGAATGGAGACTTGTACTTAGATGTTTTCCTACAAGATGTTGTCTGTGCACCACACAATGAATACATAAAACATTTGGCACTTCTTGCTTCAAATAAGCAACAAATCCACGATAGTGACCTACCATTGATGGAGCTCCATCAGTAGCACATGCAACAATATTATTCAAAGGAATATTATTTTTTGTAAAGTATGTTCTCACAGTATTAAACATAGATAATCCTTTTGTATCTGTGGTGAGATTTATTGCAAATAGCACTTCTTCTCATAATATATTGTTTTCATCAAAATAGTGTACATATGCCATCAATGAAGCATCACTATCTGCAATGGTAGTTTTGTCCAATTGCATGGAAAATGAAGAGTTTTGGAGAATACTTATAAGTTTGTTTTCAACATTAACTGCCATTTCATCAATTTCTCACTTTACTGTGCTATTGCTTAGGAGCAACGTTTTTAAATTTTGAGGTATATCCTGTTAAGATAAATTCTTTTATAGAGGGTATTATTACAGTTTCTCCAATATTATAGCTTTTACTACTTTTTGCAATTATTTGTGAAATGTGATAAGTGGCAATCCATCTTCGTTTGTTGTATGTTGTTTCTTAAATGATGCAACGATAGTTGAATGATTTTGAAATTTTTTATATATTTCTAAAAATATTCAATGGGCTTGTCCTTGTCATTTGGATGCTTTGTAGAAAGATGTTCTCGCAAGTGACTTGGCTTCATTGCCTCATTGGATAACGGTTTATGGCACAATAAACACATTGAATGTTGTTTATTTGGAACAGATGCAATGAAATTCATTTTCAGATACTCTGGCAAATAGCCATATGCATTTTTTTTTTTTTTGCTGTAAGCACGTGCTTGCTTTCAGAAACCTAACTATGTACTGACTTTAGTTTCGATTACGTAACGATTTAGCTTCACTTACATAACATGAACAAAACTTAAGCGCTTAAAGTCTGTTGTGTGGTCACGACATTACAAGTGTTCCTGGTTGAGCAAGAGTTTGTTGAGACGTGACTAAGTTAGTGAGTATCCGTGGTTATGCATTTTATAAAATTTTATGTAGCAGGTGTTGGCCAATGGCATCACTTCTTTGTGATCAGGGTGAAGTAGCGACACATTGGCTAGTTTTGGCAGTCCAAGGGGGGGGGGGTTCCTAGAATGTCACCCTATTACCCTAAAATCTGGGAATCGAGGCAAAAATATGAGTTAATTGGTGTCTCCATTGTCCGGCAGTTTCAGTCATAGAAAGAAGCATCGAACCATGGAGTTCTTTGTCTGCGGGGTAATAAAACGATGAACTGCTAGTTTTTGGGTGACAATAGTGGTCATAAACTGCCTGCTGGATCGGACGGCGGGTGTGGCCCCAGGATCTGGTACCTGGCCACTTGTGGATGTGGGCCAGGTGGTCACAAAAGAGGTCGGGTGCGGTCCCAATACAAATGCCCTGTAACAGAGTCTGACCGCTGTCCTGATCTTGACTGGTCAACAGTTAGTCAATTAGTATGTAATCGTGGTGCCATTTGGTTGCTCTGCTACTGCTCACCATGAAAGCTGGAATGCCCACTAGCAGGCGGTAGGAACCAGGTTGACTACCACTGATCTACATAATCAAGAGATCTAATGGTGGGGTTGTTAGGTCATTAAAAGGCAGTAGAGAAAATATTTCTAGAGAAAGAAGCTCTTCAGTGTTCATGATACCTCTAGAAGTATATACTTTAGATACATACCTACTCTAATTGTTATAGACCAGCTTTAGTAGCATATTTTCACTATCTAGATTTAAACAATTTTTAAAATATTTTTTAATTTAATATTGAGTGAGTCAGTACAGGAGAATTTTAGATACAACAAATTGGTCCAGTCCTTATTCTTTATGCTGGCGTCTTAAAATAATCGCTGTAATTGAGATTGTATAGAGAATCAGAAAGGGTAATTCAGTCCATCCGCAGGTATATAGATAAAATCTTAGTTTAAAAAAATGTTAAGACTGTCTAAAAAGTATTCTATTTAATGGGATTTAAAAAAGCAAATCTTGGGACTGATGTCATGGTGTTCACATGCTTCACTAATAAAATTTTTAAAATTTAAACTGTAATTTGAACTACTTTTTATGTATGATATGTATGACAATATTATACAAAGGAAATAGTGTATTCCAGAGGGAAAAATCAAATTATTTTTAAAAACTCATTACCAACTATTAATAATGAACTCTAGCTAAACAATAACAGGTGTTCCACTAATCCCAAACAAAAACAGATGGAAGCAATAACGTTTTATAAATACTGGATGCATACAGAGCAATAAACTTGGCAGGAATTGTTTTATTCTCTAATTGTCAGTCAAAGTCTTATCACTTGCATTTTCTCAAATTAATATGCCCAGATTAAATCATGTTTCTTGTTTCTTATTTTTCAAAATAAAAGCCATATTTTGTGCTTTCTCACTTTATATTACGTATTATCTCACACACAAAGACAATATTATTAATTTTCTTTCTGTACATTTATGAAGTGTTACATTATTTGTTTCAAGAAATAACACACATACCATATCATATAGGTTTTCCTTCTCCAGCTTCTCCTTTTCCAAACCCTCACCCCACAAGAAATACTAATCTACATATTCTTCAATTTCTTATACATTATAGTGCAACCTTCATAAGCATGACTGTAGATAGATGAAATAAATTAATAAGGCAATTTGAAAGTCAATGAAGGCTATAGGAAATCTAATCCTATAACACTTCCCAGAATTATTTTCAGAATTTAGGATATTAGTGCTATAGATGTGAATGATGACTGTTTAGAAAATGTTCACATACAACTTTAAAAGGGCTCTATCTATATTGTTCATAGCAAAATTCTCCTTAATTTTTGCAGAGATGGTTTTACTGTTCTTTCTGACTGTAAAGTTATGTTAAATTTTCACAAAGCAATGATTAGCACCATGACTACTGAACCGTTAGCATCTCTCCCTGACTTTGAAACAAGGATGGTCTCCGTGCCCTGTGATTTACTTACAAATTGTATTTTATGATCAATTAGTAGTATCATAATAAATTTAGGTCCCAAAAGAACACACTTTTTTCTCAGACAATGCAATGTAAAAATTCATTCTCACCAACAATATAGATTTATCTTATGTATAAATAATTAGTTGATCTTATAAAGCAAAATATGTGTAAAATATAGCTTTCTAAAACTATCAGAGTTAAACAAAATGGGCAGTAAACCAATTATCTAAAATTGAAATAATGGTGTGGATAGACTGGTACTTGTCAATGTTAAGAGGTTTTCTTTGTGTGGGATGCTCAACCTGACCGGCAGTGGTGAAGTGAATGAATAAAAAAATATAGTCATTGTAGCATTTTGTTGTGCATCTTCTGAAAGATTATTACTGTGGCCCTAATTTAAAACGTATGAACATTGACAATCAGGTGGAGTTCAATGATTTGCTCAAGGTCCAGTGTTAGAAAAGGAAGGTGTCAAGAATTATGACTGTATTTATATGTGAAGCCCTCAGTTTTTACTACATAAAGCTATCTTCCTAATGTTTCTATCTAAATTTACTATGCTACGACACTCATTCATTTTTATCAAGTGAGTCATCACATTTTCAGTGTTTTCCCTGTCATTTAAGTTTATAATCCATTAAGAAATTAAAAAGAGGAAGAAAATGAAGAAAAAGAGGAGAAAGGGGGAAAAAATTAACTTGAATAAGTTACTAAAATTTACTAACTTTTCCTGAGAGCCAAGTTTCTTATGATCTTCTAACTTTCTAAGTGCTAAATGTGCTATATATTTGCTTTAGATATGATATTTGCATAAATTATAATGATATATTTTAGAAAATTTTCAAAAATACTTGAGGAACCAGTTTTCTTTAAACAATCTACTTCTATTATGCTATGTAAATTACCTCCTTCCTTAACAGTAACTTCTCAGAAATGTTTCCTCAAACACAAATATGTTACCATAGTACCATCAATTTTTAAATATTCAAAAGGCTTAACACAAGTCAAGTCTCCTTCAACTTGGGGTGGTGAACACACAGTATGATGTACAGATGATGTATTATAGAATTGTACAACTGAAACTAAAATATTTTATTAACCAATATCACCCCAATAAATTCAGTAAAAATAAAAAAGGCATAGCACAAGCAATTGAGTTATTCATTCTTAATTAAGATGTTAATAAATAATCCTTTGTTACACTCTGGGGAACAAAGATAAGAGAGATAATAGATGAATTTCTTTAAGTAAAAATACACCTCCCCTTTGTATTGACTACTAACTCCAAGATGACTCTCTCCATCAGTAGTTCTCTGGAGTGACTAACCTAGTTCTTATGTAAGTGAAAAAAATCAGTTTTGACAAAAAAAGATTAAATATTTAAAATGTGAATAATTTTAATATGACTTTTGTATATTTCTAAATAAAAATGAATAGTTTCATTGTAATAGGTCTTTTCTTCTATTCTATCAGAAATAAAATAAGATGATTCACCTCTTCATTCCAAGATATTGCTAAAGATATTAGCACTTTTTGTATATAAAGATATTAGCACGTTTTTAGATTTCAGCTGACTTCATTTATAATAAGCCTTGCAGTAAAAGAAAGTAAAATTAAAGGCTTTAATGTGAGTTATTCTTCTTTATAGGTTTTATTCTAAATATGCACATGCATTATGCAAAACTTTTTAAACAGAAAATATAATTTAGCACATAGAAAAGCCAACAATCTTAGAAACAAAGACTATTAACAGACAAGTACAAGAATTGTTTGGAATACCTGGTTTTAAATCCCCATGGACAAACATGTCAATCATATATCGACAGAATGCATACTGATCTGACAAGAGTAGAAAGAGAAAGAATAATGAAAAAATGTCATCAACACTTTTCTATTTTTCTAGGGAGAAATGGTTTAACAAAACACATAAAATAGAAGAGTTCTTTTTTAGTTACTACAATTCTGTGGAAGAATAATTTGAACTCATATAAATACACAAGGGGATAAAAAGATGTAATAAACATACCGTTCCATTTATTCCATACCAAAAGAATAATCTTAAAAATTGAAACAGACTAGTTTAGGGTATTATTATAGCAAGTTGTTTTTAAAAATCAAAATGGTCTTGATCAAGTTTTATTACTAAAGCCATCATATTAAAGCAACTATTACTCTTTGTCCATATTCTCAAAACTGAAACAGAAATTTTACAAGAGGAAATTGTTTCCAACTTGGAATGTTTTACCAAATATTCACTCCCAGCCCTTCTGTTAACATTCTAAATGGAGGAGCAGAATGTTTTCTAGAAAAGGCAAGCATGAGAGCTAACCCCTTTGCAATCTGTTAGGGTTCTTCTATCTGGAACTGCTGTTCATTTAGGATTAAATCAGGAAAAACAGATTTATGGTCCCAAATAATATCACTGTCAAGTTAATCAATTGAATGATCTTTACTACAAAAGCCTTTTATGACCTTCAATAGTGCATGGTTTATGAAAGTGGTAATAAAAAGAAAAAACATTGAATTTGAGAATTTGGAGCATATTTGGCTAAAATGATTTTATAAATAAGTTTGTTTGACTGCTTGTTTTTTACCTCTAAATTAAATACATTGCAATGAACTTTAAATTCTCACATAAATTTAGATTCTGATAAGGTCATTCCAACCCAAATTTCAGTTGATGAATCACTATAAGTTTTACCATATCTTCTTTAATGTTTGCATATTATGAAATGAATCTCACTAAGGACAATTTATATTTTATGATTCTAAATAAGCATTGTATCTATGCAACAAATCCAAAGGCAACATTAGGACCAAGAGAGTTTATTAAATTTATACAACATTATACACCCTTAAATGCTCCAAACTATGTATAGGAAACATGAAATAATGAAACTCATTATTATATAGATGCATAAACAAGGATTTTTGTAAACCTCACCCTTTTTTGCATATTAACAGCACTTTCAAGTATTCATTTTATTGTAAAACTCTGTCAAATCTTTCAAAAAAATAAGTGTAGTTATTGCAGTAGGTGTAAAACTATACTTTTCTTTTTTGTTAATACCTAAATCTGAGCCAGCCAAAATTTATTAGGTTTTAAAATTTTGCATGTATTTTGTTGTTTTGGAGCACATTTTCCCAAGGTGAGGAGGCATAGAGTGGGAAGGAGGCTAGTTGTCCAATCAGTCCTGGAATCTATTTGCCCCTGGATTTACTGAGTAATAGCAGAGGTCTCTGATATTTGAATCTGAGAACCCTATGGTGTAGAAGGAAAGTAAGATTAAGTTCTCTTTTGCTCAAGAGAACAGACACAACTGTTCTCTTGAGCAAAATTCTACAATGAGCAATTTGAGTCTAAGATAAAGCTGGAAAAAAAACTCCATGAAATAGTAAATCTGAGTTTACTTTCCCCTTTGTTTCAGTAGCTTAAATGACTAGACTTATTTTAGATTTGTCCTTCTTGCAATTCAGAAGTCGTTCTCAAAGGACAACGTAAATATTAAAAAGATGGAGAATTTATTCAAATGCAGATTTCCTGGCCTCATCACCTACAACACTATAATTCCATAATTCTTAGTTTGAACCCAAGGAATATATATTTTTAACAAACCCCTCAGAAGAGTCTAATTAGACCACACTTTCATTCACTGATCTACATCATTCAAATATTCCCAATGGTGCTGTCATCTTTGGCAATAGCAATGGAGAATGTGTGTATGTCAAAAGTTTAGAATGTGGGAACTAGTTGGAATGTGAAGGGTTTAGACAACCCTCATAAATGAAATACTGTTCTCTGCTCCAAGTTGGGATGAGATATTTATATACATAACACGTGGAATAATATAATTAAATAAATAAAATATTTATGCTTCTAAGATTTTCTTTCTGCTGAATGTTGATAATGCAAGGAAAATAGCCTATATGTTAAATTATTATCAAAAAAGTGTTTATATTATACCAAATATTTTATGAATCCAAAAGTCATTCATTTAATTAATGCATCAATAGTCTTATGAGCTTGCAATTTGTAAAAGGAAATCCCTTACGAATTCTAAGAATGTTTACCTTTTAATCTAGAAAATTATTTGAGTCATAATACATAGGTTGTTTGTTATATTTAGATGATGTTATAATCCTGCATTTTAATGGCACCCACATATCACTAGGAAGATAAGAAAAAGATTTTAATATTTTAAATTAAAAATTTTGAGTATTTTAAATTAGGTTTCTTATTTCCATCTGTCTTTGGTGTTGAACTTATCAATACATAAGAATTCTAGGCAATTATATTTTGGGCAATCCCCAGTATACCTGCTTTACCTGTCTTAGGTTAGAGCAAAACCAAGATTTTCCAACTTTACAAGATTTATTTTATAGAAAAATGTTTTTAAACATAACTCAAATATTTAAATAGAAATTTTTTTCTGAAGAAAATCAGAACTGTTCTATCATTCTAACTTCAAATTTAGGCAATGATAATTTACATAAGGTAATTTTATATTTGGTCACCACTTTTCAGTATTTTTTTTCTCAGATAAATATCCTTCTAGTGATAACATACATCTGTTTGTTTCTCTTCTTGATTCTCAGGGAACAATGATGGATGTCATTTGGTTGCTGTCTTCTTGATGTTCCCTTGGAGTGGGAGCTGAGAGAAAGTGCATTCTCGGTGCAGAATGTCAACAGAAATGAAAATTTTAAAACTCTAATAAAGATTGGGTACATGTTGTCAGTGCTCTAAATCAGAGTCGCATTAGTAATGCTTTCCCTTCTTGTCACCAATATTTAGATAGTTGTTTAAAAAAGAAAGGAAGAAAGGGAAGGAGGAATGAAGGGAGGGAGGGAGAGAAGGAAGGAGGGAGGGAGAGAGGAAGGAAGGAAGGAAGGAAGGAAGGAAGGAAGGAAGGAAGGAAGGAAGGAAGGAAGGAAGGAAGGAAGGAAGGAAAGGGGTAAAAAGAAAGGAGGGATGGAGAAAGGGAGGGAGGGAGGGAGGAAGTGTGGGAGGGAGGGAGGGAGGGAGGGAAAGAAAGAGAAATGTATGTAGCAGTGAGGAGGTTTGATCTTCATTGAAGATTTGCCACAGAACATCAGAAAATCAGGGAGCAATGCCTGATCATGTCAATCCTTCTACTCTACTTTAAACAGATTAATATTGATCCATAAAAACTAGATTATGTGATATATAATTGTGTGTATAAGGTTTTTTGGTAAGCATGAACATGCCAATGAATCTTAGTACCAATGCTTTAAGTAGAAATATATTATTTATATATACAATACTAAGATTAATACCATAGGAATATATTTGTACATATACTATACAAGGGTAGACCAACATAGGTTTATAGGTATATGGGAAACAAAATTTATTCTTGTATTATTATTTATTAATTATTGTATTACTTATTTGTATTATAATGGTAAACCTACTTTTGAAACCCCTGTATAATTAAATAATTGCCATTAAGAGTCTTTGCCCCATATAAAAGTCTCTTTCTAATAACTAAAAGACCTGTGGGCCTTACTTATTCAAAAAGAACTATTAATATTTAGAAATTTACATGAAAAGAATCACTCAAATTAATTAGGTCTAATTTAAGTTAAGGAAATAAATATTTCCTTGCCCAAAGGAGAACTAACTCAAGTTTTACTAAACCATCAGTACAAGAGTCTCAAAATCAAAGCCAACTCACAAATAGATTATTTTGAAAACACTGTCTTTATAATGTTGAGTTAAAACCATAATGTGATTGGTTTTTAAAATAAATGCTCATCATGTCAATCTAATCATTTTAAATAAACATCAATGAATCAGGAGATTAATTTTCCAATTTTCTATCACAGTAAGATTATCCATTCAAAATGTTTCTTTGTATTTACTCTGCAATAAAATAAAATCTTTATGTCTGACCAGATATCAGAAGTTAAAATTTTGATTACTTACCTAATGATACATTAATTTAATTGATGGTAGCAGTTCTCAATATGAGCTTTACTTTAGCAAATTTATTTAACTGATAAAAGCACATTTGTGCTTTTGTTTCTAACGTTAAGTAAAATGTGAATGTTCTTTCAATAGATAAATAGCTTTTCATGTGGAAATAAAAACAGTAGTTTGAAAGTGAAAATGATAATATAATGTTATACTTAATAATCCTTATTACTGATAGAAATAAAATACAATATCTGTGACCAGGAAAATAAATATTATTAGAAAATATTCTAGTGATATGTCTGCATCAATATTATATACCCCCCCAAAAAACCAAATATGCTAAAAATGAACATCAAAAAGTCTATACATGCTTCTAATTAGTTCCTAACTAGATACTTGGTATTATTCAGCTGTTTTTATGTGTTCATTTTCTTTTCTAAATGCCAATCTGAAATGCAAATTATTTTAAGATACTGATAATCATTTTAAATAAACATCAATGAATCAGGAAATTAATTTTCCAATTTTCTATCACAGTAAAATTATCCATTCAAAATGTTTTCTTTGTATTTACTATGCATTTTTTCCTACCCAATTTATTTAATAAATAACATATAGCTTTAAGAGAGGCAATAATTAATAGTTTTAATTTTTTATATTCTTAAAATTGAAAATGGTTTTTTTGTTTCAATGTTTCAAGTCTACTCTTACCTTTAAAAATTACATTGAAATACATGAAAATTACCTAAATAAAAAAATGTGCTGATAGCTAAAACAATTTTTTTACCTTTCTTTTTCCCTTCTTTTCTCTTAAAAATATTTTTGTATAAATCAAAGTTGCAAATATTGCTTATGAATTCAGGAGAAAAGTAATTCAAAATAAATGCCAGAATGTATTGCAAAAACAAATACCATATATCTCACATATGAGGAATCTAAAAAGAAAGATGTGAATTGCAAATTTTATCTTACACCTTATAATGGGAGAAATTGTTTTCAATTCAACTATCCAAATAGCTTACTAAGTAAGAAAGTTGTAAAATATTTTAATAAAAATATCCTAGAAACCATTTCATTAATTTAGTCCTCAGGTAAAATTATTCAAAACTACAAAAAAAGTGTTATTTTTCTATATCCCTAAGAAATCTGTGTAGGCATATCCATACACATTTTGTAGGGGGGCGTCTCAGGACTGAGCCCAGCTGGAGTCAGGAATGAACTTAGGGGGAGACAGAGATATGAGACAGTACGTCCTTCAGCTGCCCTCTTCAAACACCAGTCCTTTGTGATTACACAGCACCTTTCCATAAGGAATTTCAGATTTATATTTCACCTCCATTAAAATGCTCTATTTCTTTCAGTAGGGATGGAACTTTGACGTGACTCTTGTTGAAGACCAGCATAATACGTCAGAGACAGAGCTTCCGAAAGTCAAACATGCAGTCATAGCAGCTGACAAAGAAACTTGAGAGTTCTCTTCCCTAAACCTCCCTGCCTATTAAATATACTGAATTTAATAATTCAATGTATATTCTGAATTATGTGCTTTTGCAGAAGCAACAGGGATGTATGAATCATTTTTAATGATATTTATTCTATATATTTGAACATAAACCCCTTAAAACATTACTTGAGAATTATAATTTTTCCTGAACTGCTTTTCTCTAAAGAGTAGAAAATATACAATTTTTGTCCCACATCTTAAAATAAAAATCCCATATCACAGAAATTCAACACCACCAACCTTTAAATAACTTCAGATATTACCTCAAACCCTCTTTTAAAAATACTTCAAAGTGCCTCTTTAGATATGTGAACACATTTGGGTGTTTCTATAAATAAATTGTGATTACCAACTTATTGTATTTCTTTTCAAGTATATTTACTTATCCAAGTTTTTGTCTCCCATCTGATGCCTCATCTCTTCCTTTTTCAGATTTTAATTTCATTGTATCTGCTTCTTGCCTAATATTCTCTTAGAACCTTCAGCCGCCTTGTCTGAATGTTTACCTTTCTGTTCATGCTTGGACGCCGCTGCGGTCTCTTTCTCGTCCTTCTCCTTGGGTTTAGGTGATGTTTTTTGTGCTTCTTTACCTTTGGTGGCTGTTTGCTTCACTTTCTCCTGTTTCCCACCTTTCAGTTCCTTTTTAGTCTTTTCTTCAGTCTTTTCCTTAGTCTTAGTTTTCTTCTCTTCTGTATAGATTTAAGAAAAGTTGGATTATTTTTGTTTACTTACCCACACAGCATTTTATCTTTCACTGGTCATTAATAATAATTTGAAAAGAAAGAGAAAAGAAGAGCAATGAAAAAATTGTATCGTCGAGATAAATACTTGACACAATTCTACTATCTGACTTTTATATAGTTTATGTAGTGTCATGTTAGAAAACTAAAAAAGAAAAGTTAGATTCTTTCTTAATTTGTACATGAGAACATTACTTTTTAGGTAGTTAGGAACTTAGTATGTCAAAAGGAGACATTTCAAATATGCAGGGATGTATATACAGGGATGTTCAATAAAAGATAATTCTTAAACCAAAAAGCTCAGTAAAAGAGACCTGTTAAAAGGATAAGATCATTTTGTTTCACAACTGAATATCTTAAAAGTCATTCAAGAAACTGAACTGTCAACACAATATATTTTTAAAGATAACTATTAGGAATGTAAATATAAAATGATTTGCACTGGTGATGACTAAGAATAAGACAAAATTATAATATTAAAAGTTGACTCAGAAACGTTTAATTTTTAATGATTTGACTTTAGAGAGACATAAAAAGAGCAGAAATTAACATATTGACTCCTGTTAATCTTAAACCAGAAATAAAAATTTTAATGACTTTTAAAGCACTTCAATGTATCTTAGTAAATAGAAAAGGCTACAAATGAGAATATGTATTTTTATATATGAATTATAATATATAAATACATTTTCTAGACAAATATTTTAAATTTGATGTTATGTTATGCATTTGGAAGGAGGAAACTGGGATTGTGAATTCATCAGTCTGTGAATTGTTAAATTATTTTATATAGCACACATAATCATTAAACATCAAAGTGAGTTTATTACAATGTTCGACTCTCATGTTATTTACCAATATAATGGCTTGCCTTATTGTCACTCATGTTGAAGAATTTGATGAAAATATAATAACCAAATTTCTTGACTTTAGTACACTAAGCAATGATTTAAAACTAAGACAAGATAACATTGTGATGTCCAGTGAAGAATAAAAAGAAAAATGAAAATGATAATGCCTGATGCATGCAAAACCAGAATTATCTGTCGAACTCTATTTTATTAACATCCTCCAAAGCTCTGCTCCTCAGAAACTTTGCAGGGAGATGCTGATACTATGTTAGGGGTAGGGGGATATTCTTATGATCAAATATATTTGGAATCACTAAGTTAAATCAGATTCTTTAATATGGATTTCTCAATGCTGATATGTACTGAGATCTTCAAGGAGAGGAATTGCGCTATTCACTGTTTGCCAATACCTACTGTAAAAATTGCATATGAAATTTACTTAACTGCTCCACAAACTTCCAATGTTTTTATAACTTCTGTGACTATATTCAATTGGAGATTTTCTTCTCCCTTTAAACCATTTCTAAATATTATTTGCTAGTTTTTGTTCTTTTCTATCACAGACTAATTTCTGTGACTGAAACCATCAACTCTCTGAAAATCACTTGAAATCAACATCATTCCAGAACCCCACACTAAATATGCTTTAGTTTCTGTCTGTAGAGAAAGTTTCATTCAGATGGCCAACAGCACCTCAGATATACAACTCATACATGTTCATTTAGTTAGTAAACCCTTCCAAAGAACCCATCATGACCTAGGACTAGAGATAATTGCTGGGGCTCCAAAGATCAGCAAGACAATCTTATCTGAAGGCAGTTTAAAATTCTGTGGTACGTGACTTCATCTTAGCTCTCTTCTTCTCATAACATCTTTCCTGAAGTTTCTTTCTCAACTAGACTATTCTCTCTCTTTTTTTAATATCTCATGTATTTTCCACATGTCAAACATTAGATGCATTCTCTATATTTTCCATATTTTCCCATATATAAATTTATTTGTGTTTAATTCATACACAAGTGGCTCTGCCACTAGGATTAATCAGTTCTTCAGCTTAGCTTTGCTTTGCCTCAACTTCTATAAAAACACATGTTTTTCTATTTTATTAAAACACACACATATCTTTTATTATAGATGGTTGATTACACATCTATCTTTCCTAACAGACTGAGAGCAACTTAAGGATAGAAATTACATTATTCATTTTTGTAGCACCATAGTGTCTAACACAGTGTATTTCTCAGAGAAAACAGAATAAATATTTGCCAAATTTACAAATTTGATTAAGGAGAGAAAACAGTAAACTTCACTATATGAAGATCAAGTGTAGAATATAGTGATATATAAATTGCATGTGAAAATATGTGTTTAGAGGTGAACTTAAAACTAAAAAATTTTGCCAAATGTTTATTTATTTATTTATGTTTTATGTGTAAAATTGTTATTGTACTTGTCTTAAATGACACCTCTCACTTCTTGTAAGTAGAAGTTAATTTAACCTTATTTTCATACTGTGGAATTAAAGATATGTGGAATTCAGATATACTTTTAATGATTTTATAAATTATAGATAGGCAGAGATAATTTTCTGTAAGAAAAGACCACAGTGAAAACAAACTCATTTTTATCAATGGTTTTAAGTATAAAATCACAAAATGTCTCCTGCCTATTTTAGGAATTTGTCAATGATCTTCATTTTTGAAGCAAATAACTTTGCCTCACATTAAAAAAAAATGAGTGAGAATTTAACAATGATGTTAATATTATATAATATAGAAAATACAATGAAACTAAAGCAACACCCATATTTTATTTATTTTTATCAAACTTGGTCAATGTTTTTAAACTTTGTGCCAAAATGTTCTTGATTTTTTTTCTAAAACAGAATTTAAGTGATTTTTGCACTTAAGAGTCCATTAACAAACAAAAATGCAGAAAAATATTTTTGTTATATTCAAATAACCTAGTTTACTTAGAAAGACACTTAAATCATGACTTTATCAAATGGAAAACAAAGTGGTCTAATGAAAAAGAATGATATCAGCATATTTGATCTAATTTTGGAATTAGCATTATCCATAAGTGATCATAAAAAAATCAAACTATCTTTTGCCAAAGCAGAGAAACCACATTACTCAAAACATAATAATATATTGTATATTTTTGGAGTTAGGAATTAACAAGTTTTATCTCCCATTCATTAAGGAACTACCAACTGCTTAACTTTTTTGTGCCTTAGTTTCTCTTCATTAGAAAAAAAAAAATCACCATTGTAGCCATCTCTTCCTTTAAGGAAGATGTGAAGATGAAGAAACTAATGTGGAGTCTTCCTAGAATTTACAAATTGTTTGATATACAACAGAAATTACTTATCCTCATTTTACAAATGAGAAGTCTAAGAATCAAACGGCATTTGTCTAATTTATTTCCCCAGTAGACTAAATTGCATAATGTTATTAATATTGTCCTATGAAGATAATACCAAAAGTATCTTAGGATATAGAAGGGTAGATATAAATACACACAGATTAGTGAAAACAATAACCTTCTGAAAGTGATTAAAACAATAGTAACCTCTCTCCCTTCATCAAACTCACAGAAGCTCACAGATAACTAAATATTGTTAATGCCAGGCCAGTTAGCTTGGCTCAAACTTGGCTTACCCAATTCCCTTTCCTTCTCCTTCTCCTTTTCTTCCTCCTCCTCCTCTTGTTCTTCCTCCCTCTCCCCCTCCTCTTCCTCCTCCTCTTCCTCCTTCTTCTTCTACTTCTTCCTCCTCCCCCTCCCCTTTATTCTTCTTCCTCTTCTTCCCCTTCTTCCTCTTCTTCCTCTTCTTCTCCTTCTCCTTCTCCTTCTTCTCCTTCTCCTTCTCCTTCTCCTTCTCCTTCTCCTTCTCCTTCTCCTTCTCCTTCTCCTTCTCCTTCTCCTTCTCCTTCTCCTTCTTCTTCTTCTCCTCCTCCTCCTCCTCCTCCTCCTCCTCCTCCTCCTCCTCCTCCTCCTCCTCCACCTCCTCCTCCTCCCTCTTTCTCTTCTTCTTTTTCTCTATCTTTGTTACTTTTAATAAACTGTGGGAATAGGCTAGCTTTCGCAGTGGATATGAGGTTTTACACACATACAAGGTAAACATTGAAAGACCTATTGTTGCCTAGCAGGAAGTCCTGAGGTGATTGAGCTTATTGCTGCCCTTGACTAGGCTGTTTTTGAAACATAGTAAGAAATGTATTGCCTCTTGGAATCAAAGGTCTTCAGAGGGAGATTCTACTTTAATTCTGGTCACATCTTTCAAATATATTATAATAGGTTATCTTTGTTTCTCGTTTAAATGTCACATACTGTAGTATACCCTTTTTATCTTACTCTGTTTTCCCCAAATTGGCCATTAAGCAAAGAGCACTTCTTATGCATTTTCTATCTTTCTCACAATGTATATATATGTATATATGTAAAATAAAATGGAAATTTATATATATATGTATGCACATATATACATTTATATATATACACACATTCATATATATACACATACATAGTTTTTTTACATCTATGATCTTATAAGAATATAAGCATGTAAAGAAAATATTTGTGATTTGTGGCAGGCCAGACTAACTCAAGACGGCCCCAGTGATTCCTGCCTCCAGATACTTATACTTTTATGTAATCCTCTCTCTTTGAATATGGGCTGGCCTAGAAATTTCCTGCTAACCAATACTATGTGACTTTCATGGTTAGTTTATACAAGATTGTTATTTTTCTCTTGCTAGCTGATTTTCTCTCTTGCTACAATTGATGATGCCAACTACCGTGTTAGTGAGATTCATGAGGCAAGGACCTACAGATGGTCTCTGGACAACAGCTAGAAAGAAGTGAGCTACTTATTCACCAGACCTTGAAGAACTGAATCTTGCCAATACTTATGTAAATGAACCTGGAAATGATGCTTCCCCAATTGAGACTTCAGTTGGGACTGCAGCCATATTTAACACATTGATTTCATTCTTGTAAGAAATTGTGAAGCAGAAGACTGAACTAAGCCATGCACAGATTCTTGGGCCACATAAACTGTGAGATAATATATGTGTATTGACTTTAGCTTATAAATATGTGTTAATTTTTTCACAAAAATAAGTAACTAATATAGTATTAAATAAATATTTGTTTTAACATTCACTTTTTTTTAATTTTTTATTTTATTTATTCATTTTAGAGAGGAGAGAGAGAGGGAGAGAGAGAGAGAGAAGAGACAGAGAGAGAGAAGGGGGGAGGAGCTGGAAGCATCAACTCCCATATGTGCCTTGACCAGGCAAGCCCAGGGTTTTGAACCGGCGACCTCAGCATTTCCAGGTTGTCGCTTTATCCACTGCGCCACCACAGGTCAGGCAACATTCACTTTTTTTTAATTTTTTATTTTATTTATTCATTTTAGAGATGAGAGAGAGAGGGAGAGAGAGAGAGGAGAGAGAGACAGACGGGGGAGGAGCTGGAAGCATCAACTCCCATATGTGCCTTGACCAGGCAAGCCCAGGGTTTCAAACCGGCGACCTCGGCATTTCCAGGTCGACGCTTTATCCACTGCGCCACCACAGGTCAGGCTAAATAAATATTTGTTAAAGAAATAATTAAATTATTTATTTAATAGTTTTTGGATAGAATCCTTATTTATACTCTGGTCACTTAAGAGTTTTGTCTTAGTACAATTACATTCTAGATAAATGATCTGTCCCAATTTTTTTCTCCATGGAAGTCAGTTCCTTCATCTATTAAGTTAGGTAATTAATTAGGGTGCTCATCTCTAACATCCTTACTGGCTTTAAGATTTTATATATATAATTTATATAAATTTATTTTCATTCAAATCTGTCAAACAGAAGAGAACTAAATAGAATAAAACAATGTTTTAGTTATAAATTTTAGTTTGAAACTAAAAGCTACCTTTTGGAAAACAAAGTCTTAATTTACAATTCATCATCTTAACTTCAATAAAATATTTGGTTATCTCATTGAAAAAATCAATAGCCCTGGCCGGTTGGCTCAGCGGTAGAGCGTCGGCCTAGCGTGCGGAGGACCCGGGTTCGATTCCCGGCCAGGGCACACAGGAGAAGCGCCCATTTGCTTCTCCACCCCTCCGCCGCGCTTTCCTCTCTGTCTCTCTCTTCCCCTCCCGCAGCCAAGGCTCCATTGGAGCAGAGATGGCCCGGGCGCTGGGCATGGCTCTGTGGCCTCTGCCTCAGGCGCTAGAGTGGCTCTGGTCGCAATATGGCGACGCCCAGGATGGGCAGAGCATCGCCCCCTGGGGGGCAGAGCACCGCCCCTGGTGGGCGTGCCGGGTGGATCCCGGTCGGGCGCATGCGGGAGTCTGTCTGACTGTCTCTCCCTGTTTCCAGCTTCAGAAAAATGAAAAAAAAAAAAAAAAAAAAAAAAAAAAGAAAAAATCAATAAAAGATATACCTGCCTCAAATAACTAATCAATTGTATGGATAACACATTGAACTTTGAAAATAGTTTCTAATTTTTATCTAAATGATTCGTAACTTGAAAATGCTGGATTGAGATTTCTAAGCTTTATTGATTATAGAAAAACTTATATTTTACAATATGAAGAGAAAATTTAAATTTAATCATTGATATTGAACTATCAGGTAGAATGTCTATTTTTCTAACATCAAATAATTGGTAGACATTTAAAATAATAAATGCTGATGCATGCAATCCTCTAAAATACTGAACATTACATTGATATTATAATTGTGGGGGTTTTTTTTGTTTATTTATTATTAAGACACTTAGGATCTCCAATGCTTAAAATATCAATCAAGATATATACATTACTTTTTTTCTTGAAAAAATGTAATCCCAAATTAAAATATTCTAAAATTAAGCTCAAGATATAATACTGGTCAAAAGCTATAAAACAGATACATTATGCTAATTTTCTATATCTATAGCAACAAATTCCAAAAACATATTAAAACAACATTCATTTAATTAAATCTCTTTGTTTCCATTACTTTAAATCTGGGCACAATAGAGCTCAACTACATTCTCTATTTAGGGTCCACAAGGCTAAAATGAAGCTGTCAACAGGACTGCATTTCTTAGTAGAGACTTTGGGAAGAATGAGCTTCCACACTTATTCCATGTTGGCAGAATTCTTCTCATACTTTCCATGTACTTTCCTCAATTTTTAGCCAGGAATGGAGAACAAATTTTTCTCACATTTCACATCTTTCTTTTCTGCCCCTTCTTTATGCTTTTATTTTTTTTAATTTATTTTTTTAAATTTTTTATTTATTTATTCATTTTAGAGAGGAGAGGGAGAGACAGAAAGAGAGAGAGAGAGGAGAGACAGAGAGAGAGAAGGGGGGGAGGAGCTGGAAGCATCAACTCCCATATGTGCCTTGACCGGGCAAGCCCAGGGTTTCGAACTGGTGACCTCAGCATTTCCAGGTCGACGCTTTATCCACTGCACCACCACAGGTCAGGCTCTTTATGCTTTTAAATGTTCATGAGATTACATTGAACCCACATGGATAATCCAGGAAAATCTCTATATTTAAGATCGTTCTTAACTACTTCGGCAAACTCCTTTTTGCTATGTAATGTAACATAGCAATTGACATGACACCAAAGGATAAAAGTCATGATGGCCAAAATTCTGTCTACCATATATGAGAAAGCTTTTTATTTTCCTCTAAAATTTTGAGATGTTCTATTATTTTAAATATTCGGTGTTATTATTTTTTCAATATTTAATTTAAAATGTAAGACAAAATTAGTTGTTTTATGTAAAGGAAACATTGAATGCTTGCAATCCAGCTGTAAAACCAAAATGTAAACTTCAACAGAAAAAATTGTTATGGAAATAATAAAGGGAGAAGTTACCTTTTGTCACTGTCTTTGTTTCTGCTTTTTCTTTTTTCTCAATTTTTTCCCTGTGGGTTGCTGAAACAGAAAACTTTATATTAGTACACACTCTTAATAAATTTTAAGACCAAGGTTGCTCTTTACCTCAGTTTTATACCCAACAAAAACATGAAATATTCAAATATTTATGACATTAATGAGCCTAATTCAAGAATAGTTACCAATGTAAACAAAAAGTTACCAATATAATAATAACTAAATAAAATCTAATTTTAAAGACCTGTCATTAGACTTAGTATTTTGAACATTAGTCTCACCCACCTTTTCAAAGTTATTATTCTAAACAGAGAAAGTTTTCAAGGAAGACAAATGGAAAGAGAATTATTTTGTACAAATTTGTTGAAAGATATATCATTTATTTTATCAAGAAGTACTCTAATAGAAATATTCAAATCAGGACTAGAGCTTTGATTAAGCCCAGTATTTCCAACAAAGATACCACTTATCTCATTGTATGGGACTGTCTTATGCATTGACAAAATGCTTACCTCTTCTGGTCCCTGCTTACCAAATGTACCCCCCTCCAATGACACTTTGACAACCAAAAAATTTTCCAAATACCTCCCAGGGGTAGCAACTTTGGTTGATTATCACCAGTATTAAATAAAGTAATAATAAAGAATTACTGACTAAGTGAAGCTTCTAACTGAAGAGCATTAAACACGATTCCTGAAATATTATACCTTCTCATTGTTATGTAATATATTAATATGAATTTATTTTATTCACTTAAATTTTTTTTTTACATAGACTAGTAAAATCTTGTATCTTTCAATAGTTTAAGTAAAGGAGTTCTTAGAAGTGAAACAGCATATACAGTTTATTCTTATAATTCAAATATTTTAAACTGTGTGATCTCAACATTTACATACTATTTATTAAAGAAAATAATGAATATTAAATATTTATAAAAATATAAATGATAACATAGATTTCAGTAAATGGTAGGTTTTTTTATTCTAATAATTGTGTTTACATAGATTCTAGTGTCCCCGAATGCATCTCCTCTCACCCATATTCCCCTCCACATCAACCTTGCCCACCTCCCCTTAGCACCCTCCCCGCTTCCCTTCAGGTTTATCCCATCCTATCATCCCCTTTCCCTCTGTTCTCTTTTCCTCTGGTCCCTTTGATCTCTCCTCTGTCTCAATTCCATTCCTCAGTTTACATTGTTCATTGGATTCCTCAAATGAGTGAGGTCATATGATATTTTTCTTTTTCTGCCTGGCTTATTGAACTTAACATAATAGTTTCCATGACCATCCATGTTGTTGCAAAAGGTAAGATTCCCTTCTTTTTCATGGCCCCATAGTATTGCATTGTATATATGTACCATTGCTTTTTTATCCACTCGTCCACTGACGAACACTTGGGCTGTTTCCAGATCTTCGCTATTGAGAACAATGCTGTCATCAACATGGGGGTGCATTTCTCCTTTTGAAAAGTGTTATGGTGTTCTTGAGGTATATTCCCCAAGATAACTGGGTCAAAAGGTAGTTCCATTTTTAATTTTTTGAGGAATGCCATATGTTTTTGGCAGTGGCCGCACCAGTCTGCATTCCCACCAGCAGTGCAGGAGGGTTCCCTTTTCTCCACATCCTCGCCATCACTTATTCTGTGTTGTTTTGTTGATGAGCGCCATTCTGACTGGTGTGAGGTGATATTTCATTGTGGTTTTAATTTGCATATCTCTAATGATTAGTGATATTGAGCTTTTTTTTTTTTCATATGCCTACTGGCCATCTGTATGTCCTCTTTGGAGAAGTGTCTATTTTTTTTTTTTGCCCATTTTTTTATTGGACTATTTATCTTCCTCATGTTGAGTTTTACTAGTTCTTTATAAATTTTGGTTATTAACCTCTTATCAGAACATATTGTCGAATATGTTCTCCCATTGTGTAGTTTGTCTTTTTATTCTGTTCTTATTGTCTTTAGGTGTGCAAAAACTTTTTAGTTTGATTTAGTCCCATTTGTTTATCCTGTCTTTTATTTCCCTTGCTCGTGAAGATAAATTGGCAAATATATTGCTGCGAGAGATGTAGGAGAACTTACTGCATATATTTTCCTCTAAGATGCTTATGGTTTCAGGGCCTACATTTAAATCTTTTATCCATTTTGAGTTTATTTTTGTGAATACTATAAGTTGGTGGTCTAGTTTTATATTTTTGCATGTAGCTGTCCAATTTTCCCAACAACGATTTGTTGAAGCGGCTGTCCTTACTTTATTGTATGCTCTTACCTCCTTTGTCAAATATCAGTTGTCCATAAAGGTGTGGGTTTATTTCTGTGTCCTCAGTTCTGTTCCATTTAAATATATGCCTGTCCTTATGTTAGTACCAAGCTGTTTTGAGTACAGTGGCCTTGTAGTATAACTTGATATCAGAAAGTGTGATACCTCCCACTTTATTCTTTCCTTTCAAGATTGCTAAGGCTACACATATTCTTTTTTGGCTCCATATACATTTTTGGAACATGTGTTCTTTGGATTATTGGAATATATCTTTAAAGTATGTCATTGGTATTTTAATTGGTATTGCATTAAATTTATAAATTGCTTTGGGTAATATAGACATTTTAATGATGTTTAGTCTTCCTAACCATGAGCATGGTATATGCTTCCACTTGTTTGTATCTTCCTTGATTTCTTTTATCAATGTATTATAATTTTTCGAGTACAAGTCTTTAATATCCTTGCTTAAATTTACTCCTAGTACTTTATATTTTTTTGGTTGCAATAGTGAAGGGAATTGTTTCCATAATTTTGCTTTCTGACAGGTCATTGTTGGTGTATAAAAATGCCTCTGATTTCTGAGTATTAATTTTATATCCTATGACCTTGCTAAATTCATTTATCAGGTTCAGTAGTTTTTTGACTGAAACTTTACAGTTTCCTATATACAATATCATATCATCTGCAATTAATAATAGTTTTACTTTTTCTTTTCCAATTTGGATGCCTTTTATTTCTTCTTCTTGTCTTATTGCTGTGGCTAGAACTTCCAAGACTATGTTGAATAAGAGTGGTGAAAAGGGGCACCTCTGCCTTGTTCCTGATCTTAAGGAAATTGCTTTTAATTTTTGCCCATTGAGTATGATGTTGGCTGTGGGTTTGTCATAGATGGCCTTTATCATGTTGAGGTATGTTCCCTAAATTGCCACTTTGCTGAGAGTATTGATCAAAAATTGGTGCTGATTTTCATCAAATGTTTTTTCTGTACCTATTGAAATTATCATGTGGTTTTTCTCTTATTCTTCTTTATGTAATGAATCGCATTGATTGATTTGTGAATATTGTACCAGCCTTGCCTCCCCAGAACAAAATCTCACTTGATCATGGTATATGATTTTTTTCATATATTGCTGGATCCAATTGGCTAATATTTTGTTGAGGATTTTAGCATCTAGATTCATCAGGTATATTGCCCTATAATTTCCTTTTTTTGTGTTGTCTTCCTGGTTTTGGAATCAGAATTATGCTTACCTCATAAAAGGAACATGGAAGTCTTCCTTCCTCTTGAATTTTTTGAAATAAGTTGAGAAGGATAGGAGTTAGTTCTTCTTTGAATATTTGGTAGACTTCACTTGTGAAGCCATTGGGCCCCGGGCTTTTGTTTGTTGGGAGTTTTTTGATAACTGTTTCAAACTCATTTGTTGTAATTGGTCTGTTTAGGTTTTCTCATTATTCCAGATTGAATTTTAAAATATATGTTTCAAGGAATTTGTCCACTTCATCTAGGTTGTATAATTTTTTGGCATACAGTTTTTCATGTTATTTTCTTACAATCATTTGTATTTCTGTTGTGTCATTTGCTATTTCTCCACTCTAATTTCTAATTTTATTTATTCAAGTCCTCTCTCTTTTTTTCTTGGTGAGTCTGGTTAAAGATTCATTAATCTTATTTACCTTTCAAAGAACAAGCTCTTGTTTCATTGATTCTCTGTATTGTTTCTTTAGCCTTTATGGCATTTATTTCTGCTCTGATCTTTATTATTTCCTTCCTTCTACTACCTCTGGGCTTTACTTGCTGTATTTTTTCTAGTTCTTTTAGATGCGAGGTTAAATTATTTATTTGAGCTTTTTCTAGTTTCTTAAGGTATGCATGTAATGCTATGAACTTTCCTGTCAGTACTGCTTTTGCTGTGTCCCATAAATTTTGAGTTGTTGTTTGCTCATTATCATTTTTTTCTAGGAATTTTTTTATTTCTTCTTTGATCTCATTGTTAACCCATTTGTTATTTAATAACAAGCTATTTAGTTTTCAAGTGCTTGAGTATTTTTCAGTTGTTCTGTTGTGGTTGATTTCTAGTTTCATGCCACTGTGATCAGAGAAAATGCTTGATATGATTTCAATCTTCTTAAATTTGTTGAGATCACTTTTGTGACCTACCATCTGGTCTATCCTAGAGAATGTCCCAAGAGCACTTGAAAAGAATGTATATTCTGCTGTTTTATGGTAAAATGTTCTGAAGATAATTATTAAATCAAGTTAATCTAGTGTGTCCTTTAAGTTTGCTGTTTCTTTGTTAATTTTCCTTCTTGAGGCTCTGTCTATTGATGTTAGTGCGGAATGATATCCTCTACCATTATAGTATTGCTGTTGATCTTGCCTTTTATATCCATCAAAGTCTGCTTTATATATTTATTTGCTCCTATATTAGGTGTGTAGATATTTATAATGGTTATATCTTCCTGTTGGATTGTTCCCTTTATCATTATGTAGTGACATTTTTTTATCTCTTACTATAGCCTTTGCTTTAAAGTCCATTTTGTTTGATATAAGTATTGCTACTCCAGCTTCTTTTTCATTTCCATTTGCATGAAAGATTTTTTTCCATTCTTTTACCTTCAGTTTATGTGCATCTTTTGTTTTAAGGTGTGTCTCTTATAGACAGCATATTTATGGGTCCTGTTTTCTTATCCACACAGCTACCCAATGTCTTTTGATTGAATCATTTAATACATTTACATTTAAGGTTAAAATTAATATGTAGTTGTTTATTGTCATTTTATTCTTTAAAGCTGTATTTTTCTTTTGCTATATTCTTTTCCCCCTTTGACCTGTTTACAACAGGCCCCTTAACATTTCTTGCAGCATTGGTTTGTATGTAATGAATTTCTTGTGGGTTTTTTTGTTTTTTGTTTTTTGTTTTTTGTTTTGTTTTGTCTGGGAAGCTTTTTGTTTCTCCTTCAATTTTAAACAATGGCCTCACTGGATAAAGTGGTCTTGCTTTTAGCATTTGTTCTGCATTACTTTGAATATTTCTTGCCATTTCCTTCTGGCCTCAAGTGTTTCTGTTGAGAACTCGAATATCATCCTTATGGGGGCTCCTTTGTAGGTGATATCTTTTCTTTCTCTAGCAGCTTTTAATATTTTCTCTTTATTACTTAGCTTTGGTATTTTAATTATAATGTGTCTTGGTGTAGATTTCTTTGGGTTTCTCTTTAATGGAATTCTTTGTGCTTCTTGAATTTGTGTGTCTTATTGCTGCATCAATTTAGGGAAGTTTTCAGCTATGACTTGATTGAACAATGTCTCTATCCCTTGTTCTTTCTCTTATTCTTCAGAAATCCCTATGATGTGGATGTTATTTCTCTTCATGTTGTCACAGTGCTCTCTTAGAGTTTCCTCAGACTTTTTGAGTCTCTTTTCTTTTTGCTGTTCTGCTTCCGTGCCTTTGTTTATCTTGTCTTCTAATTCACTGATTCAGTTCTCAGCTTCATCCATCTTGCTTTTAATTCCTTCCATTGTGGTCTTCATTTCTGATATTGTATTTGTCATTTCTGACTGATTCTCTTTTATTATTTCAATGTCCTTTTTTATACTTGCTATCTCTTTATTTAGTTGTTTGTTATGATCATCTATTGTTGTTCTAAGATCTTTGAGCATCTTAACAATCATTATTTAAACTCTGCATCTGGTAATTTGGTTATATCTGACTCATTCAGGTCCTTTTCTGGGGATTTCTCTTGATTCAATTGGGTTGCATTTCTCTGCTTTCTCATTTAGTCTTTGTATAAGAAGGGTGTGGCCACTGGAGTCCAATGGGTGTGGCTTCTGTGTTCCCTAGGTGTGGTCTGTCTGCAGGTCAGCCACCCCCTCTGCCGGGTGTTTGGTATGAGCATTTCCAGCACTGGCCTCTATGGCTGTTGCTGCAGTTTCCACCTCTCCTCCATGGGAGGGGCTCATTAAATGGTACGTATACAGAAAAAGCTCAATTAAAATATTTCAACCTCAATTCTTTCCATTTCTCCAACAATATAAGAATAGTAATATCTATGAACTTTATTTGAAGTATAAAATTTATCCTTAAAATATGTGTTAAAAACTGTTCTTTTAAAATATAGTTTGAGAGAGTGGCAATATGGTGATGGAGGAGGTGGATGCACCAACTTTCACCTCCCAGAACCAAAGTGGATTACAACTTAATTTTAAGAACAATCATCTGGAAAAACCAACTTTGGACTAAATTGAGAGGACTCTTTAACCGAGGATCTCTAAAGAAGCCACACTCAGACTGGTAGGAAAAGCAGTAACGTGGAGAGGGCTGCCCAGCTTTAGGGAGCAAACTGCAGCCTGGAGGGACTCATGTGGTGGAAGGGAATTTAGCATAGAGGGGAGCATCCTTGGCCCCAGCACCAAAGCCCCAGCCTGCAGCCCCATAGCCTAGAAGAGGTGAACAAACAGTATTTAGTTGCAAAACAAGCCAGGATTCTATTTGGAAGAGACAGATTTCTCAAACCCAGGATTCATCTTAAAGAGTCAGCACAGAAAACCTCTTTCACAACCGCTCACCTGTCACTTTGGGGGACAGGGAGAACTGAGAGAACTGGACAGCAGGAAAAGAAACACTATGAGGGACAGCCATCCTAACCCCTGGGCTGAGTCACTCCACAAATCTAATGTGAATATTTTTCCTGGAACCAGCAAGACCAGCAAAGGGAAGCAAATCACCAGCCAAACAGAAACTCTCCTGCTGCAGTCAGAGCATAGAATTCCTTAGAAGCAGGGAGCCATCAGGGATACAGTACTGAGTGCTAATGTCTGAGCTGCATCACCACCCCCGCACTGCTGAGCGCTCACTGGAGGGCGGGCAGTGGTGGGACGTGGAAGTGTGGTCTTGTCAGTGGGGGCGGAAGCCAGCGGCTTGCCGCAACTGCAGCCCGGGAACAAGCGCAGTCCCGCCTGGTAGGGGAGTGGCCAGGGGCAGCCTCAGCGAAGGAAGGAGTGCACAAAAGCAGTCCAACTGGCGGCTATGGGCTGGGCACGTGAGAGTGGTCCTGCCCACAGTCCAGCCCACAGGGTTAAAGCTAATGCTAGTCTGATACTTGTAGCTGGGTATAGGAGCACAGCCCCACAAGTGGGGGCTGAAGCTTGTGACTTGGGTGCGCACGAGCATAGTCCTGCCCACAGGAGCAGGGTGAAGGCTGAACTGGCCAAGGCTTGCAGCTCTGATGCAGGAGTGCAGCTTCATCAGCAGGCTGGGGTAGAGGCAGGGGACCTGCTGGGGCGTGCAGCCCAGGCTTGCGAACACAGTCCCACTGGCAGAGGTGAAGCAGAAGCCTCAGTGACTGCTGCAGCAGCCAGCACCTGCAACACCCATGCCTAAACTCCCAAGGTGATAGCAGAGGGTGTGGTGGGACTGCAGACAGACCACACCTAGGGAACACAGAGGCCATACCCATTGGACTCCTGTGGCCACACTCTTGTTATACACAGACAAAAAGAGAAGGCAGAGAATTTCAACCCAAATGATTTAACAAGAAAAATCCTCAGAAAAATATTTGAATGAGACAGAAGTAACCAAATTACTGGATGATTGTTAGGATGCTCAAAGATCTTAGAGAAACAATGGATGGACAAAATGAGCACTTAAAAAAAGAGATAGCAAGTATAAAAAAGGACAATGAAATAATAAAAAACAATCAGTAAGAAATGACAAATACAATATTAGAAATGAAGACCACACTGGAAGGAATTAAAAGCAGGATAGATGAAGAAAAGGATCAAATCAGCAAGTTAGAGGACAAGATAAATGAAAGCACAGAAGCAGAGCAGCAAAAAAAAAAAAAAAAAAATGAGACTCAAAAAGTCTGAGGAAACTCTAAGAGAGCTCTGTGACAACATGAAGAGATATAACATTTGCATCAGAGGGGTTCCTGAAGGAGAAGAGAAAGAACAAGAGATAAAGAATCTGATTGAAGAAATTATACCTGAAAACTTCCCTAAATTGAAGAAGGAACAAGTCACACAAGTTCAAGAAGCACAGAGTTCCATTAAGGATGAACCCCAAAAGGCTCACACCAAGACATATAATAATTAAAATATAAAATTTAATAGATAAAGAATACTAAAAGCTGTAAGAGAAAAGTAGTCTATTACCTACAGAGGAGACCCCATAAGTTAGACATTTGACTTCTCAACAAAAACATTAGAGGCCAGAAGGTAATGGCAAAAAATATTCAAAATAATGCAAAACAAGAGCCTCCAACCATGACTTCTCTACCCAGGAAGGTTATCATTTAAAATTGAAGGAGAAATAAAAAGCTTTGCAGACAGAAAAAAACTCAAGGAATTCATTACAACCAAACCAATGCTACAACAAATGTTAAGGTGCCTGCTGTAAACAAAACAAAGGGGGAAAATCTAATAAAAGAGGAATGTAGATTTAAAGAATCTATATTCTTAATGGCAATAAATTCTAAATGGCAATAAACAACTACATATCAATAATAACCTTAAATGTAAATGAATTAAATGCTCCAATCAAAAGACATAGGGTAGCTACATGGATAAGAAAACAGGGCCTGTACATATGCTGTCTACAAAAGACATACTTCAAAACAAAAAATACATATAGACTGAAAGTAAAGGGATGGAAAAATATTTCATGCAAATAGAAATAAAAAAAAGCTGGGTAGCAATACTTATATGTGACAAAATAGACTTTTGAACAAAGGCTATAATAGGGAATAAAGAAGGTCACTACATAATGATAAAGAGAGCAATCCAACAAGAAGATATAACCATTATAAATATCTATGCACCTAATATAGGAACACATAAATATATAAAGCAGATTTTAAAGAGCAGAAAGGGCAAGATCAATAGCAATACTATAATAGTAGGAAATTTTAATACCATACTAACATCACTGGATAGATCCTGAAGAAAGAAAATTAACAAAGAAAGAGCAGAGTTAAAGGACACACTAGATCAACTGGATTTAATAGATATCTTCAGAACCTTTCACCCGAAAGCATCAGAATATACATGTTTTTCAAGTGCTCATGGTACATTCTCTAGGATATACCAGATGTTAGGTCACAAAAGTGATTTCAACAAATTTAAAAAGATTGAAATCATATCAAGCATTTTCTTGGATCACAATGGCATGAATCTAGAAATCAACTACAATAGAAAAACTGAAAAACACTCGAACACTTGGAAACTAAATAGCATGTTATTAAATAATGAATGGGTTAACAATGAGAACAAGGAAGAAATAAAAAAATTTCCTTGAAACAAATAAAAAAACATACAACAACTCAAATTTTATGTGACACAGCAAAAGCAGTACTGACAGGGAAGTTCATAGCATTACAGGCATATTTTAAGAAGCTAGAAAAAGCTTAAATAAACTATTTAACCCTGCATCTAATAGAACCTGAAAACAACAGCAAGTAAAGCCTAGAGGAAGTAGAAAGAAGGAAATAATAACTATCAGAGTGGAAATAAATGCTATAGAGGCTAAAAAAACAATACAGAAGATCAATGAAATCAAGAGCTGGTTCTCTGAAAAGGTAAACAAGATAGATGAACATTTAAGCAAACTCACCACAAAAAAATGAGAGAGGACTCAAATAAATAAAATTATAAATGAGAGAGGAGAATTAACAAGTGACACTGCATAAATACAAAGGGTTGAAAGAAAATACTATGAAGAACTGTATGCCATAAAATTAGACAACCTAACCAAAATATACAAATTCCTCGAAACATATAATCTTTCAAATATCAATATAGAAGAATCACAGAACTTAAACAGACCAATTTAATCAAATGAGATTGAAACAGTTATCAAAAAACTCCCAACAAACAAAAGTCCTGGGCCAGATCGCTTCACAGATGAATTTTACCAAATATTCAAAGGTCAACTAACTCCTATCCTTCTCAAGCTATTTCAAAAAATTTAAGAGAAGGAAAGACTTCCAAACTCCTTTTATGAAGCAAGCATAATACTGATTCCAAATCCAGGCAAAGACACTACAAAGAAAAAAAAAAAACTATAGACCAATATCCCTGATGAACTTAGATGCTAAAATTCTCAATAAAATATTAGCAAAACGCATCTAGCAATACATGAAAAAAAAAATCATACATCATGATGGGGGGGACATTGCTTCTCGGCCTTTTGGCTAAGATCAAGTGTAGTATCTGTTCTTATCAGCTTAACATCATGATTGGGGGGAATTATTGTAGAGAGACAAAGCTGGTACAATATCTGCAATTCAATCAATGTGATTCAACATATAAACAAAAGAAAGGATAAAAATCACATGATAATATGAATAGATGCAGAAAAAGCATTTCATAAAATCCAGCACCCATTTATGATCAAAACTGTCAGCAAAGTGGAGATACAGGAATCATACCTCAACATGACAAAGCCTGTCTATGACAAACCCAAAGCCAACATCATAATTTATGGGCAAATATTAAAAGCAATCCCCTTAAGATCAGCAACAAGGCAGGGTTGCCCCCTTTCACCACCCTTATTCAACATAGTTCTGGAAGTCTTAGCCATCAGATAAGAAGAAGAGATAAAAGGCACCCAAATTGGAAAAGAAGAAGTAAAACTATCATTATTTGCAGATGATATGATAATATACGTAGAGAACCTTAAAGTCTCAGTCAAAATACTACTGAACCTGATAAATGAATTCAGCAAGGTGACAGGATATAAAATCAATATTCAGAAATAAGAGGCATTTTTGTACACCAACAATGATCTGTCTGAAAGATATATTAAGAAAACAATCCCCTTCACTATTGCAACAGAAAAATAAAGTATCTAGGAATAAATTTAACCAAGGAGGTTATAGACTTGTACTTGGAAATTTATAAAGAAAATCAAGGAAGATAAATACTAGTGGAAGCATATACCGTGTTCATGGATAGAAAGAATAAACATCATTAAAATGTCTATATTACCCAAAGCAATCTATAAATTCAATACAGTTCCTATTAAAATACCAATGACACACTTCAAAAATATTCCAAAAATTTATATGGAACCAAAAAAGAACACAAATAGCCTCAGCAATTCTGAGAAAGAAGAGTAAAGTGGGGGCTATCACACTTCCTGATATCAAGTTATACTACAAGTCCATTGTACTCAAAACAGCTTGGTACTGGCATCAGAACAGACATAAAGATCAATGGAACAGAACTGAGAACCTAGAAATAAACCCACACCTATATGGACAATTGATATTTGATAAAGGAGGTAGGAACTTACAATGGAGTAAAGACAGCCTCTTTAACAAACAGTGTTGGGAAAAGTGGACAGGTACTTGTAAAAAAATGAAACTGAATCACCAACTTACACCATTCACAAAAGTAAACTCAAAACGGATAAAAGACTTAAACCTAAGTAATCAGAAGAAAAGGGATGAGAGGATGGGATCAGAGAAGGTAAAGAGATTGGTGAAAATATATATACATAACTCAGTGTTACAGAGAACAGGACAGCAAATCCTGGAGGGAAGGGGGGAAGGCATTGAGGGGAGAGGGAATGGGGGAGCAAGGGGAATAAGAGGGTGGAGGGAGATATAGTCATTGGGACACTTGAATCTATGTAAACACAAATTAAAATCATAAATTAAAAATAAAATAAAGTATAATATGGTTTATATTTTAACACTACCTCTGATAAAGAGCTAATATTTTAAATATATAAAGATCTCATACAACTCAACAAAAAAAGAAAACTAAATTTAAAAATGGCAGAGAACCTGAACAGACATTTTTCATAAGAAGACAACATATAAATGGCTAACAGATATATGAATAAATATACAACTTGATTATCTTTAAGGGAAATGCAAATCAAAACTACAAGATACCACCTCATACCTGTTAGAATATCTATCAACAAGACAAGAAATTACAAGTGTTGGAGAGGATGTGGGAAAAAAGGAACCCTCAGACACTGCTTATGGGAATGTAACCCAGTATAGCCATTATGGAAAACAGCAAAAAATTAAGACTAGAGCTACCATATGACCCAACAATGCTTCTTCTGGGTATGTACCTCAAAAATTTGAAAACATTAATTTGTAAAGATATATGTACCCCTCTATTGATTGCAGCATTGTTTATGGTAGCCAAGATATGAAAACAACACAAATGTTCTTCAAAAGATGACTCTATAAAGAAGATGTGGTACACACACAGAATAGAATATGATTCAGTCATAAGAAAATATTAAATACTGCCCTTTACAATAACCTGGATGGATCTTGAGAATAGCATGTTAAGCAAAGTAAGTCAGATGGAAAAGGAAAAGAACCATATGGTTTCACTCATATATGGGCTATAAAACAAAAAGCAACAAACTAACAAAAAAAAAGCAGAAAAAGTTCTCATTAACAGATAATAGGGTGGCTAACAGATGGGAGAAGGGGTGGGGAGGTGAAGGTTGAAGAGGGTAAAGGTGATCAAATAAATATATAGTGATGGAAGGACACTAAACTTTGTATGGTAAGACCTCAATGCAATATACAGATGATGTACTATAGAATTGTACACTTGAAATTTATGTGACCTAATTAACAATTGTCACCACAATACATTTAATTTAAAAATAGATAAAATAAGCCTGACCAGGCAGTGGTGCAGTTGATAGAGCATCAAACTGGGATGCCAAGGACCTAGGTTCAAAGACTTATGTTGCCAACTTGAGCACAGGCTCACCAGCTTGATAGTAGGGTCGCTGACTCGAGCATGGGATCATAGATATAACCCAATGGTTGCTGGCTTGAGCCCAAAGGTTGCTGGCTTAAAGCCCAAGGTCACTGTCTTGAGCAAGGGGTCACTCACTCTGCTGGAGCCTCCCCGTCAAAGCACATATGAGAAAGCAGTCAAAGAACACTAAGGAACCACAACAAAGAATTGATGCTTCTCATTTCTCTTCCTTCCTTTCTGTCTGTCCCTGTCTCTCTCTCTGTCTCTCTCATACACACAAAAAATAAATCAAATAAGATAATGCTTATACTATAGTTAAAAAATAATAGTCCATGAATTGTTTTGTCTGAATCTTTCAGAGATGTTGCAATTCTCATGGAAAGCTTAAAGTACAATGTCCAGTTGAAGACTAAATAATCTTGGCAACTGCAAAACTATCAAGATAACAGATGCCTTTCCCTCCAGTTTTTCAGTTTCTCCACTTCTCAGCTTGCCCACAGCCATCGCCAATACCATTTGGGGTTATGGGTAATAACTTGGGCCCTAGCTGAAGGATCATTATGCCAGGCTAAGCAGGGCGTAATTCACAGAAGGCCATTCGGCTACAATATAATTTATATCATAAAAATAAACTCCTTTAATTAGTGTACAGTAAATAAAAGTATACTTGCAATGAAGCAATTTTTTTCTCCTTTTTAATTAGGACAGCTTTCCTACAACATTTACAATAAAATAGTAGCAAAATTTTTTTAACAAAATATATTTAGCCACTGTAAAAGTTAAAAAAATTAAAAGAAATAATCAGATTATTTCATTTAGTCAATGATAATTTTATTTCATATCATACATTGAATTGGACTTTTAATGAATTAAAATAAAATGTAAAATATTAAACTAATTTTTAAAACACAAGGAAACTATTAGTTACTATTGATTTAATCTTTTAGATCAGAATTTCAAAGCAGAAATACCAAAAGAAAATATTAACCTATCTAGCTACATAAAAATTCAAGAATATAAACACACACACACTCACACATATCTATTTATACAGACAAAAACCCCTACATTAACTACAAAACTAACTGAGCAAAATATTTGAAAAAGTGACAGATCAAGGATATACACCTAAATGACATGCACACATATCATTGGGAGAAATGAGTAATAAATGTTAGTTACACAAGAAATATAAATAGCTGTAACTTAAGCTTAACTCCTTCAATCTATAGATTGCTTAAAAGATAAAGTAAAACAAAATCACCATTTCATTGCAGTCTTTTTAAGAGAATGAGAAAAATATCTACTATTTACTGATATTAAAAGTACTCAAGAACAAATTTATAAATTACAAAAGCCAGACTAGAGGAAATGTTAAAATTTGTGTAAAAGTAAAATAGGGAGAAAATAGAAACTATATTATATAAACTATATTATCTTATAATTTCATAATGAAGCTCTAAAAGATACACATAAAATTTATAAAAGTGTTTTACTGTGTTTATGTGTAGGGTAGGATGGAATGGGAACCTGGAAGATGGGAACAAGGAAGGAAGCTTTTCACAATGTAGCTCTGTGTATTAAACAATGAATCCACAGTGTATCTTCTAAGCAAATAAATAAGAACAAAAAATAAAATAAAAACTAAAAAAAAACAACCAGTCTAATAGGTAATCAAAAGATGCAAGTTAAGTAAAGAAGTATCTATCAAACTAGCAAATATCTTATCTATCAAACTAGCAAATATCTTCTCAAATTATATCCTCATTATTTGCTAAAGGAGTTTCAAAATTGCCAGGGGAAAAACTGATACAACTTTTCTATAAAGTGAATTGGTAATAGAGTTCAAGAGCTTAAGTATTTTATTTTCTTCAACACAGAAATTACTCTTTTCAGATCCACTTCTGAGGAAATTACCATACTATAATCAAAAACATAAATTAACAACCATCTAAAATCTGTCAGACAAGGAGGGACCAAAGTTTAAAGCCAGCAATAAGAAAAAGACCATACCTTTCTTTTCAGGTTTTTCTTTTTCTTTTTCTTTTACTTTGTCTTTTTCTCTGTGTGTAACTGTAAAGAAACAGACAATACTATTTATATAACTGAACAGAATAAATGATGAGATTACTGTATGGCAGTATTTGATGTCAAAAACTTATTTTCTGCCCTTGGAAATCTTTCTTTAACTGGCATGAGGTTTTACATAGTTAGAAGTTTAAATGTTAAGATAATTATAGATTTCTTTCTTTTTTTACTCATATGCAAGCACAAACTTATACAAAACTCAGGTCTGATTGCAGAGATAAGAATATCGCTCAGCATTTCCAAATCTTTAACTTCAACTTAATTAAGTGGAAAATTTTAAAAATGTATCACATCATATACCAAAGGAACCTATTTCAATACTGGAGATATGCCAAAATATAAGAGTAAAATCACTTGAGATAATCTTCTAAAAAGTGAAACAAAGTATAATCAACCTAAACAGTATGTGCTAATCTTCGACAGAAATAATCCGGGATAAAAATTTTTGAAAATATAGTGACATGCTATCAGGATGACACCAAATCCCTCCAAAGGAAAAAAAAAATAAATGTAATATGAGCTGTGATCAAATTAATTGACAAAAAAAGGCTCTAATAAATCATAATCTTATCCCATAATTTAGCCGTAAATCTTTTTTTATTTTTAATTTATTGTGTTAACATGGTTTCAAGTGTCCCACTCTATATAGCACCCTCACCCTCCTGCATCAGGCCCCCCATACTCCAAGCAGTCTCTTTCCACCCCTATTTCACACCATTAGCCCCTCCTCTCCCTACTTTCATCTCCCCTTTCCCTCTGGGACTTGCAGCCTTGTTATCTGTATCTATGTCATGTAGTGTGGGTGGAGCGCAGAGCGCACCCCTAGCAGCTGTGGCTGATGCAATGCTGTGAGAATACTCCAGCTCCCAGAAGCCTCCTGGGCACACCCAGGAAGGGAGCTCGCCCACTATAAGGAAGTGACTCAGCGCCAACCACACAGCTCCCTGATCTTTTCAGCCACTGGCTATGAAGAACATGCTGTTACACCCTATAGGCTGAACCCATGTATGTATATATAAGCTAGCTTACTTCCTGAATAAAGTGGATCTGTGTCACTGAACCTGGTCCCCAGAGTCGAGTCTTTGAGTCTCTGTTGTCCTCACCCCCGGCAGGACTTGTCCACAATGTACATATAATTTGGCTAATCCCTTCACCTTCTTTGATCTTATCCCCTCATCCCCTTTCCCTCTGACAATTGTCCTTCTGTTCCTTGAGACCCAACCTGTTTCTATTTTGTTCCTTAGATTCCACATATAAGTGGAATCTAAGTTTATTGTGTTCATTAGATTCCACATATAAGTGAGATCATATGATACTTGTCTTTCTCTGCCTGCCTTATCTCACTTAGCATAATAATCTCCAGGTTCATCAATGCCATCAGCCTTAATCTCATTACTTCCTTTTTTTTTTTTTTTTTCAGAGACAGAGAGAGAGTCAGCGAGAGGGATAGACAGACATGAACAGAGAGAGATGAGAAGCATCAATCATCAGTTTTTCGTTGCGACACCTTAGTTGTTCATTGATTGCTTTCTCATATGTGCCTTGACCATGGGCCTTCAGCAGACTGAGTAACCCCTTGCTCAAGCCAGTGACCTTGGGTCCAAGCTGGTGAGCTTTGCTCAAGCCAGATGAGCCTGTGCTCAAGCTAGCGACCCCGGGGTCTTGAACCTGGGTCTTCTGCATCCCAGTCCAATGCTCTATCCACTGCGCCACTGACTGGTCAGATGCTTCCAATGATTCTGTCTAAAGTAGAATCATAGGACTAATCTAGGATTTGTTTTTTATTTCTATTTTTGTTCATTTATCAAATTTTTCATACCAGCTTAATATTCTTCTTACCCATCTTGTTATATTTTCTGCCTATCATTTATTTCCACAGAAATATAGAAAGAGCACTTGGCAAGTCCTGAAAACCCTGCTAGACAAAGCAGACTTTATTTTTGTCATCCTTATATCAACAAACTAATGGATGATAGATGCTAAACAACAAATAGTTATAAATATAGTTAACTATTTATGTTAGTGCAATTGCTATGCAGAAAATATTCCCAGTGGCATGTCAATGTATACAGTGAGAACAAGTCTAGTCTCTGTGTATGGAAACACCCTTTGGTAGAAGTGACACATACAGATATGAAACACAAGAAGAAATTAACCTAGTAAGTGAACGAGAAAGAGAATGAAGAAAGAGTCCATTTTAAAAGTTGAAGTAGGCCCTGGCCAGTTGAATGAGAGGTAGAGCATTGGACCTGCGGATGGATGTTTCAGGTTCAAATCCCAAACAGAGCACACAGGAAAAGTGACCATCTGCTTCTCCACCCTTTCCCCTCTTTCTCTTCTCTTTCTCTGTCTCTCTCTTCCCTTCCTGCAGCCATGGCTCCAAGTCAGTTGGCTTAGGCATTGAGGATGGCTCCATGGTCTCACCTAAGGTGCTAAAAGAGCTCGGTTGCCAAGCAACAGTCCTAGATGGGCAGAGCATCCCCCATAGGGGGCTTCGCAGGTGGATCCCAGTTGGGCACTTAGGGGAGTCTGTCTCTCTGACTTCCCTCCACTCATTTAAGAAAAAAAAAAGTTGAAGTAGGATGTCCTTCTTAAGTATATTATTATCACACTTGTTCTCACAATAATATCCTGAATACTCTCTTGAACTTTTAGATTCAATTTTTTTCTCAGTCAGAGTAATCTTAATAACTTGAATAGCTGACCATACCATTGACCAGTTAAAAGAGTATCTCCCTCATTGTTGAACGTGGTATATGTCACACAGTACATACTTTATCAAATATAAAAATATTTTATTGCTCTAGTGATATGACATTTGCTTCTCAACTCATTGCTTCAATGATATCCCCCTGAATTTTACATTCTACTCATAACAAAACTCTTTGAATTCCACATGCACACTATATTCCCAGTTAATGCCTTTGCATCTCTGCCTGCTTGTCTTCCACCTGCAATTCCCACACCCACATTTCCACTCTTCATGCACCCTTTCCTTTCCATCCTGGTTCAAATGCCTTCCCCTCTGTGAAATGTTCTTTGATCTCTACTTATTTAAATACCAACTATACCATGTGCATAATTCTATGTTAGCAATTAAATAATAATACTGCAATATTTGTATATTTGACTACCCAGGAAGTGAAATCTTGTTAGGGACTATGCTGTCTAATTTTATTTGGCATCTGTCACACAGTGGACATTTATCAAATATTTTTGAATAAGTAAAATTCTAAGACATTTCAAGAAGTTATTTTTATTTTCTAGTGCAATTGTATTCATTAATGATGTGGTATAGATATAATAAACACTGTTTGGTTTAATCATCTGATATTTTTCAATGTGTTAAAAATGTCACAAATAATCAAAACCCAGTGAGAAACAGAAGAAAAATATGACATAGAACATTATTTATTCTTTCCACATTTAATAATTTTTTAGGTGTTTGTGAGTTCCTAAATTCAATACAAATATCTGTCAAAATAAGGACAAGACATCAGTATTCACACATGAACACAAAGAGCTTATTTTAATTTCTCTGGATTACTATTAATTAAGCTGAAAACCAAAATAAAATTTTGGCAAAAACAAAGCCTCGTCTACGGTCATACCATCCTGAACGTGCCCACTCTCGTCTGATCTCAAAAACACAGCCTCTTTTAAAGTTTCTCTAGGGAAAACCAAGTTTGTGCAAGATAAGTTTTCGAAACCCTGATAGGCAAGACCCTCAGGAGAATACTTAATCTGCCTGTTGCAAATAAACCGGACCTCAGCTACCTTGGACAGCTAGTTGTCCACCACACTAAAGTATTTCTGATTGACACATGTGTGAGCAAAAATAAAAGCATTAATATGATATCAGATAGGCAAGAGAGTTGAATTCACTTGAAGTAGTATATGAATGCCTTTCTTGTTACCCTGTGGAAAACTCTGATTCAAACTGTCTAAATGTTGATTTACAGACACAGTCCTGTATGCTGGCATTTCATTATCCCCCTCAGAAACAGCACTGTAATACTGTTTTGTGAAGCAGCTGGACACACGTGCTCTAGGGGAGCCGTTTAAAATGGCAGACAGCCACTAAATCTTCTTGGACAGAAACTCAAGTAAGACTGAGCTCAAATACCAGGTTTTAAAATCCCTTTCATCAAAACAATGCACTCATCAGTAACTTCCTTCATAATCACTCTAAAATTGAAATCATTTGCTACAACAACTGCATTATTTCGTGCAGCTCTTGACTTATAACACACAACTAGAAATTTTCATGTAGAAAAAGAAAAAAGTACCTCCTTTTGTCAGCAGATCTGTTTGGCAGGTTACATCTCAGCTAAGACTGTTTTAGCTCAAGATAAAATAAGCTTGTTGCACCTGCTAGAGCTTAATGTGTTTGTCATTCTTATTTACAAGAAACAAAAGTCCCTTTGGTAGGCTGATAATTAAAAACAAATGGAATCCACCAGTTGGAATGGCCCTGATGTTTGGCATCTGAGTTGGCATGGCACTGCTGTTCCTGCACTTGCCCAGACTCTGACCTTTCCCTGACCAGAACATTCAGCTCAACTCAACTCTGAAGTGTGTCTCTCAAGCCTCCCCAGATGGTCCCTCTCCAGCACTCTGCAAGCTGTGCTTTCACGGAGCTTGGCTCTGGCAGCCTGCCAGCCAGGCTCTGTGTCCTTTGCTGAAGTGTATCCAAGCTCGCAGTGCTCCTGACCTTGAACTTCTCATCCCGCACAACTTCCTAGGGGCCATGGCCAGATTGTCAGAGCTCTTTATGAATCTCTCTGCCCTGAGTTCAAAAATCAAAAGTCATGATGTCAAAAAATTTTAAGTAATTTTTTATAGGCTGCAACAGTCTTCAATCCATGATTAGCAAATAAGTTTAATTAACCAGAACTCTGGAGTTTATCCTTGACCTTAAAGCTACTGTACGGGATAAATCTTGAGTGCTTAAATAAAAAAAATCAGATGGAAAAACAGGTAACATTTATACCTTCATATTATAAAAGATTTTGGGAAACATGGTTAGCTGTAATAAATTCTGATAATTTTTCTTTTAACTAATTTCACTGCTTCTCAGCTTTCTATTGTTTTTATGGTGGATTGTATTAGCACTGACATGGTCTCTAAATTTTAAGTATGTCAAAATTTCAAACAGATTTATAAAATTCATATACATCCATTCTTGAATTCATCATTTTTTTATGAAAGAGCAAAATACACATTAATTTTAAACCCTTTTTTAAAAATGCCAGATGTACTCTTAGTGCATATGTTTCCCTGTGTGTTTTTAATTTTTTTGGTAACTACTTTGTACAGTTTCCATTCTGTGCTCAGGCAAAATGATCTGCACACTTCTAGTGATAATGATGAACTCAATGGAAAAGTATTCTTGAGTATAAAAACTTTTCAAATATCGTATTATTCATTTTGCTACAGGAAAAAGTTATCATTTTTAATTTATTATAAGTATACCACTTTAGAGTTGGTTGCAATTAAAGAGTTTAATTAGCCTGAACTTCTTTATCTCTGGACAGGAAAACATAGGCTCGTAAGAGTCCACTTCAAAATAGAATAGAAATATAGTTATCAGATTAATTAGTATTCTTCTCCCCAAACTAGGCTGCTTTATGCATCCAAGAATTGTAAACTTGTTCCATCATCCAATGTTAATTGGATGCTCTAAGTATGTTATCTATAATCAATCTTATAATGGCATATACACATCTTTTTCATTATAAAATTACATTTATTTATGTATTATTAAAGTGAAGATTAAGCAAATTACCCAAAGTTACAAAACTCATCTGATACATATGCTTTAGATCACAAAACATAATTTTAAATTCCAAAAATATGAGTTTTACTCTCACATCTGGTTTAACTCTATGGGTGATTTGCCTTCACCTGGGCTACAGAGTCATTGACCCGTAATCAAGTGAACAATCACTACAGGGAGGTGACACAAAGCTTTGTGTAGAATCTTCTGGTCTAGTTTTCCGGGTTTATCTTTTACTGCTGCCAGAGAGGAGAAAATTTTTTTTTCTGTTAAGGAGTCGATTAAATGAAGCTGAGAGAAGGCGAAAAGAAAAGTTCATACAATACAAGCTGACTAAATTAATTTGCAGGCTTTGAAAGCGTTTTTGTAAAGGGCTCCAGGATATTTAGATGCATTTTAATGTCCTGTCATTTTTGGCTTTTGAGTTTCAATCTTCAGCAAAATCCCTTGCCAACCTATGATTCTCACCCTGTGATCGTTTCCAGAAACAATTCTAAGCTAGTCAATCAGCATTATTGCTATAAATTATCCTTTTTAAAAATGGTACCACTTTGTAAAGAATATAATTTTCTAACCATTATGCTGTATATCAGGAACTAATACAGAATAATATTGAATGTAAACTAAAATTGAAAAATAATTACATATATGTAAGTATAGATAGATGATGATAGATAGATAGATAGATAGATAGATAGATGATAGATAGATAGATGATAGGCAGATATATATGTAGATAAAATGTTCCATTTACTTTGTGCATGTGATAACTGCTATGGGTTGAATTGTGTCATCTCAAACAGATATGCTCTTAGTTGGAAATAGGGTCTTTATAGAGGTAATTACCATGAAATGAACTTGCTAGGATGAGACCTAATTCAATATGACTGGTGTCATTATGAAAATGGAAAATTTGGACAGAGACAGGTATGCACAGAGGAACAGCATTTGGAGATGAAAGCAGAGATCAGAGTGATTCATCTACAAGCCAAAGGTGCCAGCAAATCACCAAAAAGCCAGGAGAAGCACGTGGAGATTGTCCCTCAGAGTCCTCTGAGAAAATTAATCCTGTTGATATATTGGCTTTGGAGACAGTAGGTAATCAACTGATGGTTTGCAAATTAATTGAATTAACCTCTGTCACTGACAATAAATTTATGTTATTTTAAGCCACTCAGTTTTTGATACTTTGTTTTACAACAGCCCTAAGAAACAAAGTCCAAATCTCCTAGAAAACACCTAAATCTCAAACTACCCTTTCTCTAAGGCATTACAAGAAAACTGTATCAAACCTACTCTGCAGCCAAGGCAGCCAGTTACCTTCCAAACGCCATCTCACCTCTCAGACATCTCTTTGTAGAGCACGTTGGAATAACTCTGTATTTGTTTTTCTGGATTTGTCATTGGGCTGAGTCTTATTCTTATTTGAACTTTTAGGGCTCAGTACAGTATTTGGCATAAGTGCTGTGAATAAATTAATGTGCATTATTGCCTGATGGTCATGGCCAGTGTTTCCAGGTACAATATGTGCCTTCCAGGATATATATGTTTTCCTTGGCTGGCTCACAATGATGTACACCATGTGACATCCACCAGTACACACTTCTGCTATGCAAACTTTCTCAACATTTTTTTTTATAATAAATTTTTATTAATGGTAATGGGATGACATTAATAAATCAGGGTACATATATTCAAAGAAAACATGTCTAGGTTATTTTGTCATTAAATTATGTTGCAAACCCCTCGCCCAAAGTCAGATTGTCCTCCGTCACCCTCTATCTAGTTCTCTGTGCCCCTCCCCCTCCCCCTAACTCTCTCCCTCCCTCCCTCCCATGTCCTCCCTCCCCCCCACCCTTGGTAACCACCACACTCTTGTCCATGTCTCTTAGTCTCATTTTTATGTTCCACCAATATATGGAATCATGTAGTTCTTGTTTTTTTCTGATTTACTTATTTCACTCCTTATAATGTCTCAACATTTTTGAAGTCAGTTCTGCACCTGAACACTTAACAATCCAGGTGAATGGAGCAAAAATACACTGTTCTGAACTCCTAAATGGCCCTCCTATGGTCTAGGACAGTGGTCCCCAACCCCCGGGCTGCAGATCGGTACCGGTCCATGGGCCATTTGGTACCGGTCCATAGAGAAAGAATAAATAACTTATATTATTTCCATTTTATTTATATTTAAGTCTGAACGATGTTTTATTTTTTAAAAATGACCAGATTCCCTCTGTTACATCCGTCTAAGACTCACTCTTGACGCTTGTCTTGGTCATGTGATACATTTATCCATTCCACCCTAAAGGCCAGTCCGTGAAAATATTTTCTGACATTAAACCGGTCTGTAGCCCAAAAAAGGTTGGGGACTACTGGTCTAGGAGACATCATGAACAATGTTTCCTCATTTAATTGTCTGTTTACCATCAGGTTCTTCTGTTTTTTGATTTGTTATGTTCTATGAATAAATTTAAATGCTTCCCAATTAAATAGAAGCGTAAATGTTATCTGAAAACAATAAGAAAATTTGCAATTAAAAAAAAACCCAAAGCGGCCTGACCTGTGGTGGCGCAGTGGATAAAGCGTCGACCTGGAAATGCTGAGGTCGCCGGTTCGAAAACCTGGGCTTGCCTGGTCAAGGCACATATGGGAGTTGATGCTTCCAGCTCCTTTCCCCTTCTCTCTCTCTCTGTCTCTCCTCTCTCTCTGTCTGTCTCTCCCTCTCCTCTCTAAAAATAATAATAATAATAATAAAAATAAAATAACCTTTAAAAAAAAACCCAAAGCAATATATAATTAAAAGAACTAGATAGGGGAAAAAATTGAAGGAAAATGTTACTATTTATCTCTGGATAATTAGGTTGCATTTTTTCTTCTTTTTTTATTTTCAAAATTGACCAGACTAATCTGTATTATTTTAATCTATACCATTATATTATAAATTTTATTGTGGGTGTTTTCTAATTATATCTTACAGATTGTTTTTGTTTTAATACGGAGCTCACTATCAAATACTTCCATCGCTGCTCATCAGACAAATTTGACATTAGAGTGGTCCAATTAAACCTGAATTATTACATATACTTGAAAATAAAATAAAATATCAAAGAAAAAATGTTCATAACAATCTAATATACATTAACAAAATAGAGAAAACAAATAGTTTATTAATTAATTATTTCAACATATACTGAGTGTGTTTTGTTTGTTGGATACTTTGCTAGTGTTAGAATATTTTGATTTGATAGTCACACACATTCAGAACTGGTGGGAACCTGAGAGATCATTGATTCTGAATCTCTCTGTTCATAGATAAGGAAACACAGAATAACAGGAGTAAATACCAGGGTTGACCTAGAAGATATATGAAAACAAACATAGTTCCTGCCCTCAGTATGTTAGATCAATATACCTATAATTAAAATTTGTATCAAAATGCTTTAAAGGGTTAAGGCAGGGGTATAACAGTACCATGGTGAAAGTGTCTCTGCCCCAGATTAAAGGACAGCAAGGGAAGCCTATTAAAGGGAACTGACATTCTATCTGAGAACCAAAGAAGTGAGCAGAGGTGTGCCAAGGGACTACACAAGAAGGGCCTGATGGCCAGAGAAAAGAGTGCCCACTTAGAGACTGCCCAACAATTCAGCCTGTGTAAGACAGAGAGGGTGGTCTGGAGTACCATGGGAGAGCAGGAAAAAAGTTAAAGGTAAAGGGGAGTTGATGAGTAGGTTGCAGAGGAGGGAGGATATGTAGTAAGTGCATAAAACCAAAAATTTGTAGGCTATCAATGATCACATGAGAAGGCAGAATATGTGCCTTTATCTCTAAGGCACTGTGATGGCAAAAGATACGTTTAAACCAGTGAGTAGTACAAATTGCATGGGGTGGTTAATGCAGGGAAATCAGTGAAGAAGAGACTGTCATAATCTAATTGAGAGATGATTGTGGAAGAGATAGCAATGGATCAGAGTTGAGAGGGTGTATGACAAGGACCAAACAGGATTGGACTTTGGTATTCAAGTCTATGGAAGGGATGGCAACTCAAATTGTCTTCAGAAATAAGACAGATAAATGCATGTCTACTCTAGTAGCAACATAATAGATTGGCAAAACTGGTAAAGAGTGGGTGCAGGCTCTATCTAAAGATATCCAGCTACACATTATTTTTAAATACTAACTGGTCAAAGGAAATCTCTGTGGGGTATACTTGAACTCTATACCGTGAGTTTAAGTGACAGTAATTCTAACCTTGGCTACTCATTTGAATCATTAAAAAAGCTTGACTCAAATTCTGCCTTCAACTCCTAAACACTAATGGCCCTAGAGTACAGTCTGTACTTGGATATGTTTCTAAAAAAACCTATCTAGATGGTTCTAAAGTCCAGTCAAGTGAGTACCATCACTGGGAACAATGACTCCTAGTTTTTGAGCTGAAAGAGCTTGGGTATATGTAATTTCAATTATTAGGGGGAAAATACAAATATTTTGTGCAATACAAGTTAATATGGGCTTCAAACACATTGAGTGAAAGAAATCTGTTAGTTATCTATGTTAAGTTACATGAGAGCTATATAGAAGTGTCCAAATACTTTTCAAATTTCACTTCTTCAGTCTTTTCAAATACCAAAATTAATTAACCACCAGGGTATCTATATTGATCAATATCTTAAATAAAATGTGAATATACTATCATGTGCCTTGACTGGGTTACACACAGCAAGCCCACTATGGGGCAATGCTCTGCAAATCTAGGGCCATTGTTCCATTGCTCAGCAACTGAGACCTTTTTGTTTTTTAGTGCCTGAGGTGGAGGCCCCACAGAGTCATTCTCAGTGCTGGGGGTCAACTTGCTCCAGTCAATTGAGCCATGCCTGCAGGAGGGGGAGAGAGAAAGAGACAAAGAGAGAGAAAAAGAGGGGGGGGAGGGGTTAAGAAGCAAATGTTTGCTTCTCTTGTGTTCCCTGACCAGATCAGGAATCAAACCCAGGACATCTACATTCTGGGCTGACACTCTACTACTGAGCCAACTGGCCAAGGCCAAGGAATTTATGATATCTTAAGACTTAAGAAATCATGACACTTGAAACAGAGGCATGGCCAAAAGGAATAGATGGACAGATGTCAGAGGGAAAGGGGATGAGGGAATGCGATCAAAGAAGGTGAAGGGATTAACCAAATTATATATACACTACATGGAGATACAGATAACAGGGTAGCAAGTCAAAAAGGGAAATGGAGGGGATGGAAGAAGAGGGAGGGGTGGCAAAGGGAGTGAAATGGTAATGAAAAGAGACTTTGCATGGGGCATGAGAAGTCACAATGCAGGCTGTTGAGGGTTTTATATTGCGTGTGACACTTGAGACCATGTTAACAAAATAAATTAAAAATTAAAAAAAAAGATCATGACACTATCAACAATACAAAACTTCATCCTATTTCCAATGTAACAATTCCTCTTCTCTTTTAAGATACTTATACATATGACTGGTTATAGCTCCTGAGGATTCCCAGTCTGTTGACTACTGGAGGAGATTGACCAACATTGCTTATCACTTAACATGTCTTCCAAAAGGAAAGTAGGGAGAGAGAGACAGATTGTGATGGGCAAAGGAATGCATGGGATGACCTGAGAAGCTGACTCATCCAGTGCAGAGGCAGCCATAGCTGGGGAAGGGGTTGATCCCTCCACACAGCACATGTCTAAAGTGGTTCCCAGTGACCCACCTCCAGAGAGCTCTCCAGTCCAAGCAGCACAACAAGACACAGCTGAAAACAGGAAGTGGGGGGAGGGGCAGTAACTAAGGTCTCCACAGAGATCTGAGATATGCCTCCCCCTACTGAAGCAAAGAAAGCACCCCACCCTCAGAGAGAAGCTTGCAGATCACGCCTTCAGAGTCTCAGGTTACAACCACTGCATTCCTGCATATAGTTTCAAATAAACCCCTGCTGAGATCAATAAACAAGTTTACTACCAAGTTAAGAAAACTGAGAAGGAAACAAATAAATCAAGACTTCAAAGCAGCTCTACTAGATAAGGAGATCACAAAAAAATGGAAGAAGCCTATAAGTCATACAGAGAATAATGGGTAGACAGAGAAGCATAAGTCATATGATTCAACAAGATAAGCCCTCAGAAAAAGTCCTGGGAAAATTGGAAATAATCAAATTACTGGATGCAGAGTATAAAATAATGATTATTAATATGCTTAAGGATCTCAAAGCTACAATGGATGGACTTAATGAACACCTCAATAAAGAAATTGTAAGCATCAAAAAGGACATAAAAATCATACAGAAGAACCAGACAGAAATGAAAAACACAATATCAGAAATAAAGACTACACTAGAAAAAATTAAAAGCAGGCTGGATGAAGCAGAGGATCGAATCAGCAACTTAGAGGACAAGATAAGTGAAAACACAGAAGCAGAAAAGCAAAAAGAAAAGAGGATCAAAAAGTCTGAGGAAACTCTAAGAGAGTTCTGTGACAACATAAAGAGAAAAAATATCCGCATAATAGGGGTTCCTGAAGGAGAAGAGAAAGAACAAGGACTAGAGAAACTCTTTGAAGAAATTATAGATAAAAATTTCCCTAAATAGATGTAGGAAAGAGTCACACAAGTTCAAGAAGCAGAGAGAACCCCATTACAAAAGAACCCAAAGAGACCCACACCAAGACCTATTATAATCAAAATACAAAAGCTAAGAGATAAAGAAAGAATATTAAAAGCTGTAAGAGAAAAACAGTTAATCACCTACAAAGGAACACCCATAAGGAAGGCATCCTACTTTTCAAAAGAAACACTTGAGCCCAGAAGGGGTTGGCAAGAAATATTTAAAGTAATGCAGAACAAGAGCCTACAACCAAAACTTCTTTATCCAGCAAGGCTATCATTTAAAATGAAAGGAGAAATAAAAAGCTTTCCATACAAAAAAAAAACCTCAAGAAATTCATCACAACTAAATCAATGCTGTAAGAAATGTTAAAGGGCCTGCTATAGACAGAACAAAGGGGGGGAATATATATATATATTAAAAGAGGAATATAGATTTAAAGAAAAAAAAAGGCAATAAAGAACTACATATCAATAATAACCTTAAATGTAAAAGGATTAAATGCTCCAATCAAAAGACATAGGGTAGCTACGCGATAAGAAAACAGGACCTGTACATATGCTGTCTACAGGAGACACATCTCAAAACAAAAGATACACATAGATTGAAAGTAAAAAGATGGGAAAAAATATTTTATGCAAATGGTAATGAAAAAAAAAGCTGGGGTAGCAATACTCATGTCTTACAAACTAGACTTTAAAACAAAGACTATATAGTAAGGGATAAAGAAGGTCACTACATATGATAAAGGGAGCAATCCAACAGGAAGAAATAACTACAGTGTATCTGTAGAGTCATGGTGCACATTTGACCAGTCACAGGAAAGCAACAAAAGACCACAGAAATGTGAAATCTGCACCAAATACAAGGAAAACTCTCCCAGTTTCATACCTATTCAGTGCAGTTCAATGTGGGCTCACGCACAGATTGTTTAGGGCTCCTTAGGTAGCTATCCTGTATAGCCTCTACAGACTCGTCACTGACTGATGGCCTACCAAAACGGGGTTTCTCCACCTAATTGCCAGTTTGCTTTAGCTGCTTATCCCACCAAGTAATGTTATTCCTATGTGGTGGCGCTTCATTAGAAATGTGTCGATATTCACGTTCACTTTATGGTCACAAATTCTAATTGAGCGAGCCACAGAACACACTGAACTTTCCTCTGTACCATCCACATCTCGATTGGCATGGCTGTGGGCTGCTCTGCTGTATACATGATGTTACATCATCATCTGCACGTGCGCACATGCTGGCACATCTTCCAGAAACTGGGAGGGTTTTCCTTTTATTTGGTACAGATTTCACATTTCTATCATCTTTTGTTGCTTTCCTGTGACGGTCAAAAGTGCACCATGACTTTACGGACACAGTGTATTATAAATATCTATGTACCTAATATAGGGGCACCTAAATATATAAAGCAGATTTTGATGGACATAAAGGGAGAAATCAATAGCAATACTATAATAGTAGAGGATTTAAATACCCCACTAACATCAATGGATAGATCCTCAAGAAAGAAAATTAACGAAGAAACAGCAGAATTAAGGGACACATTAGATCAACTGGATTTAATAGATATCATCAGAACTGTTCACCCTAAAGCAGCAGAATGTACATTCTTTTCAAGTGCACATGGTACATTCTCTAGAATAGACCATATATTAGGACATAAAATGAGTCTCAACAAATTTAAAAAGATTGAAACCATATCAAGCATCTTCTCTGACCACAATGGAATGAAACTAGAAATCAACTACAATAGGAAAACTGAAAAATATTCAAATACTTGGAAACTAAACAGCATGTTATTAAACAATGAATGGGTCAACAATGAGATCAAGAAAGAAATAAAAAATTTCCTTGAAACAAATGAAAATGAGCATACAACAACTCAAAATTTATGGGACACAGCAAAAGCAGTCCTGAGAGGGAAGTTCATAGCATTATAGGCATACCTTAAGAAGCTAGAAAAAGCTCAAATAAACAACTTAATCCTGCAACTAAAAGAACTAGAAAAAGAACAGCAAGTAATGCTTCAAGGAAGTAGAAGGAAGGAATAATAAAGATCAGAGCGGTAATAAATGATATAGAGACTAAAAAAGCAATACAGAGGATCAATGAAACAAAGAGCTGGTCTTTGAAAAAGTAAACAAGATCGATGAACCCTTAGCCGGACTCACCAAGAAAAGAGAGAAAGAACTCAAATAAATAAAATTAGAAATGAGGGTGGAGAAGTAACAATGGACACAACAGAAATACAAAGGATTATAAGAAAATATTATGAAGAACTGTATGCCAAAAAATTAGACAACCTAGGTAAAATGGAGAAATTCCTTGAAAAATGTAATCTTTCAAAAATCAACCTGGAAGAATCAGGAAACCTAAATAGACCAATTTTAACAAATGAGATTGAAACAGTTATCGAAAAACTCCCAACAGCCTGACCAGGCAGTGGTGCAGTGGATTGAGCATTGGACTGGGATGCAGAGGATCCAGGTTTGAGACCCCGAGGTTGCCAGGTTGAGTGCAGGCTCATCTGGTTTGAACAAAGCTCACCAGCTTGGAACCAAGGTCACTGGCTTGAGCAAGGGTTACTTGGTCTGCTGAAGGCCCACGGTCAAGGCACATATGAGAAAGCAATCAATGAACAACTAAGGTGTCACAATAAAAAACTTATGATTGATGCTTCTCATCTCTCTTCATTTCTGTCTGTCTCTACCTATCCCTCTCTCTGACTCTCTCTATGTCTCTGTAAAAACAAAACAAAACAAAAACCTCCCAACAAACAAAAGCCCTAGGCCAGATGGCTTCACAGGCAAATTTTACCAAACATATGAAGAAGAACTAACTCCTATCCTTCTCAAGCTACTTCAAAAAATTCAAAAAGAGGAAAAACTTTCGAGCTCCTTTTTATGAAGTGAGCATAATTCTGATTCCAAAGCCAGGCAAAGACAATAGAAAGAAAGAAAACTATAGGCCAATATCCCTGATGAATTTAGATGCTAAATTTCTCAACAAAATATTAGCAAACTGGATCCAGCAATACATGAAAAAAATCATACATCATGATCAAGTGGGATTTATTTTGGGGAGGCAAGGCTCCCCAAATATTCACAATATTCACAAATCAATCAACATGATTCATCACATAAACAAAAGAAAGGACAAAAACCACATGACAATATCAATAGATGCAGAAAAAGCATTTAATAAAATTCAGCACACATTTATGATCAAAACTCTCAGCAAAGTGGCAATACAGGAAACATACCTCAACATGATGAAGGCCATCTATGACAAACCCACAGCCAACATCATAATGAATGGACAAATATTAAAAGCAATTCCCCTAAAATCAGGAACAAGGCAGGGGTGCCCCCTTTCACCACTCTTATTCAATATAGTACTGGAAGTCCTAGCCACAGCAATCAGACAAGAAAAAGAAATAAAAGTCATCCAAATTGGAAAAGAAGAAGTAAAACTATCATTATTTGCAGATGATATGATATCGTACAGAGAAAATTCTAACGTCACAGTCAAAAAACTACTGGACCTGATAAAGGAATTCAGCAAGGTGTCAGGATATAAAATAATTATTCAGAAACCAGAGGCATTTTTATACACCAACAATGATCTGTCTGAAAGAGAAATTAAGGAAATAATCCCCTTCACTGTTGCAACAAAAAATAAATAAAATACCTAGGAGTAAATTTAACCAAGGAGGTTAAAGACGAATACTCAGAAAATTATAAAACATTGATATAAGAAATCAAGAAAGATACAAACACGTGGAAGCATATACGGTGTTCATGGCTAGGAAAAATAAACATCATTAAAATTTCTATATTACCCAAAGCAATTATATAAATTTAATGCAATTCCTATTAAAATACCAAAGACATACTTCAAAGATATAGAACAAATATTCCAAAAATTCATATGGAACCTAAAAAGAACACAAATAGCCTCAGAAATCTTGAGAAAAAAAAAGAATAAAGTGGGTGGAATCATACTTCCAGATAACAAGTTATATTACAAGGTCATTGTACTCAAAACAGTTTGGTACTGGCATAAGAACAGGCGTACAGATTAATGAAACAGAACAGAGAACCTAGAAATGAACCCACACCTTTATGAACAATTGATATTTGACAAAGGAGGTAAGAGCTTACAATGGAGTATAAGGACAGTCTCTTCAACAAATGGTGTTGGAAAAATTGGACAGCTACATGCAAAAATATGAAACTGGACCACCAACTTACACCATTCACAAAAATAAACTCAATGGATAAAAGACTTACATGTAAGTCATAAAACCATAAGCATCCTAGAGGAAAACATAGGCAATACGTTCTCTGACATCACTCGCAGCAATATTTTTGCTGATGTATCTCCACGTGCAAGGGAAATAAAGGACAAGATAAACAGATGGGACTATAGGAAACTAAATACTTTTGCACAGCTAAAGACAATATGAACAAAATAAAAAGACAAACCACACAATGGGAGAACATATTCGACAATACATCTGATAAGGGGTTAATAAACAAAATTTATAAAGAACTTGTAGAACTCAACACCAGGAAGATAAACAGTCCAATCAAAAAATGGCAAAATAAATGAATAGACACTTCTCCAAAGAAGGCATACAGATGGCCAATAGGCATTTTAACAAATGCTCAACAGGCCCTGGCCGGTTGGCTCAGCGGTAGAGCGTCGGCCTGGCGTGCAGGGGACCAGGGTTCAATTCCCGGCCAGGGCACATAGGAGAAGCGCCCATTTGCTTCTCCACACCCTCCCCCTCTTCCTCTCTGTCTCTCTCTTCCCCTCCCGCAGCCAAGGCTCCATTGGAGCAAAGATGGCCCGGGCGCTGGGGATGGCTCCTTGGCCTCTGCCCCAGGCGCTAGAGTGGCTCTGGTCGCAGCAGAGCGACGCCCCGGAGGGGCAGAGCATCGCCCCCTGGTGGGCAGAGCTTCTCCCCTGGTGGGCATGCTGGGTGGATCCCGGTCGGGCGCATGCGGGAGTCTGTCTGACTGTCTCTCCCCATTTCCAGCTTCAGAAAAAAAAAAATGCTCAACATCACTAATCATTAGAGAAATGCAAATTAAAACCACAATGAGATATCACCTCACACCAATCAGAATGGCGCTCATCAACAAAACAACACAGAATAAGTGCTGGCGAGGATGTGGAGAAAAGGGAACCTTCCTGCACTGCTGGTGGGAATGCAGACTGGTGCAGCCACTGTGGAAAACAGTATGGAGATTCCTCAAAAAATTAAAAATCGAACTGCTTTTTGACCCAGCCATCCCACTTTTGGGAATATATCCTAAGAACACCACATCAATGAGTCAAAAGGAGAAAGGCACCCCCATATATATGGCAGCATTGTTTATAGTAGCCAAGATCTGGAAACAGCCCAAGTGTCTGTCAGTGGACAAGTAGATTAAAAAGCAGTGGTAAATATACACAATGGAATACTATGGGGCCATGAAAAAGAAGGAAATCTTACCTTTTGCTACAACATGGATGGACACGAAAACTGTTATGTTAAGTGAAATAAGGCAGGCAGAAAAAGAAAAATATCATATGACCTCACTCATATGGGGAATCCAACAAACAATAAGAACTGAGGAGCAGAATAGAGACAGAGGCGGGATCAAAGGATCCAGAGGAAAGCGGACAGAGGGAAAGGGGATGATAGGCAGATAGGATGGAATGAGAGCAGAAAAGCAAATCCTGGAGGGAAGGGGGTAGGGCAATACAGGCAGGGGTACAGGGAGGTGTACTGGGGAACACAGGGGAGGGGAGGATGTATTCAGGGGACACTAGAATCTATGTAAACACAAAATAATAAAATAAATAAATATCAATTCATTAGTTAAGATATTCATATGGAATTATTTTGGAAATGTATGTTTGCTGGGATTCATTTTCTTTTGTGTTCTATATTCCAGTAAGTCATTTAGGTTTAGACTTCTATGGCCTTTCCAATTACTTAAAGACTCTTAAAACCTTTTCTTAAAACCTTTTAGAATACCATATAAAGCCCTTGAAGAAAGAAAAAAAAATAGAGACAATAGGATGTGATCTAGCTTCCATCATCACCAATTTTTTTTTTTTCCTCCAAAATGCACCAGCTTCAGCATAATGGCTCTTCTAAGATTCAGATATTTTCTGGTCTATAACCATAGCAGGCTACTATTTACTTGGCTATATTATATGTTTTTGTTTAAGAGTTCAAAATGCTTTGATAATATAAAATTTTAATTATCTGTCACATCTAACTATAACTGATATGGAATATGGTATATAAAAACATATATTTATCTACATATGTAAGCAGTTGTAAAACCACATTTATTTTCCCCCTGAACAGCTTTGGAATAAAAAGCAAGCATTATTCTACCTAGATGAGGAAACTAAGCAGTAAAATGAAATATTTTGTTCACATTCACATGGAAAAAATGCGGAAAAAAGAAACTATCTCTGAAGCCTGTTTCATTGCTGAACAGCTGAAATTTTATAATATATCAATATATTCAGGTACTAATCTCTAGCCAAGCCTCTGAGAAAGTTATTTTAAATCTCAGCCAAATTCACTGTTTTAATTATTCAAGACTCACTAGTTTAATAAACCCACTCTACAGCCCATTGCTCAAAGTCTTTAACAGCAGGATTCTAATGGATCCTGGTCCAAGATGGAAATGGTGCCATCTGCATCCCCACATCCACTCCAGCAGCACTGCTATTAAATTAATAGTGCAGTCTGCAGGATAAAACAGCGGAGACCCCATTCATGTGGAACCAGTTGAGATTCTGTTTAACCTCCAGCAGATAGAAAACACACAGCCAGCTCAGTCATGGCTAGTCAATCTGTACCTAAGAGCTGTGTCCAATTTCCCTGACCAAAGGAATTAAGAACCAAAAAAGGAAAGAGAAAAGTAAGAAGACATTAGTCCCCTAGCTACAAATATAAATAGGTTTTAATTGAGTAAGCTTCAGTGTCCCTGATTGTATAAGAATTGGCTCACCAATCTGAAATGAATTCAAACATTAGGATTAAAGACATAATGTCTGCAGAATGATTCTAGGTCTTCACAAAAGGAAGTACATGATATATATTTTTAAGTGACATTTAAAACATAGATTCATATATTGGTATAATTTTAGGTTAAGTATTTATTATTTGAAACTTTACTAGTTTCAACTTCTTTAAATATATGCTACTTAAAGAAAAAATTATTGCTGGTAATTTTACATTAACCAGGTTTGACACAATAAATATTAGTTAACATTCAATTCTTATCCCAGAAAAATTGTATTACTTTCTGTCTGTATCACAAAATAATAGTAATTATGTTTTATTTTTTCTCTGGCAAAAATTAAAATGGACAATTTCACCCCTTCCCAAAATGGTCAGTTTCATCCAAAATCATATGAAACTGACCATTATGGAAATCTGAGCATTTATAGAAATGTTTTTGAATGATTTTTGCTTTATAAATGTTTCTTTAAAGTTTTATGACTACATGGACCACCTCTCCCTCTCCCTCTACCTCCAAAAAAATGATGCCTGTAAGATGAGCAAGACAATACTAGTCATGCAACACTGCAGTTACTGGATTCAGTTCACTTGAAAGGAATATTAATTATCATGGTGTCACCTTCCACCTACCTCTTAGGGCTATGTAAGAAAGTTGTAGGGCCTTGGCAGTCTGCAGTGAGGTAATATAATGATTGCATTTCTACACCAAAGGTTTTAAAGGTATTACATGGCATAAAAAATTCAAAGTTAAGATAAATTGAACTCTGACTTATTATAGTATCTTATTAGTAAGTCAAAAAATATGTTTATGGTACTATCATAGTAAAAACCAGTTGTAAATAACTTAGATTGGCATACATTTTGAAGTTTTTTTATTACTATAATTAAATATTATTTGTACTTATACCTGGAATTAAATGAGAAGTAAAGGTACTTACTTAAACACTATCACAAATTAAAACAAAAGAAGACTAAATATAAAACTTTTCTTTCTCATATAAATGTGTATATATAAATATATATCCTAAATAAAAATAAGAATAAACACAAAATTAAACATTTACCTTTAGTTTGTATTTTCCTTTCAGGTTTCTCCTCCTTTTCAGTTTTTTCTTTGCGTATTTCTAGGGTAAAAGTTATTTGAAAAAGGTTAAAAGTTTACATTAGTAGAGATATGTAGTCATCATTTTCAGTGTGAAACTTGATCGTAAATTATAATGATGTTTTATATCACTGACTCTCAGTAAAAATTAAGATTCCTTAGTAAGAATGTTATTCAGATTTAGACTTAGTTTTTACATATTAAATTAAGAATTTGTGAAATGAACTTTAACAACTATTTGATAAGAAATATATCTCAGAAGTAGTGACTCTAAGCTATATTTATAATCAGAATTTGGTATTGCGTTCAACCAATAATTACTGCAAGCAGATATAATTCATTTCATAAAATGAGTTAGTTTTTACATTTTTTCTAAATTATGTTTTTTAAAAATATATGTAATTTGCTGCTAGCCTCAGTACACATACATTACAAAGCTTAGAAAATAAAGTTAATTCTGAATTTGCAGTTAATTTGGATAAAAATAAATTTGAGATTAGAGTTTACAAATATAATAACTATCTCTGTAAAGTTATTCATCCTTAAATACCATGGTTTTTCATAGAAGCTAAGGAAGTTTACTTATTTATTTATTACAACTTTATTCTAGATTGTCTGACATGGAATTAATTACTGTACACATTTTAAATTCTTTATATATAAATTTTACTTTGGATTGCTATAATTTTTCTACAAGTTTAAAACCAAGACTAATCATAAAGAAATCTTAAATATCTGCAGAAAAGATACTTTTATTCACCTTGTAGGAGGTAATCACCAGTGTAAGATTTCCTTTTTTTTTTTCCTCATAAATTCATCATTATGCTATATATATAGGGTCATTATTCTACCATTATTTCATACCTGACTTTGAATATTGCAACAGAGATACAAAAGAGTTAAGATACTCAATCACATTTCTAAAAAATATATAATTCACCAAGATGTGAGGAAAGATATCTGCAGGACCTAAGAAACTTCCATCTTCCTGGATCTCTCATTATTTTTAAAACTCTTTTTTTTTTTGTATTTTTCTGAAGCTGGAAAGGGGGAGGCAGTCAGACAGACTCCTGCATGCGTCCGACTGGGATCCACCCAGCACGCCCACCAGGGGGCAATGCTCTTCCCATCCGGGGCGTCACTCTGTCGCGACCAGAGCCACTCTAGCACCTGGGGCAGAGGCCAAGGAGCCATCCCCAGCGCCCGGGCCATCTTTGCTCCAATGGAGCCTTGGCTGCGGGAGGGGAAGAGAGAGACAGAGAGGAAGGAGAGGGGGAGGGGTGGAGAAGCAGATGGGCGCCTCTCCTGTGTGCCCTGGCCGGGAATCGAACCTGGGACTCCTGCACGCCAGGCCGACGCTCTACCACTGAGCCAACTGGCCAGGGCCTAAAACTCTTTTTTACATGTCTCCAAATCCTCTTCACAACAGGGTTTCTCATCTTAGTATCACTATTCATAGGTTGGGTGAATCATTATTTGGGGTGCAGTGATTTTATTCTGGTACTCCATGGTATTTAGCAGTATCCCTAGTCTCTACCTATTAGATGCCCATAATCTCATCCGCAGTCATGACTTAGAAAAATGTCTTTATACATTGCCAAGTGCCCCTGTAGGGCAAAATGATCTTCAAACACGTGTTCAAGTGGCTCAGGATTGTATTTCTTTTGCTTGCTCTATGATGTTGGGTTCTATAGTATTTCTGTGATTATGTAACAGAAATATTGTTCCATTGCAATCTAGCATATAGAGCTACATGGAACTTTTGATGTAATACATTTTAAGAACTGTATTATTCTGTTTGCAAAGACATAATAAAGTTAAATCTTATAGACTTTAGGCAAAAAATAAAAGCCATCAGTAAACCTAATTACACATACACACATACACACACAGAACTTGTATTTTTAGAATTGTCCTAAAGATCCAAGATAATTAGTTTGTCACTATTTAGACTTACACTGTCCAATGCAATAACTACTAGACACATGTGTATACTAAGGATATGATATGTGGTTAGTCCAAATTGAGTAATTTAAAATGCTCTTTTTCTTTTAAAGGTAGGTGTGTATGCATGTGTGTGTGCGTATTTGTATGTTTGTATTCCACAGACATGTTGGCTACTCAGAAGAATAAAAGAGAGATTCTAGAACTCACAAATGGGTATCAGACCTGAGTTAGAATCTTTTGAAATATTAGGTGCTTGGAGGGTCAGGTGCCGCTGTGGCCATACAGATTCACATTGAATTTGGGCAGATGGTAAAGAAATTGTGGAGCTGGAAGATGGGGAGCTATTCCACTCTATTGGTGGCTCACAAAGACAGGCAAGCCAAAAGAAGAAAGAAAAAGAAAAACTACAAAGAGAAAGGAAAACCTGCTTTATGCAGAGGAGGGCAGGGGATCAGGAAACTAACTACACCTCTCAGTGGCAGGTTGTGATCTCATCCCATCACCCCAGAGGGGAAGCACTTACATCCTTGCAATAGTGTTGTCACGTGCTCCTGCACTAATTGCACAATGTGCTTGCAGCTGGTAAAGCAGTGAGCAAGCCTAGCACAGCTATTTTCCCCACAGTGCTGAAAATATCTTGTCTGGATAATCCTGTCACAGCCCTTTAGCCTCTCTTATTCTGGGCAAATACACTGTTTGCACAGGGTGGTGGTCTGTGGGACTAGACAGTCTGTGATGGTCCCTGTTGGTGTTTCCTGCAAGGTAGGTGGAAACTTGCATATCAAAGAACAGGGGAAAGAAACAGTGGCAGGTGTTTCCTTGAAGCTCTTTAGCACTAGTTCCTGTGCATGCAGCAGCTCCCTGTTGAGGGAGAATGGGCTCTAGATTTTAACTAGAACTGCAATGAGCAGGGGTCCATGCTAGAGGTAAAAAATAAAATGAAAGATGACAAGTCTCAAAAAGATTGGGATCATGAACACCATGCAGAAAAAGGCAGGGGAAATGCATTTTCTCCACTGTTTCCCTAAAGTGGAAGGTAAATCCTGACATGTTGGATACACTTTTTTTACAATAAGTTTTACTTTAAGAAAAACAAACATAAAAGAAACTAAAGGAGAATTAGACTGAAAAAAATATGGCAATATAATTCCGAGTATTTATTGTTACCCTATGGTAAATGAAGCTGATTCAACCTAGTTATATAACTTAAACCAATCTCAAAGATAAAGCCCCAATTTTTTTTATTTCTCTGATTCTGCACTTCAGCCTAATATAAACCAAGGTGGCCCCAATGTTTTGGTCAGATCACTCAGAATTTTTGCTAGTAAGTGTTATAGATTAAACATATACACGCATATCTACGTACACAAAAATCTCTACAGCTCAGAATGAACAGAAATATGATGACTTTTATAAACATTTTTGACAGAAACATCAACTGGTTTTTTAATTGATGATCACTTGCGAACCATTAGTAGTTCCATAGAGGCAAATATAGACAAACACAGCTAACCTTGTAAAGACAGACATTTCTTTTCTCAAAGAGTAAAAATGAAATTCATCTCTGATGATTCAAACCTGAGGATAAATTAAATGTCTCTCTTAATGTTTTATTGCCACATTGCATTTTCTTTGGGGATTGGATTCCATCACTAGTGTCACTGTCTATGGCTATCAGATGTCTGAAGAATCCAGTAAATCCTCTACACAATGTGCCAGTTCTCTCTCCTTACGCTTCAGCCAGGAAATAATGACCATTCAGGCACCTGTCCAACTGAGTAACAACAGCTACCAATTTAGACTTCAGAAGGATATTTTTCCCATAAGCAGGTGATGCCTGATTTCTTACTGTCTCAATAGTTCTTGTCAGCTACGAACTATTTGTATAAGAATACAAAATAAATTTAAAAGATTTAAATCAATAAAGTAGAAATTTATTGCCTCATGGTTTTCAGCAAATTTCAAAAATATATAAAAATTTCTTATATTAACACTAACTTCTAGTTATTTAAAAATTTCCATATAGAGGTGAATGTTTCTACTTTTTGTAAAATAACAGCACTGTATGACAGCATAAAATTGATACCATGACACATTTTAAGAACAATTCACTTGAATATGAACCAATCCTGGACATGGGGACAAAGAAGAAGGTCAGAGGTGTTACAATTTACCTCCAAATATATGTGCTTTGTAATTAGGTAAGAGTCCAATGTCCCTAAGTAGAAGTCTAAGCACCAGATACTGGTAAGAATCATAAACCATTTTATTAGCAGTAAAGTTTAAAGATTGTTTGGTGGTTTACAAGGTCCAAGATTTTCTTGGTGGCCCAAATTAGAACTTTTAGATGTAATAAAGAGTTATCTAGTCTCATAGTGGGCGCTGCATGTTCCACAGGAACATAAACTTAATCAATAGACCAGAGATTTTAAATGGGAGTGCTGTAAGAGCACACCGTTGTGCCGCAAGAAATTTTAAAACATGCAACATCTGATTATTTAATCAGGGTACTGACATCTTTTCCCTTAGATTGTCAAATAAAGAAATGACAACAGTGAACAATAGCTGTCCAGTGTGAAGAATTTAAGTTATATGTATTCATTTTTGTCAGATTAGCAAAAATTATAATACATTTCTTTTGGTGTGTCACAGACTTTTAGTAATTAGCTTTTGTGTGCCATGAGATGAGAAAGGTTGAAAACCACTGAAATAGATAAAATCTTTAAAATGTCTCCAAATTAGAAGTGAAGATTTGTTTCACTGGCTTGGTTCTCCTTCCTTCATCTTTAAGCTATTTACTTTTATCAAATAGTGTTCATCTAAGCTCTGTGTCTCCAATGGTGCCAATGGCAATCACGCACCAATAGGTTTTTCCAAGACTCTCTGAGCTCAATTTTTTCATATATAACTTGGGAAGAGAGGCCATGGGTACTGAAAATGAAAAGATCACTAGCAACAGCAATCAATGAGACTAACATTAGTGAAAACAGGTTGTGCTAAATGATTCTTAAGAATAAGTTTATTTTGTAGTGATGTCTTTCTGAATTATTTTGTTATATGCATTTTGCTTATGGTGAATAATTTTATCTACTTACAATCATAATGAAGCTTATTGTTGAGTAAGTAGTTTATGATTTTGTTTAAGACTTATATGGTCAGTTTAAAACAGTGGTCCCCAACCCCCGGGCTGCGGACTGGTATTGGTCCATGGGTCATTTGGTACCGGTCCGCAGAAAAAGAATAAATAACTTACATTATTTCTGTTTTATTTATATTTAAGTCTGAATGATGTTTTATTTTTTAAAAATGACCAGATTCCCTCTGTTACATCCATCTAAGACTCACTCTTGACACTTGTCTCGGTCACATGATACATTTATCCATCCCACCCTAAAGGCCGGTCCGTGAAAATATTTTCTGACATTAAACAGGTTTGTGGCCCAAAAAAGGTTGGGGACCACTGGTTTAAAGCATATAATTTTTCTCTATCAATATGATACATCTTTAATAAATAAAAAATATTATCAATCAACATTTTGAAATGACAGACTCAAGAAGCTTAAAAAGATCATCTTTGTCACCAAGACAACCATCTTGATTCTTTTAGATGACAACCGTTTATTAAATTATTATGAGGATTGTGAATTTCGAAGAATGCCTTTTATTATTATGTTTTCTATATATATCTCACAAGTTCCAGATTATATAAAATGCTCACTTATCATTTTTCTTATTTTAATATTAAAAATTCAAATTATTCATTTGAACATAGAATATTTAGATATAAGATTTTTGCAAATTGTGAATAGGATTCAAAAGTTTAATTATGATACACAACCAAGCAAATACTTGTATCTTTTTAGTGGCTAATTAAGAAATACTAAGGAGATATATTTTATAAAATCCTAACTATTTTTGATTAACATACCAAATGGTATATGGTTCTTTATATTTTCCATAATTTTCTGATAATGTTTGTGTTATATCAGTAAACAAAATTTTGAGTAAAGTACACCACCGACCACCACTATTTCTGAAGAAAATAAGGAGAAATATTTTCCCTCATGTTTGTGATTCAGTGGTCATACACTTTATATATAGTGATAGGCAAACATTGAGGAAAATTTCCTTTAGGAATGGTGAATAACATAAACATAAAAATGGTTTGGACCTTTATTTTGTTAGGTGTGCGTCATTGGTAAATTTCATAAAATAAGCTAAACTAAACAAATAAAAATAGTAGTTTCAACACTGCATATGATTGACCTCTACAAATATTAAATAAATATAAATTTTTTAAGTTTCATTTTTGCTATTAATTTAGTAATCTCAGATTAATCAATTATCCTCTTCAAATTTTATATTCTCCACTATAAAATGAGATTTATTATGCACATGTTCATAAACCAGGCAGAGGTGGAAATGATTACAAATAATACCTTTATAAGATAATCACTGGTACAATTTAAGATTTAGATAAACTTTTGATAGTGTTAGTATGTTAGTATTTGTGTTTCACATTGTATGATATACTAGACCAGATCAATGTGGCTGTACATCACAACCATCTAGGGAGATTTTAAAATTTTCCTGAGCTGCAGTCCAAACTTAATCAATTACTGTAGTCTGTCATGGTGAGGAAACTTTTAGAGCTCTCCAATTTGAATAAGCTCTCAAGTGGTTTTAGAACCACAGTCAGAACTACTGTCTCTGATGTTTCTCAAATTTTAATGTGCATATGACTCACCTAGGGATCTTCTTTACATGCAGATTCTGATTCAGTCTAGGTGTAGCCTGGTTCTGCATTTCTAAATCACTCTCAGAAGATGCTAATTTGGCTGTTCCATGGAGCCTGCTTTGAGTTGCAATACCAATCAAGGAACATTAAACACATTGGTTTTGTTGAAATTCTTGGGAAGGAGCATAGGCTTCTGTCCTGAGTTGCTAACGTAAAAATATATTGGCCTCACGCTTCTGCTGATCATAACTGCCATCAGGAGAGAATAAGCTGCCTGAGAATTAAGCAGAAGCAGGTGGACAAATAAGGTCAGGAGCAAAGAGAGAGGATATGCTAATGACCTTATAACAAAACCTGTATCCTAGACATCCCTGAAGTCAGTTTTACTCTTGTATCTTTCAGCCAATTAAAGCAATAAAGCCTCTTATACTAAGCCAATTTGAAATGCATTTTGGTCTTTTGTGAACAAAATAATTCTAATGAAAACATCATTTGAGTCTGATGCACAGAGTTGAGAACCACTGGTAAGTTTTCCATTTTGCTTTTTTTAAATTTTATTTTGCAGCAAATTATTCTAAATGAAAATACATAATCTGGAATAAGTAACATGTTAAGGCATTTGATTAGAAGCAGAAGCTTAGTTTTTCAAGATTTTGAGAAAGGAAACATACAGAGCTGGAAAAAAAAGAGTCTGGAATTCATCACACCTAACGGGCTGTCCATTCTTACACATCTCAATTACTTATACAATTTTACTTACAGGTAAAAATTCAGAAGCAGAGTTTATTCTTGCTCTAACAAGAACTACTTAAAATGGTTGGGCCTGAGCTGAGTTGTCTCAAACAGCCTTTTTATTTCCCATGACAACGCGGAGGTCTGATCTATTGCTTCCTTTGGCCTGTCCCTTCAGGCTCTGGATTTACCCACTATATTTGCATCATCTTGGTTCTAAATTCCTTGCCTTGATGGCGACAGGTTCTTTTTAGTAGCACATGGTACTAAAGTTGCCTGACACCGTGGATTCAGAATTCACTACAGCTGCAACTACTTGGGAAGTGCATCTCTGGATCATTCACCTTATCTGCCTTTCCCTCTACCTCTGCAGCCATTTTCATTCTGAAGCCCACCTCCAAGCACACTGTCTGTTCTTTCTCGGCTTTGTTACCCTGCCACCCTTGATCTGATCAATACTAGGAAAGAAAAGCAGAGAGGAAAGCACTGAGTTCCTGCCCAACCTCAGGACAATATGCAACAGTGCAGTTACTAAGCTGAGCTCTGATCTAGACTTATTTAGAGAGATCCAAAAATAAATGTATCTTCTTAACAATGTAACTAGGACCAACCTAGTAACCAATATTCTGAGGCTATGAATTTTAACAGGCTTAGTCACCTTTCCATTCTACCTTCTTTCCTCACTCACCATTATTTTGGACACTTAAAGTTCAGCCTTGTGTAAACCACTGAAGCTGCCAGAAAAGATAGATGCAACAAAATCTCTGGCAAGGGAATTTGTCCATCTATCTTACTCCCGATGACTAGATGCAATCTTCTGAATGGCTTAATCCTAAAGTCTTGAATATTTATGATGCTCAGATGTCCTGACTTTTTCTTATTTACCCTGACTGCAATAAGCTATTGTGGATTTCAATAAAGTGAGCAAAATACACAATAAAAAAGCTGATTTTACATTTATTGGGTTCTTTTTGACCTAAGAAGATTTAGGGTAATTTAAAAACACAACTATAAGGAGAATGTAATTTGTTTTGCTCTAAGTAGAGAAGAGACACTTTCTTTGCCATTGACGTGTCAGGTATAATCTTACAGAAGAGCAACCTTTGTATTTGAGTCCTGTTCAAACTTATTTCAAAGAGCAAGGAGTTAGGAAGCAATGAAATTTGACATAATGCAGAGAAGTCTCTGGTGTTTCCTCTAGCCAAGAGATGATTTAACACATAAGGATATCATGCCCCTATTTAAAGACCAGCTTTTCCCTCCCAAAAAAACATGAGCAAACCTATGAATGACTAAAGATATTCTTTCTTAACTTTAAAACTAGATGTCAGCATCAAAGTGCAGTTCTATTTTTAATTTTTGAGGAATCTCCATACTGTTTTCCACAGTGGCTGCACCAGTCTGCATCCCTACCAGCAGTGCAGAGGGTTCCCCTTTCTCCACATCCTCACCACCACCTATCGTGTGTTGTTCATCAGTGGATGAGTGGATTAAAAAACGGTGGTACATATATACAATGGAATACTATGGGGCTATGAAAAAGAAGGAAATATCACCTTTTGCAACAATATGGAGGGACCTGGAAACTATTATGTTGAGTGAAATAAACCAGGTAGAAAAAGAAAAATATCATATGACCTCACTCATTTGAGGAATCCAAGGAATAATGAGAACTGAGGAATGGAACTGAGACAGAGGAGGGATCAAAGGGACCAGAGGAAAAGAGGACAGAGGGAAAGGGGATGATAGGAAGGGGTAAACCTGAAGAAAAGGGGGGAGGGCGCTGTAAGGAGGGGGGCAAGGGAGATGTTGAGGGGAATAGGGGGGAGGGGGAATGCATTCGGGGTGACCCTAGAATCTATGTAAACACAATTAATTAAATAAATAAAATAGATGTCAGGAAACAATAATATAAAATTAATTTTTAAGAGCCTATTATTGTCTCCTAAAATTACATATTTTAAAGAACATAAATGCCATAATAATTATTTTTGTATAGACTTATTATAGGTTGATGTTTAAGAATAAATTATAAAAGAAGATAAAGACATACATCATACTGTACTTGGAAATATTAGTACAAAAAATTTTTTAAGCTATATATCCACTAAAGAATTACACTTTCTGTGGCTGTTTACCCAAACTGAGAAGTCAGCATCACTTAAATATTAATAGAGCAATTTGAAAGCAAAATCATATTAAATGTCTTAGAAACCAGTACTTTATTTTAAAAAGAAATAAAAAATCTTAAGATGCTTATGATGACTAGACATTTAACTTTGTTTTAAGAATACTGAGTTCTGTGTGTGTGTATATTTGATGAACTTGGTTTTAATTTTGACTTGGAACATTTATGAATAACTAAGAGAATTAAAAATATGATTTTTGAAAATTAGAGTTTACGTATTTGCAATTCATCCTTATTCAGTTCAGTTTGCATATGATCACCTCACATAATCATCCTTATCATTATCAAATATGCAGTAGTCAAACTGTTTTATTTCACTTACTATATCAACTGATCATTTATTTATCAAAATCTTGAATAATGGTCTTTTCAGTGCACTATTTTAAATAAGGTGAGCTGTTATTTACTTTTAATTTTTTTGGCTATAGTATCCAGTGTTCCATTGATTCTGATATTAGTAATGGATAATTAACTTTATTAACAATACCATGTAAAAATTTATTATAATTATTTATTTACTGTCTTATTTAACAAACTAACACTATCAGCTTTTAATAATGTTGTAAGCAAAGACTTATAAATTGTTTGGTACATAAAAACAATTAAAAATTTATTGATAAATAGCCTGACCAGACAGTGGAGCAATGGATAGAGCATTGGACTGGGACACAGAGGACCTAGGTTCAAAACCCCGAGGTCACTGGCTTGAGCGTGGGCCCATCTGGCTTGAGCATGGGATCATAGACATGACCGCTGGCTTGAGCCCAAGGTCACTGGCTTGAGTAAGGGCTCACTTGGTCTGCTGTAGCCTCCAGTAAAGGCACATATTAGAAAGCAATCAATGAACAACTAAGGAACTGCAATGAAGAACTGAAGTTTCTCATCTCTCTCCCTTCCTGTCATCTGTCCCTTTCTGTTCCTCTCTCTGACTCTCTCTCTGTCTCTGTCAAAAAAAATAAAATAAAAAATTATTGAAAAATACATTTGTTGAAAGGATAAAATATGCCAGTGTCCCTAAACAGTGATGATCTAAGGACACACGTCGCTGACCGTGATGGAACGCTGGGCCTCCATGCTCTGTTCTCAGGGTCTTAAGGTTATCCAAAAAAAGAGAAAACATTTATTTTTTATTAAACTGACTTCAGTTTTTGCCTTTGACAATCTCAAATATTTTGCAAAACTCTGCATCTTCCATATTTTGAAGGTAACTTCTAAAATATAATTTAAAAAGTTGCATATAATTTACAGATTATTGTAAAATTTGACATTTAAAAATAAAATTGCTATATCCTTTTTAAAATTATATTTATTTAAAAATCAGAATTGACTATATTTTGAAGCTCTTTATTATCAATTTATAATATTCATAAGACAGCAAGCTCTTTTAAAAATATTAAAATTTTACATATTTTCCTTATCTCTTTTATTCAATATTTTCATTGTACAAAACTTTATTCTGGGACTATATATTTTTATTTATTACACCATCATACTTTTCTAGCAAAAAATATTTATATTTTGAAATTTTAAAATTTCCTTCATATCCTTTGATTATAGGAGTCTTACAAATCTTCATAAAAAGTTATAAAACCTAAAAAGCAAAATTTTATTAAAAAGGTATCTCTTTATAAGATGCATAAAGCTTTAAATATTTTTTTATGTTGATGGCTAAATGAATAAATTATATATAATGTACTATATATATATTTGTATATATTAGTGAATTGGTTCTGCAAGTAGTATATAATTTAATTTTTGTCAATATGAGGCTCAAAATACTAAGCATTTTCTATTAAATGAAATATGATGTGGTTTGACTATAATTAAATTATGGTAAATTAAATATTTTAGAACATAATTACATTAAGTATGTTTTAAATTCATTTTTGAACAATACAAATTTAATCTGAAATGAATCACAGATAAGTGGCATCTATGGCTTTATTCATTGCATCCTTAAGCTTCATTGTCTCAGAAAATATCCCAGTTATATTTAAGAGAGTCAATGTCACTAACCTACACTGCTTCAGTTGTTTCAAAATGCTCTCTTTTAAGCCAAGGATACTTATTAGTAACAAATGTTGAGAATAACTAAAAAGTTGCTTATTTTAAACTTTTATAAGCCATTTTTAGGTTTTATTTTTATTTCCTAATGCTACTCTTTTTGCTTGCTCTCATGGGTTTCTCCCTCAAAAACAATGCGCTCTTTCACATGATTCAGCTAAATGTAAGGCCAAGGTATCAAATGAAATTTGTCATTGCACTGATCACCCCACTCTACCATATTTCTGACTTCGGGACATCCCATAGTGACACAAAACGTGCATATCAACACAATGCTTCTTTAGCAGATGTAAGCAGGACAGGGCATGGAAGGCCAATGGTTGTTTTTGGTTAGCATTCTAGAAGTTTGGAAATGGGAGGAGGGTATTTTATTTTGTAAAATAGAAGGAATATTATCATATCCATGTATATGGTCTCAGGCAGATCAATTTTAGGAAGGCATACAAATGCAATTTGGTTCTTTCAACGCTATCTGCACTTCTGTATCACTCAGAAAGTGCAGTGTTAACATATTCATGATGTGTATGCCCTCATATGAAGAATGCTATCCAAGAAGATTGTTCCAGATAAACAAGGCACACCTACCATACACAGCACATCACTTTTCCGGGAAATGGGATTTGCAATGGTTTTTGATTAGTATCCTTATACATATAATTATATACTAAAAATATAAAATTTTATAATGTTTCAGCCATGTGGAGCCTCATGATGGAGTGTTTGGTAATAGAATTTAATATTTTAAAATTTTGATAAGCTGAAAAATAAATATGCAAAAATAATATAAAGACACTAAACACTATATCTAATACCCTAAAATTATATTTATATAGAACAACATAAGTTAAGCACAGCATATTCAAAAATTTCATCCATATTAATAATTTATTTAATAATAAATCCTGCAACCTTAAGTTCATTCAATTATCCCACATCAAATTAGAACTGTAACTTTACCCATAAATAACTATATGGTTGAATCTTTATTTTGGTAAAAATGGCAATAACTGTACAAATTTAACTAACACTTCTAAGTGCCTTTACATAAAATGCTTCATATAGACAGAAGGTAGTTGAATGGATAATGCATTGTCTTATAATTTAGTAATGTTATGTAGCTAATTATTTAATATATCTGAATGAGAAAGAATATTGCTACAGACATTAATAAAGAGTAATTTAGACAAATAAAGATCAAATGTTTCTAGAGACAAGTATTTTAGATTTTGAAAATAATACTTTATGGACCACAATTTGTAAACATAAAAATATGTAACATAATCCATCATAAAATAAAGACAAGCTCATAACATCTCTTTCTCAATAATAATATTAAAATATGCTTTTAAATGAGGAATAACTATTAGAAATGGTTTATAAAATATTACACATTTCTTTACAACTCCCATTCCTCCATGACTCTACAAAAGTTCATAAATAAAAAATTAAGCCTTGGCTGTTTGGCACAGTGGTAGAGTGTTGGCCAGTCACGTGGATGTCCCAGGTTCAATTCCTGGTCAGGGCACACAGGAGAAGTGACCACCTGCTTCTCCAGCCCTCCCCCTCTCCTCTCTCTCTCTCTCTCTTCCTTTCCAGCAGCTATGGATCAATTGGTTCCAGCAAGTTGACCCTGGACACTAAGGATGGCTCAGTAGAACCTCTACCTCAGGCACTAAAAATAGCTCAGGTGCCAAGCAATGAACAACCCATATGGGCAGATCATCTGAGCTCGCTGAGTGGGGCACATGTGAGAATGTGTTTCTCTGTCTATCTTCCTCTCACATAAAAATAAATAATAAATAAAATTGTAATAAAATATCTTTTCTTTAGTCCACTTCAGCTAATGTTTTTAATTATGTAGCTTCTGTGCCCAAGATAGAGTACATAAATGTTTTCTTAAATGTCCATTTTCTCATGTAACTTTGTAAATAACATTAAGAAAATATGTTCATATGATTTTCAAATCAATTCTCCTTCTACTAATTCTTCAAAAATATATTAGTGTACATGATTTTAAACACATATATCCCTTAATGTGTTTTAACTAGTGAGTGTTATAGACATTTTTTAAAGAATTCTAAATAACTCTAGCAGTTTTACTGTTGATTTGATGAATCAAGACAATAACTTAAGAATCAATAATTAAACAGCTTAATTTTAAATAATTCCACTGGGAAAATCTAATCAAAAGAATAGAACAGATTCTTTATTAAATGCTAGATATTGACTTGGCAAATATGATATTCTTGTAAAATTTAATTTATAAGTGTAAGTAAGAAAACATTTTTTTGTTTTTTTCTTTTTTATATCCAATTGGAATAAACATACACAAGCTATTATTTCCAGATTATGACAAGTAACTAATTAGTTTAAACTTTGGCTATGTTCTAGGTACTAAGCACTGGAGATCATATATAAAAAGACTATGCGTCTGTCCTCAAAGAAGCTAATCTAGAATCTTTAAACCTAGATTTGATTGCTAGTTTGTCCTGAGTTTTGGGGTTCTCATGCTGGATTTTGTGAGTCAAGAAACTTGTCTTTTCTCCTCTCCATAGCTTCCTGACCATTCTTATTTTTTGAAGACTTTGTCATACATAGTGTGTTTCTCTGGTTTAGCTCTCTTTGGTTGGACAAATTTATATTTTCCAAATTAATATACACAGTGGATTTTACCTCATATAGTGAAGTGATCATCATCTGTTCATGCAATACTGAAACTCCAGATTTGTATCTCACTGTTTGTATACACAATTGTTGTAGGGAGTTAGCAAAAGAAGCCAACAAGATCTTCTGTAGAATAAATATTCCCAAGATATTGCTGCTAAATATGCAGCAATAATTAAAACATTGCAATTGCGCCCAGTCTGACTTATGTATTGATATTTTCTCTGTCACACCAGATATCCTCAGGGCAATATCCCTTGCTTTTTATTGTCTCTCTTGCAGATGTAATTTCTACTCTTTCCTGCAAAAATCTCTGCCCTTCTGAGGCTCTTACACATACCTATATCACTTTTTTCTAGCCTTATTGGATGCATTTTTGAATTAGTAAACATCCCATTCAGTCACTAAGGATATCAGATATTCTTGCAAGGCAGTTCTCTATACCAGTGGTCCCCAACCTTTTTTGGGCCACAGACCGGTTTAATGTCAGAAAATATTTTCACTGACGGCCTTTAGGGTGGGACGGATAAATGTATCATGTGACCGAGACAAACGTCAAGAGTGAGTCTTAGATGGATGTAACAGAGGGAATCTGGTCATTTTTTAAAAATAAAACATCATTCAGACTTAAATATAAATAAAATGGAAATAATGTAAGTTATTTATTCTTTTTCTGCAGACCCATACCGCATGGCCCATGGACAGGTAAGGGTTCGCAGCCGGGGGGTTGGGTACCACTGCTCTATACCACATCCAAGCACACCTATACTTCTTCAGGATCGTACATGATACATACTGACTGAATATAATTGTGCCTCCACAATTATTATCCTCCACACTATCTCAGCCACCATGTCCCATAAAAATAAAACAAAACAATCAAATAATAAAATAAAAATAAAAATCTAGAATAAAAAAATCTGGCCATGATTAGAATAAAGATTATGGGCATGATCTTCTTGGGCCATTTTCAAGTCTACAGAATCCATCCCTTCTTCTTGCAATTCCAACTTACACACATTGATCTGTGTGTAGATGGATTCACACATCTACTGAAGAAGGCATCAATCTAAAATCAACTGAGATAAAATGGGATCATCTTGATTGGAAAGAACTGAAAATGTCTTTTTCTAACTATAAATCTTGATCTAATCAGGAAATAAATACATTAAAATGAAATTAAGGCTGAACTCAAGTAAAATCCTTTTGAGTCATGCTGAAAATTGTTAGTATAGAGAAAAAAATTGTTTCAAAGGTAAAAACAACTGACCTTTTTTTTTCAAGGGAGGTTCCTCTATTTCTCCTAAACCAAGACAAAAAGAGCAAATTAAAAAATCTTTCAACATAGTGTGATACTACTTTTCTATTTTCTTTTTTTTTATTTTTAAAAAAATCTATAATATTTGACCATAACAGTCCTTTATATTACCTAGTTTCTCAAATTCAGGTTTTAAATATAAACTTTATGTACATTAATTAGACAGAGTTTTATGAGTTCAGTAAAGTTGTGGCTGTTATCCAAATTATACATTATACATCAGATTAATTTCTATTGTTCATCTCCACCTTTCATGGGAGCCAAGCACATACAAATTCAGACAAAGTCATATAAAGGGCTAAAATAATAAGAGCTTTTCTGGTAGTCGAGGCTGAACACATGATGTCTGATGACTAAGGTTGTCCCTAAAAATGTCACTAAAAAGCAGACTCAGAATGCTTTGTTCTTTTGACATCTACTCAATAGCAATTTATGTGTGACTTGAGGTTATTTCCTCTTATTTATTAATATAATGAGACCGTACATACATTAGTTGCATAATTGTGACATTTAGAATGTGTCCTCAATTCTACACCTTCATTTGGTTCAATAAATATACTTTTGATTATGATTTTTAGTAAGATTGCTTTCCACTATTTGAATTTGAATAATACATATGTGTATAACACATTTATATGCATAGTTAGTTTTATGGTTATTTCAAATTTTCTAAGGATAAGCTTTATAAATAGCTACTACTTTTCCTCAAAGAAGCTTATTAATATGTTTCTACTGTGGGTTTGTAGTAGTGCAAAATAAATCCTTTACCATAATACTATTCTAATGGCACCAGTTAATTAAGACATCTTTGCCATGATGGCGGATAAGCTACAAAGTGAAGCCAAATGAGAACAATTTATTGTGTTTGGCATCTTGTTGATTCTCTATGAGCACTCAGAAGTATATATTTTAGTGTAGACAGACCCAAGTTCTCATTTGCATTTAAACTTAAGTAAACCATTTTAACACATATCTAATATTGGCCCTAGCAATTAGATATGTCTCTATGCTCTTTATACCTTTATCAGTGTCCTCTTCCCCATCATCATCATCTTCTTCATCACCCTCAGACGAGATGATGTCAGACAACAACGAAAAGAAGCCATAGACCCAGTCCGTGGTGTCCTCCACAGCATGATGTATGAATTTTAGAGGATCAGAGCCAATCTTGGAAATAGAACTTGCTAAAAGTAATTTTAAAAGAAGAAAATTTTACAATAATTTCCCCTCAAATTAAGAAAAATTGAATTTTTCTTATTTGTCCTTTTGACTAGTAAATATGTTAATTTTACAAATTTAAATAGCTCTTGGCTGTAATTTTTTTTTTCTGCTCAGAAATACAAACCACCTTTGACATAGTGTTCATGTGTATTCAATTAAGAGGAAAATTATTGGGTGACTATAGTCCAAATACAATGAAGTAACCAAAAATAAATTTGCCCTTGAGAAGTATTAATATATATACTTCAAAGGGGAAAAATATGAATAAATTAAAATAATGTATACTTATGTTATCCAAATTTTAATATAAAATCTAAGTTTATATGGATGACCAGGGACAGAAGAAATAATGGTTGGCCTATATTGTACTGAACAGCATCATGGAGAAGATGGCTCTGTAAATTTTCAGATAAACAGTAAATTCCAACTTGATTTAAGAAGCCATGACTAAAATAAGGCTGATAGGTCCATTTATTATAATTTGTGATACAGTCAGGAAAATATGAAATTGTCAAAGTAGTGATCATATCAAGCTCCAGCTAGATTCAACTGGCTTATTCTTGTTAGATAACCTAGTATCTAAAAATAAAAAGTCTTTGAACTTCTAGTAACTTTAATGAATAGAATTAGAAAACAAAATGAAGTCTATAAATCTCATTTTTTTATGTCTTAGGAGCTATAAAGTGTTTGCAGAAGACAGATTAAAAACTAAAAATGCAAGTAATTAGTCATTTTAGGGATTTTCAAAATGTTCTCATTCAAATTACATAACAATTTCTCTGAAGAAATTTTAAAGGAATAGCCTTTAAAATCGGATTGAAGAGGTGATCTATCTAGAATCATGGTATTCATGGTATATATTGCACCTAATTTTTTATTAATTTGTAATTAAAACTTAGATTTTGTTTCCCTTAATTTTAAAAACTTCTTTAGCTCTTTAGAGATTCTTTTCCCTTTGATATCTTAAGAGACTAGAATTAAACCAACATATTATATTACCTAAAGGTTAAGTACTCCAAAACTAGTCTTTTACTCTGACTGTGATAGAAAGTCACTGGAAGAGAAATAAAGTGATTCAACTTACATAATGTCATTTGTTCTGTTGTCTATTGAAAGAATGCCAAGTTAGAAACAGAAATATCAGAAAGGAGACAAAGACAGTAATCAAGAGAAAAATTACAATAATTTCTATCAGAGTTTTAACAGTATGTGTAGTAAGATGTGGTCAGATTCTAAACGTCATTTAAAAGATGGAATGAATAGTATGGACTTACAGTATGGCTGCAGGATGTGAGAGAAAGAGAGGGATACAGGATAATACCAAGGTTTTTGGTATGAGAAACTAGAAAAATGGAAGTACAATTGCCTACAATGGGGAGGACTGAAGAGAGGCAGGGATTTGGAGTGGGGAGTAGTTGAGTTTTAGACTTGTCAAACTTAATTTTCCTTTTACACATTTATGTGGCAATATATCATAATGTATAGCTCAATGATCTACAAAAAGGAAGTCCTTGCTGAAGATAGAAATTTGGGAGTTGGAGAGAGAAAACGTCATGATACTAAATGTGATCAACAAGAGAGTTGGTCCAAGAGCACTCCAACATAGCAGATAAGAATAAGTCAGAGATGGGGAAGAACCAGCAATAGATTCTAAAAAGGAGAGATAAAGAGATAGTGAGGGAGGGAGGGAGGGAGGGAGGGAGAAAGAGAGAGATTGAAAGGAAGGAAGGAAAAAGAGTGTCAGTAATAGATGTACTAGATAGATACCAAGTAAAGAAATTGTTTTGAGGAGGATAGATCAACTGGTAAACGTAATGATAGGTCAAGTGAGAATGACACTGGTAATCTTCAAAGAGCAGTTACAGTGGAATGCACTCAAGACCAAATGGGAAGAATTTAGAGACAGAGTTTATTGTAAAGTAAGTGACAGAGATTCCTAAATGGTTATAGGAGGACTAGAATCATAGTGGTTTTTCTGTTGTTGACACTGTTAAAGTAGAAAGAAATATTCTGTTTTTATGCTGATGGGTAAGATACCATGATGGGGGGGGTGAGAAGATTGCTGAGGAAATTTTAAATATTACACTCTGTTTCAGGAGATTCACAATCCATTCAAAAATAACAAGTTATAAAACTCTGGTCTCAGGGAAACCTATCTCCAGGATTCAGTGTCATTGTAAATTTATTCTTTGGTCTTTATTTTACTACATTCTGGAGAGTTTCATTTGAGCAAGATATGATAGTCTGAGTGGTTAAATTAAACCTTACGGAAAGGAAATAAATGGATTTTATAATTGTAATTGAGAATTTTAAAAGAATTATATGAAAGAAACTGGATTGTACTGGCATCATTATGGCTTTTTAGCACTAGTATATTTTATATCTGATGGAAGAATACTGCAAATGGGCTTTTTATGATCTCAGTAGATTGAGACCATTTCCCCATTCACATTCTTTCTAAGTGTTCACTGAGGAACATAACAATAAAATCCAACAAAATCAATATCTGTTTAATTACCCTTACGCTTAAATGCATTATATAAACTCTGCAGACATGTATATTGCCTGGTCCTAAAATAGTCAAATCAGGCTACTTTCATGAAGTCAATGTTGCTGGCTTAAGATCAGCTTCTCATTTTTAGCCATGTGGACAACTTCAAAAAGATGATATAGATACCGAAATAGATGTAGATGTAGAAATAGCACAAATAAGATTGCAATCCTCAAGTCAATTCTTATCCCTTCTCTCAGACATCACATCAAACTCATATCAGTGGTACTAATATACAATGCAATGAAACTGTTTATTAATGTCTTCTTTTTTAAGAATACTCAGGTAATTGTACTTTCTTAGCTATTCTGTTTCAATGAGTTGTATTACAAATATTACAGTGAGAATCATCATAAAAAATAGTAGTAGCTAACACTTATTAAAATACATATTACCGGTAAGATGCCATTCTGAGAACTTTGCATATATTAACTCACTTTTTTCTTCCAATAATCCAATGTTGTAGATATATTATTTTATCTCTGTTTAAAATTTAAAAACACTGAGGCACATAGAATTTAAATAATATACATAAAGTTACACAGCTAGTAAATGATGGAGCTTGATTTGTACCCTGCAGAGCATGACTTTTAACTATTACATTATACTGTTATCAAATGGACAAAAACATTAATTTGCATCTGGTTCTAAAATAAGATTTTGGATGAGAGATTCTGGGAAGGTTTTTTTTTTTTGCCATTAATATGGGGAACAAGAAGTTTGTTGTATAATATCACAGAACCTGGAGCTGTGGTAGCCCTCTACTGTATAGCCATGAGGGTGGTAGCAGGCTCACTGAGAAAGGCAAAGGTTAAAAAGGAAAAAAAAACCCAAAAACCTGAGTCCATGACATGGCTGAGGAATTGAATTATCCAATCTTGGAATAGTCACCCTACTTCCAGCACTTCTGTTATAGGAGATAAGAAACATTTTCTAGTGTTCAAGTCACTCTTAATTGTATCTTCTGAAACTTGCAGAAATATACACCACCAGATACAGGGGAAACTGCCTTAGACTCCTTGGTAAAAAGAGAGTCAAGGAGAAATTTAAATAAAATTTTTATTTGTTCTTTGTCTCTGAAATCAAACTATACAGATTCTTAAGTTTCTATACATTCTAGGGTAATTAAATTAGTCCATTTTTCTTTCTTCCTAAAGAACCAATTCCATGATTTCACCATTATCTTTGACTATCGGTCTTAAGTTCTTTAAGTTATATTAGACTATTATTTATTTATTGTATCCTGAGAAACATCAGCAAACAATGGTTACAAGCTTGGGCTCTGAGCATTGATAGCATTCAAGTTCAAGCCACTCTTGTTCTTTGCCAAGCTATATTAGAGCCAGAGACAAATGGAAAAATTAGTAAAAATGATCCTGTCCTCATTTAAAATTTTGATATTTTGTCATCACAGATTTTTCCATGAATTTTTTCATTTTAAACATTGCATTAAAATGTCATTTATTTTAATTTCTGAATTTTTTAGAACACTTAAATTTTGTACCCGAAGCAAGTTCTTTACTCACCTCAGACTAGTTCTAGTGCTTTCCCCAGTTAATATCTGTGTGATGTTCAGAAAATTAACTTTTGCCATGCTTATAAAATTCATTGAGGCCTCTGATTTTCAAAACTCTCTATTCTAAATCAAGACCCTAACTCTTCATGCTGGTTATTATCCCTATATTCATTCTTCTCATACTCCAACTTATAATATACCCAGTTCTGTCTAACAGTATTATATAATAGGGGAAAACCCCAAAGTACTCTGTGCTTCTGTTTGCTGAATTGTGAAATGACAATAAGGGTAATAATACTTACTTCACAAAGTGCTATGAGTGTTGTATAAAATAATATATACAAATCACATGGCACAGGGACCAATAATTAATAAATGTCAATGTTTGAATCCTGAGTGATTCCGATGGGCTTCCCAGCATGCTTGCTGAAGCTAGTATCTTCCTCTTCCCCTCAGTGGCAGCCTCAGTGTGTGATCTCACCTTCTCTCAGAGGCTCCAGATGCTATCCAACTGCCATTCCCAGTATCCCCTGGAATATCTGGCACCTCGATTCTGACTGTATGGTATCCATTCTCAAATAAATTACCTCCTAGTTATAAGGCTGCCCTCATACATTCTTTATGAAACTCAGGAAGAGCTGAGAGGAAGCATCTCTAGATTTTCCCATCTGCATTTGTCTGATCCACTCCATGGGATGGCAGGAGAAGAGGAGTCTCTGTTGTCTTCTCATTCTGCTCGTGAGTCTCTGCCTGCCCTGATGGTGCTTATTGACCACAGAGAAGTAATTTCCTGCAAGGTTGCACAGCTCCTAATTGGTGGAGCTAGTATTCTAAGCCATTGTTCTAACCCCCAGTACCTGCCTTCAACTATGTTGGTTCTTATCTTGAAGATCATGTATACTTCTGTTTTTCTTGTTTTGTATTTTGCTCATTTGTTTGTTTTTGTTTGTTCATTTTTTGCTTGCTATATATGCTTAGCAAATAATTTCTGTTTAGATCACACAAATTCTATTTAATGATACATGTCAAGCAGTAAGCAGGGCAATATAAATATTAAAATGAGTAATTTTTTTTTTACCTTTGAGATACTTTTGGTCCAATTAAGGAAATATAAGTTAAAAAAGTATTGTAAATATAAATCCTAACACTATCAATATCATCATAAACTAATAAATATTATAAAGAAATGCTCATTATTAAACATTCAGAGTATAAAGAATTCTACCACTCTTTCCTTTATTTACTTTTTTATTTATTCATTACCTCATGTTAGTATTTATTCAAATGTTTATGTGTTCATACTTTGTACTAAACACTTATAAGCACTAGAAAAAAAATTCTATAAATTAAATAGACAAAGCTATTCTTTTTATAAACTAGTGAAGAGAAATAGTAAATAAACAATCACACCCAATTAAATATATACAACTTGCAAAGAGTTCTATGACTAAAGAGTAAAAATTATAATGAAGAATTATGGTAGAGTTACTTGATTATCATTAAAAATTCAGGAAAGGATTCTTTAAGAAAATGAATTCAAGCATAGCACTGAAAGATGTATAATAGCTAGTCTATCAAAAAGTATTAACATATAATATGATTTATAGTTGTATCCATCTATATGAATAAACTTATAAATCCCAATATAAAATCTCATTTGCTAAGGTTCAAACAAGTGGTACAGAGCATTGGTATCATACTTTTAGATTTTTTTGATCTTGAATTGACCACCAGCAAAAACCTGGAGTCTAACACAGAGTTACCAATGTTTACTTTTGTAAAAAATGGCATGTAAAAACAGTGATAAAAATAATATTTGTCTTATCATAATTACAAAGAAGAATTTTAAGACCAAAAATGCAGGAACAATAGAATTAATAACATTTCCTTAAAATTAATACATTTTTCTTTGCTTTTTTCTTTGTCTTATGAAGAAAATCAGCAAACTTTAATAAGGTCTGGAAATCATTGAATTATAGAACCTTCTGCTTCCTTGAGATATTTATAAGCAGATTGGAACTGTATAATGAAAAGCATCCTTTTAGGTTTAGTGACCAAGAGGACCAAACAGATCTGGAACACTGAACAGAAAATGTGGAATATGAGATAAGACTTGAATTAGAATAAGAAGCACACAAAATGCCAACCATTCTTGAAAACTTAGTATATACAAGAACTGATAACGTCTAAAATGGTGCCTTTAGTGTCTAGTATTCAAGTCTTCTGAAATATAATAACATATTCATATATACACAGTCACACAGATATCTTTATATACACAGAGACACCCACAAATAAATATACATATATACATACTATTAAGTGTTAAATTTATACATTCAGATTGACTTTGGGTGTTTCCAGAATCATTTTACTCCTCTAAACTTAGCCTGAAAAACAGTGCACCTGCTTAACTGGGCTAAGTGCCAGGAAAAAAAAAATCAGGGAAATTAATTTCCAAGAGCAGTAGATAAATGGCACACCTCATTAGAAAATCTATTTAAAAGGCACATCAGGAGATGTCTGCAATACTTTCATAAGAAATTGATGCTTCCTACCGTCATGTCCTTGCTGACTCTCTTCTCAAATTACTGATCTTACTTCCTGGTAATAAGATTCAAATTCAAGTTACATTTAATGAGTGCCTCCTATGTGCCAGGCACGTATATTTTACATAGATTAGCTTATCTAATTCTTATGAAATTGTTTTGAAATAAGTATGTTTTGTGGGATGCATGCAAAAATTACCAAATGTGCTTGCTTTGAGACCACCTGGTACAGTCATATAATGATTTTTTTCCTTCTTATGAATGAGAGTGATAATAAATTATGATTCTTGTTCTTAGGCAAGAAAAGCCAAGAATTACTAATTTTTTTTCTTGTACATTCTGACTTAAGAGAGAAATCAGAACACCCACAAATGCCTAAGTTTGAAGTCATTTCTCTAGAAATCTTGTTTGCATGAATTGCTAGAGAAAAGGCTGTCTCTTTATAAAGCAAAAAAGTTGTAAGAAATTTCAACTAAATTCCACAAATTATTAAGTTATCAGAGCACCCATTCAATTTTTGGAAGGGCTTCCTCGCGAGTTTGCAGAAGTTTAGGAACATCTCCAGCAACCTTGTGACTCCCTAGCTTTGATAACAACAACAACAAAAAAGCAACATTATCTCCCCAACCCCCTTTACCACATTTAACTTGAAGTTTCTGAAGACATTCATTTTCCTGGAAAGAACTAAACTTATGGGGGATAATATCTGGGTGGTCAGATATATTGCTTTGTGCCAGTGGTCCTGAAATAAATATTAATAGCAATTCATTTTCCTTTCACAAATAAACTTGTTTTGGGTGGTAAAGCTACATATATGTTAGCTTTACACGCTACCAAATCACTAAGCTGGAACTACCTTTCCCAGAATTCTGTTACAAGTACTTTCCAGGTAAGTTGGGCACAAGAGGAATTTATATGAGTTTTGGAAGGTAAATAAGGAAGTAATAAACTTTTGTTTATTCTCTGAAGGTTGACGTAGGGCAGATGCTGTTGCACCTCATGCACATTATCTCTGATATGATGGCTTGATGCTGCCACGTGGCACCAGCCAGTAGCAGATCTGCCAGCTCCCATTGGACTGCCTCCTTCAGCATCTCCAAGTCTTCGCCAGGTGCTTGTGCGAATTCCTTGGTGAAGGCAACAGTTCATCCTGCAGCTCATCCACGTCATAATTTGAGGTGGTCAGAGTCAAATGAGGCTTCTGGTTTGTCTCTAGTCTCCCCTATTCTATTTCCATCTGTCTTTTCCAAAAACAGGGTTCAGGACACCATATCCCAAAATTTGGCATCTTGGCATATTGAATATATTCAGCTGAAGGAATGTTTGTAATGGAAGGTACTAGAAGGACTTTCTGGTGTTCCCCTGAAGCAGCTCATAAAATTCTCCTGTGAGCGGAACCTTACCTCTACTCGAGGAATGGAGCATTCTTATCTCCCAAAATGCCCGAGGAATCAAAGAAATGGGCCTTGCTCTTTGTCTCAATTTACAACATTTAACTCATAACTTTTTTTGTCCTCTCACATTTTCCACCACATTCACTTTTCATCAAACCTGGAGTAAAAATGCTCAGGTTTAACTGCTTCTTAAAGCAGGGGTCCCCAAACTATGGCCCGCGGGCAGCATGCGGCCCCCTAAGGCCGTTTATCTGGCCCCCACCGCACTTCCGGAAGGAGCACCTCTTTCGTTGGTGGTCAGCGAGAGGAGCATAGTTCTCATTGAAATACTGGTCAGTTTGTTGATTTAAATTTACTTGTTCTTTATTTTAAATATTGTATTTGTTCCTGTTTTGTTTTTTTTTTACTTTAAAATAAGATACGTGCAGTGTGCATAGGGATTTGTTCATAGTTTTTTTATAGTCCGGCCCTCCAACGGTCTGAGGGACAGTGAACTGGCCCCCTGTGTAAAAAGTTTGGGGACCCCTGTCTTAAAGATTTCCTGCCTGACCAGTGGTGGCGCCGTGGATAAAGTGTCAACCTAGAACATGAAGGTCATGGGTTTGAAACCCTGGGCTTGCCTGGTCAAGGCATTTATGGGAGTTGATGCTTCCAGCTCCTCCACCTTTTCACTCTCTCCCTCTCCTCTCTCTCTAAAACTGACTAAAGTCTAAAAAAATAAAAATAAAGACTTCCTTTCCCTGAGAAACCTCCAGTGTCAAATAAAACATACACCAAATAAATTTAAATGCTCTCCTGTTTTGTTAAAGGGGTCCCAGCCTAAAATTTAGAAAGGGTAGAAGAGAAACATATTTTTCCTTTCCTGCACTAAATTCCATCTTGCTGACTTCTGACCCAGCCCAGATACATTGAAACGGCCTTCAGAAGCCGTAAAATAATTCCCCTATTCTGTATCACTCACAGTGATTCTATTTTGAGCAAATCCTGACAGATATACCATAGTATTGTTTGAATAGACTTTGGACCCTATATTTAATAAGAAACAAAGGATAGGTTAAAGTGCTTTTCTTGTATCTGTTTTGGTGTCCTAAAAATTTTCTTATTTGATAAAAAGAATCAAAGTTTCAAATTTTGCAGACCAGAAAGTAAGGTGCTATATCCCTTTTACAGACAACGACATATAAATAAATTCCTGGTCAAGTTAGCTTGTCGGTTATAGAGCTCCAGGCCTTCTGAAAGAAGCACATAAGCGCCAGTTCTACAAGTGCCCCACAAGCAGATTATGGACAGGTAAGTCAGATCAAATTCAGAAAGTAAGGAATTATGAAGGTTACTCAAAGGAGAGTCATTCTTCTCAGTCCAATACAGGACTTGTTTATGAATTTTTAAAATTATTTTTCTATGAATAATTTGTAATGCCTTCAAAGCCTCAACCCATTTTATGAAAGTGCCAGTTTAGAGCCCAAGGACAGCTGCCCTTACCATTTGGTCATCAGAGGTATTTCCATAGTGCTTTCTTCCACCACTAGCCTTGTTTCTTAAATGACAGCAATACATGTTTCAAAGACTATTACATAATATAAAAGGCTCATCATAATACTATTAATCCCTAGTAAATCTTTGAAATGTATCAATTAAAAATATTAGAAAAAAAGAGAAAAAATAATAATAATATTAGAAACATAGGAGTACCATTTACATTTTGAAAGTCTTATTAAAATGAATAATTATTTTTATGTGCAGAATCAACATAAAAAAAGGGCTAGTTTGAACTTGATAAGTAGAGTGAAGAAATTAGGCTTTTAATACGATGGATGTGTCCCATCCAATCAAAGATTAATATGAGTTTTTGGTACTATAAACAGATACTTTGAACTTATATTTTTGGGGATCTTGAATCTGATCATTCAAATTTCAATTAGCTAATAGTATTTGAACTTTTTATTTAAAGAATGTATATATACATTTTTCCTTTAAAATTTCAGCTTCATGGTTTTTTTAAAAAAAATTCAAATCCATTGGTGAATTTTTATCTTCCTAGATGTGGCCTCATGAGTCATCTTAACACATCAATATTCTGTTTGCACCTATGGTAATTACAATATCTCTTTGCCAAGTACAGTATTGTATGGCACTTCCTTATATGTAAGCATTTATCTAAAGGTGTACAACTTAGCAATGCAATTTTCTGAGTGTGAAATATGTGGTAGCAAGCCTCCAAAATGGTCCCCAATGATTATTGCGTGCTGAAATCCACACCCTTAGTCAGTCACTTTCACCATTAAATAAGACTAACGCATGTAGTCAAAAGAATTTTGCAGAAATAAAAGTGTGTAATTTCTAAATCTAGGTTGTAAGAGGCATGTGACACCTGTCTTGCTCTCTCTTAAATCACTCACTTGGAGGAAGCAGTGGCCATGTTATGGGGACACACCAGCATTAAATGACAGCCCTGTGAGACATCATCCCAATGGTTCTGCCACCCCAAAAAATCTTTCAGATGTCTGCAGCTCTAGCAAATATCTTCACTGAAACCTCAAGAGATACCCTAAGCCAAAACCACCCAGCTAAGCCATTCCCAAATTGCTGACCCACAGCAACTGTGGGAAGTAAAATATAGTAATTGTTGGCCCTGGCCGGTTGGCTCAGTGAAGAGCGTCGGCTTGGCATGCAGGAGTCCTGGGTTCGATTCCCGGCCAGGGCACACAGGAGAAGCACCCATCTGCTTCTCCACCCCTCCCCCTCCCCTTCCTCTCTGTCTCTCTCTTCCCCTCCCACAGCCAAGGCTCCATTGGAGCAAAGTTTGCCCGGGTGCTGAGGATGGCTCTGTGGCCTCTGCCTCAGGCACTAGAATGGCTCTGATTGCGGCAGAGTGATGCCCCAAAATGGGCAGACCATCATCCCCTGGTGGGTATGCTGGGTGGATCCCGGTCAGGTGCATGCAGGAGTCTGTCTGACTGCCTCTCCATTTTCAACTTTGGAAAAATACAAAAAAAAAAAAAATTAAATATAGTAATTGTTGTTTTAAACCACTTACATTTGAGGTAATTTATTATGCAACAACAGATAACATTACAAAGCATAACAAATAGAACTTTATCTTACAAACATTTAATTATTTTTACATTCTAATTTTATTAAATTTATTAATTTTTAAGTTGTTGAAACTGACTTGGTGAAATGAGATTTTTATGGTATATTGTTTCTTTATAATGTAAAAAATTGTTTCAAGATCTAAATGTCAGCATTATTCATTTCCTTAAGCAATATCTAGCAGAAAACCTACAATGTGACAGACACTCATATACAGAAATATAAAAGAAAGCCTCTTCATTGGGTGGATTTAAGTTTTGGAGTGTGAAAGATAAGTGAACAGATCCTTATAATAGAATGTGTTAATTGATTTAATACAGGTACCCATAGGTATGGAGGAATGAAAGCAAGGTACAGAGAATTCTTCTTAGGAAGTCTGAGAATGTTTCACAAAAGAAACAGTAGGTCTTGAAGGATGAATAAAAATTCTCTAGATAGAAAATTAAGGGATGAATTTCCACTAATGATATTCATATTAACACAGTGCTTGTGATAAACTATGTTTTGTTCTAAGTACTTTAATTATGTCCACTTACAAATTCTCTTAATCTTATTACATAGGTACTATTATTATCCCCACTTTATAAGTGACAAAACTGAAACAGAGAAAGGCTAAATGACTTTTCCAATATTACACAGCTAGCAAGTGGTAAAGTAGAGATTTAAATCCAGGGAAATCTAGCACCAAAGTTTACATTCTTAACTACTTTAATACATTTTCAGCTATTTAGGTGGGGCTGGCAGAGGGGAACAGTATAAGCAGGGGCACTGAGTAGTGTGAATATGTTTTCCTAAGAGAGAAAAACAGGGAAGAACATTAGTGTATGACTGAGAAAACAAGGTCCATGAGCTGAATTACAAGAAGAAAATCAAGAGCTAAGCCAAGGACTTAAATATCATGCCAAGGAGTTTGTACTTCTGCAATAGGAAATAGTTGATGAAATTTATGTTTTATAAAGATACATTTAGAGCAGTGTTAAAGGGGAGAGACAGGTTGAGAGAGACAGAAGAAATTGCATTAATCCATTAAAAAGGGAATCAAAGACTGCAGTGTAATAATGGAGATGGCGGTAATAAGAGAAGGGAGTAAATTTATGAGATATGGAGTAAGCTCTCCTGGAGCACAGTGACTAATCAGATGCCCAGCAGAATTTAAAAGATGACTTGTAGGTTTCTTTTTGCAGGGAATAGATAGTTGGTTAGATCATTTATAAATATAGAAAACTGAAGGAGGAAACCTCACATAGAAGATATGCTTAATAAACACTTCTTAAAAGAAAACGTGAAGTAGTAGTAATACAGAGGCTATATTTTTCCTATCAGATAAAATGCCAGTAAAATAGGCATTATCCATAGTACCTAATTACAGTGGGGAAAAGCGTGTCTTATATTTAAGTAATCTAATCTGGAATTCTAATAGGTAGCTGCTCATTTTATAAAGTAATTAAAAATAAAAATAAATTTTTTTCAACAGAAATTTCTGTAATGCACTTTTAAATTATTAACTTTACAAGTATTAGATTTACATGTAGTTATTTTTTTGTGTGTGGCAGAGACAGAGTCATAGAGAAGGGCAGATAGGGACAGACATACAGGAAGAGAGAGATGAGAAATATCAATTCTTTGTTGAGGTTCCTTAGTTGTTCATTGACTCATTTCTCATATGTGCCTTGACTGGGGGGCTACAGCAGACCAAGTGACCCCTTGCTCGACCTTGGGCTCAAGTTGGTGAGCCCTTCTCAAACCCGATGAGCCCACACTCAATCTGGCGACCTCAGGGTCTCGAACCTGGGTCTTCCGCGTCCCAGTCCAATGCTCTATCCACTGCGCCACTGCCTGGTCAGGCTACATGTAGTTCTTAAAAACATCTATTATAAACATTAAAGTACTATATTTTACTATTATAAAATTTAAATTTATTTTATTCTAATATTTAAATGAATGAAAGTCTAAGAAAGGAAAGAAAAAATATCACAGTCAATATCAGCTTAAGAGGAATAAAATCTTCTGGAGTAATGTAATTAATTATTTTCCATTTAAAATTTTAGGTCAGTTCTGGGTTTGATTTTTGTCAGGGCACACAGGAGAAGTGACCATCTGTTTCTCTACCTCTCTCTCTCTCTCTCTCTCTCTGTCTCTTTCTTTCCCTTCTGTAGCCATGGCTCAAAAGTTTCAAGCAAGTTGGCCCAAGGCACTGAAGATGGCTCCATGACCTCGCCCCAGATGCTAAAATAGCTCGGTTGCCAAGGAATGGGGCAACAGCCCCAGATGGGCAGAGCATTGCCTCATAGGAGGCTTGCTGGGTGGATCCCAGTCAGGGCACATGTGGGAGTCTGTCTGTCTGCCTCCCTGTATATCACTTAATAAAAATAAATAAATAAAAATAAAATTCTAGGACATAATTTTATATTTTGGGCAGTTCCAGCATATATTCTTTTAAGGGTCTACATTACACATATACCCAAAATATAGTCTGTTTAAAGGAGAGGTTGATGCTTCTCAATAGATAGCCTTTTTGTTGTTGTTGTTGTTGTTGTTGTTGCTTTGGTTGATACTTGTTAGATCAGTGGTCCCCAACCATTTTTGGGCCACAGACCAGTTTAATGTCAGAAAATATTTTTACGGACTAGCCTTTAGGGTGGGATGGATAAATGTATCACGTGACCGAGACAAGTGTCAAGAATGAGTCTTAGATGGATGTAACAGAGGGAATCTGGTCATTTAAAAAAAATAAAACATCGTTCAGACTTAAATATAAATAAAACATAAATAATGTAAGTTATTTATTCTTTCTCTGTGAACCGGTACCAAATGGCCCATGGACCAGTACCGGTCCACAGCCCGGGGATTGGGGACCACTGTCTTCGATGATGCTCACTTAGATGGTGTGAGTGGGCAGGGTCATGTCAATCACATCTCTATATCAATAAACCCAAGTCATACAATTTTACAACTTTGCAAATTTATATTTGTATTTCTTTTAACATAGCAGTTTTCTGACACATATAGTAGATTCTTAATAAGTAATTGTTTAATGTAGAAAAGACGATATGGGAAATAGAGGGTTTCTGAGTATATAGAATGCACCTGATAGAAGCTGTAGCTCCTGGGTCCTCCTGATTCCTCTACCGCTGAAGAAAGAACATGGAAAGTGGGGGTGCGAGTACAAATAGGAAGAAGTGCTTTAATAGGCTCATAAAATGTTTTCGCTTGTGATAAAAAAGTGATAAGCAAAAACTCATTAATCTGTTTATTATTTTTTGAAAAATAAGTAATATCTGATTAATTCTTTCCTTTAAGGAATGAATAGTCAACAGAGTGTGTTAGGTAATAAAATAAATATAATTTAAAAAGTATAAAAAGATTTTAAACAAAGACATGAACAATATACACAGAATGGAATTGCTATAATAAAAATTCCTCTTTCTTCACTTGTGTTTTCTTATTTTACTCCAAAACACATAGATATTCAAGAAATAATACCTTATTATAAGTGATTCTGGGAAAATCCTTTTACCACTCTTTATTTTCAGGGACTCAAAATAGAATGTTTTGAGGAGAGGAGCAAAGAGTATATCTGAAAAGGAAGCTTGAAGCCAGATGGTAGGAGAACTTAAAAATACTTTTACTCTATTTTCCATTTCTCCAAAAGCTTTTTATGTCATTCTATATTACCTATTGCAAAACCTACAATTTACCCTTTATTAATGGTTGATAAAGTTTCAGTTCCAAAACTAAGTATCTACTCAACATTTTTAATCATAGCTTCATGAAATTGTAACATTCAGCCTTTGTTCAAGTCTACAAAAAAAAAATCTGTTTTATTTGAAATCAATGAATATACCAGGCAAGGGAAATAGAAGGAAAAAACAAAGAAGAAAACTGGGCTTCAGTGACCTAAAAGCATATTTGTGGGGTGCTTTATTTATCATATTAAGATGAGGAGAAGTGAAACAAGCCAAAACTGGGGGGAACATTATTTATATGAATTTAAAAGCCAAATTTCATTTATCTTACCTGAAAAGTTTTTGTAATCCACTAAATCAAACATAACAATGGCAACAGCTGACCACGTGATTATCAGGGCAATGACTAGAAGCCAGGCTGCAGGCGAGCTGAATGTGGTTACTATGTCTTCTGTGACTGTCCTCTTCAGCACCTTTCCAGGGGATTTGGGCACAGATCCATTTTTGTTGTCTATAACTGTTGTAGTAGTAGATGCATTTCCTGACCAAACATTCAGAAAGGAGAATTACAAGATAGAAATTCACATAAAATGTTAATGAAAAAAAAACAAAAAACAAGATTGTGTAAGTATATGCAAGTTGCTTATCCCATTTTCTGTAATAGAACACACCTCTTTGTTAGGAGGGCCATTCTTCATTGCCCACTGCCACATTATCTCTTCCTTGTCATTTACCCTCTTCCCTGAAACCTGTATGTTCTAATAGCATTCCTTGTCTCCCAAGTTCCATAAATGCTGCCGTCCAGGCCACAAACCTTACCATCATTTTGAATTTATTTTCTCTTCTTTCTTACCACCTCCTATATCCACTACTATCAAGGACAGTGGGGTTTTTTTTGGCCAAGTTGCTGTTTAATACCTTTTTTTCTTTATTTAGGCTCATATGTCAGGTCCGAATGCAAGCAGAAATAGCTCCTCTGGGAGAGAAACACAATCAGTAATAAAATAGTTCAAATGATGAAATTCCTGCTAGATATCCCGGCTTAACTGTATAACTGACCCACTTATTGAAGCCATTCATTTTATTTGTGAGGGGGCACAGAATGTCTAAGAGAATAATGTGGGAAAGTCTTATATCCAGTAACTTTTTTATTCCTGCTTTCAAGAGTCTACATGTTCATGAGAGAAAAATTTAAAAATATTTTTTTAAAAAGCAAAATAGATAAATAGATAGGTCAATCATTTACAATCTCACCGCCCAGAAGCAACTAATACCATCATTTTTAGATACAATTGGTAAATATGAGCCTATGTTTTTGAAAGATTAAAAAGCTGCTATGGAACATCAGCAGTAAAATGATTTAATTAAGATTTTAAAATGAAATTAGGCAAAAATTCACCATAGTGACAAAGGATCTCCTTTCTTTTCTAAAAAATCATGTTCATATACATCTCAAGTTCATGAACTCAATTTAGTTGAAATGACAGCAAGATGGAAAAACACCTTTGATAACAGATTTCACAGACTGTACTTGAGAAGGTGCTCCAAGAAGGAAAAATTAGAAAGAGCTCACATCATATCCTCTCATTGATTTTTGTGCCAAATTCCCATCACTTCTAATGGCAGTTCTGAAAATGGATGAATGATGAGTGCTTTGAAATGTGATTTTAAGACCCAAGTGGGGCTACCTGTGAATCAAACCTTTGGAATAGTGATTTGCAAGAGAGTAAGTGAATTATAAGTGTTAAGAGAGGCCCATCTGAAAGTTGATATGTTGCTAATCTCCAGTTTTGTTTTTTTTTTTTTAACTTCGGAAAGGCTTACTTCTATTGCTATACAGAGAATACTGGAAGAATTGCTTCTGCCCTTCAGATTCACTTCTGTGAACTGTGTATTAGAAAATATTTTTGGAGAACAATATTATACGCACCTGCTTGGTATCTAGAAACTGAAAAAAAATAAATTTACTGAGATTTGATACAAATTAGTTGAATCCTGGTCCATTTGTAAAAGACAGAATATTTTGAAAGAAAATAGAATTTACATATAGTTTTCCTTTTCTTGATCAGAAAGTAATGAAAATTTAGAGTTAAAATATGACTTTTTGTTTTTTATAAAAACCTGATTATATATATATATATACTGATATATATGAATTTCAAATGTCATTACACCTTATAATCCTGCCAAAAACAATTAAGTAACCGTATTTTGAATAGGTGAAAATGATATAGCTAACTGTAAATGGTGTTTTAAAATTACTTTTTCTTTGTCTTCATATCCTCAAAAGTTTCATTTAAGAATGAATAAAAACTCAAAGGTGATAAAAACATATTTGAGTATCAACTGCAAAACCACAAGCAATTTTGAGAGTTATCTTGCTTAAAGAAAATTATATGTTCCCTTTGTTATAAAAACACACTAAGTTGTACCTTTCATGTTCCATCCAAATTTACTAGGGAAGCCTCAAAACCAAGAGGAATAAAATCAAAGAGAAATAATTTGCCTCTTCTGACAGCTGGTCAAGATAAATGCAAATTACAGTGGGTAATCTGAGATCATTTAATGTTTGAGAAGCACCTTTAAGATGACAGAACTAGTTATTGATATGGTGGAAAAAATGGGAGGTAAATACTACTGAGCAATTTGACATGGGCCACGTTTCTTGAAAGTTGGCATCTCAGAACTGGGGCAGAGTAGCTAGGATATGTAACAGTACTTTCTATCCCTGTTTCTTAATTTCATTGCTTCTGATAATATACAAATTATTTTGATTGTCAGAAAGCCAGAATCAGCTTCAAAATAAGTAGGGATCTGGCTGAAAGACCTTGTGACTTTGCTCCTTACAGTAAAATGGAATGCTTATGCAGTGGTTCCAGAAACCAGCTTCCCACTCAACTTATGCATGAAAGAATAAATCATAAGCATCTTTAGTAAAAGGCGAAAGATTTATACGATTTGAAGAGAAACAACAGTATCATAAGCATCTTTAAAGAAGTCATTTAACCTCATCATGCCTTATTAATCAGATGAGGAAACTGCCAAGCACATTTACCCATTATTATTCCTATAGGGCATGAGCAATACAACCTCTTCCAGGATGTTCACGGAAAGCACCTATATTTTAGAATGGTATAAATAAAATACTGCATCCTCATTACATAAAAAGCATTAATTATGAATTTTTTATTTCATTAAGTGATGTGGTTTGTGGAGTACACTAACAGTATATTTTTTTCAAGAATTAGAGAAGAAAGAAGGGAGAGTATATGCTATATAGCATTATAAAATGTATTTTATCCCAAAATTATATTAATAATCTAATTCCCAATTATATGTAAGAATAGTCTTTGATATATTTTTTAAGTATTCCAAAAAAATGCATGTAAAATAAGAATTTTGGAGAAACTATTGAAAAAACATTTTGGCAAACATAGTTGAAAAGTAAAAAATCCATCTTTTAACTTATACATTTGTCATCCTAATTTTTGCAGAATGTGTATGCATCATACACATACATATCTGTGACAATTAAATTATGTTTTCCCGTAAGTATATATAAACTGGATGGAAATAGATTTTGAGAAGCAAGATAAATCATGGCAATTCACAAAAATAAATAATTCTAGATATTCTAATTAGGTAGGTAGGTAGGTAGGTAGGTAGACAGAAAGAATGTAAGAAATAACCTAGAGTAATTTATAAAAGAATCCACATTCTGGGCATATATTAAAAAAAGAAAAAGAAAACACTACTTAACTTCCAAAGTAAAAATTGTTTTGCATCAAATCAGAAACTGATTCCTTGACAATCTTAATAAAATCTCTTAAATTATCACCTTTTCCTCAAGTTTGGTGGGATGTGATCATTATAGTGATATTTCAGAGAACGATTTGGCCACCTGATCTACCTGCTGAGGTGAAGAGATATATACCTATTTTGTACATCATTTAACACTCTTTTCTGCCTACTTACTCCCTCTACTCTTTTCGCATGTAAATGTTTTTTCTAGTGGTGAGACTAGAATGTGAACACTGCCTTAACCCCTAGGATCAGGAATGAGACTTTAAGACAAGCCTGATCATTCACAATACTTCCTCTGCCCATGACAGTGAAAGGATAGAGTAATCAGAGACCCCCACATTTTCTGTGTAACTATTGAGGAATACTCTTTCCACAGAGGTTGCTAAGCTAGTGGGGTCCACCAGTAACCCTTGGACGCACCAGTTGAACAGTCTGCTGCAGCACAGAAACTGGAAGAGTCCAGATACCACTGGGTGGGTTTGTGAAGTCAACTGTGTCTGGAATCAGATATCCCTCTAGACTTTCCAATTAGACGAGATTATATCAACTGCTTTGATTGGGTTGTGTTTTTATTACCAGCCGCCATGCATTCTGACTGACCCTCTTGCTGTTGCTTAGAAAGATAAATAATTATTTTTCTTCATCTGTTGAGTCATGAAGATTGATCAGTCAGAATGATATAAATATACAGCTATTTTCAAAATTATTTTTATTCTAGAAACAAAATATCAAATTTCACTTTTGTTTCTTGAATGCCTGTGTTGTCATGGTTCTAATTGAAAAGATGTTTGAGGATTGCAAGGTGAATTGCTGACACTGAAATGTTCTTACCAGAAAGAGCTTGCTCTTGTTCTGGCTGAATGTGAGGCAGGAATGCCTCCTCAGGCAGCAGTACCACACTGTGACCTGCAAGCCCACTTTCCAATAGTGCGTGCTTACTGCAAAGTAATAGATGTGTCTTCTTATATTAGTTTCTGTGAGGCCAGTTCTCTCTTACCTTTTGAACTTTCAATTTCAACTTAGTAGATATTCCCCATTCAAATACCAGTTTTTCTACAAATAGCAAACTGAATCTAAAGGTGAAAAGTAATGGTGAGTGTATAACTAGAATTCATTTTTTGAAACAAAACATATTGAACTCCTAACATATTACAAGTAAAATACATTGTTTTACCACTTTAAAGTCAGCAAGGATTTCTAATGATTTTCTTCAATTAAAAAGATAGTTTTATTAAAACGCCACTGTAAAAATCCAATTTTTTCAAGAATTACCTCAAATGTCAACTTCATAATGCTATTTCCTTCATCTTTTTAATTTTTTTTTTTGTACTTTTCCGAAGTTAGAAGCGGGGAGGCAGTAAGACAGATATCCGCGTGCACCCAACTGGGACCACCTGGCATGCCCACCAGGAGGCGATGCTTTCCCCATCTGGGGCATTGCTCCGTTTCCACTGGGGCCATTCTAGCACCTGAAGCGGAGGCCATGGAGCCATCCTCAGCACTGGGGTCAATTTTGCTCCAATGGAGCCTTGGCTGCAGAAGGGGAAGAGAGAGACAGAGAGGAAGGAGAGGGGGAAGGGTGGAGAAGCAGACGGGCGCTTCTCCTGTGTGCCCTGACTGGGAATCAAACCTGGGACTTCTGCACATTATTTCCTTCATCTTCTTAAATAAACACTATTGTTCTTACCTGTGATATTATAACATTTTTTTGAAAATACAAAGGCACAGATATAATTATTCTGGCTTTTGTGTATCCTTTTGTTTTTCAACAAGGCTTTATATGGGAAGCAAGTCATCTGTCCATTCATAGCAGTTAGCACCACACTTTTTAGAGAAGGAGGACCCAATAAACACAATATAATGTGACATCTTTATAAGTTTCATTAAAGGGAATAAACTGAAAAAAGTGTTATGGTAAATAACCTCTATATTTCTGCATATAAAAGAATGTGCAGTACATAGTAACATCTAACCAGAGAAACTAAATATAACAAATATATATATATATATATATATATATATATATATATATATATATGAATGAAGTGGAGAGATAGTGAAGCAGACTCCCACATGCACCCTGACCAGGATCGATCCAACAACCCCATCTTGGGCCAATGCTCCAGTACTGAGCTATTTTTAGTGCCTGAGGCTAATGTGCTTCAAGGAAACTATTCTCAGCTCCTGGGGCCACACTCGAACCAATTGAACCACTGGTTGAAGGAGGGGAAAAAGGAAAGAAGGGATAGAAGGAGAGGTGGGGAAAGCAGATGGTCGCTTCTCCTTTTTTCCCTGACCAGGAATCAAACCCAGGACATCCATAAACCAGGATGATGCTCTATCCCCTAAGCTACCAACCAGGGCCTAACAAAATATATTCTTATGACGTGAGAAAATGTTGAGATGAGAGCCACGTTACTGATGTAAAAGCATAAAAGCATATCTGTTCAAGTACATACCATAAGTAGTGGGAAGTCTACCTCGTCAAAATAATTAAAGTGACAACAGAGGAAGAAAGACGAATAGTGTAGATACAGATATGCAATCTCTTTAACTAGGAAAAAAATTGCTAAAAAATGTCAACAATTTAGCTGAGACACTCCTTTCTCATGAAACAATTAGACTAGCATATCAGATGTTTTTAAGGTTGTTAAATCTCCAAAAAAATTTTAAGAAATCTCTGATAGCTGTGAGAGGCTCCTACAACCAGATTAGATGGAGTAAATGGACTGATGAATGGGAGTACTGATGACTAAGTTACAAACGTGTGAAAATGCCTTCTTTCAGTCAGCTGGGGCAGCTGTAACAAAATACCAATAACTGTGTGTCTTAAAAGACAGAAATTTATTTTTGCAAAGTTCTAAAGGCTAGAAGTCCCAGGTTAGAATGCCAGCATGGTGAATTCTGGAAAGAACTGTCTGGATTATAGATGGTTTACCTTCTCATTATGTCCTCACATGGCAGAGAGATAGCTAGCTTCATGTATATCACTTTTTAAGGGAACTAATCTCATCGTGAGGGCTCAACTCTCATGACCTTATTTAAGCCAAATTATTTCCCAGAGACCCCATTTCACAAATACCATCACAATGGGAATTAGGGTTGCGACACATGAACTAGGAGGCCATAATTTAGTTCATAGAATACATATTTTTATTTGAATATTTTTAAATTGCTCAAAATAAAATATATTCTCAGCTCAATAAGCATAGCTATTTTCATAGATCTATGTCTTTCATGTTAAAAAATAAATGGAAACCATTGTCATGGTCCCTTACCAGTACATGGCCCAAGTAGCCCAAATAAAAATGTCAGATGATGCTACGTATAATGATATAGTTTAGGGATCGAAATTAATCAACAAGATACATGTAATGACTTTTTTGTGACAATGATTTTGACAGGTTCAATCAGTTTTTTTGTTGTTTCTTTGTTTGTTTTAGGAAAATAATTTTTTTCCCACTGCATGAACCCAGGGAGTCTCATGCAAGAAAAAAAAAAAAAAGAACAGCTACTATAGAGTCTGATTTTATGAGGTGAAGTTTGGAGATGAAATCTACAGAGAGTCTCCCAAAGTCTATGGATTCAGTTTTAGGCAAATAGAAGTCAGACTCTGGTTCCCAGCAAATAAGCTATAAATAGAGCAAACATAGATAGGATTCATTAACTATATTCAGTTTTTTGAAAATTGATTTTCTAGTATTTTTTTGTGTAGGTTGACACATTTTCTCCCTGTACCAAATATATGCATAGGCCCTGGCCGGTTGGCTCAGTGGTAGAGCGTCGGCCTAGAGTGTGGGGGACTCGGGTTCGATTCCCGGCCAGGGCACATAGGAGAAGCGCCCATTTGTTTCTCCACCCCCCCCCCTTTCTCTCTGTCTCTCTCTTCCCCTCCCACAGCCAAGGCTCCATTGGAGCAAGGATGGCCCGGGCGCTGGGGATGGCTCCTTGGCCTCTGCCCCAGGCGCTAGAATGGCTCTGGTCGCGGCAGAGCGACACCCCGGAGGGGCAGAGCATCGCCCCCTGGTGGGCAGAGCATCGCCTCTGGTGGGCGTGCCGGGTGGATCCCGGTTGGGCACATGCAGGAGTCTGTCTGGCTGTCTCTCCCCATTTCCAGCTTCAGAAAAATACAAAAAAAAAAAAAAAATTCCAAAAAAAAAATATATGCATAAATAAAATTCTTTACCCAGTATTCTACTACTAAATTGCCCCATTGACATTGAGTCATAAACCCACTGAAATAAAAAGGCTTGAGTAATGAATGCCATGCTGTTTCGGTTTGGAAGAAAAATACTAAACTGCAGGTTTCAAAATCATTAGCTTTCCATGACTTGTTGACTCTAGTGTGTGTTTTCACTTTATTCCTTAAGAATTAATCCTCTCCTGCTACTGTACCCTACATGGAGTCATAATTCTACCATTGTGGTGTCATCATAGCTTCTATGTTGTTCTCATTAAGAAAGTGTGAAGTTCATCCCCCATAAAAATACAACATATTCATAGTCTTCTCATATAACTGTGTTCAGGAATAACAAGAACTTCATGTAAAGCTGCTGCTTAACATTATACTCATAAAATGATGGTTTTCTCACATTGCCATCAGCTACATTCAGGAAATTTAGGAAAATGCAAGAACTAAGACCTTTTTTTTAAGTTTTCTTTTACGATAACTTTGTAGGCAGATTATTTGAAACATTTAAGTATAAAAAAACTAGACTTACATTTCTAGAAAACTAGACTTGTATTTTTAAAAATTCCCATCCATTTTTGGAAAAACTCTTATGATTCAGAAATTTATATTTTTCATATGTACAAGGATATGAACAAGGATATTTGAGAGTATGTAATCATTAAAGGAAAACACAACTAATTTTATTGAGTATTCCAGGGGCTTTTGAAAAAAAAAATTACAATAAAGTATCCTATTTTTATGCATCTTTAATTATTAGTAATATAAGTTAACACTTATGTAGTTACTCGAGAATTAGAGTTATTGCCATAATTGAATTGAAAACACAATCATATAATTTTTAAATGTGTAATAAAGTATTTAAGAATTTTAGTGCCTGGCCTGTGGTGGCAGAGCAGATAGAGCATCAACCTAGAATGCTAAGATTGTCAGTTCAAATCCCAGGGCTCGCCTGGTGAAGGCACATACAGGAAGCAAGTAGATGCTTCCTATTTTTCATCCCCTCTTTCTCACCCTCCTTCCCTCTTTCCAAAAATCAATAAATAAAATATAAAAAAATATAATTTTAGTGAGAAAAAATACTTAGAAATGGGCAGCATTGTAATAGTATAATATTTACTTTTGTTTTAACTTGTACCCAAATCATTAAACTATTTGTTTAAAACAGATCAGAATAGTGGATGTAGCTCAACTTTCATCTTTCTAAATTGAGTTCACATATGCCATGAAAAGAATACATATACTGCGTGAAGAAAATGCAGCCTGAAAATTTACAGAGATAAGATTTCTGTGTTTTTCTTTTAATCATTTAATCTATAGAAGAAAAAGAGCAGCTTCCTGTGCCTTTCAAAGTACTTCTAGATGAGCTTGAAGCTCCTCTGTGCATTTCTGAAAAGAACATAAAGGTATCCATGCCCATATTTTAAAAACGCAAGCAGTTAGGTAAACATAAGTAATACTTTATACAAATCTTTCTTCAAAAGAGTTCACAGAGTTTTAGAAACAGCTGAGAAAGCTGCACACATTTATAGAGCCAGCGAGTATTCTTCTCTTTGTTGTAAAACGAGGAGTTAAAAAGAAGAGTTCTCTGAAGTCTACTCATTATCGAAGTTTTCAAAGGATTATGTATTGCTTAGTCTCTAACATTTTCATGCTCTGAATTGTTTATCCAAATAGACCTAAAATTGGTCTTAAATTTTATGTGAGGAAGATGCCTCTCATTGGCAAGGAATAAAAAATTTTTGCTCAGGGCAATTACAGTTCTGATACAAAATGATTTTTAAAAGGAAAGATATAAATAAAGTGATGAATAACAACTTTTCTCATCTAGCCCCTTCACTAGGCAAACTTTTTGTTAGGCAGAAGAGCAGTCTTTTTACTGGGTGTTCAGTGGATAAACTTATATCCTCAGCACCTCAAGCAGTAAAGGGACAAATGGAAAATGGGACCCTTGAGTTCTAAGAACCTACCTGGTGTTTACTTTGAGGCACACTCAACTTTGTTTCTGGGGCTACAAACTGGGAGACAGGAGCCACTTTCCTCAGGGCTAGGGGTTGTCTCTTGGATTTGGGACTGTCACTATTACATGAAACAGTGATATCCCCATCCTATTATTTCAAAAAAGTTTCTATGAATAGGATTTTACCATTGACAAGCCCATACTTTGTACATTTAGCTTGCTCAGAACAGTTGCTTCCATGGAGTGAGCATTTTACTAAACTTTATTTTGAATAAGCTTATTCAAGCATTACAACTGCATTAGTACCACCAAGCCTTAACAGATTCAGAAAAATAGGCTTTAGGAAATTGCAGTTGCCCTAGGGCAGGGGTCCCCAAACTTTTTACACAGGGGGCCAGTTCACTGTCCCTCAGACCATTGGAGGGCCAGACTATAAAAAAAACTATGAACAAATCCCTATGCACACTGCACATATCTTATTTTAAAGTAAAAAACAAAACAAAACAGTAACAAATACAATATTTAAAATAAAGAACAAGTAAATTTAAATCAACAAACTGACCAGTATTTCAATGGGAACTATGGGCCTGCTTTTGGCTAATGAGATGGTCAATGTCCGGTTCCATATTTGTCACTGCTAGCCATTACAAGTGATGATGCGCTTCCAGAGCCATGACACACACGTCCTGCATCACCGGAAGTAGTACTGCACGCGAGCAATGCCGCGCTTTGCGGTGCCGCCATATACAGTACTCCAGGAGCACAGGATGCGGATCCTGTGTTCCTCTCACTGACCACCAATGAAAGAGGTGCCCCTTTCGGAAGTGCAGCGGGGGCCGGATAAATGGCCTCAGGGGGCCACATGCGGCCCGCTTGCCGTGCCGTAGTTTGGGGACCCCTGTCTTAGAGCATACGTTTTTAGAAGCTACTAAGCAACCTTCCCTTGAGTAACATAGCACCAGAGTTATATTCTATAAGTTGTTTGCCATCTAATTTCTACTTCTATCTTAGAAGAAGAGAAATGAGAAATAGTATAGGGATCATTTCTCTTTGCATTAAAAAAATCACTTTTCTTTTTAATTTTATAACAAAAGGAAAACACATTAAATATTCACATTTGTATGTTAAACCCTTTAGTTTGATATTAGAGGATGTTCTTTAAGTATACCATCAATTCTTTTCCACATATTACTTCTGATTAAATGTGCCTCTTGTAAATGACTCCATATATCATAAAGAGAATTAGATCATTATAAAAGTTTGTTAAGACAATTCTCAGGAGAAAATCATAATCGTTAATATCCCAGTCCCAAAACTGATCAGTAGTAAAATGTTGATTTGTCATATAGCAAAAAGATAAATACTTGTAACAGCTACCTATGGCTACTACAGTAAAGAATCACTAATTGGATAACTTGCACAAAAAAAATTTATTGCTATGAGGTCCCAGAAGCCAATAGTTCAAAGGTGATGGCAAGTTTGGTTCCTTCTGAGGGCCTTAAGGGAAAGACCTATTCCAGACCCTCATCTTTGAATTGTAGATGGCTTTCTTCCTGTTCATGTGGCATTTTTTTTCCCTGCTCTAAATATAGTATTTTTTTTCTTCTTTATTTTTTTATTTAATTGTGTTTACATAGATTCTAGAGTTACCCTGAATGCATCCCCCTCCCCCCTATTCTCCTCAACATCTCTCTTGACCCCTTCTCTACAGCGCCCTCACCCCTTCCCTTCAGGTTTATCCCATCCCCTCATCCCCTTTCCCTCTGTCCTCTTTTCCTCTGGTCCCTTTGATCCCTCTTCTGTCTCAATTCCGTTCCTCAGTTCTCATTATTCCTTGGATTCCTCAAACGAGTGAGGTTATATGATTTTTTCTTTCTCTGCCTGGCTTATTTCACTCAACATAATAGTTTCCAGGTCTCTCCATATTGTTGCAAAAGGTAATATTTCCTTCTTTTTCATAGCCCCATAGTATTCCATTTTATATATGTATCACAGCTTTTTAATCCACTCGTCCACTGATGGCCACTTGGGCTGTTTCCAGATCTTTGTTATTGTAAACAATGATGCCATAAACATGGGGGTGCATTTCTTTTTTTCAGTCGGTGATATGGTGTCCTTGGGATATATTCCTATAAGTAGGATAGCTGGGTTAAAGGGCAGTTCCATTTCTAATTTTTTGAGGAATCTCCATACGGTTTTTCACAGTGGCTGCACCAGTCTGCATTCCCACCAGCAGTGCAGGAGGATTCCCCTTTCTCCACATCCTTGCCAGCACTTATTGTGTGTTGTTTTGTTAATCAGTGCCATTCTGACTGGTGTGAGGTGGTATCTCATTGTGGTTTTAATTTGCATTTTTCTAATGATTAATGATGTTGAACATTTTTTCATTTGTCTATTGGCCATCTGTATGTCCTCTTTGGAGAAGTGTCTATTCATTTCTTTTGCCCATTTTTTGATTGGATTGTCTTCCTGGTGTTGAGTTTTACAAGTTCTTTATAAATTTTGGTTATTAATCCTTTATCAGATTTATTGTTGAATATGGTCTCCCATTGTGACGTTTGTCTTTTTATTCTGTTCATATTGTCTTTAGCTGTGCAAAAGCTTTTTAGTTTCATATTGTCTCATTTGTTTATCTTGTCTTTTATTTCATTTGCCTGTGGAGATAAATCAGCAAAGATATTGCTGCAATAGATGTCGATGAGCTTACTGCCTAAGTTTTCTTTTAGGATACTTATGGTTTTACAATTTACATTTAAGTCCTTTATCCATTTTGAGTTTATTTTTGTTTATGGTGTAAGTTGGTGGTCTAGTTTCATTTTTTTGCAGGTAGCTGTCCAGTTTTCCTAACACCATTTGTTAAAGAGACTGTCTTTACTCCACTGTATGCTCTTATCTCCTTTGTCAAATATCAATTGTCCATAAAGATGTGGGTTTATTTCTGGGTTCTCTTTTCTGTTCATTGATCTATATGCCTATTCTTATGCCAGTTCCAAGCTGTTTTGAGTACAATGGCCTTGTAGTATAACTTGATATCAGGAAATGTGATACCTCCCATTTTATTCTTCTTTTTCAAGATTGCTGAGGCTATTCATGTTATTTCTTGGTTCCATATAAATTTTTGAAATATTTGTTCTATATTTTTGAAGTATGTCATTGGTATTTTAATTGGTATTGCATTGAATTTATAAATTGCTTTTGGTAATAGAGACATTTTAATTATGTTTATTTTTCCTAACCATGAGCACGGTATATGCTTCCACTTATTTGTGTTTTCCTTGATTTCTTTTATCAATGTTTTATAATTTTCTTAGTACAAGTCTTTAACCTCCTTGGTTAAATTTACTCCTAGGTACTTTATTTTTGTTGTTGTTGCAATAGTGAAGGGGATTGTTTCCTTAATTTCTCTTTTTGACAGTTCATTGTTAGTGTATAAAAATGCCTCTGATTTCTGTGTATTAATTTTATATCCTGCCACCTTGCTGAATTCGTTTATTAGGTCCAGTAGTTTTTTGACTGAGACTTTAGGGTTTTCTATATACAGTATCATATCATCTGCAAATAATGATAGTTTTATTGCTTCTTTTCCAATTTGGATGCTTTTTATTTCTTCTTCTTGTCCGATTGCTGTAGCCAGGACTTCCAGTACAATTTTGAACAAGAGTGGTAAAAGGGGGCACCCCGGCCTTGTTCCTGATTTTAGGGGAATTGCTTTTAATTTTTGTCCATTAATTATAATGTTGGCTGTGGGTTTGTCATAGATGGCCTTTATCATGTTGAGGTATGTTCCCTGTATTCCCACTTTGCTAAGAGTTTTGATCATAAATGGGTGCTGCATTTTATCAAATGCTTTTTCTGTATCTATTGAAATTATCATGTGGTTTTTGTCCTTCCTTTTGTTTATGTGGTGAATCATATTAATTGTTTTACGAATGTTGTACCATCCTTGCCTCCCCAGAATAAATCTCACTTGATCATGATGAATGATTTTTTTCATGTATTGCTGGATCTGGTTTGCTAATACTTTGTTGAGGACTTTAGCATCTAAATTCATCAGGTATATTGGCCTATAATTTTCTTTCTTTGTGTTGTCTTTGCCTGGTTTTGGAATCAGAATTATGCTCACCTCATAAAAGGAACTTGGAAGTGTTCCTTTCTCCTGAATTTTTTGAAATAGCTTGAGAAGGATAGGAGTTAGTTCTTCTTTGAATATTTGGTAGAATTCACCAGTGAAGCCATCGGGCCCATAAGTTTTGTTTTTTGGGAGCTTTTTAATAATTGTTTCAATCTCTTTTGTTGTAATCAGTCTGTTTAGGTTTTCTGATTCTTCCAGATTGATTTTTGGAAGATTATATGGTTCAAAGAATTTGTCCATTTCACCTAGGTTGTTTAATTTTTTGGCATAAAGTTCTTCATAGTATTCTCTTACAATATTTTGTATTTCTGTTGTGTCAGTTGTTATTTCTCCACTCTCATTTCTAATTGTATTTATTTGAATCCTCTCTCTTCTTTTCTTGGTGAGTCTTCTTAAAGGTTCATCGATCTTATTTACCCTTTCAAAGAACCAGCTCTTGGTTTCACTGATCCTGTATTGTTTCTTTAGCTTCTATGTCATTTATTTCCGCTCTGATCTTTATTATTCCCTTCCTACTACTATCTCTGGGCCTTACTTGCTGTTCTTTTTCTAGTTCTTTTAGATGAAGGGTTATGTTGTTTATCTGAGCTTTTTCTAATTTCTTAAAGTGTGCCTGTAGTGATATGAACTTTCTTCTCAGGATTGCTTTTGCTGTGTTCCATAAATTTTGAGATGTTGTTTGCTCATTATCATTTGTTTCTAGAAATTTTTTTATTTCTTCTTTTATTTCATTGTTAACCCATTCATTATTTAATAACGTGCTATTTAGTTTCCATGTGTTTAAGTATTTTTCTATGTTTCTGTTGTGGTTGATTTCTAGTTTCATGCCATTGTGATCAGAGAAAATGCTTGATATAATTTCAATCTTCTTAAATTTGTTGAGACTGCTTTTGTGTACTAACATGTGGTCTATCTTAGAGAATGTACCATGTGCACTTGAAAAGAATGTATATGCTGCTGCCTTAGGCTGAAAGGTTCTAAAGATATCTATTAAATCCAGTTGATCTAATGTGTCTTTTAAGTCTGCTGTTTCTTTGTTAGTTTTCTTTCTTGAGGATCTATCTAGTGATGTTAGTGGGGTATTAAAATCTCCTACTATTATACTATTGCTGTTGATCTTGCCCTTTATATCCATCAAAGTCTGCTTTATATATTTAGGTACTCCTATATTAGGTGCATAGATATTTATGACGGTTATATCTTCCTGTTGGATTGCTCCCTTTATCATTATGTAGTGACCTACTTTATCTCTTACTATAGTCTTTGTTTTAAAGTCCATTTTGTCTGATATAAGTATTGCTACCTCAGCTTTTTTTTTTCATTTCCATTTGCATGGAATATTTTTTTCCCATCCTTTTACCTTCAGTCTATGTGCATCTTTTGTTTTAAGGTGTGTCTCTTGTAGACAGCATATGTATGGGTCCTGTTTTCTTATCCAAGCAGCTACCCTATGTCTTTTGATTACATTACTTAATGCACTTACATTTAAGGTTATTATTGATATGTAGTTGTTTATTGCCATTTTATTTTTTAAAGCTGTATTCCTCTTTTGCTAAATTTTTTTTTACTTTGATCTGTTTACAACAGGCCCCTTAACGTTCCTGCAGCATTGGTTCGGTTGTAATAAATTCCTTGAGTTGTTTGTTTTTTGCTTTTTTTGTCTGGGAAGCTTTTTATTTCTTTTTCAATTTTAAATGATAGCCTTGCTGCATAAAGTAGTCTTGATTGTAGGCTCTTGTTCTGCATTACTTTGGATATTTCTTGCCATTCCCTTCTGGCCTCAAGTGTTTCTGTTGAGAAGTCGGATGTCATTCTTATGGGGGCTCTTTGAGTTGATAGCTTTCTTTTTTCTAGCAGCTTTTAATATTTTCTCTTTATTGCTTAGCTTTGGTATTTTAATTATGATGTGTCTTGGTGTAGGTTTTCTGGGTTTCTCTTTAATGAAATTCTCTGTTCTTCTTGAACTTGTGAGATCCTTCTTTGCATCAATTTAGGGAAGTTTTCAGCTATGATTTGATTGAGTAAAATTTCTGTCCTTTGTTCTTTCTCTTCTTCTTCAGGAACCCCTATGATGCGGATGTTATTTCTTTTCATGTTGTCACAGAGCTCTCTGATTGTTTCCTCAGACTCTTTGAGTCTCTTTTCTTTTTTCTGCTCTGCTTTTGTGCCTTTGTTCATTTTGTCCTTCAACTCGCTGATTTGATTCTCAGCTTCATCCATCCTGCTTTTAATTCTTTCCATTGTGGTCTTCATTTCTGATATTGTATTCGTCACCTCCAACTGATCTTTTTTAATATTTCAATGTCCTTTTTTATACTTGCTATCTCTTTATTTAGGTGTTTGTAATGACCATCCATTATTGTTCTAAGATCCCTAAGCATCCTAACAATTATTGTAAACTCTGCATCCGGCAGTTTGGTTATTTCCATATCACTCAGTTCCTTTTCTGGAGATTTCTCTTGTGGTTTCATTTGGATTGCACTTCTCTGTCTTCTCATTATGTCTGTGTGTTAGGGTGTGTTGTTTGTAGGGCTGGATGAGTCTAGGTTTGGTGTTGTCTGCCTCCAATTTTCAGTTGTGTTATTTCTAGGTCTTCTTGGGTTGGCATCAGCTGTTGTTTGTAATCCACTATCAGGTTTGGCTTTTCTAGTAGAGCTGCTTTGAAGTCTTGATTTGTTTGTTTTCTTCTGAGTTATCTCGGTGGTAGTCTTGTTTACTGATCTCAGCAGGAGGCTTATTTGAAACTGTTTCCAGGAATATGGTAGGTGTAACATGAGTCTCTGAAGGCCTGATCTGCCAGTTACTCTCTCTGGGGGTGGGGTGCTTTCTCTGCTTCAGTAGGGGGAGGTGTATCTCAGATCTGCATGGAGACCTGAGTTACTGCCTCTCCTCCCCACTTCTTGTTTTTAGCTGTGTCTTCTTGTGCTGATTGGAGCTGGAGAGATATCTTGAGATGAGTGATCCAGAACCACTTGTCTTGTGTTATGTAGAAGGATCAACCCCTCCCCCAGCTATAGTCACCTCCAGCACTGGATGAGTCAGCTTCTCAGGTCTTCTCATGCATTCCTCTGCCAGTCACTGTCTATCTCTCTCTCCCCCCCTTTCCTTTTGGAAGATAAGCAAGCCCTTTCAACACACCTTGTTCCCAGGTCTCCAGACAAGTGGCTGTGAGTGATATTTACTACTCTTTTTCTTGGAATGAGAGCCCTTCTGGGCTCTCAGCCTCACAAACCCTTTGTTCCTGTAAGAAAGGGAGACTCACCGCTCCTTGGTGCTCCCTACCAGGCTCAGTGTGGCTTCTTCTTTGCTACTTGGTTTTTGAGAGCTGTTCTTGTTGTCCAGAGTTAGTTTCTTACACTGATTATTCCTAAATTAGTTTGTAATCCAGTTTGGTGGTATGAGCTGGGAGTCTGTGCATCTGCCTACTCCCCTGCCATCTTCAGGTATCCTCTCATGTGGCATTTTTAATCTATACATGTTTATCTCCAAATTTTTTCATTCTATAGATGTCAGTCATATTGGATTAAAGCTAAGACTATTGACAAAATTTCAACTTGACTATCTTTGTAAAGACTCAACCTCCAAATAAGGTCACATTCTGATGTTCAGGTAGTTAGAACTTCAACATGAATGGGGAGCAAGCCTGGGGGTACACAAATCAACTCCTAAAAATATTATATGGTCTCTTCACCATACCTTAAAGTTATCTTTTAAGAGTTACATTAAATTGATTCTAAGACATTACTATTAATAACTTCTGTAAAATAAAACTTAGTTGATCAAATTGAGAAAATTTGAGATTCCTCAAAATGAAAAGGTAACTTTAAACTATGCAATTATTCAATTATTCAAGTGATGGTTTCTGGTAGTAAAGTGCTTGATTATTTTCCCTCTGTAGCTGGGGTAGGGCAGACTGGGAGACTTCATGGATGTCATCACATCTGTTTGCAAACCAGTCAGTTTCTATAAATGTAAATCATATATGGTCTGTCCCTTCCAACAGTAAACAAAACAAATTAAAAATGAAAGCATGGGACAATCTTGAAGGAAAACCATAGTGCTCAGTACATGTACTTATAAAGGAATGTGCCTTATAGCAAAGTACTAGATATAAATTTTAGATTTAAAATCACACATATATATATATAATTGTATATATTTTAAAATGTATATGTGCATATAAACATACAAACACAGTAGCTTAGTGAGGCATATGCTATCAACCTATTTTATTGAAATAATAGAACACCAAAATTCAAGGTAACTGGAATTAGGTCAAATATTTAACACAGCTACTTATTCAAATTATTAATTCTTTGACTAAATGGAAATATTAGATTCTTTTAATCAGATATTTAACATTTAAATAATCTTATTTTGTAGCCTTATTAATCTAAAACTATAATGTAAAGACCATGTATTTTTTTACCAAAGAAATCAACATTTATGAATTTTTTATTTTCAGAGAAAATGTTCTTATAAAGTTGCAGCTTTTGTATGATTTAATTACATGTCATAAAAAATGATGATTGGAAAATTAAAATATTTCTTTAAAGAAAAAAATGTTTCTTCCAAGATAATCTACTTCATTCACTTATCCCAGGAAAAAAACTCTCTAGTAGTTAAGATATGCTTAAAGCATGAATATTAAACAGAATGAAATCCTGACTGTAATAATTGTTAATTCATGTTAAGAAAATATAATCAACAAAATCTACTACCCTCTGCACTTATAATGAATAATGCAGGGATCATTTTAGGGTTAATAAATGACTAAAAAGTTATAATATAAAATGTGAAAAAATATTTGAACATATATTTTAATATTCTTAAGATAATGTATCTTTAGTATTTTTAAAAAACATTTCAATTATTAATCTTAAAGAATTTTCAGTTGCCAATGGATCAAATCACATTCTCCAGAAAGGCTTGATAATTGAAACAAAAACAAACAAACAAACAAAAAAAACCCAAAGCAAAGCTAAATCTAGAATATGGCTCAAGCTCAGAATATGACCCTGTGATACAAAAACAATATTAGTTTATTCTATCTGTATTAACCACAATCTCTTATTCATAAAATAATGACCACACTTGAATCTATGAACTCTATAGTACCAATGAAATGCATAGTATAAAAAAATAACATTTGCTGATATCCTGCAGATTATTTCATATGAAACTAAGAATAATCTATAAAATCTAAGTCTTAAATATGTAAACCAGAACATTATTATGAAATTACCTATTAATTTATTCCATTGTTGATTGGTCCTTTTTACAGATCATATGAATAAAAGTCTTTTTAAAAACTCATTATTTAGTAGTATTCCCCAAGCTAATCGGCCTCTGCATCCATAAATCAGGGACTGCCCCAATCCTTTCTACAACGGCCAAGACCAATTGATAATGAAAACAATGTTCTTCAAGGAAAATTGTAGTGTTCAGAAAGTGCCAGTGTGGGGCTCTGCCTTTTAGCCAAGTCTTGGGTGCAGTAGAAGTGTTATTATGAAGGTGACACAAAACCAACAGATCACGTACCTGTCACCTCCATCTCTGAGGCTCTGTTATCTACCAACACCTAACTATAACAATGACAAAAACCACGAGTATAAGGTTTGGCACCAAGTCTTAAATCACCCCAGCTCTCATCATGCATCTTTTCTACTTAGATACTTCAATAAACCCAATATTTCTGTGAGACCTAGGACACACTTTGTCCTCTATTCCTCTGTGAGTGTGAGTTTTCTGTAGCCTAAATCTGAAATGACTTCACTATATTGTCCAGCTTGTCCCTTACTCCCTCTTCAAGACTCAATTTTACTGGACTATAACCATACCCATTAATTTATGCATTGTCATTTGTCTGTTGTCTATATTTGTCTGCCACAGTAGCAGAGTTAAGCAGTTGCAACTTAGACCACAGAACCCACCACACCTAAAATATTGACTCTCTCCGGCCCTTTACATTAATAAAAAAAATTGCCAATCCTGCTCTTTGAGTCTAGGAGAGTCACTGGCAAAGTAGGAATTTAAAAATATATATTCAATGGTTTTAAAATTGGAAAATGATTAGTTCAGCCATCATTTATAAACATTAATCAGGCACAGGAAAGCCATATGGCATAGTGACATAAAATTAGGGGTTAGATGGGACAGTCTTGTTTCATATTAGCAACTTCATCTCAGTGTTCCTTTATAAACTGAAAAAGCATTAAAAATATTTCACAATCTTATTCTGAGGAATAAAGAATTTATCCCAATCCCAGGCACAATAACTAACTCCTTTCTATTAATAGCACTGCCAGTTTATTAATTGTTAACAGTGATGAATATTCTTCCATATAACTATAAGTTATTAAAATGTCTCTCTTGGGGTGGGGTGATTACTTCTGCTCCATCCATTCAATTCTTTTTACTCTGATCATAGAATTCTGAAGTAATGAGATTAAATCACTTTTTTGTGTATATGATAATTGGGGTTTTACAACAGAATGGAAGCCCTAGAGGCTTAGAAGTTAATTTCTTTGAAGACACTTTATATTGCAAAGTATACAATTGGTGTTGAACTCATTCATAACTATTATTATGTTAAAGCCAAAAGAAAAAATCAATTGAGAAATGAATTTTTCCAACCCATGTTTATAGTGCCTAATATGTCAAAGCTTGCATTTCATTCATATGAAAAACTCATAGTATTATTAATCCATTCACCACCAATTACAAAAAGCAGAATAATGTCATTTTTGTTCATCTCTTATAAAATTTGATGATATTCTTCATTCTAAACAAGCATTGGATCCAGAAGGATTTTTTTATAAGGTGGTTGATTATTTGGAGCACAGATGAAATTCCTCATTTTAATTAAAAACTGTTTTGAAGATTGGTTATGGTCTCAGTATGACCATACAACCTTTTAAATATTATGTAGTTGAGTTGTTACACAAAACTGTAGACATTCTCCTGCTTAAGTGTTTGTGTATTATTGCTGCTAGGGACAAGAGTAAGTATATACTATTTGGCTCAAGCCTAAGCTCTTTCAAGAAGCCTTACAACCTGACCAGGCAGTGGTGCAATGGATCATCGACCTGGGATGCAGAGGACCCAGGTTCGAAACCCCAAGGTCACCGGTTTGAGCATGGGCTCATCTGACTTGAGCATAGGATTATAGATATAATCTTATGGTCACATGATGGCTTGAGCCTAAAGGTTGTTGGCTTGAAGCCCATGGTTGCTGGCATGAGCCCAAGCTCGCTGTCTTGAGCAAGGGGTTACTGGCTCAGCTGGAGCCCCCCTCCATCAAGGCAAATATGAGAAAGCAATCAATGAACAACTAAGGTGTCACTATGAAGAACTGATGCTTCTCATCTCTCTCCCTTCTTATCTGTCTGTCTCTCTGTCTCTCACAGAAATAAATAAATAAATAAACAAACAAACATACAAACAAATAAATAAATAATAGGCCTTATATGCAAGCCTCCAGGGTGTTTTTAATGCCTCTCCCAGAGACTTTCAGACCATCCTCTTTGCACATTTATCTTGAATGTACCATATCATATTACAATTGCCTGTTTATGTTTCTGGATCTCCCAATAGAATGTCAACTCTTTAAAGCTTCTCTTCTTCATGTGGACACTTCCAGTGCCCAATACCAGTGATTCACCCTTGGTAAATGTTACAGAATTGGTGTGCTGACCAGAATATCAAATGCTTCATGGTGGTTTTTATGTAGCAGATGTTACAAATATGTGTGCTATATTAGAGAAAAACTCTTCTGTTCTCTGTGTAGTCTCAGGCAGTTGTTACAGGTCACATTTTGTATATGCACCTTTATCACAAGATTATCACAGTATGTGAATAAAACTTTGTTAACATGCAAAGAAATAGTGTTCTTCCTTCCTTCTCTTCAACCTCCAGAGGGTCTGCATGTGGCACATCACTGAATCTCAGCCATTGCCTTCAGCTCCCCTGAAGGAAGGAACGAAGAATGGCAGTTGGGTTGAGTGTGTGAAGGGGAGAGATTTAGGATCAGGCAAGGATAGATAAAACCTAAGTGAGTCAACAATGGCGTGAATGGCTGAAAGGTCACAGCAGTGGGGGCTGTGAAGAGGGACGGGAAGGTATGTTATGAAAAAATAGGGGTGGTATGGGAACAAAGTTTGAGGGACAGGAGTGATGGTAGCTGATCTCATTTATTCTGGATTCTAAATCTTGTCCCAGTAGAGACATACAGGAATGGGAAGGAAATTCAGAATTCTGTGTTAAAAAAAGAACTCTGGTTATAGGTGGTGAAGGAAGTGGGCAAGGAAGGAAAGAAACCACCATCATATGCACAGATAATTATAATTATTGTTAAGAGGTGTTCATGAGTAAAGGACTGACTATTGTCCCTTATTTACTTTCTAATTTTAAACTCTGGAGAGCAGGATTCTTAGTTTAGCACAATTGTATATATTGCATACTATTGTATGCATTTCTAGCTCTTTATAAATATTTTAAAGACTAAAATGATTTATTATTTATATTGCACTTATCAGTTGTATAACTGAACACAACTGAAAAGTTCCAAATATAAAAATATTTTTTAATAAAAAAAAAGTCTGCATCCACCTGATTCTGCCAACCATACTTGACAATATTTGGGTTAGTATATTTTAAGGGCCAACAATTAATCAACTCTTAAGAAAAACATAATACTTTACCTTAAAACAGGTTAAAGAAACCAACAGACATGACATCATCAACCCTTTTGCTCAATGTGGCTGCGTGTTTAGCCATGGCCTTAAGAATGAAGTTGCTACCCTTTCTGTAAGCTGAAAAGTAGGTTTTATGTTTCATGGAAGGGGCTAGATTTCTTCCAACACTGAATCATATGGAACTGCAAATCAAAGCATGGTGGTCTTGGCCAAAGCCACAACTACTCCAAATGCCTCATTTGTGCTAATCAGTAGAAGGTATCCTTTCTAAGCAGTCACAACTGCTACACCAGAGACCAGGGTTTGCTGACTAGAAAACAGACTAGATTCAGTCTTGCCTTTTGCCCAGGCACTTTTCTGCAAGGCATGACCTTTGGCAATACCAGTCTTGATCTACATGAACTGGAGAACTTCAGGTCTGCAGGAAACAAATAATCAGTTTAAAAGTTTTTGTTGTTTGTTGAGCTAACAATATCATACATTTGTGTAATACTTCAGTATTTATAAAACAAAGTTTGCATATAGAGCATGACAAGAGTAGGTTTACCATTGTTCATATGAAAAATAATACAATAATTAATAAATAATGATAAAGAATAAACTGTTTCATGTACTCACAGCTGTAAACCTACTTTTGCCCAACCCTGTATATCTTATCATAGCAAATGAACTTACTGAAGTACAGAAGCTAGGCAGCTAATCCTCTTTTCACCTTAGAGAATACTGATGCTTAAAGAGATGTTAAATACTGGAAAATAATCATGCTAAGACTAAAGCGCAGAGTAGTAGACTTAATCAATTCTAGCAGCTAGAATTAGAACATCTAAAATAATGGTTAATACCTACTGAGATATTTACCCTGTCTAAATCCAAATAAAGAAGAAGAAGCAAAGGCTCTGCTAACAACACAGGGAAATGGAGCACCATACAAATCATAATACCATAAGTTCACCCTTTTCTGCATTTACAAAGGTAAACTAGAAAGGGCGATTTTAGAAACAAGACACATTATTTCCATGTGCCCTGTGGACTGGCAACCACAGTCCAGTATAAACTCTCAAAACAGCAACAAAACCCAAACTTAATTATTGTGTTACTACCCCATAACAATGACTTCACTCTATTATGATAGGCAAGTGACAGTGATTACATTTAAAATAAGTATGCAATTTAGATTTATAAATTTATACAGCAATATAAAATTAAATTTTGACTTTATTTAAATTTTAGATATTTAGATCTCAGATTTTTCTATTCCAAAAGCTAATGTATAACAATGACTAGATCATCAGTATATTGAAATCTAATCACAATCATACTATTCATTTTTACTTCTTTTTCTTGTCTGGTGATCTTTAAACATAGTCAGCACAAAATAAATTAGTAAAGCATTATTAAAAAGAAGCATGCTTGTGTTTCTACCCATGTTTGGTTTTACATGAATTGTAAACATATTCTAAACTCAGATCAGGGACACACACTTGAAACTGAAAATGAGCAACTTGATGTAGTCTTATCTAAGATGCCATTCGGAAAAATGTAAATACTTAATTTTGTCTTTTCAATTAAACTCAATCTGCATCTTATTTTTTACTGGAAATTTAGTATAATAACATATGTTTAGAGTTATTTTTCTTCCTTTTATAGTTTCTTTCTTTATGCCTGTTTTCTTTCTGTATTGAAGTTTGTCATGACTTGTCAAGTCATACTTTGATATTATGCTTAGTTTATTTTACCTCATAGCAGAACACTATAATCTGAGTTCAATTTAACCACACTCATTTATTCAAATATTTCCCCAAGATTCGTGCACTTACTTATTCATCAAATATTTATTAACTGATTACTTTGTTCCAAACATAGTTCAATGTTATAAGAATAAAAATGATGAACCTAGACCCTGGCCAGTTGGTTCAGCGGTAGAGCGTCTGCCTGGTGTGCGGGGGACCCGGGTTCGATTCCTGGCCAGGGCACATAGGAGAAGCGCCCATTTACTTCTCCACCCCCCCCTCCTTTCTCCCTGTCTCTCTCTTCCCCTCCCGTAGCCAAGGCTCCATTGGAGCAAAGATGGCCCGGGCGCTGGGGATGGCTCCTTGGCCTCTGCCCCAGGCGCTAGAGTGGCTCTGGTCTTGGCAGAGCATAGCCCCCTGGTGGGCAGAGCATCGCCCCTGGTGGGCGTGCCTGGTGAATCCCCGGTCGGGCGCATGCGGGAGTCTGTCTGACTGTCTCTCCCTGTTTCCAGCTTCAGAAAAACAAAACAAAACAAAAAAAAAGTAAAAAAAAAAAAAAAAGATTTAAAATTATTTTTATTTTTTTTAAATAAAATTTTATTGTTAATGGGATGACACTAATAAATCAGGGTACATATATTCAAAGAAAACATGTCTAGGTTATCTTGTCATTAAATTATGTTTCATACCCCTCGCCCAGAGTCAGATTGTCCTCTGTCACCCTCTATCTAGTTTTCTTTGTGCCCCTCCCCCTCCCCCTAACCCTCTCCCTCCTTCCCTCCTGTGTTCTCCCTCCCCCCACCCCTGGTAACCACCACACTAAAAGATTTAAAATTATTTATACTTTTCTTGCTGCTATTCATTTTACACAGAATTTTCTGAATTTTTTGCTGAGACAGTAACTGTAAACTCCCTTGTATATTTACTTTATTTCATTTTTTCAAAAACTCAATAACTGGAACTTTCTAGAAATCTCTACTTTGAAGCATTTATTTCTGAAAGTACCATTAGGTTTGAAAAGAATTTATCAGCTTAAATGAATACTTTTGTCAAATGCATCATCACATGTGATAATGTACCCAGTCCTACCGATATTCTGTATTTTGTTAAGAAAAAAAGACTAGAATTAATATTGTTATCAAAAGAATTAATGTTTGAAAAAAATTGATGAATTTTCAGAAGATTGCTAAAACAACTGAGTGGTTTTCAGAATTTTGTCTCTTTTCATTTATTTTATAAATATATATTTAGCATTTACCATGAGGGTCAAGTGGTAGAGATAAAAATCAGACAAGATATCATCCTAACCTCAGGAAGCTTATAGACTCTTAAGGAAGACAGACACAGAAACTGTAATCAAAACATTGTTTGCTGATTGTGTAAAGGTGCCCTGCACAGACCATTTTGAGAACTTAGTTTGAGAAGGACACCTATACCAGGCAGAAGGACAGTGTGTATAAAAGTATAAAGGATGAAAAGAGGTTGTATTCCGAAACTGCAGGTCTATTCATGCAAAATGGAGAGGAGAGAGGATAGAGATAGGTAAGCAGAAATATTTTTCTACAATGTCCTTGACTGCTGAAATGAGGAAGTTGGACTTAACCAAAAATAATATGGCAAGCCAATCTCAATTTTACACAGAAGGAGCTTGATCATACTTGAATTCTGAAAACTATTTAAATAGGACAGAACATGCAAGACTCAGAATCTAAACTTAAAAATTTTGTAGAAACCCAAGTTTCTGTGATGAGAAGCTAAACTCTGGGGATGGCATAAGAAATGGAAAGAAAGAGGCAAAATTTAAAAATACCCAGAAAATAGTATCTGCAGGATTTGAATGATTTGATGAGTCTTGGATGATATGATTAGAGGGTGGGGAATATCAGTGATTTGATTATTAGAGTTCTACCTACAGAAAGTAAGTAGATGGTGTCATTTAGCAAGGCAGATATTGAGGGAAAGAAGCAGGTTTTCTGGGAAAAACAATGCATTTATAGTCACTAGAATAGTTGAATAACTATTTGGAGAATGTTATAGTCATATCTCCAAAATTTTGTAATTACTAGCAAATATGCCTAATATTAACACATACATACACACACACACACACACACACAAAACCAAACATATTTCATTGCATGAATAAAGGATATGATTTATGTATCATTGTTGAATAGATTCATGAAGACATATTAGTTTATAGAACAAATCTTTAATTTGAGCAGTAAGATGTCATCACTGTGACTTTTTTAACAAACTAGTGTGCTGCTTTCTATTTCAGTTTCATTATAACTGACCATTTGTCAAAATAAAGATTTTAGGCCCTGGCCGGTTGGCTCAGTGGTAGAGCGTCGGTCTGGCGTGCGGGGGACCCGGGTTCGATTCTCGGCCAAGGCACATAGGAGAAGCACCCATTTGCTTCTCCATCCCCCCCCTCCTTCCTCTCTGTCTCTCTCTTCCCCTCCCGCAGCCAAGGCTCCATTGGAGCAAAGATGGCCCAGGCGCTGGGGATGGCTCCTTGGCCTCTGCCCCAGGCGCTAGAGTGGCTCTGGTCGTGGCAGAGTGACGCCCTGGAGGGGCAGAGCATCGCCCCCTGGTGGGCGTGCCGGGTGGATCCCGGTCGGGCGCATGCGGGAGTCTGACTGTCTCTCCCTGTTTCCAGCTTCAGAAAAATACAATAAATAAATAAATAAATAAATAAATATTTTAATAATTATTTATATTAAAGCCACATATACATATAAATATGTATATAAATCCACAGATTAGAGAAGAATAAGATGATATTTTATAAAGAAGCATAAAATAATCGATATACTACTTTAAACATATAAGACTATTGGTACAGCCTGACCATGCAGTCGCACAGGAAATAGAATGTTAACCTGGGATACAGAGGACCCAGGTTCGAAATCTCAAAGTCACTGACTTGAGCACCAGCTCATCTGGCTTGAGAGCATGCTCACCAGTTTAAGCATGGGATTGCGGGCTTGAGTGTGACATCATAGACATGATCCCAAGGTCGCTGGCTTGAGCAAGGGGTCACTCACTCTGCTGTAGCCCCTGACCCCATTAAGGCACATATAGGAGATAATCAATGAACAATTATGGTGCCTTAAAGAGAATTGATGCTGCTCATCTCTCTCCCTTTCTGTCTGTCTGTCTGTCCGTATATGTCCCTCTGTCTCTCTCTTTCTCTGTCTCTGTAACAACAACAACAAAAAAGACTATTGGTACAATTCAAGACACATGAAAGCAGATAAAAAGAAACTAATAAAAAGAACACAAAAAGATTGCATTCTAAAGAAATGTGTCTTTATAAATATTAACCATAGTTTAAATTTACTTTTATGCCACAATGTTTTAAGCTTCTTATTTTATTTTTGATGGTGAGTGTCATGAACTAAAAGTCTCCATTTTAACTTTCAGTGGCATAGGGAGAATGGGCTTATCATTACTCAGAAAGACAAAGCCCAGCCAAAGGTCATTATTGGAAAACAGATCATTTCAAAGGTCATGGTTAACAATCAATGTGACCAAACTGATGATTATCCTCATGTTTTTCATGAATAAACAATTTGCTGAATATATTTATAGTGCAAGCAAGATAAAAATTAAGACATTTAATAAAATAGTAAAGTTCAAAATGAAATAATTTAGTGAACTAGAAAAATATTTTAATAATATAAACACATGTTATTACTTCAAACATAATCAAATCTCACTCTATTTTTACATATCTGGAAATATTTTAAGAATTCACCACACATAAACATGAATTTTATATAGTCATAAATACATCTGACAAAATATTGACTTTTATTAAATACAATATGCTTCTGTTTATTTTTGTTTTCTTACTTTATGTTATAATTTATTGTCTCATTCACATATATATGAATATGAATGTTTTCTTCTTTTAAAAAATAGATTCTGCCCGACCAGGTGGTGGCACAGTGGATAGAGCGTCGGACTGGGATGCAGAAGGACCCAGGTTCGAGACCCTGAGGTCACCAGCTTGAGCGCGGGCTCATCTGGCTTGAGCAAAAAAGCTCACCAGCTTGGACCCAAGGTCGCTGGCTCCAGCAAGGGGTTACTCGGTCTGCTGAAGGCCCACGGTCAAGGCACATATGAGAAAGCAATCAATGAACAACTAAGAAGTCGCAACGCGCAACGAAAAACGAATGATTGATGCTTCTCATCTCTCTCCATTTCTGTCTGTCTGTCCCTGTCTATCTCTGCCTCTGTTAAAAAAAAAAATAGATTCTAGGTTTTTAGTATTAAGAAGTTCCTTGTCACTATTCATTATATTTAGTTTTCTATTAACTTATTGTTTCATATTTTAATATTTAAATCTTTAATTTATCTAAAATTTATTTTTGTATTTTGTATTAACAAAAGGTCATGTGATATTTTTCTGGATGAATAACCATGCCCATGCACTATTTATTAAATAATCCATTTTTACCTTAATTGAAATATTTTTTTGTTATATAGTGATATAAAGTTATTTGCAAATATTATTTTTATATAACACAGTTTTTGAAAAAAGATAGCTTTATCTTGCCAATAAAGTCTACAAACTTTGTATTAGATGTGGTAGTTATTTTGGTCATAATAAATATTATAATAAATTCATGGCTATTAAAATAGAAATGCTAACCTTTACATAATGTGCAATCATCTTAAATACCATTAGTGGTATGTGTACCACACACTGCGAACATCTGAATAGCTACTAAGATGCCCTGGAACCCTGGGGCTTCTTGGAGTGCCCCACTCAGCATTGGATAAATTTGTGTTCTGTTTCTGACTCTGCTGAAAAGATCTGGAGAATTCTCTCCTTACAAAATAATTTCAAAGTTCTGAAAAGCTTTCAGAAACAGTCAACACTAATTTCTGAAAAGTTAACTGAATTTCATAATACCCAAAACAATCTATAGTTTCAACATAATTTCTATCAAGATACCAATGGCATAGTTCACACAAGAACAGGACTTTGTATGGAAACACAAAAGACCCAGAGTAGCCACAGTAATCTTGAGAAAGAAGAACAAACTTAGAGAAATCATGCTACCTGGTATCAAATTATACTACCAGGCCATAAAAATCAAAACAGCACCATACTAGCATATTATTTTTGTATTATTAATGATGTGTATGTGTGCCAAGCACTGCGTCAATCTTTAAATCTGTTTTCTAAATTAATCCCCAGTACAGTTTAAGAGGGAATTGTAATTATTGACACAATTTTACAGATGAGAAAATTGAGGCACAAAGCAGTTCAATAAAATTTCAAGAGTATACAACCTGTGAAAGAGTTGATATGGTCAAATAAATGTAAAGTCTCTTATTGGAAGAAAGAAAAGCTCTGAGAATAGAGGTTTTATAATATAGACTCAACAATAAGCGTGGCCAAGATGACAGTAGATTACGCAGATGTACTAACTACCACTTCCCAGGACCAAATTGGATTACAACTTAATTTAAGAACAATCTCCTTGAAAATCCAACTCTGGACTAAACAAAGAGGAGTCTATAACCAAGGATCATAGAGGAAACCACACTGAGATTGGTATGAAGGGCGGAGACATGAACAGGGCTGCCTACTCCCAGGAGCGAGCAGGGGCTGAGGGTCTGGAGGGACTCTTACTGTGGGGACGGTCACCCTGAGAGGTGTGGGTCCTCAGCCCCAGGCCCAGAGCCACAGTCTAGAGCCCCAGAACCTAGAAGAGGTGCCCAGACAGTATTTGGAGGTGAAAAGAACTGGGGTTTCTGTCTGCAAGAAAGAGAGCTCTCAGAGATGCAGGTTCCTTAAAGGGCTCGTGTAGAAAATCTTGTTCACAGCCACTTATCTGAGGCTCTGGCAGGACAGAGCTGAAAGGACTGGAGTTGCATGAGGAAAGTGCCAAGTTGGAGGCCCTGGGAGAAACACTGTGCGGGGAAGTCGCTGAAACCCCTGTGCTGAGGCATTCTCCAATATTGCAGTCACCATCTTTTTTGGATGATACAGTCCCCTCTGAGGGGCATCAACCTGGGGAAAAGCAACAGCTCTGCCATCAGGAGTCTCTCCTGCTCCAGTCATGGCAACTGGATCTGCTGAGAAGCCAGGAGGCAGAGGGCACTTCAGTGACTGTGGGGAAGCTGCATTTGGCTTGTTCCCAGGGTTACCAGGTGTAAGCACTTTGCCTGATTAGTGCATGAGCATATTGCAGAGGCACATGTGTATGGCCTATATAAGGATATGGGTGCGCCAGACTCCTAGGGCCACACCCTATTGCAATCTGTGACAAATGTCTGGAAAGACTGACACCTGGGGCCAAGGGGCAGAGTCACACCCACCACCCTTCCTAATCCCTGAATTGCTGCAGGCTCTAGAAAAGGGGTAGTCAACCTTTTTTAAATTTATTTATTTATTCATTTTAGAGAGGAGAGAGAAAGGGAGAGAGAGAGAGACAGAGAGGGAGACAGAGAGGAGAGAGAGACAGAGAGAGAAGGTGCGGAGGAGCTGGAAGCATCAACTCCCATATGTGCCTTGACCAGGCAAGCCCAGGGTTTCGAACCGGCGACCTCAGCATTTCTAGGTTGATGCCTTATCCACTGCGCCACCACAGGTCAGGCAAGGGGTAGTCAACCTTTTTATACCTACTGTCCACTTTTGTGTCTCTGTTAGTAATAAAATTTTCTAACCACCCACCGGTTCCACAATAATGGTGATTTATAAAGTAGGGAAGTAACTTTACTTTATGAAATTTATAAAGCAGAGTTACAGCAAGTTAAAGCATATAATAATAATTACTTACCAAGTACTTTATGTCAGATTTTCGCTAAGTTTGGCAGAATAAATCTTTATAAAACAGCTTACTATAGTTAAATCCATCTTTTTTATTTATACTTTGCTTGCTCTGCTACTTCCTACCATGAAAGCTGGAACGCCCACTAGTGGGCGGTAGAGAGCAGGTTGACTACCACTGCTGTAGACTCTACCAGAGGTATTTTCAGTGGTCAAGCCCAACTAGCAACCTGCAGACAGAGGCTGCGGGAGGCAGGACTCAGGGAACCTTGGCCTCTTAAGCAGACCTTCTTCTAGGCCCAGTGTGGAAATAAGCCAGTATAGGTGTACATCTTGGTATTTCCAGGTGTACCTGGGCCCAGCAGAGGCAGCCACAAACTCTGGATTGCTTGTAGCTCCAAGAAGATTGCTGAGGGTCAGTCACAGGCAGTGTCTCCAACTGATCTGCACCGGGTTCCTGTCAGAGAGGCCCAGGGTTGGCATATCCTGTGGCCACCTGCAGAGAGCATTAGTTCAGGACCTAACAACCCTTGCTAGAGTGGTATCCTAAAGAAAGGCTTCTCACAACTGGCCCAGATGAGGCAAGTTTCACTCTCTGTGATCAGTACCAGCACAGCAGCTCATGTGCATTGGATAGGGTGGAGCTTCACAGTCAGCCAGCCTGAGTGCTGGATATCCTGCCCTGCTGGGCTACATTTCACAGGGGAAAGGGAGAGAGGCTTGGAGAATGGACATTTAAAGTGTGGGTCCCTATGAGTCTATTGTTTGGTCTGGCTGAGGGGCTTAGCCACCTTTGAGGGGGCATAGTCAGCCCTAGGAGAGAATTCTCTCAGACTTCCTCCCTGAAACCAGGGTCTCACCAGCTATAGGAACTTCTGCATAGGGGACTGTAGGCGCCACTCAATCGGAACCTGCTACTCAACTTGTTGGGGAGAAATGAATTTTGAGTATCCAGCAGTAGCTGAGGGATTAGTCTCTGAAGTAGGGCCACATTCCCTGTACTAAGTTCCTGATCAAGAGACCCCTGATGCCCTGGCCGGTTGGCTCAGTGGTAGAGCGTCGGCCTGGCGTGCAGGAGTCCCGGGTTTGATTCCCAGCCAGGGCACACAGGAGAAGCGCCCATCTGTTTCTCCACCCCTCCCCGCTCCTTCCTCTCTGTCTCTCTCTTCCCCTCCCGCAGCCAACGCTCCACTGGAGCAAAGTTGGCCTGGGCGCTGAGGATGGCTCTGTGGCCTCTGCCTCAGGCACTAGAATGGCTCTGATTGCAGCAGAGCAATGCCCCAGATGGGCAGAGCATCGCCCCTGGTGGGCATGCCGGGTGGATCCCAGTCAGGCGCATGTGGGAGTCTGTCTGATTGCCTCCCTATTTCCAGCTTCGGAAAAATACAAAAAAAAAAAGAGACCCCTGAAATAGGGGGTCCCACAAATGTTGTATTTCCAAGCTCAGCTGCCCTAATCCAATAAGCTTGCAACATATAGTGGGGTTGGTTGGGTGAGCCACACTACAGTCTTTCTACAGAAGAGTCTGTCAGAAGACCAGGCAGCTACAAGAGGAGGTGGAGCAGTGAAAAAGTGGAGGCAAATCTTATAGAACTTGGGGCTTTTACACAGCTGCTGTCATCTCTAAGCAGGAGGAAGCTGATCCTTATAAACATATTGGCCCCTCCCACACTACCCAGGCAAAGAAAACACTGACACAAACAGCTAAAAAGCAATAGCTGCACACAAATAACCCACAATGAGATACAAACAACAGCTGATGCCAACCCAAGAAGATCTAGAACAAACACTACTGCTAGTGTGTGGCAGATAGCAACAACCCTAGACTCAGCTAGCTACACAAGCAGCACACCCAAAGGAGGAGTTTACCAGGCACCGAACACTGGAGAATAAATACACCCAACAGGACAGACATTGCACAGTGTATTATACACATGATCAAGATAGACCTTAGAGACAGCCAGCCTGAAGGAATAACCATACCTATGAAAGGACCAACTGCATTCAATATTCACATACAACAGGAGAGAAAATCACACCCTCAAGAAGCATTCCTAAAGCAACTAAAACAGGTGGCCTGGAGGTCAGTCTCACTGAGCCCATTTTCCTCATAAGGACAACACAAAATTTTCAAAGTCAGACAGCACTACCTAATACACAGACAAAGCAGTCAGACAAAGAAATGTGACCCAAATGACTCAACAAGAGAAATCCACAGAAACAGAACTAAATGAAATGGAAGTAAACAAATTACCAGACACAGAGTTTAAAATAATGGTTTTGAGGCTGCTCAAGGATCTTAGAGTAACAATGGATAGACATAATGAGCACCTAAATAAAGAGATAGCAAGTATCAAAAAGGACATTGAAATCATAAAAAGGAACCAGTCAGAAATCACAAATATAATATCAGAAATGAAGACTGCACTAGAAGAAATCAATAGCAGGCTGGATGAAGCAAAGGATTGAATTAGTGATTTAGAAGACAAGATAAGCAAAAGCACAAAAGCAGAACACCAAAAAGAAAAGAGGCTCAAGAAGACTGAGAAAACTCTAAGAGACCTCTGTGACAAGAGGCAGAGAAACAACATGCACATCATTGGGGTTCCTAAAAGAGAAGAGAACAAAAATGCGATAGAGAACCTGTCTGAAGAAATCATAGCTGAAAATTTCTCTGAAATAAGAATTATTGTACAATATTATGAAAAACTATATGCCACCAAATTCAACAATCTAGAAGAAATGGATAAATTCCTAGAATAATACAACCTTCCTAGACTGAGTCATGAAGAAGCAGAAAGCCTAAACAGACTAATTAGCAGGGAGGAAATAGAAAAAAACTATTAAAAACCTCCCCAAAAATAAAAGTACAGGCCCAGACGGTTATACTAGTAAATTCTATCAAACATTCAAAGAAGACTTGGTTCCTATTCTACTCAAAGTCTTCCAAAAAATTGAAGAAGAAGCAATACTTCCAAACACATTTTATTGTCTACGGCCATACCACCCTGAACGCGCCCGATCTCGTCTGATCTCGGAAGCTAAGCAGGGTCGGGCCTGGTTAGTACTTGGATGGGAAACACATTTTATGAGGCCAACATAACCCTCATACCAAAACCTGGCAAGGATGGCACAAAAAAAGAAAACTACAGACCAATATTTCTAATGAATACAGATGCTAAAATACTAAACAAAATACTAGCAAATCGAATACAACAACATATTAAAAAAATAATACATCATGATCAAGTGGGATTCATCCCAGAATCTCAAGGATGATTCAACATATATAAAATGGTTAATGTAATACACCATATCAACAAAACAAAGAACAAAAACCACATGATCTATCAATAGATGCAGAAAAGGCATTCGATAAAATACAACACAACTTTATGTTTAAGACACTCAACAAAATGGGTATAGAAGGAAAATATTTCAATATGATAAAGGCCATATATGATAAACCATCAGCCAACATCATATTAAATGGCATAAAACTGAGGACTTTCCACCTTAAATCAGGAACAAGACAGGGTTGTCCACTCTATCCACTCTTATTTAACGTGGTGCTAGAAGTTCTGGCCAGAGCAATCAGACAAGAGAAAGAAATAAAAGGCATCCATATCAGAAAAGAAGTAGTAAAGGTATCACTTTTTGCAGATGATATAATCCTATACATTGAAAACCCCAAAGACTCCACAAAAATATTACTAGAAACAATGAAACAATACAGTAAGGTCGCAGGATACAAAATTAACATACAAAAGTCCATAGCCTTTCTATATGCTAACAATGAAATATTAGAAAACAAACTCAAAAAAATAATCCCCTTCATGATTGCAACAACAACAACAAAAAATACCTAGGAATAAACATAACAAAGAATGTAAAGGATCTATATAATAAAAACTACTAAGCATTGTTAAGGGAAATCGAAAAAGATATAATGAGATGGAAAAATATTCCTTGTTCTTGGATAGGAAGAATAAATATAATCAAAATGGCCATATTACCCAAAGCAATTTATAAATTTAATGCAATTCCCATCAAAATTCCTATGACATTCTTTAAAGAAATGGATCAAAAATTATCAGATTTATATGGAACTATAAAAAACCCCAAATAGCCAAAACAATCCTAAGGAAAAAGAATGAAGCTGGGGACATTACAATACTGACTTCAAACTATTATAGGGCCACGACAATCAAAACAGCATGTTATTGGCAGAAAAATAGACACTCAGACCAATGGAACAGAATAGAAAGTCCAGAAATAAAACCACATATATGGTCAAATAATTTTTGATAAAGCAGCGAACAACACATGATGGAGAAAAGAAAGCCTCTTCAACAAATGGTGCTGGGAAAACTGGAAAGCCACATGCAAAAGAATGAAACTCGACTATAGCTTGTCCCCTTGTACTAAAATTAATTCAAAATGGATCAAAGACCTAAATATAAAACCTGAAACAATAAAGTACATAGAAGAAGACATAGGTACTAAATTCATGGACCTGGGTTTTAAAGAGCATTTTATGAATTTGACTCCAAAGGCAAGAGAAGTAAAGGCAAAGATAAATGAATGGGACTACATCAGACTAAAAAGTTTTTGCTCAGCAAGAGAAACTGACAACAAAATAAACAGACAGCCAACTAAATGGGAAATGATATTTTCAAACAACAGCTCAGATAAGGGCCTAATATCCAAAATTTACAAAGAACTCATAAAACTCAACAACAAACAAACAAACAATCCAATAAAAAAATGGAAAGAGGACATGAACAGACACTTCTCCCAGGAAGAAATACAAATGGCCAACAGATATATAAAAAGATGCTCATCTTCATTAGTTATTAGAGAAATGCAAATCAAAACTACAATGAGATACCACCTCACACCCGTTAGATTAGCTATTATCAACAAGACAGGTAATAGCAAATGCTGGAGAGGCTGTGGAGAAAAAGAAACCCTCATTCACTGTTGTAAAGTAGTACAACCATTATGGAAGAAAGTATGGTGGTTCCTCAAAAAACTGAAAATAGAACTACCTTATGACCCAGCAATCCCTCTACTGGGTATATACCCCCAAAACTCAGAAACATTGATATGTAAAGACACATGCAACCCCATGTTCATTGCAGCATTGTTCACAGTGGCCCAGACATGGAAACAACCAAAAAGCCCTTCAATGGAAGACTGGATAAAGAAGTTGTGACACATATACACTATGCAATACTACTCAGCCATAAGAAATGATGACATCAGATCATTTACAACAAAATGGTGGGATCTTGATAACATTATATGGAGTGAAATTAGTAAATCAGAAAAAACCAAGAACTACATGATTCCATACATTGATGGGACATAAAAATGAGACTAAGAGACATGGACAAGAGTGTGGTGGTTACCCAGGGTGGGGGGAGGGGAGGGCTGGTGAGGGAAGGAGGGAGAAGGGCAGGGGGAGGAGCACAAAGAAAACTAGATAGAGGGTGATGGAGGACAATCTGACTTTGGGTGATGGGTATGCAACAGAATTGAATGACAACATAGCCTGGACATGTTTTCTTTGAATATATATACCCTGATTTATTGATGTCACCCATTAACATTAATAAAAATTTATTTATTAAAAAAAATTTCTCTGAAATAATAAAGGAAAAAGTCACAGAAATTCAAGAAACACATAGAGTTCCATTAAAGAAGAACTCAAGGAGGCCTCAACCAAGACACATCATAATTAAAATGAGAAAGTTAAAAAACAAAGAAAGAATACTAAAACCAACAAGAGAAAGTCAGTTAATTACCTACAGAGGAGACCTCATAAGAATGACATTCGACTTCTCAACAGAAACACTTGAGGCCAGAAAGAATTGGCCAAAAATATTCAAAGTGAAACAAAACAAGAACCTACAATCAAGACAACTTTATCCAGCAAGGCTATCATTTAAAACTGAAGGAGAACTAAAAAGCTTCCCAGACCAAAAAAACAAAAACAAAAAAACAAACAACTCAAGAAATTTATTACAACCAAAACAGTACTGCAAGAAAAATGTTAAAGGGCCTGCTGTAAAAAGTTCAACGGGAAAAAAGAAAAATCAAGAAGAAAGAAGATTGTAGATATAAAGAATAAACTGGCAATAAATGAGTACATATCAATAATAACCTTATATGTATATGAATTAAATGCTCCAATCAAAAGATATAGGGTAGCTGTGTGGATAAGAAAACAGGACCCATACATATGCTATCTCAAGAGACCGACCTCAGAACAAAAGATACACAGACTGAAAGTAAAGGGTTAGAAAAAAGTATTTCATGCAAATGGAAACAAAAAAAAACCTGGGGTAGTAAGACTTATATCTGTCAAAACAGTCTTTAAAACAAAAGCTAGTAAGGGATAAAGAAGGTCACTACATAATGATAAAGGAGGCAATCCGACAGAAGGATATAACCATTGTAAATATTTATGTGCCTAATATAGGAACACCTAAATATATAAAGTAGATTTTGATGGCATAAAGCATTAGATTGATAGCAATACTATAATAGTAGTGGATTTTAATACCCCACTAACATCATTGGACAGATCTTCCATACAGAAAATTGACAAAGAAACAGTAGCCTTAAATGACACACTAGATCAACTGGATTTAATAGTTATCTTCAGAAACTTTCACCCCAAAGCACCAGAATATACATTCTTTTCAAGTGCTCATGGTACATTCTCTAGGATAGACCACATGTTAGGATACAAAACAAGTCTCAATAAATTTAAGAAGATTGAAATCATATCAAGCATTTTCTCTGATCACAATGCATGAAACTAGAAATCAACCACCACAGAAAAACTGAAAAATTCAAACATTTGGAAACTAAATAGCATGCTATTAAATAATAAATGGTGTGGACAAGTCCTGCTGGGGGTGAGGATGATGGGAATGTAAAGACCCAACTCTGGGGAACAAGATCAGTGACACAAATACACTTTATTCAGGAAGTAAGCTAGCTTATATACACAGGTTCAGCCTATAGGGTGTTCCAGCATGTTTCTCAAAGCCAATGGCTGAAAGGATCAGGGAGCTGCGTGGTTGTCGCTGAGTCACTTTCTTATAGCAGGCGAGCTTCCTTCCTGAGTATGCCCAGGAGAGTTCTGGGAGTTGGAGTATTCTCACAGCATTGCATCAGCCACAGCTGCTAGGAATGCACTCTGTGCTCCACCCACATCTCCCCCTTCTCTTTTAATTAAAGCCAATTGGACTTGATGAATGACAGCTTGCTATTGTTGTAGCTTCTCAATGTTACGCATTATGGAACGGAACCCTAGTAGAACTAAAACAACTATAATTCCTATTATACTGTATGCTAATAGATTAGCTGGATTAAACAATGAGGCAAGCTTCTGTAATGTTTGACTAGTTAGGAAATAGAATGGGGGTCTTAAACAAGGGATTTCTCCTAGGGTTTGGGATGTCATTTTCCTCTCATTGTGTTACAGAGACCTTCTAGGTGCCGTTAAACACAGTTCCAATTTGATTGTAAAAAAATGGACATAGGTCCATGCACGCCTCCTTCCCACAAAGGTCCCAGCATCCAAACACAGAACAGATGGCTTGCCATGGGCTGCGTACTGCATATGGTTGCAAGGCACATTACACAAATTACAATAACATGACAAATCATACAATTTCAACAATTACAAAGGTACATTTCACCAGTCTCTGAGCACTTTGCCAAAAGCACAAAATGTCCTCGGCCTTCTTTCTAGCCATGGGAAAAGCTTCCCAGGGCAGGGGAAGGACCTCCAGCAAAGCTGCCCCCCACCCCCATCAGGGTATTCTACATTGTCCAAAAGCCGTAGGTCCATCCAACAAAGGAGCCAGTGCTCACTATGGTCATAGTCCGGGAAATCAGTCCAAGCAGATGGGGCATCAGCCACCCCCCCCTTATCCCTGCTGTCCTGGCAGGTCTTACATTGTCCCAAAGAGAAGCATGTGGCAGTGGCAGTCAGCATTTCCATCTCTGCTCTGGAGAGCATGATGGCATTCACCCCTATGTTCCAAATGTCAGTGAACCCACCAGTGGATTAGCAGGCACTTCCTGCCGTTCCAGCAGCCACTCGGCAATGCAAACCTGGCTTCCATTCATCCTCCTGCTGCTGCTGCCACTGTTTACTTTCTGGAGTCTGCAAATTTCAACTCCAGCCCAATTCTCCTCATTCTCCAAAGATGAACTGAAAACACCAGCTCACACTGCCAGGCTCAAGCCCCGGGCTGCTGCCACCTGCGTCTGGGAGTCAGTGGTTACTATAGCACATATAAGCAAGACCAGAGCAACAGGGCCTGGGAGCCTGTCAGGGGCAATTCTCTGGGCCTGCCTCGCCAAAGCCTCCATGTTTCCCCATGTGATGGGGTGTGCATGCCGGCCACGAGGTCTTCTTCTGGAGCACTGAGGACCTCTTCCCCTCAGGCATAGTCAATGTGGAGAAGGCCAGGGCTGTGGCTTTGGGTGGAAGAAGACATAACCACTTAGTGGGTGCCCAAGAAACCCTGTCAAGCAGGGTTGGGGGGTTCCTGGGATCTAAATTGGCTGAAAAACACAAGCATAACCTCACCCTTGTGTTAGAAGAGGGTGTGGTCCCAACCACTATGCCATGTCTGGGTCCTTCCAGCATCATTTCAGAGAGAGGGGTTGGGGAGAGAGAGAGTGAGAGATACAGAAAAATAGACCAGACAGAAAGAAAAAAGACACATGGGGGTGTATAGGTTGGCCCATGGGTTCTGCAGCAGGAACATGTGTTGGAGTTAAAGCTGAGGTAGAAAATGGCATCTGAGAGGCTGAGGTGGGGCATTGAGCCCCAGCAGGAAATGCAGAAGTAACGACTTCTGCTTTTTCTGATGGCGCAGTTAGTAATTTGGTCGGTTTCGTTTCTATGTGCTCAGCAGAGATTTTGTCAAACTTGGGAAGCTAAACTACTTTTCTCCTTACTGGAGGAGGTGAATAGGGAGGTAGGGGCTCCCCAGAGAGAGGGGTAGCTTGTAATATTTTTAGCAACGACAGAGGGTTCCCAGGAGGAGCACTGGTCAGGCAGGCATGTATCACTAACAAGTCAGGAATGAGGCCGAGAGGGAAGGTTTGTCCCTGTGTACTTTGGCAGAACAGATATGCCAGAAAGCTTGGGCCCAAGAATCCAGGTCCCAAAGAGTCATGTCCTCAATCCAGAGATTGAGACAAGAGAGAATCTCCCAGTAAGTACAGAGATCCTTTTCACAAACTTCAACTCTCCTACTCTGCAATAGGATGTGCAGGGCTCAAGAGTGGGGGAGAAGATTTCCCATTGCAGAAGGTCACTTACCCATCCTTGGATGCAAGTTAGGTCCCTGCCCCATGTTGGGCACCAGTTGTGGACAAGTCCTGCCAGGGGTGAGGATGACAGAGATGCAAACACTCGACTCCAGGGACCAGGTTCAGTGACACAGATCCACTTTATTTAGGAAGTAAGCTAGCTTATATACACAGGTTTAGCCTATAGGGTGTTACAGCATGCTACTCAAAGCCAATGGCTGAAAAGATCAGGAAGCTGCATGGTTATCACTGATTCATTTCCTTATAGTGGGCGAGCTTCCTTCCTGGTTATGCCCAGGAGGGTTCTGGGAGCTGGAGTCTTCTCACAGCACTGCATTGGCCACAGCTGCTAAGAATGCACTCTGCACTCCACCCACAGAATGGGTTGACAATGAGTTCAAGGAAAAATAAAAAATTTCCTTGAAATAAATGAAAATGAACATAAAACAATTTAAAATTAATGGGATACAGCAAAAGCAGTCCTGAGAGGGAAATTCATAGCATTACAGGCATACCTTAAGAAGCCAGAAAAAGCCCACATAAACAACTTAACTGTGCATCTAAAAGAACTAGAAAAAAAAATGAATAAAGCCCAGAGGAAGTAGAAGGAAGGAAATAATAAAGATCAGAGCAGAAATAAATGACATATAGGCTAAAAATACAATATAGAAGATAAATGAAACCAAAAGCTAGTTTTTTGAAAGATATACAGGATTGATGAACGTTTAACCAGACTCATCAAGAAAAAAAAGAGGACTCACATAATTAAAATTAGAAATGCAAGTGGAGAAGTAACAACTGACACTGCAGAAATACAAATGATTGTAAGGAAATACTATGAAGATCTATATGCCAAAAAATTGGAAAACCTAGGTGAAATACATAAATTCCTAGAAACATACAATCTTCCAAAACTCAATCTGGAAGAATCAGAAAACCTAAACAGACTGTTTACAACAAATGAAATTGAGACATTTATCAAAAAAAAACTCCAGCAAACAAAAGTACTGGATCAGATGGCTTCACAGGCAAATTTTACAAAACATTCAAAGAAGAACTAACACTAATCCTTCTCAAGCTATTTCAGAATAAAAGGAGGGAAGAATTTCAAACTCTTTCTGAGGCAAGCATTATACTCATTCCAAAACCAGGTAAAGACACTACAAAGAAAGAAAATTATAGGCCAATATTCCTGATAAACATAGATGCTAAAATTGTCAACAAAATATTAGTAAACAAGATCCAGCAATATATAAAAAAGATGAAGTGGAATTCATTCCGGGGAGGCAACGCTGGTATCATATTTGCAAATCTATAAATATGATTCATCACATAAACAAAAGAAAGGATAAAAATCACATGATTATATCAATAGATGTAGAAAAAGCATTTGATAAAATCCAGCACCCATTTATGATCAAAACTCTCAGCAAAGTGGGAATACAGGAAACATACTTCAACATAAAACCCATCTATGACAAACCCTCAGCCAATATCATACTCAATGGGTAAAAATTATAAGCAATCCCCTTAAAATCAAGAACAAGGCAAGGATGACCCTTTCACCACTCTTTTTCAATGCAGTTCTGGAAGTCCTAGCCACAGCAATCAGACAAGAAGAAGAAATAAAAGGCATCTAAATTGGAAAAGAAGAAGTAAAACTATCATTATTTGCTGATGACATGAAGATATACATAGCAAACCCTAAAGTCTCGGTCAAAAAACCACTTGACCTGATAATTTTGGCAAGGTGGCAGGATATAAACCTAATATTCAGAAATCAGTGGCATTTTTATACACCAACAATAAACTGTCTGAAAAAGAAGTTAAGGAAACAATCCCCTTCACTATTGCAACAGAATAAAATAAAATACTGCAGGGCCAGTAGTTGCGGCTGTCACAGCTGCTTGGCTCGTGTAGGTTCCCATTAGATTTAGAGTAACAACAGAGCCAAGAACTGGTGGGCCATTACCTTTCATTCTATCTCGCACCTGTCAGCGAGTAAACACACAGCAGGAAAACACTTCCCTTTTCATTTAGGGCTTCCAAAGCCACTGACTTTCTCCCAGGTTTTCCTAGAATCAAAGGCCCCCACTAGCTCAGTTACCTCTTTTTCCCCATCTCCTTCTCTCTGCACTAACTCTGCACAAACTAGCTTCTCCTTCTACCCCCCCACCACCATCTTGTCTGCCTGCCTCCTCTGCATTCACGTGGCCTCTTCCAAAATGGCCTACTAGCACCTCCTTTTAAAACTTTTCATCCCACAATTCCTCCTCCAGCATACATTAGCATAACCAAGCCCCTTCCCAAGCATGAAGGTAATAATTAGCTGTATTACCTGGCAGAGGTCATTTTTAACAATAAAAGTGAGCAAAACCAAATAACACAAATTTTGCAAACTTATTTGCCCAACAAGTACGTAGGGGTAAATTTAATCAAGGAGGTAAAAGACTTGTATTTGAAAAATTATAAGACATTAAAAATAAAAGAAAAAGAAATCTGCCTGACCTGTGCTGGCACAGTGGATAAAGCATCGACCTGGAAATGCTGAGGTCGCCGGTTTGGAACCCTGGGCCTGCCTGGTCAAGGCACATATGGGAGTTGATGCTTCCTGCTCCTCCCCCCTTCTCTTTCTCTCTCCTCTCTCCTCTCTCTCTCTCTCTCTCTGTCTCTCTCTCTCCCTCTCTCTCTCTCCTTTTTAAAATGAAAAAATAAAATAAAGAAATCAAGGAAGATACAAACAAGTGGAAACATATACTGTGTTCATGTATAGAAAGAATAAACATCATTAAAATGTTCATATTACCCAAAGCAATTAACAAATTCAATGCAATTTCTATTAAAATACCAATGGTAAAATTCAAAGATATAGAACAAATATTCCAAAAACTTATATGGAACCAAAAAAGGACACAAATAGTCATAGCAATCCTGAAAATGAAAAATAAAATGGGAAGTTTCACATTTCTTTATATCAAGTTATACTACAAGGCCACTGAAATCAAAACAGCTTGTTACTGCCATAAGAACAGGCATACAGATTAAAGGTATGGAACAGAGAACCCAGAAAAAAACGCATATCTTTATGGTCAACTGATATTTGACAAAAGAGGTAAGAGTATACTAAGACAGTCTCTTTAATAAATGGTGTTGTGAAAATTGGACAGGTACATGAAAAAAAAAAAACTAGACCACCAACTTACAGCATTCACAAAAATAAACTCAAAATGGATAAAAGACTTAAATGTAAGTTACAAAACCATAAACACCTTGGAAGAAAACATAGGCAGTAAACTCTCTAATATCTCTCGTAGCATATTTTTGCCAATTTATCTCCACTGGCAAGTGAAATAAAGGACAAAATAAACAAACTGGGCTATATCAAACTGAAAAGCTTTTGCACAGCAAAAGACATTAACTAAATAAAAAGACAACCCACACAATGGGAGAACATATTCGCCAATACATCTGAAAAGGTGTTAATAACCAAAATTTATTTTAAAAACTCTTAAAACTCAACACCAGGAAGGTAAACTTTTCATTTAAAAAATGGGCAAAGGAACTGAACAGATACTTCTCCAAAGAGGACATACAGGCCAATAGGTATATGAAAAAGTGTTCAACATCACTAATCATTGGAGAAACACAAATTAAAACCACAACGAGATACCATCTCACACCTCTCAGAATGGTGCTAATTAACAAATCAACACACAGTAAGTGCTGAAGAGGGTGTGGAGAAAAGGGAACCCTCCTGCACTACTGGTGGGAATGTGGACTTGCATAGCCACTGTGGAAAACAGTATGGCATTTCCTCAAAAAGTTAAAAATGGAACTGCCTTTTGACCCAGCTATCCCACTTTTAGAAATATATCCTAAGAATAGCAAATCATTGATTTAAAAGAATATGCACTCCCATGTTTATTGCAGCATTGTTTACAATAGCCAAGATTTGGAAACAGCCCAAATGTCTGTCAGTAGATGCGTGGATTAAAAAGTTGTGGTACATATACACAAAGGAATACAATGTGGCCATGAGTAAGAAGGAAATCTTAAGTTTTGCAATGGCATGAATGGACCTAGAGATCACTATGCTAAGTGAAATAAGCAGGCAGAGAAAGAAAAATATCATATCATATGATCTCACTTATATGTGAAATCTAATGAATACTGTAAATTGAGGAATGGAATAGAGGCAGAGGTGGGGTCATAGGGACCAGAGGGACAGCAGTCAGAGGAAAAGGGGATGAGGGGATGGAATCAGAGAATGTGAAGGGATTAGTGAAACTATGCATATATAACACATAGTACAGATAACAGCACAGGAAATCCCAGAGGGAAGAGGGGAGGAAGGCGGGGGGGGGGGTAAAGGGGGTATAATGGGGGACATGGAGGAGGAAGGACACTTGAATCCATGTTAACACAATAAATTAAAATAAAAAACCTAATTTAGACTCAACATACAAGGTATATGAATTCAGACATGAGTCCATATCCTTTCTACATTTTATTAACTGGTTGACTGTGGGTAAAATGTTTAATCTGCCTGTACTTCAGTGTCCTTATCTTTAAATTTGATAATAATTATGATCTTTATGGTGATTGTGATGATTCAATTAAAGATTACACGTCAAGCATTTCCAATGTTATCTGGTTCCCAGTATATTTCTACCAAATGTTAATTATCTTATTGCCAATTTCACTTTAGCCTTCTTAAAAAACTTTCATAAATGTATTGTTAATAATAAGTATCATTAACAAAGAAATGACTAAATAAACATTGAAGAAAAAGAGAGTTCATATATGTGATTAGAAATACATTAAATTTGCCATAATTTATCCTGAAATGCATGGGCAATTCACAAGAAAAAAAAACAAAATTGACCAGTAAATAATAAATCTTAACCTCATTAGAGAATCTGTAAAATTTTTAAATTATATATTATTTTTTAGACATGTCAGATAAGAAAACATTTCAAAGTACCTTATACAGTATTAGCAAAACTATGTGGATATAAACCTTATATAGTGTTTGTGGTTATTAAAATTGGGTTGCTTTTTAGGGAAAATTTGTCTATATATATCAGAAGTTTAAAACCACATATCTTGAATCAGTATTTTAAATTATTACAAAGAAACTAAACATGTTGAAAAAAGATTAGACCATTTCCATATTTTTTATAATCATGAAAAAAATGGAATCAATATAAATACCCAACATAAAAGAATTGGTGAAATAAGCAATATATTGAACTACTGCTCACAAAAATTAGAGGATATTTTATTGCTTCATATTCATTTTTGAAATATTCTCTAATTTTTGTGAGTAGTATACAATACAGCCATGCACATGTGGATAAAAATGTATATTTACTGAAAGAAAAAGTTATAAAAAATTTTAATGAGAAATAGAATTTATAAAGCATTACTCAAGGGATAACCTCATTTAAAATTATATATATATATGAAAAGAATTTATAAGACAATTGTACAGTTATAATAAAAGTGATAAGATAATAAATATATTTCTCTTCTTTCTGCTTATCTGTTTTTTCTTAGTTTTATACCTAAAATATATATTATTTAAATATTTATATATTTGAAAAAGAAATAATCTACTTTGCCAGAGTAACTTGTTTATGAACACTTGAATTATTGATTGCATTAAAGATTTTTTAAAAGTAGGTAAGACATAGATAGGGCAAAATTGGGAAATTAGTCACTTCCCCCTTTTCTCCCAGCTAACTTGTAATTGATTCTTTAAGATTTCATTTAAGTATCTTGTCCGAATGAAATTATGTTCTAAGAATTTTTCCAGTTTGGTCTCTTAGCCTTGCTAACGGCTGGTATTCTCCTTATGTTCTATGCATAAATTATAACTGTTCTTTTATAAAGTTTATAGTTTTTATTCTGAGACACTCAAATTTTTGTCTCTTCTCCCTACTAGTCTCTATCACTATTAATTTCTACTGAAAAAAATAAAAGCATTCAGTACATCATTGTTTAATGGATGGAAAAAATTAAAAATTTTCAAATAGAACACAATTTATGCTATAAACCCTGAAAGTAACATTTTCCCATAAGTTGAAAAAATAATTCACATTGTAAACTAGAGATGTTAAGTAAAAAATATAAATGATTTCATAAATAACTTTAATTTTTATTTGGCCAGTTGATTTTGTCAAGGGACAGAAAGATTTCTTATATGTATTTGTTATTAAGGATACACAAAAATAGAGTAATGTTTAAGAAGTGTCATTTCTAATGACACATTGGTAAATGTGTAAACACACGGATATTAAAAATATTAGAGATAAAAGAGCTGAAAATGAATACACCAAAGAACAACAGGGTTGAGTCATAGTCATGTGCTATTCTCATTGTGAATTCTATCTTCCCTTAACACAGGTCCCAGCTTCCAACCAGCACCCCTCTGTTGCTTCCTACAACTTGGTAGTATTGCTTCTGTGGCAGAGCTATGAGCTCCTAATAACTTTGTTCTATAGGCCGCTATATGTATTCATTCTGCAGTGATTTGTTGAGCGCTTAAAAATTACCAAGCTCTTTGTTAAGTTCTTGGGATCAGAAGGTGAAAAAAATTTATTTCTGCCTTTATTGGGCCAAGATGGACAAATGCAACTGTGATAAATGCTGCATTAGGAGACATACCCATGCTACGAGACACAACTGAGCTGAATCTGAGGGACGGATAAAAGTTAATTCAGGAGAAGATATCAAGTCCTTCTTTTCCTTTTCACCTGGGTATGGGAGCTTTCTGGGGACAAAGATAAGTGAGTGTGGACCCTAAAGCTTTTCATAGCATGTTCCAAAAACAAAAAATGGTATTAAGTGTCCCTGAGCACCTAAGTGGGACTCCTGAAGCATGAAGTATGAATATAACTAGGAAATCAGATCTGACATTGAAAATGTGTTGAAATAATGTGATGAAATGATGCATGAAACATCTGTGGGTTATTCAGAAAAAGTAGAGGAGGAGAAAATTTTTTCCGGTTAATTCAGCCCTATCCAATTTTGGCCAATTCTCACAATTAGGTCACTGTAGAAGATAATTTTTAGTGATACAAGTTTTGATCCATGAAGATCTCCTATTACCAGAATGAATCATAACTGTGTATTGTGAAAATTCCCTTCCCCTATTTCTAGAAATAACATTTCTTTTAATTAAATTATCCAAGTACCTACATGTTAAAAGAGGCTGAAATGAACTGAATCCAAATATTTTGGTCCCCTTTATAAGAATAAAATAAAAATAACATTTCATATTCATATTTTAACTCAGCCTCACAGGTTGTAAGTATTTAGACTAAGCCTGATTGATAAGAAGATTTCTTACCTATTCACCTGAAGATTAGACCCTGAACTATAGAGGGGTGTAGCAGATAGATTCTAAGATGGCCTCTGCAATATGCACCTTCTTATATCAATGTACTTGAATAATCTCCTCTTGAGTGTGGACATACTCTGAGACTAGCTTTTAACCAGTCAGATGCAGCAAGGTGAAGGACTGTATCACATGATTATATAAGATAGGACAACCTTACTTGCCTAGGAGAATCTACCTTCTTCTAGTGGCCATGTTGGGAGGCCCATGCGGCATGGAATTAAAGACAGCCATTAGAAATTGACAACAACCTCCAGCCAACAGGGTCTTCCGGGAAATGGCAAGAAACTGAGATCAGACCTATAGTCACAAGGAAATGAATTCTATCAACAACACCTGAGCTTAGAAGCAGATCCTCCCCCATTTCATCATTGTTTTAGACCTCAGCCTGGTTAAAATTTTTATCATAATTTAAAAGATCCTAAATTGGAAGAACCAACTAAATTATGTCCAGATTACTGACACACAGGAACTGTAAGATAATTAATATGTGTTATTTTAAGTCACTTAGTTTGTGGTAATATTGTTACATAGCAACAAGAAAGTAATATAAGTGGCCCACTAACATAAATTAACCCTGGAAAGACCCTATTTATCTTTGTTATTTGTACAAATTCTTAGACCTGGAGGAAATAATTAAATTGTTTAGAAATTTAAAATTCTTGTAAAATATTAAAATGAGATTAGTATGTAAAAGAAAACTGAAAAGTAAAAACTCAATGTGTAATAAGATTTTACAGTAAATTCTAAAGCTAAAAAATGCAAATGCCAATAATTTTAGAATAACCAAGAGAAGTGGACTGGGTAGAACAAAAGTTTCACTCTATTCACAAGATATGAGAGAGAGAAAAAACAATGAAACAATTGTTCCCACCACCTACTCTGTGAAAATTAGAGGGATATTATAGTTTTCATTGTGTGAGAAAATAAAAATTGAATAATTTTATGTATAATTGATTGTGTGGATTTATGCTTCATACATACACCACAAAAATGAATGATTCTTCAGAGCTTTCATAATGTCATTTGATCAACATAAGAGAAAAGAAATAAATTAATATTTATGTTGTTCTACTACTTGTCAGGCAATTTTGGACACTTTCATATATATACTCTGTGAACTGTCATTATAACCTTTCTATATAATAAGGAAATTGTATTTCAAAAAGATAATGTACAGAGCTCACACTGTGAGTACAAGAGAAGGCAAGAGTTTCACTCCATTACTGACTAACTGACTGACTTTATACAGTTTATTTTCATCAAACATTCTCAATACACAGAGCTGGTAGTTAGCCAGGATTCACAAGCACAGAATCAAGATTGACATTCTTTCTAATTGGTTTGGTTTTTTCTTTTGTTTGTTTCTTATCAGTCAGTGCCTTCAATTAGTAAAAATTTTTGAAATATCACAACTACATCTTCTCAAAATACACAATTATTTGAAATATGCAAGTTAAAATTTAATGCAATTAAAAGGTAGAAAAATAATATAGAGTATATAATTTTTTTTTCATTGTTCAACTTGTTAAGTTAAAAGACAAGAACAATTTAAGATTAGTGTTCTAGAAGACAAGATGTCACAGTAAACTGAATGGTGATGTCTTATTTCAAGTTCAAAAGAAAAAGTGAAAATTGTGTTAAATCAACAAGCAAGATTTAGGTGAGGACTATTTGACATAAGTAATGTTAGACAAATAGTTTTTTAAGGAAAACATTGAATATCTTTGCATGGAAATATTAAACCATTAAATAGATATGTATTTCCTTGACATTTCTTAGAGTTTAAATATATTTCTGTTTAGGGGCAGAGAGAAACTAGAAGTAGTTTTCAAGCACATAATTTTATAACGTGACTAATTTATACTTTAACGTGAAATTGCAGGAAATGACCTTGAAACATGCTTCAACTTTACTTTCCTATAGTTCTACCCATTTTATATCATAATATTTCTATCTCATCATAGACATAAAATCAATAACTGAATACAGCATAAAGGAAAACTTAAATGCATTGAATAACAAGAAAAAGTTGTACATTTAGTGAATAATGGTCTAAAGCGTGAGACACAATTACATTATTCTTCACTTACAAAGGTACTGGAAAATTTTATAGACTGACTAGATCAAAGATATATCTGATATGCCAACATGTTGGTTTTAGAAAATATATTTGATATGAGAATGGTCAACTGATGCCAGTGTTTACATGAGCAAAATCCCAACCCACATTTATACCAAAACACACATCTAGCTCCAACTAAAGTAAGCTTAGAATTTTGCTAGAAATTTAATTAAAAAATGTGTTTAAAAAGTTATTGCAAGTTTTTATGATTTCTAATTAATAGGAATTTCAGAATTTATCATCTTAAGAAAAGAATATAATCTCTTTCAGCATGAATCAATGTCATCAAATTTTATTCTGCTTTAGCTCATTTATTTAGTTTTGCTGAAACTTTATATGATCATTTTTCATTGTTAATCATCTAAATAAAAGGTCATATAACTTGTATCCCTTTTTAAATTTCTTTATAAATAATTACAGAAATATAATTAAAGGGTAAAAATATATTTTTAAGATTTGACATGATTGAAAGTATTTGACACTATATAAACATAATGAATATGAGTTGGATGGCACACAATTAACCCAGCATTATGAGTCTTTATTATTAAAAAGGCTCATATGCACTCTTCAAAAAGTCAACTAAAAATAAATAATAAAAATTTATCCTGGTTCTTTCTCACCTATCTTTTGTTGATGAATACTAAAGGAAGTTTTTTTTAAAAAAATAATATAAAATCAGAGCAAAATTGTAAGTTGTGAGAAACCATAAATATATAATATTTGTATAGCATAAAAATAAATATGAAGTGTAAATAACTGATTTGTGATGCATAGAATAAAATATAAATGTAAAGTTTTTATCTTAAGAAATATTGAATCCCTACAACATATGATACACTGTTATAAAGCATTAAAAAAATTACTTGGTAACCATATCACAAAAAGTTATAATATTATTATGGAGAGATATTCTTTGATAAATGTAATTGAAATATATATTTTTTAAATAGGAGAGTTGACTTGGGGTGGTGAACACACAATACGATATACAGTTGATGTATTATAGAATTGTACATCTGAATCCTATATAATTTTACTAGCCAATGTTGACCCAACAAATTTAATTTTAAAAATATTTTAAATATTATAATAGCTTAAGGTGAGCAGGCAGTAATTTTATTTTTACTTCAGAATAATTTTGCAAGTATGTATGTCTTATTTCTCTAAATTTATAATTTATATATCTTTGAATTAATATTAGAAAAAAGTCAATGTGAAGTTATTTAAAAAATAGTTAGTTTGTTTTATGGTAACATCCTTATGTTCTTTGAATGGTGGAGTGATAGCTCAAAGTAGAAAATTATTTAGACCAATGCCTCCCAAACTTTGGTGTGCAAATGAATCATTTGGGAATTTTGATAAAAGGCTGATTTTGTTCCAGTTGGTTAAAGTGGTACCTGATAATCTGCAGTTCTAACAAGTTCCCAGATGATGAGGATGTTGTTAGTACATGGATCACTCTGAGTTAGAAGGTCCTAGAGCATTTCAAGGGATGCATAGAGGAAAATTCTGCTTTTGTTTTAGGCTCTAATTTTTCAACTGGAATGAATAAATCTTAAACAGATCATGTTTAGCTGACATGACTGTGGCTTTCATGAAATTAATCTCTAACCTGATTTTTTTTTTTTAAACTTCAGCAGTGTCAGCTTTCTATTTATTAATAGGCTCTTATCCAGCAGAAAACATCCAGAGCACCCTGGTGTGTGCAAACCCAAGAAGGTGAAGGATACCCAGTCCAAAGAGGAGCAGGTGTCCTGGTTTAGGGAGGCTTTTAAAGAAGTTCACTTTATAATCATCTCGATAGTGTGGACAATATGTGTTAGGCCTCGTGTGTAGATAACTTAGTATATATGCAAATATCACAGATTATAGAACAATTCAAAATTTGTGTTTTAGAAATACTCCTAGACTTGAATGTATTTAGATTAATCATAGAGTTATTAAGAAGGAATAGTTACTGCACAAACTACAATGTTTTTCCTTATGATTTGCAATTATCTGTTGATGGGAATACAAACCAAAATGAAGTGTCTTTCTATCTTTGCTGATCACCCAGGGAAAATGTTAGTAGGAAACTCCTTTTCTGAAGAAAAGTCAGCATACATTTTGACAGAAAGAAAAAGCTAGTCATTAATCCATTATTAATTGTCCCAATGATGAACTCAGACCTTTATAAAGGGACTTCTTTTTAGCCTGTTTTCTTATATAGAAGGAAGACCCAATCATTTTACTTAGAGTGATTTATGTAAAAAATATTTCATGGAAAATAAATTTGCAATTCTTCTATGTCAATATTATATGAGCCTTCTGAAAATTTGACTCATGGTGCATAAGGAAGATTTACAGTAAGCGGATAGGCCCTGGTTATTAGTTTTCTACTGCTACCATAACAAATTACCACAGCTAGTGGCTTAAAATAACACAGATTTATTATCTTACAGTTATATGACTCAGAAATCCAACATGGATTTCAAGGAGCTAAAAGTAAGGTGTCTACAGGGCAGCATTTATTTTGGGGTGCTATAGGGGAGATTGCTCTTTCCAGCTTCTACAGGCTATGGTATTCTTTAACTCATTGCCTTGTCATTCATCTTTAAAGCTAGTAGTGGCTAATTAAGTCCTCACATCATATCTCCTTCTGACCACAGCCAGGAAGGTTCTCTACTTTTAAGGACTTCTTTGATTAGAATAGACTCTCTCAGACAATCCAGGCTAATCTCTCTATCTCCAGCTCTTTAATTTAATTATATTCAAAAATTCCCTTTTGTATTGTAAAATAACATATTTACAGATTCTAGGAATTGGTGTATGGATATCTTTGGGGGCTAGTATAATGCATAGCAAAACTAATATTTTCTCTACTCTTTATTAATAGATGTGTGAACACTTCTGCATGCAAAGTATTGTCTGGGCCAGCTCAGCAAACTGAAGTATTGTGTGGAGATCTTACATATTGAAAGCTGCTTCAATTATCTGGCCCTCCCACAGCCCTGGCTCATTCGAGTGAGTTGGTCCCAGACGCTGAGGATGGCACCATGGCCTCTCCTCAGGCATTAAAATAGCTCAGTTTTTGAGCAACAGAGCAATGTACCCAGATAGGCATCATCACCTCTTACTGGGCTTGCTGGGTCCATCCTGGTCTGGGTGCATGCAGGAATCTGTGTCTTTGCCTCCCTGCCTCTCAATCAATAATAAATAAATAAATAGCCTAACATCATGTTGAATCTGGCTAAAGCACTGTACACTGAATAAGTTACCATTATTTAATTGGTAGTAAATTATTATAGATGTAATTTAATAACCATATGCAGATGGGTTAGAGATCAGGAAATTGCATAGATACTTTGCTGCATAACAAAACATTACAAAATTTTGTGACTTAAAACAATTATAATGACTTATTTTTCTTAGAATATGAAATTTGTTATGAGTTCAGCTGGTATGACTTGTCTGTTTTCCACAAGTATTTACTAGGGTGGCTCACCTGGGAATGGGCAGTCCATTTCAAGATGGCTCACTCAGATGGCTGGAGTTGGTGCTGGTTGGTGACTAGCAGTTCAGCTGGTTTTATCAACCAAGAATCTCATCCCTCTTATGATGTGAGTCCTCTAGGTGTAGGTGCTTTAACATTCTTACAGCATAGTTTAAAAAGTAAAGACTCTAAGGGAGCAAGGTCTACATGCCTGGTGTTTTTAAGATTTATACTTGGAAGTCACATAACTTCACTTTTATTGTATGTTATTTGTTGAGGCTGCCATAAGGGTCTACCTGGTTTCAAGAACAGGGGAATAGACCTCACTTCTCAAGGACACGTTATAAAATAAGCATGTGGTGGGAAATACTGCTGCTGCCACTTGTGAAAAATACAATGTGTCACTTATAGGGGTCCAAATATAAAATGATGGGAGCTTAAATTGAAATAAGAACAGGGGGAATAAAGAAGGAAAGATTGAGGAACCCAAAGGTTAAAACTGGGCAAATGGGAAAAAGACAAAACTCAGTAAGGTTGGGAAAAGTTAATGTTTCAGTATGACAGATTGAGCTCTAGGCCTCCATATACCTTCATTCTCCCTCAGGAAAACAGTTCTATTTTCTTTTATTTTTTCCCCTCCATCTCCATTCTCCAGATTTACATTGCCCATGAAAAGAATTGTATTGTTGGCCCTGTCCGGTTGGCTTAGTGGTAGAGCAGCGTCGGCCTGGTGTGCGGAAGTCCCAGGTTCGATTCCCGGCCAGGGCACACAGGAGAGGTGCCCATCTGCTTCTCTACCCCTCCCCTTCTCCTTCCTCTCTGTCTCTCTCTTCCCCTCCCACAGCCGAGGCTGCATTGGAGCGGAAGATGGCCCGGGCGCTGGGGATGGCTCCTTGGCCTCTGCCCCAGGCGCTAGAGTGGCTCTGGTCGTGACAGAGCAACGCCCCGGAGGGGCAGAGCATCGCCCCCTGGTGGGCATGCCAGGTGGATCCCGGTAGGGCACATGCAGGAGCCTGTTTGACTGCCTCCCCGTTTCCAGCTTCAGAAAAAAAAAAAAAAAAAAGAATTGTATTGTTGCACATGAACATAAATATATCATGAAAAGAATCCTCAGTTATTGTATATTAATTTGAGGCACTGTGTTACATGCATGATTTAGATTTTTTTTCTAATGTTATTGAAAGTATGAGGAATTTGTTTAAAAGTTTACATATAATTAACTGGGATGGTAGAACTCAAACCCAAGCATGTGTCAGAATGATCTGAAATGAGGGGGCATGGCGCTCAATAAGTATCTGTTGAACAACCTCTTTTTATGCTGAGTTATTCCAGGCACAAAAGTCAGTTTTTGAGCTGCTGCCTACATGGTCTCAGATAAGGGTCACTGTATATTGGGGATAGCTTCTTTATCTCTAAGTTGTCCTTACTGTTCATTTTCTTCCTGCTCCCTTTAATACCCACTTGATAGATCTCATGGGGCTATGTTCATTTCTTCTGAAAAACAAGCTGGGGCATTTCTAGTAGCTAGCCACAGAGGTTACCTTTGTTTATGTTTTTTTTTTAAATTATATTTAAATGATAGAATATATACTAACCCATTTGATTGAACAAGTGTGTTCTCTATGCTGAATGTACCTTTTTAGCACAGAGCATAGTTGTGAAATAAACACACATTGATGACAGAACTGTTAAACTAAAAAGAAGAGAACGGATCATAGCAGTATGATTCATAATAGTCTTCTAATTTAAAATTTTTTAATGATAAATGAATTAAGATATTCATACAATGAAATATTGTAAAGAGAGAAAAATAAACTATAGTAACATACAATGAAATAGATGAGTCTTATGGAGTGTTGAATTAATGCAGCAAGATATAGAATAATATATTATACATACTGTGTGGTTCCACATATAGAAAAAATAAACTGGGCAGAACTAAGATATATTGTTTGTAGATCTGGTGGTCATAAAAATGTAAAGCAAAGCAAGAAAATTGTGCACCAAATAGAATAGTTGTTTCCTGTGGGAGAAGGGTTGGAGAAGAGGAATCTTGATTAGGAAGCAAAACCAAAGTGAGAATCAGTTGGTGGGTGGGCAGGTGGAAATATGCTTCAAAATATGATGGAAATAGGCCCTGGCTGGTTGGCTCCGTGGTAGAGTGTTGGCCTGGCGTGCAGGAGTCCCGGGTTTGATTCCCGGCAAGGGCACACAGGAGAAGCGCCTATCTGCTTCTCCACCCCTCCCCCTCTCCTTCCTCTCTGTCTCTCTCTTCCCCTTCCGCAGCCTTGGCCTGAGTGCTGAGGATGGCTCTGTGGCCTCTGCCCCAGGCGCTAGAATGGCTCTGGTTGCAACAGAGCGACGCCCCAAATGGGCAGAGCATCACCCTCTCATGGGCATGCAGGAGTCTGTCTGACTGCCTTCCCATTTTCAACTTCAGAAAAATACACACACACACACACACACACACACACACACACACACAATATGATGGAAATATTGTTTCCTGATATAATTATGATTATGGAAATGTCAGTTCCATTACTATTTGAATAAATGTTATTTTAATATATATTATTTATGCAGCTTTCAGTGCCTATATTTTATGAAAAAAATTTATAGAAAAAATTAAAAACATTTAAAATCTGTGATGACTCTTAATATATATTTTTAACACTGAACTGGTAAGTTGGCTGGTCTCTTAAAAACCACTTGTGACAGTATTATCCAAACATTGCCACAGTTATCTAATTTATTTTTCACTTGTAAATAGAGTTATTGTGGATTTTAGCTTCTGGGTAGGTCAGTGTTACTTAACAACTTAAATTTTTGTTTTATAATTTTATTTTATTTTTAGAATTAGCTTGATAATCTTTTTAATTGAATTTATTGGCGTGACATTGGTTGACAGAATCATACAGGTTGCAAGTGTACAATTCAATAAAACATCATCTGCACACAGCATCACACACCCATCGCCTTAAGCAAAATCCCTTTCTGTCCCCATTTCCTCCCCCACTTTGCCCCTCCACCTACTTCCCAACCCCTCAACAACTTAATTTTAAGTGAGTCTCTACATGATTGGGGAACACATTTGTCATTTTGGTAGTGATTCAAAGGATTAAAAAAAAATTGGAGGCACTCTAAGCAGATATGTAGAGTTCAACATGTTACAATATAAGGTGACTATCAAGTAAAGAAATGTAATCCACCCTCAAGTTTATTACTTAGCTTCTATAAAATTATATGAGGCAATTCTGCAAAGTGCTGCAAAGTACAACACTCTGTGAGACTCATCTATTTCAGTTTACCCATCAGAGCTGCTACCACCTGTGCCTGTCCTCAAATTATGCTGTCACGTCAATTCATGAGCCCAAGGACACGGAAAATAAGCCATCACCTTTCACTGATTTTTCTCAAGGGGTTTCTTGTCTTTCCATATAGCTTGTGACTCTTTGCCCCATACTTTCTTAAAATTACCATTTTTTCTAGTATAGAATTATAAATAGCAAATCACAGCAGCCAGATATAATTATATCAGTAAGTACTTTATTTTGTCCCAAATAACTTTATAATCATTGATTGGATTAAATGACTATATTTACTATACTAACTATTAACTAACTGACAAGAGGATATTAAAAAGACATTCCCACCATTCCAAATTTCCTATACTACCTTAAAAAAATCTTCTGTGTAAGATTAGAAGATAACTAAACCAGAAATTTCTCAGGGTTGAGCATTTTGATCCTATCTCCTTCACAACCATTAACACCAGTTCTCACCTTTGTCTTAGGTTATTGTTGGTTGTTAACTGGGGTGTAGTTTAGCATCCTTATAGGAAAACAGGTGGGATTGTGGAGTCAAAATTGTAAGGAGGAGTGCTACTGTTTGCTAATTATCCTGCAATGTCTCAGAAAGACCTTTCTGACAATTTCTCCTGCCTCAAATGCCAAGAGAATGTGTCTCCTCCACATTTGAGTTCACAACATAGAGCATGAGGCCAAGATATTAATTTAGTAAAAATATATTAAATAAATTAATCTGAAACTTTCACTATCTTGGGATGTTGATTACATGTAATTCTTTTCTTTCTTTTTCTGTTGCTGTCCTTTATTTAGGAATATTGTTCAAGTTTTAAGTTAGACTCCATGATGAGTCCCTCATCAACCGAGTTCATTTGTTTGCCTTCCGTATTTCTCTGAAAATTATATCGCATAAGTTTATTTCTTTATTTGTTATATTTTAATTCATTTTTAGTTGTTTTATATGTGTAAATATTGTCTACTTTAGACTTGAATGATGAAAAACCAAGGAATCTATCTCAAGATTTTTATTTTTATTTTTTTTTAATTTTATTTTTTTTTTATTTAGTTTAGAGAAGAGAGACAGAGAGAGAGAGAGAGGGCCGAGAAGCAGGAAGCATCAACTCCCACACATGCCTTGACTAGTCAAGCCCAGGGTTTTGAACTGGTGATCTCAGCATTCCAGGTCGACACTTGATCCACAGCGCCTCCACAGGTCAGGCTCAAGATTTTTACATATAATTTTAACTGTTACTTCTTTAAGGAAATTTGGAATTCCTAAAGTAACAGCATTGTATCATATAATTATTTGTACAATTATTTCATTTCTCCTTGATTTTTATATACTTAACATTTCATTCTGAGACTTAACATTGTCACTGGCAAAAGCGAATACCCCAAATACATAAAAGTAAGGGTTTATTAAGTGAATAAATATTTTTCAAGGTATCAGCATTTTACCCTTCTTTATCCACAAGTGAACGACACAGTGGTGGGAAAAGATAATATGTTCTAAAACACCTGAAGATTGAGAGCCTATGTCATTCAAAAACAAGAATCCAGTTTGGATGATGGTTAGAATGAGTCATTCAAGAGAGAACTTAGGAGGCATTTTAAATCCCGAGAGACTGGGTAGAAACTGAATAGTTAACCAGGTCTTTTGGCAACTATCAAAACTACTATTTCTCATATAACTCTTCCAGTTACTTCGAGCAATGTCTCTAGAGGATTCTGCTATTTTATTGTTTTAATCTAGTTATTTCTACTGTCCTAGGTACTTTCTGGTTATATCTTCTATACCTTAGACTAAGGATTATGTCTCTTCAACTGTTCCATGATGAAAGCCTTTTTCTAGCATCTTGAAATGCTACCTATTATAGATATCTTGATAAGACCACTGGCCTGTGACACTAGTTGTCATAGTAAGTTCTTAGAACAGAACAGCACTTAGTATAGAACAATTATTTATCTAAAACCTTATTTAGAACCAATGTGACAATATTATTTCATCATTTCTTCATAAATTGGAAATGGTGCTCCATAAATAAAAACTAAGCTTAAAAGTATCTAAGGATGAAAAACAATAATGGAGATACAAACAGTGGGAGAATCCTCATATAGGAAAAAAAACAACTAAAAATCATAATAAACAACCAGTTCATAATAAATCAGGAACAGAAGATATCTAACCTTTTATAAATTATAGCAATAGGATACTTAACAAAAAAAAGAATATTTAAATGAGGAATTTTATCCAATTTTCATAACCAGATAACTCTATACCTTGATTATGCTAGGGCTTCATCTCAAAGACCACTAATTATTATTTATAACCTATCTCTTTTTTCTTCATCTCTACATGATGAAAACTATTCTTGATCTCATTTTTGGCAAGACATTTTGCCTTTCCAACGATGCCATGTACACTGTGTATTGTCATTTTATCCTTCTAAGGTTATTTTCAGCAGGTTTCCATGTTTTCACTTATCATAAAATTTATGAATGATAGTATAATTTTATTCAACTACACAACCATAATTCATAAATTCAACTGTAGTTATATGTTTTTAAATTTGTCTAGTCTTCATTTTCCTGATGTTTTTCATTTAATTTTTTTCTTTTGCTTTTTCTTGCTTGTTTTTCAGTCTACTGTATTAGAGTCAAGGACATTGTTATTTATCTTCATGTTCCCATTGTTTTGGCATTCAGCCTAGCACATAATTGTTGATGCTAAAATATTGATTACAAATGAAACTCTGATGTGACCTACTGCTTTTTAAATGTTTATAGGTTGGTAATTAATTCCATAGAGTCTAAAGTTTTATTATATTTCAAATGGATTTATTTTGTTTCTTTGCTTTTCTCTAAATGTAACATCTAATACTTCTACTGATTTACATTCACAAACTTGTTGTTTTACCACACTATGATAACTGACAGATTTTACAGTATATTCTTCTCCTCTACCTCAAACAATTATACAAAAGTTAAATGAAAATAACCAGGGACTAAAATGATAGCTCCAGTATTGAATGTCAAAGAAGCAACACTTTGAATTTACTATTTTGTCTTGACATTGTACCAAATATTTACCATATAAAATTCTCTTAACCATATGATAATTTTTTTTAAAAGGGACAAAAGAAATTTCCAGGGAAATCTTGCTAAAAATGTATTTTGAAAATACAAATCAGTGGAAACTGATTCTCTCCTACCCATAAGCTCACCAATGTGCTAAGACCTTTTTAAAACTAAGTTCTAAATATTAAACCTTTTTTTTAAATAGTTTGTTTTTCTCAACATTTCAGTAATCTGTGTTGGGAAGAGAAGAATGCAGCAAATGAGTATAGTGGATAAAACCAGTCTATCACAATGAGTTCTAGCCTCATGCCGTCTGAATAAAACCAGTTTTCCCCTGTAAAAAGCAGGTCACTAAATATAATATCTTTGTTCTTCTGGTTTAAAAAATTGTATTTTTAACTTGTTTAAGTAAAAGAGGATGTGCTAACTTCTGTTGTATCGACCAGTTTAGAAAATATCTAATTCATATATACAGTGATGGAATTTAAGTAATTAAACAACCAGTTCTCTGCTCTAATGAGTGTTTTAAATGCAAATAAAAAGAGGATATACTGAGAGATAGTTTATCATTTCACGCATTTAATACTTAAATAAGAAATATAAAAGAGGTACACAAAACTAGATTATGTTATAAGAAAGAGTTTTAAAATATTAAATAATACCTGACAAAAATCAATAAAACTTTTATTTAAGATATTTCCTTTTGCTTCATGATTGCCATCCTCACTTGCAATTTTTTTCACCTATGGATGGAATGGACATTATTAACGGGCACTTAGAATACGCTGTTGCGTAGAGGAACTTATAAAAGAGTAAGTAATGTAAATTTGTAATTTCCACACTGGGTGGCTGCCCTGGCACCCACCTGAGAGAGACCTTGATTACAAGTGCCATTTTAACAACTGGTTTGCTGAACTCAACAGAAAATTAGGTATCAGTTCTGCTGAACCAGTGCATACTGGTTGAATCCCACCACTGCATGTATTTTTAAATGTAATATTTAAGTACATTGTGAGTTGGACTCTGTGATTTATGAGGATCATTTACATACCAAAGGATCTCTCAAAATTACAAATTCTCTGTGCCTTTAACAGCTTGCTTTAACAATAAGATGTGAAGGTTTGATGTTTAGAGGGCATAACTTGTACAGAGAGAAGGAGATCATTACTCATTACACATATGCCAACAATGTTCTTTTTAGCTTCTTTTGCAGATGGAAAAACACTATCTTTTTGCATCAGGAAGTTCATCTATCTCTGAATAACCCTCACTTGGGGCAATACATGTTCATGCGATACTCAAAAATTTCCTAAAAGGAACTGTCCATGCCAATCAGATTATTCAGAGGAAATGAAAATTGAGGTGAGCAAAAATCCTTAGCTTTGATAAATCTTCTTAGAACTTTAAGTTGAACAGAACCTAAACTCCATAAACTTGAAATTACTGTATGTTAATGCAAAGTTACCAAATAAAAGTTTTTCCCTAATTTGCACTTTATAAATTGTATTACTTTACATAATATGCATTTTGAAATATATTAAACATTTCCCCAAAGGGTTTCTATTTATTTGAAGGAAGAAAAGAAAGAACTGTTTTAAACTCCATAAACGTAAAACCAATGCTTAGCTGGAAAATCTTAACCATCTTTACATTCTTTTTTCAAATTGATATATTCAACCCAAAGGTCAATGTATACGATTTAAAATTTGCTTAGTTGCACTGTTTTATTTTTCTTTCATATTAAATATTGTTAACTGATTAAAAATTAATACAAACAGCATTGGAGGCTTTAAGTCTTTCAATATTTCTAAGTCTTTAGAATAGCTGAATAGGCTCACTTCATTTTGCATTGTAAAAGTAACAAGGTTTTTAAATTATATTCACAATGATGACCAAAAATAAATAAGAAAAAACTGAGAAGCATTTAATGTGACAAACAGGACATTTTCTGTGGGCACTGTGTGCTTAAAGTGTGGAGGAACAAAAGAGTCATTATTACAAACAATTTTTTAAAAAGCTACAACAGAAAGCTTCTTAATGGAACCCAGCAAGGACTGACACTACAAAGATATATTTGATGGTTACCTTCACTGCAGATTTTGAATCATGGATGTTTCACCTCATTACAAAATCATAAAATAAATTTACCAACTGGCAAGATATTATAAAAAGTTGAAAAAATTCTCTGGCCATGTGATTCATGATTTATCCACTACTTTATGATTCCAGCCTCATAAGGACCCTCATCCTCCCCAGACTGAGTATGGTTAAGTAGTAGAGCTAATGATAGACCCCGGATTTCTGACTTGAAATCACACACACTTTCTACTCTGTCACTCTGCCTTTAATTATTTTTAATACTGCTTTTCCTCACCTCTGTACCATTTTTGCTCTCTGATTTTCAGTGAACTACATAGCCCCCTAGTTTTCGCAATCTGTTTTCCTCAGTGCCTGGGGCCAACTTGCTCGAATGAACCATGGCTGTAAGAGGAGGAGAAAGGGAGAGAGAAAGAGAGAGAGAAGAGAGACGGGTAGAGAAGCAGATGGTCACTTCTCCTGTGTGCACTGACCAGGAATCAAACCCAGGACTTCCACACGCTGGGCTGATGCTCTACCACTGAACCAACTGGCCAAGACCCCAACTAGAATCTTTTAAGTAAATATTTTATTTTCTAATATTTTCAAGGTTTTTAGACCCAAAAATACAATTATGCAAATATTTTAAAGCATGATTTGATTATATATTAATTAACTGACAATGTGAAAATACTATGTTATCAACTTTTTCAAAAGTTTCCATCTTTTTAATAAATCTATTAGTAATCGGTTAAACACTGGCCAGGTAGTTCAATGGATAGAGTATAATCCTGAATCACTGAGGTTGTGGATTCCTTCCTGGTCAGGGCACATACAAGAAACAACTAATGAATGCAAAACTAAATGGAACAATGTAGTGGAACAATGAGTTGATGTTCCTTTCTGTCTCCTTTATTCTCTCTCACTCTCTCAAATCAATGGGAAAAATTTTTTAAAAGCATTAATTAAACTTCATTATTAATGACTTGAAAGATATTTTGTATAGTGATATTTGTTGTCATAGATGCTTAAATTGGTCATTGAAAGGTTCATATGAACCTCAGACAGGGGAACTAACCTTGGCACTAGCGTAGGAATAACTGAGCCTCTGGAAAGAAGTTAGAAGATTATTTATAGTCTTAAACCTTAGTGCTGTTTGAGTCTGATCCAGTCTGTGGCCAGTTCTAACCTACTCAAAGTAGCATGGGCCAAATGAGAACAGGGGCTTAGCATAGGCCCCCATCAACTTCCAAATTAATACCAGGCTAACTTTTAGTCTCACACAGCAAGAAGAAATATCCAATATGATTCTGGCTTTGAGATGTGAGTGTGAATCCTAGCTACATCATATATAGCTCTGTCAATTTAGGAAAATTTCTTCTCTTCTTTTTTTTTTTTTTTTGACAGAAACTGAGAAAGACAGAGAGAGGGACAGACAGACAGGAAGGAAGAGAGATGAGAAGCTTCAATTCTTCATTGCGGCACTTTAGTTGTTCATTGATTGCTTTCTCATACATGCCTTGACTGGGGGGCTACAGCAGACTGAGTGATCCCTTGCTAAACCTTGAGCTCAAGCTGGTGAGCCTTGCTCAAACCAGATGAGCCCTCACTCAAGCTTGCGACCTTGAGGTTTTAAACCTGTGTCCTCTGTGCCCCAGTATAATGCTTTATCCACTGAGCCACTGACCTGTCAGGCTAGGCAAATTTCTATTCTCTCTAAACTCAGGTTCTTGTTTTAGAATTAGCAATAATAAAGTACCTATCTTATTTGGTCATCATGAGAATTGAATGCTCATATAGCAAGCCTAATACTGTGTTTGACATATAATGTCTTCTGAATAAATGTGAATTGTAATTATCTTTGTCATTATAGTTATCTTTATTTAGTTTATTATTCCCAGAATCAAAACATCTTCTTTTCCTAAAATCCTTTGGGGTTCAATTTTTTCCTAGTTCTGGTTCATCCATTACTCTGTATCTGAAAGACAATCCCATACCTTGCATTACTTCCTTACTTTTGTTAGATCAAGTAACCCAGCTTGGAGAGTGCAGTGCAAATCTCCATGAAGAACTCAGTAAGGTTTAGAGACATGCCCTGCAATATGGTTGAATAAACAATGGGATTAGCCAAGGAAGACATGAATTGTGTTCTCAAACCTTCTCTAATTGTTAAACCCAATAGGAGAGTCATAAAAATTCATAACTTTCAGTTTTTCAAAAAATAAAGTGAGGACCATGGACTAGAACATACTACTAGCTCTAACTTCTATTAAAATCATTTTTTATTTTTCAATTATAGTTGACATACAATATTACATTAGTTTTGTGTGTACAAGCCAGTAATTAGACATTCTATAACTTACTAAGTGATCATCTTGATAAGTCTTGTAACCTCTGACAACACGCATAATTACTAGAATATTATGAGTTATTTTCCGTGCTGTACTTTACATCCATCCCCGTTTGTACTCCTTAATCCCTTCACTTTTTTCACTCATTCCCCCAGTTGCCTCTAAATTCTACAAGGTGTTTGCCTGTTTTGTGATAAATGGATTGGAGGAGTAATCAGTAGATGTTATTAGACTACTAATGCAATGCTTATATTTCAGTAATGTGTTCAAAACTGGTGCAAGTAAAATATAGTAGATTGGAGGAAAGAATAATCCACGTTGTACCATGACCCATACAAAAGTTCACCTCTAAAAGCAAGCTAGATGAGACACAAAAAGTGAGAATCATGACCACAAAATGAAAAATGTATAGAAGAGCACCGTGCAAGAAACTTTAGACAACCACTGAGAATGGCTGAGGTACTAACCTTAAAAGTGAAGCTCATTTGAGTTGGTAGTCTAATTATCATTTGAGAAATATGATCAATAAATCATTGCAGTAAAAGATAAGAGCACATAACTGATGCTCAGGTGACATAGATCCTGTGAACTGTTAAGGCCAGGGAGTAGGAAATGACTATCACTTAGGAATTAGGTGGCATTTTTACATTTTTAATTTATTTCTAATTCAGTGATTCTTAATGGGTGACTCCCGAAGGTCTTCCGAGAACACTTTAAACTTTCCCACAGGGAGAACACAGAAATAAAAGTTTTATTTCATATTCAGGAATTCTTCTGTAAAAAGTTCTATGAATTAAGTGCAAAGGTCTTCAGAACATAATCTACAGACAAGCCAAAAATGTTTTGGCCAAGTGAGCTCTGAATCCGCTGGCAGTCTTGTGCAGAGGTAGAGAGATATATTCATAAGTATCTTAGTAACTTGTGCAGGGCTAAGCAAGAAGTTTTTATAGATAGCACTCTTTAAGAAAAACTAAAGACCATATGACTCAGAATATCTAAGGAATAGGAAAAAATGCTATTTATATTTAGTTAGCAAATTCCCAACTAAAACTGGTGAAGAGTAAACCTGATATTCTCTTACAGAAAAGAGAAAGCACAAACTAGATTGCAGGAGTTGTTTCTAATCTTGGCAATTCTGTGGTCTTGAGCAAGTCACCGAGCATCTGAGCTAGGGGTTCTATTTCTGCAAAACGGAGACACTAATGCTGACTTCATTGAATTGTGCGAGGTTTAAATAAGTAAACACACATAAAATCCTGAGCAAAATATCTGATATACATAGAAATCTCTCAGTAATTGTTTTTGTTAATTTAGCGTGTCAGACTAAATTTCTCAGAGAAAGGTAAAAGACATTTCTCCTTATAAATATAAAATTTCTCCAACCTGAAATTCCTGTGTGTCTATAGTAATGTCTACCCAAAGAGCCAAAAATTCATGTTCTATTTTTCATTTGTCTGATTAAAAACAAACCAGCCCAGCATTCAACTTGGAGCCGTCCAGAGCACCACCTGTCTGATTTCCTTACAGCTGTCAGAAGAGAATTTTAGATCCACCTCCCAAATTTCTATCCTAGCTAGAACCAGATCGTGTTTGTATTCGATGTGCTTGAGCTGTTCAAAGGGGTCTTTTTACTTTAAGAACTATATATATGTATGTATGTATGTAAATATATATTTATATAATACATATTTACATATATACATATATTTTGCATATAATACATTTGTAAAAATTACTGCCATTTTTAAATAGTAAAAACGATATGCTTTACTTATAGCATGTATTTTTCAGAATAAGCATTAAAACTAAAAAATTATTTTAATATAAAAATAGAATACATAATTTAGGGAGAAAACAAACATGAGTGTGTAAAAATAATTAGAATTTGGCCACTTTTAAATTGCTTTATTTTAAAAATCATATTGATTTATAGTGATTTTGTGCAATTCCACCTTGTCTCTGAATATCCACTGATTGTAAAATATATACACATTTTGCAGAAGGACATGTCTTAAACTGTATACAAATCTATAAGTCTGCGTATTTGATATACTCTAGTTAGAAAGAAAAAAACAAATTTAAGATCTCCATTTTAAAATATCATTAAGTAAAATGCTCAAGATCATTTTTCTAAGTTTAAACATTAAATGCAACACTTTAAGTTAATAGTGGTCTCCATTTTTGCAAGCGTTGTAGCTTTTACTTGGTAAGACATCAGCCATGGTACATGGCCATAGCTATTTATAGAGGTGTGGGTGACACTAGTAACTGGTGGGGCTTTTGGCACAGCAAAGAAGTTTCCACATGCAAAATTTCAAAGAAACCTCTTCTCACTCCCCCAACACACTGATCTGTCTGCCTCTCAGCTCCCAAACCCACTTCTCTCTGATTTTGTATAGAGTCATTTGATCAAGACAATTAACAAAAGCAACATTTTAAGCCGACACATTGACCAGCAATGTGACTGTCCATCACCACCTTTTTTTTCTAGTTGATACTATTGGAAAAATGGTAGATATACCTTCAGCAGTGATCTCAGTCATGGTGGTTGCAGAAAGAAAGAGCAGGCCAAAAGTTCCAGTCAAGTGGCACTTTGCAGAATACTTTAGGATTCGAGAACTCTGATTGGGGGGCTCTGAGTGCAATCCTGAGGGCTCTTCGTTTTCCTGGTTGTTTCTGCTGCTCCTTTGTTGTCTTGTTGAACTTCGTCTCTTCTCCGCAGAGTTCTCCCCCTGGAAACAACCTGAGCCCTTTCCAAGCAGCACTTGTGGCTCAGGCAGAAGTATCAGCTTCAAATAAAAATAGCCTCATCTCCCTAGGACTCCTCAGCACTTTTTTTTTTTTAGGCACTGGGAAAACACACACACACACACACACACACACACACACACACAACCAGTTCCCCAGCACCAAAGAGAGATAGGCCAAAAAAAGACAAGGGAACTGAAAAGCACTAAGTCTCCACAGCTTTCTTAAGATAATTACAGATCTTGGGGTCTATGTCAGAAAACACAAAATAAGGAGTTGAAAGTAATCTTATCCATGATAAACTCAGATTTATTCTTAGTGCCCTTTAAGGCTCAGAGCATTCCTCTTCCCCTTATTTGGTGTGGGAAGGGTCCTCTATGCCTAGCACAGGCAAAAGGAAGGGTAGTCTTAAACCATTTTCTCCATCTTGATTCCCTATTAGTCTAACTCCACTTAACAAGTGGAGTTATTTATATAGGGTACACTTTGAGTCCCAACTATTAAATCCTGAAGCTTCCTTGTAGGAGATTAAGATTTTTCCAACACTAGCCAATAAGATATATGCACTATGAAGTTATAGTGATGCTTTGTTCACTTTAATATATTACTGAAAACAAAATACCCTAACTTTTTTATATAATACAAGAAAGAGAAGGTGACACAAAGTTTAGCGCACATTTTAGTGAAAGATTTTGGCATTTCCCTACTTCAACTTCAAGAAAAATAAAATAAAAAGAATTATAGCAGCTAATAATTAGTCAGATTGGTTGATTAGCATTTCACCTTTCCACTTTGAGCCAGGTGTTACTGAGCAGAGAAATATTTAAAGGTTGGTGGTTTGAAGGAGGTGAATCAAAGGGCACATAATCACAAATTCTAGCCAATCTGTGAATAATCAAGGGCTGATTATCCTTATCTTCTTTTTATTCTCGTATTTAACCTAACAAATGTTCATAGTTTAAATGTTTAGCCTTAAATTGCTGCCTTTGGTAGTCAGAAACTCTTGAATTTGTGTGGTAGTTTAGAGATCATACAGCAAAGTCATCAGGTGTGTTTTTTAATATTTGAAATTCTGAAGAATGCTACAACAGCTATTTTTATAGGTAATGTCCTACCCCATGTCAGCAGTTCTGTATTCGCTGTCCCAATTCCTTGCACAATAGGAAGTGTTCATATACCTGCTGAATAAAAAAAACAAAACAAAAAAAAACAAACAACTAAGGACAAATCTTAATTCACAAAAGAGAAAATAATTCCAGGTAACTCTCACAGTTTTATTCAAGATCCTACAACTAGGACTGGGCTTAGAGGTTTTTTACTACAAGTCTGACACCCAGCCTAAGAGGTAAGTCTTTGTTAAACACACTACCATCTGCAAGTAAAGGAGACCCTTACTAATTAGGCCCATCAGGAGGTGGAAAGATGTGAACTCCTCCCAGCACCCTCATGGAGCCATGGGTTGGTATCTACTTCCTGTGGTGGGGAGCAGGTAACCTAAATGCAGAATTCTCCTCCCGTGGCCCCCCAAAGTCATCTTTATTCATCTCCACAGTAGTACTTCCAGTTCATCCCCTTCCTCTCTCTTTACAAATCAACAAATAAACTTAAAAAAATAATGCTTTCCATCTCCATTTGTCAGACTTTCATCATCTTTTGTTGCAGTTACTGAAGAATTAATAATTCCTTATACTGCCCTGGTTGGATAGCTCAGTTGTTAATGGTCTCGGCCTGTGCACAAAAGTTGCAGGTTTGATCCCTGGTCAGGGCACATACAGGAACAGATCATTGTCCCTATTTCTCTCTCTCTTTATTTTTCTCTTCCTCTTTCTCTCTCTCTAAAATCAATAAATCGGCCTGACCTGTGGTGGCGCAGTGGGATAAGGCGTCGACCTGGAACACTGAGGTCGCCGGTTCGAAACCTTGGGCTTGCCCGGTCAAGGCACATATGGGAGTTGATGCTTCCTGCTCCTCCCCCTTCTCTCTCTCTCTCTCTGTCTCTCTCTCTCACTCCTCTCTCTCTAAAAAAAATCAATAAATAAAATATTTTAAAATCAATAAATCTAGTGTGAATAAAAAAAATAATTCTTTATATAACTCATTAAGAATGTACATGGATCAGAGCCAAAATAAATTAGCTAACTCAGAGGGGAGAAACATACACACAATCTCTTATTTAATACAAGTTGAAATAAGACTATAGAGCAAGAATAGCAAATTCCCAATATTTGATAGTACTCTAAATTCCCAATCACTAACTTCATATTATGCATAATAGAAGAAAAAAGTAGTGTCAATTATATTCTAGCCAATAAACCTACTTGCAGGATAAGTTTTTTAGAAACATTTCTTGAATGGGTTGAAAATCTTATGAGAAATTAAGAAATCAGTATATTTATCATTTTAAAAAGTTGGAACTTTTTCAAGTTATTTTAAACTCAATTTATAAGGATATAACTTTTAGTTTCAAATGAATGAAACCCTATGAAGCTTTTCATTTTTCCTTCTTCATTTTTTTTAAATCTAGAAGTTAAATTTAATAGGATGATATTGATCAATAAAAGTACATAGGTTTCAGGTGAACATTTCCATGACATTTGAACTGGCTTATTGAGCTGTGTGCCTATTACCCAAAATCAACTCGTTTTCTATCACCACATATTTCTACTCCTTCCTGCCCTGCCCCTGGTAATCACTTCAGTTTTGTCTGTGTCCATGAGTTGCAGTTTTATATCCCACCTATATAATCATATAGTTCTTAGCTTTGTCTGATTTACCTATTTCACTTAGTATAATGTTCCCAAGCTTTTCAAAACCAAGCAATTGACGTTCTTCTGGGGATACACACCCCATTTCTCAGAACAATCAAAGGCTAAAAACATTAGAAACAATGCATGTGTCTTTCCTAATTTTTTTGTCTCTATTCTTTACAAGTATTCTTTTTAAAGATACTTTCCTAGTTCATTGGTCTCTTTCAACACATCCCAAAAATGATGGTTCTCTCTTCTCAGTAATAGCTTTGGTTTATTCTCACAGTTTTTGATTCCATAAGATTGGCACATGTAGGCTTTTCCTGGTTTTGCATACAGGAATAACTGCATGAGAAAACAAGAGCTTTAATGACTTTAATTAAATTTAGCTTTAAATTTTAGATCCAGAAGGCATCTCTCTCTCTCTTTCTCATCCTCTCTCTCTCTATCTCTGTAACACACACACACACACACACACACCTCTCAGAGACTTAGTCTTTCCCCTGTATAATCATCAACCCTTAAGGCAACAGAAGACAGTGGCCTGCGTGTGACTAATGATCACCTCTGGTAGGCTAAAGATAACATGTTGACCTACATTATGTTTTAATTTTTTTTTAAGATTTTATTTATTCATTTTAGAGAGGAGAGAGGAGAGGGGGGAGGATCAGAAAGCATCAACTCTAATATGTGCCTTGACCAGGCAAGCTCAGGGTTTTGAACCAGCGACCTTAGCATTCCAGGTCATCACTTTATTCACTGTGCCACCACCAAACAAGACCTCAGAGCTGTCCTCAAGACCTGAAGAAATGATTTATTACCTTTACCTAACCAACCAGCTCCCAGCATGACTCTGAATTCCTAAGCCATGGTGTCTTGTGATTTTGCCCTACATAATATTTAATTACATGCTATTGAGGTGTTTAGGCATTTGAGCATTCATTATCTTCCCATTCTCCTGGGTAGCACCATTCATAATAAAATAACCAGCATCTCTCCACTGCAAGTCTCATTGTCTTGTGTTTGGTTCTGCTAGTGCCAGGTGGATGAACTCTTTGTGTTTGATAACACCTGCATGCAAAACCACTGTTCTTGTCATTATTAACCAACCAAGTCTATGTAAGTCAGTGGCGAATCATGAAAGTTTGTTCTCCTGTTAAATGTTTTATTTAGTTCCGCTCCCTCTCTAACCTGATTATACTGATCATTACGCCTCGTGATATTTACAAGATGTTTTAAATATTCAAGATAGTATACCAAAATATTCTTTAGAGCAATTTAAACAAAAGGGCTGCTCTATCAGTTATTATACTAAACTAACAATCAGTAAGATGTATACTGCATTTGGATATGAACAAGATATTTTTATTCACACTAAATTTCAGACTGTAAAAGATTCAGCAGGCACCAGGAAGTTTTGATAATTGTTGGCTTTCATCATAAAAATCATAAAACAATAATATTTAAAAAATTTTTAAGATAGTGAGAAATGAGATATATTTTAGAATTAGTAGTTACGTACCATGAGTCTCTATTTCTCAAGGACTGGATAGATGAGAGAAAGTAAAGATTTAGGGTTAATTCTTAAGAGTTTCTGTTTCTTAACTTATAGACACAAACAGCTTTTATTTGAATGATCTATACATGGATTGATGGTAAATAGAAATAAATAAAAAACATGTTGTACAATATTAAAGACTTAGTTTGCAAGTAAATTTGTGGGATATCTAGAAAGTGCTCTTTTCTTGGATCTTAAAATAATAACAAACATAATTTTTTGTGAGCCTGTTTTTCAGGTTCATTTTAATAGGAGACAGAGATAAAAAACAACAACAACAACTGTAATGATTTGGGGAAAAAAGGGGGAGAGGTTCTGGACAGAGTGTCATCACGTAAGAAAGTTTTATATTTGAGATAACAGTATGAAAGCTCTGTTTCACTGACTTGGTTGAAGTAACTTACCAGGAGAAATATACAAAAGAAAAATGCTTTAGCTTTAGCTCTGTAGGTGAAGAAAAACTTGGCAAAAACAAATTGATACAGAAAAAAATAAATACTGGCTTTTTAAACTTTAGACTGAAGGGACACTAGAAACATTGAAAGTGAACTTGGGGCCCTTTGATTGTATTTGTTTTCATCTGACCTTGAATCCCGGCACATGACCTAGAAATTCCTCTGAAGCTCACTTTGATAAACGTAGACTTCAGAATCAAAGAAAAGCCTCAATTGAAGTATTAGTTCATTAATCTTACTTCATCTCAGTACTGCTGTTAAGTTCATTTTCAATTGTTTTGTGTTCTGTTTCTGTCATGGAAAATCTTGTTCTGTCCTCATTACTTTCTTTAAGTGGCCTGTGCTCATTTCTTTAACCAAAGGTTGAAAGTCATTCCATAGGTTTGGCTTACCATCTGATTATTTAGAAACTGTGTAATCCAACTCGTTTCAAATGACAGAAAGCATTCCAGTGCAATTAAAAACTTTTCTTTCTTTAACTCTGACTCATGAATAGCTGAGTCTCCAGTATCAGGATTCGTTCCTCACACACATTTGACATTGTCAAACATTCTCTCAGAAATTTGCCTGCGTCAATCCAGGCTTCAATTAACAAAGGCAACGGTTACCCCTTCCTTCTTAGAGATTCCATTCTTTGAAGAGTTGGCTATCTATACTACTACTGTCCTCTTTACAAGGCTCTGCAATACCCTGGAGTAGGTGGACCCTATGGGGCCCATAATTTTGGTCACTGTTTTCTGTGTGGAAGGCAATCATGTATGGCCAGATTGTAGTCCTGGATGCTATTCAAAAGCATCATATCATTTTTACTTTTTATTTTCTTATAAAAGCATAATACCTTTTTTATAATGTATAAAATATCTGATACCAGTTAGATATCTTAAAGTATTCTAAAAATAAAGTGTATTCATAAGGGTTTTTTTTTTTAAGTGTAAAAAGTCTACTACTAATGTGCTTCTAGGAAGCTATGGGAATCTTTATTTTATTTTTATTTTTTATTTTTGACAGAGACAGTGAGAGAATCAGAGAGTAACAGATAGGGACAGACAGACAGGAAAATAGAGAGATGAGAAGCATCAATTCTTCATTGCAGCTCCTTAGTTGTTCACTGATTGCTTTCTAATATGTGCCTTGACCAGGGGGCTCCAGCAGAGTGAGTGACCCCTTGCTCAAGCCAGAAACCTTGGGCTCAAGCCAGCGACCATGGGGTCATGTCTATAATCTCATGCTCAAGTGAGCGACTCTGTGCTCAATCTGGTGAGCCTGCGCTCAAGCCGAATGAGCCCGTGCTCAAGCCTGAGACCTTGGAGTTTTGAACCCGAGTCCTCTGCATCACAGTCCAACACTCCATCAACAGCACCATGGCCTGGTCAGGCAGGAATTTTTTGATAAATAGAAGAAGACCTAACAGGTGCCACTCGTCTTCAGCCTCAATTTCTTTTCATCTTATTTCCTGCAGAATGGAGATGGTTCTTAAAGCCTTACTGGGACAATGACAAAAAAATATTTTTTGATGCAAGACGTACTCTTGGTTTTTAGTGATTTTTTTTTAAGTGAGAGGAAGGGTATAGGGAGACAGACTCCCACAGGTGCCCTGAATGGGATCCACCTGGCAACCCCCATCTGGAGCCGATGCTCGAATCAACCAAGCCATCCTCAGTGTCAGGGGCTAACTCTCAGACCAGCTGAGCTAGCCTCAGCACCCAGGGCAACACTCAAACCAATCAAGCCACTGGCTGTGGGAGGGAAAATGGGAGAGAGAGAAAGGGGAAAGGGAGGAGAAGAGAAGCAGATAGTTGCTTCTCCTGTATGCCCTGCCCATGGATGGAAGGAACTCCGGATGTCCGCATGCTGGGCCAACGCTTTGTTCACTGAGCCAAATGGCCAGGGCCACAAACTTCTTCTTTTTAAAAAATAATTTAAATTATTATTTCCATTTGCTAATTTTTTTTTAAATCACAATATCATCATTTTGTTCTTTATATTTTGATATTTTAACTATTAACAATCTAATCTGTTATATCTGGTGTATTATTGCAGAATACCACCTAAAGCCACTAACTTCATGAGCTTATTTATTTAAAAATAAGAAAATAGCTTATAATCATTAATTCTGTTGCTCTATAAATATATATTAGTTTTCTACTCTGCCCTCAGCAGATTAGAAAACTGCTAGATTCTAGTAATACCAAGATGAACAAGGATTCTGCCTCCAAGGAGCTCATTGTCATACAAGAGAGTAAACAGGGAGCTTGTGTGAAAAGCAAAGGAGTAAAATGGATGGAGGATTAAAGGGGGACACAGGGTAAAGTAGAAGAATTTTTTTAAAGATTAAAGAGTCTCAATTATGTTTATACTTTAATGGAAGGAATACAAAAATGAGGAAAGAAAGCCAGAAATAAAGTGACTACAGAAAGCTGTAAATAGATGAAAGGGTAAAATTAGAGATGATGTGGCAAGTACTTTAAAAGTGAAACAAAACCCTTAATAAAGTGAAAAGAATTGAGATTGGGACAAATATAGATAATTTTTGAGCTGGGAAAGGGAAATATTAAAGGAATTCATGCCCAATGGCAACATTTTCTCTATGAGTCAATGTCATCTGCAGAGAAAGGAAGGATCACAGGTTAGAATGACATCTTAGAGAGAGTTCTGAAGGTTTCAAAACGCTGCAGATGCAGAGAGAGTGGCAGCTTCTTCAGGATTGCAGAGTTCTACGGAGAGGCCGGGTGGGTTTAGAAACCATAAGTTTAGGGCAAAAATTTAGACTTATATTAGCTAGGGTGACTAAAGAAAAAAAAAAGACCTCTCAAGCAAAATAAAACTTACATCTTTCTCAGGTTTACCTCTCTCAGGGAGGTATTCCAGGTTTGTAGGCAGCTACTTTCCAGAGGGTCATTTAGAGATCTGGGATAATGGTAGTTCTGCCATCTTGCAGATTTTCGACTTGCAAGATTTTTTCTTTTGTTACCACTGCAGTCTGCCAAAAGGGGGAAGGCTGCTAAGGCTGTATGTGTCAGGCCTGGAGGTGACATGGAGCACTGCTGCTTCTATTCCATAAGATTTTTGGCCATACTTAACTGCAAAGGGGTAGAGTTGTGGGGTGGCTAGAACACTATTACTATGGACTATTTTTGAGTTCTCCATAGCCACGTTAATAGATTGAACATTGGAGCAGACAAAGTAGCTGTTGAACTGATATTTCTGGGCATGTGTGGCCTTCAACAAAAGTTTTAGCTAAAGTTTAACCAAAGCAAAGATATGGGAGGAGCAGAGCAGAGATGACAATGTTCTAAACACTATTTAAAGTAGTCCTTAAGGATTATCGTTTATATTTATAAATCAATCATTTTGCATTCAGAATGTGGATTACCTTTAACTTCTAAACACATGATGAGTTATGATGCACTATGAATATTCATGTGAACAAAAGAACAAACCATACTTACCAAGAATTAAATCATTTCAAACGATTGGATATCAGGGCATTTGACTTCCATTGGTATAAGCATTTTTAAGCATTTTTTTATCCACATCTTCTCTCTGTGTCTTGTTTTATTTAGGGAGAAAAGTATACTACCTCCTGAATGTACCCCTGCAGAGTATTTCATCAATTCAAATTAAAGATGTATTTTACAGTTGTCACTGATATATGACTTTGAGAATATGAACTGCTGTATAAATGTTAAATGTTCCCATCCTCATGAAAATCACATTTTACCTCAGAGCCGTGTCTGGTTTTGCTATTCATTATTCATTTGAAGTCAGAGTTTTCCATTTTCAATATTATAATTAATTTGAATATTATTAAATGTTGTCACAACTGGCAGATTGTCAGCTTTCCTTAACCTCCCAACGTAAATTCACTCTCATTTGAATTGCCTTATTTTTATTCTAAATCTCCTTCAAAACAAAACAGAACCATTTGCTCTGTGTTTCTAAAATTTCCACTTAACAAAATAGATCTGTTCTTTTTCCTCACTTCTTACCCTTTTATTTAAGAGGATTTATTTTCTGTCTTACAAGCCCACGACAGTGTCAGCCTAACTACTGAAAGCTAATGCACGTAAGATTTGCATTAGAAAAAAAGTATGTTTTGTCAACTTTACATCCTACACAGAAATCATAGTCTCTAAGTTTAGAATAGAATTTCAAACCAATAAAAGTAGTATTTCATGCTGGGAATAAATTGGAGTTGTGAAAGACACCAGGGATATAAATTCATGCTGTCTTGGCATGGTCAGTAAGTAAAATAGATGGTTGCATATAAAGAATATTGTCAAAAGAACCCTCATCCCAAAATGTATCACCCAGTAGGAAAGGGTGTTATTTACAAATCAAAGGCTCAGCCCTATCATTTAGAAATTGAATCTGAAAATTTTCTATTAAAAGGCAAACATTTGGAATACAAAATTAAGTTAGCAATTGGATGGCACATACTTATTTTTTCAGGGATCATGCCCTTTTCAGACATTACTTATTTATTTATATTTTTTATTTAGTGAGAGGAGGGCAGTAGAGACAGACTTCCACATGTGCCCCAACCCGGATCCACCCGGCAAGCCCACTAGGGGGCAATGCTCAGCCCATACGTTGCAACCAGAGCCATTTTTTAGCACCTGAGGTGGAGACCTTGGAGCTATCCTCAGTGCCTGGGGCCAACTCGCTCCAATCATATAATTGCAGGAGGGGGAAGAGAGAGAGAGAGAGAGAGAGAGAGAGAGAGAGAGAGAGAGAGAAAGAGGAGAGAGAAAGAGAGAGAAGTGAGAGGGGAAGGTGTGGAGAAACAGATGGTTACTTCTCCTATGTGCCCTGACCGGAAATTAAACCCCGGACATGCACATGCCAGGCCAACACTCTACTGCTGAACCAACCAGCCAGGTACAGACACTAATTTATTATAGCATCCTCTCCCACAATCTGGGATACAGTCTTGAAAACCCTCTCCAACACAGCATTCTATGCAGATGCTTCAGTTTATCCCACTGAGTTCTGATAATGAATTCAATTGCATGAGCTTGTGAAGGAAGTCAAAAGAATAGATTGAGATGATTGAGAGCCCACTGAAAGGACAAACAGGAGCATCTCTAATGCTAAACTTCACAAACCTCTAAATTTGGTGTAGGGGCTGCTGTTTCTCTGTGTACATGAGTGCTCAGCATTATAATCTGGAGAGACAATCAATTTTGACAATTCACTATTTCATTGAAACTGTAAAAATCAGCACTTAATTCAGCTGGTTTAAATTAGGATATATAATTTTGTTTTTGCTTTAGAGATGTTGTGGACTACAGAAAATTTTGATTTAGTTCCTGATTACATTTACATCCTACTGGATTAATCTAGCAACAAAACACACTTTGTAAACTAAAACCTTAAAGTAAAGCAATATATATAAACACACACACACACACACACACACACACACACATATATATATATATATGGAAACAATTTATTAAGCATCTATTTAAAAGTGGGGACTTATTTCAAAGTTTAATTAATTTAATTTGGGCATGCATGTTTGTAATTTAAAGACCTTAGAATGAGTTGAAGCATTTTACAGAGGAGAGAACTAAGAATCAAAAAGGCTGGCTTTTCCGTATTTACATGAATTATTATTGAAGAGTTTGAACTAGAAGCCTGTGGTTATGATTCTCAGCCCACTGTTCTTTACACAACTCTTTGTTGGGTTATTTTTTAATTCATTCTTTGGGGATTTGAGCAAGAACCCCACTTAAAGGAAATCCCAATTTCTTTCTGTCTATTCTGATTCTTAAAGAAAGATGGATAGTTTCACATGCCTATGAATTCAGGGATTGGAACAATATTACCAGTACTTTCTTCATTTTTTCAGCTCTGTTCTTACCTATATATTGGCTTCATTCTCTCCTACTTTATAAAGGCATTTCCACATGGAGGAGCAAGTTAGGGGCATGGCTATAGATAGCTCTATATTTATTCAATTAATCAAGATTATGACTTCAGAAGAGAGAGAGAGTTGACCTTTCCCAGTGTTCATATTCAAAAATTATAGAGATAGACTGTTATTGGTCTGGCTTAATTCACATACACATTAATCAAGCTTTTTGAACAGGAGAATTGGGCACTTTGGCCCAAGCCGGTTTCTTGTGGCCCAAGTGGCTCAGTACAATGACTAGCAGCCTCACAAGAAGTCTCCACAACAAAGGCAAGAAGAACAGAAGAGGAAGAAGGAATAACTGCCCAAAGAACAGGTTGTGATTTTTCCAAGATGATACAAGTAATACTAAGCTAACCAAAATATACCTCTTCTTGATTCTGCATGTGAGTGCAAACTTTCACATGCACGTGCACACACACACACACACACACACTTCTCACATCCCAGATATACATATACAATGTCCTGTCTTACCAACACAATTATCCAAAATAAAATTTGAAACATACTCATCTCCTCCCTAGAAAACTTTAACAAAAAAATCATTTCAGTAATTCACATCTGAGTGATGAGCAATAATTTATATCTGATATATATATCGCCTGAACCTAGAGTTAAATCATAACTTTAAGTTATCAATCTATACTCAATATGTAATGGTAGGGAGAAAATAATCTCATTAAGATGGGAAAAAGTGGTAACATAGTTGTACCTTGTCCAGAATATTATACATATTTTGGAAGAGAACAAGGACTAATTTATTCTTTCCATTCTCCTTGGAAACTACACATGAATAATGCCACAGGATCATCTAAAAATTGTAGCCCCTCTTTAGCAAAATCTGAAACTCTTCTCTGTGTTCACATTACCTCTGCTCTTCACTTGGAAGGATGGTGTGTGTATATATATATATTTGTACATCAGGGCCTAGAGGAATTTTTGGTATCCTCTTATTACTCATTACCTTTTGTAAAGGGAGAAATCTCCCTTCTCCAAATAGCATGCATTTAGTATGTTCTTCCTTATCATTATCATCTTTTTAGGTCCCAGCAAGTCTCTTCATTCATGGAAAATGTGAGCACCTATATCAATGTCTCTCCACTTCTGTTCTTGTCATACATTCATATAAGTGCTACACAGAGCCACATTGAACCTGGAGGCAAAAGAAGAAATGTGCTTTTATAAAAATATCTTCTATATTTTGAACCAAGTGGAAAAAGTTACTAGACTTCTACAATAAAAAAAAAAACAAACATGATTGCATATAAAGCCCTTCATTGCCTAATCTATTTGCATAGCAATGTCTATGCCCATAAATCTACCCAGCAGTGGATGAATGCACACAGGGGCCAAGGAGCTGCATGTTGGAAATGACTGTGTATTAGTCAAAACAGCATTTGAATGGGTGTCACATGGCAGGAACCATGCTAAGCACTATTCACAGATTATCTCATTTAATTCTACATGTCTTCCTCACTTCTAAGTTTCATTAGAGCAAGGACTCTGCCTATCTTGTTCACATTGTCATATTGTATATCTAATATCTAGTATAGTGGCAGGACCTTGATATGAATAATAATGGTAACAATATAAATATTGAAACAGAACTGAGAATGTATTTGGATAGACTTCAAATGACTTACTTCAATTTCTCAATATTTGCTAGAACCTTTTGAGACTGGACAAATTTGAATGGTTTTGTGTTTGTAAAAAAGCTTTCCTAATTGAATTAGAATATTTTTGTAAAACAAACATGCCTTAATAAATTGAATCCAATTTCAGTGGTTTCAACCTATAAATATTTCCCTCATCTTCTATAATTGATTTATACATGAAAAACAATTCTAATAATGTTAGATGAAATAATTAGTACCAATTCTTCCACTAAAGATAGTAAAAAAAAAAACAAAACACAAAAAGAGCTGGACAAAATATTTGTAAAAGTTTTACAATCTTATTTATTTTTATTTTATTTTATTTATTCATTTTAGAGAGGAGAGAGAGAGAGGCAGAGAGAGAGAGAGAGAGAGAGGAGAAACAGAGAGAAAGAGAAGGGGGGAGGAGCTGGAAGCATCAACTCCCATATGTGCCTTGACCAGGCAAGCCCAGGGTTTCGAACCGGTGACCTCAGCATTTCCAGGTCGATGCTTTATCCACTGCACCACCACAGGTCAGGCCAAGTTTTACAATTTTAGAACTAATAAAGGAATGAATTAGTAGAGGCTCAGGTTATGAACTTTTTTTTTCCTTGTGGTTATTGTTATTTTAGAAGCTGTCATTTTCATTGACTTCATGCAATAAGAGACTAGAGATTTGGAGTACAGGCTATCACAGACCAAAATGGACTTGATGAACATCCCTCACTGAAAGGCTGTACCTGGGAGTAAAGGGTAAATCCAAAGTAGGCTACTACAGGGGTTGCAGCTCAGCCCCATGTAATATTAAATCTAGAAATTGTATTAAGATAATCCTGAAAAACTATTTCCACAAGATACATGAGCAAAGTAATAATAATAATGATGATGATGATGATAATGATAATAATACATATAAATCCTCTCTTCAGAAAGATAATTTCTAGGTCACATATTATTTCTAACAAGTGTTTGCAAATAGTTTGAAGATAGTTAAAAATATCCAGACAATATCGACAGAAGACTACATGAGCCAACAGAATCAGAAAAAACAGAAAACAGAAAAAGACCACAAAAGCCTCAACTATTAGGGACATAGAAAGATATATTGACTTTTAGATAATTATACTATGTTCAAGAACATAAAAAGCGATAACTTTAAAAAACAATATCCTTCAAAAAATTGAGAATTCTAGAACTGAAACAACACTATAAGTAAAATTAAGAATTCATTTTAGCCTGACTTATGCTGGTGCAGTGGATAAAGCCTCAACCTGGAACACTGAGATCGCCAGTTAGAAACCCCAGGCTAGCCTGGTCAAGGTACATATAGGAATTCATGTTTTCTGCTTGCCCCGACCCCTTCTTTCTCTGCCCTGTCTCTAAAATGAATAAACAAATCTTTTTAAAAAAACTTCTATAGCAGGTTAGGCATAGCCAAAGATAAGTTAAAAGAACATTTCCAGACCAAAGCACAGAGAAAAGGCTAAAAAACACAAATCATAGGTTACAAAATAAAGATGATTGAAAGGATGTATATTGAGTATACAAATGAAGTTCTTAAAAGACAGGTAACATTTTAAAAAATAATAATTGATAACTTCCCAAATTTGAAGAATGTCACATCACAGATTTTGAAATCATGAAAAATTTATTGAGATTTAGCACAAAAAAACACCACAGAACACATCAACAAAATCACTGAAAACAAAAGATAAAAGAAAAAAATGTCTATATACAGCAAAAGAAAATAAGAGATGTTACCTTTAAAAAATCATCAGCTGAGACTAACAGCTGACTTTTATACAGAAAATGTAAGCCAAAAGACAAATGATATCTTCAAAATGTTGAAAGAAAATAACTAACAACTTCAAATTTTATTCCCAACTGCAAATATTTTTCAAAAGTTAAAAAAGAAAAAATAAGGACATTTTTAGAATTACAAAAAACGGAGACTTAATTATTAGTCAATCAGCACCAAAAAAAAATTTGAAAGTCACTGTTAAATCTGACAGAATGAGATAAGTGCAGAAAAATAAAATTAAGAAGCAAAAAAAAAGGTACGCTTGTGAAAAGACCTTTTTTAAAATAACATTATAAATACAGATAATAAAATTAAAAATTGGACATGTTGGGGGGACACATTCAACCCATTAGAATGGCAATAAGTGTGAAAATTGTAAAAAATAGACAAATCTAGAAAAATAAAAATGGTTAAAATTAACAAAAGGGAATACAAAATGTGAATAATCTAAAAAAGAAATTAATTCCACAATTTAAGTTTAAAAAGAAAAACTTCAAATCTAAATATCGTCTCTGTTGAATTAATTCTACCAAATGTTGAAGGATAAACGAATGCCAGAGTTAATACAGAATCTTCCAGCAAACAGATTTAAAAATTATCACCCAAATACATATTTCATAAGTCATGATTATATCAAAGTAAAACCATACATAAACACTACAAGATAGAAAAATTACAAGCTACTCAATCTCTTCAAAAATATAGATACAAAAATTCTAAAAAATAAATAACAACCTTCCCAGCAATATATTAAAGAATAATACATCCATGTCCAATTTAAGTTGACTCCAGGAATATAAACACTGTTAACATTAGAAAATCATTAATGTAGTTCATCAAATTAACCAAACCAATAAAATAAATAATATGACCATTTTAATAGATATAAACAATTTATTTAATATAATAAATTATTATTTAATGTATATGTTGGTGTTTATAATATTAAGAATCTTTCTTCATCTGACAAATAGCCATTGCACAAAACTTAGAGGCCAACAACTCATCTAACCATGAAATGCTGAATGTTTTCTTTGTAAATCTGGGAATAAAACACAGACATTTCCATTCAACATAGTACTGGAGGTGGTGGTCTTATTGCAATAAGGAGATTAAAATAAACTGTTGAAAGATATGAAAGAAATACAACCTTCATTAATCATAATTTTAAACATATTAATCGAAGGCAACATGATTATGAACATAGAAAATACAGAATAATCTGCAGACAAGTTATTTGAATTAACAAGTTAGTAATATAAACAAACACTGGTAAAACCACTTTGGAAAACTCACATTAATGCTGTATCTCAAGTATATATGCAATACAAATGCAAGCACAGGCATCCTATGTGTCCTAAGAGATTTGTAGAAGAGAGGTTCTACCAGTATTTGTTAACATAGCCCAAACCCAATATAAAAATAAACCCAATATACATGAACAGTAGAATGAATAAATGCAATATGTTTATACAATAGGTTTCTATTCAGTAAGAAAACAACAACAAATTACAGCTAGGTGCAACAACACAGATAAATCTCAAAGCCTAATGTGGAATAAAAGAAGCCGCATGTAAAATAATACATAATGTATAAACATTGTTCTATTTGTGTAAAATTTAAAAATAGACAAATATAAATTATAATATTTGAGAATACACATGTAGATGGACCATGAGCAAATAAATCAAGAAAGCAGTTAACACAAATGTCAGGAGAAGGTCAAACTTTTGGAATGAAAAAGAGACCACTATTGGTGGGGAGGAATACAAGATGCTGGCAATGTACTGTTCTTTGACACGAGTGGTGGTTACAGGGGTATTTATTTACTTTGTGTTAAGTCACCAAGATGTGTCTCTTTCAAAAATAAATTTTTACATGTGCTATATATTTCACAGTTGTACTGGTTAAAACAAACATCTTTTCAAATTTGATCGGGGGCATCAAGAAAGCAAGTAATAGCAATAATTTATGGACAGGATAAAAATAAGACTAGGAAAAAATGAACGAGGTACCAAATATTAGGTACCAAATTTAAGGAAAGGCCAAAAAACTTACTAATTGCAAGTCAATAATATAGTAATGAAGTATTTTTAAAAATCAATATTAATGCAAAAATTATGATTAGCAAAAAATCAAAAGAATCAATAACAAAAAGCAAGTATGATGACATGATTAATATGGACCAAGCACTGTTGTGAGTTATTTTATGTGTATTAACTGATTTAGTCTACATAAAATACTATGGGCCCTGGCCGGTTGGCTCAGAGGTAGAGCGTCGGCTGGCGCGCAGAAGTCCCAGGTTTGATTCCTGGCCAGGGCACACAGGAGAAGCGTCCATCTGCTTCTCCACCCCTCCCCCTCTCCTTCCTCTCTGTCTCTCTCTTCCCCTCCCGCAGCCGAGGCTCCATTGGAGCAAAGATTGCCCGGGCGCTGGGGATGGCTCCTTGGCCTCTGCCCCAGGCGCTAGAGTGGCTCTGGTCACAATAGAGCGACGCCCTGGAGGGGCAGAACATTGCCCCCTGGTGGGCAGAGCATCGCCCCTGGTGGGCGTGCCAGGTGGATCCCGGTCCCGCGCATGCGGGAGTCTGTCTGACTGTCTCTCTCCATTTCTAGCTTCAGAAAAATACAAAAAAAAAATACTATGAAGTAGGCTGTATAATTATCCCTTATATTACTAATCAAGAACCTGTGACACAGAGAAAAGCAATTTTCTCAAGGTCACCCAACTGTTTCATGACACACCTTGATTTCAAACCCAGTTCCAACTCTAGAAGTCATGCTCTTAGGGGCAGAATGTTGCTTCACCTTCATTTGCAACAGTTAGCAAATGCAATCAGATTGTAGCAACCAGTGATCTCCCATGATTCCTTCCACTGTACACATGTGCTCCACATCGTATGTTTGGAGGTACCATATTTTTCGCTTTGTAAGATGCACTTTTTTCCCCCAAAAGTGGAGGGGAAAATGCCCGTGCATCTTATGGAGCGAATGTTCATTTTTATTTATTTAATTTTTTTTTTTTTAGCTGCTGCAGGGCACTATGCCAGTAAACATATGTAGAATGAGCACCAGCGGGAGTGTAATCATGCCCACCAAGGCAGCATGTGGAACCCCTGGCATCTGCTGAGTGATCTCCTGGTTCCAGTTTCCACAGTTGCATGCAGCGCTGGAAGCAAAGTGAGCTACATTGTGTGGGCACATTCATCTGGCATCATCGAGAGCCACTGCCCTGGTGCAGGGCTGCACTGCAGCTGCTGAAGCTCTTTGTGAAGTGCTGACATCACTTGCTGCCCTGTTAGTGCTTGAGCAGTTTAGAGCACATATTAGTGAAACCACAAAAAAAACTCTAAAGAAGTGAAGACTCATCTAGATGTAATTCCTGGGGTTCTTACCAGCCAGTTGTAACCTCAGGACATTTCCATCAACAAACCGTTTAAAGCCTTTATGCAAGAAGAGTGGAACAAATAGATAGCTGCTGGCAATCATGATCTGACACCAACTGGACAAATGAAGAGACCACTATCACTCAAGTTTGTGAATGGATGAAAACATCATGGCAGTCAGTGAAGAATGAAACCGTGGTACGGTCATTCAAAAAATGTGGCATTAGCAATGCCTTAGATGGCACTGAAGATGGTATCATATATGAAAACAGTGAAGATAGTGATACCAGTGATTGTGAGCAACTGAGCTTCTTAAATTCTGATACTAACAATGATGAGTTCCTGGGGTTAATGGACAATTGGAATAGTATTTGGACATTAAAGTCTCTTCTCATTTGTTAATAACAGTGCTAATGGTTGTTAATACTGCTGTTGAGTTTACATTGTTGAAATATTATTCTGGTATATTTTATTAAATATTTTAACACACCATTTGGTTCAGACCATTTTTTTATCATATTTTCTTCCTTAAAACCCTAGGTGCATCTTATGGAGTGAAAAATCTGGTAATTATTGTGTTTAGAGAGGAGTTAAATTGAAGGAAAGATATTAGAAAAATCAGTATAATTTAAGTTCTCATAAAATCTTCACAAAGCCTCTTTTTACTTGAGTAAGTGCAATTCCCAGGGTATGGGATATCTTAGGTAGCCAAGAAAATCTTCTATTCTCCTGGCTACATGATTCATGCTATTCTAATACTTTTCTAAAGGTTAGGTCCAATAAACTTATCATTTGAAAGAGTTAAAGAGAAAAAAACAGAAATTTTATTGATTGATTTAAAATTATATCACAGTATGTTTCCAGATTCTAAAGTCAGCTTAGAAAACTATGAAAAATTTGATGCCTTTTTTTAAGGGTGAGGGCCTATGTAGAGATTATATGTCCTTAAAATGTATTTACGTTCTGAAATACCAACTAATTAATCAAATGTCATCAATTAGACTGTTGTCATGTAATAAAGTAAGCTTAGTCTAAGGCAGAACAACACGTTAGAGAATCAGGTTGGTAAAAGTGCATAAACCAGTTTAAATCTCAAAGGTCACTCAAAAATTAATGACCTTTAGTTCCCCTACGATACAACAGCATGCTTAGAAAATAGAAGAAGAAAAAAACAGAAAAAAATTAGGGAACTGAATAATTCCAATGAATATTAATGAAAGATGAGCATTTTTCAGGCAGAGGTTTGTAGGTAGAAAGAAAATAGATTTTATGAGAAAGCAAGTTTCAATAAACAGTTATTTATAGACATGGGAAAATGAGTTCTGCTAAATGTCAATCCTTGTTAAACTGTGACAATATCCATTTTTTTTCAAACAAGTCAAATTTTTGAGAAATATTGCTTTGTGTAGGCTGCCAATAAATCGCACTAAAACATGAAAAAAAATTTTAAATCTTTCTTAAATAGTCAGTTTAATGGTTTCACAGAACTATGACTCTGAGTTCCTCAATCTTAAAAGTTGTCTGTAAGTATTTAGCCATCTTACTTTCTGTTCTTTTTTTTCTTTCTTTTTTTCTTTTTCTTTTCTTTTTTTTTTTATCAAACTATGGCACAAAGCGTCACTGAAAAATAAAGTTCTTTTGCTGTAATGTTCAGTATATGACAATGAGAGAAGTTGAATTGAGAAAGTAGAAATGAAAAGCTGAGATGATCCTTCAGCACTGATCTAGGAATGTGGTGACAGAGTTAAGGTAAGACTCAGGGTATCAATCACAGCAAGGAAAACAGAATTTAATGTTTTAAAAAGCCATAGTGAAAAAGTCACTGTTTTCTAGTCTAAACTTAAATTAGTAACCTGTGAAGCATATTTCTCTGAAACTCATTTTGAAAATTTCAGAATGAAAACTAATAGACAAATGTCAGGTCCAAATTTCAGAACATTTTTTGTGATACTAACTTGAGTCTCAAAGCCTTTCAATTCACCTCCTCCTCATTATTTTTTTTATAACAAAAGAAGTTATTTTTGACTGTTAGTGTTTCCATGCAACCATCTCTGACTGTTACAGCCGGAGATGGATCTGTCAGAGCTGTCAATATCTTTCTGTGTTTGAGATTTCAGCCTTTCATCTGAACATATACAATGGTAGAGCTTTTGTGCTCGGCACTTTTGTTTTTTCACGAGCATAAATGCAAAATGAACTGACCTAAGCATGGCAACTACAACTCTTCTGACAACAACAAAAAAAAGTATAAAGGCCAATTTTTAAAAGAGGGAAAACGTTTGGGGCATTAGAGGTTTGGTGACTCTAGCAATATGTTTCTCTTTTCCGAATTGTTACTCATTACAGTCAATCATCATCCTATTCTTAGAACTTGCGATCCCTGTCATTTGCATGTTTAAATGCAAAGGAAAAACATATGCCTTTTCAATCTAATCTTCAAGTTCTCTTTAATTAGTTCTTTTGTCTTTATTTTTCTTCTGCATGGCAATCTAAGTATAAACACAAGCAATAGGGAGTACTCACCTAGTTGTAGTTCAAAGAATGAAGCTTAACTCTTCCAAGGAGACATGACAATTTGTCCTCAGTGTCAGATTTCAATGAGCTGTGAACCACTCTCTAAACGAATTGGGTAATACCACTGGTACATACAAGTAGACTCCATGAAGAACCAATGGAGAAACGCTTGGAGAAAACATTAAAATTCTCCATTCCACCTCCATAGATTCATCTTCCTCCCACATACAGTAATTGAGTTCTTTGGGGTACTGTACTAGATCTGGGAATATAATGGTGAGCAGCTCTAGCTTCAAAGATAATCTGGCCTGTGAAGGGGAAGGAGACTACCACTGAGGAACCAGCGTGAGGTTCTCTGTGCCATTGCCCCTTGTTAACTCCTAGACAGCAGAGGGGGTCTATTAATATAACAATAGATCAGAGTATGTTTTTGAGAAGCAATCAAAACCTTGCAAGAGACTTTGTCTTTTAGCTGTGTCATTTTAAAGGGTCTGAAAGACCTGGAACTTTATGTGCTGACCAAATGTGAGAGGTTAATTTGTGAAAACATATGAGTCCTCTCATCTCACAGAAACTAATGAACTAATGATCAAGCTAGATCACTGTCTGGCCCAAACCCTTCAATGATTTCCCACTGGAATTGGAGTAAAATTCCAACTTCTTCCATGCCTATAAATCACTGCATGACATGGCCCTGAATACTTCTCTGAATTCCTCTTTTCATCCCTCTGATTAATACTGCTGTCATGTGAACCTCATTTCTGCCTTCAAATATGCCAAGCTTGTTCTTGCTCTTATGCCAAGAGACTAGCACTTTTTGGCTAGGAAATCTCTTTATCCAGATCATTGCATAGCTGCCTTCTCTTTACCATTCAGGCCTCACATCACAATTCTCTAAACTAAAATGATACCCTCTCCTCCCCTCTCCCTGGATCCCAGGTGGTCTGCCAGATTTTCTTATTTGACTACTTTTAGCATGTACCTATACCTGGAATTACAAGTGGGTTTCTATGTTTACTAAATATTTCATAGTCCTGTGGGCACTCCATTTCCTTCACTTTTCTATCCCTAGAGCCTCAAGTATCCCCTGGTTTCATAGTAGGCCATCAGAAAATATTTGCTGACTAAATGCACGGACTTATTTCAAGGATGAGTCAGACTAAGAGAACTAGTCATATATGGGTTCTGTAATTAAATATAAGTGGTATAAATTAAGAATTTGGGAAGTGAGAAATGCCCAGAAATTAATGACATTTTAGCTGAAACCTGAAAGATAAGCAGGATATAACTAGATGCTGGAATAATAAGAGATGAATAAAAAGAGAGTTTCAAAAAAAAATGAATAGTATGTACACAGCTCAAAGATGTTTAAAATCTACTAAGAAAAAAAAAGCCAAAGGCATTAAAAAATGTGAGACAGAGAGATTGGCATTATATTTGCATTATAGATAAACTGAAGAGTTGATACTGAAAACAGGGAACTGAGAGAGCTGTTGAAAAAAATCCAGAAGAGCGATGATAGCATTCTTGATCATGGGCAGATCCACAGGAAATGGATAGAAAGGAATGAATCATGACACTACAGGTGTTACAAAATTAGTTGGACTTGGTTGATGAGGTGTGAGAGTAAACGAAAAGAGAAATTTTGTTCCAATTTTTCTTGATAGACATTTGGATGCATGGTGGCTCCAGTCACTGACATAGAGGATCTTGCAGGAGAGGTAGGTTCAAGTGTTCAGTTTCCATTGTCAGAGGATCAGACAAGGAGCTATCCAGGAGACTACTGGATATGATATACATGGCTGGGAAGAGTTATCAGAATATAAATGATAATTAAAACATGAGAGGGAATGAGGTCATACAGTAATAGAACACAAAGAGAGAAAAGAATAAAAACTAGGATGGAAACTTATGAAGCATCAAGATGGAACTCATGAAAAAGAGAAAAGAGACAACTATACTGTTTACTTAGAACAGCCAGGAAGATGGGAGGAAAATAAAATATGTGTGACATCACAAAAGCTTAGAAAGAGGATTTCATGAACAGTAACTATACAACAGTGTCAAGTACTAGAAAAAATGATCAGATTGTCCCTGCTGTTTAGTTTGTTAGAGGAGGTTGATCAACTTAAAAAGTTGTTGGTTTTAATGAAGTGGAGATGAAATCAAGTCTCAGATTATAGAAATCAGAATAGAAAATGGAAGGAAAAATATGGCCATAATGAGTGGATACAATCCTTTAAAGATATATGACCATTGTGGCCAGATGAGTGGAAGATTGAAGAAGAAATAGAGATAGGGAAATGTTGTATTTAGGATGAAAGTAAATATTGATGACAAAGAGCCAGTCAGAAGGGTGTTTTTGAAGATCTAAGAAAAAAGAGAGAAAAGAGCAAGATTACTAAAGAGGTGGAAGGAATGGCTCTATAAGAGTAAACCAGAAAAATTATAAAAAAGGAACACTTCTTTCTCATAAGATAATTATAAAAGAAAAAATATGTGTAGACCAAGTAAATTATAGATGCATGGAATAGAAAAGATGAATAGCAAGAAAAACACAGGAAGAACGACAGATGGTATTGATAATATAAATTGTTTAAGGCACAGACCTATGTAAGTCTGTGATTTCTTTCAGTAGGGTTGAACTGCCTGAATACAGAAATAAAAGGTTGTAGCTTTACTGGTCAAAACTTATGTTTTGTTGAGTCTACAAATGATAAAGCAAAATAGCAAAGTGCTTAAAATTGATGGAAAACTATAATCATATAATCTAAAATAAACAAGAAATAAAGTCAAGTATAAAGTAAATGTTAAAATAGAAGGGAGTAGCAGGCTGGACACATCCCAAAGAGCTGATTGTTCCACTTATATTAATTCTAATTCTTTATTTTTAATTAATTCCAGTATGGTTTTTTCCCCACCCATTCACAGAAATTTTTCATGTGGAAAGCATTCAAGATTTCCATCTCAACAAACATCAATGAATAATTCTCAGTCCTCATCTTCCTCTATCACAGTTGATTACTCTTGCTTTCTTAAAATTCTTTTTTTTTCATGGGGTAACAGACAGTACACCTCTTTGGATTTGCACTCACAATACTATTCACTACTCGGGATTACTTTTCTGCTCTATCACCTCTTTTTGAATGATGGTTTTGGAAGCATTGAGAGCTGAATCATTGACCTTCTTTCTTATTCATTAAGTGATCGCAAGTCTTAAGGCATTAAATATCATCTATTTTGTGATAGTTCCAAAATTTATATCTTTAGCACCAATTTTTTGTCTTCTTATTCCCCCAAAACATAAAATCTATTTTGAGGTCCAAAAAAGCATCTCAAACTTACGCTATGTAAAACAAATTCTACATCCTTACCACCATTACCATTTCTTCTTCAGTTTTTCCCACTTAATTAGCAGCATACCAGTTTCCAAATTGTTCAGACTAAAATCTTATCAGTGATTTTTGAGTCTTTTCTATCTTTCACTTCTCATATCCTAGCCAACATCATATAATATTGGGATTTCCTACAACATGGATTAAGAATTCCAGTTCTCATCACCCTTACATTTAATATCCAGGTATGAGTCATTCTCTTCTCTTCCTAATATTTCTGCAAAAATCTCTTGACTGTTCTTTTTTTCACTTTTGCACCCCTAGTGTGTATTCTTCACCTAGTTACCTGTGATCTTTTATGAAGAGAAACTTGCTCGCATTTATTTCCTGCTCAGAACTTTCCAGTCTTCCCAATGCATCCAGAATAAAATCCATTTTTCCCATGTACTTCAAAGTTTGTAATGATTATGACATTGAGTACGTATCAGCTTTGTCTTCTACTACCTTTCCTATCAGTCCTGCCACTTCTATCACACCAGTCAAATTGCTGTGTCCTTAACTTGTTTCTGCTTCCGAGTCTTTATAGTTGCCGTTCCCATTGCCTGGCACTTTATCATTTGTTCATTTACTTAATTCAAGTCTTGAATAACATTTCAAAGAAATTTCCCCCTTTCTCAAAGTCATAGAATAATTGGTCTCAGTTCCTCACACCACTGTATTAATTTTGTACATCAACACTTTTTGCATGCCCTTAAAACGGACAGAGTGTATCTGCCCTTTGATTTTGAATCTGGCCAAATGACTTGCTTTGGCCAAGGAGATATTAGCATACTTGAAAAAAAGCAAAAGCTTAGAATGTGATTGCCAAATTGGTATTCTCCTTGTATTCCTACCTTTTGCTATGAAAATTGATTACATGGGTAGCTGCTGATGTAATGAGACTGAAAAACAGGGAGAAGAACTTGACCAAACCTGAAACATGGAACCAAGTCTAGCCAAGACCAGTCTAGACCACCAAGCTCCAGTCAGCCTGCAGACACCTGTGTCATAAGCCATTAAAAATTATTAAGTTACAGGTATTTTTGTTTTGCAGCACTGTGAGAAAGCTAATCATTTCACTCTACTTAAAAGAGCTACACATATCTATACCATTTTTCTGCTAGCTTTTTTTCTTTTCTTTTATTTTGCAAGAGAAGGAGAGTGCAGACAGAAAAGGAGAGGGATGAAAAGCATCAACTTGTTGTTGCGGCTCCTTAGTTGTTCATTGATTGCTTTCTCATATGTGCCTTGACTGGGGGGCCAAGCCAGTGACTCCTTGTTCAAGCCAGCAACCTTTGGGCTCAAGCCAGCAACAATGAGGTCATGTCTTTGATCCTACACTCAAGCCAGTGATCCCCACTCAAGCTGGTGAGCCCATGCTCAAGCTGGCAACCTCAGGGTTTCAAACCTGGGTCCTCAGCATCCCAAGTCAACTCTCTATCCATTGCACCACCACCTGGTCAGGCTTTACTAGATTTTTTGATAGCACTCATTTCTACCCAAAATTACAATATATTTTATTTTATTTGCTCTCCTCTCTAAAAGATCATGTCTTTGAGAAAATAGTCTGTGTGTGTTGTTTAGCAACTTCCTCCCAGTGGCAAACCCTGGTGTAGTGCAGAGTAGGCATTCAAGAGGTATTTGTGAATGAATGAATAATGCTGTAATGAAATCCAAATACTGAAGGTTATCCAGAGTTTGAAAAACTTACTTTTGGCCTTAACAGAATGAATGAGTTGGCATGTTTCAAAACTAGAGGCAGCTAGCACAATTTTGAATTTGACGTCCCAGAGGTGGAACACATTTGGTTTGCTAGATCTCATGACAAAAAGACGTTGTGAGTAAAACTTGTGCTGCCTAGACAGAGGTATCCTTCTCTTTTCTAAACCTCTCATATTCACCAAAACTTCAAATAATACTCTGTAAGTATTATTTTAGGTCCCCTTTTGTAGAGAATTATATATAACAATTTTCTTTCTTTCTTTTTTCTTTTAGTGAGAGAGAGACAGAGGACAAGCAGCAACAGACAGGAAGGGAGAGAGAGGAGAAGCATCAATTTCTTGTTGCGATACTTTAGTTGTTCATTGATTGCTTTCTCATATGTGCATTGACTAGGTACTTTCAGCTGAAGCAGTGACTTCTTGCTCAAGCTAGCAACCTTAGGTTCAGCCAGCAGCCTTTTGGGCTCAAGCCAGAGACAATAGACATGATCCCACACTCAAGACAATGACCAATAGCTCAATCTGGTTAGGCCACGCTCAAGCTGGCGACCTTGTGGGTTTTGAACCTGGGTCCTCAATGTCCCAGGTCGACACTCTATCCACTGCGCCACCATCTGGTCAAGCAATATAACAATTTTTAAATTTGTATAGGTAGGAAAAAGTTTTCTCAAAGTATTAAAGGCACCACAAACAGAGAACTAACCTAATAGATTAAGTGGGATAATTCTTTTATAAGAGAAATGTAGCACTTGAAACTATAAAAGTAGTACTCAAATAATTTTAATTTGTCCATTAATGTTAACAAGTAATTTGAGTTGGAGAAAACTTCCTCTTCCTATCTAATAACTTTTTACATAGTTACCACCTCAGAACATCTGTTTGTATAATTGTTCTTCCAGTGTTCTTTTTTTTTTTTTTTTTTTTTTTTTTTTTTTTTTTTTTTATAATTTTATTTTTTTAATGGGGTGACATCAATAAATCAGGATACATATATTCAAAGATAACAAGTCCAGGTTATCTTGTCGTTCAATTATGTTGCATACCCACCACCCAAAGTCAGATTGTCCTCTGTCACCTTCTATCTTCTTTTCTTTGTGCCCCTCCCACCCCCTATCCCTCTCCCATTCCCCCCTCCCCCCCGTAACCACCACACTCTTATCAATGTCTCTTAGTTTCACTATTATGTCCCACCTACGTATGGAATAATACAGTTCCTGTTTTTTTCTGATTTACTTATTTCGCTTCGTATCATGTTATCAAGATCCCACCATTTTGCTGTAAATGTTCCGATGTCATCATTTCTTATGGCTGAGTAGTATTCCATAGTGTATATGTGCCACATCTTCTTTATCCAGTCATCTATTGATGGGCTTTTTGGTTGTTTCCATGTCCTGGCCACTGTGAACAATGCTGCAATAAACATGGGGCTGCATGTGTCTTTACGTATCAATGTTTCTGAGTTTTGGGGATATATACCCAGTAGAGGGATTGCTGGGTCATAAGGTAGTTCTATTTTCAGTTTTTTGAGGAACCACCATACTTTCTTCCATAATGGTTGTACTACTTTACATTCCCACCAACAGTGTATGAGGGTTCCTTTTTCTCCACAGCCTCTCCAACATTTGCTATTACCTGACTTGCTAATAACAGCTAATCGAACAGGTGTGAGGTGGTATCTCATTGCCGTTTTGATTTGCATTTCTCTAATAGCTAAAGAAGATGAGCATCTTTTCATATATCTGTTGGCCATTTGTATTTCTTCCTGGGAGAAGTGTCTATTCATATCCTCTTCCCATTTTTTTATTGGATTGTTTGTTTGTTTGTTGTTGAGTTTTATGAGTTCTTTGTATATTTTGGATATTAGGCCCTTATCTGAGCTGTTGTTTGAAAATATCATTTCCCATTTAGTTGGCTTTCTGTTTATTTTGTTATCAGTTTCCCTTGCTGAGCAAAAACTTCTTAGTCTGATGTAGTCCCATTCATTAATTTTTGCCTTCACTTCTCTTGCCTGTGGAGTCAAATTCATAAAATGCTCTTTAAAACCCAGGTCCATGAGTTGAGTACCTATGTCTTCTTCTATGTACTTAATTGTTTCAGGTCTTATGTTTAGATCTTTGATCCATTTTGAGTTAATTTTTGTACAGGGGGAGAGACTGTAGTCCAGTTTCATTCTTTTGCATGTGGCTTTCCAGTTTTCCCAGCACCATTTATTGAAGAGGCTTTCTTTTCTCCATTGTGTGTTGTTGGCCCCTTTATCAAAAATTATTTGACTATATATATGTGGTTTTATTTCTGGACTTTCTATTCTGTTCCATTGGTCTGAGTGTCTATTTTTCTGCCAATACCATGCTGTTTTGATTGTCGTGGCCCTATAATAGAGTTTGAAGTCAGGTATTGTTATGCCCCCAGCTTCATTCTTTTTCTTTAGGATTGCTTTGGCTATTCGGGGTTTTTTATAGTTCCATATAAATCTGATGATTTTTTGCTCTATTTCTTTAAAAAATGTCATTGGAATTTTGATGGGAATTGCATTAAATTTGTATATTGCTTTGGGTAATATAGCCATCTTGATTATATTTATTCTTCCTAGCCAAGAACAAGGTATATTCTTCCATCTCATTATATCTTTTTTGATTTCCCTTAACAATGGTTTATAGTTTTCATTATATAAGTCCTTTACATTCTTTGTTATGTTTATTCCTAAGTATTTTATTTTTTTTGTTGCAATCGTGAAGGGGATTATTCTTTTGAGTTCCTTCTCAGTTGTTTCATTGTTGGCATATAGAAAGGCTATTGACTTCTGTATGTTAATTTTGTATCCTGCGACCTTACTGTATTGGCTTATTGTTTCTAGTAGTCTTTTTGTGGATTCTTTGGGGTTTTCGATGTATAGGATCATATCATCTGCAAAAAGTGATACCTTTACTTCTTCTTTTCCGATATGGATGCCTTTTATTTCCTTGTCTTGTCTGATTGCTCTGGCTAGAACCTCTAGTACCACATTAAATAAGAGTGGAGAGAGTGGACAACCCTGTCTTATTCCTGATTTAAGGGGGAAAGCCTTCAGTTTAGTGCCATTTAATATGATGTTAGCTGATGGTTTATCATATATGGCCTTTATCATGTTGAGATATTTTCCTTCTATACCCATTTTGTTGAGAGTCTTAAACATAAAATTGTGTTGTATTTTATCAAAAGCCTTTTCTGCGTCTATTGATAAGATCATGTGGTTTTTGTTCTTTGTTTTGTTGATATGGTGTATTACATTAACCGTTTTACGTATGTTGAACCATCCTTGAGATTCTGGGATGAATCCCACTTGATCATGATGTATTATTTTTTTAATATGTTGTTGTATTCGATTTGCTAGTATTTTGTTTAGTATTTTAGCATCTGTATTCATTAGAGATATTGGTCTGTAGTTTTCTTTTTTTGTGCCATCCTTGCCTGTTTTTGGTATGAGGGTTATGTTGGCCTCATAAAATGTGTTTGGAAGTATTGCTTCTTCTTCAATTTTTTGGAAGACTTTGAGTAGAATAGGAACCAAGTCCTCTTTGAATGTTTGATAAAATTCGCTGGTATAGCCGTCAGGGCCTGGACTTTTATTTTTGGGGAGGTTTTTAATGGTTTTTTTCTATTTCTTCTCTACTGATAGGTCTGTTTAGGCTTTCTGCTTCTTCTTGACTCAGTCTAGGAAGGTTGTATTGTTCTAGAAATTTATCCATTTCTTCTAGGTTGTTGAATTTAGTGGCATAAAGTTTTTCATAGTATTCTACAATAATTCTTTGTATATCTACAGTGTCCGTGGTGATTTCTCCTCTTTCATTTTGGATTTTGTTTATATGAGTTCTTTCTCTTTTTTCCTTGGTAAGTCTTGCCAAGGGTTTGTCAATTTTGTTGATCTTTTCAAAGAACCAGCTCCTTGTTCTATTAATTTTTTCTATAGTTTTTCTGTTCTCTAATTCATTTATTTCTGCTCTGATTTTTATTATCTCCTTTCTTCGGCTGGTTTTGGGTTGTCTTTGTTCTTCTTTTTCTAGTTCCTTAAGGTGGGAAGTTAAGTGGTTCACTTGGGCTCTCTCTTGTTTGTTCATATATGCCTGAAGCGATATGAACTTCCCTCTTATCACTGCTTTTGCTGCATCCCATAGATTCTGATATGTCGTATTGTCATTTTCATTAGTCTGTATATATCTTTTGATCTCTGCACTTATTTCTTCTTTGACCCATTCATTTTTTAAAAGTATGTTGTTTAGTTTCCACATTTTTGTGGGATTTTTTTTCCTCTTTTTTGCAGTTGAATTCTAGTTTCAAGGCTTTATGATCAGAAAATATGCTTGGCACAACTTCAATTTTTCTGAATTTGCTGATATTGTTTTTGTGGCCCAACATATGGTCAATTCTTGAGAATGATCCATGTACACTGGAGAAAAATGTATACTCAGTCACTTTGGGATGAAATGTCCTGTAGATGTCTATCATATCCAGGTGCTCTAGTGTTTTGTTTAAGGCCACTATGTCTTTGTTGATTCTCTGTTTGGATGACCGATCTAGAGCCGTCAGCGGTGTATTGAGGTCTCCAAGTATGATTGTATTTTTGTCAGTTTTTGTTTTAAGGTCAATAAGTAGCTGTCTTATATATTTTGGTGCTCCTTGGTTTGGTGCGTATATATTAAGAATTGTTATGTCTTCTTGATTCAGTGTCCCCTTAGCCATTATGAAATGGCCATTTTTGTCTCTAAGTACTTTTCCTGTCTTGTAGTCAGCATTATCCGATATGAGTATTGCTACACCTGCTTTTTTTTGGATGTTATTTGCTTGGAGTATTGTTTTCCAGCCTTTCACTTTGAATTTGTTTTTATCCTTGTTACTTAGATGAGTTTCCTGTAGGCAGCATATAGTTGGATTTTCTTTTTTAATCCATTCTGCTACTCTGTGCCTTTTTATTGGTGAGTTTAATCCATTTACATTTAGTGTAATTATTGATACTTGTGAGTTCCCTATTGCCATGTTATATCTTGCTTTCTGTTAGTTTTGTGTCTTGTTTGATCCTTCTCTTTCGTTTTTCTATCTTTTGTTTTTATTTGGTTGTATTCCATACATCTTTCCTCTGTTGCTATCTTTTTTATCTCATGTGCTTCTGTGGTGGTTTTTTCAATGGTGGTTACCTTTGAGTAATGAAAAGGGTCCCTACCCTGTTCATTGTAGCGAACTATTTTGTGAGTACTTTTGCACTCCATCGTCCTTTGCTACTGTTAAACTCCGTCTTCTCCCCCTCTTTCTTTTTATTGTTGTCACAGTTTAAATTTGGTTTTATTGTGTTCTTCTTGGAGCTTTTACTTGTGGCTCTGTTTTTTTTTGTTCTTTGTATCTGATTGGAGAACCCCCTTTAGTAATTCCTGGAGTGGGGGTTTTCTGATGATAAATTCCCTCATCTTTTCTGTATCTGTGAATGTTTTTATTTCTCCTTCGTATTTGAAGGATAGCTTTGATGGGTATAGTATTCGTGGCTGAAAGTTCCTCTCTTTCAGGACTTTAAATATTGGGGTCCACTCTCTTCTAGCTTGTAGAGTTTCTGCTGAGAAATCTGATGATAATCTAATGGGCCTTCCTTTATATGTTGTATTCTTCTTTTCCCTGGCTGCCTTGAGAATTTTTTCTTTGCTGTTGGTTTGTGTCAATTTCATTATGATATGCCTTGGAGTAGGTTTGTTGGGGTTAAGAAAACTTGGAGTTCTGTTTGCTTCTTGAACTTGAGGCTTTAGTTCTTTCCACAGGCTTGGGAAGTTCTCATCAATTATTTGTTTAAGTATGTTCTCCATTCCATTTTCTCTCTCTTCTCCCTCTGATATACCTATTATTCTTATGTTATTCTTTTTGATGGAGTCAGATAATTCTTGTAGGGCTATCTCATTTTTTTTAATTTTTGAGTCTCTTTCTTCTTCTCTCTGTTGTGCCTCAAGTTGCTTGTCTTCTATTTCACTAATCCTCTCTTCTATCTGACCTGTTCTATTAGCTAAGCTTGTTACTTCGTTTTTCAGCTCGTGAATTGAGTTTTTCATCTCTGTTTGATTTGTTTTTATAGTTTCAATTTCCTTGGACATATATTCTTTGTGTTCATGGAGTTGTTTTCTGAGCTCCCTATATTGCCTTTCTGTGTTTTCTTGTATATCTCGGAGGATTTTTAGGATTTCTATCTTGAATTCTCTGTCATTTAGCTCCAAGGTTTCCAATATATTAAATTTTTTCTCCATAGATTTTTCCTCATCTAGCTGTGTTACCTCTCTTTCTTTTGTATCCATGATATTCGATTTTCTCTTCCTTAATGGCATCTGAGGGTGGTTTTGTTGATAGTATTAATGAGACTTAATAAAGAATAAAAAGTTAAAAAAAATAAAAAAATAACAAATCGAAAAGAGTTGTTTTTTTTAAAAAAAAATTAATAATGAAATAAAGAAAAATAAAATAAAAATTTTTTAAAAAAGGAAATTATTCCCCCCCTCTTTTTTTCCTCTCCTCTCCTCTCCCCTCTTTCTTGAGAAAATCTTGTGGTGGACTGTGAGTTATAACAAACAATGCCTGTGATGGAGGGCCTGAATTGGGGAAAAGTAATAAAGGGGCAAAAAAGAGAGAAAGAAAAAAAAAAAAAAAAAGAAAAAAAAAAAAAAGAAAAAAGAAAAAAAATAGAGTGTATGGACCCACAAAAAGCAAATAAGGAAAAAATTTGGGTCAAGAATAAAATGATTTGCTTTTAGATGTTGGTTTTCTAAGAGTTATGATGAGAGGAATAAGAGGAAAATGGAAAAATGGGGGGACAAATTAAAAACTTACTATTGTATTTAGTGGAACAAGAACTAGATAATATGGAGAGCCAGGGATGGGAGCACTGCTAGTGAGTTAAAAAGGTGAAGTAAAAACCCCCCAAAATGCCACAAACATAGGTTTGAGTCCCAGATAAGATAATTTGTTTGTTATTGAGGTTTGAATGAGAGGAGATGTAAAGGAGAAAGGAAGAAACTAATATAGAGGGAGAAAAGAAAGAGAGAGAGAGAAAAAAAGAGGGAACCACTAAAAGAAGAAAAAAGAAAGGAGAGAGAGAGAGAGAGAGTTAAGGGTTTTGGAGTGCAACCCTCATAGAGAGAAAGGAAGAGAAGAGAAATGATAATGGGAGATGTAACACTTATGGGTAGTGTAGTTCAAGGAGAGGAGAGAGTAAGACCGGTAGAGAGTTAATCGGCCAAATTGGAGGAGGAAAAAAAAGTATCAAGAATGAAGATAAGAGAAACAAACGAACAAATATAATAAAATGGGATAGGTTATAAAGTCTGCAGATTATTCTTGATTTTGAGAGGTTATCTTCTTGCTTTTTCTTTTCTCTCCCTCTTCCTGGTCGGTGACTCTGTACCCCGGGTTCTGCCCCTTTGGCACGCTCAGGTAGAGGTTTGCAGTTGATAAGTCTCTATGGCAATGTCATGTATTGTGCTTTATTCTCGTTGGGAGTCGAGTCTCATTAGCATTTATAGGCTCCGACAGTGAGAGAGTCCGTGTTCCTGGAGCCTTTCTCCTAGTCTTTCCTTCCTCAATTAGTAGCCTGATAGTCCAGGTATGGGGTTGCTGCTGCCTCTGCCTGGATAGTAAGAGGCTCAAATTGCTGGCAACTCCCCACTCTATTTCCACTCAGCACAGGGCTCTGGGTAAGGCTCAGTCAGTCAGAGCTGCTAGCATAATCAGGCGGGCTTTCCGCCCACTCGAAGACCTCTGGCTCTGCCACTCTATCCGGTAACACAAGCGGGCGCCCACTTCCGGGGCGCTTGGAGGAAACTCTTACTCACTGTCTGCAACCAGGATATACGGCCAGCAGTCTCACGCTCTGAGTGAAACCCCCAACCGCAGGGAAAAGTTGCAGCGTTGGAATTGAGTCTCGCTCCGTCCCCGTGCGCGGCTTTTGCAAGGCGCTGGGGCGGCCCGAGATTCCGCTTTGGCCCACACAAAGGCCCCTGACTCTGCCCCTCTGTGCGATAACACGGGCGCGCACTGCCGAGGCACTCGGAGGAATCGCTCACTCCTTATCTGCGCGCGCAAACCAGGATATGAGGCCGGCCGCAGTTCCCTCTGAGTGAAACAGCCTCCAGCACGGAAAATCTCCACCGTTGGGATTAGTTCTCACTCCCTCCCGTGCGTGGCTTTCTCAGGGTGCTGGGGCTGCCCAGAGACTCTGCCCTCAGCCCACAGAAAGGCCTCTGACCCTGCCTCTCCGTGGGGCAACACGGGCACCCACTTCCGCGGCTTAGGAAGAAATCTCTCTTCCACTAACTGCGCACCGACCAGGAGACCGGGTAAAATGGCCGCTCCACTTGTCTTTCTTTGTTTGGGTTTGGCGCGAGTGTTAGCTTGTATTGCCCGGGTTGCCACAGGATCAGATTTTCCTCGGCTTGGATCTCTGAGCCACAGCCTGGTTTGGCCGTTTTTGCTGCGGCGGCCTGGATCTATTCACCCCCTTTGCCCGCCTCAGTTTCTATATTCACAGTTACCAGAGAAAGCCGCCCTGTTTAGGTTAGTGAGGAAGGCAGAGCATTTCTTACTCCCTATTTCCTTCGGGGTTTGGTTATATATTTAGCCAATTTTTCACTCAATCATACCTTTGGGTGTATTGCGAAGAATCTGGAAGCTCCAAGTATAGGTTTTTCTGTTTCTGGTTGAAGATCTTGTTGAGTTTTGGGGGAGATTTATCGGTATCGCTTCCTACTCCGCCATTACTCTGACGTCATCTGTCTCTTCCAGTGTTCTTGAACTAAAATGTCAATTGGCAGGTAACATTTAACACTTTTAAATGTCCTGAATTTGGGATTTGTTAATTATTTCTCCATTTTTCTGAGTTGTTACTATTTTCTTCTTTGAACAGTTCATTTCCTGAAGGCTAGCTAATTAATGGTCAAGCACTGAGTGCATGCTTAGCATTAGAGTGACACAAAGTCTATTAATTCTGACAGTAGTTCCTTAACATAACTCATGAACACTGGCTGGGGTTAGAATGAATGTGCCCCAAACCTTTTTATACTCCTGTATCTCTCCAATCAAGAGTTATAGTCCCAGAATGGAGATGCCAATGCCCAGGTTTTGTTTAGCTGTCCACCATGTTAGAAGAAAACAGGGCACAGATGACATACAACAAAATAGGGGAAGTCCCCCAAATGAAGAGGGGATGCTGAAAGAACACTTACATTATGTGGTTTAGCCTGTTCGCATCTCAGAGGTTCCTCAAGGCCTTCTCTACACAATGCCCCTCACCCTTCCCACTTGCTTCCTGATCTTGTATGCCATTATCACACACATTTTGTAATCAGGACACTGATTAACACCTCAAACAAAACCTTGCACAAATAGAATTTTATACATACTTAATGAAGGGAGAGTTGATTAGAAGAATAGAAATCTTCACATTAAAGACTTCATTGGGCCTGACCTGTGGTGGCGCAGTGGATAAAGTGTCGACCTGGAAATGCTGAGGTCACCAGTTCGAAACCCTGGGCTTGCCTGGTCAAGGCACATATGGGAGTTGATGCTTCCAGCTCCTCCCCCCCTTCTCTCTCTCTGTCTCTCCTCTCTCTCTCTCTCTCTCTCTCTCTGTCTCTCCCTCTCCTCTCTAAAATGAATAAATAAAAAATTTAAAAAATTATTTAAAAAAAGAATTCTTTACAAAAAAAAGACTTCATTGACATGCTTACATATATTGTATTATTGATAGTTTCCTGTTGCTGCTATAACAAATGACCACAAACTTGGTGGCTTCAAATAACAAAAATTTATATCTTACAGTTCCGGAGGACAGAAGTTCAAAACCAGTTCTATGGGGCTAAAGTCAAAAGGTTGGTAAAGCTCGTTCTTTTTTTTTTTTTTTTTTTTTAAATTTTATTTTATTTATTCATTTTAGAGAGGAGAGAGAGACAGAGAGAGAGAAGGGAGGGAGGAGCTGGAAGCATCAACTCCCATATGTGCCTTGACCAGGCAAGCCCAAGGTTTCGAACCGGCGACCTCAGCATTTCCAGGTCAATGCTTTATCCACTGCGCCACCACAGGTCAGGCAAAAAGCTCGTTCTTTTTGAAGAGTCTGAGAGAAGAATCTGTTTTCTTGCCATTTTCAGCTTCTAGGGACTTGTCTGCCTTCTCTGACCGCTGACGTCTCCTCCATCCCCAAAACACCTCATTCTGATCTCTGTTTCTACCATCACCTGCCTTCTCTGACTCTGACTCCTTTCTCATCCCCTCTTATAAAGACCTTTGTCATTGGCTTGATTTAACTGTATAATTCAGGTTAAATTCTCATCTCAAGATCCTTAATTTAGCCCTGGCTGGATAGCTTAGTTGGTTTGAGCATCATCTCAAAGCACAAAAGTTGCTGGTTTGATCCCCAGTCAAGGCACATACAAGAACAGATTGATGTTTCTTTCTGTCTGTCTGTTTCTCTCTCTCTCTCTTCTCTCCTTTATTCTTTCTCTATAATCAATAAATAAAAGAATTTAAATTAAGACCCTTAGTTTAATCCCATCTGCAAAATCCTTTTTACCATAAAGGTAAAAATTGTAGGCTTCTGGGGATTAGGAAGTAGACATATTTGAGGGCCTTTATTTTAAACTATCATAAATATTTAGTGACTGATGCTTGTAGCTAAGCCCTGCAGTACATTTATGTTCTCTTTCTGTATTATTTATTGATTCCTCTTTTGCTTATATCCATATCTTTACTTCAGCTATTCTTTTTGTTCTATCAAATGAAAACATAATATACCTAACCCCTTTTTTGGAACACATAAGTTATCTCCAAAATTCATAATGCTGTAATGAATATCTTTGAGCAAAATGCATCTGCATTTTAAATTATACTCTTAGGAGAGATTCCCAGAAGTAGAATTATTAGGTCAAAAAATGTAAATATTTTATTACTCTTAAGAACTATTGCCAAATAATTTTCTAAGTATGTTGTCTTAAATGATATTCCGATAAGTAGGAGAAGGCCAATCTCATGACTCACTTGCTGTCACTGAGTTTTTGCAATAAAAAGATAATAATAATCATAGTTAACTTGTGTGAAAAAATATAAAGAGAAAAATGTTGTTTTAGTTTATATTTTTAAAGAATAATTATAGTGATTATTCCTTTCATTCTTTAACTATTTTTCCCCCTGAGTTATTTATTTACATTTTTTAAAATTGTGTTTTCTCTTAACATTTTCTTCATTTGGAATAAAATCATTGGAATTCCTCAGAAAATAATTTATGTAATATTTTTTTGTAATAAACCAACTAATTCTATTTTTTATTACTTTATTACAAAGCACCTGTGTTTGTAGATGCAATAGATATGCCAGTATGTTATTGAATTTTCTTTCCTCATCCCATTAGTACATATCAATTAATTCTTCAATATAGTAAAACATGGTGTGTTTAAAAGCAATGATTTCTAACTTCTCAGATTACTTGAGGTTAGGTTTGACTTTGGGTGATGGGTATGCAACATAATCAAATGTCAAAATAACCTGGAGTTGTTTTCTCTGAGCATATGTACCCTGATTTACCAATGTCACCTCATTAAAATTAATAATAAATTTATTTTTATTGAAAAAAGAAGGAAATATAATTTTCTCTTCTATAAGACCATTCTCTTCATTACCAAATGACATACCTTATAACCGTCAAATTTATTGTGCAGATTATATTTAGTATTCAATTCAAATAGATCAAAAATAAAATACAGAACTTAATATGTTATACCAAATAATTTTACATTGCTTTGTTCACTGTCAATGTTTAAAAAAACTGTCAAGAGATATTATTCAAATTTTAAATTGCTGTAGATTCTCACCTACCATTTAAAAGTAAGATGTGTAATATATTCAGGATACTAGTGAAATCAGGAATCATCTCAATAAATATCAAAAATATTTTAAAAATTTTTAAAAAGCTGAACAAACATTTAGTCTAGATTTGTTTATTCAATTTTATAATTTTATGCTAACTTTTTTCCTTTAAATATTTCAATGTTTATTATCAATCTAGCTTACCATTTACTATTTTGAATGCTCCATCTTTCAAAAAGTGAATTTATAAATTCTTTGTAAATTATTTTTTACACTTGAAAATAAAATTTGGCCTAACCTGTGGTGGCGCAGTGGATAAAGTGTCGACCTGGAAATGTTGAGGTCGCCAGTTCGAAACCCTGGGCTTGCCTGGTCAAGGCACATATTGGAGTTGATGCTTCCAGCTCCTCCCCACCTTCTCTCTCTCTCTCTCCCTCTCTGTCTCTCTCTCTCCCTTTCTCTCTTCTCTCTAAAATGAATAAATAAAATTTTTTAAAAAAAGAAAAGAAAATTTGTATTACTTTTCTGCAAACTCAGTATTAGAGAATCTACAAAATTATTTTTTAAAAGGTGTTTACAAATTTGATTTATTGCAGATTAGTTTTTAAAAATATATATTGGAAGAGATGAATTATATTATTTTTTATTGTTTTAAAAAGAAAGTCTAAAATTATAATTTTGAATATATATCTATTTATATTCTAAAAAGATAAAACTTTTTTTATATAACTAAGAATATATGTTACATGATTATAGCTAAATTAGTCTGGAGGATATATATACACACACATACATATATATATACATATATACACATACATATATATATATTATTTTTTTAGTGAAAGAGAGATACAGAAAGATGGGAAGGGAGACAGATGAGAAGCATCACCTCATAGTCATGGCACCTTAGTCATTCATTGATTGGTTTCTCATATGTATCTTGACCAGGTAGTTTCAGTTAAGCCAGTGACCCCCTGCTCAAGCCAGCAACGATGGGGTCATTCTGTGCTCCCATACTGAAGATAGTGACCCAACAGTCAAGGTGCTGAGCATGTGTTCATGCTGGCGACCTCAGGGTTTTGAACCTAGGCCCTCAGCATCCCAGGCTGATGATCTATATACTGCACCACCACCTGGTGAGGGTGTATATGTATATAATTTTATAGTAAATTCTAATAGTAGCCTGACTTTATTTATTTTGCAGTGGCTATTCTTATATTGCTAATAAACATTCTAACCAAATCACATTTTGGCATCTTTTAATCTGTCATATTCTAGTTTTTACTCGTTTCTCTATATGACTGGAAAAAAAGTTTTCAAAAAGAAAATTCTGAATAACAGTAAATTGCCTTTAAATTTGATTAGTAAAAATATGAGATAATTATATATTTTATACCATGTTTGATAGATGACAGATATATAAATTTTTTGCAGCTGTATTAACTAACTACTTAAAACAACAGAAATTCATGTATTCTCTCAATTCAAGAGGAGAAGCTCCCAAAATCAGCTTCACTAGACACAAGAATTGGCAAGGCATGCTCTGTCTGGAGACTATCAGGCCTTCAAAAAGAAGTAGTAACTTTTCTTCTCATCTTCTAAGTTCTTCTAAGGTTTTGGTAATAAACATAACAAAGGCAGATTAACAGGAGATAATCAAATTTTAATACATGCACAGGAGAATTCACATAAGCACGAAAATTCCAGAGACAGTGCGGCAAAGGTGGGTGGGTACACATGACATTTTTGGACAAAGGAGACAAAGAGGAATTGAGGATCTTAGATTTCAGAAGTGAGGTCGGGCAATTTACAGGTAGTTGAGAAAGAGCAGAATGTACATGGCAGGTAAAATTTTGTTTCAGTGGGATAAAGTGAGTGATTTAGCTATCAGGCCTCTGCCTGGAGCCTTCTTATCTATGATACTGAATTCAAATCAGGCAAGGTGAATATGCTGGGATTTCCTCTCTGGATCAGGTCTTCCTATCAGAACCTCTTAGGCAGGAAGGGGGACAGTCAAAAGTTCTCTCTGAATAATTTGTTTCTTAATAACGAGCTTAAACTCAATATCCAAAAAGGCAGTTTTCAAGTGGCAAAACTTTGATCCCCCTCAAGACTTTAGGGAAGAATCTGTTTCTTGTGTATTTCAGCTTCTGGTGAGGTCCATATTCTTGGCCTGTGGTTGTATCACTCCTTTCTCAGCCTCCATCTTCATATTTTCATATTACCTTCTCTGTGTGTATAAACTCTCCCACTATCTCATTTTTTTGATACATGTGATGAATTTGGGGCCTATTGTGATAACCCAGAATACTCTCATCTCAAAATATTTCATTTAATTTCATCTGCAAAAGCCTATGTCACTATATAAGAGCCAGAGACTAGGATCTGTGGACATCACCTTGCAGCCCACTACAACAGTGTCCCAAAAGGTCTTTCATTAGCGGCAAATTTCCAGTTCTCCTTTGGGTCAAGGAAGAAAGAATCCAGACAAGATTCTTGTCTAAGGGTCCTATGCTTTGGAGAGTAAGTCTGGTGTAAGCACCATGGATGCTACACTGAAAAGAGAGAGACAACCACAGAGAGAGACAGTTTTACCAAATCTTGAACTACTAGAAATTAGTAAAATTTGCTGCTTTTTAGTGTGAGAGTACTGCAAACGAGTCCTTAAGATTTTGTTTATTCCTGACCAGGTGGTGGCGCAGTCTGCAGTGGATCAAGCGTTGGACTGGGACATGGAGGACCCAGGTTCAAAACCCCGAGGTCTCCAGCTTGAGCACAGGCTCATCTGGTTGGAGCAGGGTTCACCAGCTTGAGCCCAAGGTCGCTGGCTTGAGCAAGGGGTCACCCGGTCTGCTATAGCCCCCCAGTCAAGGCACATATGAGAAAGCAATCAATGATCAACTAAGGTTCTGTGGCAAAGAATTGATGCTTCTCCTCTCTTTCACTTCTTGTCTGTCCCTAGCTGTCCCTCTCTCTGTCTCCCTCTGTCTCTGTCACACACACAAAAAAAGATTTTGCTTAAATTCAGTTTAAACCCTAGTTCTATATCTACCTCTCATAAACTTAGCCTTTCTCCCACATAATCAGCAACTCTTAGGCAGCAAAACACAGTAGCCATGACTAATTGTCACAAGGTCTCGACCTCAGGTAGGCTAAAGATAACATCTTGACGTAAATTGTGTTTCAGCTTTTCAGACCTAAAGTGGAAAAAAACCCTGACTACTTCCTTAAAAGACCAAACAGAGGAACACTGAGAAGACCTCAGAGCTGCCTTCAAGACCTGAAGAAATGGTTTATTACTCTTATCTCTCTTCCAGGATATCAGCCTACAGCATAACCCCAAACCCACTAAGCTAGGGTGTATTGCAATTTTGTCCTACATAATCTGTAACCTACACACCGTCATCATCAGGGAGTCACGTCTTAAGCATTAGCTTCCCATTTCTGACATGGTCAATTTAATGTTAGGCTATTTTTCTTCCATACTGCAAATTCCTTGCTCTTGCATTTCTTTGGGTCAGTATGTGTAGATAGAGGGACTCAAAAACACTGGGGTCCTGGAAACAGTGAGACTAGAGGAGAAAATGTTAGTACTAAAAAATACTGTATTTGCCATGTATCTGTGAAATTTTTGTTTCTGAAAAGAGAGTATTTCAATGTCCAGTTATGCTCTCAACAGCTAATGACAATAGATTTAAAGAGTACTGGGAAAATCCAACATCATTATAGTTATATGTATTAATCATTCATTTAATAATAAAAATAAATTTGATTATTTAAAAACTGATTTCTATGCTTAAAATAACAGTATACTATTTTCATCCAAGTAGTTGATTATTTTATATCAACTACTTGATATAAAATATTTATTTATTTATTTATATAATATATATATTTCTTTATAAATTATATATATATTTTATTAAGTGAGAAGAGGAGAGGTAGAGAGACAGACTTCTGTATGTGCCTCAACTGGAATCCTCCTGGCAAGCCCCCTTTGGGTGATGCTTTGGCCGTCTGAAGCATTGCTCCATTGCTCAGAAACCAAGCTATTTTTAGCATCTAAGGAGAGGCCATAGAGCATCTTCAATGTGCAAGGCCAACTCATTTGAACAAATCAAGCCATGGCTGCAGGAGGAGAAGAAAAAGAAAGAGAGATAGAAGAGGAGGGGGGTGGAGAAGCAAGTGGTCACTTCTTCTGTATACCTTGATCAGGAATTGAACATGGGACATTCACATGCCTGGCCTGATGCTCTACCACTGAGCCAACTGGCCAGGGCCAAAATTTCTAAAAATAATTAAGCCTGTTTCTAAAATGTCATAATTTTTATTATTTTTAAAAAAGCATTTTAAGTAAAAATTATTCTTTTATTGCAAATATATCTAATATTCTTCATATATTTATTTAACTCACAGAGCTATAGTGGTTTTTATTACAAAGATTTCAACTATCTCTGTATAAACAGTTTATTGTTTGGGTGTATCTCTAACTCATAATAGTTACAAAAGAGCTTCTTAGGCTTTGTCAGGAGCATTCTTAAACACTCTGGTAGTTTTCTTCTACTAAAACTATGCCAAAAAGAAAAAAATAACATTTTTAAACACATGGTATCTTGCGTCTGCAATAAGGAGACTGATATACTGACAAAGGCAGGGCAAGTTGAAAAAATGGGTCTTCCTCCCTACCTTTTCCCCCTCTTCCAAATATATTTGAAGTGTCTCTAAGACTGTGTTGGGGAAGTTGATGGGGAATATGTGAAGCAATATTTGGGCAAGGAGGAAAGAGTTTTAGAGTAGTGTCACACTTAAAATGTTCCTGAGGATGCATTAGATTTGAGTCTTTATTTCTGCCAAAATCTTCTATGTCTGTGTATATTTTTTAATCCTAATAAAAGAATAAACCAATCATAGGTTTTCTTTTTGGTACAGGTCTGAAAAATTATACTCATATTCACTTTAGCGACATTCTAATCCCCCACCCCAGGCAGCAATTTGCTGACATTCCAATTAAGAGATTTGCAATTATAGACAATTGGTATCTAAATGAGTTGTGACAGCTGGAAGAGAAGTTACTGTTTTAAAATTTTCTTTCATATGCCAAATCATTTCATTACTTAATTTTCAGTGACATGTTTAATGGCATTTTTTTTCATTATGATAAAAGTAACACAATCCAGAAATCCCTGATCTTTTGACAAGTCATGTATTTTGACATCAATCAAAAAACCTATTAAATTTTTTAATTCACACCACATTATAGGTCTCTAGTTCATGTTCTTTTATTTTTGGGATACCTACAATCAGGTCTCTTGAAAATATTTTAAAACTATCAGACCTTTCTAAAACAACATGTTTGGTAGTTATTTATTTTGTGAAAAGATTGAGAAAGGTTTATTTCCTAGACTTCTCTGGAGATGAGAGAAAATGTGGACATTTGAAAAAAAGAAATCCTCTGGCTGCAAGGATATCTCTAGGGGAAATGAACTGCAATGCCTAAGCTTGACTACAAATTCTCTAGCATTATGTATAGCAAAGAGGGTTCCATATCAGGGCTCTCAGTTGGTTACAAAACTACCTAAATTAGGAGAAGACCTGCCACAACCAATAGAAGAAGCAATGTTGGCATCAATGAGAGGAAAGAATCTACACACTTTGTAAGATGTTCTCCTTGCTACCACATCCTGCAAATATTCACCAAAACCACAAATATCACAACATGTTTGAGGTAGAGTTTCTGTCAAGCTCAATAAAAGGCAGATCCAGTCAGCCTATTTGAACTGAGGAATGGAGATACCTAGGAAGCTGAAAAATATAAGATAAAATTGGGGGATTTAAGCAAACCATTGTATATCCTGTGCAAGTGATGTCTCGCCTAATGCTCTTGGCATTGGGTTCCGCGACGGCTGAATTCAACAAGAAGCCATATGCCCTGAGTTGGAGTTGTGTCAATCTGGTGCAAAAAAAAAAGAAACCAAGGGATCTCTGGCTTATATTTGGTGGCTCATCAAGGATGTTTGAACCAAGTGCTGGAGTTAGGAACTTAAATCACCATCCTCTGCACTATATCAAAAGTCTACCTTTTTCTTTGTTGAATGCATAGTCCTTGAAATGTTACCCAGTAATTAAAAATGTCATTGAAACTGCTAGGAGTAGAATCACAGCCTTTGGCAGGAAATATTTTATATCAAGATGTCCAAACAAGTAACGAAGTTTATCGTATAACTTACTAAAGTGAGTCAATCAATTGGAATAATTCAGACTAGAAGTTAGATTTCAATCATCTTTGACTAATATAAAGATCCTTAAGAAATTCAAGTCTTGCCTGACCAGGTGGTAGCTCAGTGGATAGATCGTCAGACTGGGACGCAGAGGACTCAGGTTTGAAACCCCAGGGTCACTGGCTTGAGTGTGGGCTCATCTGATTTGAGCACAGCTCACCAGTTTGAAACTAAAGTCCCTGGTTTGAGCAAGGGCTCACTCTGTCTGCTGTAGACTCCCAGTCAAGGCACTCAAGGCACATATGAAAAAGCAATCAATGATCAACTAAGGTGCCGTAATGAAGAATTGATGCTTCTCATCTCTCTTCCTTCCTGTCTGTCTCTATTTGTCCCTCTCTCTGTCTCTCTCACTGTCTCTATCACACACACACACACACACACACACACACACACACACTCACACGAAAGAAATTTAAGTCTTTAAGGGAAAAATTAGTTCATCTTGGCAGACACATTTGGACTGATACAGAACCCTATCCAGATGTAACTTGGTATTATCACTATGTAAAACAGTATAAAGGTTCCTCAAAAAATTAAAAATAGAACCATCACATGATTCAAAGGAAATGAAAACACTATGATGAAGAGATGTCTGAACCCCCCCCCAATCATTATAGCGTTATTTACAACAGCCAAGACATGGAAATAACCTCAGCCCCTGGTCGGCAAACTGCAGCTCACGGGACACATGCGGCTCTTTGGCCCCTTGAGTGTGGCTCTTCCACAAAATACTACGTGCGGATGCTACCTTGATAAGGAATGTACCTACCTATATAGTTTAAGTTTAAAAAATTTGGCTCTCAAAAGGAATTTCAATTGTTGTACTGTTGATATTTGGCTCTGTTGACTAATGAGTTTGTCGACTACTGACCTAAGTCTCCATCAATGGATAAATGGATAAAGATAAAGATAATTAATGAATATATATACACATTAAATATTATTTAGTCATAATTATTTTCTTTTGTAACAACATGCAATGACTTTGAGGGTATTCTGTTAAATGAAACAGATCAGACAAAGACAAATAAGGTATGTCCTTACATATGTGCATAATTTTAAAAGAGTTAAATTCACAGAAATAGGGACTAGAACAGTGGTTACCAGGGACTGTGGGTTGGGGGGTTGGGTGGGTAATGGGTAGATATTAATCAAAGGATACAGATTTCCATCTATAAAATAAATAAGTTCTGGAGATCTAGTGTAAAGCACAGGTACACTAATGAACAATACTGAATTATATACTTGAAAGTTGTTAACAGAGCAGATCTTAAATGTTATCACCACATGCAAAAACATTGGTAATTATGTGAATGGATGGGATGTTGAGTAATATTTTTTTGATAATCATTTTGTGGTATGTATTTGTATCAAATCATATTGTATACATTAAAACTGCTTATGTTTGGGGGTAGTTAAAAAAAGTACTTAACAAAATGTAAATGACAAGCAAGGAAAAACAAACAAACAAAAAACCAAACATACTCCACTTAAAAAGATGGGATCTTTTGAGGCTGAATAACTTAAGTGTAGCAGGCTGAAAATCATTTCTCAGAGTTAAAAGCTCATAGAGTAACTAGCATGGAATCCTGTGAAGGGACTTGAGAATTTAGAATTTCTAGTCATAATTGTAACAAACTGCTAAAATATTACAGGTGTAATAGCCTTCAGAAATATAGAAAAAGTTATGACCATTTAATAGGCAATTTCATGAATATAATAAAAGCCAATGAACTTCACACTTTAAATGGTTGAAATGTGTAGTATGTGAATTATATCTCAATAAAATTGTTTTTAAACTAGAGAAACAATGACGGTTTCTAGCGTGTTGCATAATCTGGCAGTAGTACATGTTGTTGCAAAGCCTGAACCAGAGACACAAATGACTCTCAAACAAGATCCAGCGCAGCAATGCTGAATTTATAGACAATCAGGTAAAAAAGAAAAACATTGCTGTAAATAAATATATATGTACAAACTCTGACTCATGAAATATAATACTTCTTACATGCCGGACTCTGTTCTAAATGCTTTAGATGTAATAAATGACTTAATCTTCAAGCAATTCTATAAAGTAGGTACCATTATCATTTCCACTTTATTAATAGAACTGAGGCATAGACAGTTTACAATTTGCTCAAGAACATAGAGCCAGCATGTAAAATAGCCAAGACTTGAGTTTCAGCAGCCTGATTCTTGAATCTTCCTTAAACTGCTCTGTATATTATTTTAAGTAATACCTGGCAATGTATAGACAAAATTTAGAAGGTCAGTAGCTTAGGAAAATAGAAATTTATTTCTCACTGATATAAAATTCAATGTGGCTTTTCTGTTTCATGGCCTGTTCCCTTCCAATAGTTGTTTGGAGACCCGTGCGCCTATCTTGTGGCTCTGTAATCCTCTGTGGTGGCTGTACTCATCTGCATTGAGCCAGAGATCGGAAAGGCTATGGAAGATGGCAAATGGCAAGTTTTTAAGGACCAAGCCTAGAAGTGATATCACTTCCATTCGTATTTTATTAGTTGGAACTCAGTTACATAGCACATTTAATTAATTGCAAGGGAGACTGGGAAGTATGACCTAGTTGTGTGCCCAGGGAAGTAGGTAATGGTCTGGTGTTCAATCTGCAGTCTTTGTCATTATGCTTAACTTTCACTTGGGTCTAAATATCTATCTTGGGATAAACCTCTTTTCTGAGATGATCTCTTCCTTTGTTTCCAAATTAAGGCCAAACAATATAGCAGAGACCATAGTTATGTTCTATAAACTTAAAGGATGCTGGGTGGGTTGGTCCAGTGATGCTCAGCCCTAGGAGTTTTACTCAATTATGGAAGAGGAGAAGCTCAGAAACTCTGTTTACTAAGGTTGTTTAACATTATGGGATAAAAAGAGCTCAGATCAGTAGGATCCATCATATCAAATGAGCCAGTCAGAGAATGAAACTAGTGCAGAGAAAAGCAGAGCCAAACGATGCAGAGACTTGAATCCTAACGACAGCATTTATGCCCCTGGATCCACCCTTGACTGAAACTAGTCTATCCTCTGGACTTCTTGTTATGTGAACCAATAAATACATTTTTTACTTAAGATTTTTTTTGTTTTGTTTTTTAATAATTTTATTTTTTTAATGGGGTGACATCAATAAATCAGGATACATATATTCAAAGATAACAAGTCCAGGTTATCTTATCATTCAATTATGTTGCATACCCACCACCCAAAGTCAGATTGTCCTCTGTCACCTTCTATCTTGTTTTCTTTGTGCCCCTCCCCACCCCCTTTCCCTCTCCCATTCCCCCCTCCCCCCTGTAACCACAACACTCTTATCAATGTCTCTTAGTTTCACTTTTATGTCCCACCTACGTATGGAATAATGCAGTTCCTGGTTTTTTCTGATTTACTTATTTCACTTCATATCATGTTATCAAGATCCCACCATTTTGCTGTAAATGTGAAGAAATAAGGGCAGAGATCAAAAGATATATACAGACTAATGAAAATGACAATACGACATATCAGAATCTATGGGATGCAGCAAAAGCAGTGATAAGAGGGAAGTTCATATCACTTCAGGCATATATGAACAAACAAGAGACAGCCCAAGTGAACCACTTAACTTCACACCTTAAGGAACTAGAAAAAGAACAAAGAAAACCCAAAACCAGCCGAAGAAAGGAGATAATAAAAATCAGAGCAGAAATAAATGAATTAGAGAACAGAAAAACTATAGAAAAAATTAATAGAACAAGATTTTTTTTTAAATGCTATATGTGCACAACACCTCATTAACTTAACAAAAAAACAGGCAAGACATCCATCTGATTTCTTTCCAGTGTAAGACTCAAAGAGGCTGAGGTTTACAGTCAAATGATGAGAAAAAATGTGGCCAAGACTCATGGTAAGAATGCAGCCTGCCATTCTGATCACTTTTAAAATCTACTGATGAGCCCTGGCCGGTTGGCTCAGCGGTAGAGCGTCGGCCTAGCGTGCGGAGGACCCGGGTTCGATTCCTGGCCAGAGCACACAGGAGAAGCGCCCATTTGCTTCTCCACCCCTCCGCCGCGCTTTCCTCTCTGTCTCTCTCTTCCCCTCCCGCAGCCAAGGCTCCATTGGAGCAAAGATGGCCCGGGCGCTGGGGATGGCTCTGTGGCCTCTGCCTCAGGCGCTAGAGTAGCTCTGGTCGCAACATGGCGACGCCCAGGATGGGCAGAGCATCGCCCCCTGGTGGGCAGAGCGTCGCCCCTGGTGGGTGTGCCGGGTGCATGCGGGAGTCTGTCTGACTGTCTCTCCCTGTTTCCAGCTTCAGAAAAATGAAAAGAAAAAAATATATTAAAAATAAATAAATAAATAAATAAAATCTACTGATGAATTTGATAGAACAGCATATGTACATTCTCTAGTCTCCTGGAATCCTGGAATAGTTCTATCGACAGAGGAACCACTCTTTGACCACCTAGGAGTGGAGAAACCAATGGGCTGGGCATGATTACTCCCCAAACATAAGCTAATAGGAGACATTTGTTCCCACATAGTTGGAACAAATCCTTGCCCAACCACTAAGGTGGAGCAGGAATCAAAGAAATGTCAAGAAAATGCTGTGCTCTTTCTACGCATCAAATAAAACTCTGTGCAACAAAACTTGCTAGGAAAAGGATGTTTTTATTTTTCACTCAGGAAGAGATTTAAAAATATTCTCCCAAATTCTTGAGTGTCTGGAGAAGACAGAATACCTGAACATCAGAAAAGTTTATAAGACAGGACTATTAGAATTTGGAGAACCCTGAATATAAAGGATTCAAGGATGACCAACCACTCTGGTTTGCCTCCCAGACCTGGGATTTTTAGTTTTAAAACTGAGGTAGTTCCAGAAAAATCAGCATGAGTTGTTCGCCTTGGATATATTTCCAGAAAGAAAAAAAAAAAAAGTGGGGTTGAGGCTACAGAGTATTTTACTTTGTGATCTTGGTGTGATTAGATTAGGTGGAAGCAAAAGATAAGGTGGAGTTTTGCATCTTAGGTGGTAGAAAGAATGAATCTAGGTAACTAGTGTAGGCACAGAAATAAGTCAGAAGTTTTGGTAATGAACCTAGTGGTAAAATTGACAAACTTTAACCTATGAAGACCAGAAAAAAATCTCCATAAATACTTTCACTGCAAGTTATGCTTAAGGTTTCTTTTGTTTCCATTTCATTGACAAAAATACATATATTGTTAAATATTTAAGCAGTTTTGGGCAGTTATAAGCCATCTTAGTTTTACCAAACATAGCTTCTTAGTTTCTCATATTCCATTTATTTTTATAATAAACTGTCAACAAAACAAGAAAATCTATATATAATAAATGAAAGTGAAATGACTATAATAAATAAAATGTGAAGTAAGGTTTCAAACATTCTATGTCCTGACTCTTTCTTTTAGGATAATTTTTTCTTTAACCATTTGAATCAAAGTTATAATGATGGGTAAATCTTTAGTATTACCAAAATAAATCAGTTTAGCTTTGGGAAAATACAATACTCACCTCTCTATTCCCTAGAATGTTGCTTCTATGTTCCCACAAATTAATGAATTTTTAGTTCCAGGTTACTGAATACACTTCTCATCATTAAGCTTTAATCACTAGGATTTATTGATCATCTAAATATGACATGGAATTTGCACACCTTTTGAAATTAAAACTTACCTAGAGGTTTTTAAATATGTCATTTTGCAATTCATTTTGATAAATCGAGTATTTACTGAAATGCAATTTTTTTCTCTAAATGTAATTTTTTTCTGTAGATTACCATGCAAAAGAGTGCTAACATTTCAAGGTTTTGTTCATATTTGAAACTATTAAGTATGTACTAAAAGCTATGTGTTGTAACTTTTGTTTCCAAAATCAAAATCTTTTCATGGGTTGACTAACTGAATTCTATTTTACTAAGTATAACTTTACAAAACTAGGGCCTCAATGCACTGGGTTTTTAAACATTTGTAATTGCAAGGTATAAGAAATCCTGAAGTATTAATATAACAATAAATTATTTTAAAGATTCATTTAAGATTTTGGTTGAAAAACAAATGTATTTGCAGAGTCATTCTTGAAGCAGTCAAGGTTTGACAGCTAAAATTTTTCCATCTTTAGCCACTCTGGGAAAAGAGGATTCCAAATATTGTATGTTTATTAGGTTTTAGATATAAAAGTTAATTAGGAGGTCCATCAATATGATTCACTCTGATCCAGGAAGAATCATACACTATGTACATCTAATATATAAGTACCCAGTGAAGAAATCAGGTTATATTTTATTAACAATTAATCAACCTTTAAAAGCCATATAAAGCTGCCAAACTTAAGAATCATAGGATGTATGAACCATCAAAGGAAACAAAGATTTACACTTGAAAACATTTTTATATAAAAAAATAATAATCCAATATTTGAAAGTGGTGAGAAAAATATTATAGACATTCCAAAACACAGCAGATGCTTAAGAGGAATGAATTTTCATGTTAAAAATAAGTTTGTGATATCTATGTTAAATCAAAGCTTTCACAGCTGAAAGCTTTTCTGGGGGAAAAAAGGAATTTACTAAGCCAAATACTAACCAGAAAAGGACCAGGTGCTGAGACATGAAGTCTATACCTCCAGCATCAGGGCTAGATGAAGCAGCAAACATGTCTGTCGTGTTGGAGTCTACAGACTTTTATACATTCTGTCTTGAGAAAGAAGAGTATAAGTTGTTCTGAAAGAGTTTACATTGGCGCTAGTTAAGAGATGTGGGAAAAGATGAAGCGGGGGCATTTTTAGGATAGGAGCTTAGTCTGTAAGGAAGAAATATTTACTAACTTGTTTGATGGTGGGCAACAGTCCTGGCATTTTATGCATATTCAGGGCACAGGTGGTCCCCAGAAGTTGATTCAAAGCTCCAACTTTCAGGAAAGTGAGCAGTCTCTACAGAGTTAGTTGACCCATGGCTGTTAACTGGTAAAATACTCTTGTCTCTTACTCTACACCCACTGTAATTTAATTTAGGGAATCTCAAAAAGTTTCTCTTGTCAACTAACTCTTTCGGGTACTTTGATATACTATTTAGGAGAAAAATATAGATATCCTCTGTAAGGGAACTCACTATAGCGATGCAGTGTGGCTCCAGCAGAAAAGGCCTCTGTGCAGTGCTGTGCTCTCAATGCTGTGCTCTCTGTGACTCTGCAACCTCACACTGAGCTGACTGCTCCAAAAGCCGGGAAGATTGCCACCCCAAGACAAATGGCATGTCCCAGGAGGGAGGTTAATGAATGTATAGCATGTAACAACTGCCTGATGTTGTCTTTTTCTTTCTTTCTTTTGTTTTCTTCTTCTTCAAATGAGAGGAAGGGAGATAGACTCCCCACATGCACCCCGACTAAGGTCCACACAGAAACCCCTGTCTAGGGCTGATGCTCTGCCCATCTGGGACCATGCTTTCAACAGAGCTATTTTTAGCACCAGAGGCAGAGGCTCTATGGAATCATCCTCAGTACCCTGGCAGATGTGCTCAAACCATTCAAACCGCGGCTGCAGGAGGGGAATGGGGGGGAGGGGGGAGGGGGGAGAAGCGGATAGTTGCTTCTCCTATGTGCCCTAACTGGGAATCAATCCTGAGACATCCACAGGCCAGGCAGACACTCTAACATTGAGCCTACCAGCCAGGGCCCTGATGTTATCTTTCCACTTAGAAATGCATTGTTCTTTCTGGTGGTAGACTCTAAGTGACTACCCACCATATGGTTTTGCTATTAACCTCCTATAAAGGGGCGCCCTATTCTGGCCTAGATAGGAGCAACTGCTGTGCCCATGTAAGTAAGTATTTTCTAGTAAAGGTCTTATGAATTTGGATAAGGGTATGTGTCAGTCCTTCAGAATTGATCCTGAATTTAGACTTTTAGGGCTTTCCCCCAACAGCACTGTGGAAAATGCAGATAGAAGACAAATCGTTAATCGTATCTAAAAAATAAGTAAGTAATAACTTGAGATACTTACAGGTTCAGGGTTCAAATCTTCCTTTTGTGACAGGTTTGAAACACTTTCCCGTGTTAGAGTGGTGTTGCTGCAGTCCTGTTGTGTTTACAAAATGATAAAGGTCAGTAGCACACTGGATGAGCTAGTTGCATTGCCAGAGGACCTTCAGAAACTCTACTTAATACCACTAGATGAAGGTCTTTTGAAAATGAATGGAGCCTGACCTGTGGTGGCGCAGTGGATAAAGCGTTGACCTGGAAATGCTGAGGTCGCCAGTTCGAAACCCTGGGCTTGCCTGGTCAAGGCACATATGGGAGTTGATGCTTCCAGCTCCTCCCCCCTCTCTCTCTCCCCTCTCTCTCTCTCTCTCCCTCTCTCTCTCCTCTCTAAAAATGAATAAATAAAATTAAAAAAAAAAAAAAAAGAAAATGAATGGAGAGTTACTAGGTTTCTGTTTGTTGATAAGAAAAGAGGATTGCCATTTCATTTGCTCTATTTGCATTTTTTTTAACTGTGCACTTGAAATACCCACAGCTGAGAATCTGTTGCTTTTGAATTCAAATAAACAGATGAACCATATCTTTCTCATCCAATATTCATTCCATTCTTTTATTGACTAAATAGCCAGTCACATTAGTATCTTTTTCTCTTAAACAAAAGAACAACAACATTTCAGTGTTAGGAATGTAGTGCTGATCCGTACCCCCAGTGATCAGTAAACAGAGCCCTGGTGACTCTTAGGGTTCACACCTGCCTCTAATTTTATCACCCACTGTGACTGTTGTTCAACACTAAAATAGCTCAAGTAGTCTTCATCTGCCAGGAAAAAAAAATAGAAATTTTAAAAAGGAAGCTTACTAAGAGAAAATTCAACTACTTTGACACTTTTCTAAGAAAAAAAATAAGTTAAAAGCTAGTTTTCAAGTGATTAACATTGATTAATTCACAACTAAGAAGATGATTTGCATAATTTTAGAATATATAATTAACTCTGTGATTTGTCTGAACACTTCAGACATAAAGAGTTTAGTTTTTTGAGGTTTTCTCCCCGCTGAATCAATTTACTATTTATACCCATAAGTAAGTAGCTGAATCAAGATACGAGCATTATTGGGTAGAGGGAGTGCAGAGAGTGTGGAGGTTAGATCAGGGGTTTGGGTTACAGATATGAGTTGCAATATAGACTCTACCTACTAGATCACCTTTGACAATTCAATGAATCTTTCTAAAACTTTCTTTTCTTTTCTTTTCTTTTTTTTTTTTTTCCTGAAGTTGGAAACGGGGAGGCAGTCAGACAGACTCCCGCATGCGCCCTACTGGGATCCACCTGGCATGCCCACCAGGGGGAGATGCTCTGCCCATCTGGGGCGTTGCTCTGTTGCAACCAGAGCCATTTTAGCACCTGAGGCAGAGGCTATAGAACCGTCCTCAGTGCCCAGGCCAACTTTTGCTCCAATGGAGCCTTGGCTGCAGGAGGGAAAGAGAGAGACAAAGAGGAAGGAGAGGGGGAGGGTTGGAGAAGCAGATGGGCACTTCTCCTGTGTGCCCTGGCTGGGAATCGAACCCAGGACTCTTGCATGCCAGGCTGACACTCTACCACTGAGCCAACCAGCCAGGGCTAAAACTTGATTTTCTAAACTGTAAATTGGGAATAAAATTTCAACCTCACAAGGTTTTAGAATTATCAGATGACATAATATATGTTATACATTTAACCTATGACTGAATTGATAATCAGTTTATGATATAATTATTGTCATGATAGTGGCTTTCATTATTTTTATCATTGCCACTTTATAAATTTCAAGGTCACCCTGAATTCATAGAACACTTAGTGTTTTATTCATTCTCACAAATGGTAGGCTACAGAATCTGTGAGGGTTGAGGGAAAGACAACTAGAGAGACTGTTTCTCCACAGTGTCTTTTCATTACTTACAACATGTGTCTACTGAGAGCAGTGATAAAAATTTATGTTTTGCACTTCACATTTAACAAAGTATGTCATATTTCTCTTTAAATTAGCACATGGTCAGGCAATCCATACAGAGAATGCTGGGTAAACAAACAATCAACAGAAGGTATATGTTGCTGGCAAACAAGAAGCAGAGAAGAGATGGAGTAGCTGGAAAATTGCAACTTCAGCACAAAAAGACTACATGACTATTATAATAAGTGTCAATAGTGAGTGGGTATTTAAAATAATAAGATCTAGCTGTGGCATATAATTGTTAATTGGAATGTCTTCTCCATATGCCAAGGTTGTAGATTCAATGCTGGGTCAGGGCACATACAAGAATCAATTAATGAATGCATAAATGAGTGGAACAACAAATTGATGTTTTTTGCTCTCACTCTCTCCCTTCCTCTTCTTCTCTCTAAAATCTATAAATAAAAACAATTAAAATTTGCTTTAAGAAAATAAAAAAATAAAATAAAATAGATTGACTTGTAGTGGTACAGTGGATAGAGCATTGGCCCAGAACTCTGAGGTTCAAAGTTCAAAAACCCAAGGTCACCAGCTTGAGTGCAGGCTCATTGGCTTGAATGCAAAATTGTTAGCTTGAGTACAGGATTATTGACATAACCTCAAGGTGCCTGACTTAAGCCTAAAGGTCTCTGGCTTGAACCCAAGGTCACTGGCTTGAGCAAGAGGTCACTGGTTCTTCTTGAACCTCCTGGCAAATGTATATATGAGAAGCAATAAATGAACAATTGAAGTGAAGCAACTATGAGTTAATGTTTTTCATCTCTCTCAATTCCTATCTCTCCTTTTCTCTCTCTCAGGAAAAAAGAATAGGAGAGAAAGAAAGAAAGAAAGAAAGAAAGAAAGAAAGAAAGAAAGAAAGAAAGAAAGAAAGAGAGAGAGAGAGAGAGAGAGAGAGAAGGAAGGAAGGAAGGAAGGAAGGAAGGAAGGAAGGAAGGAAGGAAGGAAGGAAGGAAAGAAAGAAAGAAAGAAAGAAAGAAAGAAAGAAAGAAAGAAAGAAAGAAAGAAAGAAAGAAAGAAAGAAAGAAAGAAAGAGGAAGGAAGGAAGGAAGGAAGGAAGGAAGGAAGGGAGGGAGGGAGGGAGGGAGGGAGGGAGGGAGAGAAAAAGAAAGAAGAAAATAAATAAAATAATATAACCTTAATTGAACACCTACCTTAGGCAGATTCAGATTTAGTAAGATCAATAACTTATATGCAGTGGTGGGATTCAGACAGTTTAAAACAGTTTGGTAGAAGCAAAACCTATTTTTTTATTGAGTTTGGTGAACTGGTTGTTGAAATAGCACTTGTGATCAGGATTCTCTCTAAGGTGGGTGCCTGGGCAGCTGCCCAGTTTGGAAATCATAAATTTACAATCCTTCCTATTTTACCATTTATCTGTGCAACTAAGCTCCCCTAGTAATAATGTTCATTCCATCCATAGGTAAAAAAAATTTTGACAGAACTATGCATGTAATTTTTTTTATTTATTTCATAAAACTCATTATACCTTTGATGAAATACTAAATTTTCATTCCCTTGCATTTGTTATTTTAATAAACAAACATGTAATGTGAAGAGAAAAAGTGCCAAACAACCAAGGAATGACAAGCTGTTATTGGAAATACCTTAAATAACAGTTTTGTTGTTTTTTGTCAGGTATTATTTAATACCTTTTTATTACTATTTTAAAACTCTTATAATCCAGTTTTGTACACCTCTTTTATTGTTCTTATTTAACTATTAAATGCATGGAATAATAAACTACCTTTTGGTATATCGTAGGGTTTTTTTACACTTAAAACGGTCATTAGGGCAGAGAACTGGTTGTTAAATTATTTCAGTCCCACCATTGCTTATATGCACTGTGAGCCATCTCTAAGAAAAAAAGAATACAAAAGCAAAAATACTAGTTTAGATACAGAGCTTTAAAAGGTGTGTTGAAGCTTTATTAGCTTTTTGTTAAATCGCTTTGGCGCTTACTATCTGCATAGCCCTATAGTAAGTCAACAAAGATGTTATCATAAATGATATAAACCCAGACAATCTCAGTTCCTCTCCTGGCGGTGCTCCAGAAGCTGCATCAGTCCTGGCACATCACTTTCTTTCTTTTCCTTTCCTCTTTAAACCTAACTTTCTTATTCTTCTTTGATGCTCAGGTAACTAACTACACTGTTGTGAGGCTGAGTAAGTAAAAGAGAATAAGCAAAAGCAGATGCTGTCCCAAATTTATCTGACTGCAAAGTCCCATGACCCCCATCACATTACCATACTCTGTTCCCTTCAGAATTCACAGTGAAAGTGAGTCTCTCAAAAATATTTAAAATTTTGAAGAGGAGTGAAGTGTATGTGGTTATTCTAACAATCATTTCGTTAACATGTAAATAATTTCAAAGAAGAATTAAACCCTAGAGGAGATATTACCAATTTGCATTCCCAATTCATGAACCAAGGCCAATTCCAAATACCAAGAAAATGTCTGTAGACATGCTTAGTGAAGACTCAGGCAGTGCACGGCTACTGAGATTTCCTTGAATCCATATGTATTCATTCATTGCATTGATGCCTAGGGCACTTTTCCCAATATAAAAAGATCACATTAGTCTTAAAAAAAGCTTCCTTAGAAAACTTTCATAAAAATATTTTTTAATTATAAAAACATTTAAAATCTAAGATCCCTCCAGTTTGAGAGTGATGCAAAGAAAGAATAAGAATATCTATGGTTTTGGGCCTGACCAGGTGGTGGCACAGTGGATAGAGCGTCGGACTGGGATGCGGAAGGATCCAGGTTCGAGACCCCGGGGTTGCCAGCTTGAGCGCGGGCTCATCTGGCTTGAGCGAAAGGCTCACTAGCATGGACCCAAGGTCACTGGCTCGAGCGGGGGTTACTCAGTCTGCTGAAGGCCCATGGTCATGGCACATATGAGAAAGCAATCAATGAACAACTAAGGTGTCGCAACAAAAAACTGATGATTGATGCTTCTCATCTCTCTCTGTTCCTGTCTGTCTGTCCCTATCTATCCCTCTACCTGACACTCTCTCTCTCTCTCTCCCTGTAAAAAAAATAAAAAAAAAAGAATATCTATGGTTTTGGGATAAAGAAAAACAGTGTATCCTGGCCAAATCCAATACAGAATTTTGCATTCCCAAGCTTCCATATTGTCCAATGAGTCAAAGTTTAGTGCAACATGTGCTTATAAACTGATGAGAACAATTAGGAGAGAAAGAATAAGATTCATAAAATTTGGAGTGTTTCACAAAGCTTGGATAGCTGCAACAGATAGGCTGAGGCTTATCTTGAAACCTACCAATTCAAACTGCTCAAAATCACACATCTTTGTGTGACTTCTTTCTCTATAGAAACTAACCTTATTTCTGGGATGAGATAACATGTTTGAATACATGGAATGCCAACACAAAATTACTAGAACATTTGCCAATAAAAGAACCACCAGTAAATCTAAAGGGAAACCAGCAAAGTGGCCTCTTTAGCATCTGACCTAAAGAGGTCACCACTTAAGGCAGACAACAGCATGAACAGTATGAGATCAAATCTGGGCCCCACACACTTCAATACCCTTTCTCCCTTTACTAGTTATAATGTCTCTTGGTACCTTGGTTTTCCAAAATGAAGTTAATAATAAATCTACCTCATTGGATTGTTCTGAGTGTTAATTTATATAGAGTTCTCAAAGCAGTATCTGTCAGTGGGATGAGCATTCAATAAGCTACAATGTCATTCTTGCTACTATAAATATATAAATATATTTCTATAAATATATAAATATATATATTTTTTTCTATGCACTACCTTCAAATAAACAATGAAAAGAAGCTACATGAGCAATACTTTAGGGATGGTTCTCTGCTTATTCTTTATCTGTGGCTTCTTAATAATCTGCTTCTTGGCTCTCAGGGCCTATTTCCCACTTCCACATTCTTTGACAGCACATTTGGCCCTGATCTTGGTTTCCAACAAGTGTAGTGGTACACTTTTATCTAATTCTGTTCTTTTCCAAAGTTTCTTTAGGAATTCAGACAGCACACAGCACAAAGTAATGTCCAAGGTGTTCTAACTCTTAACAAGTTTCTGTCTATCAATTATATAGCATGCCTAACCAGAAGAAAAACTTTAGAATTTTTTTATTTAAGAAAAGAAAGAGTTTAAGGGTTATAAAGGCTTCTTATTTCAAAAGCTCAAACTATGGGTATCTAGAAAAAGAAAAAATGTTTCTTCTCCAAATACAGATCACATTAGAGGAGTGGAAATCTTAGATATATAGTTCAAAATATTTTGAGCTCTAGTTATGAATAATGACCACTCTAGAGCATATTATCTTCTAACAAGGAGGATACAGAACATAAACCTAAAACACACAAGGATTAATACAAAAATATGCCTAGAGGGAAAGTATAAACTTGGTTTCATTGAGCTAGCAAGGTTTCTGTTGCCAAAAAGATACATATATTGACCAATTGAGAAGATGAAGAAATAGACCCACACATATGTGTCAACATGATTATTGTAAATATGTCAAACAATTCAAAGAGCTGGGGGAAGGAAAGTCTTTTCAAAAAATGATATTAGATCAACTGTATAAAATTTTTTTAACTTCATCAAATAATACATAAAACTAAAAATAATTTTTCTATGGAAAAAATATCACTGTGATCTTGAGATAAGACAAGTTTTCTTGGATAGAACAAAAAAAGGCTTTGGCTATAAAAGAAAATAATTATATATTGGAGTTTATCAAAATTAAAAATGTTTGCTTTTCAAAAGATACCATTAAGAAAACAACAATGTACACTGCAAAAAATATATATATTTGTAACACATATATCTCACAACTTACCTATGTGCAGCATATGTAAAGAACTCCTATAACTCAATTATAAAAAGATTAAATTATGAACAAAAAATTTGAGAATAGAATTTACAAAGAAGATATACAATAAACACAAAAAACTTTAAGTTTATTAGACACAAAAATTTAAATTAAAACCACAGTGAGATGCCACTATACTAATATTAAAATAGACAAAGTAAGAGAACTGATCATACCAAGTGTTGGCAAGAATATGAAGCAACTGAAATACGCATACACTACTGAGCAGAATGTAAAATGGCACAGGCACCCTTGTCAGTTTCTTTAAATTTCAAAATAAACCTATAAATATAGTATCATACAAAAATTATGCACCAATGATCACAGCAACTTTATTTAAAATACTCTAAAACTAGAATGACCCAAATGTCCATCAATAAGTAAGTGGATAAACAAATTGTAATATATCCATTCAATGGAATACTACTCAAGAATAAGAAACAAACAGTTGATACATGCAATAATGTGGATGAATCTCAATGTCATCATGATGAGTAAAAGAGGCTAGAAAAGAAATGTATATACTTCATGATTAAATTTATGTAAAATACTGGAAGATATAAAGTACTTATAGTAACAGAAATTAGATAAGTGGTTGTGCATTGGTTGTAAAGTTTGGAGGGGTAACAAAACTGTTCATTTACTGATTTTGGTAATAAATTCATGGATGCAGATATTTGTCAAAACTCTTCAAATTGTACACTTTAAATATGTATAGTTTATTATATGACAATTCTAACATAGTTTACTTTATATAAAAATTATTTAACAATTCTATAGTAATCACCTGATAAATTTGTGGGGAAAAAAACACTTTAAGAACACCTGCTTACTTTTCATTATCTTTTTTCTGATTTTCTGATAATGGATTGAAAATTAAGGCTAAAATGACTAAATTTTGAAGTTAACATATATGAAGCAGAAAGCCTGACAGAGATTTTCCTTTTCTTCTCCAAGTCATAAAAGGGGCTTTTATTAAAGAGGCTTATTAGGGGCTACAGGGTTGGAGCAGAATTAAGAGACTAGTGTGATTTAAGGTAGATATTTGAAGAAGAATTAAAACTCCATTTCTGCAGAGAAGACTGAGACAAACTTATTGTGAGAAGATTTGGAATTAAAATATGCAGAAATCTTACTTCTTTTGGGTAAAGAAGACAGAAATAAATGTAGAGTTTTGGAAATTTGGACCTATTCCAAAAGTCATTCTAAATTTGGTCTGTAACCCAAAAAGTGCCAGAGCTCACAGACCAGGAGAAGAAAATCTGTAAGGGGTCACTGTTCAAGTGTCCAGACACTGTGTGCACCCAGATCACCCACTTAAGCTCTAAAAAGAGGAATAATGGGTCTTCCCAATTTGCCTGTCTCATGAGTAGAACCATCACCACTACCTGAGTCCCACAACTTTACTCAGCTATCATGGGAGAAGAGCACCTCCTAAATGATTGTCAGGGTCCAGCATGTCAAATCACTAATCTGCTTCTAGACATTATCATCCAAACACATCTCAGAAATCAGTGGACACACATTAAGGAAGAGAAAATTTGAAAGTCTGTATATTAGGACCAAATTGAGTCAAGCTAAAGCATTTTAAGCTTGGAATAGAGGATTCATATACAGTATTCATAATTAAAACAAATTATATCTAAACTGTATGTGGTTTTTCAATCTATAGTATTACTTTGGTTGTTTCTAATTGCCAGATTTTTTATTTTATAAAATACTGATTTAGGTAGATGTCTGAATCAGATGAACTTATCCAACTGCCCTTGTAAAATCAAGTATTTGGTATTCCAAGTGTTCAGACCAGGTAATTCCAGATAGTAATTTGCACACCTTGAAGATTTCTGTCCGAAGTAGATTTACTCCTGTCTAGTCCCAGTTCTGCTTCACATTTCACCACTGAACCTCCTTAGTTGTAGAACGCTCATTCTTTTGGGTTTAAAGTGATTGTCCATATATTTAAAAGATTCCATTCTTAGTAGGATTAAACTAGGTTTGTCTGTTTACTATTACGGCATGGTTCTATTTTTGTACTAAAAACACATATACAGACATGTGTACAGAACAAAAGCCAATCAAAGAAAATTCCATGGAAAACAATGATGGGATAAAATATAGAAATATCAATAAGTGAAAAGAAACCATACACATCAGAGTGGGTGAAAAGATAGAAATAAAAAATAGAACTAATTAGCAAATCTTGAAGAAAAGCAGAATGTGTATTGCTTCTGTGGTTTGCTCTCTTCAGAACAATAATATTATATTATGAAATTTCAAGGTGATAATATACAAGAAGTATGCAGTGTCTCCTCCCACACCCAGGATTCAGACTTATGGTTTTTTGTTTTTGTTTTTTTACTTTTTGCTGAGAAATTTTTATTCCAGAGAGTTAGAATAAATTTATTTTTAGAGACATTTGGGAGGTGAGCATGTATAGTTACTCTATTATTCATCATCAGAGGTCAATGAGCATTTGGGTTACTCTCTCTTGTTTCAGAGAGTAAGAGGCTATGTTGCTTCTATCTTTCTGATGAGAGAGGATGCTAGAAATAGTAGCCATTCTTCTACTATTTCTAAAATGACATCAAGATGAGAAGGAATATCAGCATGATGGGATAGTGCACAGTCTCTGGAATTGGCTGCCTGAAACTGAGTAACTGGTCTATCATGTATTAATGCAACGACATTGAATAAGGTTGTCCACCGTAGCACTTCAGTTTCTCATCTTTAAAAATCACCAGAAACAAAAGGGAGATGGGGGAGGTAGAAGAGAGTAATAAGGAGATAATGGTGATGGAAAGAGATAACTTGAGGTGTAAATTAAAAAAAAACACCATCAGATTGTTTGGGGTAAAATTATATAACATACACAAAGTGTGAAGAACCATTCCAGGCATAAAGCAAGCACTCAAAATATAATTGTCATTATTATTTCTCTTGTACTTCTCTTTGCCTCCAGCAAACAATTAGCTTTTACTTGAAAAAGGAATGTAATATCCTATTTCTATTCTTGGTATTAGAAATGTTGATATAGACAGGAGATGCTAAGTGCAACTGTTCTGTCCTCAAGCTTCATAATTCATTCATTGTGGACGAGAAGAGGCAAAATAGGCTTTCACAAAGAACACATGTTGATAAAGACAAATGATTTTCTTTCCTTTGATAGCAAAAGAATATCTTTTATTTGCTTGTGTGTTTTATTTTTTTAGTTTTGAATCCTGTACTACGAGGTCTAAAATAAATGTTAAAAATAAAAAGGCCATGGAACCAGTTAGAGAAGAATTTAAAAATGAGGAGGAGAGAAGGAAAAGCTGCTACTCTATATTTATAACCAAAACAATATTTTTGGGAAAAAAAAAGTGAAGAGGGAGATGAATAGTCAATTCTTTTCTCATATGTTATGTTTTCTATCTATCAGTACATCCTGTCTGCTCTTCCTCTAAATAGATTTCAAATATGCAGCTTGTCACTATCTTAGTTAATGTTTCTGTGGTCCAAACCATCATTATTTCTGCCTGGATTTTCAGTAGCACCACTTAACGGATCTTCCTGCTTATTCTTGTCCCCAGAGGGTAGCCACTATCCAGCATTTTGAATGATCTTTCTAAGGTATAAATCATATTATTTCACACCCTTTTTAAAACTGTAGCAGCCTCCAGTTACTATTAGACAAATCTGAACTCTGTGTCATGTCTCACGAGGTCCTCTGTGATCTTCCTGTTGTTGTTTTCTGGCCTCATGCCCCTGCACTCTCTCCCTTGCCACTGGCGCACTTTTCCACATCATGCTGATTTCTGAATCAGGACTTTTGCACTTGCTGTTCTTCCTACTTGGAACTTTCTCCCCTAAATCTTTACATAGCTTCCCCTTTCTCAGTATTCAGATCTTAATTGAAATGTATTTTGTGCAATAGGTCTTTCCAGACCATTATAGATAGAGCATCATTCCCTACTATTATTTATCTTCTTCATAATACTTTTTAGTACCTGAAATAACCTTATTTATTTTTAGGTACACGATCCATCTCCCTCAATTAGTTAAGCAGCTTCGAAAGGCGTTCCAATCTCTTTTTATGACTATATCCCCAACACCTAGCAACAGTACATATTTGTAATCTTCAATTTTAACGTTTTGTCATCCAATATTGGAAGACTCATCAATATGAGTTGGGACAGATTGCAAATATGGATGAAGTCCCCATTCAATTTGATGACTCAAGTAACAGAACTTTTGATAAGAAGAGGATGAAAACTGTAACTGTGAAGACAAGTGGACATGAAAAGAGCCATTATACAGTTGTTCTAGCTTGTTGTGCCGAAGGAACCAAGCTGCCTCCTATGCTGATTTTCAAATGCAAAACAATGCCAAAAGGAGACATTCCTCAAGCAGTGATTGTCCATATTCATGACAAGGGTTGGATGGATTAGAATGGGATGAAGATCTGGTTTGAGAAAGTTTAGAGAAGGAGACCAGGTGGGCTCTTATGCAAATCTGCCTAATTGTGCTTAATCAGTTCAGGGCACACATAACAAAAAACACAAAGATTGCCACAGAGCATAAAACAAAACTTGCTGTCATACCTGGAGGCTTGACATCCCAGTTCCAACCACTTGATGGCAGCATTAACAAACCCTTCAAAGCTGCCATGAGAGATGAATAGAACCAATGGATGAAGTCTTCTGAGAACAATTTGATACCAGCAGGAAGAGTGAAGAAAACAACTATAGGAGAAGTTTGTACTTGGGTGAAAAGCTCCTGACATAATATCAAGATTGAGGTCATTGTCAAGTTATTTAAGAAGTGTGGCATTTCAGAAGAAATTTTTTTTTTTTTTTTTTACACAGAGGCAGAGATAGACAGGGACAGACAGACAGAAATGGAGAGAGATGAGAAGCATCAATCATCAGTTTCTCCTTGTGCGTTGCGACTTCTTAGTTGTTCATTGATTGCTTTCTCACATGTGCCTTGACCGTGGGCCTTCAGCAGACCGAGTAACCCCTTGCTGGAGCCAGCGACCTTGGGTCCAAGCTGGTGAGCTCTTTGCTCAAGCCAGATGAGCCTGCGCTCAAGCTGGCAACCTCGGGGTCTCGAACCTGAGTCCTTCCGCATACCAGTCCGATGCTCTATCCACTGCGCCACCACCTGGTCAGGCAAGAAGTGTGGCATTTCAAAGAAGGAAATATTATTTTTTGCAACAACATGAATGGAACTGGAAACTATTATGTTAAGTGAAATAAGCCAGGCTGAGAAAGAAAAATATCATATGACCTCACTCATATGAGGAATCCAGGAAACAATATGAACTGAGGAATGGAATAGAGACAGAGGCGGGATCAAAGGACCCAGAAGGAAAGTGGACAGAGGGAAAGGGGATGATAGGGTGATAGGATGAGATGAGAGCAGAAAAGCAAATCCTGCAGGGCAGGGGGGAGGACGGTACAGGGAGGGAAACAGGAGGAATGTACTGGGGAACACTGGTGACATTAGAGTCTATGTAAACACAATGAATTGGCCTGACCTGTGGTGGTGCAGTGGATAAAGCATCAACCTGGAAATGCTGAGGTCACTGGTTTGAAACCCTGGGCTTGCCTGGTCAAGGCATATATGGGAGTTGATGCTTCTAGCTCCTCCCCCCTTCTCTCTCTCTGTCTCTCCTCTCTCTCTCTCTCTCTCTGTCTCTCCCTCCCTCTCCTCTCTAAAATGAATATATTAAAAAAATAAATAAATAAACACAATGAATTAATTTTTTTTTAAAAGTGTGGCATTTCAAATGCCATAGATAGAGCTGAGGATAAGGCAATATATGAAGACAGTGATTTGTCATCAGACACAGATGAGGACAAGCTAGTGGATGGGAGTTTTGATAGTGATATGGAGTTGTAAAGAATAAAATTTGAGTTCAATAACTTTATGTAATATATGTTTTTCAAATTTCAGGCCCCAAAATTAAGGTGTATCTTATACATGGGAACATATTATACATGGAGAAATATGGTAAATAATTCAAATTTATTGCATTAATTTTTACTTCAAATTACATCACACTAGTCAATGTATTACTAAGCCACTCTTCTTAGGCAAACCCTACTCAAAGACAAAATGGTGTCAGTCCTATTGTATAAAAAATATTTTAATTACTTTATTTTTCAAAGTAGTCATTTTTTTTATGGCAGAGACAAAAAGAGTCAGAGAGAGGGACAGACAGGAAGGGAGAAAGATGAGAAGCATCAGTTCTTTGTTGTGGCTCCCTAGTTGGTCATTGATTGCTTTCTTATATGTGCCTTGGCCGGGGGCTACAGCAGACTGAGTGACCTCTTGCTTGAGCCAGCAACCTTAGGTTTAAGCTGGTGAGCCTTGCTCAAACCAGATGAGCACGTGCTCAAGTTGGCATCCTTGGAGTCTGGAACCTGGGTTCTCAGTGTCCCAGTCGGATGCTCTATCTGCTGTGCCACCACCTGGTCAGGCCCAAGGTAGTCATTTCAAACCATTAAATTGTACTAATAATTTGTACCCCTTACTTAAAATTTATGGATCTGAATCTCTGACAAATAAACCTATTAATTGTGTAAATTAGTAATATACTTCAGACTCTCATTACTATAAAATCGCTCCATCATAGAGCTAGGAAACCCCAAACTCAACAGCTTTGATATTAAAGAATGTTATCACTTTATTATTTCTAGCAAAAGCAAAGCAAGTCTGGATGTCATGTAAATATTAAACTGAAGAATTGACTGTATAAAAATAATTAAATGGTGTGGGAAAATACAGGGATAGAAAACAAGAATATTCCCTGGGAAACAGGTAGCAGAGGACCAATGGGAGAAAGTTGAGTTGAAGGTAGCAGCTGCGTCTTCCACCTGCAGGCTCACAAGAGAGAACGCTAAATGTCACACAGCAGGAGAATTTTTTATCTCTCAATTGTGAACACAAAAAAAGCAAATCCTGGCCCTGGCTGGTTGGCTCAGCGGTAGAGCATCGACCTGGCGTACGGAGGACCCGGATTCGATTCCTGGCTAGAGCACATAGGAGAAGCGCCCATCTGCTTCTCCACTCCCCCCCCCCTCCTCCCTCTCTGTCTCTCTCTTCCCCTCCTGCAGCCAAGGCTCCATTGGAGCAAAGATGGCCCGGGTGCTGGGGATGGCTCCTTGGCCTCTGCCCCAGGTGCTAGAGTGGCTCTGGTCGCTGGAGAGCGATGCCCGGGAGGGGAAGAGCATCGCCCCCTGGTGGGCAGAGCATCGCCCCTGGTGGGCGTGCGGGGTGGATCCCGGTCGGGTGCATGCGGGAGTCTGTCTGACTGTCTCTCCCCGTTTCCAGCTTCAGAAAAATACAAAAACAAACAAACAAACAAACAAAAAAAGCAAATCCTGCTTCTGTATTTGGTGTGTAAGAATGATTCTTCTCGATCTTAATGAAGTATCAGACAGTTCATACAACTTAGCACACTGAAGCTAGGATGCCAAAGGGTGGAGGAGCATTCTGCACAGACACATTAATGTCAGTCCTGAAGAGCAGAGGGGCCTTCAACTGTAATAATCATCCCAGAATTTTAGACATAATTATTAGAATGAAGCAATGTAAGATGGACATTCCAATTACTATATGAAGAAAACACAAATAAAATGGCATAAATTCTGCTTCAATAGAAAAAGGTAGTATTTGCTATGCAAATATTATCTAATGGGTTTGTGAATTGGACTGTAAAATTTATTGGAATTAAAAGTAAATAAATAAAGTAATTAGGTAGCTTGGATTACTTAGATTTTTCTTCCTATCCCAGGGATTATATCATATCTTGAATGATGAAATAGTACATGAAACAAGATTTTCAGCCTCTGGTCAGTAGCACCAAATGGATAAAACTGATTATTCCATCTGTCAAAGTAAAAATGGAAGGAGCAATGTTTAAATATGTGATAATAGCCCTGGCTGGTTACCTCAGTCAGTTAGAGCATCCTCTCTAAATACCAAGTTTGGGGGTTCCATTTAATGTCAGGGCATATACAAAAGCAACCAGTGCACGCAACGCACGTTCGTGGGGAACCTGGTGCTAAACCATTCGTAGACAACCTGCTTCTGGGTTGGGATTTCTTATGTAGCAGAGCAGCTCCCTCGCTGCGATCTATTGAAAGTCAGCCCTCGACACAAGGGTTTATAAAAAAAAGAAAAAAAAAACAAAAAAAACAAAAGTAACCATTGAATGCACAACTAAGTGGAATAACAAATGAATGTTTCTCTCTCTCTCTCCCTTCCTCTCTCTTTTCCTTCCTCTCTCTGCCTGTCTAAAAATCAATCAATAAATTTATAAAAAGTTTAATGTGATGATACAAGTGTGATAAGAATAAAACAACAAGGTGATGTAATATGGAAGAATCTCTTTTTAAAAATTTTTATTTATTTATTCATTTTAGAGGGAGAGAGAGTGAGAGAAAGAGAGAGAGAGAGAGAGAGAAAGGAGGAAGAGCAAGAAGCATCAACTCCCATATGTGCCTTGACCAGGCAAGCCCAGGGTTTTGAACCAGTGCATTCCAGGTCAACACTTTATCCACTGTGCCACCGCAGGTCAGGCTGGAAGAATCTCTTAACTACCCAGAATTGCCTTAAGTCAGAAAGAAGAGAAGTTCTGGTAGAAAATGAGGTAGCTTGTTATAGATATTTTTAGTTTGATTTATCAGTAGAGATTTCAAACTGTCCAGAAAGAGTTGGAAATTTGGAAGTAAACATACATAGAAAAAAATTAACAAATAAATGTTTAATAACAGTTTTGAATTGCTTTGCATATGAAGCATAACATAGCTACCTTATGGTGGTATGATATAGATCGGAAGTTAATTTTACAGGTATACCTTTTTTAATCATCACAAGCACCCTAAAATTTCAGTATTTACTGATGTCACAGGCAAAACTGAGACAGAGTGAGATAAAGAGCCCTTTCCTAACTAACAAGTAACAGAAGCTAGAATTAAAATCAGGTCTTCTCATACCAGTTTTCTGCTCCTTCATTCATGCTACAGCTGATCGTGGACAAACGATAAAGAGAAGGAAGAAAGATGCCTGACCAGGTGGTGGCACAGTGGATAGAGTGTCGGGCTGGGATGCAGAAGACCCAGGTTCAAAACCCCGAGGTTGCCAGCTTGAGCGTGGGCTCATCTGGTTTGAGCAAGGATCACAAGCCCAAGGTCGCTGGCTCAAGCAAGGGGTCACTCGGTCTGCTATAGCCCCCCAGGTCAAGGCACATATGAGAAATCAATGAATGAACAATTAAGGAACCTCAACAAAGAATTGATGTTTCTCATCTCTCTCCCTTCCTGTCTGTCTGTCCCTCTCTCTGACTCTCTCTGCCACATACACACACACACACACACACATACACACACACCAAAAAAAAAAAAAAAGAGAGAGAGAGAGAAGGAAGAAAGAAAGGTCAAGGGAAAAACATGAACAAATTCATGACTCAGAATTAAGTTAGCACAAATTTTCAGTCAGCATAATTTTGAGAATTTATCCAGCAGAGTCCATCAACATGGGAATAAAATCTAAAAAACAGATGGTGGAGTGATTCAATTTCGAAGATTGGCAAATTGACACAATGCAAGGTTAAATGTACAAGGATTTTTTAAGGTGGTAATGAGTCCATTCCTGGAGACTTGAGTGGTGTGTGCAGAGTAGAGTGAACCCAGAAGGTAACTGCTAAACTTAGAGGCTGAAAAACAGCTGACTGTCTCCTCCCTATCAGCAAAGTTCAAAATACCAAAAAAATTTTTCAGCCTCTTTTGATTCTAGAACACAGGTGCATAGATAGGATTTAGGGCAAACCTGCAAGCTTTTAAGAGATTTCACTTCAGCTCAAATTAATCAGGGGTTTGTGGTTTTACTTGTTTTTTTCTAATTGACTAACAGTATTTGATCAATTTTGGTTTCATTTTTTCTTTCCTTCCTCTTATCCAAATTCTTTAAAATTACAGAAAGCATTTAAAACCAGTAACAGATGTAATCAACATCAAAGCAATTGGGAGAAACTCTTAGAAAATAGATGGGGTTTGATTGACAGGAGTAGAAGAACCTATAAGCTTAAAGCAAGCTCAGGGGGGTACCATTAGAAAGATTCACAGTAAGAGCAGATCCAAAAATGTTTATAGAAAAGTGTACAGATGCAAAGAGAACAGGTGTTCGAGTATAATCATCAGAGCAATTAATGAACTGCATTACCCATGGCAAAACTGGCGGCCCAAGCAGGCTTCTCTCTTCTTCCTCAAAATGGAACACTAGTTGTTCGAAGTTCATACTTCCCAGGCTGAACAATCAGACCCACGCTTTAAAGGAACTGATTCCTCCCATCTATGGAAGGTTTCTTAGGCAATGTAGGGGGCTAGGAGAGAAGCAGAGGAGAGCTCAGCAGAATTTGGGGACCTCCAGGAAGGAAAGTACATTAAAGACTGAAGCTGAAGACCAAGTAGGGAGTCAGCTTTCTCACTTTCTCCACGCCATTCCCTGAAAGTGAAGCTGGACTGTTAACATTCCCCATCCAAAAAGCAAAGCCCATAGTCAGTTCTTCACCTCACCCAGAACATCAGTCAGGCCACATACACTAATCCACTTAATCAAAACACAAATCCAAAGAAAGTAAAACATGTCTTTGTATTGTTTGTATGTCCTTACTCTATCATTTGCTTTAAAATAAATCATTCAAAATAATCTGATATAAGTTAGCTCTACTTTATATCTACCATATGAGTAACCCTTTATAAATAAATTTCCAGCATTAGAAATCAGACTATTTAATATTTACAAGGATTGTCTCAATTCCTCTGTAATTGCCCATGGTCAGTATTTTCTAGATTTCCTTTATCTAATAATGACCCTTATCTAGTAATCCCTTACCTAGTAATCACTTATGGAATTTATGGAAACACACACACCCACACTTTTGAAGGCCACTCCAGACCTACCGAATTAAAACATTTATTTGCCCCATATAAAGGGCTCAAAAATCTAAATTTTAAACAATTGAGCCAGGTAACACTGCGATCTTAAAATTGAAGAGTACTGCAAACTATAGTACTGTGTACAGCCCCCAACATCCTTATACATACTGCATTTCTGCTTTATTAGAGACCACCCTTCAATGATTATTTTGTGTGTATGAGAGAGAGAGAGAGAGAGAGAGGGGACAAACAGGGACAGACAGAGAGGAAGGGAGAGAGATGAGAAAAGCATCAATTCATAGTTGCAGCACCTGAGTTTTTCACTGATTGCTTTCTCATTTGTGCCTTTAGTGGGGGGGGGGGGGGGCTCCAGCAGAGCCAATGACGCCTTGTTCAAGCCAGTGACCTTGGGCTCAAAACAGTGACCTCTGCGCTTAATCCAGTGACCTGTGCTCAAACTGGTGAGCTCACGGTCAAGCTGGTGAGCCTGCACTCAAGCTGGCAACCTGCAGGTTTTAAACCTGGGTCCTCAGTGTCTCAGACCAACTCCCCTATGCCACCCCCTGGCCAAGCCAATGATTATTTTTTTATGATCACTGTTTATTAGTGATAACAGGTGTTGAAAAAGAAGTGGTAACTTCTAGTGGGACTTGTAAATTTTTGTTAACCAATATTATTGTTCTCAAACTTTAATAGGCATTGAATCATCTCAAAAATGATTTAAGTAGAAATGCCCAATCCCCAGCATGTCTCTGATCTAGTCTGTTAGGATTGGGAAGAAATCTGCATCTGTAACAAACACCCATAGGTGATTAACACCTTCAGGAATACTTGCATTCTCTCTCCTTATTTTCTCCTTTTCTGTTGTTCAGCCTACCCATCTCATGACTTGTTTATTTTTTTGTCTTATTTTTTTCTCTGTTGTCACTCCCTTACCTAGCTCTCAGCCAGTGACAGTGAATATGATGCAAGTAATAAGTGTCATAGCTGTTCGGGTGGAGAGTATCAGTACTGTTTGCAAATGCTATTTGATTTTACCACCAGCAAAATCAAACACCCTGCAAGAACACCCCCTCCATGAGGAAGGAACAGGAAGGTAAGTGAAAACAAACGAGCTGTGTATAGATCAATGGCTTTCATTCCTAACTGCAGGCTGAAAACACTTGAGAAGTGTTTAAATTCACCCCCAGAGAGTCAGATTTATTTTGTGGAGTATGGCACCAGAAATTGGCTTGTCCATTTAAGTTCTCAGGTAATTTCAATGTTCAGGAAGAGTTGTCACCTCCCAAGTATATTCATTGGAAGTCTATACAAAGGTCATGACAAGGAAAGAAATTCCTCTGAGGCGTAAAAACAGTGAGAGAGAAAGATAGTTTAAGGAAAAGAAGGAAGAAAAATAGATAATTATATATAACTGATGGAGAGAAAAATAGAAAGAAGCATTGCTGAGGCAAAGAGAGAAAAAAATCAATGAAAAGGAACAGTCCTTTCTAAATACCTGCCAAAAAATAGGAAGAGTTTTAGTGAAAGTGAGGGTAAAGTATATTAGATGATTTTCAAACAGATTCTGTAAAAGGAACATTCAGTGTTTCCCACTGCAAAAATAACGAAGGGATTAGAGTCCATTTCTCTTTCCAAACTAAGTCCCAGAGAGAGAAAAAGCAAAAGTCAGAGCATAACAAGCTAGAGTTATATGAATGCCTATGCAAAGAGTGAGGGGAAAAGTGACTGGCAAATGGATGAATACTGGCAGATGGATGAACCTTGAAGTTCAGCACAGAAAAAGACAAACAAAACCAAAGTCAAGAGCACAGTAAGGGAAAGAAACATCACTGCCAACACAATTAAGATCGCAGGTGTAAGGTATTTTTCCCTGCCGACAAAGAAGGGGGGGTGTAGCCACGAAGTGTGGAATAATAAAAGCTTTATTGAGTACAGAGCGCATCCTGCCCGACGATGTTCCCTGGTCCCGGGGACAAAGGCCAGGGAAGTCGCATGGGGTGATCCACATGGGGAATATTCAAAGGGTCTCTAGGGTGGTCGAGCTAATACGACATGGTGAAATCTCACTGGCTGGCAGATGGTCACCCCCTCCAAGGGACTCCCGGGAAGCCTTCCCTGGTGTGCATGAGTGTAGGTGGCTCCAGCTAAAGCTGCCAGGTCTGGGTTCCTCACGTGACCCTCCCCCATTGCTGACCACCTTACATTCCGATCTTTTGTGTTAATTAGGGGCACCGCTTATTCATCTGGCTACTTCCTGCTGATTAAGAGCATCATGGGGATGGGGAGATCGGCAGGTGGTGGCTTTGATGGGTGTCAGGAGGAACATCTGTTAGACCATGACTGGAGAAACTTCGCGAATGCAGTCTTGTAAGGATTTTAAAAAGAGGAGTAATAGGGGAATCTGCAGAGACCAGCCTTTTGGTGAGCTGGAGATGGGTAGGGGCCAGCAAACTTGAGGCAAAACTGTATGCCAGGAGTGGCGTACGAAGGGGAAAAATTGTATGTCAGGAGTGGCATAAGAAGGGAAAAGAAGGGGTCCCATCCGCTCTCATAACCGAGACCTGTGAGGGAACAAGAGGTCCAGAGTGTGATGGCAAAACAGAGAAGGTAGCCCCCATGTCTACAAGAAATGAGATGGACTTACTCATTCCTGCAGCATTACCCTGGGTTCTCCGAGTCCAGGCCATGTCCTAGGGGTTCGAACAATGGGCCCGCCTGGCTGGCTTGGCCTACCATATGGGTAGATTGTCCTCCATGTAGAGGCACTGAGAAAAAGCCTGTTGCCCAAAGGGGTAATAGCTCCACCAGTGACTGGGCTGCTTGCAGTCAGGACAGGGCTTAGTGGGTGGCCTCGGGCAGGGGCCCTGCCGGGACCAATGACCCTCCTTGCCACACTTAAAGCAAGCTCCTGGTGGGGATCCTCTTTGCAGCCCGGACGTAGGTCAAGCACCTGCTGTGCCTTGCCCCTGTTGCTCTGCTGGCCTTAGGGCTGCCACAAGAGCCTGGGTTTGGAGTGTTACCTTCTGCTGCATGCAGGCCTGGTGATCAGCCTCGGCCTTTTCCTCTCGACTATTAAAAACCTTAAATGCCATTTTCACAGGTCTTGGATAGGGGTTTGGAGGGTTAGAATAAAAGGAGGGGGGCTCCTGGGGAGCCTGGCACCAAGGTCCGGCCAGAAACGGCGGAGCCAGAGGCAGGTCAGGGCCAGGCCTTCCTGTAAGAAGATTAGGGTTGGGCATCCTGCAAACCGGTATAAGGGCCAATGGCAGGCTGAGAATGGCCTGATGGAGGAGGGGCTTAAGAACACAGTGGAGAAGGGAGGAGCCCCTGGACAGCAGGGGAGAAGAAAGAGAAACCAGTATTTGCAGATGAATGAGAAACAGGATCCTGCAAAGGGAAGGGAGGGGTCTTTTGGAGGGAAGAGACCTGAGTGAAAGAGGTCCGCAGAGGCACCAGAGAGGGGTCCTGAGAGAGGGGCACCTCCGGAGGCCAGGCAGGAGGGGGAGAGAGTTGGGAGTCCGGCAAAGGAGGAAAGATTTGGAGCAGAGGGTTTAGGTGAGGTTTCTCTGGCCAAAAAAGGGCCTGCATATGGAACAGGCAGCAAAGAGATTAGGACAGGAGCACACATACCTAGAAGCCCTGAATGTAAGGGATTTCCAACCAGTTCTCAGTTCTTTTGGCAATAGTTAAATTGGTGAGGATGTAAAAACCCAAAGTCCCTTCAGGAGGCTACCTGGTCCAATTATTAAGTGGGTTCTGTGGCCTGGCCACAGCAGAGAAGAACAGTTTCTTCTTCTTTAGGGAGGGAGAGATTTCAGATAAGGCAACTCCAGGAGTGTTTTGGGATTAGGTTTATATTCCTGTACCCCATGGCCATCCTCAGTTCTCGGAGTGGTCAGAGTTAAGCATTGGTGTCCTGCAACTCAAATTCTGGCCACTGGATGGATAGGTAAAGTGGATGTGCTCAGGACATCTCCATGTGCACACACGCACTCGGAACAGAACAGAAAAGAGGTCCCTGATGCAGCTGCAGTTTCAGACAGGAAGTCTTGGTGGAAAGAACTTAAGGGAGGCTGGAGGCAGGGGACCTTACCGCACCCTGTACCGAAGTGGGTGGAAGGTCAGAGGTCCTGGTTCTTTCTTGGAGGGGAAGAGGAGAGGAGCAGCCCCAGTGGGCTTCTGATTCCTCCCGGGTTTTGGCACCAAAATGTAAGGTGTTTTTCTCTGCCGAAGAAGAAGGAAGGGTGTAGCCACAAAGTGTGAAACAATAAAAGCTTTATTGAGTACAGAGCGCATCCTGTCCAATGATTTTCCCTGGTCCCAGGGACAGAGGTCAGGGAAGTCGCATGGGGTGATCCACATGGGGAATATTTAAAGGGTCTCTAGGGCGGTTGAGCTAATATGATGTGGTGAAATCTCACTGGCTGGCAGATGGTCACCCACCTCTAAGGGACGCCCAGGAAGCCTCCCCTGGTGTGCATGAGTGTGGACAGCTCCAGCCAAAGCTCCTGGGTCTGCGTTTCTCACGTGACCCTCCCCTATTGCAGTGGGGTCTCTAGACAGGTCCTAGAAGGTTTACATTAAAGAAACAAAACAAAATGAGAAAATGAATAAAAATGTTTGCATTGCCAAAGCACACGTTCCCCCATTGAAAAATAGAGTACTGCTACAAAAAATTTCAAAGATGAAATGGCATAAAGCAAAGAAGCAATTATTATTAGTTTATATGGAAAAAATTTTGAGTGCTCCCAGAACCCCAAAATAACCTATCAAATCATATCAAATAACATATTAAACCTAATATAACACTAACATATAGTAAAACCATGAATAATATAGTAAATACACTGTATAAAGTAGAATTATTGTATGTGTAATGTAGTTTCATTTATTAAGAAGACTGATTTCTCCCTAAGTATGAGATAATGGAACACCACATTTGTATACCCATCAACCCACTCAAGCAATAGATTTTTCATTTAATCCATTACTGGATACTGACTAAAACGACCACTTTGCCACTAGCAGAACCAAGAGTAACTTTAGCAGCTTTCAAGATTTTTTTCAATCTGTGCGTAAACAGTACAAATGCACAAGCAAGTTCAATGCACACAGAGTGTCTTTGTTTTGTTTACCAAGATTAAAACGCTTAATTATGTCCAGAATTATACTAAACATAATGTCCTTACAAGCTCTCTTAGATTTTTTTTGATACCTTAGGACACATCTTGTTAACAAATGCTCAAAATAAATCAAGATAAAACAGAGATGCTCACAGATGTAGGTCAAAGCTATGGGGCACTGAGATGCTGAATGTAGTTCCAGGGAAGGAGTTTGCTGAATCCAATCTCATTGCTGGGCTGCTGCCACCTCTATAACAGCTCACTGCAAAACAAATGCTGAATGCTAGTTTCACCTTTTTTGTTGTTGTTGTTAAAAGTGAAAATCCACTTCCACTTTCTTTTGGTTAACAAAATAGGTACTATTATTGTAAGTCTTTCATAATAATAAAGTAGTGTAACAATTTTGAAAAGGAAAGGATACCTTCTATGGGAGATTAGAGACTATTGTTTTGGAAAGACATGCAGAAAGAACATTTCAAAAATACTGTTTGCATCAACAATAGAGATATATCTAAATTGATTGAAGCTATAAAATACTAAATGATGAGAAAGAACAAATATTGTTTAAAATTTGTGGGAAAAAATCCTAAAGCAAAGAAAATCTCATTTTGGAAAAAATGTGAATAGAAGTCATACATCCAAATAAATTATTTTGCCTTATGCAGGATGTCGTGATGACAAACATTGACTCTGCAATATTGAAAAATCAGTTATTCTAAACAGGTTGATTTGAAATGACTCTCCCAGAATAGAAATTTAAACTTTAAATTAATCACACTCATTAATGCAATGAAAGAATAGTGCGCGCGTGCGCGCGCGCGCGCACACACACACACACACACACACACACACGCTCCTTTGGTCCTAGGTTAAAACCTTCTTTTTTCCTGGTCTTCACCCCCCCACCCCCCTATATTGCACAGTGTGACATTCTGGAGAGAGAGTATTTGTAACAGTATGAAATGTAATAAATCAGGAAATCTGATAGTACATCAAATCAACTGAATAAATTGATTTATATAACATAGTTTTATTTATTCTGTGACTTTATAAAAGTTTTTCATCAAGCTACAAATATAACCAAAAAAAAAAAAGAAAAGTGAGTACCATCTTCTGAAGAAAAATACCATTACAACATTCAATTTTATTCTTCCAAATACAGTGTTTTTGCTTGAGACAAAATGTGGGATGAGAATTATAAATATATGTGAAAGAGTGCTTGTTTTGGATTTCTCAGTCTGCATAGTATGTCTTCTGGGGCTTTGTTCTCCATTACCTCTGTTGTCTGGGTTTGAAAAATCCATTGGTTAAATTTAAGTTTACCTTTTACTTCACTCGTTGATTATTGACACTTTTGACTGTTCTGTTCTTAAACTCTCTTGTCTTTCATGTCAATTCTCTGTATTGACACTCATTCTTCTCTGGTCATTCTCTATCAGGCTCCTTTTCTGATTCTTCTAATTTACTCTCTTTGGGAAATTTCATTTATATTAATAAATTCCAGTACCACCAATGATCATCAAATCTATATCCCCACCCTTGACCTCTCCTCTGATCTCCAGACTCAAATATCTAGCTTTGTATTGAACATCAGTACCTGCTGTGAAATAGAGTAATATTGTACATTCTCTTTCCTTCAATATTGGCTCCACATAAAACATATCTCAACCATGTGAAAGATTATAACCCTGTTTCCCAAGATAAAAACATAGCAGCCACCTTATGCTGAAGGTGACAATGTAGCTTAATTTTTAATTCAATCTAGGATATATTTGATATTGAAATGGACACTCAGTATACTTGGTCAGTTAGAATATGTAGTTACACTAGAATATCTTTTTTTATTTCAACTAATTGGTCTCTATGTGGATAACTTATTGCCATTTTCCAGGCTTATGTTTACTTATTTAGGTATTCAACATCTTATTCCTAGACTATTTCAAACTGAACTCATCCTTTTGCTTCTAACATATACCTTTAACATTGCTTTTGAAGTTATTTTTTTAAATCTCCAATCTAATTATATGCTAATACATTGTTTAAAATCTTATTGCTACCTATCTGCCTTTCAGGATAAAATTGAACCTCTCACATACATGTAAGCGCTGAATTAACTAATTCCCACTACTTTAGAAGGATAAGTTTGTATAATGATTAAAAGCACAGTCTAACTTCTTTTTAAGATGTGGAAAGCTGGAATGACATTGCTTCTTCCCCCAAGTGAGAGAAACTTGGATTAATTACAAAGTTAGAGTTTTTATTGAATCCATCAGATTGTTGGAGTTGCAAGGCAATGATGTAGTCAGAACCCCCAGGAAGGGTAGACCTCTCCAAGGAGAGACAGAGCACAAGAATTTTTTCACCTGTGGAATTGTGTAGAAGTAAATAGCATTATCCACCACACATGAATATGAATAGTTCAAGTTAGGCACTGGCTGGGTGACTCAGTTGATAGCATGTCTTTCCAGCACGTCAAGGTCGTGAGTTGGATCCCTGGTCAGGAAACAAGAAACAACCAATGAGTGTACAACTAAATGGAACAACTAACTGGAACAACTAAGTGGAACAGAGTTGTTGATCTCTCTCATACTTTTCTCTCTTTATTTGTGGCATGACATATGATAGATTCTTGATAAATATTTGAATAAATAAATGGATAAAGAAATCCATTATGGTGCATTTCAGTCTGGCTACCTGATAAGACTATGAAATGCTAAGAAAGACTAAGAGTTATTCCTGGTCAGTAACTCTTAAAATGCTAAGACTATAGGGTATCATAGCAAGAAGTTATCTGGAATTCAAGAGCATGTAAAGTTAATTCACACACTGCACATATTTTTTATATTGAATTTATTAGGGTGACACTGGTTAACAAAATTATACAGATTTCAGGTGTTTAATTCTACAGTACATGTATGTACACCATATTGTGTGTTTACCACCTCAAGACAAGTCTTTGTTCATCACTATTTTCCCCCTTGTACCCTCTGCCGTCTCCCTGCAAACCCCTCATCCTGCCAATCACCACACTCTTGTCCATGTTCATGACTTTTTTTGCCCTTTTTTGTTGAACTCCTCCACCCCACTCTCCCAGACCTCTCCTACCCCGACAGCTGTCAGCCTGCTCACTATCTGAGTCTGTAAGTCAGAAAATGCAGGATGCTGTGAGTTCAGGAAGATATATGATGGATTAGTGGTCATGTATGTGTCACAGCAGGTGGGAGGAAAGACCCAAAGCAGACTCCTGTCGGCAACTACACAGAATCTAGTATATCAGAGTCAGCTTGTAAAAAGGCTTTGTGGGAGTCTGTTTCCATAGACCTGTTGAGAAATGTAGGCTTCCACCCTTACTAGCTTTGTAAACCAGATTTAAGTTAGATTTGGTCACCTTAAGACTTGACAGCCGGATGTGCCTCTTTCTTGGAAATTTCTGGTTGTTTCTTATCATTATTTTATCGTGCACATATCCGCTTTCACCTTTGTTTCATTCTCTTAAGGTGACCTTGTTTTATGTTCCTGTACACAAGGGAGGCTGAGGAAGGTTACTGCCAGTCGACTAGCCAGTGATGGGTCACCTGAGGACGTGGCATAGCGCTTCGATGCAGGTGTAAAGGAGGCTGGGCAGCAGTGAGACTGTGATAGAGTGAAGAGGCAGAGCTCTTTTGGAGCCAAGTATTTGCAACATAAATGATTCCAAAAGCATGAAATAGTGTATGTTAGATTACATGCTCTCAATCTAGAAATGATTCTTTGAGAGTGTTATTCCCAAGTGATATCTCTTCTAAAGACACGCTATGAAAAGCTCTTAAGGAAACTCCTAAACATCCCAAGATTCTGGTACCTTCTATCATCATTTGATCCTTTTCTATCAAATATACTGCAGCCTACGGAAATTTTGAATTGCATTAGTTTTCACCTGCAGCAGCCCTGCTCTCTTTCAATGGAGAAAGGAGAGTCAGTCCCTCGATTCTTTCACCTGTAGTTATTAGGCTAGCAAACCATGCTAAGCCAGCATTTTATAGATATCCTTGTCTGGATGAGACTTTGATTTCCTGAGCTATATTAAAGGTCCAAATAGTAAAAAACAAAACAAAACAAAAACAAAAAACAAAAGAAAAACTAAGTATTTGGACAGGTAGAATATGTATTTAGAAATTGAGAATCATATAGATTTAAATACACACATATATTAATAGATACACATTGTGATCCAAACTCTTCAAACTCTTGCTATATAAACTCAGAAACTAAATTTGCTTTGAAAGCAAAGTATACTTGTATTCATCACCAGCTTGGACAAATATTTTGTGCAGATTAATATGAAACTTCTATTTTTTCAGTAAAAGTTAATTATTTATTCTTAGGCATTCGAACTTAAAGATGAATGAGATTTTTTTTTTCTGTCAGTGTTTGGTTTATAGCAGTGGCCCCTAATCCCTGAGCCATGGACCGGTACCAGTCTATGGGCCATTTGGTACTGGTGCGCAGAGAAAGAATAAATAACTTACATTATTTCCGTTTTATTTATATTTAAGTCTAAACAATGTTTTATTTTTTAAAAATGACCAAATTCTCTCTGTTACATCTGTCTAAGACTCACTCTTAATGCTTGTCTCGGTCAAGTGATACATTAATCCATTCTACCCTAAAGGTCAGTCTGTGAAAATATTTTCTAACATTAAACCGGTCCGTGGCCCAGAAAAGGTTGGGGACCACTGGTTTATAGTCTAGGTAAGAAAGCTGATTGCCATGTGAAAGGGCAAATGACAATATTACAAAGTAATACTTAGTTAGGCATTGTTATAAGATGACTGATTTTAACAAATAACTTATAACATTGTTATAAGATGACTGATAAACAAGTTTATCTGCCAGTAAGGTTTTTCTTGCTCCAGCTAAATTCATTCACATGTCAATGAGTCTATGAGTTATGAACTGTTAGCTACTAGAAGTTTAACAATGAAAGAAATATGTCCATAAGGGTTTGAGTTACACAGGTTAAAGCATTTTTCAAGATTTTCCTGGAGCATAATTCTTATAATCTGAGTATTTTTGTATGTAAATTTTACCTCTAAAAAATCATATAGAGAAATAAAGAATTACTGAACTCTAGTTAATAATATGCATGCTGAAGGGATATGTCTGCAACTAACTTTGAAATCCATTGAAAAATAAGATGAATTTTGGATGTATAGCAGGACAGTATGTGATAAATTTAGTATGGTTAAATATAAATTGTAGAATCTCAGTGGTAAAATGCTATTGTATGTTTAATTTTTTTTTTTTGACAAAGATAGAGAGAGAGTCCCGAGAGAGCGATAGACAGGGACAGACAGGAAGGAAGAGAGATGAGAAGCATCAATTCTTTGTTGTGGCACCTTAGTTGTTCATTGATTTGCTTTCTCATATGTGCCTTAACTGGGGTGCTACAGCAGAGCGAGTGACCCCTTGCTCAAGGCAGTGACCTTGGGCTCAGGCTAGCAAACATGGGTCATGCCTATGATCCAACACTCAAGCCAGTGGACCCCGTGCTCAAGCTGGATGAGCCCACACTCAAGCTCGCAACCTCAGGATCTCAAACCGGGGTCCTCTGCATCCTAGTCTGACACTCTATCCATTGCGCCACCACCTGGTCAGGCTGAAATTCTTTGTAATAAAATTTTGAAGGGATCAAAAAGGCTGGCCTGTTCAAGATAGAAAACTAAGGAGAGTTCTAATAAGATGTTGCTCAATAAATTACTATCAATAACCTGAAGTCAGATACCAGATTGGCCAAGAAGAATTGTTGTATCTAAAGATGAATGTGAAATTGGATTCCAAAATAAAGTCTGAGTTTGAAACTAGTAAAATTAAACTAGAGGAAAGAGAAAGGAGAAATTTGCAGGAACAGTCATGGACAGATGTTACAGTTGTTGAGTTTTTTCTTTTGTTTTGTTTTCCCTAGACTTTGTCCCTGAGAGTATGCTTTTGTCAATTTTTAATACAAGGTCTTCTAAACCTAGCTTCTCATAAACATATTTGAACAGAATTGACCTAATTAACATGTATTTTCTGATTATATGCAATGCATTAAGGCAAGCAATCATGCTTCATGATAAACTTCCAATTGGATAAAACTCAAAATCACACTCTTTCCATAAAAGGAATCATTTTAATTGGGTAATAAATGCTAACAATAAGTAGTTTTCCATGATTACCAAAAAAAAAAAAGTTCTGATTGGAAAATAGGTTTAATATAGCAACCTTTATATAGAAGTTACATAAAGTGTCCTTTATTTTTCATCTAAGATTATACAAAATTGTTAGCTTTCTCTACTTTTTTTATGTGGGTCACATGACCTGGGTAACTCACAGCACAGAAAAACAAAGGCAGAAATGGGAGTCATGCTGAAAATGGGGTAGACTTATATCCCTTAAGTGGCTCCTAGCTATTAAAAAACTCTAGAATGTTTGGGATTCAGTACATTAGTTTCCTGAGAATAAATAAAAATTATATTTATTTCTTTATCTCATTTCCTGCCTGGTAAGCAACTGATTTTCAATATATGTGATTAAATAAATGACTGATATAAGTAGTAAACAGAAAAGGAAAGCATTTGAAAGGGCAGAATGCAATTTGAGGGAGGAATATTGCCAAGATTGATAAACATATATTTGGTAATAGAAATAAAAGGAAAAAATATGAGAAGCATGTGTTAGAATATGTCTGTGGATAGGCAGGAAAAGAGACAATTAAAACTGAGTCAAGTTTAACTTTGCTGAAACTAATGTTAAAAATGTAAAAGAGGTGTGTTCATTTTAACCATGCAATTACTTCTTTTGTCTCCCCAAATGCTGTTACCTTCTTCCTCCTCCCAATATCACATTAAACTGAACAAAGAAATAAGCAAAAATTTAAGATAATTATCTGCAGGAGCAGTGAAAACTAGAAAGGTCTTTTCTACAGGCCTGAAAATTTGATTAATTTCTGGGAGATAGGAGGCTTGTCAGTCTTCTAAGATAAGATTGTTGTACTGTTCAGCTCATTATGAAACTTGAGCAAAATCTGCTTAGTGTAAAAGTGGGCGGGTTGCACCCAGTGACTGTGTGTGTGTTAGTTAGCTGGCCCCTGCGAGAAGCAAGCTGCAGAGAAAATGGGGAGGTACCCAAGTGAGGCTGGAAAGCCATCATTTGTGATTCAAATCTGATTCTGAGTGAAGGAGAGAGGAAAGAAAGGAAGCAATGTTAGGTAGAAACATCACTGACTGAAGTTCAAAGGAAAGTTTGGCAAGGCTATCGGGGAGCCAAAACTGCAGAAGAATTTAACCCAGGGACAGGCCTGTCTTTGAATCCCTGCTACCCTCACTCATTGGCGAGAGCAGCCCATGGGAAGTGTGACCTCCATTAAAATGTGGCAACAGATGTCAGAAGGCAGCAGCTGGGGCTCTCAGTGAGCTCTGCTCTCAGGGGCTCTCCAGCCCTGAGAGGAGCATCCTCGTGGCCGGGACTGTCCCTCCTTTGCTCCCTGTCACACATATACAAAGAAAGCTTTCATTCTTCCCATCAGCCTCTCTTCCTAAGGGAGATTTTGAATAATATCAATCACTTGAATGTTGAGTTTGGAGGTTTGAGAACTACAGATAGCATCAGTCTCTGTAGTTGATCTGGGAGCTGACATTGTTCCTCATTCTCCCTTCTCCACTGTTTGTTTCAGAATCCCCTCATCCTTGGCTATCGCCTTGGCAGGTCCTGGTGTTCCATGGTGGCATAATCCAAACCTTCATTGTAAGGTATTTTTCCCCTCCGAGAAGGAAGGAAGGGGCCGGAGCCACGAAGTGTGGAATAGTAAAAGGCTTTATTGAGTATAGAGCGCGCATCCTGCCCAGCGAGGTTCCCTGGCCCCAAGGAAAGATGGAGGCCAGGGAAGTCACAAGGATTAAATTACGTGGGAGATATTTAAAGGGTCCTCTAGGGAAGTTGGGCTAATATGACGTGGTGAAATTTCACTGGCTGGCAGATGGTCGCTTTTTTTCCAAAGGGCTTCTGGGAAGTTTCTTTTGGTGCGCTTGGTTGTGGGCGATCCTAGCCAAAGTTTGCGGGTCTAGGTTCCCCACGTGACCATCCCCCATTATCCACCGACCTTACATTCATGTCTGAGGGCAGTGACTTCCCAACACTAAAAATCTTCTTAATGGCCCTGGCCAGTTGTCTCAGTGGTAGAGTGTTGGCCCAGCATATAGATGTCCTCAGTTCAATTCCTGGTAGGGCCACAGGAGAAATACCTATCTGCTTCTCCCTCCTCCTCCCTCTTATTTCTCTCTCTCTCTCTCTTCCCCTCCTGCAGCCATGGCTTGATTGGAGTTACTGGCCTTGGGCACTGAGGATGACTCTATGGCGCATCCTCTTCAGGTGCTAAAAAGAGCTCAGTTGTTGAGCAATAGAGCAATGCCCCAGATGGGCAGGGTATACCCTCTAGTGGGTCTGCTGGGTTGATCCTGGTCAGGGCGCATACTGTAGTCTGTCTCTCTGCCTTCCCTCCTCTCTCTGAATTAAAAAAAAGAAAAAAAAATCTTTTAGTATGGGGTTGCTGCACATGGCCATTCACAGTTACAAAGGAGCAGTGAAGCACCAAAAGGTGTCCAAATGGATTATTCTTTCCTGACTCCAGTTGTAAGAACTGATTTACCTCCTCCCGAGGATTAGCATCAATTTCCCATAAGGAGACTCCTATTCTTGCCTGCAGATCCCCGGCAATAAGGACTTCAATGTGCCCTGGGAGCAACCATAGCTGGTACGTCAACAGTGCCCACGGTGTATACTTGCCATGGCGATGCCTCCTCAAGGCCCGGCATCTTCTCTGCCAAAATTCAGTGCTTCTTGATAAGTGAGACAACAATTTCTGGTATGTTAACAAATATCACTTCTGTGATATCTTTCTAATTTTTCTTTCTATTTTGCATTTTAATGCCATAAAATCACTTTGGAATGAACTATATTCCCACTTTCTAATGCATGCTCAGGCTGCTGAAAGGAGTCAATAAAATAATGCATGTAAAGGAGATTAATGCAGTGCTTGGCACAAAAGAAGAGTAAATAAATATTGAATCTTTATACCAATCTTTCCCAATGATAAGCTATAATATACTTATAATGAACATTTTATTCTATTGCTATTGAGGCATCTGTTTTTCATTTAACACAAAACTTGAGGGATAATTTGTTTTGTGCAGAGCACTAGGCATGAGTATGATTGGGATGGAATTGCCTTTAAGACATTTGTAATTGAGCTCTATGCTCTCCAGTTCCTTCTTTATACTCAGTCCATACACAGGGGCTCATGTCTTATGCAAATAACTTAGACCTTTTCCACTTAATAAATATCAAACTATCCATGGCCATTTTAAACATGGTATTATTGAGATGATATCATTTGTTTTTTTCAGAGAATATTTCTAAAAATAATGCATTACCCCAGTAGTGTTACTGTATAATTAGTAGTTTAGTAAGTAGCCCAGTTCTTAACTAGTTCATAATAAATGGATGTATTTTAAAATTGCATCTAGAGATTACTCATATTTTGTATATTTAGCAAAGCAAACAGGTACTAATCTTTCTGACACTCTCTGAACAATTCTGGGGCTTTTTATCTTTGGTGGCTGATTAAAACTTTCCTATCCTCTGTAGTTTACACTGTCTGGTGGTAATTAGCAAGAAGAATTAGTTAAGAAAAAGTCAATAATATATCTCAGTAAAAAAATCATTATCCTTAATAACACCAAATTTTCATTGCCCAGAGGCAAAAAAAAATAAAACATTATATTCTTTCTTGGTCTCTTCTTTTGTCCTGTCACATGTTGAATATTTTGCTTTGATTAATGTTCCTAACTTAGTGTTCTGTACAATTACAGTAAAAATCATACACTTATCAAAAATATCAGCTATATAACAGTGTTTAATTTTCTCAAAAAATAGACTATTTGAACAATGAAAAATGTTCTTTAAATAATAAAATACCTGTTGAAGAAAACTAAAGAATATTTTACATCTTTATAGTGAAAAAATGAGACAAATATAGAAAGTCAGAAAATAAAGATAAAAGAATAGACAAGTTGAGAATATAATTACCATGAGATATATAATATTGGAGACATTTTCAAATAGTTTTTTTTATCCCATGTTATAGTTGAATCTTATCATATAAGTAGCAAGTTCCAAATATGGAACTGTAAACCATTTCTTCAATTATTAGTTTGGGATTTTGAAGGGATGTAATTCTGAGATTGCTCTTATTAACTAAAACACAAAAGGAGCCAAGCCAAATGTATTTTGAAGATTAACTCCAAACTATTCTTAAACTTTTTTGGTCACTTTTGAAATTGATAGTTCTGTTTTATCATTATTATAAACAATAATAAACTCTAGCCTTCCAGAAAAGTTTGAAGAATATGTTTTTGTGTGCAATATTATTCTAATGATAAAAAAATACTAATCTAATTTGATAAAAGAAGAAATTGATTTATATTACCCTATAGTGGTTTGCGGCTAGCTCTTGGGACAGGAACAGGGTTTTTTTTTGTTTTTTGTTTGTTTGTTTGTTTGTTTTTGTATTTTTCTGAAGTTGGAAATGGGGAGGCAGTCAGACAGACTCCTGTATGCGCCCGACCAAGATCCGCCCAGCATGCCCAACAGGGGGCAATGCTCTGCCCATCTGGGGCATTGCTCTGTTGCAACCAGGGCCATTTTAGCACCTGAGGCAGAGGCCATGGAGCCACCTCAGCACCCGGGCCAACTTTGCTCCAATGGAGCCTTGGCTGCGGGAGGCGAAGAGAGAGACAGAGAAGAAGGAGGGGGGGGAGGGGTGAAGAAGCAGATGGGTGCTTCTCCTGTGTGCCCTGGCCGGGAATCGAACCCGGGACTCCTGCACGCCAGGCCGACACTCTACCACTGAGCCAACCAGCCAGGGCCGATAACAGATTTTATGGGTAACCTAAAAGCAAGAGGCTTCAAATTCTTACTAACGAATACATTTTTCATGTTGCTGGCCATGGGACTTAAAATTTCCGATAGAGTACTGTTAAAATTAAGTTAATGATTTCAGAAGTCCTCTGTAATACTGCAAATGTTTCACCAGCAAACTATTAACCTGTTATCATTAATTTTAAAAACTATGAATGGTTAGCTGCCACTTCAACTATGTGAATTAGTGAAAAGACATAACAGAGAAATGCTGAAAAGAGGTAGAAAAAATATATCATGTCAGGACATTGAAATTATAAGATGAGCTTCTGAAATTGGGTAAGTGTGATAAGTAAATGTGTTAGGTATTGCTAATAGCTACTCAATGAAATGTTCCACTTTCTTCTTATTTAATGCTCACACGCCCCTGTATCACAGGGACTGTATGGCTAATGACTACATATGCCAGATGTCCTTGCAATTAGTTTTCTGCATAAGATTAGCTTCTACCATTAAGACTCACCCATTCAACTTTGGACGTGAAAGAGGTGGAGGCCGTTTGTTGTTATTTAGTGGAGCAGGCCGATGAGCAGGATGCTGCAGATGTTCTCTATGTTCAAGTCAGCCTGTCTACACCAGTGAAGTACACGAGGGTGATAGCAGCTGTGAGGTTGGTAGGGGTGTACCACTTTTCTGACCACTGGATGGCAGTAGCACTTCTTGACCTCTCATTTCTCCAGCACAATTTGTTAGCACCTTAATTCTGGTATTGAATTCCTTTTTTTGTAGAAACATTGGGTAATTTCTATTCCCTGCTATGAATACTGGCAAGGTCCAAAGATTCAGAAAGTATAAATACTAAAGAACTAATAAAGAAAGAGAAAAATGGATGCAACAGTTCTGAGCAATGAAAGAGTCGCTTCCACCAGGGAATTTTTATGTGCCACTTTCTAGAGAAGTAGCCAACCCCCCAGGAAATGCAGTGAGAGTCTTCTGCACACAATGAGGAGTGTAAGGGGGCAGCGGTAAGAACAGGGCATTTGGGAAAGGCAGACTTTGGCATAGGTCTGGATCTGAAGTGCTGCCAAGGGGTGCTAGGTGGAGGTGACACAGAGCAGTACCTGGTAGAAGGAAAAAACGAGGAGCGTGCAACTCTCTCCGCATGGAGCTTGTGGCTTACTTACATAATTTGCTAAATATTAGGTAATTCTGGTGTTGGGTAAAAGTTTTTTTATTTCTTTAAGTTTGCTTTGACAATTCAACATTTTATGGTACTGATCAATAGCTGTGATGAGATTATCATTCAAGCTTATGATGATAAAGAAGGTTTTTATCAAGAAAAGAAAGACCTTGAGAAATTGAAGCTTAGATGATAGCTTCTTATACATCCTTGGTTAGAAGTGGCAAAAGCCTTGTAGAAGATTCTGAGGACAAGTCTTACCAATTGGCATTTGGTATTTTAGTCTAATAGATTTAGTTTGAATGCAGAAAGTCCTCAAAATAAAGTATGTTGGAGGTGCCACTGTTCACTTCATTGATTATAAAACTGTAGATGTGTGATTCCACTTGATAGAATGTCAGGTAATTGGCTTTGTTATTGCAACTCAATTAAAATAATTAATCTTTAGATTCTATAACCAAGATACAAGACTGAAGAATGAACAACTCTTCAGAGTCTTGGCTTCATTCCCAGCTCAGTCAATATCTATTACAAATAAATAATATCACCTGTCTATTTCATTTTTGCCATTATAAATCAGAAATACTTAGAGTTATATAGTTAAGCCATCAGAGCAAATTGCAAAGATTAAGAAGGTAACTGTGATAAAGCTGTTTATAAATCCTCAATCATAAATTAGTATGCAAGGGTATGGTTAGGTAGTTTCTATTTAAGCAAACACATAAAATTATATTTAATCTTGAAATAACTGGACAGGTAAAACTACTGATACAAAACACACACATAATAGCTATTTGTTTGCATATTGCCAAGATATATTTGAAAGAAAAAGTATTACAAAAGGCAATGAGTTTCATATGCCAGCACAATGGTGAAAATTAGAGTAAAGATATCATTTCAAAATTTGAGGTCATTAGCTGATATAAGAAAGTTGTGATCCGACACAAGTCAAAATCAAAGAAAGAATTTAGCATTTGTCTGAAAGACTAATGCGTTAATCTCCCAATAATCCAAAAACAATTCTACTTCTTTCAGTTTAGGAAACGCTTCAATAATTTTTTTCAACAATTATCTTTTCCATTCAGGTTCTTAAGTATGAAATTCTTGACTTCTTTCATTTCAGGTCTTAAGCCAGCATATCTCTTTAAAGTCTATCCTTTTTCTATCTCATAACTAATTGGGTAGGATAAATATTATTGATATAGGATAAGGGATAAATATAATAATCCTAAAAACACTGAGCTTATAAAAATAGTTTCATAATTTAAAAATCTATGTCAGTGTATAGTCCCATTGAAAAACTCTTTGGACTTTCTCTGGTCTTTGAAGATGTATGGATACTGAATTATCTACTGAAATATTTCAGCATCAGTAAATACAACTACATATAAATGCCAGCAAAGTACAAGAGGATATTTTAAACACTCCTTACATTAATAATACTCTTAAAAAGTCAAAGATCATTATGCACATAAGTAACATAAAAAGCTCATAAAATAATTAGTAACCAAGTTATGCACATGTATTGACCAACAAATCAAGATTTTTATTCAAAAAATGTTTTTCCCTCAGTTTGTATATGATAATATTTGAAGAAACAGCTTTTAATCCTCAGCACCCCACAGATTAATTCTCAGGTAATTATTTATAAATAATAGTTATACACACAAAGTTTGACTTAAGAAAATACTATTAAAATGTGGTTTGAGCCCTGGCCGGTTGGCTCAGTGGTAGAGCATCGGCCTGGCATTCAGGAGCCCCAGGTACGATTCCCGGCCAGGGCACACAGGAAAAGCGCTCATCTGCTCCTTTCCCCCTCTCCCCCTCTCCTTCCTCTCTGTCTCTCTCTTCCCCTCCCACAGACAAGGCTCCATTGGAGCAAAGTTGGCCCGGGTGCTGAGGATGGCTCCATGGCCTCTGCCTCAGGCGCTACAGTGGCTCTGGTTGCTACAGAGCAATGCCCCAGATGGGCAGAGCATTGCCCCCTAGTGGGCATGCCTGATAGATCCCAGTTGGGCACATGCGGGAGTCTGACTGCCTCCCTGTTTTCAACTTCAGAAAAAAAAAAATGTGGTTTGATCAATCAAATCTAAGAATTACTTATGTACAATTTAATTTCAAGTCAAATAAAAAAGGAAATCCTACCATAAAAACCAACCATGTAAAACATCAACTAGTAGAATTAATATCAATACATAAAATAATAATCTCAGAATAAAAATTACATTTTCAAATGTCTGTCGCTTAAATTTAAATTCAAAAGTGAAATGTGTAATTGTTGACTCACTTCCAATCTAAATGTTTTCTGGTAGTTAAGGACTCCAGCATCTGTGATACTTCCTTTAAGAAATTATCACTTAATCTCTTCCCAAAATTGAATTTTACTCGTATCATTATTTATTTAAAAAAATAGAAATTTATTACACATAAATTATTGTTAATTTTTTTGTATTATTATTTATTAATTATTATATTACTTTCCATACATATAACTATAAATATATATTTTTGTTATTTAATATTTTTATTTTATTTTGTTTTAATTGATTTTAATTTATTGTGTTTACATAGATTCAAGTGTCCCACCGAATATACCCCCCACCCCCGTGTTCCCCTCAACATCTCCATTGCCCCTCTCACCCCAATGCCCTCCCTCCTTCCCTCCAGGATTTGCTTTCCTGCTCTCTATAACGCTGTGTTATGTACATATAAAGGATGGGCCTAGAGAAGGGAAAGAGATTGGTAAAATTATTCTGTTTAATTTTTTGATTGTCAGATAGTACCTCAGACTAACTTGAGGAAAAAAAAAATTATTAGGATTGTTCATGCATGGAATCCAAGGGAGAATGATGGAGTTAAAACTCACTGGCAAACAACCAAGGACCAGAAAGCCAAAAACAAGCCTGCTGTCTTCATTGCTCAGACTTTCTGCAACAGCCTCCCAACCTGTCTTCCCCTTCCTGTCCTTCCCCCACTATCGTCTACTCCAGCGACTTTCTTCCTTTTTCTTCTTGTAACACACTTAAACTAATTACTAAAATTCTGTAACACATCAAAAAAAATTTTTTGCAGATCTGACAACCAATCAATCAATCAAAAAATAAATAAATATAATTTTGATTCATTCACACCGATCAGCTATTTTTGTGCTGCTTGTTGTCATTTTTTTATTTGACAATCTAAGAGGAAAAAAGTCAGTACCCCAGACTAAATAGTCAAGTCTGTCCTATCATCTATTGTCCATATATCAGCCAATGTCATAAATAAAATGTTGTAAATAAAATCCTGTCCCTACTTCCCTCAAAATCTTCCTGAAACTTATTATCTCATGTAAGTAAAGACCAAAATCCTTCATAGCCTGTGAGATCTATGTGGTCATCTCTCTGACTTCCTCCCCCATTCAACAGCCTATCTGGGGCATTTCTAGAATGATTGTGCATGCTCTTGCCTCAAGAATTTTATAGGAACTGCTGCCTCTTGCTGGAGTGCTTTTTCCCCAGAAAGCTTGCTATGTTTATCTTTTGCTTGGCAACATATTACTCTATAATGTAGTGATCTAAAGAAACAAATGTTCATTATCTTACATCTCCTTGAATAGAGATTCAAAAGTAGCTTCCTTAGGTGGTTCTGGCTCAAGCCTCTCCTGCGGGTGCAATTAAGATGTCGGCCAGGATGGCAGTTCTCCAAAGTTTTAACAGAATAGGAGTTATTTCTTTTTATTTATTTATTTTTTTAAATAATTTTATTTTTTAATGGGGTGACATCAATAAATCAGGATATATATATTCAAAGACAACATGTCCAGGTTATCTTGTCGTTCAAGGGAGTTATTTCTAAGGTTGATCACATAGCTGACAAGTTGATTCTGAGGCTTGCCTTGGTGGCTTCTGACATGAGTCTCTCTCTGGGATCCCCTGAGTATACTCACCACCTAGAAAACTGGCTTCTCTGAGTGAAGGATCTGAGAGGGTGAAGTAAAATCCACATGGCTATTCTGACTCTACCGCAGAAGTCCCACGTGATCACCTCTGTCACCTTTTGTTTATGACCTAGTTTTAAATCAGCGTAAGTCTTTAAACATATGTGTGAATACCAGGAGGCAAGAATCATCCAGAGATTATTTTGGGGCCTGGCTACTGCACTTACTCATTTTTTTCAGGATTCTGTTCAAATGTCTCCTGATGAGAAATACTTCATTAAGTTGTATAAAAGAGCACATTTTGAATGCCTTTTCTTTTCAATCTTTCATTTTTCTTCATATCTATTCTCAGCTGTGTCTGTTCATTGTTCATATCTCCCCACTAGAATGCAAGCTCCACCAATGCAGGGATATTATTGTCTTCCCTGCTTGATCTATCCGGAGTGCCTGTAATAATGCCTGACATATAGTAAGTGCCCAGTAAGTAATTGTCAATAAAATGTTATTAAATAATTTTACTTATTTTCAGGTTCTCTAAGAATTGGGTACAGGGTGAGGGAAAGACTAGGAATGTCTTTACCCATTTTATGTAGGACTGATGATATGGGCTTTCTGGTACATACTCTATATCATCAGTTTATATGGATGTCAAAAAGGCACAGATGTTACAAGTCAGTAAAATTGCTATGTACTTAAAACATAATCATGGATATTTAAAATAGCATTTTAGGCTAGAGAACAAAAAAAAGGAAATATATATCTATATTAAGAATCATAATATAATTTCTATTTATACAAATACTATTATATTAATACATGTACTTCATAAAAAATTAAAACATTTCAGAAAAGCTGTGTGCTTCCATTGCTTCTTCTCCTCAGTCCTTGAGACCTCCCCTATGGTAACCTTGTTATCAAGTTACAGATTAAATCCAAAGCCACACATTTGAGTGTGTAAGAAATTTCATTGTTTTATCATTTAATTTATATTTTGAGCTACTATTCTACCAAGTTGATAAAACCAATTTTTTAAACCTATATGTATGGAGGTGGTCATTGCATGCATACATTTCTAAAAAGAGCTGTCTTTTATTTGTATTGTTATATGAAACATGTTTGCCTATCTAAAACCTCTCTCTTGACTGTCAGAAGCTTAATCTGTCAAGTTAATATTTTTTTCTCCAGTGGGGAGGAACATTAGAATCAGTTCATTTATAGTCACTTGTTTCTCAATCCCCTTTTTCTAGGGTAATGCTTAAATCAGGATGAAAGTGATCACATCAGGAGATACAAGGAGTTTAATGCCAAAGAACTGCTAGGATGCACCTGTTTCTTTTTTTTTTTTTTTTTTTTTTTTAAAGGGGATGATCCGAGAGATTTTTTTTTTTTAATATTTTTTTTTTATTTATTCATTTTTAGAGAGGAGAGAGACAGAGAGGGAGAGAGAGGAGAGAGAGACAGAGAGAAGTGGGGAGGAGCTGGAAGCATCAACTCCCATATGTTCCTTGACCAGGCAAGCCCAGGGTTTCGAACCGGCGACCTCAGCATTTCCAGGTCGACGCTTTATCCACTGCGCCACCACAGGTCAGCACCTGTTTCTTAACAGTCTCCTTTCCACGCAGCTTTCTTCTGAGAAACCTTACTTGTCATCTGCCCTCTGGTCATTGGTCATGTTATAATAATATAATGTTATAGTAAATAAATATATATAAATATAGAAAATATATAGAAATAAGTTAGGATATAATATTAAAAGCCATTAAGGCAAGTGAATACGGCTGTGCCCTCTGGGTAAGAGCTAATCTAGTGTGTAGAGATATATCAATAATAGGCAGTACCATTGCCCTCTGTGCAGGACCCAGTCAGTGTGTGGGTGAAATATGTGATAGAAAGATCGCCCTGCAAGGAACGCCCTAAAAGTGGCTTGATGTGATAATTCCGTAGATTAACACCTGTTAGAAGGCATAGGCCAGAAAAGGTACTTAAGCCTAGGGGGCCTCAGCTGCAGTCAGTCATCCAGACTCCAACGTTGAACATGCATGTATACTTGATGATTTCATTGACTCTGTAGCTTACTTTTGGCTCTACAAAATTGAGTATGGCTATTCAATTTCATAGTATACCTCTTTATCTAGTAGTCTTTCAATGTCTACAAGTAAAATTATAACATTTTCTTTATTAATGCCTTGCACCATGCAAAATCACAAAGACTTAATTCTAATTGTGCCTAGGTAAATGACCTTGGAAAATCCAACTGATAAGATATTTTTATATTAAAAATAAAGATTTACTTAAACATAGAAGTAAGAAGACAAAGTCATATGCATAGGCAAGAAAACCAGATGAACATTACATATCCTTATAATAACATCTTATACCAAAAGAAGATGATGCAACAAATTTATGATACTTAAAGGAAGAAAAATTTCAAACAGGGATTTCACATCTTCTTAGTCAATCTTCAAATGTAAAGACCATAGACAAGTTGTTGTAAACATGCTAAGGATATAATTTTGCAACTAGTAGAAAGTTATAAAGGTGACATCAGAACAAAAGTTAATCTCAAATTCTTTTCAATTAACTAACATACTACGGTGAGCAAAATGAAAGCCAAACTTTTTTAAATGTGAAAATTATTTGTGATTTCTTCTCATCTGCTTATATTTGGCCCTCTGTCAATGGTTCTAATTCTAAGACACAACCTAGTCAACCTTGTTGCAGATACAAATTTACAAGTCGCTTAAAAAAGGCTTTCCAGAGGCATGGTATATGGATAATTCAGCCAAAATTTATACTCATAATTGTACAAATAACTTGTGCAGCTGTCATCTTTTCTTGGGAAAATGGTAGCTTTTCTTGATCTATTAATAGGTATGTAATAATATAATAGGTAATCATATCCAATTATTCTCCTAATAAAGTCTAGACTAGAAAAGAATAAGGTAATTTTATTCAAGAAAGTTCACAGACAAAACTAATAAATTAAATTATGTAATAATAAAATAAAATAATATGTAAAAATTATAATTTTTCAATAATGTCTTGGTATAATGCAGAATTATGTAAGAACAAAAAAGATCCAAATCAAATGAAGATTGCTTCTAAATATGTTGTAAACTTCCTGTCAGTTTACGTGTGTCTTGTCTTTGTATCCTCTAAAGTCTCCAGCACTGTTGAATTGTACTTATATTGTAATTGAAAATGTTTAATACATTTTGATTGAAATAGTAAAGAAAAAAGAGGAGACTTTTAGAATTTTGTATAAAATAAAAATTGTATTTCTGTAAACTGTCAACACAGAAAAAATAGGAGAATATCTATCTGACCTTGACATTGTTAAGCCTAATCTGGAGAGACCCAAAACATTGAAGACAGGAACAAAGCCCGTCGATTACACATCAAAGCTTTATTGTCTAGCTTGGCCAAGCAGTGGCAACTCCGTCTGAGGGAGAGCGCGCCGACCCTTTGTTCTACTTAGTTTTTATAGTTTTGTAAGTGGGAAGTACAGAAGCAAAAATTGTAATTAGGAGCCCTTTACCACTATTAGTTATAGTCATATGTCCTTTAACATGATAGGACCATGTTCAATTTGCAAGCCATACATCATTTTGGAGAAAACAAAATTTACAAATCAACACAATGGTAGAAAGATGTCTCTTTACATATTAAAAAGCATTCCTATATTTTCTAGTGTTCATCCGCCATCTCTCTGTCCAGAGTCACACGTATTAACCACATGCATTTACATAGGAGAGGTAATTTCCATGGGGAAAAATGCCCGCAAATGGCTCATTGCTATAAGAAAAGGTTTATTTTGGCTTTTCTCTCCCTGTACCTGGCTAGCCATTCACCCCTTTCCCCACAGGCGTGGTGGAATGTCTGGGGATCCATGTTTTCCTCCCCTTTGCATTTACAATACAATGCCAAGGGCCATCCTGGTCATGCCAATCACACAGTACAGAGACTATTTCTAACAATTTCTCAGCACACCTTAACCCAAATTAATAAAATGTTCTTCAAGCCTCCCAAAATATTAATATTAATTCTGTAGCTTTTGGTATTTTACAATACCTCCAGGTGAAGTGGTGCAGTGGCTCCTAAACATCATGAAGAAATTGATAACCATAATAAAGAAACTGATAAATTGAATTGCATTAAAATTGAGAAGATATGCCTTTTAATACTTAAATCAAAAGACATCATTAAAAAATAAAAATCTAACACATAAACTGTCAAAAATATTTGAAACACATACAATCCAATCATGTAATAAGCGTATATAGTAGATAAGGAACTGCTACAATTAAATAAGAAATAAATAATCTAAAAGAAATATAGTCAAAGGATATAAAAGGCATTTTAGATCTAGGAACCATATTTCACAAATGAACTTAGAAAGAGGCTCAACTTCCTTAGACATCAGGTAAATGCAAACTAATATATCAAGATACATGTTTAACTTAATAAATAGGCAATAAAAATGAATTTTGAAAATATCAATGTTATATTCAAAATATTTAATTTTTAAAATTTGTTTAAGTGAACTTGTAAGTGTTATCAATAGTTAAAATATATGTTGGATTTAAATAACCTAAGATACTATATAAATTTTTGAGCTCTTTTATTCATTAACATATGTATGAAGTATTATTAATAAATATTATTATTCAATATCCATCTTGCTTTTATAACTTAAGTTTCTTATTAGTATATCTTTTTTTTTGGTTGGAATTATCAAACATTTTAAATATTATAGAACATTCTTTTTATAGTACCATTATCTATTGCTAAAAACAATATAAGCAACCAAGTAAGTAAAAATATTCTAACCTTCTAAACTAAAAATGTCTGATTGAGTCTGGAATATTTCCCAGAAAGAATCCACTGAATGCAGGTTACCATGGTGATTAGCAAAAATGTGGAATGAAGTTCATTTCATGATAATTGCTACATATTTGCAGCTGAAGTGCATCTTTCAGTTTCACTCTCAGACTTTGAGACCATAATAGCAGTTCTGGAATCTGAGTTGTATATTTAAATCTATAATATTATGCAGGGACATCTCTAATGCTGTGGAGATTTTCTTTACATGCTGACCAACATGGTAATTTTTAAAAGTTTATTTCGATATATTGGAATTTCTTATAGTTCATTGAGATTGTTTCATTGAGTCTTAAAAGAAAAATTTATAATGTCCACAAATTAATTTAAAGATATAATAGAAAGCATTTTATTTTATATCCTCCTCCTCCTTTAGGAAGAAAGTTGAATTTATTTTGAAGGCAGCTGAATGCTCTTGCTTTGTAATTATTTCTGAAGAAACTCACGGTCTAATGCCAACTTTTGTGAATTAATAAGTTTTAAGACATGGTGCCAGATTCAGAAAGTTGGTGCTTTAAAAAGCTATTTTAACTCCTTGAGTCTAGGTAAAAATTAAACATAAAATTTAACAAATTTTGAAGAGATTAGTATGTGATATTATCATTATATAAATAAACCAAATCAAAAATTCTTAATATTAGTTACAGAATATCTATGCCAAATTTACTTTATTGTATAGTGCTACTTTAAGTTTTATTTGATTTAGAAATTTTCTGTTCTTAATTCTTACAGCCCTCTGAATAAAAATAATTTAATATTATTTATAAAATATTATTAATGTTATTTATAAAAATAGTAACATTCATGAAGGACTTACTATGTCACGGACATTACATATATACTAACTTACTGAATTATAATAATACTAAGAAAAAGGTTATTATTATTATTTTTATTTTATTAATGATAAAATCAAGGCACAGAAAAATGAAGCAATTTGCCTGACATCCTAGTTTTAGGGCAGATCCGGAAATTAAGTTCAGAGATGCTGGCTCTAGCATTCACACTCTCAACCACATAATGCTATACTGTTGATGTAAAGTATTTTTATTCTCAATTACTAGAACCACATCTGAAGACTCAAGGAAACCACATACTGCCAATGTTACACAGTTATCAAGTGGCAGAAATGGAACCAAAGTTCGTTTTCTAATTGTAAACCTAGGGAGCATTCCATCAGAGCCCATGGTCTCCCTTGACTTGAACATAAATTAGTATTCATTCTACTGGTCAGTTGGGAATAAAACAAAGTGACTTTAAATTGCTTGACACAGTTACAGCCTTCAGACTGCACTCCTCCATATCTTGTGTATATGGTATCTGCCCTTTTAGTCTATCACCGATATAAAAAGATTAAAATTCCAAATGAGCAGTTTGCCATTAACTACTTCACCAATTAGCATTTCTTTCTTTCTTCTTTCCTTCCTCCCTTCCTTCCTTCCTTCCTTCCTTCCTTCCTTCCTTCCTTCCTTCCTTTCTTCCTTCCTTCCATTTCTTTCTTCCTGAAAATTTTAGTTGAAAGAAAAAAATGACTTTTCACTATTAAAATTTCTATGTCGTTAACCTTTATATGTTATAAAGAAATTCTCAGTTTGATCACAATAGTTCTTTTAAAATAAAATAAAAAATAAAGGGAAACATAGCACCATATACCTTCACAGGGCTAAAAGATTAATTTATTCCTTTTATTAGTGAGGAGCCATGAAGAGCCACTGCACCACCTCACCTGCAGGTGTTGTAAAGTACCAAAAGCTACAGAATTGATATTAATATTTTAAGAGGCTTAAAGAACATTTTATAAATTTGGGTTAAGGTGTGCAGAGAGATTTTGTGAATAATCTCTGTACTGTGTGATTGGCATAAAACCAGGATGGCCCTTGGCATTGTATTGTAAATGCAAAGGGAAGGAAAACATGGATTCCCTGACATTCCACCACACCTGTGGGGAAGGGGGTGAATGGCTAGCCAGGTGCAGGAAGAGAAGAGCCAAAATAAGCCTTTTCTTATAGTGATGAGCCATTTGCGGGCATTTGTCACCACGGAAACTATCAATACCTCTCCCTTATGAATACATATAGTTAATATGTGTGACTCTGGACAAAGAGATGGCGGATAAACATTAGAAAATATAGGAATGTCTTTTAATATGTAAAGAGACATCTTTCTATCATTGTGTTGACTTATAAATTTTGTTTTCTCCAAAATGATGTATGGCTTGCAAATTGAACATAGTCTTATCATGTTAAAGGACATATGACTATAACCAATAGTGGTAAAGGGCACCTAACTGCAATTTTTGCTTCTATACTTCCCGTTTGCAAAACTATAAAAACTAAGTAGAACAAAGGGCCAGTGCACTCTCCCTCAGATTTCTATTGGAGTTGCTGCCGCTTGGCCTAGCTAGACAATAAAGCTTTGGTGTGGAATCGACAAATTTTGTTCATGTCTTCAATGTTTCAAGTCCCTCCAGATTAGGCTTAACATTAGCAGAAGAAAGAGGAAGGAATAATGTTAGAATATATAAATCTGGTTTCTAATAAACACCAGAGAAGTAACCCATCCCAGAAGGTGGGTTCATAAGAAGTTTTTGCTCAGCAAAGAAACTGATAACAAAATAAACAGATAGCCAACTAAATGGGAAATGATATTTTCAAACAACAGCTCAGATAAGGGCCTAATATCCAAAATATACAAAGAACTCATAAAACTCAACAACAAACAAACAAACAATCCAATAAAAAAATGGGAAGAGGACATGAACAGACACTTCTCCCAGGAAGAAATACAAATGGCCAACAGATATATGAAAAGATGCTCATCTTCTTTAGTTATTAGAGAAATGCAAATCAAAACTGCAATGAGATACCACCTCACACCTGTTAGATTAGCTATTATTAACAAGACAGGTAATAGCAAATGTTGGAGAGGCTGTGGAGAAAAAGGAACCCTCATCCACTGTTGGTGGGAATGTAAAGTAGTACAACCATTATGGAAGAAAGTATGGTGGTTCCTCAAAAAACTGAAAATAGAACTATCTTATGACCCAGCAATCCCTCTACTGGGTATATACCCCAAAAACTCAGAAACATTGATATGTAAAGACACATGCAGCCCCATGTTCATTGCAGTATTGTTCACAGTGGCCAAGACATGGAAACAACCAAAAAGCCCATCAATAGATGACTGGATAAAGAAGATGTGGCACATATACACTATGGAATACTACTCAGCCATAAGAAATGATGACATCGGGCATTTACAGCAAAATGGTAGGATCTTGATAACATTATACGAAGTGAAATAAGTAAATCAGAAAAAACCAGGAATTGCATTAATCCATACGTAGGTGGGACATAAAAGTGAAACTAAGAGACATTGATAAGAGTGTGGTGGTTAGGGGGGGAGAGGGGGGGAGAGGGAGAGGGAAAGGGGGAGGGGGAGGGGCACAAAAAAAACTAGATAGAAGGTGACAGAGGAAAATCTGACTTTGGGTGATGGGTATGCAACATAAGTGAACGACAAGATAACCTGGACTTGTTATCTTTGAATATATGTATCCTGATTTATTGATGTCGCCCCATTAAAAAAAAATTATTAAAAAAAGTGGGTTCAATGTATGACATTGCTTGTGTGTGTGTGTGTAAAATGAGCAATTGAAATTGTTGTTCAAATATAAAAAAAGATCAACACCCCCCCACACACACACACACAGAGAAAAAAAAACAAAACCCTACACCTTTTCCTAATCAGGTAGGACAGTATACTATAGAAAGATGCAAAGTGATCTTGACAGGGAAAGGAAAGCACTTAGTAGTAGGAAAATCAGAGGAACTGAACTGCTGGCTTGTGACTTTCACACACACACCTCATAGAAATGCTTTAAATAGACATTTAAGGAGAGAATTTTTATGTTGCTTTAAATTTTAGGTTTAAATCAATCAGGTACAACTAATATTTTGTAATTTTGCAACATAGGCCCTAACATTAAAAAAAACACAACACAGAACACTATTAAAACAACTTCCCTTATAAGTGTCCTATCAGTGATGACTTATCCAGTATTCATTTAACAAAAACTGTTTACTCACTCTTTATGATTATATTTGCATATATCCTAGCATTATAATCTTTGGCCATATTTATGAAGAAAATTAGAGTAGTAGAATAAAATATAATTAATATTATTTTACAGATATTAAATATTTTTATAAAATTAAATTTTAGCAATCTATGTAATAGTAAATTTGATAGCTCAAATTGAACATTAAGTTTCAAAATCCTTTATCTTTATAGTAATACATTGGAACTCTTTTTTTAGTATTAATATAATGAATACATTGCCTTTGAGAATGCTATGATTGTCTTATCATTAGTGAAGTAATAAGCTAGTTAGTTACTGTCAAAGTCTATGAAACAGTTTACAAATTTATCCTCACTGATATATAAGGATTAAAACCCCATGTGAGAAATTTGTCATTATTGACAAGTTCACCACTCAGTGTTAATTTAGCTTGTTTTAATTTTGGTTATTTACGCCAATACAATTTTATTAGGCATTGCAATTAGTTCAATTATAAAGATTGTTTATAAAATAATGATTAATATAAAAATGTTTCTTCTTTTATCTTGCCTAGTTAACAAGAATATATCTATTCCTTAAGGTTTGCGAAGTATAAAACACACCTGACATTGTCTGAGAAAACAATAGACTATCGTAACTCCTCAAATTTGCCAATGATATTTTAATACATGGTATTTCCTATAAAACACAATGCAATATATAGATGAAGTATAGAATTATACACTTGAAACACATAATTATTAATCAATGTCACCCAATAAATTTAATTTTAATTTTTAAAATAAAAACTGAATATTCTTAAAGGAACACGTTAAAATACAACTGAAAATGTTAAGAAATGACTTGACTCGACAAATACAGGATAGAAATTTTAATTATTAAGGCTAATTTTTCTACTAAAATAAAGTAGGCACTTTTATATACCTCATCTTATTCCTAGAACATCTAATTGAAGTAGAAAACTTTTTTTCCCCACAGCACAGTTATCGCTAATGTCACGCACAATAAAGTACAACAAATCCATATCAGACTGTGGATAGTGGGAGATCACCACTCTCACCCATTAGCTATATGAGTCATTCCCATACACTCATCTGACAAAGCTGTGATTCAAACTATACCTCATCAAAATCACAAGTGAGTACATATCACAAGCCTATTATTCACAGATATAGAAACTCCAAGTGTTAAAGTGGCAAATGCCAAGTGTATGTTAGTAATTGGGACAGTTTCAAAAGAAAAATGATATCCTTTCAGAGCATAAGTAATGTATTTGACAGAGAGAAGACTTTCATGAAACACTCAAAACAAACAACATTCAAATTACTACAAATATATAGTCCATATGAATGATTCCTTTTTATTTATTTGTTTGTTTGTTTGTTTATTATGTGAAAGGTGGGAAGGCAGAGACAGATTCCCACAATGCCTCCACTGGGATCCACCTGGCAAGCCCACTAGGGGGTGATGCTCTGCCTATCCAGGGTGTTGCTCCATTGCTCACAATTGAGCCATTTTAGCACCTAAAGCAGAGGCCATGGAGCCATCCTCAGCACCCAGGGCCAACTTGCTCCAATCAAGCCCTGGTTGCAGGAGAGGGAGAGAGATAAAGAAGGAGGAGGCTGGAGAAATAGATGACTGCTTTTCCTGTGTGACCTAACTGGGAATCGAACCAGGACTTAAACATGCTGGGCTGTTGCTCTATTGCTGAGCCATCTGGCCAGGGCCAGTGATTCCTTTCTTTTATAAGAGTCTTCTTAATAATTACCTCCTTTGTTAAGTGTCCCTAACTTCTCTAAACAAATCAATAATTTCCTTCATTCTGAATATATTTATTATTTCCCAGTTTCCATTTCATTGTTTTTTTTTCTTATTGTGTCCATTCTCAGCTAGAATTTGAGACTGTCAAACAACACAGTAATGTTGTCATATTCATCTTTGTATTTCTAGTACATAGCCTAAAAAACATTATTGATTATCAAATTAATTCATTCACAAGAATCTCTATGGGTATGAATTATTGAGCACAAATAATTATCCTGCCCCTATTTGGTCCAAGAAGTCACTTAATCAGATGTTGTCTGTGGATTCACAGCATGAATAGTAACACTTAAGTACATTGCATACAAGTTGCCACGCCCCCTAGACACCGTGTACATAGACGCTCAGAGAGAAGACATGTAGAGGTATTATGAGTGCAAAGGCATCCATTGCTGCAGCCGTAGGAGATTGCCTTCCAAACAAGAAGCTGATGGTTTACCTTTGTTTTCTGGTTTCTCTCTGGATGAAAGATTTGAATGTATACACTTTCACGAAAGTCAAAGTATGGTGACATATTTAACCATTTACTGCAGATCTATATGTTATATTTTATTTTCTGCCATGACTCAGACAGTTACATGTTTCCCCTTCTGTGATTGTATGTGTTAAGTTGTGATAGCAGGAAACATTCTGATTCTCCCCCACCTGGATCCACGCCTTCCACAGCTAGCTGTTGAGTGCTGGGGAAGTGAGGGTCAAGACCTGTTGGAGCACCCAGATCAGACACATCCTCTACTATTGAGTCCTTGACACTAGATCTTTTATCACTAAAGTTTTATTATTATGATTTAATGATTTTTTTATAGTTTATAAAAATAAAACTACTTATCAGAGAGGAATTACTACTGTGAATAAATTGATCAGATCACTTCCTTTCTATGTTGAAGGAATATTAAAATTCCTTTATACCCTGACTGCGTAGTCCAGTAGATAAATCCTTATCCCCATATGCCAAAGTTAAGGGTTCAATCCCTGGGCAGAATACATACAAAAAGTAACCAATGAATGCATAAGTAAGTGGAACAACAAATTGATGTTTCCCTCTGTGTGTGTGTGTGTGTGTGTGTGTCCCTTCTCTTTCTCTCTCTAAAGTCAATCAATAAAGATAAAAAACCTTTTCAAAGAACTTGTTACTAGAGGAGTGCAGGAATGACAACTTGTCTTCTTGTCCTCATATCAATTAACTATGGCATTTGATTATTTAAAAATATATATAACATTAAAAGAAAGGTTTAAGGTGATCCTTTTTTTAGTATGTTTTTTTATATTTACCATAGGAGACAGCATAGGTTTATACTAACCAAAAATATTTAATAATTACCTTTTCATTAATTAGTTAATAAAATATTTCTCCTTTCTCTTCCAAATATCAAAGTATTTTGCTTAAAACTGTTATTATAACAGACATGTATTTCTGAGATTTTTGTTTATTTATGATTTTAATTTGTGTTTACATAGATTCAAGTGTCCCACCAAGTATATCTCTCCCACTCCCTTATTTCTCCTCGGCCTCCCCATGCTTCCTCCCCACAATGCCCTTCCCTCCAGGATTTGCTGTCCTATTCTCTATAATGATGTGTTATGTATATATAATTTCATTAGTCTCTTTCCCTTCTCGGATCCCATCTTCTCTTCTACTTTCCCTTTGACGCTTTCCCTCTGGTCCCTCTGATCCCGCCTCTTCTTCTGTTCTGTTGCTCAGTTCACACTGTTCATTGGATTCCTCAAATGAGTGAGGTCATATTTCTGAGATTTTTGTTAAGAAAGTGCTTTCATTTAAAAGCTCCAGAATTTCGATGTTTCATTTACCCACTATTCATATATCATGCTGAGTTAGCACTTGCTTGGCAGCCTAGATTCGCGGCACTATTGTACAACCACTTAGCTAATTTAGAGAGTAGTACAGTCTAATTCAACATGATGTTTAAACAATATAGAGGCTTTTCAGAAAAAGAAAATATGAAGATCTGAATTTGTGTTGCACTAAATTAAACCAAATATTGACAAAATGTCACATAAACAGAAAGACTATTGTTGCTTTTCTTGTAAACCCTCATGAGAGACAGTATTATCTGTCATTGTTGTTTTATTTTTAAACTATTTTCAACGTATGTTTTTCTTGGCTATGAAATAAAGACTAACGAGCACTTCAGTTTCCAGAAGTGTGGTAATGTATTCCTTCTGTTTTTGTTATTTTCAGAAATATGTTCTTAAAATCTTCATTTTCTTCAAGATGGAAGTAAAAAAGTCAAAAATAAATATATGGATTAACTACATAATTTGCATGGATGATGGCTATTTGAATTGAAAAATTAATTTCATACTACTATAAAATTTAAAATATATATGTATTTTAATATTTGGTCTTAGAAATATTTTGCCAATTATTACTTTTTTTACCATTCATATGTACTTTAGTAGTTAAGCAGTTTGAAATATATATATTACAAATATATGAATATATTTGTGTTTGAAATATTTAAAACTTCTGTTAGTGAAGTGTTTTAGATAACCAATAAGCAGGAAGAGAAAATATAACCATTATTAGATAGAAGTAATATCTAAGTAAATTATTTTTCTAGTTATTAAAGATAAAAATATTATTTATATTTACAACATTAGAAGCATGATGTTGAGTTCATTTATTCAATACACAAAAAGTGTATTAAGTGCTTCTTATGTTCTGAGCACTGTTCTAGGTCTTGAAGAAAATGCAGTAAACAAAACATTAAAAAATGCCTAACATTGTAGTTATACTCCTAATGGAGGATTGGCATAAAATAAAAATAAATAAGTAAAGTGAGAAAAATTGTATTTTGTAGAGAAAAAGTGAAACAAAGAAAGGGAATGACAAATTTTTTTTAATTATAATTTTATTTTTTTAATGGGGCGACATCAATAAATCAGGTTACATATATTCAAAGATCAACAAGTCCAGGTTATCTTGTCTTTCAATTATGTTGCATACCCATCACCCAAAGTCAGATTGTCCTCTGTCACCTTCTATCTAGTTTTCTTTGTGCCCCTTCCCCTCCCCCTTTCCCTCTCCCTTTCCCCCCTCCCCCCGTAACCACCACACTCTTATCAATGTCTCTTAGTTTCACTTTTTTGTCCCACCTACGTATGGAATAATGCAGTTCCTGGTTTTTTCTGATTTACTTATTTCACTTCATATAATGTTATCAAGATCCCACCATTTTGCTGTAAATGATCCGATGTCATCATTTCTTATGGCTGAGTAGTATTCCATAGTGTATATGTGCCACATCTTCTTTATCCAGTCGTCTATTGACGGGCTTTTTGGTTGTTTCCATGTCCTGGCCACTGTGAACAATGCTGCAATGAACATGGGGCTGCATGTGTCTTTACGTATCAATGTTTCTGAGTTTTGGGGGTATATACCCAGTAGAGGGATTGCTGGGTCATAAGGTAGTTCTATTTTCAGTTTTTTGAGGAACCACCATACTTTCTTCCATAATGGTTGTACTACTTTACATTCCCACCAACAGTGGATGAGGGTTCCTTTTTCTCCACAGCCTCTCCAACATTTGCTATTACCTGTCTTGTTAATAATAGCTAATCGAACAGGGGTGAGGTGGTATCTCATTGCAGTTTTGATTTGCATTTCTCTAATAACTAAAGAAGATGAGCATCTTTTCATATATCTGTTGGCCATTTGTACTTCCTCCTGGAAGAAGTGTCTGTTCATGTCCTCTTCCCATTTTTTTATTGGATTGTTTGTTTGTTTGTTGTTGAGTTTTATGAGTTCTTTGTATATTTTGGATATTAGGCCCTTATCTGAGCTGTTGTTTGAAAATATCATTTCCCATTTAGTTGGCTTTCTGTTTATTTTGTTATCAGTTTCTCTTGCTGAGCAAAAACTTCTTAGTCTGATGTAGTCCCATTCATTAATTTTTGCCTTCACTTCTCTTGCCATTGGAGTCAAATTCATAAAATGCTCTTTAAAACCCAGGTCCATGAGTTGAGTACCTATGTCTTCTTCTATGTACTTTATTGTTTCAGGTCTTATGTTTAGATCTTTGATCCATTTTGAGTTAATTTTTGTACAGGGGGAGAGACTGTAGTCCAGTTTCATTCTTTTGCATGTGGCTTTCCAGTTTTCCCAGCACCATTTATTGAAGAGGCTTTCTTTTCTCCATTGTATGTTCTTGGCTCCTTTATCAAAAATTATTTGAGTATATATATGTGGTTTTATTTCTGGACTTTCTATTCTGTTCCATTGGTCTGAGTGTTTATTTTTCTGCCAATACCATGCTGTTTTGATTGTCATGGCCCTATAATAGAGTTTGAAGTCAGGTATTGTAATGCCCCAGCTTCATTCTTTTTCTTTAGGATTGCTTTGGCTATTCGGGGTTTTTTATAGTTCCATATAAATCCTGATGATTTTTTGCTCTATTTCTTTAAAAAATGTCATTGGAATTTTGATGGGAATTGCATTAAATTTGTATATTGCTTTGGGTAATATAGCCATCTTGATTATATTTATTCTTCCTAACCAAGAACAAGGAATATTCTTCCATCTCATTATATCTTTCTCAATTTCTCTTAACAATGGTTTATAGTTTTCATTATATAAGTCCTTTACATTCTTTGTTATGTTTATTCCTAAGTATTTTTTGTTGTTGTTGTTGCAATTGCGAAGGGGATTATTCTTTTGAGTTCATTCTCAATTGTTTCATTGTTGGCATATAGAAAGGCTATTGACTTCTGTATGTTAATTTTGTATCCTGCGACCTTACTGTATTGGCTTATTGTTTCTAGTAGTCTTTTTGTGGATTCTTTGGGGTTTTCGATGTATAGGATCATATCATCTGCAAAAAAGTGATACCTTTACTTCTTCTTTTCTGATATGGATGCCTTTTATTTCTTTGTCTTGTCTGATTGCTCTGGCTAGAACCTCTAGTACCACATTAAATAAGAGTGGAGAGAGTGGACAACCCTGTTTTGTTCCTGATTTAAGGGGGAAAGCCTTCAGTTTTGTGCCATTTAATATGATGTTAGCTGATGATTTATCATATATGGCCTTTATCATGTTGAGATATTTTCCTTCTATACCCATTTTGTTGAGAGTCTTAAACATAAAATTGTGTTGTATTTTATCGAAAGCCTTTTCTGCATCTATTGATAAGATCATGTGGTTTTTGTTCTTTGTTTTGTTGATATGGTGTATTATGTTAACTGTTTTACGTATGTTGAACCATCCTTGAGATTCTGGGATGAATCCCACTTGATCGTGATGTATTATTTTTTTAATATGTTGTTGTATTCGATTTGCTAGTATTTTGTTTAGTATTTTAGCATCTGTATTCATTAGAGATATTGGTTTATCGTTTTCTTTTTTTGTGCCATCCTTGCCTGGTTTTGGTATGAGGGTTATGTTGGCCTCATAAAATGTGTTTGGAAGTATTGCTTCTTCTTCAATTTTTTGGAAGACTTTCAGTAGAATAGGAACCAAGTCTTCTTTGAATGTTTGATAAAATTCGCTGGTATAGCCGTCAGGTCCTGGACTTTTATTTTTGGGGAGGTTTTTAATGGTTTTTTCTATTTCTTCTCTACTAATAGGTCTGTTTAGGCTTTCTGCTTCTTCTTGACTCAGTCTAGGAAGGTTGTATAGTTCTAGGAATTTATCCATTTCTTCTAGATTGTTGAATTTAGTGGCATAAAGTTTTTCATAGTATTCTACAATAATTCTTTGTATATCTACGGTGTCCGTGGTGATTTCTCCTCTTTCATTTTGTATTTTGTTTATATGAATTCTTTCTCTTTTTTCCTTGGTAAGTCTTGCCAAGGGTTTGTCAATTTTATTGATCTTTTCAAAGAACCAGCTCTTTGTTCTATTAATTTTTTCTATAGTTTTACTATTCTCTATTTCATTTATTTCTGCCCTGATTTTTATTATCTCCTTTCTTCGGCTGGTTTTGGGTTGTTTTTGTTCTTTTTCTAGTTCCTTAAGGTGTGAAGTTAAGTGGTTCACTTGGGCTGTCTCTTGTTTGTTCATATATGCCTGAAGTGATATGAACTTCCCTCTTATCACTGCTTTTGCTGCATCCCATAGATTCTGATATGTCGTATTGTCATTTTCATTAGTCTGTATATATCTTTTGATCTCTGTACTTATTTCTTCTTTGACCCATTCATTTTTTAAAAGTATGTTGTTTAATTTTCACATTTTTGTGGGATTTTTTTCTTCCTTTTTGCAGTTGAATTCTAGGTTCAAGGCTTTATGATCAGAAAATATGCTTGGTACAACTTCGATTTTTCTGAATTTGCTGATGTTGTTTTTGTGGCCCAACATATGGTCAATTCTTGAGAATGATCCATGTACACTGGAGAAAAATGTATACTCAGTCACTTTGGGATGAAATGTCCTGTAGATGTCTATCATATCCAGGTGCTCTAGTGTTTTGTTTAAGGCCACTATATCTTTGTAGATTCTCTGTTTGGATGACCGATCTAGAGCCGTCAGCGGTGTATTGAGGTCTCCAAATATGATTGTATTTTTGTCAGTTTTTGTTTTAAGGTCAATAAGTAGCTGTCTTATATATTTTGGTGCTCCTTGGTTTGGTGCATATATATTAAGAATTGTTATGTCTTCTTGATTCAGTGTCCCCTTAGCCATTATGAAATGGCCATTTTTGTCTCTGAGTACTTTTGTTGTCTTGTAGTCAGCATGATCAGATATGAGTATTGCTACGCCTGCTTTTTTTTGGATGTTATTTGCTTGGAGTATTGTTTTCTAGCCTTTCACTTTGAGTTTGTTTTTATCCTTGTTACTTAGATGAGTTTCCTGTAGGCAGCATACAGTTGGATTTTCTTTTTTAATCCATTCTGCTACTCTGTGTCTTTTTATTGGTGAGTTTAATCCATTTACATTTAGTGTAATTATTGACACTTGTGAGTTCCCTATTGCCATTTTATATCTTGCTTTCTATTAGTTTTGTGTCTTGTTTGATCCTTCTCTTTCGTTTTTTTATCTTTTGTTTTTATTTGGTTGTATTCCATACATCTTTCCACTGTTGCTATCTTTTTTATCTCATGTGCTTCTGTGGTGGTTTTTTCAATGGTGGTTACCTTTAGGTAATGAAAAGGGTTCTACCCTGTTCATTGTAGCGCAGTATTTTGTGAGTACTTTTGCACTCCATCGTCCTTTGCTACTGTTAATCTCCATCCTCTCCCCCCTTTCTTTTTGTTGTTGTCACAGTTTAAATTTGGTTTTATTGTGTTCTTCTTGGAGCTTTTACTTGTGGCTTTATTTTTTTTTTTGTTCTTTGTATCTGATTGGAGAACCCACTTTAGTAATTCCTGGAGTAGGGGTTTTCTGATGATAAATTCCCTCATCTTTTCTGTATCTGTGAATGTTTTTATTTCTCCTTCATATTTGAAGGATAGCTTTGATGGGTATAGTATTCGTGGCTGAAAGTTACTCTCTTTCAGGACTTTAAATATTGGGGTCCACTCTCTTCTAGCTTGTAGAGTTTCTGCTGAGAAATCTGATGATAATCTAATGGGCCTTCCTCTATATGTTGTATTCTTATTTTCCCTGGCTGACTTGAGAATTTTTTCTTTGCCATTGGTTTGTGCCAATTTCATTATGATCTTCCTTGGAGTAGGTTTGTTGGGGTTAAGAAAACTCGGAGTTCTGTTTGCTTCATGAATTTGAGGCTTTAGTTCTTTCCACTGGCTTGGGAAGTTCTCATCTATTATTTGTTTGAATATGTTCTCCATTCCATTTTCTCTCTCTTCTCCCACTGATATACCTATTATTCTTATGTTATTCTTTCTGATGGAGTCAGATAATTCTTGTAGGGCTATCTCATTTTTTTTAATTTTTGAGTCTCTTTCTTCCTCTCTCTGTTGTGCCTCAAGTTGCTTGTCTTCTATTTCACTAATCCTCTCTTCTATCTGGCCTGTTCTATTAGCCAAGCTTGTTACCTCGTTTTTCAGCTCGTGAATTGAGTTTTTCATCTATGTTTGATTTGTTTTTATAGTTTCAATTTCCTTGGACATATATTCTTTGTGTTCATTGAGTTGTTTTCTGAGCTTCCTAAATTGCCTTTCTGTGTTTTCTTGTATATCTCTGAGTATTTTTAGGATTTCTATCTTGAATTCTCTGTCATTTAGCTCCAAGGATTCCAATATATTAAATTTTTTCTCCATAGATTTTTCCTCTTCTATCTGTGTTACCTCTCTTTCTTTTGTATCCATGATATTCGATATTCTCTTCCTTAATGGCATCTGAGGGTGGTTTTGTTGATAGTATTAATGAGATTTAATAAAAAATAAAAAGTTAAAAAAATAAAAAATTGAAAAAGTTTTTTTTAAAAAAATTAATAATGAAATTAAAAAAATAAAATAAAATAAAAATTTAAAAAAAGGAAATTATTCCCCCCCTCCTTTTTTTCTCTCCTCTCCTCTCCCCTCTTTCTTGAGAAAATCTTGTGGTGAACTGTGAATTATATTGTATTTAATAGAACAAACAATGCCTGTAATGGAGGGCCTGAATTGGGGAAAAGTAATAAAGGGGCAAGAAAAAAATAAATAAATAAATAAATAAAGGGGTGGGGGTATGGACCCACAAAAAGCAAATAATGAAAAAATTTGGATCAAGAATAAAATGATTTGCGTTTAGGTGTTGGTTGACTAAGAGTTATGATGAGAGGAGTAAGAGGGAAATAGGAAAATGGGGGGACAAATTAAAAAATTACTATTGTATTTAGTGGAACAAGAGCTTGATAAAATGGAGAGCCAGGGATGGGAGCATTGCTAGTGAGTTAAAAAGGTGAAGTAAAAACCCCCCAAAATGCCACAAACATAAGTTTGAGTCCCAGATAAAATAATTTGTTTGTTATTGAGGTTTGAATGAGAGGAGATGTAAAGGAAAAAGGAAGAAACTAATATAGAGGGAGAAAAGAAGAGAGAGAGAGAAAAAAAAGAGGGAACCACTTAAAGAAGAAAAAAGAAAAAGAGGAGAGAGAGAGAGAGAGAGAGTTAAGGGTTTTGGAGTGCAACCCTCATAGAGAGAAAGGAAGAGGAAAGAAAATATAATGGGAGATGTAACACTTATGGGTAGTGTAGTTCAAGGAGAGGAGAGAGTAAGACCGGTAGGGAGTTAAATTACCAAATTGGAGGAGGAAAAAAAAAAGAAAAAAGAAAAAAAAATCAAGGATGAAGATAAGAGAAACAAACGAACAAATATAATAAAATGGGATAGGTTATAAAGTCTGCGGATTATTCTGATTTTGAGAGGTTATCTTCTTGCTTTTTCTTTTCTCTCCCTCTTCCTGATCGTCGACTCTGTACTCCGGGTTCTGCCCCTTTGGCACGCTCAGGTAGAGGTTTGCAGTTGATAAGTCTCTATGGCGATGTCATGTATTGTGCTTCAGTCTCGTTGGCAGTCGAGGCTCATTAGCGTTTATAGGCTCTGACAGTGATAGAGTCCGTGTTCCAGGAGCCTCTCTCCTAGTCTTTCCTTCCTCAACCAGCAGCCTGAGAATCCAGCTATCCAGCTATGGGGTTGCTGTTGCCTCTGCCTGGATAGTAAGAGGCTCAAAGAGCGGGCAACTCCCCACTCTTATTTCCACTCAGCACAGGGCTCTGGGTAAGGCTCAGTCAGTCAGAGCTGCTAGCATAATCAGCCGGGGCTTTCGCCTACTCAAAGACCTCTGGCTCTGTCACTCTTTCCGGTAACATGGGCGGGTCTGCGCGCGCAGACCAGAATGACAATTTTAAAATAAGCTAACTGGAGCATATAAACCAGCTGTTAGTTAAAATATGTATATATTTGTTGATAATCTCTGTATGTGCATGTGTTTCTGTGTATGTTTAGAATTCTTAGTGACCTAGCTAGGATGACACTTGTCTCTTCATAAATTGTGCAAACTCCAATGATGATCTTGAAACAGGATCTTTACTGTTTAGCAGAGTCACCTTATTAACTATTTATGAAAACTGCTCAAGGTATAAACAGTGTAATTTTTATGATCCTAGAGGTAATGTTAACCACTAAAAACATTGTAAACTATTTTTTATTAGGCATAATTTTAAAATATTGTCAAGACTATTTGTGGGGATGGAGAGAGAATTGTAAAGTATTTTCTTTCCTGTTATATGGAGGCTAGAATCTGATATTTATCTAATAATTGGATCTTATTAAAAATAATATTCTAGCTGACCAGGTCGTGACACAATGGATAGTGTCAGCCTGGGGACACTGAGAACCCAGGTTCGAAACCCCCAGGATGCTTTCTTGAGCACAGGCTCACCAGTTTGAGTACACGGTCACCAGCTTGAGCACGGGATTATAGACATGACCCCATGGTCACTAGCTTGAGCCCAAAGGTTGCTGGATTGAAACCCAAGGTTGTTTGCTGTAGCCCAACGTTCCTGACTTGAGCTAAGGGTCACTGGCTCAGCTGGAGCTTCCCAGTCAAGGCATGTATGAGAAAGCAATCAATGAACAACTATAGTGCCGCAACTATGAGTTGATGTTTCTCATCTCTTTTTCTTCCTGTCAGTCTGTCCCTGTCTCTCTCTCTCTCTCTTGCAAAAAATTAAAAATTTCTATAAGTGGTAAGATTAATCATGAGGGTGGTGTGGTTTTTTGGGCTTTTTTTAAACATAGGTTAATAATGATGAATTAACATTGCTGGGGGGGAAATCAATTTTATAACAGAAAATTTTATAAGATAATAAGATTTATAAGCTAAAAATGTTAATAATAGTGAGCTCAAAAAGATGAAGAAACAGAAAGATTGTGATGCGTATCATGTTATGGGATGCATAAAGAGAAAAATCTATGAGAAAATTATTGTATAATTTTGTTCTTTGTAAAAAGAAGTCAAAAATCATTTTTGATAGAAAACAATTTTGTTTTAAATCTTAATTTTATCCATTTCTTTTAATACTATTGGTAGAAAGAGAAATCTAAGAACAAAATTCCATGTAGAAATAACTTTTACTCGGATATAACAAGTTATGAGGTAACCACAAAGAATAACACTTACAGTTGAGATTTATTGAAGAGACACTATGTGCTAGATAGAATCATATTTGAAACTAATAGAAACATTATGCATTAAGTATTGTTTTATTGATGAAGAAAGTGAGGCTCAGAGACATTGTTACTTCATCAAGGTAAAAAAGGCAGTAATGACAGAAAGAAGAAGTCCTAAACAACATAAGTCTGACTCCTGTAAGCAATACCCTTGAATTAACAATTATAATAAAAAAATTAAAATACTAAGAGAGGTAATATGCATATTGTCAAAATAAACATTTTTTTATTTTGATTTCTTTATGACCTTGATTGTAATAGAAAATTTAAGGAATTTAAGAAAAATCGGGGTTGTGTGCTGGCTATAATTTTATTAATTAATTAATTAATCTCTTTAGTAGTGGCAAAATTATGCCAGTTACTAAACTAGATGAATGGAACACAAACATGTGAGTGAATAAAGATGATGAAGTATACTAAAAGTCTTGTAAATTTGTTTATAAAAACTCTAATGATTATTCAAAATAAATGTCTATTAGATCTGGGAAGAAAAACATGTATGTGTACATATATAAGATGTGAACGGAAGTGGGAGAGATTGAGACAGAAATATGAATCAGAGAAATGTCACTGATGAGATGCTGCCACAGCATATTATTAAACAAGGGGAAGTGTTCACCACACAAGAAAGGAAGCCATTGCCCTGTAGAGGGGAAGGTATATTCAGAAAGATGTTTGTTAATTTGTTTAGAAATTACAAAGCATCTTCAACATGTCAATTATTGTACAAAAACTAAAGATGCAGCAGTGAGCAAAATATGAAGCACCTTCATAAGGTTTACATTTTAGTGGGGAGGAAGACAAGCAAATTTAATAAAGATATAATTTAATTTTAGGTGGTGATAAAAAACTAAAGCAGAATAAGAGTCTGAAAATATTTTATTTTATATACAGTGACCAAGAAAAGTCTTTGTGGAACAACATTTGAATACAGAAGGTGGGGAAGTAAACAGTGACCAGGTTATTTAGAGCAAGGGCCACCAAACTTGCCCTGTAAGTCAGATAGTAAATATTTTAGCTCTGGGAGCAAGTACTCAGTTCTTCCTTGTAGGTGGAAAGTAGCCATAGACAATATATAAACAAATGAATGTGGATATATTCCAACAGCAGACAAGATTTGGTCCCTTGAACTATATTTCTGAGGCTCCTGTCTTAAAACAATGGTTTTGAAATTTGGCAGTGCGTCATAATCATCCAGGGATCTTTAAAACATGCATATGTGTGCTTCTTTTGCGCACCCAGAGGTTCTAATTTAATTGGTCTAGATCAGGGGTAGCCAACCTTCTTATACCTACCGCCCACTTTTCTATCTCTGTTAGAAGTAAAATTTTCTAACCGCCCACCGGTTCCACAGTAATGGTGATTTATAAAGTAGAGAAGTAACTTTACTTTATAAAATTTATAAAGCAGAGTTACAGCAAGTTAAAGCATATAATAATAATTACTTACCAAGTACTTTATGTCAAATTTTCACTAAGTTTCGCAGAATAAATCTTTATAAAACAACTTACTATAGTTAAATCTATCTTTTTATTTATACATTGGTTGCTCTGCTACCACCCACCATGAAAGCTGGAATGCCCACTAGTGGGCGGTAGGGACTAGGTGGACTACCACTGGCCTAGATTGTGACCTTCTCTGTCTTACTTTCCCAGAACAGAAGGATTTCTTATATCTTGGGATTCCCAATATAAAAATAGTTCCTAGCAAATCCAAATGGTTGAATCACCTCACCTGGGCATCAGCTCTACAAATCATAATATCCACATGAAAGGTTGGTAAGCGTGTAGGCAGAGATGTATGGGTTGTAGTATGGAATCTGATTTTGTTCTGTGTGCCATGGATGCCACTGGAAGATTTGAGCAGGTGAAATGATGTGATCTGATTTACATTTGAAAACCAAGGATTACTTTGATTGCCATGACAGAAAATAACTCTAGAAGAGCAATCATGGAAGTTAAAGAATCAGTTAGGAGACTATTTTATGATAAAACCAGGCAGGGATAAAAATTGTGTAGACTACAGTAGTTGGAAAATTTGTCCTGTGTAGAATACATTCTGAAGATGGAGCCAATAACATGTGCTGCTTAAATGCAAAAGAGATAAATTTATTAAAAAGGAAAAAAGTAAGTCAAAGATGATATTTTTAGACTGAGATTAATGATGTAGCTCCCTGAAATGAGAAGATTTGGGGGGCAGCATGTATGATAGGGGAAGATGGCCAACATGAGATGAAAATGATATTTAATTGGTTATGTCAGGAAGGCAGTTAGAACTGGAGTTCTGGGGAATCTTCATACCTGGAGATGTGCATTGGGGAGTCAGTGATGTTTAAAGCCATGGGAAACATTTTAATGAATGAATGTGGATGAGAAAAAAGCTGAGGGTGAAGCATTAGGGACCACCTGCATTTAGAGGAAGGGGAAAAAAGATCTCATTGCAGGACCTGAGGAAAGGGATTGATCAGGGAGATGAAAGACCAGAGAACGGCCTAGTCACAGGTGCTTGAAACTGAAGAAGGTTCCTAAAAGTTAGAAGACAAATGGGAGCCTGACCAGATTAGTGACGCAGTAGATAGAGTGTCAGGCTGGGACACAGTGGACCCAGATTCAAAACCCTAAGGTTGCCAGCTTGAGCTCGGGCTCATCTGGTTTGAGCAATGCTCACCAGCTTAAGCCCAAGGTCGCTGGCTTGAGCAAGAGGTCACTCAGTCTGCTGTAGCCTCCACCCCCACCCCACCCATCAAGGCCATATGAGAAAACAATCAATGAACAACTAAGGTGTCATAAGGAAGAATTGATGCTTCTCATCTCCCTTCCTATCTATCTGTCCCTAGCTGTCTCTCTCTTTGTGTCTCTTTCTCTGTCTCTGTCTCACACACACACACACACACACACACACACACACACACACACACACCACACAGAAGACAAATGGGAAATGATCCACTTGCTCTTCAGTTGTCCTCACCATCAACATTTAAAGCCTTTCTTGCACATTAAAGTTAGAAGGTATCCAAGGATTCCTTCACAGGAAATACATATTTTATGTTTCCTTTTCACTTTAAATTTTTATCAGGCTAAATGTAGTCACGGGCAGTTGTAAAAAATAAAACAGAGACATTCTACACCTTTCATGGTTTCTCCCAGTAATAATATCTTACAAAACTAGTGCAATATCACAGCCAAGATACAGTAGTTCCTTATTATCCATGGTTTCACTTTCTGCCTTTTCAGTTACTGTAGGTCAACTGCCTAGTGAAAATATTAAATGAAAAACTCCAGAAATAAACTATTCATGAATTTTAAATTTAAGTTGTGTTTCATTCTGGGCAGTGTGATGAAGCCTCGGGCCATCAGCTCCCTCACAAACCGGACTTGAATCATCTCTTTGTCCAGCATCTCCATGCTGTAGACGCTCCCCACTTTCATCTGGTTATCAGACGTAGTGTCATGGCATTACAGTGCTTGTGCATAAAAACCCTTATTTTAGCCTTGACTGTGGTGGTGCAGTGGATAGGGTTCGACTTGAAGTGCTGAGGTTGCTAGTTTGAGACCCTGGGCTTGCCCGGTTGGGGTACATGCGAGAAGCATGTTGATGCTTCCCGTCCCCACCCCCATTCCTTTCTCTCTCTCTCCTCTCTAAAATTAATAAATAAAATCTAAAAAAAAAAAGCCTTATTTTACCTAATAATAGCTCCAAAGCTCAAGAGTAGTGATGCTAGCAATTCAGATATGCCAAAGAGAAGCCAGGAAGTTCTTTAAGTATTCAAGGAATACTGTAGTGTATACTGAGGTTGCTAAGACTTATGGTAAAAACAAATCTTCTATCTGTAAAATTGTGAAAAAAGAAAAAGGAAATTTGTGCTAGTTTTACTTTCACACCACAAAATGCAAAAGTTTCAGCCACACTGTGTGATGAATTCTTAGTTAATATGGAAAAGGCATTAAGTTGTGATTAGAAAACATGTTTCCGATAGACAGCAATGATTGAACCAATACATAGACTTCAGCAAGAGATCCCTTGAAATGACTGACATGACTGACAACAGGCCATTTACTGCGAGTAAGCGGTAGCTGCAGTTTTAGGAATAGGTTTGTTGTTTTATCACCTCCCATCATCATCCTCACAAGGAGAAGGGTGAGAACAATACAGTAAGAGATGAGAGAGAGATACCACATTCATATAACACTTCTAACAGTATACATATTGTTATAATTGCTCTACTTTGTTAGTTATTGTTATTAGTTCCCTAGTGTGTCTAATTTATAAATTAAACTTTATCATGCAGGAAGAACATAGTATACATAGAGTTTGGTACTGTTCAATTTTAGGCATCCATGGAGGTCTTGAAAATATTTTCTGAAGATCAGTGGGGGAAGCTAGTGTTTTCACATTGATATTATCCAGAAATCTTGTTCAGATTTCCCTGATTTTCCTTGTTGTTCTATTGGTGGCTCTCTATGTATGTGTATTTAGTTCTCTGCAGTTCTATGAGGTAAAGAGTCATGTATGCACCTCTAGAATAAAAATGAGGCCCTGGCCGGTTGGCTCAGCGGTAGAGCATCGGCCTGGCGTGCAGGGGACCTGGGGTTCGATTCCCGGCCAGAGCACATAGGAGAAGCGCCCACCGGTCGGGCGCATGCGGGAGTCTGTCTGTCTCTCCTCATTTCCAGCTTCAGAAAAAAGAAAAAAAAATAGAATAAAAATGAGAATCACTCCGTCACAAGGATCTCTCAGGTTATCCTTTATAATCATCTCTACCTTTAATTTAATTTTTTTTTATTTATTCATTTTTTTTTTAGAGAGAGGGAGAGAGAGGAGAGAGAGACAGAGAGAGAGAAGGGGGAGGAGCAGGAAGCATCAACTCCCATATGTGCCTTGACCAGGCAAGCCCAGGATTTCGAACTGGTGACCTCAGTGTTCCAGATCCATGCTTTATCCACTGCGCCACCACAGGTCAGGCTCTACCTTTGTTAACCAGTAATTTCTTCTTTACTTCTAAAATTTTGTCATTTCAAAAATGTTATATAAATAAAATTGTACAATATATACACCTTTTGTGATTGAATGCTATGCTCAGCATAATTTCCTAGAGATTGGTCCACATTGTTGGATTTATCAAGGTTTTATTCTATTTTATTGCTGAGTGGTAAGGATGCACCATAATATGTCTAACCATTTCCCCCATTGAAATATATCTCACCTGTTTTCCATTTTTAGCTATTGTGAATAAAACTGCAATAAACATTCGCATATGGGATTTTTACAAATGTAAATTTGTATTTATCTGGAATAAGAGTGAGAGTATAATTACTCTATTGTATACTAATTGCATATTTAATATTTTATAAAACTTCCAAATTGTTTTTTCAGAATGGATGTACATTTTTACATTTCCAACAACGATGTATAAGTGATCCAGTTTCTTTGTGTCCTCACAGATATTTACTGTTATTGCTATTTTTTTCATTTCAGCCAGTCTGATGTATGTATAGTGATATCTCATTGTAGTTATAATTTGCAATTCTCTGATGGCTAATGAAGGAGATTATTTTTTCTTATGCTTATCTGTTGTCTTAGTGTATTTAGGCTGCTATAACAAAAAGATGATACATTGAGTGGCTTAAATAACAAACTTTTATTTTTTATACTCTGGAAGCTAGAAATTCCAAAATCAAGGCACTAGCCAACTCAGTGTCTGATGAGGGCCTACTTTCTGTTAATAGAAAGACACCTGCTTCCTGTGTTCTCAAATGGTGGAAGGAAAAGAGAGCTATCTGGGGTCAGTTTTTATCAAGGAACTAGTTCTATTCATGAGAACTCCTCCTTCATGATGTAATCACATACCAAAAAGTTCCTACCTCCAAATACCATCACATTGAAGAAACAGGTTTCTACATATAAATTTGGGATAAGAGGGCACAAAATTCAGTCTATAACATTTGTCAATTAAATTTTTTTGGTAAAAGGTTTATTCATTTCATTTGCTCATTTTCTAATTGGAATTTTTAATGTTGAGTTTTTAAAATTATTTTTGTATTCTAGATACTAGTTCTTTGTTTGATATGTATTTTGGAAATATCTTCTCCCAACCTGTAGCATGTCTCTTCACACGCTTCACCAGGCGTTACAGGGAACAACAGTTTTCATTTTGATGAGGCTCAATGTCTCAGTTGCCCTTTTATATAGCCTGCATTTGATGTCAGCTCTAAGAATTCTTTGTCCAGCTTTAGATCCAGAAGATTGTTTTATCTTCTCTTATGTTTCTAAAAGTTTTACATTTTATGTTTTACATTTAAGTCCATGATCATCTTTGAATTTGAATTAATTTTATATAAAGAGTGAGGTTTAGGTCAAGGATAATTTTTGGTTTGGGGTTTTTTGTTTTTGTTTGTTTGTTTGCTTATGGACATTCAATTGTTCCAGCACTATTGGTTGAAAAGGCTATTCTATCTCCACTGAATTAATTTACACCTTTACAATCAATTGTGCGTATTTATGTTGATCTATATCTAGCTTCTCTTTTTTTTTCCCACTGTTTTTTATTCCTGTCTCTCTACTGTGTCTTTGCATAAACTTCTTTTTCTTTTATTGCTTCAGGATAATACTGTAATTAATTTTTGAAGCATGTTTATGATGGTTGATTTAAAATCCTTATAAAATACTTTCAACACCTGATTCATCTCAGTGTTTGTGTTATTTGATGATCTGTTCTAATTCAACTTGAAATTTGTGTTCTTGGTACACGAATGATTTTTAACAGCATACTGGGCACTTTGTCCAATATGTTAGGAAATTTATTATGTAAAAACCTTCTGGGTTCTATTTTGATTTTTTATTGTCACAGTCACTCTCTTCAGGTTCAGCATGCAGGTAGTGGTCTACTTTTGTGGTCTGTGGTTCCAATGACTAAGGCTTCACAGTTTTATTTTGGTTTGCTTGGTTCATTTGTGGCACTGGATCTCTCATTTCTTCCTACTGGTGTTGGCTATAAGAGAGAAAAGGGTTTCGCTAGGCTGAGCAGTCCACTCTCTCTTGGTGGATGAGGAAAGTCTCAAGTCTACGGAAGTGTGGGATAGAAACACTTTCTTGACTCCTGGTAAAGGGGATCAGTATACAGTACTCCAAGATTATAGGAATATGAACGACAAATTCAGTCAGATTAGAATGATTTTTTCCTCTGAAATATCCATTATCTTGTTTTCAATCTTTTTATTTTTTCACTTAATTCTTACCTTCTTTGCCTGACCAAGTAGTGGCACAGTGGGTAGAGCTTCGGCCCGGGATGCTGAGGACTCAGGTTTAAAACTTCAAGGTTGCTGCTGGCTTGAGTGCAGACTCACCAGCTTGAGCCAGGGGTCACCAGCTTGAGCAGAAAGTTGCTAGCTTGAGTATGGAATCGTAGAGATGACCCCATCGTCACTGGCTTGAGAGCAAGGTTGCTGGTTTAGACAAAGGGTCACTGGCTCAGCTGGAGCCCCTCAGTCAATGCACATATGGGAAAACAATCATTGAACAACCAAGGTGCCACAACAAAGAACTGATGCTTCTCTTCTCTCTCCTTTCCTGTCTGTTGCTGCTTGTCCCCATCCCTCTCCTCTCTCTAAAATGAATATATTAAAAAAATTTTAATGGCTGAGTACAAATTTAAGTGCAAGTTATCTGAATCTACAATTCATTCTCTTTATCACCAGTGTTTGTTATCTCATTATATAATATTAGTTTTTCAACTGAAATGCTTGAATTAATGGAGAAGACAGACAAATGAAAAATGATAATACATTATAAAAAATATATTACAGAGTACTAAATTAGCATTTGGAAGGTGTTGCTAACTCAGAAATACACTTGTTAGAAAGATTTTCTGAAGAATAAAGTAAATAGGAATAGAGATTTGACAATCAATGTAGTTTAACAGTGGTCCCCAACCCCTGGGCCGCGGACCGGTACCGGTCCGTGGGCCATTTGGTACCAGTCCGCAGAGAAAAAATAAATAACTTATGTTATTTCCATTTTATTTATATTTAAGTCTGAATGATGTTTTATTTTTAAAAAATGACCAGATTCCCTCTGTTACATCCATCTGAGACTCACTCTTGATGCTTGTCTCAGTCACGTGATACATTTATCCGTCCCACCCTAAAGGCTGGTCCGTGAAAATATTTTCTGAAATTAAACCAGTCCATGGCCTAAAAATGGTTGGGGACCACTGGTTTACCATAAGAGCAATAAGTGGGAAAGTAGTCTAAGCAAAGAGAGAAAATATCTTTTTGAAAGAAATAAACCTGAGAAAGAAAACACTGGAAAAATGAAAATTTATTAAGGGGAAAAGTAGAACAGGTAATGGAGATGACATCATAGAAGGTTTTATATATCCTATTATGTAGACTTTTAAAATGCTAGTGGCTGTGTATAACATTCAAGGCTTTCAAATAGTGGAGTTAATAACAGGTTATTTAACAGCAACATGGAAAATGAATTAAAGGAGAGAAACCAGATGCACTTGAAAAATAATGAGCAACTAAATTAAGATATTGGCAGTTGGGACAGAGAAGTGAGGGAAAACTCAACAGCTAATGGGAAGAAGCATTTGACTTAGAAAATAAACTATGGATAAACCCAAAATAGAGGGATAGTGTAGGACTGATGATGAGATTTAAAGAGGACAAACTTTTACATACTTTTGTGTTAAAATACAAGAAGTGCTGTAAAATTGAGGCTCTGGAATTTGGCATACGTTACCTCAAATCGTAACTCTACAGTTTCCAAACTGTATGATCATATGCAGCACACTTCAATTCTACAAGCCGGAGTTTCTTATTCCCTCTTTCTTAATACCCTTCATTCAATTTCAATGTGCTATCAATTCTATTTCTTAAAAATAGTTTGAATCTGTACCTAGTAGCTAGCCTTTTACTATATCTTGCTTGAACTGCAGAATCCTCTTAACTAATCTTTTTTTTTTTTTTTTTCATTTTTCTGAAGCTGGAAACAGGGAGGCAGTCACACAGACTCCCGCATGCGCCCGACCGGGATCCACCCGGCATGCCCACCAGGGGTTGATGCTCTGCCCCTCTGGGGCGTTGCTCTGTTGCATCCAGAGCCATTCTAGCGCCTGAGGCAGAGGCCATGGAGCCATCCTCAGCGCCCGGACCATCTTTGCTCCAATGGAACTTTGGCTGTGGGAGAGGAAGAGAGAGACATAGAGAAAGGAGAGGGGAGGAGTGGAGAAGCAGATGGGTGCCTCTCCTGTGTGCCCTGGCCAGGAATCGAACCCGGGACTCCTGCACGCCAGGCCGACGCTCTACGTTGAGCCAACCGGCCAGGGCCTTAACCAATCTTTAATATCTTCTTCTAGTTTATCTTTCACATGACATCTTACCAAACAAACCAAGGTAATTTTTTCTTTAAAGAACTCTTGCTTCAGTGTAGAGAATGCATAGGAAGAAGAGTTGTCTAGGGAAACTAACTGAGATTATCACAATATTCTAAAAGTGGCTTGATGATTCAGAAGTGATAGATTAGAGGTACAGTAGCAGAGCTGTACAATGTGGATGGAATTGAGAGAGGCCATGTTGGATGGTATGGGAAGGGAGAGATTTGTGAAAGATGATTCCTTCATATCCAATTTGAATTACTGTATGGAAAAGGGCCAATGGGAAAGAAAGTTGAGTTTACTCTCGTACAAAATGTTGGTGAAATGACTTTCAGATATTCATGTGGCAGTACAGCGGAAGTAATTAAGCCTAACTCTGAGTTAGAGCTATACATATTGGTGTCATTAGTATATAGGTGTCTGTGAATTTATATATGTTGATAAGACTGCCAACTAATAAGTAAGAAATGAGAAAAAAACTATATGTTAGAAATGCCAACATTTAATGGAAAGCAGAAGAGGAAGAAACATAAGAAGCCAGAAAGATAGGGGTAACACAAGGAGTGTATGATGTCATAGTAGCTGCCAGAAAGACTGTTTCTAGGACAGAGTAGGGACAACATAGATCAATGCTGAGCAGTGAAGTAAAATGAAGTCTGAAAAGTGTCCTATGAATTTAACAATATGAATATCATTTAAGAGAAGTATTTTGTGATTCTCCCATGAAGTAAGGGGCATGAAAGTGAGGAATGAGCTGAAGAAGATGGTTTGATATGATGAAAAGGAAAAGCAATTAAGAAGAAGCTAAACAGTTGAGGCAGGGGGAGAGGGGAGAAAGAGAGATAGAGAAATTTTACTCTCAAGTGACATAGGTAACATAAAAAAATTAATAATAATGTATTTAGTTGTGATGTCCCTGGGTGCCCAACCAAGCCACATTGACCTGAGACAAAAGCAAAAACGTACATGCCTAATAAACTTATCAATATATCCTTTCATATTTTAAACTATGTGTTAAAAATTAATACAAAAATGACTACATACATATAAAGCTTTTTCACTGTACAGTATGTTTGCACGCCAATGCGAATCCTTGTAAATCCACCCTACACAGGAACCTGGGAACTGCCAGCTGAGAGGAAGCCTGTTTGTGTTGCACAGTAACGTCAAGTTATAAAACAACAGCTTTTCTTAATTTAAAATTTTGCTATTTTATTTATTATGCATTTTTAAATATTGTGTTGAAATATTACTAATATTGATTACTGAGTTAATAAACATCCTTTTAAATTTAGCACCTGATTTGAGTGCTATAGTCACCTCAGTTCAATGGGGATCCAAATCTAAAAGCAAGGACATCTGGTCTGACAACTATGTTTAATAATGTAGAGAATGCAAATAGGATTATTCATGACAATTTAGGAAGTATGTTAAGCGTAGAGTGATCTTAGGAAAGATCTATAAAAAAAGTGAAGATGTAGCTAACAGGAAAGCATATATTAAAAGAAAATTCATTTATTTATTCAAGCAGAAAACACTTAAATATTCAAAGCACTAACTTGAATTTTAAAAGCTTAATATTTACCTATATGACAATTTCTTTTCTAATGAATCCTGTGCTCTAATTTAATGTATTTTTCTTCCACACTTTGTAGGTAAGATATCGTATTTACATGACTTAAGAAACCTTAAATTATAACATATTTTCAAGTGAGAAAGGGGGCTGACTTTAATGTACATTAGTTAGCATTTAGACAAAGTTTGGGTTGGAAGCTATAATTCAATGTCATTTTATTAATTTTGAGTCTTAATAAAATTTTATCTTGTGACAAAGGTAATTGATTGTTTCTTTGATGTACAAAAACACAATTATGGCATATATGCATTTTTGTATGTCATGAAGGCTGAAAATCTTAAAACATTTTTTGCTAAGATCCTTTGAACAGTATTTTGAATGGTTTATCTTCATTTTGTTTATCTGTATTAAGTATTTCACTAGAATAGTGTTTGGTGCTTAACAAGTATATTACAAGTTAAACTTGAATCACTGGATTTACTACTTCATGATTCTCATTCGGAGCTCCTACTCTAATAAGGTACATAATCCGTGTAGAGAAAGTTATGCTTTTAAGGAACTGATGTTCTTTTCACTATTCCATTAGTTTATAAATTCGAACTATTCTAAGTTGTTTGCTTAGACCTATGTCTTCTATTTCTTTTAATTTTTATGTACATTCTACATTATTGACATACATTATTATACATATTACTTAAAATGAAAATGTTACTATACTTAACATCTTGAATATAAAACCTTTTAAATTTCCTCTTTTGCTGAAGTAGACGTATTCTCAAAGCAATATTACTTTGTATAGTCCAGCTGTGCTTCCGCTTGCTAGCATATAAGGGTGTCAATCAATAACACTCATGTCTTCTCTTATGTTCAAAATCGGTTGAGAGATTGGCACAGCAGTCAGACAGATAAAGATAAATAATTTCACATTTAATTGTTTTTATAAGTGCTTATCAGAAAATTGTGGTTTGAGCTCTGTACAAAATGGACAGTGGTACCCCAGAATTCGACAAATGTAACCAGACAGCATTGCAGCAGGCAATGATAAACCACTCCTAGAGGAGGGGCAGTTTTCTGCCCTCTAAAATAAAGGACATGGAAAACAGCCCACTTCCTTTCCTAAGTCACCTATCAAGGAATACATGGCTCCTCCCTGAAGGGGAATGAGTGGGGATTCAGAAACTAGGAGAATCTCTTTAAAGGAGTAGTTATCAAAGTGTGGTTAGAAGATCGCTGATGCCTACTTTTAAGGGTCTGCTAGGTCCTCCTTTCTTTTCTTTTTTTTTTAAGCAAAGGCAGGGCAGACAGAGACAGACAGACAGGAAGGAAGAGAGATGAGAAGCATCAACTCATAGTGGTGGCACCTTAGTTGTTCATTGATTGCTTTCTCATATGTGCCTTGACCAGTGGGCTCCAGCTGAGCCATGATCCTTATCTCAAACCAACAACCGTAGGCTCCAAGTCAGCGTGAAAGTTCTCCTTTCCAATCACATAAACTATGTAGAGAAAGATATGGATCTTCTTCATATATTTGAACCAAAGGAGGATATTGCATCTGAAATAATGAGAAGAAAATTTACAATTCTAAATGTCTTCTATTAAGTTCAGATATTGAATAGATTTACCAAAAAATAAAAATAAAAGTAAAATGATGCATCTCATCTCACTAATGTTTTGGTTTGAAAATTGTAGTTAGTTTATGAAACTGTTATTTATGTTGATATGTAAAATTTACTATTGCTCTTTTAAGTGAATTAATAACTAAATATCTTTAATGAAGCATCCACTCGGTATAATAAAAACAAATGTCGGAGACTTTCAGAGTTAGGTATAGATGTAACTTTATTGGCCAGTTTCACCTGCGCAGGGGCGAGTTCCCTGATGTCCGGAGACACCGTGAGCTGCAAATGAGAACCGCCCCAGGCGCTTACAGCTAGTTCCTTATATATCCTAAGTAAGCAAGCATAAATACAGAAGCAAAAATAGCGGTCACTTATTTGCTAAGGGAGTTGCACATAGCATAGCAACAGGGGCTGGGTCTAGCTCATTGGCGAACTTCAAACATAAACTTCTGATAAGGGTCTCTAACCAATGGAATGCAAACGTTTGTCTTCCTTTGTTCTTAGCCTTACAGGGTCCCTATCCTTACCTCTCTGTCTCTGCTTCTACACTCTGGCAATCCCAGCACACTTTCCTGAATCTAACAACTTGATCTTTTCTTGATCCTTACATTTAAAATTTCTTGGTTCCCTGTACAGCAGATATAGCCCATGTAAACAAAAGTTCTTTGGTATCCTCAGTAATATTTAAAAGTGTAAAGGTGTCCTGAGATAAAAGTTTAAAATCTAATATTCTAATGAAAGAGTCTTCATTTAAAAACCCGAAGAATGAAAAATAACTATTCATTATTTCTAGAATTCTCAACATAAGGTATTGGACAGTGAAAGATAAAATGACTACTCAGCTGCCATCTCAAGATCAATGCAGGCCCAGAGGAGAAAAAAGGATTGGCTTACTTAGTAACCTGGCCCTAATCCCCCCTTGCAGATGGTTGAGTCAGGGTATAAACAGATTTTGAGGAGCTGTGGCACCATTCCAACCCACAAACAGCGGAATCTGTCTTGCAGCAGCAGATGCTGTAACAGACCCATTGCTTATTCTGTTGCCCCAGACCCATTGCTTATTCTACATAACCCCTACCCTATCCCTTCCTCGGGGCTGATACTCTTTGCTGATCTCAGCCCACTTGCACCAGGTGCTTTTAAAATCAATTTTCCTTTTGGAACATAAAGGTACTAGCCTTGTGTTTTTAGTTCAGCCCGCGGTTTCTGCCTTTCAGACAAGTTATTTGCTTCACTGAAAACTATATTGTGAGATGTAGATGTACTAACCAAAGGTATAAATACTCACAAACTTATTTTTGAGCAGATGTTGGTAGTCTTCAGTGTTAACTCATGGTAGATGATGATTAAGACTCTTCCTTTAACAAACTCTAGTCTTCTCTGAGCCTCTGAGCCCCCTTCTTGCTAGGCCTCAAATGCAAATTTCTGTGTCCAACCTGTCTTTTCTGGACCTTCATTTCCCAGTCTCAGTGAGAATTCTGCTAAGTCAGCTTATTAAGAAATCCCCTATTTTTAATATTTGATCAAGCCCCTCATCCCCTACCTTTGTTGTATAAGTCCTTGACGTATCTTTAGCAAGAATTCTGTAAAGCTAGTTTAGCAAAACTCTTTTTACCCTTGATGTCTCCTCTTAGTAATTTTCTATCCATCCACTGACCTCCATCCACTGCTCCATGCCTATAAGGTCCTACTCATTTTTGTTGTGTTACGTGGAATGGAATGTCCAAGAAGCCAAGGGACACTCGGAGAGTTGGACGACCAGTTTATTATGCCAGTGGGCCCAGAGGAGTTAGCACTCTGAAAGTCTGAGCAGCAACTGGTGGTTTCTTAGGGCTTTTTATAGTCACACGGTCGGCCTGACCTATGGTGGTGCAGTGGGTAAAGCGTTGACCTGGAAATGCTGAGGTCGCCGGTTCAAAACCCTGGGCTTGCCTGGTCAAGGCACATATGGGAGTTGATGCTTCCAGTTCCTCTCCCCTTCTCTCTCTGTCTCTCCTTTCTGTCTCTCCCTCTCCTCTCTAAAAAAAAAAAAAATGAATAAAAAAAAAGAAAAAAAAATATAGTCACACGGTCACCATGCATAAAGCAAGCAGGTTGGTTTACAGAAGAAAGAAGAAGAAGAAAAAAAAAAAAAGCAAAATTGCCAGACAGAACAGTCATGTCAGCAATCCTAACAGCCATGCCATTTTAACATATCAGTAACAGCCTTATCAGGAACAGTCATGTCCACAATATATCACTATCAGCCATACCAGTTTCACCACAAACCTCTGAAGAGGAAAGAATGTTGATTTCAGGATTGCAATGCAGCAGCCAGATCACTTGTATTTGGCCTTGAGTCTGATCTCTCTGCCTATTATAATGCCCCATTGCAACATTCATACATAAATCTTTCTTATCATTTTAATAAGTGTTAGAATAATTTTTTCTTTAATAATATTTGGGATAAGTTTTCAATTTTATTTGCTGACTTTGTCTTTCAATATTGCATCATTGGCTTAAACTGAGGGACATTATGGAAACAACAGATTGCTAAAGAAGCAATAGTTTTCTCTGGAAAACTTAGCAACATTTATACAAAAAATAATTAACACTTTTGGTTTTTAGAATTACAATATAGAGTATCTTTGGAAGACTCAGGAGAAAAATTTTTTAGATCTCAGCAACAATACTTATATTAACCCACTGACTACTCCCTACGTTGCAGAATGGTCAAGATTTTTTTGGCTGCTAGAAAGCATAGGCTAAATTAGCACCTCCATTGAATGTAATCCTCAGCATAAAGAAATTTTTGTATGTTCTTCTAATTCTTAGCTTTGGTTAGGCTTCTCTACATTCATTTTGTTTCTCTGTTCATATTTATTTACCCTTTTACCCACACTATTATTTTTTCTTGCTTTAGTTTTTTTTAAAGCCATCTTAAATATTTTCTAGAACTAGAAGATTTTCAAGAAATTATTTTAAAATATTAAGCTGATTAAATCACAAGGCTGAGAAAACAGTGGTTTTGTTGGCAGTGGTGAAAATGAAAAACAGCACCAGTGTTAAACCTGTGGAGGTATTCTGGACTTTCATTCAGCAACCTGGGTACTGGATTTCTGGCTAGAGAAGAATTCAAAGGCAAGACTCAAAACATAAGAGAAGGTTTATTTAGGCAGTCACAGAGGGGCCCTGCCCAGGTGGCTGTTGTAAAGCCAGTAGTCAGGGCTACCACTATCCACAGCAGCCGCCCGGCCCATGCAGGTTCGTATTGGATTCAGACAGTCGGTAAAGAAACAATGGAGCCAAAAACTGATAGGCCATCTTCTTTAATTCTAGCTTGCACCCAGCGGGCAAGTAAAAATACACACTGGGCTCCAAAACCCACTCACATTCAGTGCTCACAAAGCCACTGACTTATCCAAGTTTCCTAGAATCAAAGGTTTCTAGCTCACCAGCCTTATTCTCCTCAGTTCCCCATCTCCTTCCTTATCCCAGATTCAAACTGCACAAACTGGCATCTCACTCAGCACTCCGCCATCTTGGCTGCTTCTCCTGGCCACATGGCCTCTTTCTGCTCTCTGCTCTGCTCCCTCTGCTCTCTCATGCTAATCATCCCAGGAACCAAGAGCGCAAGCTCCCGCTCCATCCCCATTTTATAGTGTAGAAATCCAAACTCTTAATCCAATATACAAAATAGGGAAGTCTCTAATACAAAGTCACTTCTCTGAGGCATGATTGGATTGTACCACCCCACAGCAAAAAAGGGTGGGAAAGGCTTAATCCCAAAACCAAGCCCAGGCTACAAGGATTCTGCTTGCCCAGAGATACACATTAATATCACCTGGGCAACGGCCTCCACGTGGGCAGCGCCACTTTAACAAAGTGAGCATAATACATATTTTATCTGCCCAACAGCTGTAAATCCAGAAGCCAGGGTCACCATCACAGCCGCTTGGCTGTTGGGTGGATAAAATGTATTATGCTCACTTTGTTAAAGATGGTGCTGCCCACGTGGAGGCCGTCACCCAGATGATATTAATGTGTGTTGAGGGCAGGCTGTGGGCAGGCAGGATCGTTGTAGCCTGGGGCTTGGTTTTGGGATTGGCCTTTCCCACTGTTGGTCAAATAAGTTTGTAAACATGATATATATGTTTGCTCGCTTGTGACTTATAATGGGTGTGGGGGACAGGCTATAAGCAGGCCAGGTTGTTGTAGCCTGAGGTTTGGTTTTGGGACTAAGCTTTTCCCCACACCCTTGACTGATTGTATGATCTGGGTGGTGCACTCTCATGAGAAATCCAATTATGCCTTGGATAAGTGACTTTGTATCGGAGACTTCCTTGTTTGTATATTGGATTAAGGGATTTTGGTTTTCTACACTATAAAGTGGGACAGACCAGGAGCTCAGACACACAGTTCCTGCTATCACAATTGCAGGGGCTCCCCTGATCCCTTGCCCTTCATGGGAAGAGCTGGTTTTCTGCTTTTCCCTTGTCTTCTTTTGTGGTTTGCCTGTCTTGGTGAGACACCAATAAATAGGATGGCCCCCCATCCTCTGACTCCGCCATTTCTTTATCGTCTGCCCGAATCCAATGGGAACCTGCATGTGAATGGTCACGATGACGGCTCCTGGCCTTACACCCACCTTTTTTGATGTGGGGTGGTACAATCCAATCAAGCCTCAGAGAAGTGACTTTGTATTAGAGACTTCCCTATTTTGTATATTGGAATAAAGGTTTGGATTTCTACACTATAAAATAGGGGCAGAGCGGGAGCTTGCGCTCTTGGTTCCTGAGATTATCATTAGAGGAGAGAGCAGAGAGGAGAGGGGAGAGAGGCCACGTGGAGGAGGCCAGGAGAAGCAGCCAAGATGGCAGAGTGTTGAGTGAGAGGCCAGTTAGTGGAGTTTGTGCAGGGAGAAGGAAGGAGATGGGGAACAGAGGTGAAATAAGTCTGGTGAGCTAGAAACCTTTGATTCTAGGAAACTCGGATAAGTCAGTAGCTTTGTGAGCACTGACTGTGAGTGGATTCGGACAGTCGGTAAAGAAACAACGGAGCCAAAAGCTGATGGGCTGTCATCTTTAATTCTAGCTTGCACCCAGCGGGCAAGTAAAACACACACTGGGCTCCAAAACACACTCACATTCAGTGCTCACAAAGCTACTGACTTATCCGAGTTTCCTAGAATCAAAGGTTTCTAGCTCACCAGACTTATTTCACCTCTGTTCCCCATCTCCTTCCTTCTCCCTGCACAAACTCTGCACTAACTGGCCTCTCACTCAATACTCCACCATCTTGGCTGCTTCTCCTGGTCTTTTCCACGTGGCCTTTCTCTGCTCTCTAATGCTAATCTCAGGAACCAAGAGCGCAAGCTCCCGCTCTGCCCCTATTTTATAGTGTAGAAATCCAAACCTTTAATCCAATATACAAAATAGGGAAGTCTCTAATACAAAGTCACTTCTCTGAGGCATGATTGGATTGTACCACCCCACATCAAAAAGGGTGGGAAAGGCTTAATCCCAAAACCAAGCCCAGGCTACAAGGATTCTGCCTGCCCACAGCCCACCCCCAACACACATTAATATCATCTGGGTGACAGCCTCCACATGGGCAGCACCATCTTTAACAAAGTGAGCATAATATATTTTATCTGCCCAACAGTGGCATAGTGGATAAAACATTGTCCTGGCCCACCAAGGTCTTTGATTCAATACCCTTGTCAGGGCACATAAGATAAACAATCAATGAGTACACTACTAAATGGAAAATGGAACAACTGGGATGGAGAATTTACCCTGAGCATTGAGGTCACAGATTCAATTCCTGGTTGGGGCACATGCAAGAGGCAATCAGTACATAACTAAATGGAACACCTAAGTGCAACACAGAGTTGGTGCTTCTCTCTCTCTCTCTCTCTCTCTTTCTCTCTCTCCCCCTCTCCCTTATCCTCTGTCTGTCTGTCTCTCCTTCTTTCTCAAATCATTGAAAATTTGGCCCTGGCCAGTTGGCTCAGTAGTAGAGCATCAGCCTGGCGTGCAGGAGTCCCAGGTTCGATTCCTGGCCAGGGCACACAGGAGAAGCACTCATCTGCTTCTCCACCCCTCCCCCTCTCCTTCCTCTCTGTCTCTCTCTTCCCCTGCCGCAGCCAGGGCTCCATTGGAGCAAAGTTGGCCCGGGCGCTGAGGATGGCTCTGTGGCCTCTGCCTCAGTCACTAGAATGGCTCTGGTTGCAACAGAGCATCACCCCCTGGTGGGCGTGCCGGGTGGATCCTGGACAGGTGCATGAGGGGAGTCTGTGTGACTGCCTCCCCGTTTCCAACTTCAGAAAAATACAAAAAAAAAATCATTGAAAATTTTTAAAAAAGAAATGGACCCTGGTAACTTGGCTCAGCAGTAGAACATTGGCCTGGTGTTTGGAAGTCCCAGGTTCAATTCCCAGTCAGGGCACACAAGAGAAGCAACCATCTGCTTCTCCATCTCTCCCCTCTTCTCTCTCTCTCTCTCTTTTTCTTCTCCTCCTACAGCCATCGCTTGAACGGTTTGAGAAATTTGGCCCCAAGCACTGAGGATGGCTCCATGGCCTCACCTCAGGCACTAAAATGAAGAGGGAGAAAGCTTGATGGAATGACTAAGTCAGCCAATTTAATTACAGTTCCCTTATCAACTTCTTGGGACAATTTGCAGCACAAAACAAGAAAAACAGGATTTGTAAATAGTTAAGACAAACGGTCCAAAACTCCCTTTACACCCCTTTTGCTTCTGAGACATGAAGGTTACTTATGCTTACAGAGAAAGGAATCACACGCCCTGTGCATGAAAACTGAATAGTTATATAAGATGTAAGAAATTAGAGTTCAGGGAACTTATGTTTTGAAGCCTATTAAGTCATGTTGCTCCACCAGCTTGTTGTAAAGTATAGTGTAAGGTCGGTGGATAATGAGGGATGGTCATGTGGGGAACCCAGGCCCGTGAACTTTGGCTAGGACCGCCCACAATCAAGCGCGCAAAAGGAAGCTTCCCAGGAACCATTTGGAAAGAAGCGATCGTCTGCCAGCCAGTGAAATTTCACCACGTTATAGTAGCTCCACTTCCCTCGAGGGACCCTTTAAATATCTCCCTGGCGGTTTAATCTTTGCAACTTCTCTGGCCTCCATCTTACCTCCGGGCCTGGGAACCTTGCCAGGCAGGATGCGTGCTCTGTACTCAATAAAGCCTTTTGCTATTCCACACTTTGTGGCTCTGGCCTCTTCCTTCCTTCTCGGCGGGGAAAAATAACTTACATATAGTATCCTAATTCCACGGGTTATGTAGAGACACCAAAGCAGGATACAGAAAAATTTTTAGGAGGAGATTTATTTAATAAGCCAGCTGCATATGACTTACATGGGGTATAGCTGACCCAAATCATGTAGCCTCAACTATAGCTCTGAGGCTAGTTGCATACACTTGATCACATACAGGTTGGGAAAAAAGGAGGAGGCTTACATGATGTCAGAGGATAAGCGTTTGTAAATCGTCCATTAAGGAGAAAGAAAGGGGAGAGGAACAGGCTACTTAAATCTTTCTTCCCTCTCCCACATTCCTGACTGGTTGTTTACCTTCTTCCTCACAAGTGTGGGGAAAAGAAGGGGTCCAAGTCTCCTTCCTCCTTCCATTCAAAACCTAGTACAAAAACCTTTCTATTTACAATATAATAGCCCTTCCTAAGCAAGAATACGATCGGACATCTTGAACTGGTGTAAATCACACACAAGTATAAAAATCATATTTACAAAATCTTTCTGAACACTTGGCCTAAATCATTAAATGCCTTTTAAGCCTCTTAGTAAAAGGGGGATTCTTATCTCAGTACATAGTATGTCCTTGTAAGCCAGGAAGTTCCCACATTCTTCTCCCTCCATTCTCTACAGAAAGGAGGGGACAAAAAACCTGACTCTTCCTTCTAATATTAATATTAATATTTGCAATTATTCAGCACCTTATCACAAGCTAAATAAATCCTATTTCCTTCATCAAGTTGTCTGAACATCTTTGTCTTCCAGGAGTCACTTCCTGCATTTCTGCAACAAAAATAGCTCAGTTGTAGAGCAACGGAACAACAGCCCAGATGGGCAGAGCGTTGCCTGGTAGGGGCTTGCCAGATGGATCTCTGTTGGGGTGCATGTGGAAGTCTGTCTCTCTACTTCTTTGCCTCTCACTTAATAAAAAAAAAGAAAAAAAGGAAAGGAAAGGAAAGGAAAGGAAAGGAAAGGAAAGGAAAGGAAAGGAAAGGAAAGGAAAGGAAAAGGAAAGTCATGAGGTAAAAGAAATGTACTTTAGGAAACAAGTTGTGGAAGCAAAAGAATGAGAGTTTAGGAGAAAGATAGAAATGCGCCTAGTGGTGGTGTGAGAGGAGAAAAGTGCGGGAGACTTCCTGGGAGGGTGAGCACACTGGGTTCTTCAACCTAAGGACTTTTAAAGTTGTGGATATTAGAGGAGGTCCCAAGGGAGAATCTCAACAGAATTTTCATCAACTCTCCATGTATGTCCTTTTAGGATCATGGTCTCCATTGATTTGTTGGTGCCAGGGAAGGGGTCCTTAATCAATGCAGCTGGTCCTGAGGTCAGCTGTGAAGTCATTTGTCTGGTTTTGATGCTTTTCTGGGTCAGGGGTTGGAATACAACTAAGGCTTGACCTATCATCTTTGCTTTTGTGCCCTTCTGTACCTGGCCCGTTGTCCATGCTCTGTTTATGCCTGTCTAGCTGCTTGCCACAGTTTTGAACTTATTCCATATCTACATTAAATGTTAGTTATTATTTTCCCCATATTTCTGGGTTAGAAAAAAAAAGGAAGAAATGAAAATTGTAAATTTGCAAAGTTAATGCTTTTATACTAATTAAACATGGGGACTTAAGGGTGTTTGGGGGTTTTTTTCCCCATAATTACTCTAGAATGCCTCTGTCACAGAGTGCTGCAACTTTTTCACTTGGAAATTTTACAGATCAGTGCTATAAAGGCATATATAAATGAAAAGACAAAACATCCAAATGTCTGTCTTGACTAATTTACTAAAATATTCTCCCATTTTGGCTTTTTTCTTCCTCTACGCAAAAGATATATATTTCTTTATTGAAAAAGTCATTACATATGCTTGTGCATTGTCAATTAGCCATGGTGTAACAAGAATTTTATGTTTGAGCTACAATAAATTTCTAAGGAGATCTGTTGTTTTCAAGGCTGAGGCTCAATTTGAAAAGATCCAAGTCATTACCTAAATTTACATTCTATTGTTATGCATGAATCTTTTAACAACTTCCAAAAGGATATTTAGACATAAACAAAAGTTTGTTTTTTCCTTCTTGCTTCTCTGGTGCTAATATCTTTTTATATAGCTAGCATTTGGGGGTAAAATCTAAATCAGGAAGAAAAAAAAAATAGAACCTGAGTCTCCTAGGAAACTTTATTTGGGAAGGAAGGAAATTGGTTAGCCTCAGAGCTGCCTTGCAGCATCAGAAGAGACACCAAAACCCAAATGAACACAAGACAATCTATGCTTTTCTATGAGCGTGTTTGCACTGTTTGTATATTAATTTAGCCAGTTATATCTATATGTTTTTTTGTAGTTAAAATCAACTTCTTTAAAAATACTGTTAATTTATTTTACAGTAAAAAAAATCAAGTCATTGAGAAAATACTTCCTGGCTCTTCTAAGGCTGGCTTTTAAATATTCAAATCAACAGAGGCAGATTGACAAGAGAAAATAAAATTTAATCTCATACTGATTAGAACCCCACAAATGAGAGTCATACAGGATAGCTTCAGAGATAGGGGGGGTAGAGGTATATAAAACATCCTGAGCTAGCATGAGGTAAAGTGATGTTGGGTAAACAAATGTTTTTTTTAGGCTTGTGCTCTTGTATTGGGTCAATGCCTTGAGTGTATAGTCTATAGAAGGCTGTAGGTGCTTATTGCTTTTCTGCTGGGGGGGGGGGGGAGCATTGTTTGCTATTGTTTGCTGGAGAAGGGTTTTTCCCCTAGCCAGTTTTGTTTTGACTGGAGAGCAGAGAGGGATAGAGGAGTGCAGAGAGAACCCAGAGAAAGAGAAAGAGGCTGGTAGGGGCATGTGAGTCCAGCAGAGTCCAGAGAATGAGTCGGGGCTTTGGGAGTGAATGAGAGGGAAGCAGGCTTCCCTGCCTGTTTGCTCTCTTGTTGTTAAGAGACTTTAATAAATGGAATGGCCCACCTCCTCTGGCTCCACAGTTCTTTTACCATCTTCCCAAATCCAAAGAGAACTTGTATGGCCATGGTAGCAGCCACTTGTCTTATATCTGGCATAGTTGGCAGGATTCATATCAGCTTGGTATAGAGCCACAGCCACCCTTGAGGGGTGAGGTAGAAGACTGGTCATTTCTCTCCAGTGTATGGTTCCCCATGGCTCTTTTTTGGGGACTGTTGGCAGGCTGTTTTTTTACAGACTTGTGAGAGGAAACCCCGAGAGCTCTGTGCAAGAGGCTGCCCAAGGTCAAACCAAGCCGTGGCTATGATGACATGGGAGAAAGAGCTGCAGATCCAAAAACTGCAGGTTTGGCCCCTGGAACTGGAAAGGTCTCTGGAGAAGGAGGCAGAATGGGTTCATAAGTTGCAGTTTGCCCTGGAAGTTGAACACTGGCAATCACAGTTGTTGGAGGATCAACTGTGGGTTCAGCTTCAGGCCGAGAGTTGGCAGCCACAGGAACTGAAGATGGAGCTGTGCCAGCGGAGTGGTTCAGGGTCACATGGAGCAGGCATTTCCAGCTTCTCTTCTGAGGATGAGGAGGCTCAGGCTGAAGTTGCCATCCACTGACTCCAAAAGGTAAAAGCCCAGCAGCAAAGAGCACCCAGCAGCAAAAAGCCCCTGGTAGGTTTGCTGCAATTTTGGGACATACACTGTTTCCCTGAAAATAAGACATCCCCTGAAAATAAGACCTAGTGCAATTTTTTTCAAGCTTATAAATATAAGGCCTCCCCTGAAAATAAGACCTAGCACATCTTTAGGAGCAAAAATTAATATAAGACACTGTCTTATTTTCGGAGAAACAGGGTAGATTGTTGTACATGGAAATAGAGTCACAAGAAATTCTGGATGGAATTCAGAGTTTGGCTGGTTATGCTGATGTGTGTGATGACATGACTACAGTATATTAATAAATGTTTGGTTTTTTTGTTCCACAATAAATGTGAATTCTTGTTCATGTAAAAATAAGACATTCCCTGAAAATAAGACCTAGTGCGTCTTTAGGAGCAAAAATTAATATAAGACACTGTCTTGTTTTCGGGAAAGCCTGGTAGGAGTGGATGGCACCGTGTTCTCTGGAGCAGAGGTGAAGAGGTTGGCCACCGTTACCACGCGCTCCTCCTTGGGGCAGCATCTTCAGAGCTGCCATGATGACAGCGATGAGGGGAAGGGCCTGAGGGCCTATCTGAACCTAGTTGCCTATAATGGACCTTTACCTTGGTGATTTGCACCAACAGCTGGGATGTCTATCTTGAACTGACTCTTGGACTGCCACCAGAGGGGGGCACTAGCTCCTTGTTGGATGGACATGCCACTTTTGGACAGTATGAAAGACCATCATGGGGGGAGGGACTCCAGTGGAGCCCCTCCTGCGCCAGAAAGCTGCTCTCATCCAGTTGGAGAGATGCACCAAGGACACTTTAAGGTTTCCATGGACACAGCCTTGAGGTCCTCCCACCTACTGTGGAGGAGGGGGTTAAAAATGGGCCTCCAATTTGCACCTTGGGCAGAGTGCTCAGGGGGACATTGTGTAGGTCACCTTTGTAATTGTTGCAATTGGATAACTTGTGCTGTTATCATAGTTTTTTTATATAATGTACCTCATTTCTTGCAGAGGAATACCCGTAGTTAGATTGTGAAGTGAACAAAAAGGGTGGAATGTTGGGTAAAATAATGTTTTCTAAGTTTGCTAGCTTGTGTTGGGGGCAATGCCTTGAGTGTATAGTCTATGGAAGGCTGGGGGTACTTGCCTTCAGGGCGGCAGACTGCGAATTGTGGATTGCCTTCCTGCTTGGGAGGGTCCATTGTTTGCTGTTGTTTGCTGGAGAAGGGTTTCTTTCCCCCAGCTGGTTTTGTTTTGGCTGGAGAGCAGAGAGGGAGAGAGGATTGCAGAGAGAAGCCAGAGAAAGAGAAAAAGGGTATTAAGGCTGGCGGGGGCCTGTGAATCCGGGAGAGTCTGGAGAATGAGTCGGGGCTTTGGGAGTGAGTGAGAGGGAAGCTGGCTTCCTTGCCTGTTTGCTCTCCTGTCATTAAGAGACTTTAATAAGTGGAATGGCCCACTATCCTCTGGCTCCACAGTCCTTTTACTGTCTATCCAAATCCAACGAGAACCTGCATGGCCATGGCAGTGGCCACTGGTCTTTCAAGTGCTTTGGGCAGCTTCAAAAGGTCATTGCTGGTTAATTAGAAGAGCAGAATTTTAGTAAACAGAAATTTGCCCGGCTTGCCTGACCAGGCAGCAGCACAGTGGATAGTGTGTTGACCTGTGATGCTGAGGACTCAGATTCAAAACTGCGAAGCCTACCACTAGCTTAAGTGTGGACTCATTATCCTGAGCTTGGAGTTGCCGGCTTGAGCATGGGATCATAGACATGACCCTATGGTTGCTGGCTTGAGGTCATGGTGGCTGGCTTGAGCAAGGGTCACTGGCTCGGCTGGAGCCCCCCTGTCAAGATACATATGAGAAAGCAATCAATGAACAACTAAAGTGCCACAACTACAAATTGATGTTTCTTATCTCTCTCCCTTCTTGTCTGTCTCTCTCTCTCTCTCTCACTCTTGCTTAAAAAAAAAAAAAAAAATTGCTCTGGCCTCTGGCCAGATAGATCAAAATAATCTCTTATGGGTAAGGCCCCTAATTCAAGTTCTTCTAGGATAGTGTTTTTTAATTGCAGGTCCATGGACTGGTCCTCTGACTGGTCCAGCAGAAAATTCGGGCTGGTCCGCAAAAGACTACCACCATGATGTTGTATGAAGGTTATAGATTCAATAATCTTAGTCCAATTTGCTTATGCTTAGAGTAATTGCCACTTATCAGCCTGCATCATGAATGAAAATACTATTGAGGTTGTCTTAAATATCTTTGGATCTTGTAGGCTCTTCAGACAACCCTTTGCACCATGCAGAATATTTACAAATCATGTGCAATAGACAAAAGTTGTACATTTGAACAAACTTACATAGTTTTCAATGCATCATTCAGGTGGAGTTCAGAAATCAAGCACCAGTTCCTACCTTCTTGCACTGCTATGCACGGTAAGATAAAACTTTATTTATGTTTCCATTTCTGGCCCACTACATCACCAGTCCTCAAGTGTCAAAGGTTCAAAACCACTCTTCCAGTTAGTTAAAGTAGGGATGGGGAGGGGGTGGCAAGGGCAGGAAGTAGAAATTTCTTTTGAACCTAAAACTAAAATTGCCTTTATCTCAAAGTAATCTGCATGCCACTGAGGCTTTTCTTGGGGTGCTGGTTCTAAATCCTCATAATACTACAAAAGATGACTCTTTTACAATATATATGTTAGAGAAGTTAGCTGATCAGACAGAAGTCCTGTGAAGAAATAAAGAAGGAATGGAAATATCAACCTTAAACATAACCATCAGCTGATAACCAGATGGCTGACTGGTTTTCAAGCTCCTAATATGGCCCAGCACACTTACACACTCCTGGGGAGCATGTACAAAGAAACTAACAAAAAAGACAATGAACGATATATAGGCTTTCACTGGGGACGCAAATGTCGGAGGGCAAAATGATAGGAAAGAACATACATGTGGCCTCAAAACTGAACAGTACTGCCCACTGCTGGCAGAGATGTGTAGGTGCCGTGAGTGAGAGCAAACCCATCAGCCAGGAGGTGGGAAAGGTGCCCACACAAGCATAAAAATCTGACTATGTAACCAAGTGGGCACTCAGATTGGTCTTAGTCTTCTGCTTGGAAATCTTCCGAGTGTACTTTCTCTTTGCTATGAAATTTCTGCGTGTTTTGCTATTTGTGTCTCTCCTGACATCATTCTTTTCAGAAGACCAGAGCTGAGAACTCCAGAACAATACTGCAGAACTGCTGCCACCCTTCCCCTCCAGAAAACGCTCTCTGAGGTTGAGATTTGTGTGAGGAAGGTTGATGGGAAGGTTGCACCACAAAAGCATTATGAAGGAGTGGGGGCAGCAAGATTGGACAGGGGAAGAATTCGACAGAGATGCAGAGGTCTAAGCCAATTCCACAAGGAGCTCTGGGTCTCCAGTATACCTTCAGCATTGTGTTAAATTATCTCAAACTGAGGCAAGAGCCTGGTCTTTGTGCCCCCAACATGTTCTGGTCATTAGATGAGAGTTGACTTATCAAGGGGGACATAACCTTGTGCCAGGCAACACTTTTTGTCTGAGGGCAATTTGGGGGAAGGAAATCAGCTCTGAACTGTCAGCAAGCAATGATCCAGGCAGCCTGGGTGGTGGTCTTGGACGCCACGGGGCATCTGAATGGCACACAAGCATCTGTGAGCTGCTTGGGTCTACTTGTTTTGTGGAAATACATGCCATCTTGAAACAGTCCTTGAAGTTTCCGACTGGTCTCTTTCCCTGAGGAGATTTGCAAGAGAAAGGTTAGTAGGATAAACTGTAGTTCCCACTGCTGTGGTGGGTTTTGAGGCCACAAATAATACTCATCTTTCTCTCCTTTACTGCAAAGTCTGGACTTTTTCTGCCAAGACCTCTGCTAGTCTAGCTGGCTTACCTGGAGGGCTGAACCTATCTTCTCCTTGATGTATCTTTTGACTTTGTCACCATATCCTTTATCAGGTCATGGCTGCTGCTTTTGTCCACTTTCTATCACAACTGAGCAGAGAAGTTCTAAGGACATGACATCATATCACTTGATTGCTAAACATTTTCTTCCCTGATTCATTTATATAACAGAAACCCTACCCCCTCTTGAGGGACAGGCTTAATTCCACCTTTGAGAATGGTGATTCAACTCCGTCCTTCTTGTTAGTCTCTTTGTGTACAGAGTCCCAGGTGACTAAGCTGCAGCCATGGCTAAGTGTTTAATGGGAGATTGACTATGTTCCCTGGTGGAACCAGCACATCTAGACCTACAAAGCCTAAACTTGCAAGCGACAGAAGCACACGTTCACCAAGTGAATCACAGAAGTAAGAGTAGGAAGGGCTACTCTTACTTTCTCCCCTTGGCTTCCAAACCCAGACATAAATATTGTATCTGCTACACAGAACCATAAAAAAGTTGTTGATTTAGGGTATATACTACTTCCTAAAGAATGAGGCCCAGCACTTGCAGAATATCATTTCCACCTGGCACCTTGGCTGTGTCTCCAGAGGCTTTCCTTTCACTCTGTCCAGCTGACAGCTTCTGGGAGGTGCAGTGTGCACTAGGACCAATGCATATCATAGTCATGTGTCCACCACCTCACCTAATTTGTGCTAATGAATGTTCTTTAGTTCATATGATCATATATAGAATTTTATTTGAGGGAATCAAATACTCTCTAAGCTTGGAATCACAGCGCTGGCTAAGGTCTTACTGAGAGAAACAGGTTCAGATTAATCAACTTTACTCCAAGTGTTTAGTGATAGATCTGCTGAAAGAATGGTGCCATACAGGGGGCTTGGCATTAGTTTCTGATGCTGGCAGATTGGACATTTGGCAGCAGCTGTAGCTAAATCATCTTTGGTAAGAGGGAGCTCATGTTGTAAGACACATTCCGAGTTTCATTCCTACCACCATAGTTATACCTTCCATGTTTCCATTGAGCTGACACTGAGCTAGCCAATGACAAGGGCTGGTTGACATCAACTATCTAAATAATTTTTCCACATTGGCTATTTAACATCTTTCTAGTATGAGCACTCTCTGAAGAGCTTGTATATTGACACAAGATGTTTCAAATCCACTCACATAGGCCCATCCACATGCCCCTTCCTCAGTCCTCTGTGTCTCTAATCTCCAAGTTTTTCTCCTTCCCAACAAGCTATCCTAAGTAACTATTGTTTCATATAGTCTAAAGTCAGATCACTTCTCTTTCCTTGCAAAGGGATAGCCAAGCATACCATCCAATGATCTGTCTATTGTGAAGATTTTCCTCCACTGTATTCTTTCAGGCACTCACATGAGCAGAGTTGGACTGTAGCTACTATTCACTTTCAGCTTGCAGACAATACCAAACCGATCTATCTTTAAAAGAGCTCAGTCATTTTTCCCTTATCATTTGATCTTATGAAATGCCTTCCTCCCTCCCCAATGTGGCTATAGATGTTAGTCCAGGGAGAGGTGCCAGTGTGATAATGATGAGTGACATAGGAGTCTGAGTCACCTATTTGTGCACCCTACTTTACCTTTGGGCCCTGCTCATCACTGATGCTTGATCTATCATTTCTGTTTTATAGTGAATTGCTTCTGGGCTGGCCTAACTTATGCCTTGATGCATCTGACCATATACAGCTCAAGATGGGCAGTTCTTGTAACATTGTCACTTTACGTCTCATAATCAAGTGATCCATCTCAGGACCCAGTAGCAAACCAGAGTTTGTTTGTTTTTTGAAATGGCATATAAGTCTTTTCTGTAGATGACATGGTTTGGTTTTGTTTCAGATCCCTAGGTATTTACATTGTAATTCTTTTATACCTCCACATAACTTTTCTCATCACAAATGCCTCTGAAAAGATAGATGCTACTGTCATGTGGCTCAAAAGCCAGGTCTTCTCATACTCTTGCCTGGATATACTATGAAAAATATTTCCCTTCTGGGCCCCACTCAAAGCTGATGACTTTCTTGTCACTTGGTAATAAGACGAGAGAAGAATTTCCAAGTAAGGAATATGCTGCCTCCAAATTCAAAGAGGTCTACTAGGCATTGTGCTTCCTCCATACTGGTAAGAATTGCAAGACCCCAAACTTTGTTCTTTACATTAAAAATGATGTCTCAGAATGCCCCAGACCATTTCATTACCAAAACATTTCTCTCATGTGAAAGTTCCCTGATTCTTCATAAATTTGTTTCCTCTCGGGTCCATTTCTCTCCCTACACATGGCCTCATAGAACTGACCACTGGCAGCCTAACACAGTATATTGCTTCCCTTCTTAAAATTTTTTCCTCTCTTAGCCTCCAGGATATTCTTAATCATCTCTGAGTTTACAGTTCATTCTTTATCAGTCTCTTTTATGTATTCCTTCTTGTCAACCTGACCTTTAAACATTGCAAAGCCCCAGGAATCCTCTTCAAGCACTTTTCTATCTGTACTCAATTCCCAGACAATCTCCTCTAATTACAAGGATTTTATGGCATCAATAACTTGATAACTCCCAAGTTTTTAAATTCTTTTAGGAAATTTCCCCTTAAACCCCAGCCTGAAATATCTAACTGCCTAGTCAATAATGCCCACTTGAATACCAGAAAGACATCTCAATTTCAACATGCTCAAAACTAAGATCTTCATTCCCCATCCATACTCCCTTACTCCTACCCTCACAGAAAACAATCTGCTAATCCAGTCTAGATCCATTCTCCACAAACGACATCTTCATTCTTTCAGCTGCTTAAGCCAAAGTGCCTTGGGCTAGGCTTGAATCCTCTGTTCTCTTAATTTTTACATCCAATCCGTTAGAAGTTTCTTTAAATTTATCTGATTTATGAGTATTTCCTCCCACATCTACCACAAACATCCTGGCCAAACCACCATTGTCTCTTGCCTGCATTATAAAACTTCCTAACTGGTCTTTCATCTTCCTTTGTTTGCCCCCACAGTTCATTATGTACCCCAAAGCCAGAGTAAGACTTTTACAACAAACCAGATTATGTTCCTTCTCAGATCAAATTCTTTAATGGCTTTTTATATTCAGATTATAATACAAATTAGGTATATCACTAGAGCCTACAGAGCCTTATCAGGTTTTGTGGTGCCCCACTAGTTCTCTGAACTCACCTCCAAACTTTCTTCACTTTAGCCACAGAATTTCTTACACACTCCAAGTCTGCCTCAACTGTAGGGCCTTGCTGTTGCTGTTCCTCCTGCCTGAAATGTTCTTCCTTAAAACTTCTGAAGTCTTTTTAAGTGTTCCTTTATGAAATACTTTTTCTAACCAGCCTATGTAAAATAATACCCCACCACTCTCAACCACCTGATCCGGATTTATATCTCTTCCTCATTACTACTTCCATAAAATGTAATTTATTTATTTATTTTATTCTTTCTTTCTTTATTTTTTATTATAAACTCCAAAAAAGAACTGATCTTCTTGATTCTCTTTACTATAGAGTCATTGTGCCCCAAAACAGTGCCTGGAACATAACAGGATATAAATCCATATTTGTTGAATAAATAAAAATAATTCTATGATTATTAAAACAGTGAATTAAATATAAACTTTATTTCAGGCATGGAAATGAAAGGTGCAAAATTTTATATAGGTGAATTTCATTAAGTTATGATATGTATTTTTAATTCAGAGTATTTCATAGTTTTTATTTACTTAGTTCTTATATTTTTAAGTATTGAGATAGTAACTTGACAAAAGTATTAAATATTGTCCTTCACAGATATATATATATATATATATTTTTTTTTTTGCTATAAAACTTTTTATGCAGTAAACATGATATCAAACTTATCTAATTATAATGTCTTTTTAGATAACCAGAATTTCAGCCTAAAATTCCATGGCCATTGATATTATCAAAATACAGTTTAATTTCCAAAGGAACAGTTAAATAAGAACAATATATTAGCAATAATTACCTAGATTTAACTGGAGCTTTCCTGGGTTAGCAAAGGATAAAGGAAATAAAGTATAGAAAGATAGAGCATTAGGTTAAAGAATTGTAGAAAAGATGAGGAAAATAATGAACTATACGTTATATCTCAATTCTAGTTAAGAAAAAATATAAGTGAGAAATGAAAATAATAACAGGTAAGTTTAATTAAAAATCATAGCTCAGAATATTGAACACTTACTATGTACCAAAAAAATCTATGCAATACTATTTTAGTTTATTCAGGCTGCTATCACAAAATATCACAGACCAGGTGGGTTATAAACAACAGAAGTCTCATTCTCACAGTTCTGGAGCCTGACAGTCTAGTTAGGGTGCAGTATGGCAGGTGAAGGCCTTCCTCCAGGTCACAGACTTCTCTCTGTGTCTTCACACGGTCGAAGGGGTTAGGGAGCTCTCTGGGGACTCTGTTATAACGACACCAATCCCCTTCATGAAGTCTCCAACTTTATAACCTATGGACCTCCCAAATGTCCTCCCTCCTAATACCATCTCACTGAAAGTTAGGATTTCAACATATGAATTTTGAGGAGACATTTAGACCATACCAAATGGTATAGATATGTTTTCTAATTTAAGACTTACGATCACTACATGTGGTAGGTGCTCTTACCCTCCCCCACTTCAGAGATAAATGGTCTGAGTCTAAAAAAATGATAGCGAATTTGGTCCAGAGCCAAATAAATGTCAGAATTATCAGCCAGGTTTTCTTCTGTCAGAGTCATATTCTTTACCATTCTGTTCAGATACATGATGCATAAAAGGTTTCGGGAGAGTATTCTGTCATCTACTATCTATTACGTTACTTAGGAATTTACTCTTAATTGGGCATTTCTTACCTAAGATCTTATTGAGGCAATGAGATACTTACGTCTGATCTAACCATAGCAGTTCTCTGAAATTGATGAGAAAGGATATTACTCTTGATAATAAAGAAAATAAAGCTGCAAGTTATTTTACTTTTAATGCTATGTAATAGTTTAAAGCTGTTAGTCTTCTATCTGGTTATTCGGTAAAATATTTTGAGCCAATCATTGAGTGAATTCCATGATTATTACCATAGTTCAAGTTGGTTAAGAGAACTACTCAGACAGAAGAAAAATACAGCTATTCCCCTAAAGTTGTAAACAGTTGGAAAATGAAACTTCAGTGTTATCTGTTCCATTTACGCATTTAAATTTTCTAAATTTTTATTTAGGCATTTATTTAAAATATTTTAGCCCAGAACAAAGAGGGTTCCTAGAGATGAAATTCAAAAGGCTTTTGGAAAGTTATTCCAAGGTACAAAGACTAGCAATGAATGCTTTGGGCAACGCAAAAAAGTAAGATTTAATTCCTGGCTCTCAAGATACCATCCAACATATTAATCTTTGAAGAGTCTTACCTTATTAACATACTTAGAGTGAAGAACACTGGTTCTTGGAAGGGATTGCTTTTGTGATCAGAGGGCTTAAAAAAGAAATTATGTTGCATGGCACGGGCAGCTCCAAGCATCATTCATAATGACATAAGTCTTGATGTATAGCATAGACTGTTCTTTTGTTGTTCTTAGTTTAATAGTTTCAGATATAAAGCATTAGCCACATGAGGTCACTGTTGTTCATACATGAATGATAACAACTGTATAAATCTTAATTCTCCTGGTTGAGTGGTCTTGGGATCTATGACTTGAATAAACAATGTGTGTGTGTGGTTAAGGGATGGATAGACTATTGAAAGCACGCTTTAGGAACACATTTAACTTCTTTAAAATAAAAATATTACTTTAGAGATCAGTCAACAATTATAACAAACCCAAAATTAAAACATTTTAATGTAGTTTGTTTAAGGGAAAAAAAAAGGTTTAATAATGTATACAAAAGCTGACTTTGTCTTTAGAGTAATTCTTTAATTATCTTCATATAAGGCTCTTCTTGGTCATTTAGTCTGCACAGGTGGTTTTTAAGCAGCAGACTGAGTTTCATAGTCTTATATATGCAGTCAATTATTCTGAAATATCTTTAGAAATATATAAAATAGATTATTTATTATTTAGATGGCATATTTTAAATCCATGGGCCACGCAACATTGATGCTGTTACTTCTTTGTAATCAGAAGTTTATTTCAAGTTAAGGCACTTCAGAGTTATTAAATTAAGCAATGGTCACACAAATACCAGCCTTTCCAGATAATGAAGCATCCTAGATATAGCGTATCAAGGGACATTATAATTTTGTGTGTGTGGGTGTTTGTGTGTATTTAGTTCTCTCATGGGATCACCTAAACTGATCTTGTCAAGGTTACTAACAACCTCCTTGATACCAAATCATATAGACCCTGCTAGTCCTCTTTTTACTGGATCTCCCAGGAACATTAGACAGAATTGACTCTCTCTTGTTCTTGAAATTCTCTTTATCTTCTTTCTACAATGCTATTCTCTTACATTTTTTTCTCCTACTTCAATAGCTGCTTTCTGTCTATAATAGCCAACATCTTGGTACTCTTTAGGTCTCCCTTGAATACTCTCCTCATCTCTCTCTACTACCTCTCCAAGTGTTCATATTCATTTTCCCTTAAAATACCATGAATATTCTGATGACTGCTTAATTTATATCTTCAGCCTCACTCATTCTTTTTAGCTCCAGACTAGCCTATTGAAACAACTTAGTTAATAGCTCCTGGTAGATGTCACACAGACATTGTAACTCAAGACCTGGTGCATTTCTAGCATATACACTATGTCTTGATATGCGTAATGGATATTTCTAGAGGGAATTAGTGTGTGAGTGCACATGTGCTTCATGTTTGCACCCACTCGTATATGAGTTCTTACTATTGTGGTTATCTTTGTTCACTTATATGTCTAGAAGAAAAACAATAGAAAATCAGATTCTAGCATACATGGGGAATGCTTTTCTTTGACAATTTTTTTTGACAATAATTGTTAAATCACACAAAATATACTATCTTATTACATAAAGTATTGAGAGTCATAGAGATTGGTTAATTGAATTTCTTTTCACAATTGGTTATTTTTTCACATTGCTGTCCAAATTTTCTAACATCCTTTTCCAACTCTTTCTCAACTGCCTTCCAAAGATTCACTATGAAATAGGGTCTTTTATTCCATATATTCCCTCTCAAACATTAATGAGAAGAAGGACAGATATTGTGATAGTCTCACTAAGATGCTCACATTCTTATAAATATTTTCATTAAAATCTGGCATCTGATTATTTATTTTTAGGATACTTTTAAAAAAGTAATTCACTAACTTGATTCTTTGGGGACATGAATAATAAAAATTTTGTGGACATTAGATAAAGAAAAAAAGGAAAATTATTTATTGATAATAGCATCATTTAGTATTTTAATATTAGTATCATGTGAGATAAAACTAATAGAGATGTTAAATAAAATAAAAGGAGTCGGGTGCTCCTTCAGGGTATTTTCAATGTTAGAGTCTTCCTACCTATTCATTCTCTCGTTATGATTAGTAGGCTAATTAAGTTTGAAGAGTTACATTTGACAAACCCTTATTAAACTAGGATTACCTGGTCTTCATTGTCTATTTTTTATGGGACCAAAGATGATTCATGAGAAAAACATACCAACTTCAGATTTCGTTACAGCTTTTCACCTACTGATTCATTCTGGCTGGTTAATTTGAAGACCTATTTCAGTCACTAACTTTCCCACTTCCTGTTACTGTAAGTTATGAAATTGTTGAGCTCCTTACCTCTTCCTATTGTTCCCAAAGTTTCGATTTAAGTTTGTTTCTCTTTACAAGTTTTATGCCTTACACTTTCATCCGATGCAGCACCTGTTTAAATCATGTATCAGGTCACTTGCCTGTTTTGTGTAAATACTTGGAATTGATTTTGCATTTTTTTAATATCTATAATATTCCTGGATGTAGAGAGAACAATAACATATGATAATTTTTTTCTTTGCAAAACTTATTCTTTTTCTGTGTGGTAATAAATATACTCTCTTACAAAGAGGAATATTTTCCACCTTTCAAACCAGTGTTATCAGTTAGACACAAAACAGAACTTGACATGACAGATAACAGCTGTCCTTCATGGCTTCTTTTTTATTCGTCTCAGAAATAATTGCTAACTTAACTGACATTGGGAGGCAGCAATACATAGAATCTTCAGAGATTGTTGCTTATTACCGTGTGTGTGTGCGCGCGCGCACGCACATGCGCGTGCACTTGTCAGGGTGTTTTAATATAAGGTGTTTTAATATATACCAATATCTGTTCATTGCAGGTAGAAGAAATAAGCAGATGCTATTCCAAAGGAGCTATTTTTTTCTCTATGATTTCTACAGCAGAGTTGCCTGATTTCTATTTTCATACATAATCAAAATTCATATGCTGCGGTTGCTGTGAGATGTATTATATGTGCTGTGGTAAATTTTATTATTTCAAATTTCATGTTGCCCTCCCCATAAAGGGTTGTACTTCCATGCTCTACTGACATCAGTTGGCCACATGGCTTGCTTTGGAAATGATGTTGCCACACTCTAGCAAAAGCTCTAAAAGCTATCATGTGGTTTTGCCATTGATCTATTTTTTTTTTCTACAAGCACACAAAGAGTATTTAACATTAGTGGGCTTTATTTCAATTGAAATGTTATTGGACTTATAATAATAATGCAGTCTGCTGGGATAGGACCTGATCCTTCAGCCTGGGTCCCAGGTAGCAGACATGTGAAGCAAGGCTATAGCTGACCTGTACTTGAGACATACTGAGAAAGAAATAACCTTTATTGTTGTAAGCCACTGAGAGTTTGAGATGATTTGTCATCACAAAATCATATAGTGAAAAGTGACTAATACATGTACATATAACTTGAGCATAATAGACCATGGCCCATATAAGTGCTATTCTATGATCTCTGCTTAATTCTCATGACAAGAACCACCATATCAGGCCCTGGCTGGTTAGGTCGGTCAGTTAAGAGCATCATCTGGAAACAAGATTGCAGGTTTGATCCCTGGTCAGGGCACACACAGGAAGCAACCAAAAAATGCATGACTGAGTGGAACAACAAATGTTTTCATGCCTCCTCCCCTCTCTACGTTCCCCTCTCTGTATTTCTTTTTTTTTATTTTTTTATTTTTATTTTTTGAAGCTGGAAACGGGGAGAGACAGTCAGACAGACTCCCGCATGCGCCCGACCAGGATCCACCTGGAGGGGCGTCGCTCTGCCGAGACCAGAGCCACTCTAGCGCCTGGGGCAGAGACCAAGGAGCCATCCCCAGCGCCCGGGCCATCTTTGCTCCAATGGAGCCTTGGCTGCGGGAGGGGAAGAGAGAGACAGAGAGGAAGGAGGGGGTGGGGGTGGAGAAGCAAATGGGCGCTTCTCCTATGTGCCCTGGCCGGGAATCGAACCCGGGTCCCCCGCACGCCAGGCCGACACTCTACCGCTGAGCCAACCGGCCAGGGCCTGTATTTCTAAAAATCAGTAAAAATTAAACTTTGGCCAGATAGCTTGGTCGTCCTGGAGCACAGAAGTTGCCGGGTCAATTCCCCAGTCAGGACACACACAGGAGCAGCTTGACGTTCCTGTCTCTCTTTAAAAAACAAACAAACAGCCTGACCTGTGGTGGCACAGTGGATAAAGCGTCGACCTGGAAATGCTGAGGTCGCCGGTTCGAAACCCTGAGCTTGCCTGGTCAAGGCATATATGGGAGTTGATGCTTCCTGCTCCTCCCTCCCCCTTTTGTATCTCTCTCACTCTCTCCTCTCTTAAAATTAATTTAAAAATTAAAACAAACAAACAAACAAAAACTCATGTCAATTAATATATTTTATGTTTTCAAATATTTATTATTAAAACAGAATGTTGTGAACCTGGTAGGCAAGCAGGAACATTTTACAATTCTTCGGATCCTGCTCTCCCATTCATTCCATTAAGAATAATGATTTTTTAAAGATGTGAGTGTTCAAACATTTGCATGTACACTTTCCTTTTGTTTCTTAATTAATGTTGCTCAGTTGTTCTCCAACAACATTGTAAATAAATACTACTTTAATAGGTGTATATACAAAAGTAGTGTATTAATCTTTATGAGTGGTTTAGAACCTAATTTATAGCAAGGTTGTAATCTCACTGTATTACAGTGGTACAACTAATACTTTCTTGTATCAGTGTAATAGGCTTGAGTTTGTATGAGACAATTCTTATATTAAGTGCTATTTAAGTAATTTTTAGTACTCAAAAAAACCAAGTCAATTGAAATCCAGTATTATATTCTCCAGTTGAAGCACTGTGGCAGATTATACTTTTTATGCAATTGTCTTTCTAAATTACAATCTGGTTTCTGGAATTTGTGGCATAATGTTTCCATATTCCTTTACCAGTTTAACTAATATCACACCAGTTTTGTGCATCTTGAAATTATTGAAAGAAATTCTCTTTTGAGACATGCCCATTTGTACCATGGAATGCTCAAAGAAGTAGATCATATATACACTGCAATCAATGTTCTTTAAAAAATAATAACTAACAACCTCCTTCCTATGATGCCTGCATCAGTACTTCAGTTTCATCAACATTGATTTCACAAACAGTTATTGAATACTTAAAATCATAAGACCTAGTGAGACAGTTGAAGATATATAGAGCTTACATTTATATGAGGGGGAAAAATAGTTTTATGCTTCAACAGAAAAGAATATGTCACAAGTATCATATGGGTGCCATAAATACGTGAATGAGAAAAAGCTGAGTAAAAAAAATGAATGAATGAATTTAAAACTGAACTTTGAAGGATGAGTTCAACTTCAGTAGATGAATAAGAAAGGTGACTGGAGGAGGCGTATGTGACAAACTGTCACCACAGAGGCCTTGATTTTGAAAGGAAAAAGGGTGGGATTTGTGAGATTTTGTACTCTATCAGTTATTCAGAACCTCTGGGTCAATGACCTTGAAGTATTGAGCTCCCATATAATTTGTCAATAATATAATTCTCAATATGTTTGAGAATTAAATGGGGAATATTTTTAATAATTATCCAGGCACAAATTAGGGGTTTTTTTTTGGACACACTGAGATGCATGGCCAACCTGATAAAAGCTCTGGACACTAGGTTAGAAATCCTTAATTTTTATCTACACTCTGCAATTGAGTTTTACCTGTTCTCTTCTTGATCCTTGCAACCAAAACAGCCAAAGTGAAAATTTAAAAACTCAATTCAGATCACATTCATTCCAAACTGTAAACATTCCACTATATTCTTATGTCATTTTTGAATAAAATCATTTTTTTAAATTAATCATAACCTACAAGTTCTCCCTTCATGATCTAGGACCTGCCTACCTCTCCAGGCTCATTTGTCTCTTGCTTCTAGGTTCCTGTCTATTACATTCTAGTCACTCTGGTTGTCCTTCTGCCCTTTGGCTTTGATAAGTGTGTTTCCTCTCAGCACCATTCAAGTTTCCATGTTTTCTGCCTAGAATAGTTTTCTCCCTGTATACTCTCCTGATTACCACCTTTATATTTTTTCGGTCTCAGGTCAACTTTATTTCTTAAGGCAGGCTTTCCCTAAGCTCCCTACTGAAAGAAAGTTTGTCCTATGCTTTGGGAAATATTTATTGTGTATTTCCTAATCTCTGCCAGCTACTAGCAAGCGTATATATGTTGTATACATGTATATGTATATGTTTAGTTTATTGTGTTTTTTTTTTATCCCCAGTAGAAAGTAGATGCCCTAAATGCAGGAACTTCATACTTTTTATTATTATATTTCTAGTATCCAGCAGTGGTATAATCATGGCGCTCTCAGCAAAGGGCAGAACATAAGGAGCACTGAAGAAGAACCCCCAAATCAATGACTATCACTATACTTTTTAAACTGTATATATTTTTATTAGATTCATGTTCATATCTTTCCTCATTCTTAACTTTAAAAAAATGTCATTAAAGATAAAAGCTGAAGAGGAAGACCACAGTGTTTACTATTCTAGACCAAGATGAATTGACTATACCATTAGGGAAAATTAGTGATTTTAAAGAGAAATTTGTGAAGATGTGATCCTTAGAAATTATCATAATAACACTAACATTTGAAATGTGTTTAAAGTCAACATTTTAATTTTATAGGCACTTATGTGGAAGCTGAAGTGAAGAATATATCCATTTTTTATTGAAAAATGATTGCTTATTATGACTAAATTTGGAAGCTCTACATTATTTGCCCAGTGTGATAACAGAAATTAAAAATGGTTATTACTAAACGAAGGTCTTGGCTTCAATTTTCTCTGCTCTAAACATTTCAGAATGTATTGAACATGTAGAAGTGTTTTGAGCTCAGTGCAACTTATGTTAATAGTACTATATTTTCAAGTCTCAAATCAAATGGTTCCAAAATGTGTGTGGAATTATATATTACTTTAGTTTTCAAAAAATTTTAGCATCTATAACTGGAGATTATCACTTATGCAAAACATCATAATGGATGATTAATAAAGAAATCAGTCCAAAAAACGTTTTAGGAGTAAATGGGGAATTTACTCAGAAGAGGCTATGACACATTACCTCAATTTCATCCCTAGGGAAGGATCGGTACCATCATGTTGACCCTGCTCTTTCTGGCCATTTTCTATGTCCTATGGTTTCTCTTTTATATCTCCTTGACTTTATTTCTATCACACGGCTTTTACTGAATAAATCTTATGTCATTACTTCATTACTTGTGTGATCTCTTATTAGCTAGATCAGGGATTTTTCCCATGTTTTTTACCCAGAATATTTAGAACAATTCTTTCTGAGCTTGACTCTCTGGTCTTCAAATTATTGCTGGATGGTTAATTATCTCACTCCAGGCATGTATGATATCCATTTTTAGCTCATCCTAATCTCATATCTTATGAGAAGAAAGTGTGAAGCAACAAGATTACCTACAAACACTGGTCAGCAAAATACTAACTTGAAGACACTGGAAGTTATGCTGAACTGCTCTAAGGTACTGACCACTCTATTTGAATATGGAGATTGTCATGAAAGGATTTTTAAAGAATAATGAGCTGTCTAAGAGCACAATGAATCCAGTGCCTGGTGTTCTAGGCTCTAGGGATGACCACACTGTTTAAAGTCAAGTAGATTAATGTGCCTACTTTACTTAACAAAAGTGTTAACTACCAACTATCTCAGGAAAAATTCCCAGCTTTTGCAATAGAAGTAAGTGATATATATGTACGGTTCTGTAATATAGGCTGTCCATTATTTCCTGATCTGGGTTTGGGTGCGGAAACAGCAGAATCATAAATGATGCAATGGCCTCTGCAGAGACTCAGAACCATGGACAACATGAACACCTGTTGGTAACACAACTTTTGGCAGAAAGGCTCCTTTGTGCTTATGATGATTCAGAAAAACATCATGTGTGTGTCTTTAGTCCACAGTGTGTGATAGGTCTTGGTTTGAATCTTGCCTTCACTACAGGCTGCAATACCATGAACATTCTTTGTAAAGTATCAAGTTATGTTTATTTGCCTATAGCAAAAATTATTGTATAGTATGGTTAGCATGATTGCAAGTAGGGGGTAAGTATTGATGGGGTCCCAGGCAGAGCAGTGATTACCGGTTTCATAGGTTTCAAAAGTGATTCCTTGGCCTCAGACATCTTTGATGGTCAAGTTTACTGAATCTGCTATCAAGAGCGGTAATAATAAGTTAGCAATATGTTTGGGATTACAATTCAAGGCTATAAGAGAATAAGAAAGAAAGTGAAATTGAAAAGTTTTGATGGAATGAATCTATAATTAATTTTATACTGTCCAAAAGTGATATGAAAACAATTACTACTCTGAAGTCTTAGAAAATTTTACATTATTTAATATAATATTTCTGGCAATACTATGATATATTTACTATGTTATTGTCTCCATATTATAATACAGTTATGCAAGGTTAGAAAAGTTAAATGTCTACAGTTCCATAAATTATAAAGAGCAGAGGTCAAATTGAATGTAGGACTAGCTGACTCCAAAACCCATGTTCCATACATCAGCCAAGCTTGACATTTGCATTGTTTCCTAGAAGCTCTGTGCTAGAATCAGAGAACTGAAATTCGAGCCCTACTCCAACTCTTCTAACTTCTTTATTGTCTTCAAATTGTTTAAACTTTTAAAGCTTCAGTTTCCTGGCCTGTAGAATGGGATAACAGTATCTATTTTAGATTAAAATGTGAAAAATTAGTGAGAATGTATATAAAGTGATTAGTACTTTACAAGTGATAAGCACTCAATAAATCATGGAATAGAGCAATGAAAAAAGGAGGAACAGTAAAAAACAATAAGTCTTTGATCAGAAAAACTGATAACACAAATAAATTCAAAAATCCTGTGTTCATGGATCATAAGAATGAACACTATTAAAATGTCTACACTACTCAAAGCCATTTATAGATTCAGTGTAATCCCTGCATTGTTAACAGAAATAGAAAAAATAATACTAAAATATGTATGGAATCATGAACACTGCAAATAGCCCAAGCGATCCTGAGAAAGAACAAAGTTGAGATCATTACACTTTTTTATTTCTAATTATGCTACAAAACTACAATAATCAAAACAGTTTGGAACTGGAATAAAAATAGACACATAGACCAATGGAATGAAGTCAAAAGCCCAGAAATAAACCTTTACATATATGGTCAACTAATATTTGAGAAGGGAGCCAAGAATATCAATAGAAGAAATAGTATTGCAAAAACAAGAAAACCATATACAAAAGAATGAAATTAGATCCCTTATTAAAGACTTTAACATGAAACCTGAAACTGTAAAATACCTAAAAGAAAACATAGGGGAAATGCTTCTTTATGTGGCCTTGGCAATGATTTTTTTGGACATGACACCAAAAAAACAAAGAACAACAAAAAAGCCTGACCAGGCGGTGGCTCAGTGGATAGCGGCAGACTGGGATACGGAAGACCCAGGTTCGAGACCCCGAGGTTGTCAGCTTGAGCGAGGGCTCATCTGGTTTGAGCAAAAGCTCACCAGCAGCTTGAGCCCAAGGTCGCTGGCTTGAGCAAGGGGTTACTCTGTCTGCTGAAGGCCCACGGTCAAGGCACATATAAGAAAGCAATCAATGAACAACTAAGGTGTTGCAATGTGCAATGAAAAACTAGTGATTGATGCTTCTCATCTCTCTGCTCCTGTCTGTCTCTGTCTATCCCTCTCTCTGACTCTCTCTCTGTCTCTGTAAAAAAAAATAAATTAAATTAAATTAAAAAAATAAGAAAGAAAAAAAGAAAAAAGAACCCTTGCCAGATAGCTCGTTTGGTTAGAGAGTTGCCCTGATGTGCACAGGTTGCAGGTTCTATTCCTGGTCAAGGCACACACAGAAATAGGTTGATGTTTTTGTTTCTCTCTCTTCCATTCTCTAGGATCAATACATAAAAGGTTTTTTTAAATAACCTAAAATGTTTCTTCACAGCTTAGGAAATATCAATAAAATGTAAAAGCAACCTCCTGAATGAAAGTAAATATTTGTAAATCATATATCTGATAAGGAGTTAATATAGAAAAAATATTAAAAAAACTCATACAATTCAAAAACAAAGCAAAAATAAAACAAAAGGACAGAAGAACTGAATATTTTCTCAAAGAAGACATATTGTCAATAAGTATATGAAAAGATGCCAACATCATTAATCACTGGGGAAAAGGAGAGACATTGCCTCACATTTGTTAGTATGGCTATTTATCAAGAAAACAAGTGATAACAAGAGTTGGAGAAGATATGGAGAAAAAGGAACCCTTGAACACTATTGGTAGGAGGAGTGAACATTGATATGGCCACTATAGAAAACAGAATGAAGATTCCTCAAAAATTTAAAACTAAAACAAATATGTGATCCAGCAATGTCCACTCTGGGAATATATAAAAAATAAAAATAAAAACAAGCTCTTGAATAGATATCTGCACTCTCATTTTCATTACAGCATTATTCACAAAAGCCAAGATATGGAAACAACTTACATGTCTGTCAGTGGATGAAAAAGATGTGGTATACAACTACAATGGCATATTATTCAATTACGAGAAGGAAGGAAATCCTGTCTTTTGCAACAATATGCATGGCTTTGAGGGCATTATACTAAGTGATAAAAGCTAGACAGAAAAATACTGTATGATATCACTTAAATGTAGAATTAAAAAAACATCAAATTCAGAGAAACACCGTAGAATTGTAGTTACCAAGGGCTGAGGGGTGGGAAATGGAGAGATGTTAGTCAAAGTGTACAGATTTCAGTTACATGATGAATATGTTTGGGGGTTCTAAAGTACAACATGGAGATTACAGTTAGCAACACTATATTAAATACTTAAAAAGTTACTAAAAGTACATCTTAAGTGTTCTCACCACAAAAATAGAAATGGTAATCAAGTTGTAATGGGGATTTAGCTAATGCTATGGTAGTAATCATTTCACAAGGTATAAGTGTTTCAAATAAACATGATCTACCCTTGAAACCTACAAAATGTTATATGTCAATTATATCTCAATAAAGCTGGAAAGGAAAAAAGGAAGGGAGGGAGGGAAGGAGAGATGGAGAGATTGAGGGTGAAGGAAAAAAGAAAACATAGAATTGGGTACAGATCAAATGATCTGATTGATGCTAAATTATCACAAGGAATTTATCAGAGGAACTCTAGCAATATGGTTTTCTAAAACTATTATTACTTACCTAATTTTGACTTAAATACTGAAATTTCATATTTTGGTTTTGTTTTTGTTTTTTAGAGTGCCATATTCGATTTTTGTGTTATTTTACCTCATGTATCATTGTATTTTTGGAACTCAGAACATGCAGGGAACTGAAAGACACTATACTTTTTGTGAGGTTGGGTCCTTCTGGTTTTGATGGCCACAAGTCATATATTCTGTTGATTGTACAGTAGAACATTACTCAGTGAAAGATGGAGTGAGGCACGGTGACAGGAAAAAGGGTGTGCGCTACATTCAATATGAGCAGGAAAAAGAAGATTTTGATATTCAGAATCACAAATATCTTTACATTAATAAAAAATATAACAAAATATGTTTTTAGTGTATGAATTTTTTTGTAAACTATAAATGAAATATTTAAAATAGTAAATTTTTTGTATAGATAATCTTGAAAATACTTTCTAACCTTTTGAGAACTATATTTAATATTTGTTAATCACTACCATTACCCAATATTCCTGACCATGAATACCATTCTTCATTAAGCGTTTATTTATAATAATACAGTATATTTTCTTGACTTGAACATCAAAGGCATTTTATAGCTTATCAGGCTTTCCCTTTAACAAAGAAAAAAAACTTCCAAAATTTATTTTTACTTGGTTAAAATAAAGTTTCTTTACTAAAGTAGCTCTTTAGTTAAAAAGATTTCAAGCATAAGACAACATGACAATTTTGTCACCATGTAAAATATAATAAAAACTGTAATTAACATAAGGCATTTCACAAAAGTATGTGACAGTATAAATGTCACTTGGGCAATCAAATCTCAAAATCCTGAAGGAGAAAGAAAAAAAAAATGCACTTAGCATTCCATGTTCATAGGAACCATGAGTCTATCACAATTTGGTATTACTATGATCCTGCTAGAATGAATACAAACAGCCATAAGAACTGTAAACTCCTCATAATTTTCACTGTGTCTTAATTATACAAAAATGTTCCTGGATTTGCTCCCCCGCCACACACACAACATAAACATATTCTCTAGTACATTAGTTTGAAATGACATATTTTAGTCCAGCATTGACATTGTCATTCAAATAAATACATCTAATCCTATCTCTTAATCCAAATATCCACATTTTAATGGCAATATATATATTAAAATCACAATAAGTTACATGTATACTTGTATGTCTCAAGTCATTTAAGCTTAAAGCATAATGAAGTTGAGAGACAAAAAAATGCATTACATGTTTTATTTAGAAACGAATCTCATAAAATAAAGGAGTGGGCATCAGTACGTTCATAGCTGTGAGCGTGTGAAACACAGTTTATTCTTGTATTATAATTTATTAATTATTGTATTATTTACCATACAAACAATTGCAAACCTACCCTTGCCCCACCCTGTATTTGGATCTGAGTATGGTGACACATATGTGAGTATAACAACTGATAAGAATAGTATACTTTTTAATTCTTAGAATTCAAATATTGTAATATTTGCCAAAGGCTGTTGGAATCAAATTCGTCATATGCATTGGCAAAGGGTTGAAAAAAAAACCCAGAAATAAACTACATTTATCCAATATCTTAGATTAAAAGTACAATTCTAGATGTCCTGGCTTTAATATATAATATGGAGCAAAGGTTTCTGGCTCTAGTTTTTGGTGGCTGCCTACATCTATATTTCTTTCTTTTCAGTTCATTTTTTACACAGCTGCTAGGTGAATTTTCCTGAGGCATAGAGCTTGTCATTTCTCTGCTCAAGAACTATATGGGGTTCCTTATTGCCTACTCAACAAACTCCCAGCTCTTCAGACTGACATTTTGACCTGCCATTCCAACAGCATCGCCCCCTATTCTCCTCCAGGCTTCCTATGTTAAAGCTAAACTGACCTATTCTTCATTAAGGCTGGATCTGTGGTTTTTCTACCTCTAAGACTTGAGTCAGCATAAATACTCTGTTCCTATTTTACTCAGATGGGGAAACTTTCCCTTGTCAGAACTTCCCTAGCCCTCAACCCTCACCTATAGGTATATATGGCTCTTAATAATTTTTCTTATTGCTATGATAATGTTTAGAATTTCTCCTCACCTTCTAAATGGTAAGCCACTAAAGGCAATATCTGAGTTTCACTCACCCTGCAGCTGTTAACAGTTATAACAGGCCCTGGCCGGTTGGCTCAGCGGTAGAGCGTCGGCCTAGCGTGCGGAGGACCCGGGTTCGATTCCCGGCCAGAGCACATGGGAGAAGCGCCCATTTGCTTCTCCACCCCTCCGCCACGCTTTCCTCTCTGTCTCTCTCTTCCCCTCCCGCAGCCAAGGCTCCATTGGAGCAAAGATGGCCCGGGCGCTGGGGATGGCTCTGTGGCCTCTGCCTCAGGCGCTAGAGTGGCTCTGGTCGCAACATGGCGACGCCCAGGATGGGCAGAGCATCGCCCCCTGGTGGGCAGAGCGTCGCCCCTGGTGGGCGTGCCGGGTGGATCCCGGTCGGGCGCATGCGGGAGTCTGTCTGACTGTCTCTCCCCGTTTCCAGCTTCAGAAAAATGAAAAAAAAAACAAAAAAACAAAAACAGTTATAACGACTTTGTTCCCTTTCAGCTGGCTTGGCTGCTCATTCCCTGCTCCCCACTCTCTATGTTTCCCCTTCTTGGAAAAAAAGGTATCAAAGAAGGGTACTGACCAGACAAGGGGAAGAGAGGAGAGCCCCATTTTCAGCCACTGGAGGGATGGTGGAAAGTGGCTGAAGCAGGAGGAGCTGACAAAGGGAAGGTGTGTTATCATCTTCCCCACCTGCTCTGGTTGAGGTTACAGTTCTTGCATGGTGTGTGTAGATGGGGGGCAGTCAAAAAAAGAATTGTTGTTGTTACATTTCCAACCCCAACCCCAACATGGGGCAGTGTCATCAGAGAAAATTTGGCAATGTGATATGATTGGACAGAACAAAGGCCTGGATAGAGTTCTTCCGTGTCCCGTGGACTCTTAAGTGATGAGCACAGAATCCAGGAAATTTCTGTAGTCCCAAAGAGGGTTCTTCAGTCAGGATGGCAGGACTGTCTGCAGACTTACAATGACAATGTTGTGATGCCCACAGAGTTGGTTATTAAGTTGAACAGTATCATGACTAATGAGAATTTTGTTGTGATGCATAGTTTGTGCTTATGTGGTTTTGCCAAAAAGGCATAAGTGAAGACAAAAATACTACTGGAAGGGTGGGATCATTAGCCATGTTGCCACCCAAAACCATTTTCAGAAGGTATCAAAGGAACACTCATATTTACCGAAATGTACCCGGGAAAGCTTCCTGGAAGTATCTCAGAATTACTGTTCCTTACTGGACATTCCAAGATGGGCAATAGAACCTGAATAGACCTACCAGGAGGTCACAGTTCCATACTCCAAATCTCAGCAAAAGAAGGTAAACCCGAAATGCCTTTCTCATTCAACCACCTCCGGATTTAAAAACTTAAATTTAAATTCAGTATCCTGCAAAAGGATTTACTCCTTCTCTTGCCAAAAGGGAAAACAAACATTTGATTAGAAGACTCTATTTATATTACTGAACGTCTTAACTATAAAAGCAATACAACTGTGTTTAGGGATTTATTTTTTTCTTCCCTCCAGAAACTCAACACATACCACAATGTAAGGATTTTGAATTAATCCTATTATAAATAAGTGCACTACATCTACTTTCCTAACATTTCTCTTTGTCACTTTCTAATATTCTATTAAATTGGTATTTATTATGGTTGTAGAAGGATAAACTGGCGAAAACACAGCAAATAAAGAAAATTTACAGTAACTACATTATCTAGAAAGATACTTTGAAACTGTGCAATAAATCTTAATTACATTGAAAAAAATGTAGAGTACATATTACATTTGCCTCACTAAAGACTAATCATTTGTTTAGTTGCATTCTATTGAATGGTTTAAATACTCTATTTCTCATCCCATAATTGTAGGAAATGAATTCCAACTTTTAACTTGCTTTTGAAAATGTGAAGTCATTTGAATGGAAAGAATATATACTCTCTACCTTGTCCACAGAATATGAAACCCAAAGTCAAATTATTATCAATCAATTCATATTCTGTTAATGCATAGCAACACTTTTTTAAATATTCAATCAGCTGGTTCCTCTCAGATGTTAGCATAAAGGTAACTTTTGTGTGTGTGTGACACAATAGCATTGATGTCTAATTTTGATTTTCACTTATTTTAATTTCCAGAAAACAGTTCATTCCTTTTAATTATAATATACTAGCTGGAACAGAGGATTGGACAGATAGTCCTCAGCTTCTTTGGCATTCCTCCATTAATGGATGGGCATCTAGATTTTCTCCTTTCAAGCAGGATGGGCTTGAAATTACCTTGTAACTAATAAAATATGAAGTGGAGCTGGGTGACTTTTGAGGCCAGGTAATAAAAGGTACTGTAGTTTCTGCCTGGTTTGCTGGAAACTCGTCCTTGGAACCTCAGCTGCCATGTTAAGGATCAGTCTACTCTGAGGCAGGCATGTTGTAAGGAAGCCAAACTTGGAGAGTAGATCATATGATCACGTCTTCAAATTCATACTATGTGCCAAACAAGTGAGTAAAGGCATCTTTAGGTAATCCCTTCCCCCAGCCAGGAAGCCATCACCAGTTTTGGAGTCTTCTCAGCTGAACCCCAGACAGTGTGGAACAGGGACAAATTTTCCCTACTTATCGTCTTCAGATTCCAGATGCAGAGAATCAGAGTGTAATAAAACCATTGTTTAAAGCCATCGTGTTTGGAGTGGGTTGTTACAATAGCACCTGGAACACTAGTTTTATCTTTGTTATTTACCAATTCTTCATGGGGTTTTTTGTTTTTCTTTTGTGTGTGTGTGTGTGGGGGGGGCAGGCAGAGACAGACAGGAAGAGGGAGAGATGAGAAGCACCAATTCTTTATTGCGGCACCTTAGTTGTTCGTTGATTACTTTCTCATATGTGCCTTGACCAGGGGGCTCTAGCCAAACCAGTGACCCCTCACTCAAACCAGCGACCTTGGGCTTCAAGCCAGCGACCTTTGGGCTTCAGCCAGTGACCATGGGGTCATGTTGATGATCCTGCACTCAAGCCAGTGACTACATTCTCAAGCTGGTAAGCCTGCGCTCAAGCTGGCAACCTTGGAGTTTTGAACCTGAGTCCTCAGTGTCCCAGGTTAATGCTCTATCCATTGTACCAACACCTGGCAGGCACTGCCTTTATAATTTTAAACCATAATGAATGAAGTAAAACTCTGAGTGAAATGATCAAGGTTGTTACAAAGCCAGGTTTGAGCTTTTGCTCTTACTGAAATGACTGAGTGTTCAGCAGATGGAAATTCACTTTGTGGCTGAGTACCTATTGCATTTCCTGAGTTGTTCTGAGAGACATATGAGATAACAGGTGTTAAATAACCTTGAAAAGTACTTTAAAGCAGGATGCTGAAGTCAGCCAAATGGAGATACATATTATGTAATATAGTCTCTGCACAGAAACAAGAAAATTACAATAGTTATGTCAACAGACTAGTCATCTGAAGTCTTACATAACTAAAAGTATGTGACTTCTAAATCAAAGTGCAATTGACATTTCAATTTGAGATCTCTCCTTCATGTATTTCTATGGGACAGTTGATAATCTCTTTATTGTCTTTTCCAGTAAGCCTCCAGGGTTAATAGAAAATGGAACAAGAATGGCACAGCCACCATGAGACATGACACTGAATCCCTAACTAGGGCACCTTTATGTAAATCAGACATCATTCACTCTTATGAGGAAACCCCTGTGCCAGTGGTGCCAGGTCAGGAATAAAAGCTATTGCAAATTGTCTTATGTTGCTTTCTCAAGAGGCCATCCTGACACAAACATTTGAGTGGTTTATTTTGGAGGGGATCCTAGGAAACACTGGTAGAGGAGAAGGGAAATGAGGCAGGTACGGAAGCAAACTACTTAAGGATGCACCGTGAGCAAGTATGCACACTATGGGCTCAGGCTGGTGGGGAAGTTCATAGTGTAGACTAGAGTAGTGGTTTTCAACCTTTTTACAATTGGGGACTGGTAAAAATAAAATTATTTCGGGGACCGTTAAGGCAGAAATCACCCAGAGCAGAAGCAAATTGGAGTAACATCATTGGGTCTATAATCTTTATTCATCAGGATGGTTAATTCTTTAGTGGACCAACACAGAATCTTTGGCAGACTATGACTGGTGATTGAAGAACACTAGACTAGAGTAAGTCTCATGAGTTGCCATCTCTGGTTTGAGAGTTTGGGGTATTTATCACCAACTCCCATCCATTACTGCGTAAGAGTTGTTCTAAGGGCTGTATCTTGCATCAAGAACCTCCCGTGGCTAGAAAAAGCCCAGACAGCCCCAAGAGATTGCAGAAGGGGATACACTGGAAGGTAAATATCCAGGAACTAGGAGCTGGGCGCTAAATCAGCTCTCAGGCTCTTCCTGGATACCAGGAAACTACTGTAGGATTATTGATGGGTCCACATAAATGCATCATTGCAATTATGAATTTAAAAAGGTAATAATAGAATGCTTTCTACGATATCGCAGCAGATTCTTCAATATTTAGCATCAACATACAGCTTTCTTTTTCTTTGGCAATACAAAATACCGGCATTCCCAGGAGCTACTAGACAGCTCAGGTGTGTACAGAATAACTAACAGACACACTTGCCACTACATATCTCTGCCTTCAGTTTCACCAAGGTTGTAGAGCAGTTATTACCTGCCAGGCCTGCAGTAGGTAAGAGCATGTACTGGGCTTTTGTAATTCCATTAAACATTAAAAGGGATTTTTCAGAGAAAAGTCCATTTACAAATGGAGCGATTAGAAGTAGGCATTCTCATTATAGTAATAAAATATCCATAAATTTAACAAATCAAATTCCTTTTTGACTGTTTATGGTTGACAAAATACTTCTAAAAATTCAGTACTGTACAGGGCTTCTGGAGACTAGACCCCCTAAGTCCTATTTAATTTCCTTGTATCTGGTTATTCTGATGTCATATTATTTATTCAAAGAAAGCAATCATTCGGGATTCTTATTTGTGGTTCCCAGCATGACGTTATCCTACACAAGTGCCATTTTCTCTATAGGGTTAAATCCCACTTACTATGGAAAGCTCTTTGCTTTATGTGGTTTCATCGGTCTGAATATCTTAAAGGTGTGTGGAAACATACTTGCGATTTAGTTTCCTAAACCGTTTTTATGTTTCATCAATCTCGCACCTCATTCCAAAGACTGGGCACCTAGCAGATCTCAACACCACACCTTCACTTCCTGGGAACGTCAGCAATGTAAGCTGCCTGAGGCTAGAAAGGAAATGGGACCCTTGGACCCTGAAAAGGAAGGCCCCAGGGGCCGCCACATAGGACAGACTGCTTCGCTCTTCGGATTTCTGCCTGCAGGTGGCAGCAGCGGGCTCCGAAGCAGTCCTGCAGGTCACTGAAACCGGCGCACAGCTCCTGGATGGGGCTTAGCAGTGGGGTTTGCAACAACGACCTCCAGGAATCCTCACCCAGCGGGTAGGGCCCGCAAGGTCTACATACTTCAGTGTTAAAATTGTTTCTGATCCTTTTTTTTTTTTTTTCTATAATGGAAACCAACAACAGTTTAAACCAGCAATGGCAACTCATTGCGCCCCTATTCCCTCCGGTTCCCAATTTCCCTAACAACTCCCGCAGCAACCCGCTCCCTTTCTCAGATCAGCGTCTGCTCGGTAACTCTCCACGCTCTGGCTTTTTACCGCCCGGGTGCCGGGCGGCTGGCAGCGCGTCGGCAGCCGCGGCGCCCCTCCTGGGCTCTGAGTCTCCGCCACGGGTGTTCTCCGGCCGGTCGGGATGCTTCGGCTGTACCCATATTTCATTACCCCCATCCCCCTTCGCTAACCCTTCTCTGCGTCCCTTCTCCCCCGAACACACACAACCGCGCGCGCGCGCTCGCGCCCGGCTCGCTTGCTTATAGAACTCGGAGCTCGATGGTGGGCGCAGCACCTCCACTCCCCCAGCAAGCCACAGACATGCCTCCCGGACTCTACGCCCCTCGGACCCCAGCGCCACCACTGCCGCAGCCGCCGCTTCTGCGTAGGTCCTCCTCGCCTAGACGCTGCAACAGCCCCCTCGGCGGCAGGCCGGGCCGGGCTGGAAGAAGTTGACGTCTTGGGAGGGGGCGGCGGGGAGCAGGTTGAAGGATTTGTTGTAGGAGGATTAACACAGCTGGGCGTAGGGAGGGGCAGCGCCGCGGCAAGACGCGCGGCTGCGAGACGCGGCTGCGAGACGCGGCGGCGGTCCGCATCACCGCGCGCAGCAGCAGCCGTCGCCGCCCGGACCGGGGATCCCGGACGCCCCCTCCCGGCCCGCGCCGCGCCCCCTCCCCCGCCCGCCCGGCCCCGCAGATCCCCGCGCACAGGAGCCGCTTGCTGCGCAGGGAGGCGGGCGGCCGCCCCCAAGGGCGACGGGCGGAGAGCGTGGGGCAAGCCCGCTTCGGGCGGCGTGGGGCGAGCCTGCGCGGGGAGCGGCGGGGGCGAAACTTCGCGGCCAGATGCCCGTGGGCGCGGCGGCGCTGCGAGGCTACCGCTGCTGCCCCTGCGGGCCCCGGGCGCGTCTCCACGCGTGGTGTTGCCCGCGGCGCGGCGTGTGCAAGGAGCGAGTGAAGGTATGTGTGGCGGGCGCGGCTGGAGCTGCCGCCGCCGCGGCGCCTGCAGGTCCTAATGCCTGTCACTTCCCAGGACGCTGGCAGCAGCAGCCCGGAGCCCCCGAGCCCTCGGCAGGTTTGCCTGTCCTTCCCGACGATCTGATTGGATAAAGTGGGGGCTTGACGGTGGCCGACGTGGGACAGTCTGGCTGTGGCAGGGGTCTCGGAAACCATGGGTTATTGCAATGGCAGGTGCACGCTTATCTTTATCTGTGGCATGCAACTGGTAAGTGACACTTGGGTCCTCTTATTCTGTAATGTGTCTTTGAGATAGTGGGCAGGAGAGTTCAGTAAAGGGTCTGCCATTGATTAGAATGGAAGAAAAAGTAAAAGAGGAAAGGTGACAGATAATATTGCCTATATTTAAAATGAGTTCAGGGAGACGCACTTGGGGTGCTCTAGGAGAGGTGAGCCTTTCTGTCCCCATCTATTTCTGTCGCTCTGAAGACAGTTTGGCAGGTGCGGGTTAAACTTGTTTTAATTTCTTCAAGCAAAGCAAGATTGAGCCTTGTTCCTTTATGCTTTGCATTTATATTAGTGTAACAACGTGATCATCACATAATTTGCTATAAATGTGTTAAAACGTATAGCATTTTTTACTTTTCTTTCATATACTAATTTTTGCAGTATCTTTGTTTCTTCATTGACATGTGTTATTTTTCATGGACTATATTGTCTTATAAGTATAATGCTGTAACAAACCACGATGTAGGGCAGATGGTATCCTTACAGGGGTCAGATCGTGAAGCCACGCTGAGTTTTAAAAGTATGTAGATTGAAGAGAAATACTTCGATGAACTCAGCAACGACATTGCCATAGACTGAAACAGTAGCCTTCAAATCACAATTATTACAAATAATTCTAAGGAAAAAAGAATTCTGTCTTATATTATGTATGTAATTGCTCCTGAAATAGGTACTTTTGTCACATCCTATAGGATGGAGAATTATATGTACTTTTTGAAGAATGTTGTTCAGTTGTAAAGAGGCAAGGTGCCAAAAAATGGAAAAATGTCATGTCTGAATTTAAATTACCTAAGGGCAATAAAAAGAGAGCTGAAAATACTTCAGAGGTGAGAAATATACCACTGTAAATGGTTAATTTGAAGTAGGAGGTACATGCTCACTCCTGTTACCAAATATCTTTACCTGGAAAGTATGCATTAATCTGAAGAGTCACTTGCGTTTCCAACAGCTGTTTCATAAAGGCTGAAAGGACTACATAACTGAAAGAAATTTCTGAGAGCCCAACCAGTAAAGTGTTCAAAAGAGCAAAGATTGGTGATGAAACTGATAGAATTTCTTAAGTGTTCTTTTCTATCAGTTGTTATGAGTGGTATTGTTTTGTTTAGTAAGTATATTTAGCTGAAGTAGCACTTTTACTTGTATATTATCTCAGGATGTTTTTCTATTCCAGGAAAGTTGTCTGATGTTGTATATTTTGATCTGTGAATTTCTTGGTTTAACAAAAAGACGTATTAATATAATCTTAAGACTGTGATATTTTCTTGATGTGTAAACCATTTTATTTTTTTCTACCACATATTAATTTGAATTTTTCAATAAAGGATTTTTACTCTAAATATACAGCTAATCAGAACAAAAAGTATTTTACTTTGTTTAGCTGCATTAGGACAAGTATGCCAAATTGCATAAATATTTTCAAAACATTTTTATGTTCATATATGGATCAGAAAAGAGTACATTTTCTTATTCGTTGTGTAAAAGCATAAAAGTTTGAGAATGAGTGGGTATGTAAGATTATTCTTATGCTTTATAAAATTTTCAATTTAAAAGTATGATATAACTTTGATCATTAACATAATAGGGTTTTCTTAAGGCAAGAGTAGGCATTCAATTTATATGGTGTTTTGTATGAATACAAACTCCTCAAGAACTTGAACAATTTTAGAAAAACATAAATATACAAATAGTGAAACTAAATCCACAATGCAGTAAGACAAGGCTAAAGGTTTCTGTGTGTGTGTTAATGTGCATGCATGCATGCAGTGGTATGTTGAAGAGGTGTTATTTCACTTCTGAAACAGAAATTCTGAATCAAAGCTAAGTTCTCTAACGAAATAAAACTCATTGCAACATACGAGTGCTCGATCAAAGCAAATCTATATGTTAGAATCTCAAGGAATATTTTATGCTCCATAGGAACATGAGAGTTTCCCAGTCAGACTTATGTGCCACCAGGATAATATAATTAGCAGCCATGCTCATGCAGGTTCAGAACAAAAAACAAAGAATGAGGACTATCCCACTGGTTTGAGAGGGTGAAATGACCACATTTAAAGGACCCCAGAGGTTACTGGTAATTGTTGCTTCTTATAAATACAATATTTCATTTTAATAAAATAATTCTTTTGCAAGTTAATAGTTGTAAAGCACTGAGCAAAGAAAAATTAGGTGGGTGTATATATTTTCCTTTTCTTTTGACAGATCTTTAAAAACTTTTTGGGTCTTTGAGCTATTGAGAGTAAAAATGGTTTTATATCAGGTCTCCAGAATAAGTTATGACTCATGTACCACAGATTGACACAAAAGTGCACTTAGTTTTGTTTACTTCTGAAATGTATAGTGTGGGTTCTTGTAACATTTGAGTGGAGTCTTTTATGTAGTTGTACATTAATTACAACTACAAATTACAATTAATTACAAATTAATTGAAGACATTGATAGTCTATGATAGAAACTTTATTGTTTCTTAAGTAACTATTAAGTTTCTGAAAATATTTACCTTCAATTCTGTAATTTTCAGATGATATTTTTATTAGACTTAAAGAAATATCTGTGTCTACCTAAACTTGCAACTAATCTTAATAGAAGAAGAGGTACTTTTTGGTATTGTGGAAATGGGAACCTCATTTGTCATTTTATTATCAGAGCAGACACAGTATTTTGATCCTTTAACTAGGGAAGGTCAGAGACTAATTCTCCAGAGAAAGTTCCCTGTCAAGATTCTACATATTTGCTTTTAATTATGTTAAACAGGCTTTTTAATTTAATGTTTGGCAGACTGGAAGTATGGATAAATATACATTCTTTTAAAAAAAATCAGGAAATGGGTTTATAAGGTAAGATATCATAATTTCATACCATAAAGATATAACATAAAACTTTCATTTCATGAGAAAGTCTTTCTCTATATCATAAATTAAGATATTTGAGCTATATGGTTACTCCAACTTCAAATTTTAGGGTGATTCCTACGAAAAGTGATGTGATCTTTGAAAACCAATTTGCTACATGTGCAGAATCCTGAGTTTAAGCTCATAATCTCAGGAAGGTACTTTTCTTTTTATCGTTGCTGTTCTTAATGCTTAGAAACTGAAGATTTCAGATAGTAACAAAAATCATCATGACATTTGAAGTGGTAGATATAGTGGGTACAGGATAAAAACAATTTAACTTTTTATTTACAACTTGTAGCAATTTGAAAGAGTTTAAAGCTCTTAAAAAATGCTTAGTTGAATATATAGTCCTTTATATAAATGTTGGAAGTTGTTATGCAGATGTTTCTCAATGAAAGATCACTCAGTAACATATGAAAGGATATAACTTATTTAAGATGGCAAAGACAATCTTGTTTTCAAGTAAGGAAATTCAAAATCTCCCACATTTTTGTACACTAGGCTCCTAGGTGGCACAAAGCATGAGAGTCATAAACTAGCAAAAGAAAGTACAGATTTACATTCAACAGATTCACACTTGAAAATGTCATTCTTGCCATGTGCTCTATGAAATATTGCTATTTTGGAGCAGGTGCAGCTAACCATTAGGTTAGTACACATGTGTGTGCAGCTGTGTGAAGAAGCAGGTTTGAAGCTTAATTAAGAATGATCCGTTGCTTTCTACTGCATAGTTACTAAGCATTTTTCAGAGGCACATATTTATTAGAGAACACCATGAGTACATAAATGGACTAAATAAGAACATATTTATTATAATTATGGAGTGTCCGTTGTGGTTGTAGGCAGGGTTCATACTTGCATGCTCCTGGATTACTTCTTAGAAAAGAAACCATTGCTTGAAATGCTTTCAAAACTGCCAGCCGAGTGTTAATGTTTTTCCCAGGACACTTTCATAAGTTTTGAAAGTTCTCCAAAAGTGTAAAACTTTACCTTTCAGAAAACTCCTGCTCAGGGGATGAAACAGTTTAGATTCAAGTACTATTGATAATAAAATATAGAGGTTGTTAACCAATCTAATACTTGGAGAATAATAAAAATTTCCAGATAATGTTTCAAAAACTCATGATGTAAAGTTTGCCAAGAGTTTGCTAAATTGTAAAACAACGTTCTCCTTTTTAGACAGTTTCCATTCGTGCACCCCAACATTTTAACATTTTAAATTTACCCATTTGTTGTAATTCAGCGCTACTCTCCTCTAATGTTTGCCAAGAAAGATGTAGGAACTTCTTCCAGTGCCCAGCCCTCTTTCTTGGTTCACAAACCAAGTGGCATCTTTTTTTCTCATACACGCGAAGTTTCAAAGAGCCAATCTGTACAAAGCTGTTCCTCTTTCTCAGATAAAGTCAAGGCTTGGATGGGCAGCATCCCCTGTGCAGAATGCCAGAGTCATCTCTGGCATGGGGCCCGTATGTGGGCAATGGCCCAGAAATGCAAGCGGGCATTGCCACCTCCTTTTCCCTGTGATGCTGCTTTACTTTGGGGTCAAACTCTCTTCTTGCCCAGTCAAGAATTTCAGAATGGCAGTCAGGGACTCCTTAGAATAAGATGTCTTTATTTCTTGGTCTGTTTCTTTTTCTTGCACATGTGTACTTGACAAAAATAAAATCTGAGACAGAAACAGGTTTTAACATTTCTACATTTATACTGGATATAAAAATATTAAAATTATGATATTCATTGCATTAAATATTTGTATATATTACTAATGGCTAAAATTTCAAAGAATATATTTTAGTTCTTTTGTAGAATTTCAGTCAATTCAGTATAATTTTTTCCAAAAGTAGCTTTGAAACTAAATTGCTAATAAAGGAAATTACCTCGTTTCCATGCCTTATAACATGCAAATATCAGAAATCAAACACACACGCAGGAGAAGTACTTCTTGTTTGTATTTTTCATTTAGATAATGAACTCTTCCAATTTTGGTGCCCTTTCTCTCCTATGGAAATGTGATTATTGTTTATTTTCAATAAAATACATAGGCCATCAAGATATGATGTTTATCGCCCTGGCTGGTTGGCTCAGTGGTAGAGCATCAGCCTGGTGTGCAGGAGTCCTGGGTTCGATTCCCCGCCAGGGCACACAGGAGAAGCACCCATCTGCTTCTCCACCCCTCCCCCTCTCCTTCCTCTCTATCTCTCTCTTCCCCTCCTGCAGCCAAGGCTCCATTGGAGCAAAAAAAGTTGGCCCCGGGCACTGAGGATGGCTCTGTGGCCTCTGCCTCAGGCGCTAGAATGGCTCTGGTTGCAACAGAGCAACGCCCCAGATGGGCAGAGCATCGCCCCCTGGTGGGCATGCTCGGTGGATCCCGGTCAGGCACATGCGGGAGTCTGTCTGACTGCCTCCCCGTTTCCAACTTCAGAAAAATACAAATAAATAAATAAATGTGTGTGTGTGTGTGTGTGTAGATAGATAGATAGATAGATAGATATGTTTATTTAGGATTTTCCTGCCATAACATTGAAACAAGTACTGCATTTACACCTACTGAACTTCAATACATTAGAAATAAGAGTGTATGAAACATTTGTTCTTACCAACCCTAAGAAATTGGAAGACATTTAAAAATTATGAAGGCAGTTATATTTTTTTTATCCAGGTAGGAAGGAAAATGAAATTTTTGAACGGGTTTCTCTTTTTTAAAATATATTAGGTGTGCTTAGATTTGAAAGCTCTTACTATTTAAGGGCATTACTTCCTCTATCTTCTTGAGAGCAGTGTTCCCCATCACCACCACCCCCCTTTTTTTTTTGTTTGCTTAAACTCTAAAACAGGCACTGGGTCTAATTGCTAGAAATAGGTGTCACTTTTAATCTGATGCAAGCTATTGACTTTTTTTTTTTTTTTTTTTTACCAACCTGGAGTTGGAGTGGTATGACTTTCAATGCCAGTAAGTTTTACCTTTAAAATTACTTAAGGATCACATGCTAACTTTGATCCCTCTAAATATAATTTTGGAGATGTGTTAAAAATAAACTGACTTTTATATGCACTTTGAAAAAAATTAGTTATTTAACTTTATGTTTTTAAAATTTGTTATGCTTTAAAAATCTAGCTTTGTGAAATACTTAATGAAAACTTTTGGAATTTATTGGGAGCCTGATCTGGGCTGAATGCTAAACGTGTCGTTTTCAATGATTCCTCGCTGATAATCGTATGAGATAGGTAATAGATAGTAATATCCCCATAATACAGAGGAGTAATTGAAGACTTTAAATGTTTAAGTAACTTCCTTAATCCATCCTTTTAGTATGTGGGACAGCTTGCATTTAAACCTGAATCTGTCCAACTTCAAGACAGACTGGGTTTGTGCCACTGAGCTACACTTCAGCCTTTCCACGTAACAGGAAACATCAAGTCGCTTACATTTGTTTTACTAACAAAGGCAACATATACCTACTAATTCCTGGTTGACACAGTAATCAACACAAGACTAAGCAGACTGGGGTACGGAGAGCGGGGAGGGGAGGCTGATACCAGGCTCCTGTCCAAACCTGTCTGGCTCAGGTGGACTTGGCTTTCACAACTATGAGCTGCTATGGTTTGTGGGCTAGAGAACAACAGGAGAGACTCCCCTTGTAGAATCAGTGTCCCTGGCTGTGCAAGTGTGCTCTAACACTTCAAAGCACTCTTGTAGTTCTCCTCTACAGAAGTAATTGCTGGTAATAGCTTGTGTTTCTGTTGTTGTGTAGGGGTGGAGAAGGAAGGGACAGCTTCTCTGCATTTCTGGCCAACTATTGAGAACCACTCAGTAATGCCTTGGACACTTCCGTAGGTAAACTTTAAAAAATATTCTGTGGGAAGAAGAAATGTACTCATCTTTCTCAAATTCCTGTTCTTTTTTAAACCACTCCCTGATGAATGGCTCATGCGAAGTAATGTCATTTGCCTGTTTTTTTGTTTTGTTTTGTTTTTTTAACATGTCCCAAATCCTAAATCTATCCAGATCACTATTGTGAGATTAGTTAAATTGTTATTATAGTTGGAAATGACTTTAAGTAATCAGTTATTTAAAAAATGCAATGACTATCCTAGAAGACTTCTGCAACCTGAGGTGCATCAGAATCACCGGCAGGCCTTTCTCCACACAATCCATGGGCCCACACCACAGTCCTGGCTCGTTAGGCTGGGGGAGGGCCTAGACCTAGCACTGGCATTTCTAATAAGTTCCCAGGGGACATGGATGATGCTTCTCAGGAAAGAAACTTTGAAAACTCCTGGCCTAGAACATAGGTCTTCATTTAATGATATGTGAATGCACGACCTGTGTATGAAATTCTTTAACCCAAATCTAGTAGATAATTAGCTCATTTCTTCATTTGGCCTGTTGCTTATGTGAAAGAAAACTTTTCTTCAGGACCAAGTGTGCCTGTTTCTGACTTCTAGCTTAGTTTTTATTGAGAACTTTCAATAAGGGAACTGGAAGGTCTTTTCACAGCATCTGTGTCCTTGCAGTAATGAGTGATATAGAAAAACCAGAAAGCAATTCCAGTGCCTCTAGTCCATGCCCTCTGCTGGGGATGCTGGCGCGGAACTGTTTCTTCCGCTGCCTCTATGCTAGCTGAGCCCCTCAGTCTAAATTTCTGGAACAGTTTGTTACTATGCCTGGGGGAAAGAGAGAGAGAGAGGATGGAATATGCTGAAAAAGCACTGGGCTAAGTGAGAAGGCCGATTTTTCTATGCCCAGTCTAGTGCTTTTACACTGGACAAGTAAATAACTGTGACTTTGCTCAGACCATTTATATTCCTGAATGTCATTTCCTCATTTGAAAAATGGGGCAGATAATTCATGACCTATTTACCCTACGGAACACGTAGGAGCATCTAGGAAGAAAATGTGCTCAAAGTTTATATGAGAGAACTTTTCAAATATATATAAATCTCTGTTGTTGTGTTACTTTCAGTTCCTGGAAAATTTTTGTAATTGTCAATAGTTAAATATCTCGGAAATATTCATCTAGCGAGAGTAGGAGTAGTTACAGGAGTTTATATATCATTTGACCAGTTGCCCTAGTTGTAACTACTAATTTCCCGTAGAAACCTTTTATCTTCACCCAACCTTATTTTTTGGGGGAGGAGGGCTACATAAATAAGGATTTTAACACTAGGTACAAATGGTTTAAATATACACAAAATGATGTGCTTATGCAGATAGACCTACTGTAAGTGTTCATTAAGAATTAAACTGAGATTCACAAACCAGTCAGCATGCTTTTTTTGAGCTGGCAATTCTAAAAGTGTATTCTGTGGGAGCTAGTTCTGCAAAATATTCTAGTAAACATGTGCTGTGAGGTTAAATAAGTTGTGCAAAGCAAGTTTTATCCCCTCTCCTACCTTAGCCCTTAAGGTCACAATACATATTAGCAGCTCCTGGAAGTGCTAAGAAGCCCTTGCTTAATTTTGTTTACTTCTGCAAATACTGACAAAGTGCTTACAGTGAAGCAAGGAGCCACTTTCTTTTTTTTCTTCTCATTCTCCCTATTAATCTTCCATGGAACTAGTATTTCCAGAAACACTTTTCAGTGAATTTTTTCTCTAGGCTAATGATACAGTCTAAAAGTTAATGTTATTATCTAAACAATATTTAGAGGCTAGGAATTCAGTATAAAAACTCTTAACCCATGAAACAGTTATCTAACAAATAGTAATACATAACAATGTTTAAGAATATTATCATCACAGAGTTAAAAGAGTTAAAATAAATTAAAAGAACATTGCTTTCAGACACTTGGCTATTATTTTTACATGTACTTGAGTTTCTTGAAATTATGTTTCAACCACTAAAAGTCACAACCCTTCACACTGAAATCAAGTCAAGTACAGTTGCTGATGTTGCAAAGAAGATGACATGTTGTAATAAGTTTCCAAGGATATTTGAAACTTCCGAACACCTGGTAGAGGGCATCTGCAGGAGCACTTTCTTTTAATCCCAATGGGTGATCAGCCTACATTTAGATGTATCCTGCATCTAAAACCGAACTCACTCTTTTAGCGTCATATCCTAAATGTTTGCCTTTGCAGGCCGGTGGTGAGAAGTGAGTCTTCATACTGACTTTTGTTTTCTAATCAATGCATACACTCTAAAACAGTAGCACATTTAAAAACGACAACAGTGTTTCATTCTTTGCAAACAAATGGGTCTTAGTTTGGAGTGGAGGGATCAAATCTCTCCTGTTAACAGTAGTCTTTGTATGCATCTGTATGATGCCCATTACACAACAGAATAAGGAGGTGTTTCAAATCCTTTAACTGACAGCTGTGTGTCAAATGATGGAGAGTCAGTGTTATGTCTGGAATGTTCAGTGGCAGGGAATTCACGTGAGCCCTATCTCTGTGGGCTTCTAGCCATCGGAGATATATAAGGCAGCGCTCTGGGAGTATTGCTTTTATAAAGGGCAGTTTATGGTGGCACTGGGGAAAAATGGGGAAGACTTCTACAGACTCCAGTGAGAAGAGAACATTATACCCTGGTGGTGGTGTGCTGCCTTCTGTGGTCTTGGCCCCTGGAGAATGGATTTGCTGATTTGCCTTGGCATTGAGCGCCTCCTTTGTATGGCACCCTCAGTGGTGGGAGGCAGCTTGCTTCTGGAGGTCATAATTCATTCCTGTGGACACATTGATTCTGACTTCATTCTCTTTAAGATAAGGTTCATGTACGCCTCGAGGACATGGTATACCCAGGTGCTACTTGTTTGTTCTACTTGATTACTTTGAGGTAGAGAGATGAGATTGGGTCAGAGAATGTGTTTAACTATAGGTATTGGGAGCAGAGAGTGAGCTAAATATTTGAAAGCTTTCGAAGCGCCAGTGAATTTGATATTACACAGGTGGTACATAAAGAGTCCTAGGTCTCCTTTTTTCTTCTTTCTTTTTAAATAAATTTGCTCATAGGTTTGGTGATAGTGAACCAGTAATGTGTGATTTTCTAAATATTGGAACCATGTATTGGATTATGTATAATATTTTTTTACTTTTATCACAGGAATTAATTTTTTAACAGAAGTTTCATTTTTATCTTTCATTTGGAATGTTTCCATTTTTTCTGAGTCAAAAGATGGTAGTTAAATTCTGGCTGGTCTGTTGAACTTATGGACTTTAAGTTTTGCTTTTCTTTTGGCCTGATATTAAATTTTTCTTCTTCTATGGGACTCGGGGTCAGGTGGGGATGGCTGGCCCCTGAATGTCAAACAATTCAAAAGCAAGTAACACTATTCTACTTAAACTAAGGAAAATTTTTTTTTAAAGAACAGTCTAGTGAAGTCTATAAAGTTGACTGTGAACTCATTAATAGTCTTCTTAAGAACATACTTCTAGCCTGACCGGGTGCTGGCGCAGTGGATAGAGCGTCGGACTGGGATGCAGAAGACCCAGGTTCGAGACCCCGAGGTCACCAGCTTGAGCGAGGGCTCATCTGGTTTGAGCAAAAGCTCACCAGCTGGGACCCAAGGTCGCTGGCTTGAGCAAGGGGTTACTCAGTCTGCTGTAGCCCCACAGTCAAAACACATATGAGAAAGCAATCAATGGACAACTAAGGTGTCGCAACAAAAACTAATGATTGATGCTTCTCATCTCTCTCCATTCCTGTCTGTCTGTTTCTATCTATCCCTCTCTCTGACTCTGTCTCTGTAAAAAAACAAACAAACAAACAAACAAACATATTTCTAGTTTTATATATAACATTTCTGGGAAATTCCATAGGCTCTTAGAGGTATGAGACAGTGTTTTTCCATTTTACTATTTTATAATGTCTCAGATTAGATTTGTTTTTGTTCGAAACAGCTGCCCCCCAAATCAGGCAGACTTGACTTTGGGTGGTCAACATAATACAATATTATTGTATACCTGAAACTTGCATAATTTTATTAATGTCACCCCAATAAATTCAATTAAAAATTAAAGATAAAAAGGAGGCAAATGGCACAAGTTCAGTTTACATTTAGTAACTATACATCTTGTAAAAACACTGTTTGGTGACCTTTAATTATATGCCTGTCTTATTTTAATCCTTCAGGGACACTTGTTGATTTTCTTTCTTGGTTTTCACAAGAATGAAGTAGTGGTGATGCTTTGTTACTGCATCTGCTTTGATGCTAGGGTTAAGCATCAGAATGGCCTAAAATATTAGCTTGTCCCTAAAATTGAGATTTATTAAGCCCTGATGAGATTTTTTTTGAGATTTCTATAGCAATTAGATGTAGAGTTTATACGCAAAAGAGATTTGTTGCGTGCTTGCTGCTGATAGGCTATCTTTTAATTGAATATTTCATAATGTGAATAAAAATATTTCATATTGAACTTTAATAGGAAAATGTAGATGAGAAATGTTAGCAAGTTCATTGACAGAGGCAGTGATCTCACTTTAGAGGAGGAATGGCCACTTCTTATTTGAAAAAGAATTCTGTGAGGTTCAGTGGTCTTCTCCACACAGCATGCTTCTCTGGAAGTGTTTCTGATGTCGCTTGGATGGGGCAGCACACAGCCCACTCCCAGTCTGGTGCTGAGAGTCGGACGTACCCAGGGCCCTGCCTTGAGGACCTGAGAGATGGAGAAGACCCAAAACAACTCCTGGAATCAGCCACGGGTTGATGCTTAACCTGTTGTACTGTTATGATTGTTTTAAAATGAATGAATGAATGAACAGTAGGAGGAAATTAGGTAATTACTAAATCAGCTTCATCAAGCAGGATTTATGGAATGTCCACCCATGAATGGCATAATGACATGTGCTGAATAAGTTAGGTGTGTGTTTCTACCATTTTGTCAATTAGGATCTGATCTGACTGAAAGAAATGTCAAGCTGTATTTCTTTTATAAATTGATATATCTAGTGGTTGTAATAAATGAAGGTTGATTTAAATTACAATCTGATCCTTATTATTTATTTATTTAATAGGGATACTACTAACTTGAGAAGATAGTAGCTAAAAATGTCACTGTTTGCCTGACCTGTGGTGGTGCAGTGAACAAACTGTCGACCTGGAATGCTGAGGTCACTGGTTCGAAACCCTGGGCTTGCCTGGTCAAGGCACATATGGGAGTTGATGCTTCATGCTCCTCCCCCTGTTCTATCTCTTTCCTCTCTCTCTCACACACACTCTCTCTCTCTCTCTAAAATGTGTAAATAAAATCTAAATAAATAAATAAATAAATAAAAATGGCACTGTTTTCTGTTTATTATGTGCTATAAGATTACATTTAAGCTTACTGTAAATAAGATCAGTGTTGGTGAAAAATAAATGTTGATGTAATATGATTCATCACGGTCCATTTTTTTTTAAATGCAGATTTATATATTTTAAATTCTAATTATGTAGCTCTATTTAATATATTTTTTACATTATTTACATAGTACAAAGGATCTGTTAGATATGAATATAAATAATGAAGTGAGTTTTGTCTTTATGTTGCATATCTCCAGAGCAGTAGTTTTTAACTTTTGTGTGCATCATGGGTGCTTTTTACAATCTGTTAAAACGTATAAACTTTCTCACCAGAGAAATACTCATATGACTTGAGGAGATTCTCAAATTTCTCACCCTAATCCATGAAACTTTGGTTTAAAAAACCACAAAAAATATCTATGATTTTTTCTTTTCTTTTTTTTCTTTTTTATTATGTCATCAAGAGATTCTGCTTAGCAACAATTTTAATTCAGTTACTTTGAATTTGGGAAACATTTAAAGAGATTATATATATATTTTAATGTACATTATAAAATATTTTAAAGATATACACATACATACGTAAGTACATGTATGTGTGTGTGTGTGTGTTTGTATGTGTGTAATGCTAGGTATAAGAAGCAGAGTTGTGTAGTATAAATAAACTGGACCTTTGTCAAGAAGAATAAATTACATGTGTACCTACTTACAACATAATATAGAATGATAAGAACTGTAAGAGAAGTAAGAATAAAGTATATACTAAGGACATTTGGAGAAGCAATCAGTTATGTTCTCATCGGCTGATCACACAAGACGTTAAGGGCTGTGTGATCACACAAGACGTTAAAGGCTGTGTGATATAATGGTAAAATTACTATATCGAGTGACTGGAGATCAGAGAATCCCAAGAAGAGGTGATTGCAGCACAATGGTGAGAATAAAAAAGAATCTGTGTGGGACAATGAAGAGTCAGATTGACTGGCCAGCAGGGAAGAACTGGAGGTGAAGTAAGGAATGGAACGGGCTGGGGTGCAGTTTGTGGATGGACCTGAACACCTAAGGAGGGAGTTTGAACCTTGGAGGACAGGATATGTGTTTTTATACTTGTTAATTCTCAAGCTGAATGGCCCAGTGTTCTATAGTAGATAAGAAACAACATGATATGAAGTGAGAGCTGAGGTTTGGACCAAGTTCTGTGGGCAACGTGAAGACAAAGTAGCAATAAATTGTAGGATTGTTGAATCACATAAAGGCCTTAGTGAAGCTGGGTGGCACGTATTTGTAGGAGAAACAATTCTCTATTGGTCTCCAACTTTCTAACAACTGGATTGGAAAAGCAAAAAATGGAAGTTTCTTTGTGATAAGATTAAAAAAAAAAAACCCTGAGAGTTTGTGCGAGCATTATGGTATTTTTGAGAATCAAATGTCTGACTACAAAAAGGACTGGGTAGAAAACAGTGATGTCAGTTAAACTACTGGATTGCCACTGCAAACAATTGAGAAGCAGGTCTATACAATACAGAAGAGGAGAGGTAATTGAAAAGGTGGGAAGTAACATGGTTATGGTGATGCAACAAATAAGTTGGGATCTTGGAGAGATCACTGCCTGGGTGATTCAGAGGCCCTGATTGGCCACAGAATTGGGTGGAGGGTTTAGTGGTTGAGGAGGAGGAGAGGCAGTGAGACATGGCTGTTAGTACCATCATTGTGTATTTAGCTTTATTAAAGATGATCAGAAGTAAGGGGTTGAAAAGAATCACACTCAGGAGAGAATGAGAATTAGGGGGAGTTTGGTTTAAGCTGGTGATTGGAGCTGGAATAAAGGGATGGTTGGTGCCAGTCTGGAGGCAGCGGGGGCAGGGAGGGTGACTAGGGAGGAATGGAAATGCTTGTTTAATGAGTTGGTGAGTAGAGTGATTAAGGAAGAGGAAAGATAAGTTCAGGCAAAGTGCTTTCTCAACTTGACCAATACTGCCGTTTTGGGTTGGATAATTCTTTGTTGTGGGAAGCTGGTTTCCTTATTACAGGATGTTTAGCAGCATCCCTGGCCCCTGCATTCGAGATGCCCATTGCACAACTCCCAGTTTGGCAAACAAAAGTGTCTCTAGACATTGCCAAATTGCAAAATAGCCCCCTTGTTGAGAGAGATCCTTTGAGCTAAAGCAAGCCGCTAGACAGAGCACTTAGAAATAGCAACAGGGGTTTTCCATAAAAGATTTTGAATTGTCTAGAAGGCGGTGGAGGCAATGATGAAGGAAAACTCCGGCTCCCTGCAAACCTGTGAGAGGAATGCCCTGCTCACCAGAGCCCGAGGTCATAATCATGGGTGCTTTCTAGAAGGTCAGTGCCAGCACCCTTCCTCCAGCCCCGTGACTTAGGAAAATAAAGTGTTCAGGGAGACACACTAGCCATCTAGATACAGTATTTCAAAAATTCTGGGGATGGTTTCGTTGTGTTTCCAAGCAAGTAGTGAAGGGGGAGAACAGTCTGGTGGACTCGAGTTTCTGGGGGCAGGGCAAAGCAGGAGGAAAGGAAAAAGATGGGGAGGTAGGTTAACATACATGGGGGAAGAGGAGTGCTGAGTAAGCATTTGTGGGAATATCAACTGGAGGGGCAACATTGAATCTAGAATTATTTGAAAGTGCCTTCATGGTCAGTTATATGCTCAACTAAGGCTTTGTATTGGCTCTTTTGCTCACTTTAGTTTGAGCGAGGTGGCTGTTATCTAAGACTCGGTGAATGTCAGAAAAGGGAGATGTGAGAAGTTTTGGGTCAAATTATGAGTCTTAGTTCAGTAAAAAATTTAGACAAGAGTTAATATTATAACAAACTAAAAAGTAAACATTTTCTAACACTAAAGAATTTGGAAACCTTTCTTCCCTGTTATGGAAACATATACATACAAATTATATTATTGCCTTTCAGGAACTTACAATTAAAAAATACTTAAGCAATTACTATTTATATGATCTCCCAAACCCAAGCATATTCAACCATTTTTTTTAATATTTGACATCTCGATTCACTAGAAGGCCAAGTTATTGCTAAAGAAGTATAGCGAAACAGCAGAGATTAATATTTTAAATTATCCTGCCTTAGACTGTATAATTTCTTTTGGTCCAACTTAATTTCTTGTGGTAACTCAGTCTTTTGTTGGACTTTAATTTGCATGCCTGGAGGGAGGAGAGTAAATTACATGTCTTCGTGAAGGTCCTTTTAGTTTGATTTGATGATTAAATCTTGTATTTAACAATGCCTTTTTCTGGGAGGTCCAAGCTAGAAGGTGCTTTTCTAGATTCATATTTGTATAGAAATCAATAATATATCCTCTCATGCATTTTTCTTTAACACAATTCAGGGCAAAATAACTGAAACAGAGGCAAAAATAAAAACCTTAATGAACTTAGAACCAGGTGCACATGGAGCTCTTTTTCTTTGCAGTTCTGTATAGCCCCCCCTAACAATGTACATGGGTCCTATGAAAGTTTAGGGGTGTGGAAGTGGTGTGTGTGTGTAGTGAGAATGGTGGGGTAGGATGGGAGGAAGGGAGAGAATAAGTTGATACTTTTCCTAGGAATTGACTTAGGTGTTTGGATATACTTGAGGATAAGGATGTGGATTTTCTTCGAGTGCACTGCACTTCTTAGCATGTTGGGGTGTATTTTTTTTTTTTTTTCTGGCTGTGGCAGGTTTCATCAGATCTTGTTAACTCGGTATCTGTAGTGCTTGCTCAGGGTGGAAAACAGGAGCCTCATAAAGCATCAGTGAAGAACTCAATAGACAGAAAATGGAGAAGACTTCTGTATTCAGATGAAACTGGTGGAAGTTTACGTAGGCCGGATTGCTGTGATCCCCCGCTGGAATTTAGCCAGGACACACATTAGTGCACGCTACTTTCTGTCTAGCCTAATTAAAGGATTGTTGAGAACTAACAAAGTTGGCTGACTTGCAAAAGTCAGTGCTTGCTGAAATTTGTTAGTTGTAAGTGCTTAACAGTACGATCTGGTTTTTATGCTGGGGTCATTTTATTAATTAAAGTTTTCCAATCATCTAATTAGAAAAGACAGTATGAACTGAACCTGGAGGATTCCCAGTCTTACTTGCTAATTTAAAGAAAAGTAATGCCGTAGAAAACTGGATTCTGGACATGGCTTCAGAGATGCCCTGTACCACTGGAGTAATTATTTAGGATGCACTTCCAGTAGAGACATTAAAGGGACACCAGTGAGTTAGCTTTTAAACATAGAAATCTGTGCCAGCCCCCAAATTAGCTCTTGGACTAGAGGATGAGTGCACAATGGGAAGCTGGAAGGCATGCCCGACGCTACAGATCTAAACTGTGCCCTTTGCTCATTGATGTTATGCCTTATTTTTAGCTCAAATAATACTTTGTCTAAATAGCAGAAAGAGAAGGAAAAGTCTGATACGATTTTAGATGATTTCTTGACACTTAAAACCAGCACTTCTCAGAAAAATAAAATGGATAAGATGTTCTGTGTGTTTTCTTAATGTAAAGTACTGTGAATTGTCATAAATCCTTAACAGCCTGGACTTTGGTTGTCATCAGCTTCTTTATAGTCACACCATACTAAAGAGCAATGCTGTATATGTAAAATAAAAGTTTTAAAAGATTTTATTCAACATTTGTATGCCCCACCTACTGGAATAAGCAGAAATTATTAAAAGAAGAACAAAAAGATGTGGCCAATGAAACGAATAACAGGTCGGTGGATGTCTGGCAATTGAGTAATCCTCGTTTCTCACTCTCCCACTGAAGTGGCCAGAATCGACTCACTATTTCTCTATGGGCGCTGGAAAATGAAATATTTATACAAAAAGTTTTTTGTTTAAATTTATGTCTTCATAGTTGAACAAAAAGGATAGAAGGGAACTTTTAATTTGTGTGGAAATTGTAAAAGAAGCTACCTGTATTCTGATTAGTCTTGATCAGTTCTCTAGACCCAAGTTTGTAGATGCTTTTTCCAGCTGTGTGGCAGCAGCAGAGTACAGTGTTGTGAGACATGTGTGCTTCCTCTGCCTTACCGTGCTCCCGTCCAGATGCTTCACAGCCCAGCACATTGTGCCAGCATCCAGGTGCCTGTGCCAGACCAGTCTCCCCATGACAGCCGTTTTGTAGATCATGAGCACAGAGCATGGGTTGACCAGAGGAACATTTGTTTACGTGTCTTGCAGCTGAATTGAATTTTAAAAATTTAATGCTTGCTTTGAAATTAATTGAGATACTTAGCCATACCCTCTCAACAATTTTTATTTTTTTTAAAGCCTAGAGGAAGATTCTACCTAACTTAATATTTACAAGTTAAAATAAATATACCCATTGTTGTATTTGACATTTTAAAATAATACATGTTAAATCAAAATTGCAGCTATAGGCTTCACTCAAGAGCAATTATAAGAACTATTATCACAAGCCATACAGGATCAAACATCTTAGTTGTTCCATAGTGATTTTTTCCTCAAAAACAAAGCAGTTGAGGCCCTGGCCAGTAGCTCAGTTAGAGAGTCACCCCAATGTGCCAAGATTGCGGGTTCAGTCCCCAGTCAGGGTACATATAGGAGGCAACCAGTGAATACATAACTGAGTGGAATAACAAATTGATATTATTTCCTCCCCCCCCCCTGCACTCCCTCTCTCCCTCCCTCTCTTTTCCTGAAATCAATCAATAAATGAAAAATTAAAAACAAAGCAGTTGATGGTTTATACTAACTACATTGCTCAAGGCTCATTTGGGCTGTTGCTACTATGTTTTTGATGAGTAATATTACATGCTAACCAATCACATATCACTGGATCACTATATAAAAATTGATAATTTAGATGAAAAATAAAGGACACTTACTTGAAAGTTTAGAAGTGAGGTATTTATGTAGCCAGTGGATACATATATTCATATGGATACATGCACACAAACAGAGTGGGGCAAAAGTAGGTTTACAGTTCATATGGCAATGAATACAGTAATTCTTTTATTTTGGACTATGAGAGCTGCTGGTTCATGTCAGGTGCTGATAGCAGTAATGTGGATATAAGATGCTGCTCAGATGGATAGTGCAAAGGGAATCATTGTTCCTTGATTTGATCATGCTGTCTCTAAAACTTATTTTTTGATCTGGCATTGGATGTTGCATTATACTCAGAGACTTGGAAATCACAAAGCTGTGCAGCTGCAGAGTATATAAAGACATAGACCCTGTAACATTATCTCACACACCCAGCACTCACTGTTGGCAGTCTTCGTAAATGGAAGATTCTGTTGTGTAACAAAAGCTGGTTATTTTCCTTGTAACTGTAGAAGAGGCCTATAGTTTGAACCCACTATGGGTGTGTGAAGGGAATGGTGGGTAGAAGATTGGGACAAAGGGTGAGGTTGTGGGCAGTTAGGGAGCCAGCAAGTTAAAAAATACTGTTTTCTTATAAGGTCTCCTTGATCTTTTAATGTATATATAGACAAAGTGATCTTAGAATCTGATTCAGATTTTTAGTCTTGTGATTAAAGCTGGTAAGAGTAAAGAGGCTGAACTATGTGAAAACAGAAGTCTGTTATTGTGCATAGAGTTTAATTTAATTTGAAAACTTTTTTCTTCCATACTTTTTAAATTTTTGTGTTTTTTTTTTAAGTGAGAATATATGAATGAAGTAAAATAACCATTTACTTAAGAAAAACCTTTCAAAATCTTATATGGGATTAAAAAAACAAAACTATTGCTTTGAAAGATGATTTACCATACCATATCCAGATACGGATTTACACAGATGTCATTATTCTTTGTAATGGGATGGCTGTGAAAAAAAATTACTCCCAGGCTTCTGACAACATATTTTTATGCATCTGTTGTCCCCTGATCTCATCTTGTTTTCTAAATTTAGGGGCTTCTGAAGGCCTAGACCTCTCGTTGCTGTTCTTTAAGTTTTGCCATTGGAATTATACATTCTAGGGTTGATAAATCAGTTGGTCATTAAGTATTGATTCAATATGTACAGTGGGAATTGTACTGAGCTTGAGGTTGTAGAAAACATAGGTGAAGAACAAAGTTGCTTCCATAATTTTAGGATCCTTGGTTGGGTCTGCAAATTAAACTGACAAACAGAGATTAATAGGAGAAAAGCATATAAATTTGTTTCATGGAAGTTTCGTTGACATACGAGCATTCATAAGGAAATTAAGCCCTGAAGAAACAATTAGATCCGATGAAGAGTGGGCTATCATGTAGAAATATGATAGATTAAGGACTTTGAGGTAATGGTAGCAAACAGGGCGAATATTGACAAGGCCTGTCTTTTTTTAGGATTCTTCCTGGCACCCCTTTTGTCTCAGAGATAAGGAAGATCCTTTCCTCCCGGTATAGGGAGGTCACCTTCCACGTGAGAACTACATGACCTGTTCTAGAGAAGAAGGGCGATGGGAAGGTCAGAGTGATCCTGTGTCTGTTATTCTTCTCAAACTCATTCCACTTAAAAGATTCACTATGCCAACATGTTATATCCTTGAGGTAGCATGTTCTGATCCCTATCAAATACAAGATAGGAAGATCACAGTATGGAGTTTTCCATCTAGTCAGCAGTACTGGAATAATTAGACCGTATTAAAGAAGGTTCATTGATGTGGTAAATCTAGTACAGTGTGGAAGCATTGATAAAATTTAGATGATTTAACATCAGAATTCAGAAGGGAGTCATGAGACTGGAGGCATGATCGGACACATGGCTCCCCTGTTTAAATTGAAATATTTATGTAGAGGGGAGGAAGAAAGACAGACTCTCTCATGCGCTGGGATCCACCCGGCATGCCCACCAAGGAGTGATGCTTGGCCCCTGTGGGGCATTGCTCCGCTGCAACTGGAGCCATTCTAGCACCTGAGATGGAGGCCATGGAGCCATCCTCAGTGCCCAGGCCAGCTTTGCTCCAATGGAGCCTTGGCTGTGGGAGGAGAATAGAAAGAGAGAAAGGAATGGGGGAAGGGTGGAGAAGCAGATGGATGCTTTTCCTGTGTGCCCAGGACAGGAATCGAACCCAGGACTTCCACATGCTGGGCTGACACTTTACTGCAGAGCCAACCGACCAGAGCCTAGTGTGGGTTCTGAGTGAATAGAATTAGTTAAGATTATGGATTTTCTAGTCTAATGTAGCTTTTAAGAGCTTAGCCACAGGAATCAGATTCTGAAATGCTGACTCTGTGATGTATATCACCTTGCACAAATTACTGAGTCTCCCTGTGCCTCACTTTTTTATTCAGTACAGTAATAGCAATATTATTTACCTCACGCAGCTGTTAGAAAAATTAAAATACATGTAAAGCGGTTAGGACAGTCACTGGCACCTGTTCAGCACTCAGTAAATGCAACTTTTGTCATGATGAAGACTTATGGAATCTGACAAAAACATTTAAATTTTATGTAATAAGTAACATACATATATAGTGACATGTTTAAAGTGACATGTAAGGCCTGACCTGTGGTGGCGCAGTGGATAAAGTGTCGACCTGGAAATGCTGAGGTCGCCGGTTCGAAACCCTGGGCTTGCCTGGTCAAGGCACATATGGGAGTTCATGCTTTCAGGTCCTCCCCCCTGTCTCTCTCTCCTCTCTCTCTCTGTCTCTCTCTCTCTCCTCTCTAAAATGAATAAATAAATAAATAAATTTAAAAAATTTAAAGTGACATGTAAAGAAAAATAGTTAGACTATAGGGGCCAGTTCACACGGAGGAATGTACCAGCCCGGGAGACCACCTCCCTAGTGAATTGTAGTGGGAAATATTTGGTTTTAAGATACCGAGGGCCTGCAATAATAGCTACAACAAAAATGATGATGAAAAGAAACACCCCAGAAAGCTGTGTTTTCTTTACAAAATACTTTGATGAAACATTACCTCTATTGATAATAACAATACTTCCAGTTCAAGCATGAAGAAATGGAAACTTGATGTTGGCTTCCATCATGTGGTAAACAGGGTAACAAAGTAATAACAGAGGATCTTTAGAGAAGACATTGTTCATACAGAGTACCAGGCTAGCTGTAGAGATCAGTCAGGAGGATGCTAGGTCAGAGTTCTCGGGGAGGGAGTGGGAGGAGTGACATTGTGGGGAGATAATCAATTTGGGAGAAATAACTGCTCAAGTGTCAATGAACAGGAACTTGTTTTGAATTCTTTTGTACTAGTGACAGTGGTAAAATGATGAAAATGTCCCCCAGTGAGTTGCAGAATTTATTGAGAGGTCAAACATAGTAACTCAGACTTGAGTCTTTTCTGACTAGTGGGAAGCAAGATGAGGGCTAGGGAATGTGTTTTTAGAAATGCCACTCATGGGTTTTAAAGAGGAAGAGGAATTACTGAAGAATAGAAGAAAAGAAGTTTGTTACTTGGAGTTCCTAGGCAAGGATCAGGTAGTGTATCATCAAGGGATGACACAATTAGGGGGAGGAGCACCCGGAGGGGAAAAACACAGAAGAAAAAGTCAAGGAGGAGGGCTGGGCTAACATTTGAATTCAAAAGTCAGGAAATTTTTGGTAGGACCTTTTTATTAGAGTCAGGAAAATAAACTTGAGGGATTTAGGAAGAAAATAAGTTGTTAAAAAAAGAAGGCACAATATATAGAATACTCCTTTTTTTGAAATATTTTATTAAATATACTGTATTGGGTGACATTGATTAATAAAACTATACAGGTTGCAGGTGCACAATTCTACAACATGTCATCTGCATATTGTATTATGTGTTCACCACCCCTAGCCAAGTCTTCCTCCATCACCACGTATCCCCCGCAATCTTCCTGCACGTCCCTTCACCCCTTCCTTTCCTCCTGCAGTCCTCACACTGTTGTCTGTGTCTGTAAGTATTTTTCTTTGCTTAATCCCTTCACCTTTTTTCATCAAGCCCCTCAATCCCCATTCCCTCTGACAACTGTCAGTCTGTTCTCTGTAAACATGAGTTTCTGTGGGGTTTTGTTGTTGTTGTTATTTTGCTCATTAGATTCCACATATTAGTGAGGTCATATGGTACTTGTCTTTCTCTGACTGGCTAATTTCATTTAGCATAAAAATCTCCAGGTCTATCCTTGCTTTTAAAAAAGGTAAGCTTTCCTTCTGTTTCATGGCTGAGCACTATGTGTAAACATACCATTGCTTTTTCTTATCCACTCATGTACTGAATACTCAACTGGGAGGCAGGATTCTTGGAGTTAAGTTCTGAGTTTGCCATTAACTGCATGACCTTTGGCAATTTGTAAACTAATAGAATTTATCTGCACATAACTAAAAGTCCTTATTTTCACACTTACTAAGCACTTTTGACCTTTTTTTTTTTTTTTTTTTTTTGTATTTTTCTGAAGCTGGAAATGGGGAGAGACAGTCAGACAGACTCCTGCATGCGCCCGACCGGTATCCACCTGGCACGCCCACCAGGGGGCGACGCTCTGCCCACCAGGGGGCGATGCTCTGCCCCTCCGGGGCATTGCTCTGTTGGGACCAGAGCCACTCCAGTGCCTGGGGCAGAGGCCAAGGAGCCATCCCCAGCGCCCGGGCCATCTTTGCTCCAATGGAGCCTCGCTGCGGGAGGGGAAGAGAGAGGAAAGAGAGGGGGAGGGGTAGAGAAGCAGATGGGCACTTCTCCTGTGTGCCCTGGCCAGGATCGAACCCGGGACTTCTGCACGCCAGGCCGACGCTCTACCACTGAGCCAACCGGCCAGGGCCAACTTTTGACCTTTTTGATAATCTTAATTTGTGTAATAATATAACACATAGGATCCTGACAAGAAGTGAATGAGGACCCCGAGTACCCAGGCTGACGTTTCAAAGTCCCTACAGTAAAGCCCACATGCCTTACAAATAAGGGAGAACCATGGGCCCTCCCTGAATTGCTTAGACTGAAACCCATGTGTATGAACATGATGATCTGGTGTTGTCAGCCACAGCAGGGCTGAGGTAAAGAAAGACTTTTGAGGCAGTTGCACTGATGGCAATAAAAATTACATTACATAGGAAATTCCTAAAGGGACAAAAGATAAGTCAAGCAAATACAAGAATTACAAAGAGTAGCAGTATGAGGACGCTTAGGGAGAAAGGACAATCAGCTCCTATTTACCTGACTTGCTTTTGAAAGGCATTATTGTAGGACATTAAAGTAGTTTACAATTTAAAAGTGACTGTCCCATAACCCAGTTAGCAAGTGGAGGGTTTGCTTTTCAGAACTGGATCTGATATGGAGTCAGGACAGCAGGCTGGTTGCCTCTCTATTCTTTGGTGAGAAGGAAAAGTTGGCTTCAGTGTGCGCTGTTTCAGAGGCCAAGCAAGTGCAGGATACGCTTTTTGAAAGATTTCCAGTCATGAGGGCTAAATGAAATTGATTTTTTGAGAGATAATCTTTAATTTTCTGGGAAATAACAATGGTATTCAAAAGGTGTTTTTAGCTTAGAATATATTATTTATACTAGCTAATTGATAAGGTTTTGCCTAAAATTTTGTTTTTAAAGTATACTAAAACAGCCTGACCTGTGGTGGCGCAGTGGATAAAGCGTCGACCTGGAAATGCTGAGGTCACTGGTTCGAAACCCTGGCCTTGCCTGGTCAAAGCACATTTGGGAGTTCATGCTTCCAGTTCCTCCTCCCTTCTCTCTCTCTTTCTCTCTCCCTCTCTCTCTCCTCTCTAAAAAAAAAATGAATAAATAAAATTAAAACAAAACAAAACAAAAGTATACTAAAACAGAGACCAGTGTAATATCCTGAGCCTGAAAAAATGATGCTATGTTAGCCCAAATCTACAAATTATTGCCTACCATTCTCAATGTTAACAAAGGATAATCTTTTTTCCCCCCCCTATTTTTCTCAGATAACATTCAAGGGTCTTTAGAGTATTCAGTATAAATAAAAATGGTTATAGTCAGCTACTTTAAAGCTAAATTTGAAGTTGAGGTTTGTTTTGTCATTTACACTGACTTTGTATAATTTGGTAATATTAGACCACCCTATTTTACCAACTATTAAAAATATCCCACTGTGTGTGTTTAAAGATTTCCTTTACTTTAAAAACAATGATAAAAACCCTTATGCAATATTCAGAATGAGATGTGTTTTCAAACAGCAGCCCAGCTCATTTCAAGGAATTGAAATAAGTATCATTAAAATGGTAACTCAAATTAGTCAAAACACTTTTCTAGAATATTTCAATTAAAAGTGATTAAGAACCTCTGTGGTTTGCTAATCGACATTATTTTGTATTGCACTAATTTCCTAATTTAAAAAGAGAGTTCTTTCAGTGCTTTAAGAGAACATTCAGTACTCCTGAAATGCAGACTCAGTGGGGTGATCCCATTACGTGGTATCTTTGGTCTGAAAAGAACAGTCCTGATGGAAAATGTCCCAGCAAGGCCTCTCTCTGAGCATCAACAGATCCACGGCAAGGCCTGCAGGGAAAGGAGAGGTGTATTAGCTTTTGCCTCTAGATTGGCCAGGAGAAATTTGAAAGATAAAAATGTAAAAAATAGCTGGGCATTTCCAAAATGTCATTTTGAACAGAACTGGTTAGGCGCTTGGTCTTGAAGAGCGCTAATAATCTTGGCAAGAGATCAGGCAAATTAAACAAATGGGTTTTCTGTCCCAGATGTCTGCTTTGTTTCAGAACAACTGTGGAATGACTTTGCCACTTTTATGTATTTGCTTAATCTAGGCATTTTTTTCTGGAATATTTCTTGCTCCTATATGTACAGATTTTATAAAAAAGATAATATTCAACTATTGATACTTGACAGTTTGCTTTTAATAATGTTTAGTGATCAGCCAATCAGAATTATCAAATTTCCCAGTAAATTAGGTAATTGTGTAATATAACATTGCACAGTAATTTTTTTTTTAAACGAGAGAGAGACAAAGACCGACCATAAGGGAGAGAGATAAGTGTCAACTCATTGTTGTGGCACCTTAGTTGTTCATTGATTGCTTTCTCATATGTGCCTTGACATGGAGGGGGCGGCTCCAGGTGAGCCAGTGACCCCTTGCTCAAGCTTGTGAGCCCACGCTCAAAATGGCAACTTCGGGGTTTGAACCTTGGTCCTCAGTGTTCCAGTTTACTAGAATGTGGAATATGAGAAATTATTAAGTTTTATGTACCTTTTATTTTTTTTTTTATTTTATATTTTTAAGTGAGGGGCAGGGACACAGGGAGGCACAGAGAAAGACTCCAGCATGTGCCCCAACTGGGATCAACCTGGAAAGCGCCATACATGGTGATGCTCTGCCCATCTGGGGCTGCTGCTCTGTTGCTCAAAAACTGAGCTATTTCAGTGGCTGAGGCAAGGCCATGGAATCATTTCCAGCACCCAGAACCAACTTGCTCAAACCAATGAACCATGGCTGTGAGAGGGGGAGAGAGTAAGAGAGAGAGGGAGAGAGAGAAGAAAGGGAGGGGTGGAGAAGTAGATGGTTGCTTCTCTTGTATGCCCTGACCAGGAATCAAACCCAGGACTTCCACATGCTGGGCTGATACTCTTCTGCTGAACCAACCAGCCAGGGCCTATATGTACCTTTTATTTTAACAAAGGTATAATTTGCATTTGATCATTTTTTAATATGAGATGGTGTTATGATTAACGTAATAAAATCTAGAAGTACTTAAAAATATTTTCCAAGGCTTTTCATATTTTGAAAAGGCAAAGGCTAAGTCTAAAGCTAGAAGATGAGAATAAAGGAAGAAAACAGAAAAAAATAGCACTGTTGTCTATTAAAAATTTTTGCACTGTAGAGTTACTCTTTCAAAAAATCACAGGATAGCAGCCTCATGCATTTAAATTGCAAAGATCTATTGGAATTGTTACTGGAAATGAAGTTTAAGGGTAAAAAAAAGATTAAATTGCTAACCATTTATAAGGTTTTCTCATGTTTTAAAATATTCATAGCGAACACACAGTAGCCTAATTAATTCCACATGCATTATCTCTAGACTTTGGGAGAATTTTCAGATAAGACACTAAGGCAGACTTCTGCAGTGCCCAGAGCTCACCCTCCTGTTCTGCTGGTGTTTACCTAATCCTAAAATCTGTTGTCTTTCTAACATGTCAGTGGAAGGTGCTGTGGGGCATAGAACTGCAATCTGTAAGGTGAGCTGGACATGATCCATCAGAAATCTTTAGGGCCTGGGAGTAAGGGTCCAATCCAAGGATCTTATATTTTGAACATATCATATATTGAGTGCTTGGCAAATTGCAAAATGTGGGCACATGCACAACAAGACAGCATCACTGGAGAAGCTAAATATTCACTTAACGCAGTAGTATCCTCTGTAGAAATGCCTATGAGAAAGGTGTGGGAGTGGACGGCTCTATGTCCGGCACCACACCCAAACTACTCAGAACTTTATGAAAGGAATATGGAGGAGATATTGTCAATTTTAGTAACTTAACTCTGACTCAGTCTTTTATCCTTTTTTCCCGTAAATACCTATTTGGAAAATGATTCAATGTTTGCTAATTTACTAATTTATATGATGATTATACATAAAAGATCATTCAGAACAACTCTCAGTTGATGGCTGAGATTGTGAGGACACAGAGGTGTGAAGAGACTTCCCCAAGACAACCTTGTTCTTTTTGTTTCTTATTATAATCTCATTAATAAACCAAGTGTAGCTACTAAAGTTGATTACAATGAAGGAGGTTAATTTAATGGAAGATTAAAACACTAAGCAGAAAGAAGAGTTTCTCACAGCTTCTCTATGGGGCATCTTGATCTAGGCCCCATGGGGTACAAGGAAACTTATTGCACCAGACCCTGGTCTCCCCAAAGGCAGAGCTGACAGGAAGAGGGATGTTTTCTTTTCAAGCTGATGCTTGATGGCTCAGTCTGTCATTCCTAATTAGAAGTTTGGGTTTAGAAGAAATGAAAAAGGAACTTCATTTTTAAACTACAAATATTATTGAGTTATCATTTGTGGGTTTACTTGTTCCTCTGAACATTTTGAGAAAACCCTTTAAAATTGAATTTTAAGTGTAGTTTGTTTGTTTTTTAATGAATGGCTGTTTTCATCAAGAAGATGCAATCACAAGAAAATAAAATTGTAAGACCTTACTTAGGACTTAAGTCATTCCCCCCATTATTTCAAAGTTAATTGCATTGAAATCTGTTAAATAATGTCAGAGTAGAAAAGGATCTAGCCAACGGGTAGTGTACAGGTGTTCTGTTTTGTGATGGGTATGTCATTAAGGATGTTACTGTAGAAATGTCCGAAAATTGTGTGTGAGCATACCTCTAAACTATTAAATAAAATGCACTTTTAATGGACAAAAGGCTAAATGATTTCATAAGGGTTCTCACATTTAATTCAGCTCATTTTAAAATTACCAATAGAAGAAGCTCAACGTTTTGCTAAATGAAATCTACTCTATCTCTTCTTTTATTGCCTAAAAGGCAAGATTTTATCTAATCTTCTGCAGAGTGTGACATTGAACTGAAAATGTAATAGGCCAGATGGGGCACTAGGGTCAGGAGAGGTGAGAAGATAATTGTGATATGCTGCTATGATTAATAATGATATAAACAAAAAATCTTGCAACCCCTCTTGTTTTTATTTATTTTTATTTAGAACAGCCTACATCCTTCTGTAAAAGATGCTGCTCAGGTAATCGCGGTAATCCCAGGAATCCCAATGCAGCTACCCTCTTGTTTTAAGTAACTACTGTATTGGAAGCATTCTCTTGTAACTGTGAAATAGAAAGAAGTCTAGAAAGCAAATTAACTAATGGCCCATAAATCTCCTATTTTCACTGGCTTCTGAAGTTTAGAGCAATAGTGGTAAAACCTTTAGGTTTTTAAAATAATTTAAAGTTATGATTATTTGAATGAGGAGAATAAAATGTCCTTTGTTTTTAAATCGTATGCCCCCTCCTTTCTGATGCTTTCCATGGAACTCCAAGTCGGGGATTTGTAAAAAAAAAATTTTTAGTCCTGCAATAGTCTTTACCATTAAAAAAGATACAAGTTGTTTTGTCAGCCACCCTCCAATCAACTTTAATTTAGTGTGTATTTTAGAACTTGCATTATGAGCTTGAATTACTTCAGTCTTTTAAATGATTTCCCATTTTTGAAGTAAACCTTAATATTTTTATATTGTATTTTTTCTACCTTCCTCATTTCTCACTTTTCGTCTCCTATTAAACTTCCAGAAAAAGAGATGAGTTATTTCTCTTTCTTCATTGTTTTTGAGCAATTCATTTCTCCTTCACTGAGAAATATCACTATTATCCTGAGTAATAAAATGGAAAAATCAAATGTAATCTGGTGCTTAGGACTATATGATTTTAATTCAGTTACAGAAGAACTTCAAAAATGTATTCACATTCAGACACTTGTAGAATCATGAAATCAATAGGAAAGTTGATATTTTGGAGCTATTTCCCTACCACTTTCCATAGAAGCAAGATAATATCAATATCCTGTAAGTTACCCCATTACTGTTTAATGGCTGCTATTAGAAGACATGAGACACCTGGGCCAGAGGCAGTGATTCATTATTCACAGCACCCCAAACAGCATGAGATTCACTTTGAGAATTAGATTTCCTGTGCCCAAGTCTTAAGGAGGGGATGCGGGAGGGATGACTCCACAGACTTGGATGGATGCTACACATACAGTAAAATTCCCTTTCCCAGACTCCCTTTTAGGTCGAAGGAGGCCATGTGACTAGTTCTGGCCGATGGGCTCTACAAGGAAGTAATGTGACTTCTCCCCAATGCAGGGGATATGATGATAAAAAAGGCAAAACAAAACCAAAATACTTTGAGATGCAGGTAACATAATGGAGAGAGGCTGGGGGAAAAATTGTTATAACAATTGATTTCTAATTATTTTAATCTCTTTTAAAAGAGAAACTTTTTTTCATGACTTTTCTCAGTGAAGTAATATGGATATAAATAAGCCAGTGTACACATATAAGATGACTCAAGTGTTTTAATTGATAAATATGTACGATAAAACCATTTTGAAGACAGCAGACATAGAGAATGTTATTTTTTATTAAATGTACTTATTGAGTATCTATTATGTACTGGGCACTGATCTAGGTGTTTTAGTTACTTCCATGAACAGAACAAAGATTACCGACTGCTTTGGTAATTGGACATACATTCTAATGGGAAAGATGGGGAATAAACAATAAACACACATAAAGTGTATGTTATGTTAGAATTTAAGTGCTATGTTAGAAAACTCAGAGCAAAGTAAGGGAGATGAAGTTTGTTGTGTGTGTCATTTTATGAAGGGTTATCTGTATGCAAAATGCTTTGCCTGGCCTAAAATATCATTTTAGAATCAACCTACCTATTGGATGTTTACTTCTTTATGACTGTCATGAAATTTCATTGCTCATTCGATTTTACTTTCCCCTTACTTTGGAGTGTCACTTTCTCAAGCATGATCTGTTAAACTTTTGTTTAACCATTTTGGGTCTGCTCAAATGTAATCTCTTTAAGTCTTCCCTGGGGCCACCATCTTCCCTTTGCACTTATTGAATACTTGGACCTCGTAATATTGGCTAATCATTATTTTTCTCTCTCTACCACTAAACAGTAAGATTCTTGAAGGCAGACAATGCCTCTGTATTACCTGGTCCATTCAGTGTTTGTTGAATGCACAGTGTTTAAGTCATTGGCTGAATTTAGTTGAGATGCATCAAGAGGGCTCCAAAATGTGGTAGTGAAGCTGTGTAATAGCTTATAGTAACACTATGATGGTGGTTGAAGAGTAATTATATGGTAGTTTATACAATGCAGTTAAAAAGGGGTCTCAGCCTGACCTGTGGTGGCAGTGGATAAAGCATCAACCTGGAAATGAGGTTGCCGGTTCTAAATCCTGGGTTTGCCTGGTCAAGGCACATATGGGAGTTGATGCTTCCTGCTCCTCTCCCCTTCTCTCTCTCTCTATCTCTCTTTCCCCCTCTCTCTCTGTCTCTCTCTCCTCTCTCTCTCTGTCTCTCTCCTTCTCTCTCTCCTTTCTAAAATGAATGAATTAAAAAAATAAATAAAGAAAGAAACTTTCTAATGCCAGGGGCATCTGAGGATTCAGCTCAATTCTGGCACTATCTACCCAGAGATAGAATCAGTTTCCACAGATAAAGTGCTCAGTTCCAAAAACCTGCTCTCCATTTCAGACACCAGTTGCAAACCCAGGTTGTTACCTGTTCTCCTCACCGAATGGCTATAAATCAGATGTTCCCAGGATGACTTCCTCGATTAGTTTGCTTGTAGAACTCAAGAAAACCCATTTACTCACTATTTTACTTCTTTATTACAAAGATATTAAAGGATAGGAATGAATAGCCAGATGAGATATGTAAGGTGAGGTCCTGAACAGAGGAGCTTCTGTCCTCATGGAACTTGGGGCCTGGCGTGGTGGCACCTGGAAACAGTTTGGTTCCCCAATGTGGGATCTTTTGGATAAAGGGCCAATGAATGAGCTGTTCTCCTGGGTTTTTATGAAGGCTTCATTACATATTTGTGTTCGATTAAGTCATTGGCCAACGGCCATTGGACTCAATCTCCAGCCCCTGTACTCTCCACAGAGATGAGGGTATGTGTGTGGGTGTGAGTGAGTGAAAGTCCCAAACCTCTAATCACATGGCAGCTGACCCCCACTCTTGGTTGGGGTTCAGAAGTCACCTTATTAACGGAACAACATATACTTTCATCACTCTAAATACTTAGGAAATTCCCAGGGTTTGGGGAGCTGTGAGCCCAGAAATGTGAATGAAAACCGAATATCTTGTAAATCACAGTATCACAGCAGTAATAAATAACAAAGTAGCTTGAGTTAATGATGACTTTTAAGGAAGTGTTTGGCACTGTGGAAGAGTTTTCCCTTGGAGGTAAAATATGGTGCTTAGATTGTTAAGCAGTTCATAAGAGCCCACTTAAATTCACAACCATGAAACGAAATTCTGGTGTTACCAGCCTGTGCCATTGCTCTGCTTAAAATTATTAAATTGTATCTCATCACTTCTGATAAATTCCAAAACATTTAATGTAGAAACCTATAGGTTCCTAAATGATCTGACCCTTTATTTAACATTTGGTCCTTTGCCACCACATTGTCACTCTTTCACTTCCTAAAGTGTCTTGAACTTCTTCTCATCTCAGGAGCTTCATGCTGTCCCAGGACAGGAACGCTCTACCTCCCTTCCTCACCCATGCCCACCTAGCCCTGACTAAGCTTTTAGGCCTCAGTTTAATAGCATCTCCCCAAACTCTCCCTGACTTGCAGTACCAGTAGAGTCCACTGTTATAAACTATCATAGCAACCTTTCTGAGAACTTGATCAACATTGCATCCATGTGCCCTAGCGGTGCCAGGCATACAGTAGTGCTCAATAAATATTCATGGAGTAAAAACAGGAATGTAGGAAAGCTGCTTAACTGTCATTGAATGGGTAATAAATACTTCTGGATACCAGAATCAGTGTAAGAAATGTCTAAACCTGTAGAGAATTTTTATGAGTTTATATGAGCCACAGTGACGACAGTTGCTGGAAGCAAAATATCAAGGGATTGAGAAAATGCTCTGGCGAATGGCAGTTTTGCAGCATATTTTATACATTCGAGTAAAAGGAAGAGAGGTAAGGAAGCTTCCATGAAATCGCTGGAGTAGATTAGGGAGGCAGGAGAAAGCAATGTGGGGAAATTTCTGAAACTTAAGAAAAAGGCAAAATAGAGAAACACGTACTTCTTTTACATTGGTGGGTACAGGATAGTTAATAATTAACATTTACAGTAACATCTCAATAACATAGAGATGCAGGGGATTATAGCATAATATCCAGGGGTTCTGTGGTCTCTGCTTTGGTACCAGTGGTTGTGCCCTGACGGGTCTGAAAATAAAGGTATCACTCTGACATTCCAAAGGTATGCTATTTTAGATGCAAAATACAATAGACTCACGTAAGGTAAAGATTGACCTTTGTCAAGGAAGCTACAGTCTTAGAACCTGACTACCTGAAAACCTGCTTTAACTAAAAGTGTCTTTTTTAGAAATCTTTGTGTTCAGATCACCCTGTGTGGTTACTTTTGGTCTCTGAGTTAGTAAAGCCCACCATGTGGGCCTTCCCTGAGCTTGTCAGGTGTATGTGGCTCCATTCTCAGTAACCATCTGCAATCCCTCTCTGAAGAAAGTAACTTATACTTCCGTACCCGCATAAAATAAAAGTCTTCTCTACCTTTGGACTATCTAAGAGTCTCTCCCTTTCTAACTTTATTTCCTCCTTAAGCAATCTCATCCATGTCAACAGCTTTAATTATCATCATTACCCAGTTGACTCTAAAATTAAAATCTCCGGAGCTCTCCCTTGAGTGCTAGAACTATTTATCTCATCAACTTGACAGTTTCCCATGGATGTCTCAAAGTCACATCAATCTCTATGCATTAGTCAGGATATCGCTTCCTGTTGTAACAAACATAGTTCACAATTCCAGTGGTGTAGCCTAATGCAACTTGAATTATTCCTCATGTAACAGCTCAATTCAGGGTCTCTGGTTGGCAGGTGACCTTCTACAGTCATTTAGGGAAGGAAACCCCATCGTTCTTGTAGCTTTATTTTATTTTAAGGCTTGTAGAATTTTGCATGCAGCTAGTGGATGGGAATGAGGAGATAGAAAAAACACTATTCACTTATTTAAAATAAATTAAATTCATTGTAGAGAGGCAGGAGGAGAAAGAGAGAGAGAGAGAGAGAGAGAGAGAGAGAGAGAGGACCAAGGGAGGAGCAGGCAGCCTCAATTCCCACATGTACCTTGGGTAGCAAGTAAGCCCAGGGTTGCAATCTCAGCATTCTAGGTCGACATTTTATCCACTGCGCCCCCACAGGTCAGGCCGCTATTAACTTCTTAAGTTCCATAGACCAGGACGAATAGTTGTGTTCTATTAGCAAGAAGCAACTACTTGGTTCCAGCTAGATGCAAAGGAGCCGGGATAGCTTGGAAAATACAGTACTTGGTAGATCAGCAGCAGATTTCCACATAATTCCCCATGATGAGATGTCAGGTGTAAATCTTTGGCTGACATCTAGTCATATCTGACACATTCAATGTGACCAAAATTCAACTGATTTTTCCAAAGTAGCCAAAGTAACTGACCAACCAGGCAAACAGACAGATGAACCCTGGACTTCATCCAGTGTTCCTTATTTCAGATAATGCCTCATTTCTGCGTAAACTGAAGAAGTAGATGTTGCTTTGACATCCTATTTTCGTTGACACTTGTATTCAATAGGTCTATAATTTGCCTACTGGTCTTTAATTAAAGACCAGTAATCTGGGGGGAAAAAACTTTAAAGGTAGGGGAATGAGAGTCAAAAATCCCTGAAGAGTCACCCTTGACTCTTCCTTCACCCCGTGTGCAGCCATTACCTGTCCTGTTGCTTTCACCCACTGAGTATATATACTGATGGGGTGCATGTTTCTCTTGCAGTCTCCCTGCTCTTCCGGACCAGGAAAAGCCTGTTGCCCTGTGGCTCCTCTCTTATCTTCCTACACAGCAGCCAAAGTGAACATTTAAAATGCAGATCTAATCAGATGATCCCTCTGCTGTTAGCACTTTAAAAGCCATCCTATTGCTTTTGGCACAAGGGCAGGACTCCTTCACGTAATTTACAATACACCCCTAGCCTGGATCCTACCTGGATCACTCTCCTTTACTATGTCCTATCTTTTTTAGCCACACCATCTTCCGATACTGCCTCTGCCATAGAGCTTCACATTCAACGTTCTTTTCTCTCTTTTTTTTTTTTTTTTTACCTAGTTAACACTTACATATTTCTTGCTGTCTTTGTGAAGTGTCACTTCCTCAGGAAAGCTTTTCTCTATCACCGTAATCAGGCCAACTTCACCCATTTACAGCAACCTGTGTTTCTCTTTTGTTGCATTTAGAACAATGAAAATTTCATATTTTTTTGTGTGATTATTGGGTAAATACCTGTGTCTGCCACTGGATTTTATTTTCTCAGTGGGCAGGAAATGTGCTTTGCTCAATATTCTCTCTCCAGAATCTGTATTACAGTGTCTGAGGAATGATCAATGTTCCATACATTTTTTTTGAATGAATCAGTGAATAATGAATGAGTTATTTTTTAAACTAGGTATTATCAACTGACCAATGAAGGGCCATATTATCTTTATAGATGTGTAAAGATATTAATTGAAGAACCTAGACAATTCCTGATATTTTGATATCTATGTGGTTTTGTAACTTGCATATTTAATATTTTTATGGAATGATGCAAGTTTTGTATCGGTTAGAGCATAAAGACCAGACATAAATCTGTTCTGCTTAGAGATGATCAGATCTCTACATGGTTGAAACTTTCTTTTTTTGTCTTCTTTTCACTAGGTTTTGTAGCAACATATATTGCCATTATTGTATGACATTCTGTAGATAGTGATATCCTTAGTGTCTTTTTCAAGTATTGCATTTAGCTACCATAAAATAATATACTTTGCGATTGTATTTCCTATGTATTTATATCTCTCAAATGTATATATGCATATTTATGAATTTGAAAATAGTATCATATATGCATATTGTGCAATATTTAAATCTTTTTTTGCTATGATCCCAAAAGTATCCTTGGCAATAACTTAATTTCTGGGAAAAGCTATTCCAATATCTAAATACTTGGATTTAAATTCCTCCTCTTCTTCCTCTTTTTTTTTCTTTTCTTGGCAAGATAGCTACACTGTGCACTGTGTTTTAATTGTAATGATTATGGATGTAGATTTTTGTCTCAAGTCTTGTGATCAAGTGTTTGGATCTGAGGTCTTTATAAAGCACACTTCTTGTATCTTGGCCTTTAGACTACATTTCTATGCTGCCCCTTGGGCCCCATAATAAAACAAAAAAGTATTCCTTTGTCTGTTTAATCAATGTGGGTTTTAGGAAATACAGGTTTTTATAGTCATTACATACTTGGCATCTATATACTCTTTCATTGCCCATTCATTTTTCTTTTGCCACACAAAGGAAATAAAGGCAGTTGGAAGGTGATCACTTACCTTTTCCCTGTCCCCAGAATTGACTTTATGTTCTCATCATTTGATTCTGACAGAATCAGCATTATACAGGAAAGCATGAATAGCCTTTATTATTAAAAACAAACAAACAAAAAAACCTTTTCATCAAAGTTTAGGGATTCAGAATGAACTATAGTACTTACCAACTTTATGATTTGATTTTAGAATGAAAAGATCTTTCCTTAAAGGGAATCCTCTGCTATGTAGACATACACTCCTAGGACTCCCTTCTGCATCTGGTTCCCTGGGTTCTGAACTAAAAGCATGGAGAGCTGGTGTTGCTTCTAGGTCTCCATGACCTGATGCTGTTCAGTGTCCCTGGGATGTTAGCCCTCCTGCCCATTGTACGCTTAGTAAACTGGGCACAAGCAGTTTCTTTTACTGAAGACATCACATGAACTGAGGTAAAATTAGAAGGCAACTGATAGTTTATTTATATTAAGACATGTATTATAGTTTGGAAGGAATGAAAGGTTAATATGTGTTACATGTTTACTAAATCTCGACCACTTGAGACAGTCTGATTTCAACACAGTAGTTTGAGTTAACAAAAAATCATGGCATTCCTACATTCAAAATCCTTCATTGGCCTTTATTATCATTTAAAATAATGTCAAAGTTTGTACTGCATTCTGCTTTTTTTTTTTTTTTTTTTTTTTTTTTTTTTTTTTTTTTTTACAGAGACAGAGAGAGAGTCAGAGAGAGGGATAGATAGGGACAGACAGGAACGGAGAGAGATGAGAAGCATCAATTACCAGTTTTTCTTTGTGACACCTTGGTTGTTCATTGATTGCTTTCTCATATGTGCCTTGACCAGGGGACTACTCCCTTGCTCAAGCCAGCGACTCTGGGTGCGAGCTGGTGAGCTTTGTTCAAACCAGATGAGCCCGCGCTCAACCTGGCGACCTCGGGGTCTCGAACCTGGGTCCTCCGCATCCCAGTCCAACACTCCATCCACTACACCAACACCTGGTCAGGCTACACTCTGCTATTTTTATTTCTGAAGTTTTTCTCTGTTTTATTGTTCAATTTAGTTTTGGATTATCTCTTACTTAGAGGCAATCTCAGGTAGTTGTCATTACTGTTCCACTGTGGAAAGAGATGTGAGAACTGCCTTTCAGTAGATTCTTTCCTAGAAGTTCTCGTTCATAGAAATAACGCCACCGATTGTGAGTAGTTGTGTAGATGGAACATGGCTTTGATTTGAGACAGAAGACGAGTTTATAAAAAAAGTTATGCACCCATTTCTGGTCAATAGGATCTTAAGAAAGAAGCAAGACTTTGAAGTTAATGCCAAAAGTTTGTTTCATGAATGCAGAAGTGACTGAGTTTTAATTTTCACCTTTATCTCTGAAATAAATAGAACTGGATTAAAATAAATATGACATGCTGATAAACAGTAAATAGAAGCTAAAGTACCAAAGTCAATCTTTTGTTTCTAATATATGAGAAATTAACTGAAATGAGTTTAAATCCTATGGTATCAACTCTTCTTTATGAATTTACATTCTCAGCTTTTATTACTTCATGAATTCTGAAGAATGATTTATATAACTTAACAGTATCCTTGTCCTTTCATTGTTGATCAAGAGAACCTTAAGCCAGTCTTTGATAAGAAAGTTATCTTATTCATATCTGCTGCTGTCTGAATAAAGGTAGTCATTTTTTATTTGTTATGTCAAATTTCTCTTCTTAAGAAGGTGTTTGATTTTATATTTGAAAAAAAAACCACTGTAAAATGCCACTTGATAGGAAATAACTAATATATTTATTTCCTTTTCCATACAGAGTAAAAATAAAGGTGCCTCAGGCAAAACAGTCTATCAGCAGAGACACAGTAAGCATATGGAGAGAGCAGTATGTTAAAGCAGTGTTTTTAAAAATCAGTTCTACTGAAGGGAGCTGGGGATCCGGGACTCTTTTTTTAAAGGGTAATTTCCTTTAAAATGCGCATTTGAAATCAAATGTCTTTCAAAGCATGTGAAATTTTATCCTATTTCTCCCAAGGTTAGATTAGAGTACTCATTGTTTATTCCTCTGCATGCATAAGGATGCTTCTAGCACTGTGTGTTCTTAAATGCGGACGAAAACCCTCTCTCACAGGAGAACCTGTAGCCCTGCTGCGCATACAGGGCTCTCAGTTCCAGCAGCACTAGTCTGTGTTTCAAGTCCAGGGAGCAGAGCCGCTTGGGAACTGAGGGCAGCACCTCCTGTCTTGCTTAGGCTGCCCTCTAACGTCCTATTTGGTCAGCTCAGGAGGTTGACAGAACAGAGTGCACCCTCACTCACATCTTAAACTTGCAGCAGGCAGAAGGGTCATGAAAGGTCATAATACTTCAAAACCTGAAGGAAAGGAGGGAGGGAGGAAGGAAGGGGAGAAAGAAGGAGAGAAGGAAGGAGAGAAAGAAGGGAGAAAAGAGAAAGACAAGAAAAGAGAAAAGAAAAGGAAGAAAGAAAAGAAAGAGGCAAAGAAAATGAAAGGCCATTTCAAAGTATTTTTTCTAAATAGTGAAATTTATAATTAATATAAGTTTATTTTTAGTAATTTAAGGAAGACACTAAGAAGTTATTTTAAATGCTTTTTAGGCTTCTCATATGTAAAAGTTTTACTTTTATTTTGAGTTGATTTAAAGAATTTCTCCATTTATGAAGATTGTTGATAGCAGGCAACATTTAAATGCATGTGTATGCAGAGATACTGCACGCCAGTCCTAGCCTTTACACAAGCAAATATCTCTTTGTTTCGTTTTATATTTTAAAAGTTTATACAGTTTATTATTACCAATAATAGCCCTCGTTTTTCTAACTTTTGAGATTTATTTTCACATTGGCTGTTAAACCTTTTTACCACCAGCTTTTTTTTCCTGTTAGAATTGCTGTTAACTATGAATTCTAGTTTTAATAACTGAATGGCTAAAAGTATTTCCAGTCTCTTTTTTGTTTGCAAACTATTCATTGAAGGCTTATTAATAGAGAGAACATAGGAATGCTTATGAAAGATGATGTTACTGAGCCTAAAATGTCACTTGTAAAATCAGAAGGCCTCTTAAAAGATAGAAGCAAATTTACTTGGAAGAATGTTTCAGATAGCAAGAAAAAAGTAGTAAGCATAGTTCCCTGAAAAATAAACTAACCATTCAAAAAACTGTCCCTATAAGTAGACATGATTAAAAATAAATTGGTTTTTTATAGATTTTGTTTTTCATTAAAAATATGTTATTTTTTATATAAAATTGTGGTTAATACATTCTAAAACTTTTTTTAAGTTTCTTTTTATTCAGTAAATATGGCAGGAACTGTAATTGATGAATACTTTGTGCATGTCTAAGTATGTATGTTTTTGTATGCTTAATTACTGCTATTATCCGAAGAGTACTTAGGTAAATACTGTATTCTTTATATGATTATATTATGTTTCTAAAAATATTTACTTTTTTAAATTATGAGAGTTGTACTTGTGAAATTTGCATATAAATTATATTTTTGTGCCAAGAAATTATGCAACACATTGGGGAAAAAAAATGAAATACGGTGTTTCCTTTTCACTTAGAAATGGATATTCAAGCTTGCAAAACTATAAGCAAAAACTCACTTTTTTTTTTGCAAAAAACTCACTTATTAATGCCAGAAGTTATATTAGATTGAGGATAAATTTATAATTGTTTAAGCTGATTATGTTTTTATAATTCCAAGTAATTGTATAATTAGTGTCAATCTTAAAGATGAAAAGAGTTATTGATGTCAAAAATTTAAAATGTATTTGAGGTACTGTTATCAGTTTTGAAATATACATTATTAAACTTTTATAGTACTTAGAAAAATGTAAATAAATTATATAGGTATTTTTGAATATCCAAAATGTACCCTGGTTTTTGGGACCAAAAGGGGAAAAGAAGTGTGTATTAAGACTTATTTCATTTTCCTAGGATGTGTATGGGTAGAAAGGACCCATTCATTCCTTTTATTTGGTACTTTAACGATTTATGTACCTCTTTTGAATGTGTCCTGTAAAGCTGTTAGAAAAATATATAGAATATAATCTAGGTAGAATTTTATAGCTTTCTGCAAAAGAAAAAGAAATTAACCTTTCAGAATTATTACTGTTCTTCCATTTTTTTATTGACTGAGGTTGCAAAGTAGTAGGACTTCTTCCCTTTGTGTGTTTTAAGTGCAGTGGTCAATCCAATAAAAATCCTTGAATGTGGCCTCTTTTGGACCCTAGCACAAGTATTCTTTTGCTCTTCCGCTGAGAAAGTGGCCCAGTGTGAGAGGTGTGAGTAGTGTATTTGTACACAGATAAAAGAAGCAGCTTACATTTCTGCTGCTTTCTGGGCCATATCTTTGGGAACTTTAACACAGCACTCTCACTGGGACCAATTTGCAGGTAAGACCATCTCATAACAAGGTACTTTAGATATTCTTAATTAAATTCTCTTGGATGGAGTCCAAAATAAACTGGCCTAATACCAAACTCTGCCATATAGTGAGATGTCAAGTATAGCACATGATTTTTTTTTTTAAGTCACAGGAATTAAATATGGAGAAATAATGCTGAAGAGAATGACCTGCTTTATAATGCTATATGATATTGCTCCTTTAGAAACCAGGCAGGCCTCTGCCCTTATAACTGCGTGGAAGAAGAATTCAGTTATGATGGTAATTCACACCTCGGTAACTTTCTTTTATGATATCCATCCATCATCAACAGCAAGGCTGTACACAGAAGAGGTTTCCCAGATGTGATGTTTTGAGTAGGGATCTCAACTCCTGAAGCGCCCGTAATGCAGCCAACAGCCAGAGGGACCACTTGAGTTCAACAACAGCTAAGGCAGTACTAAATAACCCTCAATGCTCAGGCCTCTGAGGATTTTTAGGACATTTCAATCATTTTCATCAGCAAAAGGAAAAAAGCAGCAGAGCTAACAGTAGCAGTAGTCAAAAGCTCCTCTATCATTGTTAAGACCTTGGCTTGAGCTTTCTTGGATCAGTGATTGTGTAACCTAGTCAGTCATGCATTGGTGGAAACAGCTTTAGCATGACTTTTCTGGAATGATAGATGCAGGATGGGTTCAGGAAGCCTCACTGAGAGCTCTATTTTATTGGCTAATAACCTGTTGGATATTGTTGGCAGATAATGGGCAAATTCCATAGCAGATGAAGTGAAAATGTTCATTAACCCATTGTGAATTTTGGAGTATCTATTTACCCATATCAGTATCCATCCAGTTTTGCTCTTTTCCCTCTCTCCCATGGTGGTAAAATAATGCAGATAGGACAAATAAACCTTATTCAATTTATTTTGAGACATTATATGCAAAAATTAATTTTGGTATTTGTATCAGTCTTCTGGGCTGCCGTAACAAAAACCAGACTGTTTGGCTTAAATAACAGAATTTATTTCTCGCTGTCCTGGAGGCTAGAAAGTCCAAAATCAAGGTACCAACTGATCTGGTTCCTGGCTAGGATTCTCTTCCTGATTTGCAAATGCCTCCTTCTCCTTGAGCTCTCAAGTCATGGAGAGAAAGAGCAAGCTCTGGTGTCTCTTCTTCTTCCAGTGGAGGCACTGGTTCTATCAGGTTAGGATCCCACATTATGACCTCATTTAACCTTTGTAACTTCCTCAGAGGCCCCGGCTCCAAATGCAGTCACATTGGGAATTAGGTGTTCATCGTATGAATTCAGGGAGAATACAAAGTTTCACTCTGTAACAGTGTATAAATAATTAGTAAATCTATTCTTACGGACTAGGATCTTCACTACAGATCTGGATGTCCTTGGCAATGATGACTAATTTAATTCTACAGTTGTCCTTGAGGTTTAATCCCCACTTAGAGGGTTAATTCTGCTCCTTGCGGGATAATCATTCTTGTTCAGAAACTAGGGACATCTAAGGGCCCCTAGGCTAGTAGTCGTATTGAATCTTGAAGCACATCTGGAGTTTTTCCTCTGAATTTCTACTTGGGCTCCAGAAGTGCACCTCCTTTCTTTTTTATGATCTGTCCTTTATATTCTAGATCTAGTAACAAGGTCCTGGTTATATTCAGTGCTACAAGCCATGCCTTGGGGCACAATTTTTTTAACTTCTTTATTCAGATAATAAATACTTCTTATTCTTCTGTTAGCCAGGCACTGTGCTAGGGGCAAGAACCTCAACTGTGAATAAGAAATGCATCAATATACTTTTCCTAATGTACACTAATATCTTATATGCCTGAACGAATAGCCACTGAGGTATTTCATTTTTCTAGTTACTATCTGATGTTCAATAGACCTAAATAAAAGGGCAATTTCAATATACTGTAGTATGATAATGTTAAAATGAGGGGTTTACAGGATGATATAACAAAATAATAGGATAGCCAAACATGACTTGGAGAGTTGGACACAGTTTCTTGAACAAAATGATAGTTTAAGTCTTGACGATGAAGAAGTGTTAGCTAAGGGTTGGGAGGGGTGTGATTCTGGCAGAAGGAGCTGGAAAAACAGGGCATATTGAAGAGCTAAATGTTGGACTAAAACATGGGTTATGAGGGAGGGATTAGTTCTACCTGGTGTTCACTAACATATTCCAGACACTGGAATTCTGAGTTTGAATCACCATTTTTGTAGGACTCTTTCTTTCCACACTCTGCACCCGCTGCTCAAATCCCCTTCAGCTGCTGATTTCTACCCAAACTTGACTACCCTGGACCATTCCTAGGTAGCAAACAGATACATGTGTTTTATGAATAGACTAAGTTTTAGGCAATGTAGGCATAGATTAACACCAGGATAGATGTATGGGGAAGAGGAGATAGGATCCAATTGTACCACATAGACATACATGTGTTTGATCATGAATGGCATTGTCTAAAGAAAGTTACCAATCTAGAATTGATAGCAAAGCTTACGTTTTTATATAAACTACACTAGTGGCATAGAATTAATTACCAGAAGGAAGATAAGAAATGAACTAATTCCAACCTTGCTGTGCAAGTCTAACAGATGTGGTAATTTCTGAGGACTATTTTGAGTTCTTTCTATATCACCATATGGCTTGCATATTTATACAATTTTAGAAATATACTCTTCTTCAAAAATTATTTCCAATTTGGAATCATTTGAGGAGATAATCTGTTGTAGATAGGCTTATGGATAAATCTCAACAAGTGAAACTGAACTAGATTACTTAATTTGAGTGATAGAGGGAATATAAAAAAATCATTATCGAAGAAAAAATGTGCATTAACATGTTAATTATAAACAGCTTTCCAATTGAATACATGTCTTTAGATTTTTTTTGAAGGATCATTTTAGACTTATTTAAAAATACTTTAAAAATTTTATTAAATTTATTAGGGTGACATTAGTTAATAAAATTATATAGATTTCAAGTGTTCAATTCTATAATATATTATCTGTATATTGTGTGTTCACCAGCCAAAATAAAGTCTTCTTTCACTATTTATCCTTCCTTTACTCTTTTCTATCTCCCCCACCTATTTTAGGTTTTTGAGAGTAAATAGGTATTGAATGGAATAATCTGATTAGAGTTAACCCTTAATAATGTGGGGATTAGAAGCACCAACCCTTCACAGTTGAAAATTTGTATATAACTTTTGTCACCCCTAAAACTGCACTACTAATAGCCCATTCTTGATTGGAAGCCTTACTGATAACATAAATAGTTAACACATATTTTGTATGTTATATGTATCATATAATACTGTATTGCCGCGGACCACCGTGGCTCCTAATAATGGTGTGGAATTAAGGAAACATACTTATTAAGAAAAAATGGGACCGGGAGGACTCTTCAAATGATGATGCCAATATCTGAATGCCCCATAGTCCCAGTTTGCTTTATTTGCCTTATGCAAATCAAGAAAGTCCTTGTTACAAAGTTACACATCGGAGGCTAAAACAGGAACTCTCCCAAGGCATAAACAGGAATCCCCCCACCATACATAAGTGAAATCAACCAACATCTGAACAAACAAAGAGTAAGAGGAAGGGCATGTAATTTGCTTCCAGCAATTTAAGGAAGCAAGTGGAGTGGGTGCAAGTACTCAGCATCATAGCCAATATGGAGGTGAAGGGGGGAGAACTTAGCCTCTTGCTAAGCCTCAAATCTACAATGGCTTTTTGCCATTTACGGTCCACAACACTGTATAATAAATATAAAAACTAAGCTGGAGAAAAGAAAATATTTAGAAAATCATAACGAAGGAAAAATCATTTATAGCATTTATTGAAAAAAAATGCAAATGCCTGGATTCACACAGTTAAAACCTGTATTGTTCAGAGGTCAGCTGTATAGGTTTATATACTTGGAGTAAAATAAACATATGTACTTTTTTTCTTTGTTGATAGTTTCTACATTTCTGAATTTGGTATGAATGCAAATACTATCAAACGTGGTATCTTCTATAACATACAATTCAATAATATAAAAAAATTTAGTCATCTCTGATAGTTTAAGAAAAGGCATGAGATTCAAATAGCATAAAAGTCTTTTGACTAATAAAATGTAATAATTTTTAAAGATTTCATAAGTAGACATACAGTTGTCAAAAAGAATGATACAAAAGTGACATGAGGAGTAGAGATTTAATTTTTTTATCTTATGTGATGTATTTTCCTTTTATGCTTATGCCAACTACTGAATTATTTATTTCAAGTGAATTGCACATTTTGTATTGCTCTTCATTTTCTCGATTTTATTATATACTTCATACTTCTGATAGTTATACAGAAGAGGCCATATCACTGTGAGAAAAGCTTCTAAATAAGATTATTTGACAAAATTACATAAAATTTAGGTTTTTATGTTCAACCTCTATATTAGCCTGTTTGCTTTCTTAAGCCTCTTCAAATACTCTTTGTTCTTCTTCCATGAAAGTATTACCATGTCTCTCTGACTCATGCTAATCTCTTTTTTTTTTTGAGAATTCTTTCCACTCTAATTTTATAACTGCTTTTAGAACCTTATATATATATTTTTACTTGAATGTTTTATATGCATCTTGTATTTTCCTAAGTAGAAAGAAACTGCTTTTTTGCCACTAATAATGTGCTAACTTGGAGCAGAGCTCAATGTGTATATGCTGAGTTGGAATGGCTTTCAACCCTGTCATTTCTGGGTGCATGTAAACCTAGACGTGGTAGAAAAGGCTGGGAAACTGGCTTGAACTGGTTTTCCTTGCTTATTTAATTCTTCCTCCTGCCTCTCTAACTAGGGCTGTGCTTTAGCCTCACTGCTCAAAACAGTGAGCCCAAATATTGCTTCTATTCTTGTCAGAATATGGGGCAAGTAGTGGAGAGATGTATGTAGCTTTGCACTGCTCTTATTTAAAATATTTACCCCATGGGTTTTTCTTGAAATGATCTCATCTAACTTGTAGATTTCTGTTACATAGACTTTTAATCCTTTGTGTTCTGTTTTGTCTTTTAGAGGTGATATTATGTCAGTTGTGATGAAACAAGTGGAACGTTAATAGGAGTAAAAATTATTTTTATAGCATCAAGGAAAATTTGGTTGATATGGGATGTGAGAGCAGAAAATTTTTCAGAGAAAAAGGTAGCAAGCAGTATTTGCCCATGGACTCAATCATTTTCTCGATTTTATTATATACCAAATGTCCTTCAAACCCAGCTTCCTGATGAGCATACTAATGGAAAATATAGTTGAAAGTATCTTTCCTGGAGGTATTCCTATTCCATTACACACACACACACACACACACACATCTCTTGAATATTTTTTCATTCACAAATATCTAGTGTGAGCTCACTGTGTGAGGCACTGTACTGAGGTAGGGATATCAGGTTCAATATGTTCTTAGGGGTCATTTAGTGTAGCCAGTGTGGGATGGTTAAGAACCAAGAGACATTGTTGGCTAGGCACACATATTTTTTTAATATCAATAAACTTTTTATATAGAATAGTTTTAGATTTATCCAAAAGTCGAAATGGCAATACAAAGAGTTCCCATATAGCCTCTTCCCAGCTTCCCATGTTGGCAATATCTTACATTAAATTTATATTTACAGTTAGTTACGAAGACTTGTCATAACTAAGGGACTAACATCAGTGCATTATTATTAAATAAACTCCACATGGTATTCATATTTTCCTTACCCTAGAGTTCTATACCTTGGCTACGAGGCTAATAATTCCCAATGTGCTTGCTTTTCTTTCTAAATTAGCTGGGTTTACCATTATCAATGCATTTGTGTCTGCCATAGTGAACAGGTGTACCCACATAATGAACGTATACAAGGGAAACGTAGCATATAGCCTTTGACAGTATTTTACCACAAGCCGACTTGGGAGAGAATTCTCAATATATGGATGACATTTAGCTGAAAGATGGTGGAAAGGGATTAAATCTTGCAATAATAATAATGATCTCCTGAGCTCACATTAAAACATTTCAGTCAAGCAGAAAAAAAAAAATTAATGTACCTAGATAGTTGCACTATTCAGCAAAGGGGTCCGAAGGATATTATTATTTTTAATAGCCTTAATATTTTAAAGCTGTTTTAGGTTCACAGCAAAATTGAGAGGAAGGTTCTGAGATTTCCCATGTACCTCCTGCTTATTATTAATATCCTCCCTCCTCCCGGGAGTGATACGTTTGTTACGATTGATGAATCTACATTGACACATCAGGAAATCCAAAGCTGTAGTTTACCTCAGAGTTCACTCTGTCTTTTGCATTCTATGAGTTTGGAAAAAATAATTATAATGACATGTATTCCCCATTATAGTGTCATACATAATAGCTCAGAGAGTCCTGTGTTCTCCATATTTTCATCTTTTCTTCCCCCTTAGAAAGTTATGCTTTGAGGCATCCAACTAGGTATTTGTTGACAGATAGAACTCTGTGCCTGGAATTACGAGTTGTGTCCTGGTTCTGTTTGTTACTCTACAACCTTGTATACATCCCATACATTTTTTTAGGATGTGTTTCCTGTTCTTTAAAATGATTAAAATAGGTACTATTTTTTTTGTGTGTCTCATGGGGATGATATTCATGAGACTACTTTATAAACTGACATGGATTATACAAATGGATCATTGTTTGTTGGACCAACTATCACCCAACACTCTCAATTTTAATATTAAAATTGGTGTACCTCAGATTCAGACCTATCAGTCTAAAGTGTTGGTTGTATTGAGAATCATCTAAAGAGCTTTTCAAAACAAACCAGTGCCTGGTAATAGGATAGGATGGAGTGTGGGAGTTGTATTTTCTTTTTTAAACTCCTGCGTGATTCCACAGTGCAGTCTGGGTGAGAATTGTCAGTTTAAATGTCAAGTCCTTTAAACATGCAGATGTTTATAAACGGTCAAGCAGCAATATTCCAGCCCCTAGAGCAGTGAACTCCATCTGTAACCAAGAAGTAAATAGCAAATATTCTTTATCAGAAAGCCATCGCAATGGTAGGTACTGTTAGATGAAGGTGGAAATACCCCCTCAAAGAGTATAACACTATGGTCATGAAACTATATGCATTAGCGCCTGGAAATAGTTTACTATTATCTTTTTTTTTCCTTTACAGAGACAGAGGGAGAGTCAGAGAGAGGGATAGATAGGGACAGACAGACAGGAACGGAGAGAGATGAGAAGCATCAATTATCAGTTTTTTGTTGCGACACCTTAGTTGTTCATTGATTGCTTTCTCATATGTGCCTTGACCGTGGGCCTTCAGCAGACCAAGTAACCCCTTGCTCGAGCCAGCGACCTTGGGTCCAAGCTGGTGAGCTTTGCTTAAACCAGATGAGCCTGCACTCAAACTGGCGACCTCGGGGTCTCGAAACTGGGTCCTCCACATCCCAGTTCAATGCTCTATCCACTGCACCACCGCCCGGTCAGGTTTTTACTATTATCTTGTGGCCTAAAGATAAAAGATGCTTTAGAAACCTATACTAGAACATATAGCTTGCATTGATAAATTATTCAAGCTAAACTTTTAAAATCGTATGACATGACTTCTCCTGTTTAAAACCTTTCAGTAATTTCCCATTTTTTAAATCACATATGTTACAAGCTCATTTCCCTGACACTCAAGGCCTTTCAAGAACTTGGCAACTTTATTTCCCTTTACTATATAGCAGGTCCTTGAATAATGTAGTTTTGTTCACTGTCATTTTATTATCACGTCAATGAGATGCTTTAGGAACTTAACACTTGTTTATATTCATTAGCCTGTTGTAAGATTGGCTTCATTATATGTCATTTTGCCACAGTGTCAAGAACCTGTTGATGACATTAAATGATGACTTACTTTATTTGCTCAATGATTCCTATCATTTTATATAGCTTTTAGGAAAACTATTTAATTTATCCTTATATTATTTTCAATCACCCTTAGTAATAATATCTATGGCTGTTAATAGTTACCTGTCTCCAGAAGCTCGCCCTGAGCTGGGATTCTTCTAAAAGAGAAGTGTTTCTGGGAAAACCCAGCAGCAGGTTGGGGAAACAGAGGAGGAATGGAAGGAAAAGAAGCAAGCGAGAGATTATTAGGAAAATCTCACAGGAGGAGGGTGGGGAACATGGCCCTGTCTTGCAGGATGGCTATGGAGACAGAATGAGACACACCACAGAACTGTTCCAATTAGGAGGCAAGGGGTCATGAGTCTTCGCGTCTTCATCCCTTTAGTCATTGGCTAAGGTCTCGGGGTAGGAAGGCAACATGAACTCTCTGGTGCTCATCGCTCTCTGTAGATGTAGGCAAAGAAGTTCCGGCAGTCTGTGGGCAGCCTTCCCGCGAGGAGCTGCGGTTGCTGGTGGTGGGGCTGACAGTGCACTTGGAGCTGGTGTGCAGGAAGCTGGTTCAGGGGTCCTGGAGGATACAGGCAGGGGTAGGGGTGCCATGTTCTTTTAACATCTTCTGCATTAAATTACTTCTTGGATTGGAAGCTCCTTGAAAGCAGATATGTCATTTCTTTGCTATCACTGATTACTATAACACCTTACCCAAAATACTAAAAAAATCACCTTTATAAATATTTTTCCAGTGGTTAAACAGATGAGTCAGGGGATTATTTGTCCTTCTTTTCTTGAAATGCTTTTTTGTATGTGTGCTGGTTCTGGACATCAAGCTGCAGAACATGTGCACTGGGGATGCTATTGGGTGTGACGTGGTTGGAATCCTCATCACAGAACACCCTGCTGGGCTCAGTCAGACAGCAAGGATGGCCGAAATCTAGACTAGCTGTTACTTAGGAAGCTGATTTAATGTGCCTCAGAGTAAAAAGGATTAAATCACTGTTCCCTATATAACTGGGAAGGACCAGAAGAAAAATGCAAATAATTGCACTTGCAAGTTGCCAAAATGCTATACATGTACTTTGAGCTAAGAGCCAATGATGGGGCTATGTGTTAATGCCACCAACAGAGACGAGCATTTTGAATTGAGCTACTAAACAATTTGGGGGCATTGTACCCATGCTCCTGGGAACAACCTTTTCACTGTTTAGTTGCTCTACCTATTCATTGCCTGAGGTACTCCCATTGTATTTTAGTCGAAGCTCCTCTTTCCAAGAGTTCACTTCAAACACTTCTGGTCTCTTTCATACACATTGTCATGCAAAATGCTTTAAGGAATTCTGGGTATGTAGAGTGGATATGGTGCTCCACATAACTGTTTGGAATCAAGGAACAAGTCGAAGGTGTGCCATGCTACATCATTAATTAAATTTAAAGAATAGTTGCACCATCTTTTAGAAATGTAGATGACAATACCAGGCATCTGTAGATTGGCTTCCATCTCATCATATTGAGTACTGTCATGATACATTCTAATAAGCACCATGATTAGTTTATAGCCCACATTCCTTTATACTGTGCACCACATACTACAATAAATGAAATTATGTATTTTTAATATGAACGGTAACATTTTTTGATTGGTTTTCTACAAATGGTTGGTTTTATTTTTAAAACTGATTTCTATTGTGACAGTGGGAATTTAGTAATTAGTCCTGTGAGGAAACATTCTTAAGCTTACTCAGCTTGAATGATCCTATGCCAAGGTTCAGTAAAATGCAGTGCCCTTTTTATATATAATTCACAAATCTACAATAGAAAAACTCAATAGTATCTTCAGCCTGCGGGCAAAGTACATTGTAAAAAATATTTTCAAAGAAGAGTTTGCTCAACATTTCTCAAGTGAAGTGATCACTACAATGAGAAAACCTATAGGAAATTTAATAATGATCAGAAGAAAAGCAGAGAATTAGATCTGACATTCTATTCATTCATTCCACAAACATTTATTATGCTATAAATCTTGGTCATTGCATTATCAGATAAGCAGAAACAAAGTGCTGTGTTAGAAACACTAGCCTTTCCATTGTATTTATGAAAATGTATGGAAAAAATAAGCCAGTGACATTCAGGTATTTGGAGTAATAACAAAAGAAGAAGAAGAATATTCAGTAAAGAAATATCAGACTCATAAAGTAATTAATTTCTAATGTTTATCTGCAGTTTACCTTTGGATAGAATTGTAAAGGAGATGTTTTTTTTAAGTATATTTCTCTTAGAGCAGGGTAAGGGGTTTAAAGGTGAACCATGAGGGAAATTTAATTTCCAAGATATATGGTAATCAATGCTTTCAAAACAAAAGTTGAAATCTACTTTGCCATGCCTTTTTATGCTGTACAAAATACATCATTTATAAAGCTACTGATTCTGACAGTGCCTGTCTGCAACACAGGGCATAACGCAGAGCAATCAAAAGGCATTTTAATTTTTAAAATGCTCTCATCTGCTTTTCCATTGCTTTTGGTAGCTTATACAGTTTTAGAACATATGCTACATGCCAAGTTGTTTGGCTTTATCTTTTCTATAAAGGAAAAAATGTCATCACAGCAATGCTTGGCTGTTTACTGGAAATGGAGATTATTCCATGGATCAAAATTTATTGTGGATGTTAAAATACTAAGAATTATCATGATGAGTTCAAAATTATTGCTACAATTAAGTACTGTTTATATGCGCGGTACTGTGTCACATGCTTTAGCGACTTTGTCACATTTCATCTTCAAAGCAACCTTCCAAAGTAATCATCAATATCCACACTTATGGACCGGGATGATGGACAGTGTGCACAACTGACCTGTGTGAGTCCACGATCTTAATGGAGGGTAGCTAAAGGTCCATGTACCTTCACACATCATCTGGAGAGGGTGTGTGACTTCCCTGAACTTCTCTGGGATAGAATCATAAGGACATGATCTTAACTGGGTCTTCAGGCCTTTCCAAGAAGGATGGCGAGCACTGAGGCAGATCTAAAGTAGCTGTGGTCTTCTGGACTTTTCCTTGACTGGATCAGGACTTAAGTGACTGCACCTGTTTTCAGCTGGCCTGAACCTATCACTGAAACAGAAGCGTTTTCTTTACTGGCCTTGGAGCAGTAGTCATAGCTCTACTTTGTCCAGAGCATCCTTGTAGTCTGACATCAAAGTCACACAGGTAGAGATGAGTTTGGAATGTGATCAAATGAAATATTAGATTAGGAAATAGCATAAATGTATCTCTTTACATAAACAGATTTAATATGTGAAATTTGTATTGTTTGAAATCCTTATTAATCATTCCGTTGCCATAGGTTCCCAATTTACTGCATTTATGAATTATTTAACATTTCCTTTCTAATTTTGATGAATTAAAATATTGTGAACAAATATTATTTCCCTCCTATCACAATACATATGGCTGAGGCAAACTTAGTGAAAAATATTCTTGGATGTTTTAAGCCTGACATTTAGAAACTGGGTGGCACATACAAAGTGCTGCCAAGGTGACATCATATTTCCTACTGATTCTGGAACCCAATCCAAATAGCAAACATTTAAATTTGTATTTTTATATGAATGCTATTTAAGAGGTCTTTGACTATTGCCAACTGACCCAGAAGTGATGTGTGAAAAATATTACCGAGCGCTCATTTATTTTCCGGTGAGGAGTCTCCATACTTCTCAGATCACCATAAATACCACCATCCATGTTAGACTATTGTAGACCAGCCCGGGTTCCTCGTGTTTCCTGTCAGGCATCCTCCCTGTCCTCTGCGTGCCATGTCTGAGGACGCTGGAAATGAGACAGGCATGCTGGTGTTCTTGAATTGAGGAGGCAGGTCTTGAGTGACAAAGCTATTTATGTACCAAGTACATAAATATTGCTTGACGGTGTCTGAGTTCACATGAATTTAATGTAGAAGACTTGCATAAAAGAGAATTAATTGTATTGCTTAGACTTATGGTGAAATGATAAAAATGATGGCTGTGTTTTGAGGAATTTTATGTTGGCCTTATTAGTTGTATCCTGCAGGGTGTAAATGTGATTATCAGGGTTATATCACTCTGAAGTTTTACATTTAAGTACGTTTTGTCCTTTCAAAACATATTTCACGTGTTTATAGTTTCAAATGACCTACTATTTAAAGACATAAATTTCAAATAATGGTTAAAATGTTACTTATCTCTTTTTCTTTAGATTCCTTACTCTTTCACTAGTCATAATGAGCTGTCAAATTTATATGGCCTGTTTATTTTAAACCTTGGGATAAAACCTCTCCTGTTTTTTTCCTAGAGAATTAAAGCTAATTAAAATTTTTGAAAATTAACTAGAAATCTCATAATTTTTATGAAAACTTGGTGATCCAATAACCCTAATATTATAGGGATGTAAAAAATATCCTTGTTAAACTGAGGCACACTCTGGAATATAAAATAAATTTTATTTATGTTTTCATCTTTAATCTTGAAGTACCTATAATCTGAATTTTGTATTTTCTGATTTCATTTATTCCTGTTTTAGTTAATAAGATGACGTTTGAGATTATCACCTGATAATATGAACATTATTGATAATAGCATTGGTATGTAAGTACTTATTTTTTACAGATTTACTCTATATTATACAGCATCTATAAGAACTTTGGTTGCTTTTTGGAAAAAAAAAATTGCTAATAACCAGAACCTTGCCTCAGGGTGCCTGGTTTACAAATGACAACATAGCACAAATCATTTAAGGAGAAACTGTCAGAGGATGGGAGGGGATGCAGCTTTTCTCACCAGGTGTTCTGTTGACTACTTAGATCTGTGTCACCCCCTGTGCGTGTCAGGCAGGCAGATGCCTGGCTCCTCCACAGTTCTGCAGGACCTCCTGAGTGTAATAAGCCCCAGCGGATTGAGCACACTTAAGTTTGAGAATAGCTGTGTCTTTCAATGCACTCCTCCTGTAATGGTGTCAGTTTTGTCACATTGGCAATATAATTAGCTTTTTGATTTCTAGCTCTTGAAGCAAAAGAAAGAAAAGACAGACAGACATATTAAGGTATATAATTTTGCCTTTCTGACCATAATAATTAGATTTAATCTTTATCCTCTTCCTAATATTTAATATATTTATTTTTTAATTGAAGTGTGATACTCCTAATCTTTTATTTATGTATTTATGGGGCCATATGATGGATGCTTTAGCAGCCTGGGCAAGCTGTGGACGCGCTGTACAGAAAAATGCCTATCACATTGCATACAGTTGCAGGGCTTTATGGAACACTTGGAGCTTACCTTGATTCCTAAAGTAAGAATTCCCATCCCAGTAGGGCTTTATAACCTTATAATTAATATAAAAGAGGCCTGCAACTTAGAGATTTGTTTATTTTTTTTTTACATATGTGATAATTGTTGGACAGTCTAACCAAGGGCTTTCAATATATATATTACTTACTTATAGTCTATAATGGGTCCTAAGGAGCTTTAAGCATGTAAAATAGTAATTATGTAATTTTAAAAGGTCTATAAAGTTCTTCAGATAGTTCATAAATAGCAGTAATGTGTAAGCATGTAATTATTTTTTTAAAGGTTACATTTATTCAATAGGCCATGGAAATTTCAAAAATTTTTTCAAGTTTGCAGAAAGAATAAACCCAGAGATGCCTGGCCAAGTGGTGGTGCAGTAGATAGAGTGTTGTCTTGGGACTCTGAGGACCAGGTCTGAAACCCTGAGGTCGCCAGCCTGAGCACAGGCTCACCAGCTTGAGCGTGGGATCATTGACATGACCCCATGGGTGCTGTCTTGAGCCCATGGTTGCTGGCTTGAGCCCATGGTTGCTGGCTTGAACATGGTGTCACTGGCTCATAATGCCCGGTCAAGGCATGTATGAGAAAGGAATTAATGAACAACTGTTGTGCCTCAACTGCGAGGTGATGCTTCTCATCTCTCTCCCTTCCAGTCTGTCTGTCTGTCTGTCTGTCTGTCTCTCTCTCTCACACTAAAAGAAAAAAAAAAGGAGAGAGACTAAACTCAGAGAAAATTTAATATTAAAGTAGAGCATATTGTCAAGTAGGTACAGATGTACCTTATAAGACCTTATGATAAATTTTTATATTAAAAGACATTTTTTTCAGTTCTTTCAGATATAGACCCAGAAGTGGTATTGTTGGATAAAATGGTAGTTCTATTTTTAATTTTTTGAGGAGTCTTCATACTACTTTTTATAGTGTCCGTACAATTTACATTCTCTCCAACTGTGAGCAAGAGTTCCAGTTTCTCCTGAAATGTCAGGAAATGTCTTTTGGAACATTACTGCATTCTATTTTATAATTAAAAAAAAATTCTGCCTCTACAGTCTCTGATTCTATATATGAGATTGATATGTATTAATATTCATATTATAATTATCAGGTGTTGGTATTGGTATTATATTTACGCTTACCTTAAAAATAATTTGAGAATTTTATAATTTTTTCTAGTTTTGATACTTTAAATAGTTTTAGAATAATCTGCTTTCTACTGGTTACAATGGAATTTTGGGGGGAAAAAAGACCTTATTTATATTTAGAATTTTAACTCAGGAAAAAACACACTTATTTAATATAACTCTTCTGAACTTTCAACATGCTTAATAAAGATTTGTTTAAATAGCTGTTTTTAGAAAAAAAGACCACAAATTGAAACATAGAACTATCAGTTATATTCATCAGACACTGCAGGCTGGAAGAGCAGAGCTTCTGCTTTTATCATTTCATTTAGCGTCTACAAAATGGAGTTAGCTGTTCAGTCGTCAGGATGGTCATATCTGAAGAGAGAATGACACAGATTATTAGCCTGACAAGGTTACCTGCTAAACAAAGACTTATTAGATTTATCTGATGACTTAGAAAGATAGTGTCAATGTGTTGTTTCCTTTGTCATTTTGAGAATGTATTACAGAGATATGAAACTGATCATTGAAGAATATTCGCTCATGGAAAGGAAGGAATTAAATGTACTTCCACATATTATGTACTAAGTTTTCTTTTCTAGCATTATCTATCTTTTTAAATTCTAAACCTGTTTACAGATGAGGAAATTAAGACTGAGAGTATTTAAGGGGAAACAATCTGACCAAGTATTCATTTTAGGGAGAGGATGGCACAGGGTTCTGTAAGCATGCAGGCTAGCTAGATCTCGTTATAGCAGAAAGTATAGCATCTGTTTACTTCTTTAATTAATATTAATTTTATTTTTTCTTTCTTATTGACTTTATTGGAGTTCTATTGATTAACAATTACACAGGTCTTGGGTGCACAATTCTACAATACATCATCTGTACTCGCATTATGGGTTCACCACCCCAAGTCCAGTATTTGTCCATCACCATTTATCCTCTCGGACCTTCCTCCACCCTCCCATTCCACAGTCACCACACTGTTGTCTGTGTTACTGAGCCATTTATTTATTTATTTATTTTTCAGAGAGAGAGAGAGAGAGAGAGAGAGAGAGAGAGAGAGGGAGGAAGTACGGGAGAAGGTGGAGCTGGAAGCATCAATTTGTAGTAGTTGCTTCTAATATGTACTTTAATTGGGCAAACCCAAGGTTTTGAACCTGCGACATCAGTTTTCCAGGTCGGCACTTTATCTACTGCGCCACCACAGGCCAGGCATGAGTTTTTTTGAGCGTGTAGGGGGGAATGGTGGGCTCAGTGAGGTGGGTGGAGGGATTGAGCAAAAAGGGCAAAAAAGAAAAAAAGGTTTCAAAAAGTTTAAAAAGTGGTAAACATAATACCCTCTAGTAATAATCCAGAGCTTTTTATATATGAAAAATGAATTTTCCCTCCTGTTTCTCTCTCACTCTTCCTTCTTGTTTATATTTCCGTCTTATGTAATATCTCTGCCTTTAATTCATTCAACTCAATTTGGTGTTTGCCTCCTTGAAAACGCTAACAAAAGTAATAGCTAGCATATTTGGAGTGCCTGCAGTATTCCAGGCACATTGCTTGGTGCCTTCCCAGAGCCTCTACTCCTCACCCAGCACTGCCAAGCGGGCATTCTTCCGATACCTGGTGGGGAAGGGAATTAGGCTGGGTGGGTCCACCCTGACCAGTTCCCAAATCTGTGTTCTTTCCACACTATGTCACCTCCTGTGCCTAATAAAACATTTGGGACAAATGATTATCCTCATAGGCCATCAACTCACGGTCAGTATTGAAGCCTCTAAATCTTGGTTTTCCTTTAATAAATACTTCTAATAAATCACGGCCAGAAGAGGGAAAGTAAGTGTACACTGAAGCCAGAAACAAATAAGAGGAAGTCCATTTTATTTCTGTAGCATTTCTTGGAAGTCAGGTGTGTTCTGAATTCAATGTTCTGGATATCTGTTAGCTAGCATCTAATATTCTATTCCATGTGTGTCCAAATGGAATAATTCTTTAAAGGGCAATCATGTAAAATGTGTTTCAGGCTAAAATTTATGATGTGCCATAATGTGATGTCTCATTAGTTTATAACCCCAGTAATACACTATGGAAAGACATTTGGAAGTCATAAAATCGGAGAATAAAGGCAGATTTTATCATTTTCCTATGGAAACAATAGCTTAAAAGTCACACAGTTTCTTTGAGAGTCCATCCATAGGTAACAATAAAATACGTCTTCTTCCCTGTCTCACATTCTGTCATCATAGAAGGGAAATCTAGAAAATGTGTCACATAACCTAATAGATAAGTCAATTTATTGTTTTCACCTATGTAGAAAACACCAGACTATGAAACATAACTTCTACATTTTTTTTCCCTAGGCTGTCTTTATTTCTTGATTTTGAGTAGTGTTGTATCACATATAGCTGATTAAACTTCGCTGTTTTTATTTTTTAAAATTTATTTTTATACCTGATTTGCAACAAAATCTTATTTGTACCATAACTTTGCCAATTCAATATGTATTAGAGAAGTGAGGAAAATTAAGTAAATAAGGTTAATAGATTAAAAAAGGCATGCATATGATAATTTGATGTCAGTTATAAATCTGTTTATCTGGGAACAACCTTGGAATAAAAAAGTATTGTTCGGCCCTGGCCGGTTGGCTCAGTGGTAGAGTGTCGGCCTGGCGTGCAGGAGTCCCGGGTTCGATTCCCAGCCAGGGCACACAGGAGAAGCGCCCATCTGCTTCTCCACCCCCCCCCCTTCCTCTCTGTCTCTCTCTTCCCCTCCCGCAGCCAAGGCTCCATTGGAGCAAAGATGGCCCGGGCACTGAGGATGGCCCTGTGGCTTCTGCCTCAGGTGTTAGAATGGCTCTGGATGCAACAAAGCGACGCCCCAGAGGGGCAGAGCATCGCCCCCTGGTGGGCATGCTGGGTGGATCCCGGTCGGGTGCATGCGGGAGTCTGTCTGACTGCCTGCCTCCCCGTTTCCAGCTTCGGAAAAATGAAAAAGAAAAAAAAAAGTATTGTTCTTAGTATTAGTATACCCATGCATATTATTTTACAAATTATAATGTACTGTATTCAAGCGTTTTTAATCCAGATCCCAGCTTTGATATTTACTACAGTGCAAGCTATCTACTTTCTCTAAGCCTCCATTTCCTTGTATTTAAAATTGGAGGTTTTTTTTTTATTTGTTGTAGTGAGGAGTGAATGATATATATAGAGTGCTTAGGAGGCTGTGTGTTACTCCCTGGTCACACTGAAGCTTAGTATCTCAAAATTGTCAGTGATATGCCTTTCTCTGGTGTCCCTGTTGCCAAACCCTTGCAAATCCAGGTTTCTATTCTATCTTAATTTTATTGCTCTTGCCCATTTGGATTATCATCTCTCAGTTCAGACCCTTATCACTGCTTGACTTGACTATCATGATTGCATCCTAATGAGACATCCCATCTCCTCTCTCCCCCATCTCAGTTCATCCTCATTACTGTTAGATTACCATTCATAATAAACATAGTAATACCCTTACTTTATTTACATTCTTTTTTGTGTGTGTGACAGAGACAGAGAGAGTCAGAGAGAGGGACAGATAGGGACAGACAGACAGGAAGGGAGAGACAGGAGAAACATCAATTCTTTGTTGCGGCTCCTTAGTTGTTCATTGATTGCTTTTTCATATGTGCCTTTACCGGGGGGCTACAGCAGACCAAGCAACCCCTTGCTTGAGCCAGCAACCTTGGGCTCAAGCTGGTGAGCCTTGCTCAAACCAGATGAGTTCATGCTCAAGCTGGCGACCTCGGGGTCTCGAACCTGGGCCCTCCACATCCCAGTCCAATGCTCTATCCACTGTGCCACCACCTGGTCAGGCATCTACATTCTTTCTAATACTGACTTTTGCCACCTGTTGAGTTCAATTGCAGCATCTTAACTTCTGTGGCCTGCTGTAATGTGCCCTCCCAGTGTATTTGCTGCTGCTTTGCTACATATGCCCTGTGATGTTAAGACTGAACTTTCTCTTCCTACTTATTATTCCTTACTGTGCTTCTGTAGTTCTTTCTGACTGCAATAGCTATTCCTTTTTAAAATTTTATTTATTGATTGATTTTTAGAGAGACAGGGGAAAGAAGAGAGAGAGTGTTGTTCCACTTGTTTACGCATTCATTGTTTGATTTCTGTATGTTTTCTAACCAGTGATCATACCCGCAACCTGGTGTATAGGGAAGATGCTCTAACCTACTGAGCTACCTGTCCAGGGCCTTCCAACAGTCATTCTTGTATTCCATTTCTCATGAACTCATTTTATATATGACTCTATAAATACATGCAATATTTTCTTTTTTTTAACCCTAAGAGCTTTTGACTTCCCTTTCCTTATGGCATTTATTTTATCTTTTCCCAGCATGTATAAATGTCTACCAGAAAGTTCTGTCCGTTTCTATCACAACAAGTTTCGACATGTAAGCACATGTTTATTTGGTGCATGTGTGCCTCTCTATTTTTATCACTTAATGTATACATACTGACGTAGCAAATGAACTAAAACCAAGTTGATTCACGTTAGTCTTATGTGTGAAGCGATAGTGTACCCATAGCTACTGATAAAGTTTATTTACGCCACTGTAATTTTTACGAATTTCAACAAGGAAGAAATGCTACAGAAGCCTGTAGAAATTTATTGAAAGTGTTTGGTGAAGGTACAGTTTCTGATAGGACATGCAGAAGATGGTTTGAAAAATTCAAAACAGGTGATTTCTACCTTTCTGATAAGCCACGTTCTAGGCGACCATCTTTGATGGATGACAATGTTGTTAAGACCGTGTTGGAGCAAGATCCTTTTCTGACAACATCGGAGATCGCAGAAAGGCTTAATTCAGCTCAGCAAACCATTTCGGACCATATTCGGAAGATAGGATTGGTGTGGAAATATTCAAGATGGGTGCCACATAAATTAAGTCAGAAGAATTTGGATGATTGAGTCGTCATATGCACATCTCTGCTTGCTTGGAACAAAATCGAGCCCTTCTTGAACCGGATGATAACTGGGGATGAAAAGTGGATTACCTACAAAAATATCGTAAGGAAAAGGGCATATTGTGAACCCGGAAAACCTAGCCCTTCCACCTCTAAACTAAATTTGATTCTGAATAAGAGAATGTTGTGTATATGGTGGGACATTCGAGGACCAATATATTATGAGCTTTTAAAACCGAACGAAAAGCTCAATTCGGAGAAGTATTGTCAGCAACTGGATAATTTAAAGACAGCAGTCCAAGAAAAGAGGCCGGCGATGTTCAACAGGAAGAACATCATACTGCATCATGATAATGCCAGGCCACATGCTGCTTTGGGGACTCTTCAAAAAATTGCAGAACTAGGCTGGGAAATTCTGTCGCATCCACCATATTCCCCAGACTTAGCACCCTCCGACTATCACTTGTTTTTGTCCTTACAAAATTTTTTAAAGGGCAAAAAATTCAAAAATGAAGAAGATATCAAACAAGCACTGGTTCAATTTTTTGCATCAAAAGATAAAACATTTTTCAAAAATGGAATATACAAATTGCCCTCACGCTGGCAAGAAATCATTAATAATAATGGCAATTATATTATTTAATAAAGTTTATTGACAGTAAGAAAAATTTGTATTTTGTTTTATTCCAAAAATGAACAGAACTTTCTGGTAGACCTTTTATTATCATTGGACAGGTATCTGTCTTTTTCCTTTCTACTTGACTGTAAAACCTTCTTTGGATGAAGACTTAGTCTTATTTATCATTGAGTTTTCGGGATTACAGGGGCAGTACAAATAGTAGGTAGTCAATGACTAATTGCTTAATGGAATAGCTATCTTTATCTTTCCCTTTTCCTGTTAACTAGTTCTGTTGGTTTCTGTGGGTATACAAATCATTATCCTAATAAAAAAAAAACATTAAAAAATAGTCATTCTCTAATACCAGCTGGCCTCTACAGTAATCACGAGGCATAAAGATAGAAGGTCAGAGTTCTGTGGAGATGGAGCAGAAAACAGTTATGCTGAAAGATCTTCTAGGGTAGAAGTATATATTAAAATTAAAATTGAGTATTTTTTATTTTCTAACTGAATTATTACAGTTTGGAGGTTGTCTGCAGTGATTAATATTTATCCTAGATAGGTTTATAGGTAACTGTAACTATTAATACCATAGTCTGAATTTCAAATTTATTTACTTAAACCTCCTCACTTTCTTATTACTTCCAAGCGATTTTTTTCTTTTGTATCATATTATTTCTGGAGACATCCATGAACATTTCACTTGTACTAGCAAATTGACAAGAAAGATGAAAACATCTCTTGGTCTCTTCTTGGACTTTTCCAATGTATCATTAGTTAAGTTGTGATCAGTTGATCTCACTCCTAGAAAGACTGTGCATAGCTACAACATTCACTGATGAGAGAGCTGACCTGTGTTCAGGTCCTCTTGGCCTATGGGCGCAGCTTGTAACAGAACTGGTACATTCCTTGGAGCCTTCCCTGCCTGATGTTCCTCCTGGGCCTAGAACACCAGCACCTATGCCTGTGCTCTGTGCCAAGGGCTGTGGTGCAGTGTACTGAAGGTAAAGGTACAAACTCCCCATCTACTAAATGCATGTCTAATTTTCCTCTCCTATTCACCTTGATTTTTAAAATTTTTAAAAATATTTATTTTTTTTAAAGATTTTATTTATTCATTTTAGAGAGAGGAGACAGAGAGAGAGAGAAGGGAGGGAGGAGCAGAAAGCATCAACTCCCATATGTGCCTAGACCAGGGAAACCCGGGGTTTCGAACCAGTGACCTCAGTGTTCCAGGTCAATGCTTTTACCCACTGTGTCACTGCAGGTCAGGCCACCTTGACTTTTTTTTATCTCAACTATGGAAATGATGCTAACTCACCAAAGCCAGTTATTTCTGCCATAACAGTAAAGCTGTGTCCTAAGTCAAATCATATAGTTATCATGAAAGGTATACTTAAATGGGAAGAGACATTTTCTGATTACATTTTGTACATACCTTTTTCCTTCTTTCAGTTATATATAAAGGTCAAAATATCATAGAACATATGATATACTTTTAAAGACAGAAATGACGTCCTCTAATCTGAGTTTGTGTGATCATTTTTTTTTTGCTTGTTTTATTTTTCTCTTGTTGTTTGGGTCTCTCAGATTGCTTCAGCCTCTTTTAAATATTACAAGAACTGTGAGATTGTGTTTCTGTAATAGGCAGAACAACATGTATAACTTAGAGAGTGGATTTCACTGATCCAAACTCTTCTGGTTCAATTTCAAACTAATCATCATTTCATGTCTGGATTCCTTTTTATTTTTATTTTTAATTTTTTTGTATTAAGTGAGAAGTGAAGGTAGGAAGGCAGAGACTGACCCCCACATGTGCCCTGATTAGGATCCACCAGGCAAGCCTCTACCAGGCAATGCTCTTCCTGGCTGGGCCGCTGCTCCATTGCTTGGCAACTGAACTATTTCAGCACCTGAGATGAGGTCATGGAGCCTGCCTCAGTGCCTGGGGCCAACTTTGCTTGAACCATTCAAGCTATGACTGTGGGAGGGGAAGAAAAAAATGAGAGAGATAAGTGGAAGGAGAAGCAGATGGTCACTTCTCTTGTGTGCCCTGACCGGGAATTGAATCTAGGACTTCTACACACTGGGCTGATGCTCTACTGTTGAGCCAACCAGCCAGGGCCATGTCTGGATTCTTAAATTCACTCATTCACAGGTATGTATCTATTGTCTTTCACATATCAAATACTATTGTAGGAGCAAGAGACTGAGCAGTAAGCAAAACTAAGTCTCTACTCCGTGGAGCAGGCTTAGTTAGTTTGGACTGCTGTGACAAAATACCATGGACTGGGTGGCTTAGAAACAGCAGGAATTTATTTCTCACAGTTTTTTTTTTAATTTTTAATTTTTGTTTTTCTGAAGCTGGAAACGGGGAGGCAGTCAGACAGACTGCCGCATGCACCCGACCGGGATCCACCTGGCATGCCCACCAAGGGGTGATGCTCTGCTCCTCTGGGGCGTCGCTCTGTTGCGTCCAGAGCCATTCTAGTGCCTGAGGCAGAGGCCACAGAGCCATCCTCAGTGCCCGGGCCATCTTTGCTCCAGGGGAGCCTCGGCTGCGGAAGGGGAAGAGAGAGACAGAGAGGAAGGAGAGAGGGAGGGGTGGAGAAGCAGATGGGCACTTCTCCTGTGTGCCCTGGCCAGGAATCGAACCTGGGACTCCTGCACGCCAGGCCGATGCTCTACCACTGAGCCAACTGGCCAGGGCCTTATTTCGCACAGTTTTGAATGCTAGAAAGTCCAAGTTCAAGGCTTCAGCAGATTAGCTATCTGGTAAGTGCCTGCTTCCTAGTTTCCATTTATTATTATTATTATTATTATTATTATTATTATTGCTGCATTCTCACATAGTGCAAGGAGCAATATTTGCCCCCAAATTTAAAAAATTGTGTTAGCTGAGGCCCTGGCCAGTTGCCTCAGTGGTAGAGCGTCGGCCTGGCGTGCAGAAGTCCCGGGTTTGATTCCCGGCCAGGGCACAAAGGAGAGGCGCCCATCTGCTTCTTCACCCCTCCCTCCTCCTTCCTCTCTGTCTCTCTCTTCCCCTCCCGCAGCTAAGGCTCCATTGGAGCAAGGATGGCCCGGGCGCTGGGGATGGCTCTGTGGCCTCTGCCTCAGGCGCTAGAGTGGCTCTGGTCGCAACATAGTGACGCCCAGGATGGGCAGAGCATCGCCCCCTGGTGGGCAGAGCGTCGCCCTGGCGGGCGTGCCGGGTGGATCCTGGTCGGGCGCATGCGGGAGTCTGTCTGACTATCTCTCCCCGTTTCCAGCTTCAGAAAAATACAAAAAAAAAAAAAGGAAAAAAAAATTGTGTTAGCTGATTCTCAGTTAACCTCCTAAAAATTAATTGGATATACAAACCAATTAGTAAAAGCGTTATATCAGCCTTTAATAATTAAAATTTTATACAGCAATATTCTGCTTAATTATCTTTGCTTTTGTTGAGACTTTTTTGCATTTCTGTGGCCCTCTGCGCTCCACGAACATGTTCACATTTTTCTCTGTTCCTTTTAATTAAGTTAAATGAACAGTCCTAGAAACAACCAAGTATTCTTAGGACCCTTTTAGTCAGAAAAAGAAAAATATTTTTAAGAACTTCTTAAAACTGTCAATAGGTCAAACATAGCCTCTTTCTATTTGAGCAACGCCTGGGGATGACAAATTAATATTGAACATGTATCATTTATGAGATCAGTCTCTTGGAAATTTTGGTAACTTAATCCAGATGTATGGATTTTTTTCAAAGCAATAAATATTGCAAAACATTGCTGAAAGTATTAAATCTTATAATAAAAAACTATGTTTGCTACAATATTGGGGTAAGATGTCTTTCATTTCGGAAAAGTACCCTGACGGTACCACAACTCTAAAACAGCATTTGTTTCATTCAGCAAGAAACATTTTTATACTGTGTCAAGTTATTTAGAAATCTCTAAGTTGTCTCTTAACTCTTTTCTTTTAACTATGCTTTGATTTCTATGGTTGATTCAAAATAAGGGACTAGAGATAGATACTTGTATTTTATTTATTTTATAATGTATTGCATTTTATATATAGAATAAAATATTCAAAACCTTAACTTTAATAATTCCATAATTTTCTTTTAAAAACAATAATAACATCAATACTCTTAGGAATTCACTTTAGAATTTCAAATAGCTTAACCTCTCTGGGCCTGTCCTGGGGCCTTATGGTTCTATGATTATATCAAGCCTTTAGCCTACTATACTGCCAAGGTCAACAGTGCTTGCCACAATGAAATGAAGTATTGTATCATTTCTTTCTTGTTTCTGTTTGCTCCAGACTTTCTGGGTTGATCCGTTTTAGCTTTAAAATAATAATTTTTCAGCCGCGTACGTACATTTGGTAGTATTCCTTCAAGTTTTGTTTCTACCGTCCCACTTTCATTTTTATAAAATTGTCATTCTCTTTCATGGTGATTCTTTAATAACTATACCTCTCTTAATACTGTATACACATATCCCTCTAGACTTTCCTTTTGAGGTTTAGAGTACCATCTACCTATTGCTCAGGCCGGAAGCCAGGGACACATCTCAGTTGTCTCTCTCACCATCCACACCTAATCAGCTATGAAGTCTTCTTGATCTTCCTTTTGAAGATTTTGTGACATTAGTTACTTCTCATTTTTCATCTCTGTTACCCTTGGGTCTTACTTGCTCTCACTTGGAATATCATAGTAATTTTTCTTCATCATATTTAATTGCCCATCTTAAAATCTGTTAATAGATATTTGTAATGTTAGGAACAAGTCCATGCTCTTCAGCAGAATATTATATCATTATTTCATTATGTCTATATAGTCACTTTATTTTTATCACCCTTAAGAACATCCATTGTATTGGTTGATCAATTAAGAGCAAAAGTTGTGAAATCAGATTATTTATGTTCAAGTCTATATTTTATGTGAATTATACAAGTCATGTAGCCCTTTTGAAACTTTGTGTCTTGTTAAAATATGAGAATAAAAGTATTTACCTCACAATATTGCTAAATGAATGCTTATCAATATACCTTGAACATACTGTAAATAGATTCTCAAAAATGTTAGCTATTGTTAATTATTTATGGTTTCCAGGTTGTTTTATATTATTTCAACAATGTATGCCTTTGCATAATCCATTCCCCATTCAAGAATGCACTTTCTTACCTTTACTTTATTATTCAGAATCTAGCTCAAGCATTTTCTCTTCCCTGAAGCCCCCCAAAGCCCACTTAATCCCAGCTCCACTCCCCTATTCCACACTGAAGTTCTAATAAGAGTTTTGGTGGTATTTGAGCATCTGTTTGTTGTTATTCATTATCCAGGCTGGAGTGAAAGTAGGCTTACAGTTGTGAGTACATGAAACAGTGTTTACTCTTGTATTATTATTTATTTATTCTATTATTATTTTCCACACAAACAGCTGTAAACACTTTTGCCCTACCCTGTGTACTGAGTTCTAGTTGTTGGTGTATTCCAGTCTCCTTTTTGAGTTTGTGAGCTCCTTATGGACAGGGTTATGTCTCATGCATCTCTTAATTTCCAGCTTTACTCAAAGTCTGCTGATCCCAAGTGGGTTCTCAATAAAAATTTTGAGAAAAATGATTCGATGATGAAATAAATTAATGAAAGTTTGGGACAGGATGTTAGGAAATGATGCTGAGAGAGCTATAAGAACAAGCAACAGCTACAGAAAGATGCTTGTAAGAAAAGCCAAGGTCACCAGTTCATTCTATAAAGGTCTTTTTCAAACTGTTTGACTTTCCTGTTGAAAAGATTTCTTCCATGTTTGACAAGAAGGGATTTGAAAGGGTGTGAACATTTGCAAGAACTCTGCTTACATCACCTCCAGTGATATTGACACAGTTTACTAATTGTGACTAATGGCCTAGGTCAGTAATTTTCTTTCTTTCCTTCTTTTTTTTTATTCAGTGAGAGAAGGTGAGGCAGAGACAAACTCGCACTTGTGCCCTTACCAGGATCCAACAGCGATCCCACTAGGGGGCAATGCTCTGCCCATCTGGGGCATTGCTCCATTGCTCAGCAACTGACCTCTTCTTAGCACCTGAGGCAGAGGCCATGGAGCCATCCTCAGAGCCTGGGGCCAACTTGCTCTAATCAAGTCATGGCTTCCAGATGGAAAGAGAAAGAGAGAGAGAGAAAGAGAGAGGAAGGGGAGGGGTGGAGAAGCAAATGGTCACTTCTTCTGTGTGCCCTGACCAGGAATCAAACCTAGGGCTTGCACACACTTGGCTGATGCTCTACCACTGAGCCAACCAAACAGTGCCTAGATCAGTGATTTTCAACCTTTTCCATCTCATGGCACATATAAACTAATTGCTAAAATTCTATGGTACACCAAAAATATATTCTTTGCTAATCTGACAAAAAAAAAATAGGTATAATTTTGGTTCATTCACACCAAATGGCTATTGTTGTGTTGGCTGTTGTAATTTTTTTACTTGACATTCTAAAGGAAAACCCTACTTGATATCAGCAGACTTTGAGTAATGCTGGAGATTAACAGATGTATGTGCCTGTGCCCCTGACCAGTCACATATTGTGTGTTTTAAAAATTCTCATGGCACGTTGGTTAAAAGTAACTGACCGAGATTGTAAGCTCTCTGAGGCCAGGGCTCTTCTCCTGCACATATTTATACAACCCTACAGCAGCTTTCAGTGCTTTTTACTTGTAGGCACCTAGTAAATTCATTATTTGCTAAAATAAAAAATAAAGAAAATTGTATCTATGGATTAAGTTTAGCAAGAACATTTATATCCTTATTGGTTTGCCATGAGAAGTGTTTTATTACCCAATAATTGATTTTTTTTATTGTCAAACTGCTTGTGCTATTTTTCTTAATGCTTTAAATGAAAGTAAATCTATTGCTCTTAACTAAAAAAAGATGTAGGTCTCTTTTGAGATTTTCCAGTAAAATATGCATAGTTTTCTCATAATCACTGATTTGATTAATGTGAAAAAGTAGAATGGTTTAGAAATCAATCAATTCCAAAATTATTTATAAAACTCCTCCTTTTCCAGCTTCAGAAAAATACAAAAAAACCCAAAAAACTCCTCCTTTACTTTGTATTACAAGGATACATACAAGTAAATAGAGAAAAGTTGATACAAACCAAATTACCCCAATTGGTTTGTTCATTTAAAATCTTTCACATTTTATGTGGACATAGTTACTCCACCATATATCCTACTTTATCTTGTACTCAGAACTTTGAGTAAGATTAGAAAATAATAATAATAATGGGGTAATGATAAAAATATATATGGTCACTTCTTTTTTATATTTTGAAGATACTGAATAGTTTAAAAAAACACAAAGAATAAAAAGGATAAAAAAGAAAGTTAAAAAACTACCTTCTAATAAAATGTAACAGTTTATCAGGAGAAATTTTCCTGTCTCAAATGAAGTCTGTTATTGATTGTTTTTTAATTAATGTTTCAAATACAATGTGCATTCAAAATTATTTTGTATTAGTTTCAAGTGTACAGCAGAGTGGTTAGACAATCAAACACTTTACAACAGGGGTCCCGAAACTTTTTACATAGGGGGCCAGTTCACTGTCCCTCAGACCGTTGGAGGGCCGGACTATAAAAAAAACTATGAACAAATCCCTATGCACACTGAACATATCTTATTTTAAAGTAAAAAAACAAAACGGGAACAAATACAATATTTAAAATAAAAAAAAGTAAATTTAAATCAAGAAACTGATCAGTATTTCAATGGGATCTATGGGCCTGCTTTTGGCTAATGAGATGGTCAATGTGCTCCTTTCATTGACCACCAATGAAAGAGGTGCCTCTTCCGGAAGTGTAGCGGGGGCCGGATAAATGGCCTCAGGGGGCTGCATGTGGCCCGCGGGCCATAGTTTGGGGACCCCTGCTTTACAAAGTGGTCCCCCCAATATTTCACGTACTCAGCTGGCACCATTCATAAAAATTACAATATTACTGACTATATTCCCTATGCTGTACTTTACATCCCCGTGACTATTTTTTAATTTCCGGTTTGTAGTTCTTCACCTTTTTCACCCCATCCCCAAAGCCCATTTCTGCAACTGCCTCCCCTCTGACAACCACCAGTCTTTTCTCTGTATATTATTGTTCTAAATCCTAAATGTCCAAAGAACTAGAGGGCCCTGAATAGTTCATTCTATCCTAAATCCAAGGTTACTGGTTCGAAACCCCGGGCTTGCCTGGTCAAGACACATATGAAAGTTGATGCTTCTTTCTCTTCCCCTTTCTTTCTCTCTCTCTCTCCCTCTCTCTCTCTCTCTCTCTCTCCTCTCTCAAAAATGAATTAATAAAAGATTTTTAAAATTTTTTATCCTATATCCAAAGAACTTTAAGACTAATAAAAACCAGGAATATGTGCTTTCACCAAAAGAGAAGCAGAATACCTTGGAAAAATGAAATTTGCTTTCAGTGGCTTTGTCATTAAGTTCAGTGACCATATCCATTAAATACATAGTGAATACTGGGTAAAGCTCAGAACTGTACATTCTCAGCCCTTAATTGACATCTAATCAGAAAGTGCTCAGTATGTCAAGTATGAAAAGGTAATCTTCTACTGAGGCTATTGCATTTCCCATCAGCTATTTACAGTTGTAATTTCTGGAAAAGATGATCACTTTTTCATCTTTCCATCTAATGAACAAGAGAACGAGAGAGTTCCCATCTTCATCCCCTACATCTCCTTCCAGAATGCTAAATTCATGCAATTATGAATTGAATTGGAAGCTAAATTATTACCTCGTTAAACTTGCATCAATCCTGAGTTACAGTTTGTACACAGAAGGAATAAGAAGAGCATAATGATTATCTTGTCATTAAGTGGGGGCTGAACAAATTCAGCATAGTTCAGCATCTACAGGGACACATTTAAAGTCACTCAATTTGATTCATATCCATTTCTTGAGTGATTGTGGAATTTCAGGGGCTTTCTTCTGGGAAGAATTGCAAACGCCTGCTTTTCTGTTTAGTTTACCTACAGATACATCCCCCCAACAACAGACTCGTTCTCTACACATGGCACCCACATCCCACAACAAAGCATTTGCTTATGGGTGGTTATCAGAAAAAGTCAATACCTTGAAAGATAACCCTAGTGAAAGCGAAAGTAAATAAATTAACTTCTAAGGTAGTGCTATTAAGTCGTTCTCTGTTCTCTATAATTTGCATCCACATTGTCTTTTTATGATATATTGAAAATATTTCGACAAAGTTTGATAATCCCTACAACATTTTACAGTGAGTAACTAGAGTTGATAATACCATGTAGTGGTAAAGAGCTCAGATTCTATATTCATGAATTTTTAAGCAAACGCAACAATTTTTTGACTCTGTTATGAGAACTGATGATAACACAAATAAGAGGCAAAATTCTTGTTCTTACAAAATTTACAGTTAATTCATGAGACAGGTAATCAACAATATAAATAAATTAATTATGTAGTATGTCAGATGAAGAAGTGCTATGGAGAAAAGAAAGCACCCAGGGGTAGAGAAGACTTGTGGTGTGTGTGTGTGTGTGTAAGAGTGTGTGTGTGTGTGTGTGTGTGTGTGTGTAGGGAGGCAGAAAGTTGGTTTCCATGTCAAATAGGGTGGTCAGGGAAATCTTTCTAAGATGATGAGACTAGTACATAACTTGAAGGAGGTAGAATGGTGAGCCATATGGAATTCTGAGGAATAAGCATATCACCATAGAGAACAGAAGTCACGACTGTTACTTTCTGAGTGTGAGATTTTGAGCAAAGATTGACATTTTCTAAAATTTCCATAATATAGTACCTGTCACAAAGGGATACTGTGAGAATGAAATAATGTATGCATTGTAGTTACATAATAAACACTGGATAAATGTCAGATATTATTAAATAATGTTAGATATTATTAAATCATGTTAGGTATTATTATATTGCTTTGGATATCAAGAGTTTCTGTTTCAAATCACCTTATTTGAAGGTTTTGCCTATTGATTAGTGGCCTATAGAATTCCTTGTTTCAATTAACCAGCTATATTATATATATAATTTATTTTCTTTCCAGCAGATGTAAATAATGTTAAATACTCAAATGTTAGAAGGGAGAAAAGTCCAAAAGTTCTTTTCTCTTTTTCTTTTTAATGAGAGAGAGAGACAAAGAGAGGGACAGACAGGAAGGGAGAGAGATGAAAAGCATCAACTCATAGTTGTGGCACCTTAGTTGTTATTGATTGCTTCTCATACTTACCTTGACCAGGGGGCTCCAGCTGACTCCTTACTCAAGCCAGTGACCTTGGACTCAAACCAGCGACCTTGAACTCAAGCCAGTGACCTTGGGCTCAAGCCAGTGACATTTGGGCTCAAGCCAGTGACCATGGGGTCATGTCTTTGATCCTGTGCTCACGACTGCAGCCCTGTGCTGAAGCCAGATGAGCCCGTGCTCAAGCCGGCCACCTTAGGGTTTCGAACCTAGGTCCTCAGCATCCCCAGGACAATGCTGTATCTACTACAGTACCACCTATTCAGGACTTTTTTCCTTATTTTTAATATTTCATTTTACCTGTTAGGTATGAACATAAACGTGTCTTTTTGTTTCACCTCTGTAATCCTATTTTCTAATCTTTAAAGCTACTTTCAACTCTTTTAGCTTTTTTTGGTTTACATATATTTAAAGAACTTGCTTATATTTCTGCTTCTTTCTTGATTTTTATTTTAGATATTACCTATCATTTCCCACTATAATTAATGTGAATTTGGCTTTTTTATGCCATCATATATGTACACTTTTGATCCCTCAATCTTACGATATATAATAGTTTATCATACTTTTGGTTAGATCAGTATCCAGGGATTATGGTATTGTGACTATGAAGTGCTCTTCGCAGTTGCACAGTGAATATTTTTCATTTCTTTTATGCTTTTTTGTTTCTTTTAGTTAATAATTGTCTTTTTTGCTTACCACTTCACCCCCAAGTACTTCCTCAGAAATATAAATTTTCTTGCAATATATTCCAATACTTCAAATATCTTCTCAGTTTCTTCTCAGAGATACTTTGCCAGCACATTCCGACTAGCCACAGTCTGGCCTGACTGCTCTAGGACTTAGCTTCCAAGCAAGCTTTGTCACTGTCATCTCCTGGAGACCCTTGTTGCCTCCTCTCTTTAGTTGGATCCTGTTTCTAGAATGTCATATATTCCTTCTTCTTGCTTTATCCTCTTGTTTTAACGGAATGCATATCTAAGAGCTTCCTTGGAAAAGGTGCGTAAGAAACATTTTTGATACTTTTCACGTCTGATTATCTGTTTCACTTACAATTAATAGTTCCTGAGTATAGAAATATAGTGTGGAAATAATTTCTCAGGATTTTGAAGCCATTTCTTTTCTGTCATTTAAATTCTAATATTGTTGTTCAAGCGTCCAGTGTCACCTCACCAGGCTGTGGTGCAGTGGATAGAGTGTCCAACTGGGATGCAGAAGACCCTGGTTTGAAACCCTGAGGTCGCCGGCTTGAGTGCAGGCTCATCTGGTTTGAGCAAGGCTCACCAGCTTGAGCCCAAGGTCGCTGGCTTGAGCAAGGGGTCACTCGCTCTGCTGTAGCCTCCTGGTCAAGGCACATATGAGAAAGCAATCAATGAGCAACTAAGGTGCTGCAATGAAGAACTGATGCTTCTCATCTCTCTCCCTTCCTGTCTGTCTCTATCTGTCCCTCTCTCTGTCTCTCTCTCACACACAAAAAAATGTCCAGTGTCATTTAGATTTTAAAAAATGATCTAAAAACAATTTGATAGATGGTGTTCTTAGGAAAAACTGGTAGAAGAGTGAAGAAGTGAGCCAGGACAGGAAAGGGGGCCAAACCAGGGTGTAATACTGAGTGCCGTCCTCCTGAGGAAGCTTCAGAGAAAGGGCGGCACACATAGCAGAGTTGTTCTCACGGTACCCCAGAGCCAGCCTTTTAATTTAATTGTTTTTTAGTTTATTCATTTTTAGAGAGAAGAGAGAGAGGAGAGAGAGAGACAGGGGGGAGGAGCTGGAAGCATCAACTCCCATATGTGCCTTGACCAGGCAAGCCCAGGGTTTTGAACCGGCGACCTCAGCATTTCCAGGTCGACGCTTTATCCAATGCGCCACCACAGGTCAGGCCCAGAGCCAGCCTTTTATATCCCGTTAGTCATTGCTTACGGACAGCCCCAGGAGGACATATTCCAGGCTTCCTGTGGGCTGAGGTGAGGTGAGATCCAGCAGCTTTGGTAATTCTCCCACAAAAAGATGAAGTGGTGACATTGGAACCAAAAATACAGCAGAAACTGAAGTTGACAAAAATGGTGTAGGGATCTGAGGAGACACGGGCAGACAAGTGCCTGTGTCTGCTGCATTGTTTTGTAAAAAATAGCTGGTGAAAAGTAATGGTCCTTCACTCCCATACACTGTCCCAAAGCTGATATTTATTAAGCATTCTGAAAGTGAGATTATGTCAGGTTCAATCAGACAGTCATTACCCTTAAATCACTTGGTTCTTTATTCAATTATGGAGGACAAAAACAAACTAAAAGATATTTATAAGTGCTGACTACATTATCAAAATTGTCTAAAAGGTAAGTGTAATGAATTATACAATTCTGTGATCTTTTTTTAGCTCTCCTGGAAGTCGATCCTTATTATACTACCCGGGATGATTACTGGCAGTGATTTTGGTGCTGGAGTTAACACTTTGAACAAGATGAATAAGGCCTTAACTCTTCGGGTGGGAAGAGACAATGAATAAATAATGAGTAAAAAGGAAGGATCAGATAATAAGAATGGCAAAGGAACGAAAATAGAGTGAGTTGATAGTAGGGTACCAGAAAACTAATTGGAGGTTCAAGAAAGAACCCTTCTCTGAAGAGGTATTATTCAAGCTAAGCAATGAGTGATGAGAAGAGGCAAGCATGGACACTCTGGGAAAGAAGGAACTCAGGTGCACAGAGAGCAGTGAGCATGGTGTGTTAGAGAGGATCTGAATGAAGACCATATGTTTGGGTGTCAGAGTGAACAAAAGAGATGGGGTTTGAAGCTTCGTTGGGACATATCACAAAACCCATGGGAATGGATTTTGTGTTTTATCACTTTGCTTTAAAAGTCTTGGAAGCCATTGGAAAGTTTTAAGTAGGGCAGTCACAGGATCTACTTTGTGTTTTTGAGGTCTCTGCTGAAAAGTTTATGGACAGTGGGAGCAAGAGAGAGGGGAAATGTGGTGGAGGGCACCTCTTTCATCTAGAGTGAAAGGTGACAGTGGAGTTGGAGAATAATAGGCAGCATCTAAAATTATTTTGGAGTAGGGCTGATTATCAGCGGGGAATAGCTACGGGTCTGAGGAAAGGACGAAGTCAACAATGATTCCTTGGTGTTTGGCAGGAGAGACTGAGTAGATTGTGAGACCATTTTCTGACCTTTTCTTAGGTCTGTACTTACCAAGTACAAGTGGTTGTAAGCAGTGTGGCCTTACTATGCATCAGGCGCAGAGTTAAACTCTAGGTAAATGTATACTATTCATTCAAATCCTCTGTGTACTTCATGACTGTTGATTTCCCCCTTTTTCTGGTTTTAAACCTTGTTTTAGTTAAAATGATTTTTTTTGACATACAGAAAAAGCAAGAAAAATGTTGCTCATATCATGCCATCTGCTCTTTTTTTTTTTAAATCCCTGTCAAGAAAATTCTCCAAGGAAATGCATTGTCTTTTTTATGCCAATTTTATTGTCAGATCGGTACATTCCAGTTTTAAATACTGACTGGTTGCATAGCCATCAGTACTGACTCCCTGGATACTTCCTTTCCACTGTGGAGACCAACTACTTGTGCATCATTCTAGGCCAGTGGTTGGCAAACCATGGCTCATGAGACACACGCGGCTCTTTGGCCCCTTGAGTGTGGCTCTTCCACAAAATACCACGTGCAGGCACTACCTCGTTAAGGAATATACCTACCTATATAGTTTAAGTTTAGAAAATTTGGCTCTCAAAAGAAATTTCAATTTCGTACTGTTGATAGGTGGCTCTGCTGACTAATGAGTTTGCTGACCACTGTTCTAGGCCATGAGGATGTGGCTAAGACTTGGGCTGAATTCCTAAGTCTTAGTTTGTGATACAATTGAATTGAATCTGTATCTCAGGAACTTTGTAAACTATTTCTGATTTAAAATTTTTTTTTATTTTTATTTTTCGCATTCCTTCAAAGTTGGAAACGGGGAGGCAGTCAAACAGACTCCCGCATGCGCCCGACCGGGATCCATCCGGCATGCCCACCAAGGGGCGATGCTCTGCCCATCTTGGGGCGTTGCTCTGCCGCAACCAGAGCCATTCTAGCACCTGAGGCAGAGGCCACAGAGCCATCCCCAGCGCCCAGGCAAACCCTGCTCCAGTGGAGCCTCGGCTGCGGGAGGGGAAGAGAGAGACAGAGAGGAAGGAGAGGGGGAGAGGTGGAGAAGCAGATGGGCGCTTCTCCTGTGTGCCCTGGCCGGGAATCGAACCTGGGACTCCCGCACTCCAGGCCGACACTCCACCACTGAGCCAACCGGCCAGGGCCAACTATTTCTGATTTTAAAATCACGTAACAAACTTTCCAGATTTCCTGGTTTATCTAACTAATCTCTTATCTTTGAATACTGGACCCACACTTCCGAAGCACATCCACCTGTTTCCAGTCCTCACAGATAAAAGATGAAGGAAGAGCAGAGATGGTACAACATCATTACTGAGGTACATCTTAGCAACTATGTGAATTAGCACAGTTCCTAATAAAGAGCCTGAAGGTGCTTATTTTAGCACTATATAAAATAATTTCTTAGAAAAGAAAATATCAGTGCAATTCAAACATGGAACTGTTTGCTCTAGAAATGTGCTTTTCCAGAATTATTGATTCTCATTACAATGAAAAAGGTTCATAAAATTGAGTGAGCATATAAACATATTCTTATTTCTTTTGATTATGAAAATTGGAAAACTATATAAATTTGTGAAGAAGATAAAAATAACTTGTAATCCTAATGTCAGAAGAAAACTAATTCCATTATTAGATTCTTTGATGTTTTCTCTCTCTACATGTGGATGTGTGTGTATACACACATATCTGTATAAAATATATGAAGAATATTGCTGACTATATATATAGTTTAATAATTTGAGATCATAGTGTTAAAACCACTTTGGATCCCACTTTTCTGTATAATGATAGGTAGTACCTTGGACAATTTGATTATTGTATTTTATTTTATATAACATAATATACTTTACCTATTTCCCTATTTAGGGCTTTTAGGTTGTTTCCATTATTTTTAGACACTTACATTGTTCAATAATAATTAATGCTGAAATTATGTCATTTTATAAATACATATTTATTAACACTTCTATTTTTCAACAGCAAAAATTCCTAAAGTAAAATTATTTGTTTAAAATGTATGAACCAGTTAAAGGTTCTTTTTATATCTTATCAAATCACTTCAAATATTCCTAAAAACATAATAAATTTTTTGAATTTTTGCCAGCTTGATTTGTTTATAAATATAATTTGCATATTAGTTCAGTTTGCCCTACTTTAATTATTGGTGAGACTGAACATTTTATCATATAGATTCATTCTTTTCTGTGAATTACACAGCCATGTTTTTATTCATGTTCCTTATTTGTGTTTTTATTGGGATGTTAATCCTTTGATTATTGATTTGTCAGATAAACCCATCTTTCTCACATTTCTTTTCAAATTTTTTCTCAGTTGAACTTTATTTTAGATTTTATCCAAAATAATCTTGATCAATATACATTTTAAGGTATATATTATTAAACTTACTTGACTTTTTCTTTGTAATTTTATTCTATATATTATGCTCAGGAGACTTTAAAGTATTATACAGATTTATTTGCCTTTTATAACTTTATTTAAAAGTTTAGTCCACCTATAATTTATTAGATTTTTAATTTTGGACATGCAAAAACAGGATTTTATGACTTTGACTAGCAAACTTTCCCAGAATCATTTGTTGAAAATCTAACTCATTGTGAAATTTCATTTTTGAAATTGTTTTTATTGTTGCTGTTATTATTATTATTATTATAACATATTCATTTCATATATAACCCCAGGAAGTTTCAAGGCAGTTCCTTTAGTTCTGCTATTCTGTAATTCTCATGTGTGATCCTTTTGTTTTGTTTCAGTGTGCATTTATATACCCTTTAGTCATTTTTATATATTCAAGTATTTGTTAATTTAGTCTAACAGATAAATATTGCTGAGATTTTTAATTATTTTTCTCACTGGAATTTCACTACATATTACTGAAAATTACTATTCTATTCCAGAAGTCTGCCTGCTTGTGTATACTTTCCACCCCAAAGTGTGGGATATTTTTTCTATTATTTCAGAAATATTTTAGTATTCTTTATAAAATATTGTATTTTATTATGTATTACATATTTTTTGCTAAGAAAATTTTAGGTCACTATGTAATGTTATGGTTATTTGTATTAGGAGTAATTTAATTTCTTTATTTGCATATAGATGAAGATTAATCTTTATAATTTTAACTTATCTTCTTACCAATTTAAATGTGTAAAATTTTTCTCATGTATTTCCAGGCATAATAATTTCCTGAAAGTATCAGTAATATTATTTTCTTATTTCTGTTTCATGTCTGATAGCATGGGCTAAAATTTCTAGGAAGGTATCAAATAATAATAGGAAAAGTGTTTTAGTTTTGTTTCTGATTTTATCAAAGATGCACATTTTGTTTTTTCTTAGTATGCCACACATCTAATACTATTTAAAGTATAGGCATACTGCATTTTATTGTGCTTTGCTCTGTTATACTTTGCAGATATTATATTTTACAAGTGTATGTTATGTGGCAACCCTGCATCAAGAAAGTCAGTTAGTGCCCTTTTTCTAAGGGATTTACTCACTTTGTGTTTGTTACATTTTGAGAATTCTGGCAATATTTCAAACTCTTTAATTATTGTATATTTGTTATGGTGACCTGTGGTCAGTGATTTTTGATGTTACAGTTATACTTAATTTGAAGCATCACAAACTATGCCCATATAAGATGGCAAACATAAGCTATAAATGTGTGTGTTCCTACTGCTCCACCAACTGGCCATTTCCCACTCTCTCTCCCTCTCCTTGAGCTTCCTATTCCTAATACAACAATATTAAAATTAGGCCAATAGCCTCAGAGTGTTCAAAGTGAAAGGAGGAGTCACATTTCTCACTTTAAATCAAAAGCTAAAAATGATTAAGCTTAGATTGAGATTGGCTGAAGGTAGGTCTCCTGTGCCAAACAGCCAAGTTGAGAATGTAAAGGAAAAGTTCTTGAAGGAAATTAAGAAGTAAAATTCTAGTGAGCTCCCGAATTATAAGAAAGTCCAACAAGCTCATTGTGTATATGGAAAATTTTTTGTGGTCTGGATATAAGATCATACTAATCATGGCTTTCCCTTAAGACAGCGTCTTTTCCAGAGCAGGGTCATAACTCCCTTCAGTTCTTTTAAGGCAAAGACAGGTGAGGAAGCTGCAGAAGAAAGTTTGAAGCTAGCAGAGGTTGGGTCTGAGGTTTAAGGAAAGGAGCCATCTCTATAACATCAAAGTGCAGATGAAGCAGCAAGTGCTGATGTGGAAGCTGCAGCAAGTTATCCAGAAGATCGCGCTGAGATAGTGAATGTAGCCACAGTACAGTAGAACGGATTTTCAGTGTAGACAAAACAGCGATCTCAGACTTTCATAGCTAGGAAGGAAAAATCAATGTCTAGCTATAAAGGCTCTCTTGTTAGGGTTAATGAAGCTGGTGACTTTAAGCTGAAGCCAGTGGTCATCTTCCATTCCAAAAATCCTAGGGTCCAAATCTACTCTCCTCATGTTCTATAAATAGAAGAACAAAGCCTGGTGATAGTATAACTGTTTACAACATGATTTACTGAATATTTTAAGTCTGTGTTGAGACCTATTGCTTGAAGAAAAGATTCTTTTCAAAATATTAGTATTCATTGTCAATGAGCCTGGTCACCCAAGAGCTCTAATGGAAATGCACATGAGATTATGATTGCTTTTTTCTTTTCATGCCTGCTAACAACACATTCATTCAGTAGTCCATGTATGAAAGAGTAATTTCAACTTTCAAGTTTTATTATTTACAAATACATTCTGTAAGGTTATCACTGCTTTATGTAGTGATTTATCTCAGTGGTCCCCAACCCCCAGGCTGTGCACTGGTACTGGTCCGTGGGCCATTTGGTACCAGTCCACAGAGAAAGAATAAATAACTTACATTATTTCCGTTTTATTTATATTTAAGTCTGAATGATGTTTTATTTTTAAAAAATGACCAGATTCCCTCTGTTATATCCATCTAAGACTCACTTTTGACGCTTGTCTCGTAAGTTCAATGATTATATTTTAAAATACCACAGTTTTTACACCAGTCACATAATTTTATTTTGTGCATTTATTCATCCCACCCTAAAGGCCAGTCCATGAAAATATTTTCTGACATTAAACTGGTCGATGGCCCAAAAAAGGTTGGGGACCACTGATTTATCTAATGGATCTTGGCCAAGTAGATTGAAAACCTTCTAGAAAGAATTTGCCATTCTAGATGACATTAAGAATATTTGTGATTCATGAAAGACATAAAAATAATACTATTTATTAACAGGAGTTTGGAAGATGATCTCAACCCTCATGGGTGACTTTGAGGGGTTGAGGACTTCAGTGGAGGAAGTCACTGCAGGTGTTGGAAATAGGAAGAGAACTTGCCTTGGGAGTGGAACCTGAAGTTGTGTCTGAATTGCTGCAGCCTCAGAGTAAAACTTCAATGGATGAGCAAAGCGAGTATTTCCTGGAGATAGATAGAATCAGGTCCTGGTGAAGATGCTGTGAAGACTGCTGATGTGACAACGAAGGATTTATGTAGAATGTTACATAAAATTAGTTGATAAAGAAGTGGAAGGGTTTGAAAGGTTGGCTGCACTATTGAGTGAAGTTCTACTGGGGGTAAAATGCTATCAAATAGCCTGGCATGCTGCAGGGAAATAGTGAAAGGAAAATTCAGTCAATGAGGCAAAATGCATTGTTGTCTTATTTTAAAAAATTGCCACAGCCACCCCAATCTTCAGCAGCTACCACCCCAATCCATCAGCAGCCATCGATGTCGAGGGAAGACAAGACCCTCTATCAGCAAAAGGTATGACTCACTGAAGGCTCACATGATGGTCAGTACCATGGGAAAACCTGCAAGGGAGACTTGGCAGTATATCTGGGCAGCTCTAGCGCCCTTAGTGGTGGAGGAGAGAATGGAATTTAATGGATCTCTAGTCCCTGCTTTCCCACCCCCATCACACACCTCTACAAGGACTGCATATTTGACAAGGACAATTTGGCCCTCGATGTAGTGAAAAGAAACCAAAAAAATATGGAAGACCAAAAAGTTTATCACCACCTTTATTTTAGAAATAGAAGTTGGGGCCCTGGCCGGTTGGCTCAGCGGTAGAGCGTCGGCCTAGCGTGCGGAGGACCCGGGTTCGATTCCCGGCCAGGGCACATAGGAGAAGCGCCCATTTGCTTCTCCACCCCTCCGCCGCGCCTTCCTCTCTGTCTCTCTCTTCCCCTCCTGCAGCCAAGGCTCCATTGGAGCAAAGATGGCCCGGGCGCTGGGGATGGCTCTGTGGCCTCTGCCCCAGGCGCTAGAGTGGCTCTGGTCGCAACATGGTGACACCCAGGAGGGTCGCAACATGGCGACGCCCAGGATGGGCAGAGCATCGCCCGCTGGTGGGCGTGCCAGGTGGATCCCGGTCGGGCGCATGCGGGAGTCTGTCTGACTGTCTCTCCCTGTTTCCAGCTTCAGAAAAATGCAAAAAAAAAAAAAAAGAAAGAAATAGAAGTTGGTTAGAACTTGTGGTAATAAAAGTTAGGCGTATATAATGTAGTTGAATCTGTTGGGTACAATCAAAGGTTAAAGTGCTGGCTTTCAGAAAGTATAACCTTGGACAATAAAGATGATTTTTTTCATGTCATTTTTGCATCATCAATTCCTATCTTAATGTAAACAGTTATCTTTGACAGAACGGTAAATAGTTTCTGAAAGACATCTAATTTGAAGTGGTTCTTTAGTCAGCTTTAGTGTGAGCGACAAGAATTGCCAGATATGATTCTGCAGATTTCCATCAAAGTCACATTAAAGGATGAGAAGGCCGTGAGCAAGAAAAAAGCCCAACAGGGACCGCTAATAGTGCGCTGAGTAGGCAGTGGCCAGAGATTTTATTACACAAAATAAGTCAGAAAAATAGAAACAAGTTTGTGTATATGAAAAATGGTTACATCTCCTCTGACCACTGAATGGGAACCCACAGAAGGCGGAAGGAAAAGTAATATAGTATGTGAAATGAAATGAGGCCACTTACAGTGAAACCTGATGTAGTGTATCTAGTGTTGTAATTTGGATTGCTCAGTAGGGAACTAGCTTGGCTTTAACTGTAGGGAGAGATATTAGCCAAACGATTGCATAGGAAATGCATTATCTTTTTTAAGGGGCTATTTCTAAAGTCTTGTTTTTGTTTGCCCATTTAAAAATGTTCCCTCTTTGTGTATTTTGTATATAGTGCTTTACTTGTGGTAATAAAAAATACTGTAGTTCAAAGCATGAAATCATATTAAGATAATTCCCTAATGTCTACTATGACAGAAATGAGACTGATGTTTTTCTGTAAACCACTATTATGATATATATATATATATTTCTCTCATATGTATCATATATATGTGAAAGAAAAACAGACATATTATATATAAACCTCTATCATGCACAAGGGAACTGGTATGAGCAGGATACTTTTAGACATGTTTTGTAAATCTTTAATAAGGCTTTGCATTTAAATTAAATATAACCATTACTGTTACTATTCATATTATTATTAAAATTCAATAGACCATATTACTAAAATGAAGAATGTTATATTTTAAATTTCAGATTAGCTTTTATTTTTATGAATTATATCTGAATTCACATACTGAATGGATAGAATAGATATCTTTGCAGTTTTTTAGAATTTAAAGAGATGGTTAAAAATTAAAATTTTTCATATTGCTAAAATATAATAACTGGTCATTTCCCCCATTTACAAAGATTAATGTCTTCATATTATTTAATATTAACACTTTATATTTTTGCATAGTAAAGTGTAACAATTATATATGTAAAAATAACATGTATATACTATCATTATTTGGGTAAACTAGGTACAATGCATTCTGGGACTTAGGCCATTAATTATAAGAAAAAATCACTACTTTGGACATAATGGTGAAATAGATGATATATGAATTCTTTTCATTCTGAAAAAATGTTCTTTCAAACTTCTTTAAAATAGGGGAAGTAATATTCTGTTTTTCAAGGATCATCTGTTTTCAAGACTTTAAAATGAATAGAAGTAAATAACTTGCAGGTGCTGGCAATGAAATTGAAAGCAAAATATTTTGTATATTGTTAACTAATAATAGAGTCCTTATTTAAATGGAATTTATCTTTTATTCAGTATTAAGATCAGTGTGTGTGTATGTTTGAGGGTCATGTTATTTTTATGTTAACAAAAATGCAAAAATTTTTTCTTCAATAAAAGGTCAATTTCCTATCATGTTATTGAAGTAATTGTACAATTAAAGGTTTGATGACTGAAATCTTAGAGCACAAATTTGTTTTTTCATTAATCATGGTGACTTGTTTAATGATATTTATAAACAGCATCCTAAAGTTTTATAAAAGTTAAAATGAAAAGAGCCATGATATAAAGAATAAAAAACCCAACCTCTACTGAGTATCTACCCAAAAAACTTGAAAATATTGGTACACAAAGACACATGCATCCTCATGTTCATTGCAGCATTATTCACAGTGGCCAAGATATGGAAACAACCAGTGTTCCTCAATAGAGGATTGGATAAAGAAGATGTGGTACATATATACAATGGAATAGTACTCAGCCATTAGAAATGATGACATATTGCAATTTATAACAACCTGGATGGACCTTGAGAATGTTATACTGAGTGATATAAGTAAATCAGAAAAAGCTAAGAACTGTGTGATTTCACACATAGGTGGGATATAAAACTAAGACTTATGGACATAGATAAAAGTGAGGTGGTTACCAGGGGGAGGGCATTGTGGGGAAGGCAGGGAGGGGAAGAGGAGTAAAAAGACAAATATACAGTGACAAAACCATTTGACTTTTGTTAATAGATGCACAGCATAATCAACAGTTTAAATGCTATAGAAATGTTTACCTGAAACCTATGTCCTCTTTTTGATCAATGTCACCTCATTAAATTTAACTTTCTAAATAAAAGAAAAAGAAAATAGAAACAAAATATATTGGTGTAGTTGCATTCTATATGTTTGTGTCTCATCATGGTTAGTAAATTTTAGCACCAAAATTGTCAGAAACTAAGTTGTTAAAACTTTATGGCTTTTTGTTTTGTTTGGAGAGTGTGTGTGTGTGTGTGTGTGTGTGTGTGTGTGTGTATAAACACACAGTGTCTCTTTCTTTTAAAGAAGCAAATTTAGGAAGTAACTGGAAAGATTAAATCGAGATTGCAAAAGTGAAAAGAATTACCAAATCAGTTGTGTGTATGTATGTGTGTGTGTGTTATATGCTATGAATTAACAACATTCCTGAAGAAATTTCTTATGCTTTTGCTTTTAGTTTGATATTCTAATGATATCGCTTGAGTAAGAGAAATTTAGCAATGAAAAGGTAATTAAAGTATTGGTTGGTTGCTATTTATACTTTCCTTTAAATCTGATAATCTGTCCAGATACTTAACTAGGTTAACAATTTACAGACATTAAAAGTAATTCATTGCAAACAATTCATGCCCGTTGGTCATATTATTAGATAAAGCATTCATTCAATTTATGGTAGAGATCAGTGACTAAATTTGTGACAAAATTAACATGGTGGCCCTGGCAGTTGGCTCAGTGGTAGAACGTTGACTGGCATGTGGAAGTCCCAGGTTCGATACCCGGTCAGGGCATACAAGAGAAGCACCCATCTGCTTCTCCACCCCCCCACTTCTCTCTCTCTCTCTCTCTCTCCCCCTCCTGCAGCCATGGTTCAATTGGAGTGAGGTGGTTCTCCAGGGGTCTCAAACTCGCGGCCCGCAGACTGCATGCGGCCCGCCGAACAATTTTGTGCGGCCCGCTGACTAATCCACGAAGTTCAAAATATTTTGGATAAAATTAAGTAAGCCTAGGGGCCTACTTGTATTTGCCGAACGGCTGTGATCTTGCTCTGTGGCCCACATGCTGAGTTGAGTTTGAGACCCCCTGTCTCTGAGGATGGCTCCATTGCCTCCACCTCAGGCGCTAAAAAATGGTTCTGGTTGCAGTGGAGCAATGGTTGCAGGTGTGCAGAGCATCGCTCCCTAGTGGGCTTTCCAGGTGGTCCCCAGTTGGGGCACATGTGGAGTTGGTCTCTCTGCCTCCCCTTCTCTTATTAAAAAAAAAATGAACATAGGACACTGTTGTACCTTAGATTACTCAACAATTTATTGAATTCAATATACAGCTCATTCTGTTGATTATCCATCCTTATTCTCTCTGCCTATTAATTTTCTCATTATCTCAGGTGCAAATAGGAAGCAGTTTTAACAATTCAGAAGGTTTGGTCCAGTTTTAAGTGACAGAGGAAAGTGATACTATATTTATAAATCATATTTTTAAATATTTTATGTGATTTTGTGCCTTTTAATAGATTTATTCCCATAGAAGTATGTTAGCATTTTTCTTATGCACATTAACCCCCAAGCCCTGTACTCTGGATGCCTTTCTTTCTGAACAATGTTAAGAGGTTCTGTTGTGATTTAACTTTTAAATGTATACTATGCAATACTACTCAGCCATAAGAAATAATGACATCGAATCATTTACAACAAAATGGATGGATCTTGATAACAATATACAGAGTTAAATAAGTAAATCAGAAAAAACTAAGAACTGCATGATTCCATACTTAGGTGGGACATAAAAGCGAGACTGAGATGTGGACAAGAGTGTGGTGGTTATGGGGGGGAGTAGGAGAGTGAGGGAGAGGGGGGAGGGGAGGGGCACAAGAAAACTAGATAGAAGGTGACGGAGGACAATTTGACTTTGGGTGATGGGTATGCAACATCATTGAATGACAAGATAACCTGGAGATGTTTTCTTTGAACATATGTACCCTGATTTATTAATGTCATCCCATTGAAATTAATAAAAAAAAAATCAAGCTTCAAGGACAGTTGGCCTCTGATAGGGTTACAGGATAGCTTTGTATCAAATTTGCTTCTGATTAACAGCTACACAACTTGGCCTCCTACAGCTTTGGTGTTTAACTCTTATCAGTTATTCTGGTGGTCCCTGTACAGTAAATAACTATATTTCATCAAGTATTACACATTGAAAAGGGGAAAAATGTTTAGATTAAACTTTTGTGTGCTTTAATTTTCTCAGAAAGATTTTACTTGGAAATAGTATTTAGTTTGAAAATACTTAAGTATAAATAATTAACAGTAGAAAATTAACCATAGCTACTGAGTTTTAAGAACAATTAACAATGAATCTCTAAATTCTGAATTAGAGGCAAGTATATTTTCTGTGATACAAGAACAGCCACTGTTCTAAGGAAGTACAAGAAAGAGACATTTCGGCTCCAGAGGCATATAATATTGTCTTGCATTACTTTAATAGACTTTGTGGCTTGCCAATCAGAGGTCCTTTTTAGTTCATTTGTGCCTCTAATTTGGTAAGAATGTTGCATTTTGCACACACACAAGAAAAGAAACAAAAAATGGTATTTTTTTTTTGTCTAGGACAGAGTACATTCCTAGCTTTTTATTTGTTGGTGCTGTTGTCACATCAGCCAGTCAATAGTGAAAAATCTGCTAGGACTGACCAGTGGTGGTGTAGTGGATAGAGAGAGCACCAACCTGGGATGCTGAGGTCCCTGGTTCAAACCCTGAGGTCACCAGCTTGAGTGCAAACTCACCAGATTGAGTGCAGGGTCGCTGGCTTGAGCTTGGAATTATAAACATGATCCCATGGTCACTGGCTTGAGCCCAAAGGTTTCTAGCTTGAAGCTCAAGTTTCCTGGCTTGAGCTCAAGGTAGCTGGACTGAGCAAAGGGTCACTGGTTTGGCTGGAGACTCCTGGTCAAGGCATGTATGAGGAACAGTAGATGAACAACTAAAGTGACGCACTACAAGTTGATGCTTCTCATCTCTCTCCCTTCCTGTCTCTTTCTTTCTCTCACTAAAAATAAAAAACAAATAAATATAATCAGCTGAGCTGGAACAAAGATCAAAAGAAAAAATAATACTCCCAGTAAAAAACCAAAATGGCAGAGATATTGGCAGTTGAAAGAAGAGCGAGTGCAAATGGTAAGTAAGCAGATGAAACGTTTAAATTCATTCATAATAACACAGGCAGATTAAATGACTTTAGCCAGCACAGAAGCATACTTTTTTTTTTTTCTTTACAGGGACAGAGAAAGCGTCAGAGAGAGGGATAGATAGGGACAGACAGACAGGAATGGAGAGAGATGAGAAGCATCAATCATCAGTTTTTCGTTGTGATACCTTAGTTCATTGATTGCTTTCTCATATGTGCCTTGACCGCGGACCTTCAGCAGATCAAGTAACCCCTTGCTTGAGCTAGTGACCTTGGGCTCAAGCTCGTGAGCTTTGCTCAAACCAGATGAGCCCGTGCTCAAGCTGGCGACCTCGCAATCTTGAACCTGTGTCCTTCACATCCCAGTCCAACGCTCTATCCACTGCGCCACCACCTGCTCAGGCCAGAAGCATACTTTTTAGTGATGATAAAGAACATATATATCAGCTAGTGAAAGGAAATGTCCATACAACCATCAGGTTGACAATTTGGCAGAGATTAATGCAGTCTTTATAAGTATTCATACTTTTTGATAAAGTTATTTTATTTTTAGAAACCTCTGAAATAGCCTGAGTAGGCAGTGGCGCAGTGGATAGAGCTTCGGATTGGGACGCGAAGAACCCAAGTTCGAAATCCCGAGGTCACCGGCTCCAACGTGGGCTCATCTGGTTTGAGCAATTCTTACCAGCTTGCACCCAAGGTCGCTGGCTTGAGCGAGGGGTCACTCAGTCGACTATAGCGCCCTACCCCCACCATCAAGGCACATAAGAGAAAGCAATCAATGAAAAACTAAGATGCCGCAACCAAGAATTGCTGCGTCTCATTTCTCTCCCTTTCTGTCTGTCTGTCCCACCCTATCTATCCCACTCTCTGTCTTTCTCTGTCTCTGTCACTAAAAAAAAAAAAAAAGAAAGAAAGAAAGAAACCTCTAAAGGAAAAGATATGGTAAGAACTTGTTTAGAACTATGTATTAATGGAATATTGTTACTTCTACATGACAACATACTTTGCTATTATTAAAATATTTTGGAACAATAATAGAGAATTAGAATATGCTTGGTATATGCTGATAAATAAGAAGCAAATACACCAAATATACATACCTTAGTATCTAAAGCCTATAAAAATATATGTACATCAAAAAGTGTGGAAGTAAAATAGAGACCGCTACCAGGCCTATGTTGTGTCTGGGCTTATGATGATGAATTTTGTACAATGAACCTGTATTAATTCTAGTGTAATAATGAAAATTACATATAAAAAGAAAATTCAAAAGTCATCAAACAAGTAAATACTTCTTTTCCTACCTAGAACATGTTGAATAGAGAGGTGGAAGTATATAAAGTTAATTTTTGGTGCAATTGTCCACAAAGGGAGCCAATCAAGTTAGTAAAAAGAAAATCAGTTGGTCAGTTCTTCAGAACAGTGAAACATTTTGTCATTTGCTGCAATGAAATTATTTTTGAATTGACTATATTGACTAGCCATTTTCCAGTTTTGTAGACATGTTTTTGGAAAAAAAGGTATTGCTGAAAAAAATACTTAATCAGTGAAACTTAATAACAGGACACAGTAGGAGATCATTAAAATGAATCCTCTTATTTTATTGTGATAATATATTGTAATGCAGATTGTATTGACTTACTGAAAATATCTGTATGAAATTGGTGTTCCCTCAACATGAGCCCATATATTAAAATCTATATGTTGTAAAAATCAGAATCCAAGTTTGGTTGCTGTTGTTTTAATGAGCAACCAAGCTAGTTAGAATATCATGTAGTTATTAGATCATCTTTAGATTGCTTTCTAGCATTACAGAGGAATTTATTAACTAATTACATTTTCTATTTTCTTTCCTTAGTAGGCACTTAGAAGAATGTGCAGTTCAGTGTTTCTCTAAGCTACTTGCAAAGATGGTTCTGTATGTGTGATATTTAGTGGAAATATATTACCCATTCACAAGATCTGCATGCAGATAAGACATGCCATGGTTAAAAAGAAGCTCACTCTTGTCTACTCTAGCTTAAGTGTTTGGTTTATTCACATAGTTTCTTTAGTGTAACTGTTTTATGTTTATTTTACACCCAGTAGCAAAATTATTTAAACTTCCTGTCCATCAGTTTTCTCCTTTGTACAGTGAGAAGAAGAGGACCAGTCATTTCATGGGGATAATTGTGATAGATGAGCTAATATTTATATGGTGTAGAAAATAGTGCCTGAGATAAATTAAATGCTTTGTAAATGTTTGTTTTTTTTAAAAAAATTAAATTTATTGATTTTTGGAGAGAGGAAAGAGGGAGAGTGAGAAATAGGGGGAAGAAGTGGGAAACATCTACTCGTAGTAGTTGCTTCCTACATGCACCTCGACCAGGCAAGCCCAGGGATTCGAACCAGTGACCTCACCATTCCATGTTGACGGTTTATCCACTGTGCCTCCACAGGTCAGGCTGTATAAATGTTTCTTAATATAAACACCAAAACCAAGAGGAAAAGAAATCTAGACAAAGAGGACACATTTTCCCATGTGCATGAATGTCACTTTTAATATTGTATCTAATGTTTATTTTAATAATAATACTTTTTATTAAGAAAATATGGGCACCATATACCATGAGTTATAAAGGTAGATGGAGGTCATTTATGTTAGCTTTATTTGATATCTTCAGCCCATGCATTTTTCAAACTATTTTGCAAAAGCTTTGAGATATTGTTCAACTGGGCCTTTTTTGAATTGATAGTTTTTATTTTTTATGTTTATTCTTTCTGTTGATTTGCAAGAGAGACAGAGGGAAAGAAGAGAGAGAGAAAGTGAAGCATCAACTTGTTCTTCTTAGTTCCATTTAGTTGTGCATTCATTGATTGTTTCTTGTAAATTCCCTGACCTGGATTAGAACCAATGACCTTGGTGCACTGGGTCTGTGCTTTATCCACCGAGCCACCTGGCCAGGGCAGAATTGATAGTTTTTAATATGTACTTTTAGAAAACAAAAATAAATTTTAAAGCTTTATCAGAAAATGAACAGAGGGTCAATAACAGAAGAAAATACTGACTTATGTTCAAAGCTTGATAATTAAGTTTTGTTCCTTTATAAATTAGCATTTGTCAATATTTTATTTTTAATCTTTTGTTTTCCCCTTTGATAATCCCTGGGAGATATTATTGACATGTTCTATTAACAATATGCAATCAATGATAAAGTTTTTACCTAAGAATACATTTCTTTTTTCAGAAAAGCAGAACAAAACTGGTCTTTGTTTTCTTTGGTTTGAGGATTATATTTCTACCTAATTAGAGGCCAAATGATCCCTCTATATTAACTGTTGGTTTTTTTTAATGATCTCTATTTACAGAGATCATTATTTTAGAAGGAAGTCTTAACGATTTCTCTTAGGAACTGTCCAAACTGGAGAAAAATAGCCTCAGACTTAATGTTTTCTGTGCATGTTTAAAATGGTAACAGCACCATCATGCAGGCTTCACATTCTTGAGCTATTTTCAGCCGTGGCTGCTTTTAAAAACAGAGTGGAGAGTGAAACACAGCTACCGAAGGGCAAGCAGGATCGTGCACTTCTAAGTCTAGACCTGGCCTTCACGAACAATCTGCCGAATGATATTGGAAAGATCAGGCCCAGAAGAGATATTACTTTTCTCTATTTTAATGCTTTCTGAGTGCCTTGAAAGTGATGCTTGACCTGTATATCATAAATCCAAGCCAGAACATTTTCAAAGAGTCATTTATATCTCAGATTTTCATGCTTCCCTAGCATCCTCTGATAGTGCATATCATCATATTATTAGTTAGACTAAGTGCTTCTTCGGGGGCACTGTGAGTTGACATGTGTGGAGCTCATTGATGTGAATGGCATATTCTAAATGAGGTATACTGCTTAAGCGACTAAGAATGGTTTCAGGGTGACCATTATATTTTGCCCTTTTCTACACCAGAATGACCTAAAATGGAAGACAACTGGATTCGTTCTGATGAGAGTGAACCTCTTGCTCTGCCCAAATTTAGGTTTCTTGGCACTGACTCAAAGTACCAGAAGAGAGGCTAGAAGAATCAACTGTATAGTTCATTTGCTAATGGTGACAGGAGCAGGCTGTCTCTGTCTCTTTGTGAACAAAAGATTGAGAGAATGCAAAGCAGAAGAGGTCAAAAAGACTTTTAAGATGGTGAGAAAATACTCATATCGTCCTACATCTTAAATGGGTGTCCTGTATACCTCAAGTAAAAAGGACTGGAAGGAAAGGCTTATGTCATTCTTCTCTTTGAAATATTTACAAGTTTTCACAAAGGAGAACATGGTTAAATAAAACACTCTTTAAGTTTAAAATAAAATTAAGTTTAAAATAAAATTAAATCAACTCATGAATGTTGGGAATGTATAAGAGGTTAGGGGGCATGTGATTTACACTGCAAACCTTCATGTTTTCACATGTTTTAAGAAGAATTCTGTTACATCTTTGAATTTTTAAACAAACCCAGGACATAGAATTAATATCTAGGTATTTTAGTTTCTTTTTAATTTGAGGATTGATTCTTACTATTTTTTTCTCATGTGTAAGCCACAGAGATGACATGATTTTTGTGTCATATATGTATGGCTGTCATTCGTCTGAACCATTTCCCTGATAAACATTCGCCGTTCCTCTGTGCAGGCCATTTTCTAGTCCATATTTACAGCCACCTGCTGTGATTATAGCTGGTCAATTTGGATGCCTTTGGCTTCAAATACCGGAAACCCATATCTCAAAATGGCTTTTAAAATGGAACTGTTTGTTACCTTATATAAAAAGATATCCACAGCTAGAGGGCATTCTTTGGTTGACTGATTTTGGCTTGAGTATGTCATCAAGGATTCAGATTTTATTTCTTTCTGTTCTGTCATCCTTGGAGTGTCAATCTTGTCCTCAGGCTGGTTCCTCTTGTAGTTTTAAGATAACTCCAGGAAAAATCAAGACTATTTATTGTGGCCCTGGCCGGTTGGCTCAGCGGTAGAGCGTCGGCCTGGCGTGCGGGGGACCCGGGTTCGATTCCCGGCCAGGGCACATAAGAGAAGTGCCCATTTGCTTCTCCACCCCCCCTTCCTCTCTGTCTCTCTCTTCCCCTCCCACAGCCGAGGCTCCATTGGAGCAAAGATGGCCTGGGCACTGGGGATGGCTCCTTGGCCTCTGCCCCAGGCGCTAGAGTGGCTCTGGTCGCAGCAAAGCAACGCCCTGGAGGGGCAGAGAGCATCACCCCCTAGTGGGCAGAGCGTCGCCCCTGGTGGGCATGCCAGGTGGATCCCGGTCGGGCGCATGCAGGAGTCTGTCCGACTGTCTCTCCCCGTTTCCAGCTTCAGAAAAAAAAAAAAAAGACTTTATTGTGTTGGGGGTAGATGGTGAGGAATAAAAAGAGATAGATGGTAGAACATCTTCTAAACCTCTTTAAAATCTTTTATTTTGTCTGATTGCATTCATCTTGGACCAAAATTATTAATGGGAGACCATGAGACTAGTAGCTGACTAATCAGCATCACTATCTAGAGCTGGCAATGTAGTTGATGCTTTAGCATAATGGATTTCTTTTGAGGGGTGGAGAAGAAACAGATTTTGGGTAGGTAATAGTCAGTGTTCATCTTAATCACAAGTCTCATTTAAGAGAATATAACTCAGGTATGGCTAACAGTTTTTGCCCCCAGGCCAGATTAGAAAGAAAACTTTTTACATGGGCTGGATGACATATTAAAATTAAAATATGTTAAATACAAAAACGATTCGTTTAAGTAAACAAAATTTTATTATGTAATTTGTTAATGAATAAATGTAAATGAGAAAAAAAATTAATATAAAATATTATTTTAATAAAAATATAATTACATACAGTATAAATATCCAAACTGTATTGCAATCAATCGAAACAATATTTAATTAATAGAATGAGCTTGAAGAGGTTATATCACAAATAAAACAATTATTTTGTTTTACAAACAGCCTGGACACGTTTTCAGTTATCAACTGCAGCCACTTGATTCAGCACACTTGACCACAAAAATAACGTATTGTTTGACCTTGGGTGCGCACTGACAAACTCCGCCTAAAAGAATGTGGGTTTTACATCGCCGCTAAACGCCAAACAGTTCACATCGAGGACAGATGAGTACAAAAGTTGTAAATCTTTATAATGGAATTTTTTTAAAAAGTAAAGTATCGCGAATCCATTCAACCAATTATTGGAAATTAACCCTAGATTAGTCACACGCAGAATTCTTTTCCGTGTATCACTATCTTCTTAAATATCTCAATTTCCAAGACTCTTTTGCCTCTGAGTAGCTGAGATTTTAAAGTAGCGGAGAATATTAAAAATTTAATCTCGGGCCGCATAAACTCATTACGTGAGCCAGGTGTGACCCGCAGGCCGTATGTTGGCCATGCCTGAACCACTTCATAACCCATTAGATGGGCTATTACCAAAAAAAAAAAAAGATAATATCAAGTGTTGATATGTTGACAAAGATATGGAGATGTTGAAACCCTCATTCATTACTAATGGGAATGTAGTGTAGCCCACTGTGGAACGTTCTGGAAGTTCCTCAAACAAGTTAAACATATACATACTGTAATTCCACTTCTAGGTATATACCTTAAAGAACTGAAAGCAGGGACTTAAACATACACTTGTAAAGCCACATTTGTCATGGCTTTATTCACAATAGCTAAGAGGGGGACATTACATATGTTCAACATATGCGGCTGAATGGATAAACAAAATGTCATGTATATAAAATAAATAGGTTATTTTTCAGCCATAAAAAGGAATGCAGTTTGATACATGCTAAAACATGGGTGAAATTTAAAAAAGATGCGCTAATGAAATACAGCTGACACAAAAGAACACATGCCTGATTCTACTTATATGTTGGCTAGAAGATAGGCAAATTCATGGAGCAGAGAGCCGAGTAAAAGTCACCAGAATCCGGGGAACTGGAAAATGGAGATTTTTTTAATGGGTACAGAGTTTCTGTATGGGATGATGAAAAAAATTCTAGAAATAGTGGTGATGATTATATAACATTGTGACTGTGCTTAATGTATAATGATTAGAATGGTAAATTTTGTTACATGTATTTGACAAAAAAGCTGTACAGAACCAACTTGATATCATGTGTTGGTCACTTCAAGAGATTGTGAGTAAGCTTCAAGAATCAAGAAATTAGTTTCTTTACTGTTTTTCTTATCTCAGCACACTAAAATGAAGAGGATTAGAATTTGGAGTATTGATCTAATGTCATCCACCATAACTGGCTCTAATTCTTGAAGACCAGCTCTCCAACATTGGTGATTTTCTTCCCCATAAAAGCTTGATTTCTTTAGCCATGAAAAGTTCTGATATACTAACTTCAGCCATTCTTACAAAACAAATGTAACCCCCAAAATAATCTTCAGTAATAAAAATAGGGCACCTGACCTGTGGTGGTGCAGTGGATAAACCATCAACCTGGAATTTGAGGTCACCAGTTTGAAACCCTGATCATATGAGAAGCCACTACTATGAGTTAATGCAGGGGTCCCCAAACTACGGCCCGCGGGCCGCATGCGGCCCCCTAAGGCCATTTATCCAGCCCCCACCGCACTTCCAGAAGGGGCACCTCTTTCATTGGTGGTCAGTGAGAGGAGCATAGTTCCCATTGAAATACTGGCCAGTTTGTCGATTTAAATTTACTTGTTCTTTATTTTAAATATTGTATTTGTTCCCATTTTGTTTTTTTACTTTAAAATAAGATATGTGCAGTGTGCATAGGGATTTGTTCATAGTTTTTTTTATAGTCCGGCCCTCCAATGGTCTGAGAGTCAGTAAACTGGCCCCCTGTGTAAAAAGTTTGGGGACCCCTGAGTTAATGCTTCCTGCTCCTCTGCCCCCCTTCTCTCTCTCTCTCTCCTCTCTCTAAAAATCAAAGGGAAAATTAAGCTACATTTATCCTTGAGTTTTTAGTCTTAGTGTTTATTCTCAAATGTCTCAGTCAACACAGGATGCATTAGAAAGAAGTTGGGGTATAGAGGAAAATGCCCAGTATCTCTTTTCCTGCTTTATTTACTGAATGAAATAATGAATGAAAAAATAAAATAGAAAGGAAAGTAACAGTTTTATTATTGATTGTCAAAAACCCACTTTTTCTTATAAAATAGAACTCTGGTAATCTGTATGATATAGTGAGGCTTCTACCCAAAACCCAGGTGGCCTCTTAGCTATTGTACTTTGGAACAGATCTGTTGGTAAGGTCAGCTTTTCAGGCCAGGTTTGACCTAACTCACCCAGCCAACCTCAGAAAGCCTCGAAGAGTAAGAGAATAGTGTTATTTATTTTTTTTCACAGTGAGTCAGTACTGCCTAGTTGGGTCTAAAAGTTGAAAAAAAATATGAGTGGCTTTTTACATTTCAACACAAGCGGGTTGAACTGTGTTATATACCACTTGACCCAAGATACATGTGAGCGATGACCTTTAACTTGTAAGTCCCATCTACTAACAGAATATGATTAATGAATGTCAGGCTTTCCCCAGTGAGATTAACTGCTACTCCTTTCTTGGGAAGGAACATGCTCTTTTTTATATTTGTGGAAACAAGTCTAGATTTTCATCTAACAGAGAAAACTTGTTTTTTGTTTTGTTTTGTTTTTTAGTTTTTCTGTGAGCGTGAGAAAGGGACAGAGACAGAGACAGACAGGAAGGGAGAGATATGAGAAGCATTAATTCACAGTTGCAGCATCTTAGTAATTCATTGATTGCTTTCTCTTATATGCCTTGATGGGGAGGAGGACTTCAACTGAGCCAATGACCCCTTGCTCAAGTCAGTGACCTTGGGCTTCAAGCCAGTGACCTTTGGACTCAAGCCAGTGACCATGAGTTCTTGTCTATGATCCCATACTCAAGCTTCAACCCTGTGCTCAAGCTGATGAGCCTGAGCTCAGGCTGGCAACATCCGGGTTTCAAACCTGGGTCCTCAGTGTCTCAGACCAATGCTATATCAACTGGACCACTGCCTGGTCAGGCAAAAAAAACTTGCTTTTTAATGGAATCATACAGAATAACATATGCAGACCACCCAAGTGTATCTGGCTAGTGGGTTCTGTACCCCAATCTTAATTCCATGTGGTACTATCCTAAGAGAGGGTGCAGATGTCCCTTACTTCAAATTTATCTCTTTGACATTAAGGTCAGACTTTTAGTATTTTTTTCTGAAATAAAGTTAGTTAACAAACAGAAGGCACAGCAAACGAATTCCATGATTCTAAAAATGAAATAACTAAATGAATTTTTACTCTTTATATTGAATTTAGGACATTTTTACCTGCTCTCTTTCAATCAAATTGTATGCAAAAATTTCTAGCTGCTATTGCTCTTTAATTGAAGCTTATTAACATAGAACAATAGCTTCTCCTAAAATGTTTTCTCAGCTCAGATTTCTTTTTCTTGTTATATTGAAAACCAAAGAAATATATATATTATAATATCTTAAAGCTGTTAGAAATGGCACATATCTGATCGACCCACTGGTTTTATTTTTTTTATTTTTATTTTATTTATTCATTTTTAGAGAGGAGAGCGAGAGAGACAGAGAGGGAGAGAGAAGAGAGAGAGACAGAGAGAGAGAGACAGAGAGAGAGAGGTGAGAGAAAGGGGGAGGAGCAGGAAGTATCAACTCCCATATGTGCCTTGACCAGGCAAGCCCAGGGTTTCGAACCGGCGACCTCAGCATGTCCAGGTCGACGCTTTATCCACTGCACCACCACAGGTCAGGCGACCCACTGGTTTTAAAGGATTAGGCAAATGATGCCTACAGCTTGTAAGTAACTTGTAAGCCTAGTGTTATGTGGCTGGTTGGTGGGGCAATATCTAAGATGTGGCTTATTTGTCTATTTTAGTTAGGATTTATTCAAATATTCAAACAAAAAGCTTCTCAGAGACCCTGAGAAATACAGAGGTATAATATAAGATGTTGGGAAGTTCATCAAAGAGATGTGGCCACCAGTTGACCTGTTAGCTGGACCCAAGCAATTGGGGGCTCCCCATCCCCTTTTCTGTTTTTGAAATGTGCATTCTGCTTGCCTTCTCCATTCCCTGAAGCTACTCCGAGGACACAGCCTTGAGAGAGAAATCTGGGGTTGAGACTATATGAGTGGTATACATGACTGTCCCCAATAAGACCTCTGTATGTATAAACTTTTTTTGTGTGTGTGTATTTTTCTGAAGCTGGAAATGGGGAGAGACAGTCAGACAGACTCCCGCATGCACCCGACCGGGATCCACCCGGCATGCCCATCAGGGGCAACGCTCTGCCCACCAGGGGGCGATGTTCTGCCCCTCTGGAGCGTCGCTCTGCCACGACCAGAGCCACTCTAGTGCCTGGGGCCATCTTTGCTCCAATGGAGCCTTGGCTGCGGGAGGGGAAGAGAGAGACAGAGAGGAAGGAGGGGTAGGGGGGTGGAGAAGCAAATGGGCACTTCTCCTATGTGCCCTGGCCGGGAATCGAACCCGGGTCCCCCTGCACGCCAGGCCGACGCTCTACCGCTGAGCCAACTGGCCAGGGCCATTAAGACCTCGCAGGAAGGTGTGAACATTTACTATTTACTTGTGGTCACCCAAGACAAGCCTCATAAGTAAGTTCCCTTGCGTTGAAAAACTGCCATTTACATATCTTGAATGATCTGCCCCTTTTTTAGGTCTTTTCCTACCCTTAGGGTATAGGATAGGTTTCAGATTCTGGCCAGGTTGCTCCTGAAGAAGTTGCAAACCAGTGTAAGATCATATCTGACCCTCGGGTCTAGTGCTAGTATCTTCCCTAGAGCAGTGGTCCCCTACCTTTTTTGGGCCACTGACCGGTTTAATGTCAGAAAATATTTTCACAGACCAGCTTTTATAGTGGGACGGATAAATGTATCATGTGACCGAGACAAGTGTCAAGAGTGAGTCTTAGATGGATGTAACAGAGGCCGTCTGGTCATTTTTAAAAAATAAACCATTGTTCAGACTTAAATATAAATAAAATGGAAATAATGTAAGTTATTTATTCTTTCTCCGCAGCCTGGGGGTTTGGGACCACTGCCCTAGAGAACTTCTGACAGGAATTATCTCAGAGGAAGGGCGCCCATTTACCCTTCTCAATTGAGAGAAGACCTACAATCTTACTTTAGGTGTTTCACCTTAGTTTTCTCTGAGTAGCACAAGGATATTTCCTGATGTTTTAAAGTTAAAAATGTTAATATGTTAATATATAAAATATACTTTATGTTTTGGCTTTTTTTTTCTTTCAGTTTTTGATGTCCCAGTTATCTCAGCAAATGGGCACTGACAGAGTCTCTGAGGACCCCGGAGCATCCCTGTCCATGGCTGTTGGCCACGTGGCCCACATGGCCAGGCACATGTTGCTTACTGTGAAGGAACAAGTTTAGTTGTGTGACAGCTCTCACTGTCAGGATTTCCAGCTGTTCAGACCCTACTGTTCTGAGTCAGAACAGGTTTTCAGAGTGTTTCAAGACTCAGGAGTGACTGAAGAAAATTTAGACACCATTGCCTTGGCAGAGAAAGAGAAAAAGCTGAAATGGCAGAGAGGAGTGCAGGTCATGAGGATCAGAGGTTTTCTATATGTTACACAGATTGGCTGTCAGTGTTTTTAAAGGACCCTTGAAACCAGAGAAGCATTCAAGGAAGTGCATGAGGCAGAAGCTATCAAGCAAATAAGAGCAGAGGGGAGCAAAGGAAGAGATTCCCCAAGGAGGAAAAATAAGGGAAAAGAGTAACAGTGGGAGGGATGGCAGAGTGGGCTTTCGGAGAAGAAGAAACCTAGAACTCAGAAAATGAGTCATTTATTCCCCAGGTGTCTGTAATGGAATATCTTGTCTCTGTGATTTGATATATAGATGGGGGAGAGAAGCAGGGGATGGAGGAAGAGATACACCTGACCTTTATCTCTAAGGTTAGTCAAACCTACAGCGACCATTGCAGTTCAGCACATTATACAAGATGAACTTGACTGAGGCATTATAAGTTGTTTTTATTATTATTATTATTATAAATTTTAATGGGCTGACATTAATCAATCAGGGTACATAGGTTCAGAGAAAACATCTCCATGTTATTTTGACATTTTAATACTATTGTATCATGTCAGTCAGAGTAAACTGATTGGAAGAAAAACTGTTCTCTTAAGTTACCTAAGGAAAAAAAATGGCAGTGCATTTTTAAAGACAAAATGTAGAGTGGATGTGGAGCTTTAAAAGCCCGTCGGGCTGAGGGTATTTTTAGAGATGGAAGTTCTTCTCCTCTGGTCAGCCCTCCCCCATTCCTCTTTCTCTCTCTCTCTCCCTCTCTCTTTCTCTTTCAGCAGTTCTGAGCCCTGTCTCTCTGCACAGCTAACACACTCCCTGTTTACACCTCCTCTTCTCTCTCTCTTTTTTGGTCCCTTTGCACTTTGAATTGTATGTGGCATTATTTCACCATTAGGTCACTTTTGGCTGCTAAAATTTCTTGGTGTTTCCCTTTATACATTTTGAAAATAAGGATTCTAAGTGGTTTAGCTGACCCTTTTAGATTTACTCATCATGTCATAAACTAGAGTATACCTCATTTGTCCATGCTGAGTCTTGGGCCAGTCACCTAGGGGCAGGGCCAAGGTGGGGTCACAGTACTATGGAAATCAGATGCTTAGGCAAAAGAGACTGGGATTGGGATGCAGAGTTAGCCAGGATAGAGAGTTCCTTTGACATTTCTAATGCAGGTTTAAGCTCCAAAGTGTTATAAGATAATGGACACAAATGCAGTAAACAGAGCTGTGTTGTATTGTTGTAGAATGCAGTGTGGTACAACACAGATTCCAGACTTCATTTCTAAAAGACGAGGCCAGAAGCAATAAGAAAGTTGTGTTTGCTGTAATAGAACAAACAAGCATTGGACTTGAGAGGTTGATGCATCACTATAACATTTGTTCATCTCCCTTCTACGATATCAAATCTTAAAAAGGCAGCTGTTCAATTTTTTATTTTTATTTTTTGATGCCTGGTAAATCATCTTAAGCTGTTGCAGATTCAGTATTATGCATATGACAAAATGAGGCGAGTCAACAGTGTGTTACATGAGTGGCTCATTTTGCATGATATTCTATTACATTTGCAGCTGCATCTGCATATCAGACACGTAACATTAACTGATGTTCATAATGATAACCCTGAGTCATTAAGAAAATGTTGTATTATGTCTGCCACAGTGCACTTGAGGAGTAAAGAAGTCCAATGGAGAAAGACCTATGACCTGCTGAATACCTGCTGGATTGCAGGCAGAGAAAGATGAGATGTTTATGCTGTTTCCCTGAAGCAACAGAATCCTGTGAGGCAGATCCAGTTACACCCTCTTTATAAGTGGCAGAATGTGTTCAGCTAGGTTAAGTCAGTTGTCCAAAGTCAGGTCAGGAATGAAATCTATTTTTTTACAGAACTTGTGTTCTCCCTCTGACACAACAGAGTCACAGGGGTGTAAGTGTGTATGTGAGTGTGAGTGTGTGTTATTTTTTTCTTTAAAAAAAAAATTTTTTTTTTTATTATGTATTCATTTTAGAGAGGAGAGAGAGGGAGAGAGAGAGAAAGAGAGAGAGAGAGACAGGGGGGAGGAGCAGGAAGCATCAACTCCCATATGTGCCTTGACCAGGCCAGCCCAGGCTTTTGAACCGGCGACCTCAGCATTTCCAGGTCGATGCTTTATCCACTGTGCCACCACAGGTCAGGCTGTGTGTGTTATTTTTAATAAGAAATTTTCAAATCATCATTTACGTGAGTTATTCTTAGCTAGTCAATATCAGCTAATCGAGGCCTCAGACCCGAAATATCCACAAGAGAGAAGAGAACTAACATTTGGGTGCATGACAATGCAGGATGGCTTATTATTCTGTGAGCTGTATATTACTATCCCCAAGTAAGAGTTGAGGGAATTGAAGTTCCTTCAGGCAAAGTGACTCGTCAAGGTCACCAACTTAGAAAGCTGTGGCTTCAGTCACCTTTTAGGCTTCTCTTTCTCAACCCACTACATAAATTTTAGTTTGGTTAAGTATGTAAGTTCTGACCTCAGCCCTGTTTTCTCCATCAGTAAATCCAAACATAGTAAATCCAAAATGTATGACTTTAGATCTCATGTCTCGCTCAGATTTCCTACCTAACTTAGATACTTTACGCTTCATATCTTATGGGATGCTCACACTCAAAATATGGAATTGGTTATTTCCATTACTTTCTAGCTGTACCTTCCACGTGACATTTCTTGTCTCAGAGAATGGCCCAAGTTTACTAAGTAAAAATCACTGAAATATCCATTTGTGTCAATAAATGCTGACTATTTACCTTCTAATGTCTTTGATATTCATCTTCTCCTCGCTTTATCCATGCCATTTCTCTAGTTTAGGGTGATTTTATATGGTTGCAATAGCCTTATTCTTTGTCTTTTTCAAAACCATTAGATTGATTGTTCTATTGAATAATTTTGATCATGTCACTTTCATGCTCACAGTTCTGTGGCTTCCCAAAGCCCAAAGGGTAGCATCCTTACTTCTTTGTATACGTAACCCTTCATGACCTGGCCACTCACTCCAATGTTCCTGGTGACATAGTAATTGAAAGATGCTAATGGTTCCCCAAACATACCAAAACTTGTTACAGTTTTCTTTTTTTTAAAAAAAGCTTGATTGATTTTTAGAGAGGAAGGAGAGAGAGAGGTCAACTTGTTCCACTTATTCATTCCATCATTGGTTGATTCTTGTATGTGCCCTGACTGGGGGTCGAACCTGCAACCACGGTTTGTCAAGATGACACTCTAAGCAACTGAAATACCTGGCCAGGGCCACCTGCAGTTTTCTCACTTCCGATGTTCCTGTCAGTTGCTGGTTCAGCTGTTGGTCAAGGTTTATCTCAAATTCTGTTTGATTTCTAAGCCATTACATTTTATTTTATGGCTGATACTACTCTTTATTATACTTCCAATAGAGCAGGAGCCTTAGTATGCTATAATTACAGATGGACCTTTGCTCCCTTGACTAATAATATTGAACTTGGGTGTGACATGTACTGAGGGGTCACTGCTGTTTGTGGCAGGCATCCTTTAGGATCGATCAGGCATCTGTTCTGATTAGTTGATACTCATACAATGCAGTTAAGGATGTCAACCCCAGCTTACTGTCAAGCAGTGTGTGGCATATGGTGGGTGATCAGAAATACCTGTTGATCCCTGAATTATGAATGATTGAATGCCTGAGGTCTGCTGGCTCAGAGACCCATCGCACCATTCTCTCAGGACCTCTGGCTGCACTACATCGAAACAGATGTGTCCCTCTAACATATCCACCTGGGTTGATTCTGGTCTTTAGCAAAACAAAGAATTAATGTATAAAGGTCTACCGGAAAGTTCTGTCCGTTTCTATCACAACAAGTTTCGACACGTAAGTACGTGTTTATTTGACGAATGTGTGCCTCTCTATTTTTATCACTTAATGTATACATACTGACATAGCAAATTAACTAAAACCAAGTTGATTCACGTTAGTCTTATGTGTGAAGCGATAGTGTACCCATGGATACTGATTAAGTTCATTTACGCCACTGTATTGTATACAAATTTCAATAAGGAATAAATGCTACAGAAGCATGTAGAAATTTATTGAAAGTGTTTGGTGAAGGTACAGTTTCTGATAGGACATGCAGAAGATGGTTCAAAAAATTCAAAACAGGTGATTTTGACCTTTCTGATAAGCCACATTCTGGGCGACCATCTTTGATCGATGACAATGTTGTTAAGACCATATTGGAGCAAGATCCTTTTCTGACAACATTGGAGATCACAGAAAGGCTTAATTCAGCTCAGCAAACCATTTCGGACCATATTCGGAAGATAGGATTGGTGTGGAAATATATTATTTAATAAAGTTTATTGATGGTAAGAAAAATTTGTATTTTGTTTTATTCCAAAAACGGACAGAACTTTTCGGTAAACTTTATATTTTATGGTGAGCTTTCACTTATTTTAAGAAAGTTTCATGTCTCGCAGAAGCTTTATTCATAAACTTTTACTTTTCTCAGTTATTTTGCAAATAGCTTTAAGACCTCAGGCTCGCTATAGATTGTGCTCTTATTTCTATTCACAGCACGGGAATGGGAACTAAGGATAATAAGTCATTGTAGGGCAAAGTAAGATGATTGGCTCTCATTAGTTGGAAGGGTGCTGGCAGATATTGTTGCACACTTGATGACACTGGTTTCCTTCACAACCATATCACATTGAACTCTTGATCACTTAAAGCCCAAGAGTTTATTTTGTTTTTTTTTTTTAATATATGAGCTGCTCTCAAGTCAGGCTATGCTACACCTATACCTGCACAGTTGATTCTTGAAATCCAAGCAAGGTTATGTGTCTCTGTCCATTTAAAAATAATACATTTATTCTTCTGATGATCTCATCCTACATGTCCCTGTACTCTCCATCCTGGTTTGGTATTATCTGCCATGTGACAAGTGTGTCTTCTATATCTTTCTTTCAAACCACTGATGAAAATACATAAAATCACAAAGCTCTATGTTACACCACTTTTCCTCCAAATTTAGGTAGCTTTAATAACCAATATTGTTTGGCTACAATATGTTTGGGTATAGATTCCTTCCTGATTATGTTTTTTTTTTTTATATTTCCCCCTGTCTTACTCTCTACCTGGTCCACAAGATATGTTCAGAGACTTAATTAAAGGTTGTACTCATATTAATGAGAACCATTTCTGAAAGTTAATCTGTCAATTATTTATCCTCCTTGGAAAGCCATCATCATCATCATCATCCATCTTTTGAAATCAGTTTACAAACATAAAGCTAAGTCTTAGTTGTTAGCTGGACCCCGCCCTCCATTTCAGAGTGACTTTTCATTTAGGCGAAGTTCCCATTCCATGACTGGGGTGGTGCAGTTCCCTCTCGCGTTCTCCTGAGTGCCGGGAGCTCACTCTTCAGGCCTCCTTTGCCTGTGTGTCCTTCCAGCTGCCTCAGAAACTCAGATACAAACTAATTTCAATAAGCAATGTTGTTGTTATTCTGAGATTTCTGTCACTGCCACAAATAATATTTCCTTATGGGTCAGAAGTAAATTTACAGGAGACATTTTATTTCCTGCTGCCTCTATATATCAGTCATTTTTCTGCAAAGAAAGTGGAAAATTTATTGAATGGGAAAGTTTGAAATATCACACAATTCTCTTTCTGTGTTGTGGGAGTATTTCAGGTTTTTGAACTGAGACTTTTGTTCATTTTCATTTTACAAATAATGAACTGTTATTATAACTGGTCTAAAGCAAGAGTTACCAAGATACAATTAATTGATAATTTTAGAGAATTGAGAAAAAGAGGATAAATTGGTCTACACTTGGATACAATCCTTCCTTTACCTTGAGACTTGAAGAACTTTAAATAACAAGGCTGGTACTACTTTTCTTGGTATAGTGTTTGTTATGTTAAGTAACTTTTATTTTAGTGGGCTATTAGACAAATTTTAGGAATATATAACTGCGTAGAAGGGATTTGTATCTGTAGAAGCATAGGCTTACCTTTAGGGTTTGGAAATTTAAAAGGGTGGTAGATAATTTAAATATTGATGGACATAATTTATCAATGGTAAGTGAGGAGCAAAATGACCTTGTAAAAAGATGGCTCTATTAAAGAAGGGTGTAAGCCATTTAGTAAAGCCACTACAAATATATACAAATGGAAACAGGTAAAACAGCCTTACTCGGGACTAGATGGGTTTGATATTGGACAGGAGCTGTTCTTAGGAATAGAAGTTATTGTGTTTATACTGTCTCTGTGCATAAGAAGGTGGTTTACCCAACCAAACCAAAATGAAAGTCTACCAAAAAATGTTCCATTTTATTTTGCTTTAAAACAGGTATTCCTGAATCTAGTGTAAGATAGGTGGTTCACCTACTTCATTGTGTATATTGTTGATATTAATATGTTGCATTACTATTTTTATATTAAATAGCATTCTAAAAAGGATTACCTCCCTACTGTTGATATTGAAATAGCACTATTTTTAGTCATGCAATTACTAATTAAACACTACTAAAAATCTTGGTGATCAGGAAGTTTTTAGTGCTGTCTCGAATCTTAAGATTACAGAATTGATTTAACAACCCTGTATGGGAATAATACATTCCAAAAAGAGATTTAAAGAAGCATCCGTTTATTCAAAGGATTTATATTTGCTTCATATGCATTCTTCAGTGGTATTCAGGAAACAGCTGTCAGATAAATTATAAAAATACATGAAAAACAAAACCAACTCATCTTTTAAATTTATTTTAGTCTAACTTTATCGAGGCAGCATAATGTTCTTCACTGGTAATAGGGTAAATAATATGTGTGCAATTACTTAGCAATTCACCACGACTTAAAAATACATGTACACAGTCTTCATTTATTACTAATATAATCTAATATCCAAAGTGGCAAATTATTTGTAGGAGCTATTGAAGATCAACCAATAATTAGTCATGCTCTTTTGTTCAGGGTTAATTTCAAGAAAAAAAGGAGAAGACTTGATTACTGGTAGTAATAGCAATGACTTGTGGGAAATTGCAACTGAAAAAAATTATTGATTGATAGCGACTGAAAGTCATTATCTTCTGATGGCTGTTGGGACAGCTAATATGAAGCCATGCCACTGCTGTCAGTCATGAACCCCTTCCATATTGGCTCTTCTCCTAATTGTTGCTTTTATTTCTTGCAGCTGAAAATGGAAATTAGATAGAAGAATCTTGGCTCTACACTTGTTTTTTTGCTGATGTGAAAAGTAGTTTTCAGTTTTAAATGCCTGCCAAAATAATAGGGAATAGATTTTATTTACATGAAGAAATATTAAATAATATACAATGAAGAATATTAAGAATATTAAGGTTCCTCAGTCTCATTATGTGCTGTGTAATATTCAACCTCAAAGGTTAGCGCAGGTTCTTCTATACGTTGAGAGAGGCCTGTAATATTGCTTTCTATCATATATAAAGGGAGAAAGTTGACTCTGGCAGCTACTATTATTGTTTACTTATTTCTTTTTCAGACTTAGCTCTGTCTTGCAATTTGTAGCAATTGGCTTGATTTCTCTTAAATTTTGTATTGCTTGCCATCAGCTATCAAAAATACAGTAAGGTTCCAGGATAGGATTCATAGGATAGACCCAGTTATCTTGATATATCATATATTGAAAGTACGCAGAGGATATAGTCAAAGTGTAGTAATATCATTTACCCATTTAATTTTCAACATGGAATAAACACTACTTACACTGTATTAATGCGGTAAAAACTCATGCCTTGAAAACTGTCAGCTTATTATTTTTATCATTAAACTTGACAAAGCTATTCCCATTTATTATGTGGAATTTTCTATAAAGACAGGAGACAATTATATTTGTCTGATTTAGGAAGTGAATGTAACATCTTTTGTTTTCTAAAATATTCAGTTCATAGTGAAAGTTTATCCAAATATAAAACAGTTATCAAGATGCAATGGTAGGTAACTTTTGTGTTCCTGTTATCTTCAAACTGATCAAATGTTTATTATCTGACTTTTGTGCATAGATCCTAATGAATATCATAAGCATATTGCAGTAGTCTTACCTAATACATCCAGTTGGTTGTTCTTCTGGTTACTCTCCTCACACCTGTGTTCAGTTTTGCTTTAACTATTCTCATAATGCGTAAGTACATCTTAAATATGACACTGAGTGTTTTTCTCCAAAAGAGTTATATATGGGAGTGTATGGGAGGTGAATCTGTAATTGAGTAGTTAGTGGTCTTTTCACTCAGTGAACATGTCCCTGAATCAGCTATGCATTTATTTGGACATCTCAGAAATGATATGGTTAAATGACCTCTTGTTTGTTGATTAGCCAGACTCCAAAATGTCCAGTCAAATTTTTCTCCCCTTCACTTGGATGTAAACTTAATTAGCTGAACTGGATAGAGACAAGAAGGAGAGAACGAGTTTGAGGGGCAACCTGGTTTGACCTCTTTTGGGTTGCATCCTGGAAATCTTAATCTATCTCAGCTCAAATGGCCAGTAATTATATATTTTTAAGAAATCCATAGTCTTGCCCTGGCCGGTTGGCTCAGCGGTAGAGCGTCGGCCTGGCGTGCGGGGGACCTGGGTTCGATTCCCGGCCAGGGCACATAGGAGAAGCGCCCATTTGCTTCTCCACTCCCCCCCTTCCTCTCTGTCTCTCTCTTCCCCTCCCGCAGCCGAGGCTCCATTGGAGCGGAGATGGCCCGGGCGCTGGGGATGGCTCCTTGGCCTCTGCCCCAGGCGCTAGAGTGACTCTGGTTGTGGCGGAGCAATGCCCCGGAGGGGCAGAGCATCGCCCCCTGGTGGGCAGAGCATCGCCCCTGGTGGGTGTGCCGGGTGGATCCTGGTCGGGTACATGCGGGAGTCTGTCTGACTGTCTCTCCCTGTTTCCAGCTTCAGAAAAATACAAAAAAAAACAAACCACAGTCTTAAAATTAATCATATTATTTCTATATTTATAAATAATTACTACATCGAGCAATTCCTATTTTATAATCTTTAAAAACCTAGAAAGTGGAAAAAATGCTAGGAAAATTAATTCGTTGTTTTTATAAGAAATATTTGGGTTTCCTAACAAGAATGTAAAGGGTCTGAGATTTTAGTCTGTAGGATCGTGGCCGACTCTGGCAGGTGACATTATGCTCTTGGATCAGAGACAAAGACTTTATTGCTCATAGCACAACCAGCAGCATGAACTTTATTATCCCTCCTAGTGATTTGAGGATGACACGGAAGTGACTGGGAAAATACTGTTTACACAGAGGGTGATTGTCACAGCTGAGGAACCTTGTGTTTAGGAAACCTGAATCTTTCATAATGGACACTAAACAAATCTGCCTGAACTTTGTTCTGAAAAGTGCCATTATCTTGATTTCACTGAACAGTAAACAAATCTGCCCCCAGTTCCCATGGAAAACAGTATCTTCCAAAGCAGTTTAATCTAGGGCAATTAGTATCCTCTGCTCTCAGTGTGTATAAATTTGAGAGACCCTTATAGGTCTAGCTCCTATGCACTGGAGATGGTGCTAGATAGGGTAAGATGAAGAGCTTGCATATGGTATATATTTCTGACTTAGGTAAGATAAAGGGAATATATATAGATGAATGTGAGCTAGTTTTACCAATAAAGTTTTTTAAATTGTATACCTAAGACAATATTTTTAATGCTAGGTTGAATTAATATGCACTGCCATATATAAAGTTGTGTGCTGATAATCTTTAATTATGTATCTGAATATATATTTTTACCTCAAAGAGTTATTTTAATATGTATGTCCCATATATAACAAATTAAGATATGTTTTGGAAACGTCTTCTGGCTTTTAAAACATTATAATTTTAAAAATACATACTTGATGCACATGGTTTTGATTTTCTTTTAACAGATAACATTAAAACTAAGAATCAAAATTCACAACTATTATGAACAAGAATCAGTCTAAACCATTTCTTCAATTATATAAAATAAATATATCTGTATAAAATTTCCCTTGGTCTCATATATTCTAGATTAGTTTAAAAAATTGTTTGGCCTTATACCTTTGCATAATCCGTCAATGGCTTTGGTATAAATTATATGTAGTGAAATTATTCACCTTAATTATTATCCATTTCTAAGCACAACTTTAAAAGCTTACATTCACTAGAAATATCTTCATTTTCACATTCTTTTAACCTAATCAGACTTTTATCACTTTCCATAGTAACTGTCTATGTTAAATAAGGTTTAATAGTCAAATTTTATACATGCTTTTTGGTAGGTAATTATGGAAATTTTTATCTGATAATAAGGTTTTATATCAAAGTATTTTATAATTCTCATTTACTTAAAGTTATTGGATAATAAAATATTTGGGTTCAAAAAGCATCTTGTTGAACTAAAGAATATTGACACATATGTAGCACATTTACAATATTATAACAATTTTTAAGAGTTCAAAGCCAAGTATGTTTTAAACTAAAGTTCTGATCTGATCTATTTCTTCCATTTCACCTGCTCTTTTACTATGAATAATCATGATTTCTACATAATTTTGAAGATTTACAATATTTGACCACATCTTTATTTAACCCAGTGTTTCATTTATTGTTTGCTACTTTCTGTTATTAGTATGGTCACCATCATGTTTTACTTTTAAAAGCCTGAATAAACAATTCATAGTAAAAAATAGCGGTTACTTCTGTTTTATATTTATTGGCACTTCAAATGTATAGTAATTTCATTGAACTGTGGTCTTCTATATATATTTTAAGATAAATTTGCTACAAATATTTAAAATTATTGAATGTATATGATGTCATATAACTAGAAGAAACCCAAGCAATGGTGTTGCCCAACATCTTTATTTTGAAGCTTAGATACATTAATAGACTGACTGCCTATTTCCCAGATTGTTATTGAAAGAGCTGAGACTAGTTCTCTTCCATCTGTCAGTTCATTCTCATAACCTTATTATACTGAATCTAATATGACATTAATTGTAAGATGTATCATCATTTCACATATCACTAAGAAAGAAAAAAATGCTTTCAATTAAATGACAATTTCATTAATGATAGTTCTAACCAATTCAAGAATCCATCACATCTGTCCCTCATTAGCTGAAACATTTTTTCATCTATTCTGAGGGATTGGGCAACTTTGTCTTTTTTTTAGCACTGAATGGCATGTGAGATAATATATTTCTACGAATATCAGTAACAAAACATAAAAACAAGCTTCATATAATTATGGATATGTTTCTCATGTTTCATAGAACATGTGTTTGTTGCTTTGCAGGGAATCCGAAATTGTGGTCATCACTCCAAAGAAGAATATTTTACTAAAACCAAATTTATGTTTTGTTATTTGTTGGCATGCTTTGCCAGGTAAACAATTTGTTTCGGTGATGAATCATGATGTAAACGCTTTGAAGATATTTTAAACAGCAGTTCAGCTAAGCACGTATTGTATGAACAATGAATACACATGGTTCAGTTAGGAGAAGACAGTTTGCTTTGCTACGGCCAAAAGCTGGTAATAGCAACCATGCTCTTTTTTTCTGTCTTTTCAGCATAGAAACACAATAGCAATCGTAAGGGGCATATTGGTTTCAGGAATGTTAAAATATAAAATAATAGCAATAATAATAATAAGATAATGAGAGTCTTGCAATTCATAAAAAGATGCTTCCCAAAGATTTTCTAGAAATATATCTCTGAATATTTTTTTCTTGAGTAGTATTTTTACAGAATCCTATGATTATTTACCTCTAAAGGTTTTTTATCTCATTAGCACATTTAAACATCTGGGCTTTTTGATGTCAGGTACAATCCAAATGCTCCAAATACACATGTCCAAAGTTCTGACTTTTGCTTGCTAGGGTGCTCTTATTTTAGAAAGCTTATTTACACGTAATGAATGCCAGAAGTGACCGTGAATTTTTAAAATTGAGGGTAGTTGTCTTCATTATTCTTCCAAATTGAAATATATTTCAAGTGAACATGATTTCAAAACCATTAAAACACTAAATGCATTTCCTGGTTATACACTGTTTATCTGAATCATGTTACTGAATATTCAGTACTGAAGAGTTTGATTAGTTTTTTTTTAAATACCTTGGTTTGGAATATATTTAGTCTATATATATATATAACAGGAATTTAATTTCAAGTAAGTTTTCCAACTGTTTCTAGCTCACCAAGTCATAATTACTATTTTGACAGTTACGTCTCATAGACATTTATTTTAATTGCATATGTTAGCAATTCATTTTGCCATGACAGTCTCTGCCATTGTTGTGTTGCCAAATTATGCTTACAGAAACTATGTCAGAAATTCAACATGTGGAGAAGAGTAATTAACCTGAATCATCAATTAGCTTTTGTGAGGACAGATGTCCCAAGAATACACTCAAGTCAGTTTTTTCTCTTTTTTAATTTAAGTAAAATCTCACTAATTCTGACTTTTCTCACCCCCTATTTCTAAGCCATCACTATTTCTTTCTTATTTCTTTCCTCAATATGTTTTGGGAATGTCTTTTTTATTTCCATCACCATGACCCTGATATGTCTTAACATTTGCTGTCACCTGGATCTTGCTTATAACCTGCTCTCTCCACAGTCTTGCTCCCTACAATTTAATTTATTCTCCACCTTGAAAAGAGAGGAATATTTATAAATGGTGGTCATACCTTGTCAAACCTACTTGCTTGAAATGATTTGGGAGCTGGTCCTTCATAGGAAGACGAACGTCCATAAGAGAGGTTACAAGGCTGTGTGTTATTGGCCCCCGCACTGTCTCTGGGTCTCCCCATGTGCCCCTATTACCTCTAGCACATTGACCTGCATTCTGGGCCTTGATGGTGGACACCATGTTTCCTCCTCCACAAGGCCCTTGCACATGCATTGATTTCTCCTGCCTAGATTATTTTTTCCACACTAATTAGCCCTTCTAGGCAAGCTCGCCCAGTTTGCACAGCAAATCCACTTCAAACGTTGCCTTCTCTGCCCACCTAGACTAGAATCTTTATGTGTTTCAACTGAAACTTGAACTCATCCTGCATCATTCTCATTGCAGAGTGCCAACATATATTTGTGTTTATTTTAATTGGTGTCTGCGCTGGACTACAGTGAGCTTCACAAGGTTAGGGATTCTGTTTACTTACCAAAATATTCCCAGCCATTAGTACAGCAATTGGCAGATGATATGTGTACAATAGTTGCATCTTAAATAAAAAATAATTTTATTACAATGGAATGCGTGATTATTAAATCTGGGCTCAAGTGAACCTGACTTTTTCTTTTTTTTTTTCTCTTTTTTTTTGTATTTTTCTGAAGCTGGAAATGGGGAGAGACAGTCAGAAAGACTCCCGCATGCGCCCGACCGGGATCCACCCGGCATGCCCACCAGGGGGCGACGCTCTGCCCACCAGGGGGCGATGCTCTGCCCCTCCGGGGTGTCGCTTTGCCGAGACCAGAGCCACTCTAGCGCCTGGGGCAGAGGCCAAGGAGGAGGGGAAGAGAGAGACAGAGAGGAAGGAGAGGAGGGGGTAGAGAAGCAAATGGGCGCTTCTCCTATGTGCCCTGTCCGGGAATCGAACCCGGGTCCCCAGCACGCCAGGCCGATGCTCTACCGCTGAGCCAACCGGCCAGGGCCGTGAACCTGACTTTTTAAAGAAAAGTTTGCCATGAAAGATAACATGTCTGCCAGACCAGGTGGTGGTGCAGTGGATAGAGCATCGGACTGGGACATGGAGGACCCAGATTTGAAACCCCAAGGTCACCAGCTTGAGTGTGGGCTCACCATCTTGAGTGCAGGGTCTCTGGCTTGAAAATGGGATCATGGATGTGACCCCATCATTGCTGGCTTGAGCCCAAAGGTCACTGGCTGGAAGCCCAAAGTCACTGGCTTGAGCCCAAGGTTGCTGGCTTGAGCAAGGGGTCACTTGCTCTGCTGTAACCCCCTGGTCAAGGCACAAATGAGTAAGCAATCAGTGAACAACTAAGGAGACTAAAGATCTGCAACAAAGAATTGATGCTTCTCATTTCCCCTCCTGTCTGTTTGTCTCTATCCCTCTGTCTCTGTCAAAAAAAAAAAAAAAAAAAAAAAAAGGAAAAATAACATGACCAATAACATGGTCCTTTTAAATAGCCTTTGAGGAGTTTAAGAATATATTTGGAAAAGCTCTTAATTAAAAAAACAAAACAAACTGTATCTAATTATTTGTGAGTCAGATACCTTAGATATTTGGTTGGATACTGACACTTCCCAGCTGTGTGAAAATGAGCAATGAATTATTTTTCTGAATCTGCTTCCTGCTGTACCTGCTCTAAATATTTCTCCAGCCTGTTGTGAAGAGAAAGCAGGGGAGGCAGGGTGGGAATGATAAAGCACTGTTTATAAGGTTGAACTATTTAACAGATTCACTCGCAGCCATTGGCTTGGTTTTTATAATGTCCTTGAAAATAATTTCTAAAATGCTTTAAAATGTTCTGCACTTCTTCCTGACCTGTGGTGGTGCAGTGGATAAAGCGTCCACCTGGAAATGCTGAGGTCGCTGGTTCGAAACCCTGGGCTTGCCTGGTCAAGGCACATATGGGAGTTGATGCTTCCAGCTCCCCCCCCCCCTTTCTCTCTCTCTATCTCTCCCTCTCCTCTCTAAAATGAATAAATAAAAAAAATGTTTAAAATGTTCTGCACTTCATATTTTTCCCTAATTAAAAGAGAATTTCTTTAGTCTAAATTCTCACATACTTTAGAATATCATATATATTTGCTCCATGAGCCATCATTTGTTTTGAAGACAGTGCATTCAATGTGTCCTTTTAAAGCAGAAGTTTCACTTCACCCTGTGAAGAGCTCATAATAAATATAACTTCATGTTTAAGCTTTTTTCTGCTGTCATATAAAACCCTTATTAAACTTCAGCTCTTTCTTGCAGCTAATGGGTAGTCATGTGAATTACAGAGGATATTATTACACTTAGTCCAGTGACTGTTTTATTCACAATGTATATGTATTCAGCCAAATGTTGATTAAGCTTTTATCTAGATTGTCATGTTTGCATTTTATATACATATGTCCCATATTCTAGACATATTTTTAAATACACATTTAAGTAAAAGGGGTATGTGTATACTTTTAAAACCTTAAATAGTATGGAAAATATCCTTTCTTTTATTATTATTATTATTATTATTATTATTATTATTATTTTGCCAGAGGCAGGGAGAGAGACAGAAACATCGAGCTGCTCCTGTGTGTGTTCTGACCAAAGATTTGAAATGGCAACTTTTGTGCTCCAGGACAATGCTTCAACCAACAGAGCTATATGCCAGGGTTTAATGTTTACTGGTTTTTACAGAGATATAGAGAGAGAGGGAGAGAGAAGAGAGGAGAAAGGGAAGCATTCATTTGTTATTCCACTTAGCCGTACATTTTGGTTGCTTTCCGTGTGTGTTCTGACCGGGGATTGAACCCACAACCATGTCATTTTGGGATGATGCTCTTAACCTACTGAGCTAACCAGCCAGGACTGAAAATCTCCTTCTGACTCTGTTGGAGTACCTATTATTAATTAATCTTTATCTTTAGTGTTTTATAACACTGGTTTACAGTAATAAGCACTGTCTCCTTAAATATGTATTGCAGTAAATAATATATATTTATATGTACACACACACATATATATCTCTCCCAGGAGTCATATTTTTGTGACAGAACATCAAACATTTGACAGACCTACCTTTTTCACTGAATTCATTCTGTATTTTGGATTAAAGTTTATAGCTTAAGTTATGTAATAGTCAATTAGATACTAATAAGACTAACCATGCTTCTTACCTCCTGGATGGTGTGGAATCATTAAAGCTCAGTGACACTGCTTCATGTTCCCCCATGGCCACGAACGATGCTGTGTATAGATGGTATATTGAGCAGGACACTTGAAACCATGTCAACACAATAAATTAAAAACAAACAAACTCAATGACACTTCAATAAAATATAAGGAGGTACTTTTCTTGATTAGTAAATATACCATATTTTACCTCTTAATTATAAGAATTAAATTGATTAAAGGGCGCCTGACCAGGCAGTGGCGCAGTGGATAAAGCGTCAGAATGGGATCCTGAGGACCCAGGTTCGAGACCCTGAGGTTGCCAGCTTGAGAGCGGGCTCATCTGGTTTGAGCAAAAGCTCACCAGCTTGGACCCAAGGTCGCTGGTTCGAGCAAGGGGTTACTCGGTCTGCTGAAGGCCCGCGGTCAAGACACATGAGAAAGCAATCAATGAACAACTAAGGTGTCGCAATGCACAATAAAAAACTAGTGATTGATGCTTCTCATCTCTCCGTTCCTGTCTGTCTGTCCCTGTCTATCCCTGTCTCTGACTCTCTCTCTGTCTCTGTAAAAATAAATAAATAAATAAAAATTGATTAAAGGGCATTTTACTTCTGCAATTAAAAATATTTTTTGTTGGTCAAAAATATTCTTGAATTGCCTGACCTGTGGTGGCACACAGGGTAGATCATTGACCTAGAATGCTGAGGTCGTTGGTTCGAAACCTCGGGCTTGCCTGGTCAAAGCACATAGAGGAAACAACTATGAGTTGATGCTTCCAGCTCCTACCCCTGCCTTTCTCCTCACTCTAAAATCAATAAAAAAAATATTTAATGAAATATAAAATTAATTATTGGAATTTAGATATGCTTTATAATACATAATAGATTCCATAGTTTGAAATTTTTATGTATGTGATAATGTAATTTTATGGCACTCTTTAGTAAATCATAGCACTTAATCCTGAGTTCATTTCCTATTTGAGTTATCAGCAGGTTTTTAGCCTAAATTGTGTTTGAAATGTAATCGCTTTACTCCAAATAGGTTGTAGTTTTGTTTTTGTTTTGGTGTTGAGTTCAAATTTGTATTAACTAGCCTGACCTGTGGTGGCACAGTGGATAAAGCAGCGACCTGGAACGGTGAGGTCGCCGGTTCAAGGCCCTGGGCTTGCCTGGTCAAGGCACATGGGAGAAACACCTACTCCCCTTTCTCTCTCTCTCCTCTCTCTAAAAATCAATAAATAAAACTTAAAAAGAAAAGAAAAGAAAAGAAACCCAAATTTGTATTAACTAGTATTGTATTGACTTTGCACATTTCTTCTTGTAAATATCTGTTAAAGAATATATTAACTACTGTGCTTTAGATTAAGACTTTATCAAAGAAGTTATGTGTGTTTTTGTTTGCATTATTTTTGAGTTGAAACCTATAGGTTTCTTAGACATCCCAATCAAGGCTTCTGAAACTACTGAATCCAGTACTATAACACCTGTCCATTCAGGCCAATCTGCATAGCTCATTGTCAATCACAATGGCTAATTTTGAGAAAATATTGTTGCAGAAGTTAGGGTTTGGAGGAACCTTTTATGTTCACACAGGTTAAATTGCTCCCTAAGTCATTCAACATAACTTCCTAACATGCCAAGGGTATTTGAAAATCATTATGTCATAGGAATTGTTTAAAATCAATGAAACATGATGAAACACGAAAACTAATAGTGTCAAAAATCAACTTTTTAATGCAGAAATAATCAGCCATAATTTAACTGACCATACTGGAAATAATTCAGGAAACTCTTTGTTCTTTTATAAGTGGTTGAGTTACTAAAAGAGAAGAAAAATATTTCTTTTCTAATATTGAAATATTTATGTCATTTTAGATTAATCTTCATGAAATATTAATATGACAATTTTTCCCCCTCTCCATACTGAAAACTTTGTAAGATACATAGTATTAGCGAACACTTAATATTTACTATATGCCTGTGACTATTCTAAATGCTTTTACATATAGGGTAGAGCAAAAGCAGACTTACAGTGTGAGTATGGAAAATGATACAGTAATTAATAAATAATAATACAAGAACAAACTCTGTTTCACATACTCAGAACTGTGCCCCTATTTTGCCCTGTGTATTATTTATCTTTACAATATATCTATCTATTTGCTGGTCTGGCTTCCATAACAAAAGAAAAACACAGACTGGGTGACTTAAAGAACAGACATTCATTTTCTCACAGTTCCAAAGGCTAGAAATCTGAGACCAGAGGGCCAGCAAGCTTGGTCTCTGGTGAGCGTTCTTTACCTAGCTTGCATTCTTGTATCCTCACATGGCCTTTTCTTTGTGCGCACACGGAGACAGTTGTGTACAAGTCCTGCCGGGGGTGAGGACGACGGAGACTCAAAGACCCGACTCCAGGAACCAGTTCAGTGATGCAGATCCACTTTATTCAGGAAGTAAGCTAGCTTATATACATGGGTTCAGCCAATAGGGTGTTACAGCGTGTTCCTCAAAGCCAATGGCTGAAAAGGTCAGGGGCTGAGTGGTTGGCGCTAAGTCACTTCCTTATAGCAGATGAGCTCCCTTCCTGGGTATGCCCAGGAGGGTTCTGGGAGCTGGAGTATTCTCACAGCATTGCACCAGCCACAACTGCTAGAAATGCGCTCTGCGCTCCAGCCACAGACAGTGAATTCTATAGTGTCTCTTCTTAGAAGGGCATTAATCTTATCAGGTGAAGGCCCCATACATATGACCTCATTTACCCTTAATTCTTAGAGATCCCATCTCTAACTAGCGCCACAACAGAGTTAGGGTTTCAACATATGAATTTGGCAAGGGAGACACAAACCTTCATTCCAGAACATCTCCAAAGCAGTTTCTGTTATAATCATCCTAGGTTTACAGAAGACACAATTGATACATAGAGAGTTTGGTGATTTTCCAAGTGCCACACAGGAGGAAGTGTTAGAGCTAGGATTCAAACCCAGGTTTCAAACCCATGTACACTCGCTCAGGCCTCGTGCCTTTCACTCCACCCTGTGTCTGCTTTATCCTGAGATCACACAGAAATGGTAAATGAAGTAGACATACTTTGTAATATGAGTAAGAAATGAGAAAGAGAAGTTAAAATTTATTCAGATGTCCTACTTAAAGTAATAGGACTTGTGAAATTGCTCTAATCTAGAGTGAATATTCACTTTTATCTATCTATCTCTCATCTATCTATCTATCTATCTATCTATCTATCTATCTATCTATCTATCTATCTATCTATCACTTACCTACCTATTGGACTTTAAATTATTGAAACTATCTCAGGGCTCGAAAATTAAGATGTGATGCTGATGTTTTCATCAGTCTTCTCTAAACCTTTATTAAATTGTGAAATTGCTGAACACAAGAAGGCCTAATACCCTGATGTGTGTGAGGAGCACTTTCATAAATTAGTATATATGGAACTTTTACTTTTACTTTCAAGTCTGTTATTTTTATCAGGTTCTTAGAAACTCTCAGAAAACAAATTTTGAAACTTTCAATCAAGATTTTTTAGCAGGAAAAATTTTAAATTAATTCAATGAAAGCAGTGAGCTTGGATTTCATCCCTTTTTATTTTTCTTTAGCATAAATATAATACACTAGACAAATTTATTTGTGCCTTAGTTTGTGACTATAATGCTTGTATCCTCGGTAGGCTAGTACAGTTGTTTGTTTTTTTAAGTAAATGTATAGTATACATCCTAAGAACAGTTTCTCAAATTTGACCTTGAAGTCAAAACTATTCATAGAATGTGTACTTTTAGGCGACAACTCTATATTTGAATTCTATCTACAAGTTTATAGTAAAACTGAGCGACTGAAATTTTTCAATATTGGCATTTATGTCAGCAATGTCTAATCACACGTGAAAAGGCAATTCTAACCTAAATTTCCAATTTGACACTTTTCACATTTGTAAGAGACTCCTCGCAGGTCTGTTTCCTTTTCCACTTGTATTTTCTTTTTCATATCCCTTCACGTGTCTCCTCACCATCTCTGTTCATCAAAGCCGGCCCTCAGGAAAGGAGCTGATAAGCAAGTTCATTATGAGTGTTAATAACTGATAAGGCTGAACACATTACAGGAGGAGTTCATTATATTTTATTAATGGGAATCTTTGATTCCAAGTGAATTAAGTTCTCTTTCTCAAATTTCATCCACCAGCAATGATTGGGAAAGCTAAAGCTGTAAGTGACTTGCTGGAGCCAATTTGTACCAGTTCATAAAAGCTTGATTTGTAGGAATGGTTGTGAGCTGTTTGTTAATACAGCTATCATAGAAATTAAATTACATAAACTAACAAATAAAAATCTTATCTTTTTCTTTCTTTTTATTAAATTTACTAGGTGACATTGGTTTATCAGTTAAGTGTACATTTGTATGATATATGATCTTCACGTTGCATTGTGTCCCCACCACCCAAAGTCAGATCATCTTAAGTCGCCATATAATTAACTGATCCACTTTGCCCTTTGCTACCCTGCAAACTCCCTTCCCTCTGAGAGCCGCCACCCTGTTATCTGTATTTATGAGTAGTTTGTTTTTATTGTTTGTTCACTTGTTGCTTTCAGTTTTATATCCCACATATGAGTGAAAACATGGTTCTTAAATTTTTCTTTGTGACTCATTTTTCTTAGTGTGATATTTTCAAGGTTCATCCATGGTAGAATTTCATTTTTTCTTATGGCTGAGTAGTATTCCTTGGTATACATGTACCACATCTTCTTTATCCAGTCATCTATTGAAGGGCATTTTGGTTATTTCCATGTCTTGGCCACTGTGAATAGTGCTACAGTGAGTGTAGGAGTGCATTTTCTTTGAGAATAAATGTTTTCAAATTTTTGTGTAGGTACACAGAAGTGGAATCTTATTAAAAACAAAGATTCTCTCAAAGCTTTTTGTGTGCTAATTATTCTACTACCTTTTCATACTATCTGTGCTCTTGAGAATAATTCTTTTATTGGATCAGTGCATTCTGTAACTTCACATCTTTTCCTAACTTTGCTCAAGTGACATTATATTGGTATCTTGAAATTGGCCACAGTAAGTGTATTTATGCTGTAGGATAGCAAATACTCCAAATTAGAATTTGGTTTATTGTTTTGCTAATTATCTAGATTTAAGAAAGTCCTGGAGAATATGTAAATAATGCAGATTATACTTAAGAGTGTGCTATAGCTTTAGGTTTTAAATTATTTAAAGCACAGGTTTTGAGAAAATATTCTTTTTGTATTTTAAAACTGTTAGCCAATCCAGGCAAGAAATCGCTTATGTCATTTTGACATTGATTTTCTTCATTTCACTTTTGTAATATTCATTAAAGTAAGAGAAAAAAATTAACCAGCATTTATGATGAAAATACCCTGCTTGTCCATTGCAGTCACAGGTTGGATACTGTCATGGTTAATTTCACATGTCAAATAGATTAATCCATGGTACCCAGATATTTGGTCAAACGTTATTGTAGGTGTTTCTGATTAGTTATTTTTATATTAAATTAATATTTAAATCAGTATAGTTTGACTAACACAAATTATTCATAATGTGAGGGAAGCTTCTACAATCAGATGAAATTTTTACCAGAAAAAAGATTGACCTTTTGAAAGGATAAGGAATACTGCCAACAAACTGAATTCAGACTGCAGCCTCAATTCTACCCTGGGTCCTCAGCCTGCTGGTCTACCTTGCAGATTTTATTTTTATTTTTTATTTTTTACAGAGGCAGAGATAGACAGGGACAGACAGACAGGAACGGAGAGAGATGAGAAGCATCAATCATCAGTTTCTCATTGCGCGTTGCGACTTCTTAGTTGTTCATTGATTGCGTTCTCACATGTGCCTTGACCGCGGGCCTTCAGCAGACCAAGTAACCCCTTGCTGGAGCCAGCGACCTTGGGTCCAAGCTGGTGAGCTCTTTGCTCAAGCCAGATGAGCCCGCGCTCAAGCTGGCGACCTCGGGGTCTCGAACCTGGGTCCTTCCGCATCCCAGTCCGACGCTCCATCCACTGTGCCACCGCCTGGTCAGGCTACCTTGCAGATTTTAGATTCGCCAACCAGCACAATTGTATAAATCAATTCCTTAAATCAGTTATTCTCTCTTTCATAAAACTCATTCATATATTTTATATGTCATGCATATGTGCACAAACACGCTCATTTTTCCTTCTCAGAGATCCAAGGGTTAAACATTCTGCAGTAAACCACTGATAAGAGTATATATGAGTTTTCTTAATCAGATTATCTGTGGATGTGAAATTTACTAAAAATTTAGACCTCCTTAATTTTTATGTTTCCCCAATATTTACAAAACATATTTAATAGGGGGCAAGAAAAGTCATTCTTATTCATTATTAACGTTAATTGAATAATATTGGACAAATGAGTTTGTAAAATTAGTATTTTCTGGTTTTGCTCACTTTTACGTATTGTTAAAAATGGCTGCTGACCACGTGGTTGTGTTGCCCAGGTGATAATATTAATTACCTTCATGCTTGGAAAGGGGCTTGGTTATGCTAGTGTGTGCTGGAGGAGGGATTTTTGCTCCAAAAAGTTTTAAGAAGAAGGAAGAAGAGAGGAGCTAGGAGGCCATTTTGGGAGAGGGGCCACCTGGTTGCAGAGGAGGCAGGTAGCAAGATGGCGGGGAGCTGAAGGAGAACAGAGTTGGGGGCCTTTGATTCTAGGAACAACCGAAAAGATTCTGCTGGTTGTGGAACTGGAGAACATGTGAGTAGGTTTTGGTGCCCGTGTGTTTGTTTTACTTGCTTGCTGGTGCCAGCTAGAATAAAGTATGGCCCACCAGTCTTGGCTCCACAGTTTTATTATGATCTATCTGAATTCAGTGGGAACCTGCATGTGGCAGGCAGCTATGAGAGCTGCGGCTCCTGGACTTACAAGTAACATTTGAAATTTGTGTTTTCTAGATGTACATCTAATATTACCCATATTGTCTCTTTTATACAAAGCTCCAAAAAAATTAATTATGGTTTAACAAGTATGATATCTTCATAGACAATGCTGTTGGGAATGGATACTTTTGTATACTTTTGCAAAGACAAAGATCATGTCTGAATGACTGCAGGTGTTGTGTTTTCAAAGCCCCTGAAAACACTTAAACATTGATACCTACATGGTATTTTATCTCCTGGAGAGATACATAGTTTGAGTGGATTCCAGAGTTGTTTAAAGTATGTAGTCTCATAATGCCATAGCATTTCACATTCACAATTTAATACTTTCTCACCTGTCAAGTTATCAAGTGCCCTTTCATAACCGGATGCTGTAGTACCATTCATTTCAATGGCAGCCACAGGATAATACCTTCTTGAGCCATTGTGTTGATAAGAAACTTGCAGAGCATCTGGGGTAAAATGAAGATTTGGCCTGGATTTAATATTTTTGCTCCTTAAAATGGCAGAAGAAGATTTACTTTTATTTATTAGGTTATATATTTTTTCAACCTGTAGCATTATGTAATGTGGAAAATAAAACAGAACAGATATGCAAAAAAGTAGTAAGGCCTTTGTATGAACAGTGCTTTCTTAATTTTCAGTTATTGATTTCTTTGTGTGACTTGACTTTGTAATCCACATGATGGTAAGGCAAAATCAATGGGAGATAAAATTTACATAAGGGCTGTTTGCTTTTTTTACAGAGACAGAGAGAGAGAGAGTCAGAGAGAGGGATAGATAGGGACAGACAGACAGGAACGGAGAGATGAGAAGCATCAATCATTAGTTTTTTCATTGCGACACCTTAGTTGTTCATTGATTGCTATCTCATATGTGCCTTGACCATGGGCTTTCAGCAGACCGAGTAACCCCTTCCTCGAGCCAGTGACCTTGGGTCCAAGCTGGTGAGCTTTGTTTTGAGCCCGCGCTCAAGCTGGTGACCTCGGGGTCTTGAACCTGGGTCCTCCTCATCCCAGTCCGACGCGCTATCCACTGCACCACCGCCTGGTCAGGCTAAGGGCTGTTTTTGTGGGACACAGATTTTATACATTTCTAGAGCGTGTGGTTTTGCCTTGCAAAGCAGTTTAAAAACAAGTACATGAAGTCAGTAGCAATAACAATGTGACAAAATAAGTACTTTATTTTGAGAATGGTGGTAATAAATTCTGCTTTATAATTCCTACTTTATAGCAATGGTTTTAACTTGGGCTGATTTGGGGTACATACCTCTTAACTACTCATGGGCTTTAAACCCATACTTAAAGCCAGATCTACTAGATATTTGTGTATAATGTTATGAACACAACGTTTCCATTATCATTCATTTTTTAAAATGTTTATTGCATCGATTTTACAGAGAAAGGAAAGGAGAGGGGGAGAGAGAGAGAGAAAGAGAGAGAGAGAGAGAGACAGGAATATTGATCTGCTTCTGTATGAGCCCTGAACAGGGATTGAACCGGCAACCTCTGTGCTTTGGGATGATGTCCTACCAACTGAGCTATCTGGCCAGGGCTCCATTGTTATTCATTTTAAATGCACAAAAACTTAAGATGCGGGAGAGGACAAATAGCTGCCACCATTCCCTGTCTTAGGTGGGATGTAATGTCAGATCTGACACTGAGGTTTCCTCATTCTCCCTCTCACCTCAACCATCCAATGCAGATCATCATTGTTTGCTCCACTACATGCCAACCAAGAATAAGGAAGAACAATTGGATTCCTTAAATCTTCACATAATACCCACATTCACATTTTGGCTCCATCTATTTAATTGCAGCAGATTCAGCTAAGACCATATTATTTAACTTTATTAGCCCCCACATCAAAATGACTTTAATGAACAAAAGCAGAAAATTAACCACATCTGTATCATTACTAGAATCATCTTTTGAAGTCATAAAAATAAATGTGCCAATATCATTGTGAAACAAACCAGAAAAGAAAAAATATATGTACGTATGGATGGGTTAGTAATAGAAGAGCACTTTGGTTCCTTTTTGTTTATTGTTCACCACCTAGGTTAAGGCTCCCTCCATCACCATCTACCCCCCTCTACCCTCCGCCGCCTCCTTTCCCTCCTGCCATCCCCACACTGTTGTCCGTGTCTATATTTCTTTTCTTTGCTTAATTCTTTCACCTTTTTCACCTTATCCCCTAAGTCTCTGACAGCTGTCAGTCTGTTTTCTGTATGTATGAGTCTGTTTCAGTTTTCTTAGTTTATTTTGTTCATTAGATTCCACATTTAAGTGAAATCATATGACATATGTTTCTCTGACTGGCTTATTTTACTTAGCTTAATACTCTTCAGGTCTGTCCATGCTGTTGCAAAGGGTAATATTTCCTTCTTTTTATGGCTGAGTAGTGTTCTATTGTGTAAATGTACCATGACTTTTTTTATCCATTCGTCTGCTTCCAAATCTTGGCTATTATAAACAATGCTGTAATGAACATAGAGGTGCATATGTTCTTTCAAATTAGTCTTGGGTCTATTCCCAGAGGTGAAATTGCTGGGTAGTAAGGCAGTTTAATTTTTACTTTTCTGAGGTAACTCCTAACTGCTTTCCACAGTAGCTACACCAGTCGGCATTCCCACCAACAGTGCACAAGGCAAGAGCACTTTGCTTCTTCTCCACTTCCGCTCCCTACCACCTGGAGTGTGACTGTGTGGTGAAGCAGGGATGATGAATGAGCAGCTGAATATTTGTTCTCTTGTAATAGTACTTGCTCATACTGAAGATGGAGATAAGAATGGATTTTCAAGGCAGAAGGAAGGCACCAGAAATTATTAGCATAAATGAGAAAAAAGAGCACACTACCAAGAAACTCAGAACAAAGAGGAAATCACAGTATCTTAAGTATTTTTTAAAAGTAAGCCACACTGAATGACCATCTGTGGAGTGCTCCCTTCTGTAACAGCCAAGGAGAGTGGGCATAGCTTTGGGGCATACTCTACCTTTAGAGACAGCCTGTTCTATTGCTGAACAGCTATAATTTATAACTTTTTTCACACATTAGAGCAGAACTTTGCCTTTTTATAATGTACTTAATTCTGGATTCTAGAGTAATATTTTGGCTCTGGAAATAGTAAGCAAATGATTTGTATATTAATTGATTCATCCTCTCAGTCATAGAGTCAATATTTAATGATACCTATAACATGTAAAGCATTATGCTAAATGCTGAATATAGTTAGCCTTTCTGTAGAAAATTCTTCAAATATATAAAGTCTATAGCCTGAAAATATTTACAGTTAGTCCTCGAGTTACAAACCTCTGACTTACGTACAACTCATATTTATGAACGAAGCACCGTAAGGGTTATTGGTAATCAACTGCAGATGGACATCAGTGAAAATGATAACATAGAGTTACTTGACTCCCATGACAAAGAACTTGCCAATGAAGACTTTTGGAACTAGAGCAGCAGATGATAGCATTTAGGGGAGAAAACAGGGACATAGAAACTCCAGAATTGGCCCTTGCCGGTTGGCTCAGTGGTAGAGCGTCGGCCTGGCATGCGGAAGTCCCGGGTTCGATTCCTGGCCAGGGCACACAGGAGAGGCACCCATCTACTTCTCCTCCCCTCCCCCTCTTCTTCCTCTCTATCTCTCTCTTCCCCTCCCGCAGCCAAGGCTCCATTGGAGCAAAAATGGCACGGGCACTGGGGATGGCTCCTTGGCCTCTGCCGCAGGCGCTAGAGTGGTTCTGGTCGCGACAGAGTGATGCCCCGGATGGGCAGAGCATTGCCCCCTGGTGGGCATGCTGGGTGGATCCTGGTCAGGAGCATGCAGGAGTCTGTCTGACTGCCTCCCCATTTCCAGCTTCAGAAAAATACAAAAAAAAAGAAAAAGAAAAAGAAAAAGAAACTCCAGAATTGAAAAAGTTTTCTACAAATGACTTAGCTGATACTTTTCATCTCACTGAAGGAAGAATTACAAAGTTAGAGGGGTGAGATCCAGATACAGAGTGGTTCACCAAAGTTTACCATACAGATACTGAAGGCCTGAGATGCTACAGGGCCATTTATGATGAGAAAAAGAAAATCTGCAAACTTCCCTTGATGCCTACTTCAAGAAACTGACTCCAACGGCAGAATCAAATCCCTGCCACTCTTACCACCAGTCTCATCCTCTCCAACAAGTTCATTATCTTCTGCATCATCCAAATTGTTTAAGGTTATATTTGAAAATGTTTAAGTATTTATATGCACAGAAAGGTAAAAATAAATACTATCTTAAGGCAGACATCTAAGTTGCATTTGAAAAGTAAATGTACATGTTCCAACATATGTGCAAATTCATCTTAAGAACTGTCTCATTTATAAACCAGAGACTCCTGTATTTCACTTCTCAGATGATATATATAATTCTGTGTCTTTCACTGTTCAGGTCTCTCCCTTCTGCTTGATTGGTCTGTTAGATGGAAGCAGGAAGATAACTGCTGGACATATCTAATAAGAGAGGAAATTTTTATTTTATAAGTTGTGGTGTGTCTTCCTACTATAGGAAAAACTACATAGCATGTAGCACATGAGAACTCAAATTCTAGTATTGTCATTTTGTGGTCATTATTCCATTGGTTTGTTCTAAAATTGCCTAATTTGATTAATTTTAGTAGTTTATAAATTATTGAGTGCTTTTGTGTCAAGATGTGTGATTATTATTATGCCCTGCCCTTTACATTTCTTGGGGTTCTGACCTTCACTCTTCATTACAGAGACATCTGTCTAAATGTTTTCTATTTTAAAAAAACCAGAATCACCATGTCCAGCAACTTAATTCTCTTTGATTTCTCAAGAAGTTGCGTATTTGAAGAATTTAAATATTCATAGTTGATCAGCAACTTAAATACTTAAGTTCCCAAACCTCTCAGCTCTTGAGTATTATTTTATTTTAAATTCATGCTATGTAGATTCTAAGAAAAAATATCTATGGGAATGAGAAATGGAGAGCTTATAGGCAGGCTCTGAAAATAAATCCTTACCTGGACTCTGTCTTCTGTGTGTGTTGTAAATTGTGTTTTACATATGGCAGTTCTGTTAGGCTTTAATAACTTCTTGGTTCATATTGATTTCTGTAGAACTCTGTGCAGCTGTAAAAGCCCCATAGATAGTAAACTGCTAGGTTAATATTGTAAATTTCTTATAATTTTTTTCTATCTTTTTCTTACTGGGTGCCCAGTCCTAGCATATCCCATATATAGCTTTTGATCAGTTTAGGAGTAGGGGAAGAGCAACCCAGATTTAGAATAATGTGCTACTGTCATAATAAGTAGTGTCTGACTATGTCTAGGATTGATGGGACTCATTTTTCTCAATATTCATGCATTACAGTGCATAGGAACCCAATCTATGTTTTTTCAGTATTGGTTTTAAATTATTTCCTCATTCTCAAAGTATGTATTGATATAAACAGTACTTAGGTGATAATTAGAAAAATAATATTTTACTGAATTGGTCACTTTTTACTTTATTGAAATAGAAACCATGATTTACTTCTAATACTTTAGTTTTTAATATTGAATATGTTTACTTGGCTACAATTAGAGCCCAGCTCATTTACCATCCACTTCTGACTAAACATTAAATAATTATGTTTTGTACTACATTGGGTTTTTCCCTACGGTTATTCTTTGCTTCTTTCTGTAGGTAGTGTCTAGACTGGTGAGAAAGTATGGCTTGATATGTGGGCTCCAGAGTCGGACTCCTTGAGGGTCTTCCCTCTTGGGTGATCCAGTCAAGGTTAATGCCTTCTTATTTCATTTTCCTCTTCTGTTAATAGGGGTCTATAAGAGTAATTCATGGTGTCAAAGAGTTCTTGATGGAGCTTACTGACATCATACATATAAATAGCCATGTTAATGTTAGCTGCCATTTTTACTTTGAGGAAACAACTTATTAAATTTGTCAACTTAATTGTGGTTCTGGGAAAAATAAACCAAGTAGATAATTATGACAAATAAAGATGATGGATGTTTTGGTTTATATTAGAGTTGACAACTGTAACTTTTCACTATAAGCTTTGAAAATTGTTTTTCCTAAATGATTCTGAAGATGCTACTTGCTTGCTTTGTAGAAAATAAGTGTTATTTTTGGGTTTTTTTGGTATTCATCATATTACTTGTCTTTAAAGAAAGCTTTAATGTCCATTTATGGCAGATAGACATATCTGTCAAAATCTGACCATACCAGAAAAATTTAATAAATATTTGCTAAAGCAGGTAATGCATTGGTTTTTTAATATCAAGGATCTTTTAAATTGTGAACCTTGTTTTAGTAGTTTTAAATATATAAATGCTTAAGATTGACTGCAGTTTTGAGAGTTTAACATTTTCTTATCAAGCACCTTTCTATTAATTTACAATTGAAATGAAAAATGATAGTTGCCAATGATTTATTAGACTGTGGTGTTGATGAAGGCAGCGCCTGTGAGATCAGTTGGAAAGTGTGCTAAACTTATCCTGGGAAATGTCATCAGGGAGGCAGTATTGTTAAGTCTTTGCTCTCTGCCCTGATGTTGCTTCCACAGTTCGGTGGTATAAATAGCTATATTGTATTTAATTTTGTATATATGTGTGTAGAATTCAGCAAGAATTCTAACTTCACTACTTCTGTGACTTTAAGTCAATCACTGAACCATTCTGAGCCTGTTTTCTGACCTATGAAAAAGCAATAATCTTTCTGTTATCACATCTCATAGATTTTATGGTAGGGATTAGAGATTTATAATTATAAAGAGTGACAGATTTATAAAATGATGTTATTCTAAGAAATGTAATTTTCTGAAGAATTCATTTATTGATATTTCCCAAGGACTTTTTTTCCTCCTGTAATGGAGATTTAGTATATAGTAGAAAGAGAATAGAAATGGGCTTAAGTAGGCTTGGACCATTTAGTTAAGGTTTGTGTCTCTATTTTTTCATCTCTTGAATGCATAGATTAGACTTAATGATGTCTAAAGGATCCATCTTCCTCTAAATTTTAACTATAATATATATAATTTCATGGTATCTTCTTTACTTTCTCTAAGAATGGTTTCTTTTGTAAAATTACAAAATAAAGGAAATGCTTTTGATCTTTGTACATATTTCCAAAAAATGAAACTATAGGAGATAATGTGTTATACATGAAGACCATTTTATATATGCATATATCTGTATAAAACTAATGTATATGTCTTTGTATGTATGTGAATAAGTCTTATAATTAGGTTTGGTTGATAAGCAAAATATTATAATTATTATTTTATAATTGAAAAAGTATAACTAAAGCTATAAGAAAATATATCTATGAAGAGAATATATTAAAGTGTGTTTCTTTAAGTATGGAATTTTCTGACTTTCTAATTACTTGTCTATATGACCATAATTTTTATTATAAGTGCTACAATGAGTGTGTTTATTTAAAGTATTAACTTTCCTTATAAGTATAAGTATAGTGTATATTTTTTAATAGTAAAGTGTTTGCACTGCAGAAGAAATAAGGTGGTTGGATAACACAAATTTTGGATATAAACACTCTGTTATAAATAATCTGTATTGAAGAATAGTAGCTCAGGATCAAGACCCAAATTAAAAGACACTAGATCCAGAAACACTAGCAATATTTTAAAAGCTTTCAAAAGCTACACAGCAAAGTGGATTTGACTAGAACTGTTTTCAATTTGCACTTGCCTCCTGGGTATCTGTTCAAACCTGCTTATGAATAGACTCTGACTGATTTTGAAGGGGATTTGGGTTCTTTTCAGAGCAGTGTGAAACATTCTTGTCCAAGCCACACAACCTCCCTGTTTTGTTATATAGTATGCTGCAAGTTTGTTTGTTTTTTCTGTAAATTAAAAAAAAATCATTAAGCTAAAATCTAAATTTGTGTTTGTTGTTTTGGTTGGGTTTGCATATGAAATAGTTCTGAAGTCATTTTTCTGACTGCATTAATGAGGATTCAGTGGACACATATAATGAACTTCTTTCTTTTCTTTCTATTTTTTAATGACCCCTGAACTTTTTATTGGCCTCCTGTCCCCTCAAGGGGGCCCTGCTTCGGCTGCCTTTAATGCCTCAGAACTTTGGTGTTGTTGACCTCAGACATCACTTTGCTGTCCACAGTCACAGTCCTGTAGGTGGTGGTCTTGCGGATGGAGTTGCTGTTGCCCAGGGCTTCACCAAGACTGTAGTCCTCCCATTCCTCCAGCTGGCGGAGGTAGGTGCTGATCTCAGCCTCCAAATTGACCTTGATGTTCAGCAAGGCCTTGTACTCTTGGGCTTGGCAGTTCCCCTCTGCTCAAGTCTGGACCACCTCTGACTCCAGGGGCAGCAGGATCCCCGTGAGTTGCTCCATCTGCATGGCATAGCGTGTCTCCACTTCCCTCAGGCTGTTCTCCAAACTGGCCTTCAGATTTCTTTGGGAGTCCAGGCTGTTCTCTAAGGACTAAACCTTATGTCTCAGCTGTAAGTATCATCTCAGCAGCTCCCATCTCAGCGGTCTGCAAGGGGACCACATGGTGCTCTTTTCAGTCTGCTGGGACCAGTACTTGTCTAGATCCTCTTGGTTCTTCCGAGGCAGCTCATGGTACTGGGCCTCGATGTCCACTGTGATCTCGCTGAGGTCCTGAAATTTGGGAGCATCTAAGCCCATAGTCAACCCAGAGTTGGCAATCTGGTTCTGTAGACCATTTTCTTCCTCTTTGTGTTACTCCTCTATGAAGAGCAGCTCCTTTTTTACCTCTGTCTCCAGCTGTACCTGCATGAGATTCATGTCATCAGTGTCCCTTTGGAGCCCATTGATGTCATGCTCCACCGCTTAGTGCACGCCCAGCTTCGTCTTTTACTTGACAGTAAGGTCAGCAGCAGCAAGACAGGCACTGTGAATCTGCAGAATGATGCGGGCATTGTCCATGCCACTTGCAAAGATCTGAGCCCTCAAGTTCTCAATGGTCTTGAAATAATGTCCCCAGTCATTGACCTGGGGTCCCCTCTCTTCCAGGTGTTTGTTCTATGATTTTGGTGTCCAGTCTTTGATTATCGGCCTCCAGGCTTCTCACAATCTCCAAGTAGGAGGCCAGGAGGTCATTCAAGCATTGCATAGTCTCCTTCCCACTCTGGATGCCCCTGTGCTCCCCAGTGCCCCAGCCATCACTGCAGCCAGGCCCCTGGATGCCCTGCACACTGATGGACTGGGGCATGGAGCTCTGGAGCTTGGGTCCCTAGCACCTGCACAGATGCTGGTTGTTCTGCAGGCCAGCTGGGCCCAGGGTCTGGTGGTTTGTGGAGAAGCTGGAGCGGGTGCTAAGCTCATGTTGTTCAGGAAGGAAGGTGAGATTCTGAGAGTCAGGTTCTAGCAGCAGTCAGTGGACTTTTTTCTATTCGTGGCATTTCTTATTCTCCTAAAAACTTCCAACTGATTTCTTAGTTTTGTTCACTGATTCTTTTTTTTTTTCTTCTCTTTACTTCCTGCTCTATTCTGCTCATGGTTGTAGCCACAGCTGTGTGAAATACTCACTCCTTTATGGATATCCAGGAATATATTTACAACACTCTTAGGAACAGTTCTATTTAAATGATCCACAATTATCTTTATACAGCCTGTCTTAAACCTGGCTCTCTCTTCCCTTCCCCTAATTTCTGCTGAGTGTTTTGTACTTGGTTTTTTAAGTTCAAGCCTTGGGGAAACTTCACCACCTCCCTTTCCCCCTCTCCTGCATCAACACTCTTTTTACATTCTCTTTAAAGATATTGTTCACATTTTAATCCTCATCTTTATTTTCAAGGACATTGCTTTTCTTCAGGCTATGAAAATGCTTATCTTAATTAAAATAGTGGCCATCAAAAAGTTTTCCTGACCACCAGTTTATCTCCAGCCAACCTTTGGACATGCTATCCGATCTCCGATCTGTTATTACCTTGTTACTTAAAATGTTTGTTTTGACCCAAATTCATTTTTGGTGTTCATTTCCTCCCCCTTCTCTTTGATCTCTCATTTATCCTAATATGGAAGAATCCAGTCTATTCTTCCTGGACACAAGGCAAGACTTGCAGCATTTTTGCAGTTAAAATGTGACAATACAATTAAGTTCTCCAGTAATGAAATAGAACAAAAGTGATATGTAACACCGCTGGGTTTATGCTATATGACAGTGGATACATTCCTTTTTTCCCTTCCCCTTTCTTCCGGCTAGATTCAGAGGCAACCAGTTTGACCGTGGAGAAGATGACAATGGAAGGGACCTACAGTTCCTACCTCCATGCTTTCATGGGACTCAGCTGCCTCTACCAACATTGACTCTCTAACTTGGAATGATTATTTGGAAGTGATAAAAACTCTTCTTATTTTAGTCAGTAAGTTCTTTGTAGTCTGAGGTCCCTAAACATTATTTCATGATTTTTTTTCATAGAAACATTCTTTTTGTCTCTAGGAATTCCAAATCTTTTTGAGATAATCAGAAAGCTTCATGTTAGTCAGTGAAACTTTCTCCAAGAATAGCAAATATATTTTGTAGATATGCTTATTATGTATTTCAATATAAGGAATCACCCCTAGTTCCATGAGAATAGAAACAATAATGTTGCCCCTGGGCCCCTGAACTATTTGAGATATCTCCATCTCTAGCTTCTGCTTGTTAGGAAGTCATTTAGTATGTTGCTGAAGCAAGCACATTAGGATATTATTTAAATTATTTTTAAAAACCCAAACAGAACATGGTTTAGCAAGACAGATACTTTTTTTCTAGAGTAAAATTCTAAAACAATCTACAGTAAATATATAATAAACAATTCTCTTTTCAGCCAGTGAGAGGGGGAGAGGAATTAGAAGCCCAACCGTTGTTACCAAGAAAGACCATGACCTGTAACTTGCAGAGTAACTTCTGTCCAAAACCCCGTGTTGAGAACTTAATCATATGGCCACACCTACCTGCAAGGAAGGCTGGGAAGTGTAATCTTTAATTCCAAGCCAATGAACCCAGCTAAAACTTTGTACATTCCATAACAACAACAAAAAAGTGATGGTTGGTATTGAAAAAACTTGTGATTTCTGACACAGTGCATAGCTATATAAAAGCTGTAGTATTACCTCTAGATTGCTCCAAAATGGAAATATTTTTTCTTCTAAATATTCCTATCTGATGATCTACTTCATCTTGACAAGTAGTATCAATCTTCACGTACTTAACAAAATAAAAGGTTCTGAATACTTCTTTATTTCTCATATGCACATCTAATCCATGGCACATCTTGTTGATTCTGTCTCATCGTGTTGACATCATGTTTACTCTTTTTCTTTCTTGTTGTCTGCAAAGATTGCAGAGGATTGCAGTATAAGTCATCATCATCATCATCTTGCTCTTTGACTATTATAGTAGATCTGTAAATAATGTTGGGCTTTTAATACTATGTCCCTCTAATCCATCCTTGGAAATCATAATGAGTTTTCTGAAATTCAAGAATGATAATTTTACTCCTTTGCTAAAAGCTCTTTGATGATTTCTTATTGTTTATGAAATAAAATCCAAAATCCTTAGTAGAACACTTAAGACACTCTGTGGTTTTACCTTTAATTATGGAACAGTTCATTCTTATTGTTTATGATCTACACTTGATCCTCCTTCCCACCCCATCCCAATTTTCTAAATAACATACTCATAAATTCTTTGATGATTTCACTCACAAAATTTCCTCTCCTAGGAAGCTTATTTCCTCCTTGGTATCCCTGGCAGAAAACCACCTTTAATGGCCAGTCTCAGCCTGACTAGGCAATGGTACAGTAGCTTGAATGTTGGCATGGGATCTGAGGACCCAAGTTCTAGACTCCAAGGTCCCCGCATTGAGCATGGATTCACCCACCTTGAGCTTGAGCCTGGGGTTACCCCATGGTCGCTGGCTTGAAGCCCAAGGTTGCTGTCTTGAACCAAGGTTGCTGGATTGAGCAATGGGTCATGGCTCAGCTGGAGCCCCCTAGTCAAGGCACATATGAAAAAGCAATCAATGAATAGCTAAGATGCCAGAATGAAGAATTGATGCTTCTCATCTCTCTCCTTTTCTGTCTGTATATCCCTCTTATTCACTCTTTTGCTCACTTTCTTGCTAAAAAAAAAAGAAATGAAAAATTAAAAAACATAAAAAAGGCCAATCTCAGTATTGTTACTTTTATGATAATTTTCTGAATTCTGTGTGCAGCTAGGTTTAACACTCACTTCTTACTATTTTTGATGTCTCTTATATAGTCATTTACAATGAGGATGAATGCTGATCACATGCATGTCATGAAGGAAAAAGCGAGATTAAGATTGCACAGATATTTTATATTGTCTTTAGATTGACTTTTTTTGCATTTTAAAAATAAATCTGTTAGCTTTATTTGACTAAAAGTCTTCAAGGAAGGATTCTGTCCCTCAGTCATATATACGAACTCAGACATTACAGTGGTTTCTGGAATGTAGTAGATATGCAATAAATGCTTCTTTAAAGATACAAGAATATACTCTTAAATACTAATGGTGGGAAAGTGAATTGGTACAACCAATGTGTAAAATAGTTTGGCAATGTTTATTACAGTAGAACATAGTCGACTGTATGACCCAGTAATTTCATTTCCAATCATATTTTCTCTATAAATGCTTTAAAATGTATGCTAAGAGACACGGACAAAGATGTCCATAGCAACATTGTTTCTATAGCTGAAAAATGGGAATAAAGTCCAAATGTCTATCAATATTATAATGGATAAAGATATTGTAGTGTATTTATACAACAGAATTTCATACAAAAAGGAAATGTATAAACTACAGATACGCAATGATTTGGATGACTTTCAAAAACAAACAATTCAGAAATTTAAAAAAGCCTATACTGTATGATCCTATCGGTATAAAAGTGTAAAACAGTAGAAACCACACTGTTAGAATTAGGGTAATAGTTTCTTTGGAAGATAAAAGAGAGGGTATTGACTAAAAAGGAACATGAAGATATGATTCTGATTTACTGCAATGTTATATATTCTGATCAAGAAGTTGGTTGCCTGTTCACTTTGTGGTAATTCATTGAACTGTGTTTTATACTTCAGCAAAAATGCTGGAAAATGAATGATTGAACAATTAATATTCTAGAGTGAAAAACGATCCAGAATGGGTCAGATGTGATTTGTTACCATGGTTTTTTGAATGGGTGTGCTGGGAAGTCCCTCTGAGCTTCCCTTCTCTCGCAGAGGATAAAGAAGATTGATATGTGGTCCCCTGTTGTCATTCCAGCTCTGGCATTTTATACAGAAATTAGAAATGAAAGGCCTCTATTTTGTATCTTTTTTGAGTCTGCTTCATGCATTATCTCAGGTCAAGTTAAAGGAAGAAAATTTCAACTATTTGCTATGTGTTCAAGTAAGAGTTCTGAGACACTTTGATTATAGACAGCCTAAAAAAAGAAATTCATTATAAAGTATTTATGTTCACTGCTGTTACTTAAATTATATTGCAGATCAAATAAACTTCCTATTTGGCATAGTGAAAGATGTGTATGTCCCTCATTGTAGCAGGTAGAGCACGCATTGTATAGATCTTTGTCACTTAAACAAATGATGGTGGGAAATTGTATTATATATTTAAAATCTACTATGTATATGAATCTTAAACCTCAACAGCTTCATTCAGTACAGCCAACATCTATGTACAAACTCTCCAAAATTCAAATGAAAGTGAAGTAATTGTCATGAGTCTGGATAATGGTGACAGTCAACATAGTAAATTATTTTCCAAGGACCATCTCATATTTTAAAATAAAATGCAAATTGAAATAATTTTACTAATTAAGAAAAAATTCTCAGTGATAGGATACTTTAGAAAAGTCAACTTTTGAGGCCCTGGCTGGTTGGCTCAGTGGTAGAGCATCGGCCTGGTGTGCAGGAGTCCCGGGTTCGATTCCTGGCCAGGGCACACAGGAGAAGCGCCCATTTGCTTCTCCACCCCTCCCCCTCTCCTTCCTCTCTGTCTCTCTCTTCCCCTCCCGCAGCTAAAGCTCCATTGGAGCAAAGTTGGCTTGGGCTCTGAGGCCTCTGCCTCAGGCACTAGAATGGCTCTGGTTGAGACAGAGCAACGCCCCAGATGGGCAGAGCATCGCCTCCTGGTGGGCATGCCGGGTGGATCCCAGTTGGGCACGTGAGGGAGTCTGTCTGACTGCCTCCCCGTTTCCAACTTCAGAAAAATACAAAAAGAAAAAAGAAAAGTCAACTTTTGGCCAAAATTATTTATATAATTATTTTATTCATAACGTTTTAAGTTTAGATTTATCCAGAGTATATTTTGGTTTATATTATTCAGATTACATAATTATTTAATGTGCATTCTTCAATTTTGTTCTTAGTTCTCAAGGTAGAATGGGGGATAGAATGTGTAGTAATTAATTTACAGTAACATGTGGAACAACCTGTAAGGATAGTAGTAATTCAGGAAGGAGGATGATTTCTGTGTACAGTTGCAATCTTAAGTGATTTCAAGAGGAAAACAAGCTTAAAAAGTAATTTTTCATTATACTGTATACTCAGTGATTAGACCTATCTCTGCTCCTGTAATCTAGATTATATCTTGAAGAAAAATATTCTTTAAATTCTTAAGAGTTAGTGAGGTGAAAAATGACTTTTAATTTTGACATCTGTAATTTAAATTCTGCAAACATTGCTTCTGTCATATTTTGTTTACTATAAGCCATGTATTTGATACATAATTTAGTGTATTCAATGCCCTAGAGTAATTAAGGAGAGAATTTTTTTTCTTTGTGTTTGTAACACTTCCCATCCACCTTTAGTCAATTAGGAAATATTTATTGTAAGACTACTACTCTGCAGACACTTGGAAGGACACAGATTAAGAAGAAGATAGCCCTGGCCGGTTGGCTCAGCGGTAGAGCGTCGGCCTAGTGTGCGGAGGACCCGGGTTCGATTCCCGGCCAGGGCACATAGGAGAAGCGCCCATTTGCTTCTCCACCCCTCCGCCGCGCTTTCCTCTCTGTCTCTCTCTTCCCCTCCCGCAGCCGAGGCTCCATTGGAGCAAAGATGGCCCGGGCGCTGGGGATAGCTCTGTGGCCTCTGCCTCAGGCGCTAGAGTGGCTCTGGTCACAATATGGCGACGCCCAGGATGGGCAGAGCATCGCCCCCTGGTGGGCAGAGCGTTGCCCCTGGTGGGCGTGCCGGGTGGATCCCGGTCGGGCGCATGCGGGAGTCTGTCTGGCTGTCTCTCCCTGTTTACAGCTTCAGAAAAATGAAAAAAAAAAAAAAAAAAGAATAAGATAAGTCTCCCTGTATTTCTTAACCTGTAGTCAAACATAGATAACACTAAAAACACACACACACATACACATATGCAAGAGAATTTAGTAGAAGAGTGTACAGTAACACGTGGAACAACCTGTGAGGATAGTAGTAATTCAGGAAGAAGGATGATTTCTGTGTACAGTTGCAATCTTAGGTGATTTCAAGAGGAAAACAAACTTTAAAAATAACTATGTCTGTTTTGTCTGAGAGAAGAGGTGCAGGTGTTCTAGGCAGTGTGAGTATAGAGTCAGTTAGAAGTCCTGCTGATCTTTTCTTTATAGAGGCTCTCACAGATGTTTATATCTCTTCTCTCGTCAGGTGAGGCTACCTCTTAACTCACTGACACCATAAAAACTCTTTCTGACCTGAGTTCTCTCATATAATAACAGCTTAATATAGCAGCTTGTCATATACGTAGCTCAGTAGTTTCACATATTATTTTCTCTTTCCTGCTGATCTTTGAAAATGAGGTGTTAATATTCTAATTCTTAGTCTTTAATGTCCATTGTAACACCATCCTTGAGTTACCTTTACAGATTTTTCTATTTCTCACTCTCTAATTACATATTTATTATATATGACATGTTGGGATTAAAAAATAATTTGGTTTATTTATTTCTTCATTTTATTATGAATTTTACTGGATTCTGCTTTCATATTTAGTTAACAATAGAATTGTAAATATATCCCCTCCTATAAGCTTTCTGAGGGCAGCCCACATATCCAATAGTTTCATTCTTGTTTTCCCACATGGTACCTTGCTTATAGCAGATACGTATTGTTGGATAAATAAGAGACACATTTGTTCATGCTTAATCATATTTTTTATACCTTTTTTTCTATTCATCCATCTTACCCTTGATTATAAAAGAGCTGTAGGTGGTCTGTAAAAATAGGATGGAGACATTAAGTTAATGATAAAAACATTACCATTAATACATATTTAATATAATTCTTCATTTACCTTGACAGTTTTTTTCACTTGATTCTAATAACTCTGCTCAACTCTCTTCTATTTAACTTTATTCTTACAAAACACATATTAAGAATGAGTAGTAAAGGGGAGGGTCAATGATGATGGTGTAGGTAGATTCTGAACTCACTTTTGTCATGAACACAGTGAATATACATGATATGTAGAGCAAATCCTTAGTTGAAGAACAATGAAGAGATGTTTGAACATTTCTTGTATAATGATTGAGAGATGAACCACAAAGATAAGGGTAGGAGATTTAGAAATGTAGCAACAGTGGGAACCCTGCAGTAGGTATGGATGTGATTGAACCTCATAAAGTACACTTACTTGCTCTGGGGCACAGTGATAAAACACTATTTAAAAGACACCCTGGCCCTGGCCAGTTGGCTCAGTGGTAGAGCATTGGCCTGGCGTGCAGGAGTCTCAGGTTCAATTCCCAGCCAGGGCACACAGGAGAAGCGCCCATCTGCTTCTCCACCCATCCCCCTCTCCTTCTTCTGTCTCTCTCTTCCCCTCCCACAGCCAAGGCTCCATTGGAGCAAATTGGCCCGGGTGCTGAGGATGGCTCCATGGCCTCTGCCTCAGGCACTAGAATGGCTCTGGTTGCAACAGAGCTATGCCCCAGATGGGCAGAGCATCACCCCCTGGTGGGCATGCTGGGTGGATCCTGGTTGGGAGCATGCTGGAGTCTGTCTGACTGCCTCCCCATTCCAGCTTCAGAAAAATACAAAAACAAACAAACAAACAAAAAAAACCCCTAATAAAATGGAAATAAGGAATTTGCCTGATAATGAATTCAAAGTAGGGGTAATGAGTGTGATCCACAAATTTGGAAGAAGAAGAGAGGAACTCAGTGATAATGTCACAACAGAGATTTAGAAAATGTAGTAACAAATCAATCAGAGCTGAAGAATATGTGAGGTGCTGGTGGTATAGTGGTGAGCATAGCTGCCTTCCAGAGCTGAAGAATACAATAACTACAGTGAAAAAAATACACTAGAGGGTATCAATAATAGATTAAATAATACAGAAGAAATGATTAGTGACCTGGGAGACAGAATAGTGGATATTACCCAAACAGAACATCAAGAGGAACAACAGAATTAAAAGAAAATCAAGTGTAGTTTAAGAGAACTTGAGGACAACAAAAAACACATTAACATTTGCATTTTAGGGACCTCAAAAAGAGTAGAAGAAGAAAAAGGAGGAGAAAAAAACTTATTGAAGAAATAATAGATAAAAACTTATTTTTTCTAGGTAAAGTACAGACATCCAGTTCCAGGAAGTGCAGAGAGTTCAAAACAAAATGAACCGAAAGAGACCCTAACCAAGACATATTGTAAATACAATGGCAAAACTTAAAGATAAAGAGAGAATCTTGAAGGTAAGATGAGGAAAACTACTACTCATGTAGATGGGAAACCTTGTAAGGCTATCGGTTGATTTCTCAGCGGAAACTTTCTAGGGCAGAAGGAAGTGGTACTATATATTTAAAATACTGAAAGAAAGGAATACACAGCTAGAAGAACCTGCCTGGCAAGGTCATCATTCAGAGTTGAAGCAGAGATAAAGGCTTTCCAAGACAAGCAAAAACTAAAAGTGTTCATCACCACTAACGTGGCTTTACAAGAAAATTTAAAGGGTCTTCTTCAAGTGGAAAAGAATAAAAAGGCCATAAACAGAAATAAAATAATATATGAAGAAAAAAGTCTCATGATTAAAGTCAATTACATAGTAAAAGAAGAAGATCAGCCACTTAAAAATCTAGTTAAAAGACAAATATAGCAAAACCAACATTTTATATCAGTAACAAAATGTGGAGGAGAGAGTAAAAATATAGGGTTAAAGAAAAATTTATTGAGAAAATCAAAAAATATATTGCGGTAATAAAAATGAAAACACTGTATCCAAAGTCTATGGATACAACAAAAACAGTTCTAAGAGAGAAATTTGTAGCTAGTCAGACCTTCCTGAAGAAACAAGAAAAATCCCAAATTATCACTGTAACCTGACACGTAAAGGAACTAGGGAAATAACTAAAAAACCCAAAGTTAATAGAAGGAAAGAAATAATGAAGATCAAAGTAGAAGTAAAAATAGAAATTTTAAAAAAGCAGTAGAGAAGATCAGTTCTTTGGGAAGGTATAACTGATAAACCTTTAGCCAGACTCATTAAGAACAAAAGGGAAAGGGCCCAAATAAAGAAAATCAGAAATGAAATAAGTTGTAAGCAACCAACACCATAAATATAGAAAAGATTATAAAGGAACACTAAGAACAATTATATGTGAGTAAATTGGACAGCCTAGAAGAAATGGATACATTTCTGGAAACAAAACCGTCCAAGACTGAACCATGAAAAAAGGGAAAATATGAACAGACTGAATTTTAGTAACAAAATGGAATCAGTAATAAAAAAAAAACCCTCCCAATTAACAAAAGTCCAGGACCGGATGTCTTCACAGGTGAATTCTGCCAAATATTTAAAGATTTGATGCCCATCCCTCTCAAACTATTCTGAAATATTCAAGAAAAAGGAATGGTTCCTAAGTCATTCTACCCTGAAGTCAGCATTACCCTTATACAAAAGCCAAAGACAGTACAAAAACAAAAAATAGGAAGAAATTACAGGTCAATATCCCAAATGAACATAAATACAAAAATTCTCAACAAAATATTAGCAAACTGAATTCAACAATGCATTAAAAGAGTCAAAAATCACAAGCAAAAGGGATTTATATTTCAGATATACAAGAATGACTCAACATCCAAAAATTAATTAACATGATACATCACATTAACAAAGATAAGGATAAAAATCATATGATCATCTCAATAGATATAGAAAAGCATCTGAAAAAATTCAACATCCGTTTTTGATGAAAACTCAAAAAAATAAGTCTTGATGAAAATGCAGAGAAATGGAAACCGTCAAGCACTGTTGGTGGTATTGTGAATTCATGTAGTCACTATGGTAAACAGAATGTAAGTTTCTATAAAATTATAATTTTTCTATATGGCATCTAATGAATAAAATGAATCAACAAGCAAAATAGAAACAGACTCATAGATAGAGAGCAGGCTGGTAGTTGTCAGTGGAGGACTTGGGGAGTGTGAGGGATTGAGCAAAAACATGAAATCTCATGAACATGGACAACAGTGGGATGATTGCTGGGGTGGGGATTTGGGAGGAAGAGGAAGCTGGTAGGGGCATAAATGGTGATGGGTGGAGGCTTGACCTAGGGCAGTGAACACACAATACGTGTATAGATGATGTTTTGTAGAATTGTGCAGCTGAAACCTATATAATTTTGTTCAACAATCACTGCAATAAATTCAATGAAAAGGAAAAAAAAAGAACTACCATATAACATAATTATTCCATTTCTGGGCATTTATCCAAAGAAAACAAAAACACTAATGCAAAATATATATGCTCCCATATATTTATTCATTTAAAATAGCCAAGATATGGGGTTGGGGTGAGGAAAGGGAGGAAATTGGGGAGGGGAGGGGCACAAAGAAAACCAGTTAGAAGGTGATGGAAGACAATTGGACTTTGGGTGATGGGAATGCAGCATAATCAAATGTCAAAATAACCTAGACATGTTTTCTCTGAACATATGTACCCTAACTTATCAATGTCACCCCATTAAAATTAATTTTAAAAATAAATAAATAAATAAAAGAAAAACAACAAATATTTAAATGGATAGGAAAAATAATAGCCAAGATAGGGAAGCAACCAAGGTGTTCATTGCTAAAGGAAAGGATGACGAAGATGCATTATATGTAGACAACAAAATATTATTTAGCAATGGAAAAGAATGAAGTCTTGCCATTTGTGAAAGCATGGCTGGAGCTATTATGCTAAGTGAACTGAATTAAGTCAGACAAAGACAAATACTGTATTTGAGAAATCTAAAAAAACAAACAACCAAGTGAACCAACAAAACATAAATAGACTTATAAATACAGAGAATAAACTGATGATTGCTAGAATGAAGGTGGAGTGTGTGATGGGGGAAAATGGTCAAGGGGAATAAGAGGTTCAAATTTTGAGTTATAAAATAAATAAGGTATGGGGATATAATGTACAATAAGGGATATAGTCAATAATAATGTAATAATTCTGTATAGTAACAGATGGTTACTAGACTTACCATGGTGAACACATCCTAAGATATATAAATGTAGAACAAGTATGGTGTACACCTTTACTGATATAATATTATCGAGTATACTTTAATACATTCTTTTTTAAATTGAGCAGTGCAACTGCAACCTGAATTTTATCACCGCCCACTCAATCTTTAAACTATCTAATCTGACAGTTTCTGAAAAGCTACTCTCTTGAAAGCGCTTCCTCCAAGGTCAGTAATGAATATGTACTTATAAATTCAAAACACTTTTATCATATCTCACTCTCTTTGCTCTATGACATACAACACTGTTCTACTCTTTTCTTCTTAAATACATCATCTTCTAGAGTGGTTTTCCTGAGAGTTGCTCTCTTAGCAATCCTGACACCTTTAGCTGTTCTATTTGTGTCTCAAGTACATGTTGCTCTTTTCCTCTTACTTCCTAAGCATTGGTATCATGTAAGACTTTGTCATTTGTGGCTTCCCTTTTCCATCTACAATCTTTCTTTAATGGTTTTATGTAATTCCATAGAGAACCTTTCTGTTCATCACAGTAGTTCATCATTTCCCTTTAGTTCAAGTGCAATATCCAACAGGGCATTGGACAATTACTTTCCAATGCCTCTCTTCCATTTAAAAGTACATATAAAGTGGAGACTTTTGATTCTTTATTTCTTTTGATAGCACTGCTGTTAACCAGTCACCAAGGTAACACCATTTCAAGATAATTATTTATTTCTCCCTTTCCTTTTCCTGCCATTTAGAGTCACCAGTGCTTTATTTAGATTCCGCTTTCCTTTAATTACTTTTTTCATTTCCCTTTCCTTTGCATTTACTTTAGTATGTAGGTCTTTATTCCTCACTATTTTGCTACAAATATCTCAGGTGGATTTACTTGTATTTCCCTCATTTCAATCCAGACTCGACAGATTAAACCTCATGAGATATGTACCTCCTTCTTCAAAACTCTTTACTCTCTCTCTATTGCTTACACCAGCAGCCTTGATCATACTATTATTTGTACAGGTCCAATTTTATTAGTTGAAGGACCTAGTGCAAAATGAAAATGTGGAGCCCCTTGTCAAAAAAAATTTTTAAGTGCCATTAAGGAAAATAAACTATAAATTTTGTATTCTTCCAAGGTGTCTCAACTTGCTATGTCTTTTTAAATTTATATTTAAGGTTGTACTTAGTAAAGAAAAATTGAGAATTTAAATTATTAGCATAGGATTTACTGTTCATTATTGTACAGTGACTTATTTATTTATTTATTTATTTACTTATTTTTTTTCCAAGTGAGAGGAATGGAGATAGAGAGTTAGACTTCTGCATATGCCCTACTGGGATTCACTTGGCAACCACCATCTGGGGCTGATACTATGCCCATCTGGAGCCATGCTCAGGACTGAGCTATTAGCACCTGAAGCAGAGGCTCCACAGTGCTATCCTCAGAGCCCGGGGCTGATGCACTGGGATCAATGGAGCCATGGCTGTGGGAGAAGAAGACAGAGAAACAGAGAGAGATAAGGGAGAGGGGTGAAGAAGCACATGGTTGCTTCTCCTGTGTGCCTGTGCCCTGACTGGGAATCAAATCTGGGACATCTGCATGCCAGACCAACACTTTACCAGTGAGCCAACCGGCCAGGGTAACAGTGACATTTTAAATGTATTTTTAAATACAAATATAATTTCATTTATGTGCAGAAACAGTGATGTTACACAGTTTGTATTTTGTAGTTGACCATGCATACTTATGTATTTCTTTCTTACCAGAACAATGGAAATGTACAAAACCAACAGAAATGCTTTATTTAACTTTTTGATACATTCGTATGTTAGTTAAACTGTCTTTCGGCTTACAAATGAAGAAGAGAGAACTGAAAGTAAAAGAAACGACAATGGCCCATTTTTTTCTTTCCTTCTATATCATCATTAAGAATGCAAATGGTTGGTTAATATAGAGAAGCAGTGTGAGAATGAAAGGATATAACAGGGTACCTTGCCTTGATCACTTCTGTTGCTTAAAATGTGATTGCTTTCTTTCTGCCTTCAGTGCAGATTTGGTTTGAGCAGAGAGCATGACCTCTTTGGGGCTATCAGCACTCCCATTTACTCAGAATAGATATAGTAAGCTTACCTTGTGTTCACGTTGAGTCTTACTGAATTCCCCCCCCCCCTACATGTGCATGCACGCGCGCGCACACACACACACACACACACACATATATATATTTTGGGTCTACTGTTATTCTGTGCTAATGGGCCATTGTGAATACTATATATAAGGTCTACTGGAAAGTTCTGTCCGTTTTTGGAATTAAAACAAAATACAAATTTTTCTTACTGTCAATAATCTTTATTAAATAATATATTTCCACACCAGTTCTATCTTCCGAATATGGTCCAAAATGGTTTGCTGAGCTGAATTAAGCCTTTCTGTGATCTCCGATGTTGTCAGAAACGGGTCTTGCTCCAACATGGTCTTAACAACATCGTCATCAATCAAAGATGGTCGCCCAGAACGTGGCTTATCAGAAAGGTCAAAATCACCTGTTTTGAATTTTTCAAACCATCTTCTGCATGTCTTATCAGAAACTGTACCTTCACCAAAGACTTTCAATAAATTTCTACATGTTTCTGTAGCATTTCTTCCTTGTTGAAATTCGTATACAATACAGTGGAGTAAATGAACTTTATCAGAAGCCATGGGTACACTATCACTTCACACATAAGACTAACGTGAATCAACTTTGTTTTAGTTAATTTGCTACATCAGTATGTATACATTAAGTGATAAAAATAGAGAGGCACACATGCGCAAATAAACATGTGCTTACGTGTCGAAACTTGTTGTGATAGAAACGGACAGAACTTTCCGGTAGATCTTATATAAATGGAGTGACAAAGACTGATGGGTGACAAAACATTAATAATAAAATTATTAAGAATTTTATGATGGCTGTAGCAGAATATTCAACTAAGTTTGTGGCCCTTATTACCATGGGGCCTCATGAGACTGATGGTGGTTGCCAAGTGAATCCCAGTAGGGGCATATGCAAAAGTCTGACTCTCTATCTCCATTCCTCTCACTTGGAAAAGAAGATAAGGAAATAAATAAATAAATAAATAAATAAATAAATAAATAAATAAATAAATAAGTCACTGTACAATAATGAACAGTAAAACCTATGCTAATAGTCACAAATCCCAACATCTGTGAATCAGCATCTCTAGAGTGGTTTCTAGACATGTGTATTTGAAACTAGCAGTTACCACAATGACAAAAACAACAACTCCATTAGTGATTTTGTGAGTTTCTGTAACAGTTCATATTTCCTTAGGTTAGCATTGGAAAATCTTTATAATCAATTCGTTAATGACTTGCTAATTTTATAACACTGTTTCTTACTTTGAGTTCTTGTGTGTGACCCAGTATGACTATTTGATGTTTTTGGTTATATTTCCTGTTTTGTTTTCCCTGTACAGTTCACATCATTATCTCCAATTCCAGTACTCATTCTGCTCTTGGGAATTCTGCCATCCTTTTTCTCAAACTCAGATCAAGTCTAACTTCTCTTTAAATCTTTTTCTACTACTCCAGTCCATGGTGAACCCTCCTTTATCTCAGTTTTTATAAACTGAGCATAGTACTTTCTATGCTATTTATTTAATTTGCAATATTCTACAGCATGTTATTACCCTTTTATGTTCATGTTCTTATTTCATCATGAGATTCAATGTGTCCTGAAACCTGGTCTTCCACTGAGGTTTAAAGTAGCCAGAATAAGGTCTAAGAATTAAGATTGTCTCTAGAATAAGTAACTCTAATATATTCTAATACATAAGCTGGTTTCTATTTCTAAATTTGATTGGACCATCATACTTTTTAGAAAGGAGTTTCTACTTTTTTCATTTCTTCTTTGACTCAGTCATTTTTTAGAAGTATGTTGTTTAAATTCTACATTTTGTGGGTTTCCTTACTTCCTTTTTACAGTTGAATTCTAATTTCAAAGCCTTATGGTCAGAAAATATGCTTAGTATAATTTCAGTCTTTCTGAATTTGTTGATGTTAGTTTTGTGGTTCAACATATGGTCTATCCTTGAGAATGCACACTGGAGAAGAAGGTATAATCTGACGTTTGGGATGAAATGTCCTATACATGTCTATTATGTCAATTTGGTCCAGAGTGTCGTTTAAGGCTGATAATTCTTTACTGAGTTTCTGTTTGAACGATCTATCTAAAGCCATCAATAGTATGTTGAAATCTCCAAATATGATTGTGTTTTTGTCTGCTTCTATTTTTAGATTAGTTAATAGATGTCTTATATGTTTTGGTGCTCTCTGGTTCAGTGCACATATATTAAGAAGTCAAAAGACATGTATAGACAAATGAAAATTACAACACAACATAACAAAATTTTTGGGATGCAGCGAAAGCCATAATAAGAGGGAAGTTTATATCATTACAAGCTTATATCAAGAAACAAGAGAAATCCCAAGTAAACAACCTAACATCACACTTTAAGGAACTAGAATAACAACCTAAAGGCATCAGAAGAAAGGAAAGAATAAAAATTAGAGCAAAACTAAATGAAATAGAGAACAAAAAAACAACAGAAAAAAATTAAAACAACAAAGAGCTTGTTCTTTGAAAATATCAGTAAAATTGACAAACCACTGGCTAGACCAGGATTAGTCAACCTTTTTATACCTACCACCCACTTTTGTATCTCTGTTAGAAGTAAAATTTTCTAATTTCCCACTGGTTCCACAGTAATGGTAATTTATAAAGTAGGGAAGTAACTTTACTTTATAAAATTTATAAAGCAGAGGTACAGCAAGTTAAAGCATATAATAATAATTACTTACCAAGTACTTTATGTCAGATTTTCGCTAAGTTTGGCAGAATAAATCTTTATAGAACCACTTACTATAGTTAAATCTATCTTTTTATTTATACTTTGGTTGCTCTGCTTCTGCCCACCATGAAAGCTGGTCCGCCCACTAGTGGGCGGTTGGGACCAGGTTGACTACCATTGGGTTAGACTAAGGAAAAAAGAGGAAGGACTCATATAAACAAAATCCAAAATGGAAGAGGAGAAATGACCACAGACATGATAGATATACAAAGAATCATAGTAGAATATTATTAAAGATTTTATTCCACCAAATTCAACAATCTAGAGGAAATGGATAAATTTATAGAATTATACAGTCTTCCTAGTCTGAGCCACAAAGAAGTGGAAAACTTAAATAGATCCATATCAGGGAGGAAATAGAAACAACTACCAAAAACCTCCCCAATAACCAAACTCCTGGACCAGATGGCTACACTAGTGAATTCTTCCAAACACTAAAAGAAGATCTGGTACCCATCCTTCTCAAAGTCTTCCAAAAAATAGAAGAAGAAGCAATACTCTCTAATATATTATATGAGGCCAACATAACCCTCATACCAAAAGCTGTGAAGAACAACACAAAAAGAGAAAACTATAGACCAATATATTTAGTGAATACAGATGCAAAAATCATAAACAAAATACCAGCAAATACAACAACACATTAAAAAAATAAGACATCACAGTCAAGTGGGATTCATTCCTAGAGCACAAAGAAGTTTCAGCATATGGGAATCAATCAATGTAATACACCACATCAACAAAACGAATAACAAAAATTATATGATCCTATCAGTAGATGCAGAAATGACATTTAATAAGATACAACATCCCTTTATGTTAAAAACACTCAATAAAATTGGAATAGAAGGAAAGTACCTCAACATGATAAAGGTCATATATGACACACCATCAGCTAATATCATACTAAATGGTGAAAAAAATGAGGGCTTTTCCTCTAAATCAGGAACAAGAGAAGGTTGCCCACTTTCTCCACTCTTATTCAACACAGTGCTGGAAGTTTTAGCCAGAGAAATCAGGCAAGAGAAAGAAATAAAAGGCATTCATATAAGGAAAGAAGAAATAAAGTTATTACTTCGCAGATGACATGAACCTGTATATGGAAAACCCCCAAGACTCCACCAAAAGACTATTAGAAAAAAATAAACCAGTAAAGTAAAGTTGCAGGATACATACTGTATTTCTCCATGTATAAGACGCTCCCATGTATAAGATGCACCTTAATTTTGGGGCCTGAAATTTGAAAAAAAAAATGTATTACATAAAGTTATTGAACTTAAGTTTTATTTATCATAAAATTTTTACAACTCCTTACCTTTACAAGAAGAGCAGAAATTGCAAGTAAAAAACCTCTACAACCACTGTATAAGATGCGCCCAGTTTTTAGACCCCAAAATTTTCCCAAAAAGGGGCATCTTATACATAGGGAAATATGGTAATCAATATACTAGAAAAGTCTACTGCTTTCCTATACGCCAATGATGAAATATTGGAAAATGAACTTAAAAATAAGTTTTTTTTTTACAATTGCAACAAACAATAAATTACCTAGGAATAATATTAACAAAGTATATGAAGGACCTATATACTGAAAACTACAGAACATTATTGAAAGAAATTGAAAAAGACACAATGAAATAAAAAAAATAGTCCATGTTCATGAATTGAAAGAATCAACATAGCTAAATGGCCATATTGCCTGACCACGTGTTGGCACAGTGGATAGAGCATCGGACTGGGACACAGAGGACCCAGGTTCGAAAACCCAAATTTGCTGGCTTGAGCACAGGCTCATCTGGCTTGAACACGGGCTCACCAGCATGAGCGAGGAGTCACTGGCTTAAGTGTTGGATCATAGATATGACCCCATGGTCACTGGCTTGAGGCCAAAGGTCACTGACTTGAAGCCCAAGGTCACTAGCTTGAGCCCAAGGTCACTGGCCTGAGTAGGGGGTCACTCGCTCTACTGTAGTCTCCTGGTCAAAGCACATATGAAAAAGCAATCACTGAACAACTAATGAGCTTCAATGAAGAATTGATGCTTCTCATCTCTCTCCCTTCCTGTCTGTCCCTATCTGCCCTTCTCTCTTTCTATGTAAAAATAAATAAATAAAATAAATAAATAAAAGGCCATATTACCCAAAGCAATATACAAATTTAATGCAATCCCCATCACAATCCCAATGTCATTTTTAATGAAATAGAACAAAAAATTACCAGGTTTGTATGGAACCATAACAAACCCTGAATGGCCAAAGCGATGTAAGGAAAAAGAATGAAGCTGGAGGTATCATATACCTGACTTTAATTTATACTATAGAGCCACAGTATTCAAAACAGCATGATATTGGCTGAAAAACAGACATACAAACCAATGGAACAGACTTGAGAATCCAGAAATAAAACCACATATATATGGACAAATCTTCATCAACAAAGGAACCAAAAACACACAATGGAGAAAGAAAGCCTCTTCAATAGATAGTGCTGGGAAAATTGAAAAGCCACATGCAAAAGAATGAAACTTGACTACAGTTTGTCCCCCTGCCCAAAAATTAATTCTAAATGGATCAAAGACCTAAATATAATATCTGAAACAATAAATTACATAGAAGAAAATATAGGTACTAAGTCCATGGACCTTGGCCATACAGAACAATTTATGATTTTGACCCAAAAGGAAAGGGAAGTAAAGGCAAAAATAAATGAATGGACTATATCAAACTTAAAAGCTTCTGCACAGCTAAAGAAACTGACAATAAAACAAATAGTCAACTAAATGGGAGATAATATTTGCAAACAACAGCTCTGATAATAGGTTAATATCCAAATTATATAAAGAACTTAGAAAGTTCAGCAGCAAACAAGCAAGCAATCCAATTAAAAAATGGGGAGAGGATCAGAACAGACACTTCTCCCAAGAGGACATACAAATGGCCAACAGATATATGAAAAGATGCTCATCTTCACTAGCTATTCAAGAAATACAAATCAAAACTACAATGAGATGCTACCTCACACCTATTAGATTGGCTATTATCAAAAAGACAGATAATAACAAGTTGGAGAGGCTGTGGAGAAAAAGGAACCCTCATTCACTGCTGGTGGGAATGCAAATTAGTACAACCATTATTGAAGAAAATATGGTGGTTCCTCAAAAAATTAAGAATAGAATTTCCATATGACCCAGCAATCCCTGTATAGTGTGTCTACCCTCAAAACTGGAAAATATTGAAACAAAAGACACATGCCATCCCATGTTCATCTCAGCATTATTCACAGTGGTCAAGACATGGAACAACCAAAGTGTCCCTTGATAGATGATTGGATAAAGATGTGGTACATATATACAATGGAATACTACAAAGCTGTAAGAAATGATGACATAGTGACATTTACAACAACATGGATGGATCTTGAGCATGTTATACTGAGTAAAATAAATAATCATAAAAAGCTAGGAACTGTCTGATTTCACACATAGGTAGTATATAAATTGAGACACATGGACAGAGATAAAGGTAAAGTGGTTACCAGGAGGAAGGGGATGTGGGGGAGGGTGATGGGTGAGGGGTTGGGGGGAAGAGTATAAAGAGGGACAAATGTAAGGTGATGCAAAATGATTTGACTTTGGGGATGGGTATACGAAATAATATTCAGTTCAAACACTAGAATTTTTTACCTGAAACCTATGTGCTCTTATTGACCAATGTCACCATGTTAAAGTTAGTTTTCTAAATAAAGCTTAAAAATTAAAAAAAAAAAGAAATTTCTATTTGAATTTGTCAGTCTCCATGATAGCACTGTTATATTAATTATTTTCTGTAATTCAAGTCAAAATCATTGAAACTCATTTGAAATGTGATGCCTTAGCTCTTCTGTCACAGTCTTTGTAAGAGTTGTTCAATCAATTTTCTACATTTTTCTCTTTCCAAATGACACATGAGCAGTTTCCTAAAGAATTTTCAAACAAAATTAAAAAGCTGTTTTCAATTAATTTAAAAGGTAACTTTATCAGGCTTGTTTCTTTTTTTCAGCCAGAAAAAGAGAGATATAATTGCAATAGTTTTTTTCTTATCTTGGTTTCTTTTTTTGTTTTTTTCTAATTTATGAAAATAATTGACACTACTGAGAAATCTTATACAGTGATGTCTTCTCTGAGGAAGAAGTGTGAGTTAATGAAGCTGTGTACAATTGGTTGTCTTACAATTTCTGTGATTATTGTCAAACCTATTATTTTATAAATTGAATTTGAATAGCAAAGTATGTTCCTACCAATTAAACACATACAGGCGTGCCTGTGAAGTTCTTATGATAAATTACTTGAAATTATCACATTTTTTATAAACTATGCCTATCTAGGTAATTTCTAGATATTTTACAATTTGATGATTTTGTAGGTATATTTTGTGTGTTTTTTTTACAGCTTAGTGCTAATGAAAATCTTACTATGTGTCATTAGAAAAAGTTTTTTTTTGTTTTGTTTTGTTTTTGTTTTTTCTGTGACAGAGAAAGAGACAGAGAGAGAGACAGATAGGGACAGACAGACGGGGGGGGGGGGGAGAAACATGAGAAGCACCAAGTCTTATTGCGGCACCTTAGTTCATTTATTACTTTCTCATATGTACCTCAACTGGGGACTCGGCAGAGTGAGTGAACCCTTGCTCAAACCAGTGACCTTGGGCTCAAGCCAGAGACCTTGAGCTCCAAGCCAACAACCTTTGGGCTCAAGCCAGTGACCATGGTGTCATGTCTGTGATCCCACGCTCAAGCTAGCAATCCCGAGCTCAAGCCGGTTAGCCCACACTCAAGCTGAATGAGCCCATGCTCAAGCTGGAAACCTCTGGGTTTCGTACTTGGGTCCTCCGCCTCCCAGTCTGATGCTCTATTCACTGTGCTACCGCCTGGTCAGGCAAAAGAAAGGTATTTTTAATGAAAAATATATTCTGATACTATATCGAATTAGAAAAAATAAGCTATATTTACATGTCTGTTATCTCTTGTCATTTAATCATAAATAAAATATATTTGAGTTATAGCAGTTAAATACAGAATTATTTTCTAATTCAAACATTAAACTTCATTTTCTACCTGTGTAAGTTGTGCTACATTTATAATCATCAAAGCATCCTGGAAATTCTTTTGTGTTGCTTTCTTAGGCCATTTAGGGAGACTAGTGGATAGCCATCCTTTCCATGGCTCTGTTTTTGTCTGTCCTTTCTTTAGGGCAGGAAATAGACCAAAAAGAAAAAAAAAGAAAATAGAAAGAAAAAGAATAAAAAGAAATTCATCTTTGCCTTGGCATTTCATGACATTTCTGCATTTGAACATCTGGAAAGCCTAGAGTGAGAGTGACAACCAGATTGACAAAGCTGCTGACTACATCCACTGTCGCACACAAAGAAATATGTAGGCACTAAAAGCACCACTTTAGTTCCGAAAGCTCAATACAGTGTCTTCCCATTTTGGCCTTGAAGACAGAAAGAGAAGCCACATTTATTTTGAAGATGCATTCTGAGTATTGTACATCACGCGCATTGGAAAACAACAGTTCCAAAGAAAGGAACGTGCATTACAGAAGAGAAGAGAGCAGCTGCAGAACTGCCTCTAATTGCAGATCCTGGATGAATTTGATAATCAAATGACTACTCTGCATAAACTCAGAGTGCAATAGCAAAACATTGAATACTCCTATTATTGCTTTTAGATATTGAGGTGGGGGACAAAATAATGGCATAACACATTTTACGACGCAGACATCTAAAGGAAAATAAAATTTCCATGTTGAAATATCTGCAATGGTGATGAAAAATGTGATGGGAAGAAATGAGTCCTAAAATAAAACACTGACAGAAATGAAATAAAAGTTATATATCTACAAAATACTGTCACTTAGAGAAGTTGCAAAATGAGGAGCGATAATAAGATAAAACTATATTAAATGATTAAAAGAGGACAACGTCTTAGTCTGTTCAGGCTGCTATAAAAAAATAACAAAAGCTAGGTAGTTTATAAATAACAGAAATTTATTTCTCCCAGTTCTAGAAGCTGGGAAGTCCAAGAATAGAGTCCCAGTGTGATCACGACAGTCTTCCTGGTTCATAGCAGGTATCTTTGTCCTCACATGGTGTTAGGGACTAAGGAAGTCTGTGGGATATCATTTATAAGAGCACTAATCCCAAACATGAGTTTTCTACCATTAAGACCTGACAAGCACCACAAACAGCCTTACTTTCTAACACCAAATCTCACATTAACATTCCAATTTTGATGTTGGGGGTAGGCACGAGCATTCCAACCATAACACAGTGAAATGATTTAGTTAATAGGCAGGAATTAAGCAAGACTTCTGTGGTGTTAGCACTAACTAATTATGCTGAAGTAATATTATTTGTATGTCTATAACTGTTATGTTTTACCTCAATAAACTGTACCTGAAATTTAAGGATCTCTGATTCAGTAAGCAATGAATTAATGAATACAAAATGAATTGATACTATAGGACATGGTCTTTAATATTATTATTCTAGAGGAAATAACTCCTTGGCCCACCAATTTTTCTGAAATTAAAATCTCTTTATGCCCTGGTCAGTTGGCTCAGTGGTAGAGTGTCAGCCTGGTGTGTGGATGTCCTGGGTTCGATTCCCGGTTAGGGCACAGAGGAGAAGTGCCCATCTCCTCTTCCTCTTGCCTCTCTCTCTCTCTCTCTCTCTCTCTCTCTCTCTTTCTATCTCTCTTTCTCTTTCTTTTCCTCTCCTCCTATAGCCATGGTTCCACTGGAGCGAGTTGGCCCTGGGCACTGAGGATATCTCCATGGTCTCTGCCTCAGGCACTAAAAAATGGCTCAGGTTGCAACAGAGCAAGGGCACCAGATGGGCAGAGCATCAGTCCCTAGTGGACTTGCTGGGTGGATCCTGGTTGGGAATCATGCTGGAGTTTGTCTCTGCCTCCCTTTCTCTCACTAAATTAAAAAAAAAAAAACCTTCGTGACAATTGGTCATTCTTCTATTGTAACTAGAACCTGGAGATGTGTTTCCAGGTAAGTTCTAGAGAAATTGCAACTAGCTTAGGTACCACTATACACTATTATTACTCCTATAAGAAGCCATTCATATGTCAAGGAGCAATAAACCACCTCCACTATCTCTACCATCACCACCTAGTGCTATTCTGACACAAGGTTCCTGGAGATATCTTATGTTGTATTTTCATTAAAGATCTTTTAATGTAATGGCTATAGGGAAACCACAAGACTAGTCCTTGCTCTGTACTTTAGGTATCACCTCTTAAAGAATGACTTCAAGTTTTAGAACAATTTGAGCTATATCCTATATCAAATTTATCATTAAATCTAACTTAGCTCTCATCGGAACTGTTTTGATTTTATAAAAGATTTTGAATTCCAGAAAAGGTTATGATTTATTCAGGATTTATATGTTGATAAGAGACAATTTGACCTTCAATTTAGGTATTCCAGTGGGTGGGATCTTATAGTTCACATTATAAAAACTCAGCTATTCGTGAAAATAGAAAATATCTGCATTCTTTGACCCATTGACTTTGTAGCTGGAGATAGTATGCGGTGATAAACTCTATTAATTGCTAACTTGATATCATTTCCACTCTCATCATTCTTAATAGAACCCAATTTGTTTCGGATAGTAATAGCACAAGCATTGGCTTGTTATCTGTTTCAGTTAACCCTAACAATTCTTGTCTTGATTTGTACAGTCTTATTTGCAGCTGCAGGTGCCCATGTGACCAAGTCTGGTTGCTTAGTGCTTTCTCAAGAACTGCTTGTTTTCTAGATGAAAGGGTTCCAATGTGGCTGGCAGTGTCCTTTCTGCTCTCCCATCTTGTGCCTTGAGCACTGGGTCTGATGCCTGAAGTTTCATAAGGAAACAAGCACTGGGAAAGACCAAGAGAATCCCACAGTTTCAGCCCTGATACTTGTGAGTTGCTGAACTAGTGACAGCAAGCATCAAACTCCACCTAGTATTTCTTTCTTTTCTCTTTTTTTTTAAGAGAGAAAAATACACTTTTATTTAAGATACTGTTTGCTGGGGTTCCTGTTGCTTACAGCCAAAGGCATCCCTAACTAAAATCACATGGCTTAGAATTGAATAAGCTCATTTTTAACACTAGGGGAAGAGATAAAAGGGAAAGGACAAATGCCAGGAAAACACACTCCAAAAATTGTTTTGATTTCTTGGAAGTTCATTTGAGCATTTTGTGCTTCACTGTGATTGCCTTCACAATTCTTCAGTCAAGTGCCCAGAGACGGAGCAATCTGCAGTTGCCATAAAACCAGAATTCATTTACAAGAGCAGTTCTTAAATAATATAATTCATTTTCTAAGGCAGACTCAGAGGACGTCCTGCATTTACAGAGTACTGCAGGCCTATCTGACACCAGGAAGCTGGGAGGAAGAGCACATTTATGGAATCATGGAAAGATAGGGTGGAGGTTGTTTTAACTCAGCTCTGCTGGATATAATCGGATTTACACACAAGTTGGTGAAGCATCAGCTATGCAGAACTGACCCATGTGCAGGGTTAGTTCTTGGAGAAGCAGTCATTGATCTGCCAAGAATATCCATATAACACAGTAACATCCAGCCGTCTTTCAGGAAGTCAGATTTGGGTGGCTAGGAAAGTGGGAGTGGCCAAGAAGCAGGCAGCGGTTCTGGCATGTCAGGTGTGCAGTGTAGCCGTACTTTATTTTCAGTGCAGATCACCTTGAAAGTTTAAACAAAAGGTTCTATGTGACAGGAGGAAGAGTCTGGAAAAATCTAGGCAGAATGTTAAGCTTGAACCAAGAGAGTTTGGGATCTTGATAAGTCTCCAATTTTGATAAAGTCATGGGAGTTCCAACCAGAAAACTGAACCCGAGTCCAAAGATACAGTTAGCTGAAGAGAGTGGTGTTGGTGGGTGGCACTTAGCGCACAGATGCCAGTGTTCAACAAGGCATAGGAGATATTAGTACAGAGAGGCAGATGATTTTTTTTATTATGAACACTTCTTAAGCCAAGATTTTTAACAGAGGGATCGTTTCTGTATGTTCATAGCCCATTTTGTGTGAGGAGTACATTTAATGACATGGAGACGCTGATTCAGCAGTGCATTGTAGTGGTTTATATTTAGGCTATTGACTTTCATACATTTTAAAATGTGACTCATGGCTAGGCATTCTATGACATAACCAGACATGCATTAGAAATGAAGCAAGTGTTATATGGCCAATAGTTAACTTTGCTGTGAATGAGACACTGGGATATTTTCATTTTATTCAAATTTATCCTGTTATTACATGAATAACAACAACAAAAAGATCTTGATCCACAAATGGACTTTATGACCCAATAATAGGTCAGGTCCTGTAGTTTCACAAGTCTAGCTTAGTTTCCAGAAGGTCTTACTCTTAATATCTGAATTTGCTGTTCTCCAATTCCTCAAGTCGGAATTCCTCCAGCGGTTGATTCCAGGTACCATTGATGCTGTCCCAGGCTTCCGGGCCCGTTGGAGTCAGCAGTGCCTTTCATAATGCCAGAGACTTTCACCCGTCCTGAAATCCCAGAGATATTTGCCTAATGTTTCCTCAACCATTTTCTGAGAGAAACTGAAGCCATCTTAATGCAGGCTCGCTGACACCAGTGCTATGCGTTTCATTTATTTGCTTGAAAGTGTAACCTATATTTGTCAATCACTATGGGCCAGAACTGTTTGTCAGAAGCCAAAATAATTTGCAGAAAAAGACACACTATTGGGAAAAACATACACTGATGAAAATATTCCACCCGGGATAAAGTTGTAGAGAGATATGGCAGAGAGCTGTGGTTCATGGGCCAAAAATTAGTGTAGTCAGGTTAACCCTTTGCTGAAATCATGGAAACACATCTAAAGTATGAGAAACAGCCACATCGGTATTAAAATGGGTGCAGCCGCATTAAGCATAGTGCTAGTTGGATCTGCTATGCTGTTACATAACTTCCAGGAGCAACATCTCCAACCTGTCGTCTCTGCTTTCGAGTTCAGAAAGGCATCTGGGTAAGGGGATACTATGAGAAATTCCCTGTCGTACCGTAGGCGTGCGCCCAGGCAGTGCTGCTGCGTGCCACCTCTTCTTTCCTCAAAGCCCTGCTTTCCAGATTCTGTCTTTGGGCTTTAGCTTCTATTTGATGTCACTGTACTCTGTGGTCCTGCAGACCAGCCCTGAAGCATCAGAGCGAGATAGAGTGCCATAAACCAGCTAGGTGACTTTTGTTATCATCATTTTACTGGTAGGTGTATGTAAAATTAGATCACTTTATTTTTTACATCTTACTGATGAGTGCTTGAAACAATTTGTCCCTGTGGTTTCACTGAAATTTGTTCCTTATTAGCGCATGAGAAATTATTTTCTTTGTTTATGAAGTGAAATGAAAACAACATATTGGAACAGAATGTTCATTTGTCTTCTAAATCAGTGCAATAGGGATAACTGAAATAATGACATAGTAATAGAAAAAGACATAATATTAATGAGATTTACTAACCAAGGGAAACCACGGATAGAGTTTTTCTGCATATACAGTAGTTCTAGAGTGAAAATCCCTTTAAGAGCATGATAAAGTAAGATTAAAGTAAATATTGTAAAAATATTTGTCCCTGAAGTCAAGTTCTGAATTATACTAATGAGATACTGTCAAGGGTTTCATATTCTAAGTAGTATTTGATTTTTACTGTGACACAGACTGAATTTTACCCCGGAGCTCAGTATTATTTTCTGCCATGTGTTAATTTCTTGCATGAATGCCTTATTTACCTTCACTTAGACTATGCTGCAGGTGGAAGGCAAACAGTACTTCTTGCTGCTATTTCTGTTGGCCAGAGCTGAAGGACAGCTCAGGGTCTTGCACAGCTCCAAGGTTTTTATGCCTCTGAAGACAGTTTTGAGCTGTGATTTGTCATTGTGGAAGAAGATTGGTTTCTTAAATATTATCCTTTGAGCCACAATTTAAATTAATAAATGTTCTCAATGGCTTCAGAACAGTCACTGTCTGTTTTAAAGGCCCCACTTTTTATTTAAGACTCCATTGTAACAACAATTGAGTTCATTTCTGTAGGAGTGCTTATTTATATAATAATTGAGTCAAGTACTCTAGTAAACCATTGTTAGGTTTTAGCTGCTATTTTAGAAGCTATTTTTTTTTTCTTTCTTAAAGCAGCCAAGGTATTACCCATAAAAGTTTTTCAATCCCATGTGCATTGCAAAACATATGGCCATAAACATTGCAATGTGTTTTGCTTTAATTCAGTTGCATTTACTTTGGTAATTTTAATAGTTTCATGTTACCATCAGGGAGAGTTTGAAAAGAATACAGTAGACAAACTGTTATAATATATTGACATCTACCAGGGTTATAAAAGGACCTATTAGTGATCTCTGAGCTACAATTAATAAGCATGTACAATACATCTAGATCTTTCAGGGATGCTTATTATTTATTCAATATGACTATTATCATTTCTTTAAATACTTGCAGATTGGGACAGATATGTAGAGCTTACATTTACATTAAATACTTAACCAGTGCTTAAAAAGCCATTTTTATATGACTTTGAGTTATTATTCGAGCACTTTCGGAACAATATTGATACAAATGTGTGATTTAAACCACCTTTAAGAATTCTAGTATTACTCTGGAGGTGATTCTTATTTTGTTCCTTTGTGAAAGGAAATATGCTTTGGAGTCAGCAATTTGGGGCTCAATTCTTTGCGTTCCCCAGCTTTTTAAAGAGGTGGTTGACATATAACATTGTGTAAGTTAAAGGTTTCAATTTGATACATTTCTATATTGTAAAATGATTGATTACCACTGTATGTGAGCTAATACCTGCAATCTGTCACATATTTACTTTTTCTTTTTTATGATGAGGACATTTAAGATCCACTTTCTTCAGGTATTTTTAGCTATAATCATTATGCTATTATATCCCCAAAACTCATCTCTCCATCTTCCCCACTTTCCAGCCCTGGTAATTTCTACTGTACTCTCAGTTTCTCTGAGTTCGGCTTGTTTAGATTTCACATATTCGTGAGATCATAAAATATTTGTCTTTCTCTCTCTGAATTGTTTCAGTTAGCATAATATCCTCAAGGTTCATCCAAATTTCAAATCGCAAGTTTTTCTTCTTTCTCCTGGCTGAATAATATTCTATTGTGCATGTATACCACAATTTCTTTATCCATTCATCTTTAACAGACAATTAGATTGTTTCAATATCTTAGGTATTATGAATATTGCTGCAGTAAATGTGGGGGACAGGTATCTCTAGGTGCTCCTGATTTCAGTTGCTTTGGACATATGTTGGGCTCAATTCTTGACTCTATCCTAAACTCAGCCTCAGTATTCCACTTTGAAAAACAGAAATAATGTCTGCCTCATTGGGTTGTTGGAAAGATTTTAGGAGAAAATACATGAAGTATCTGACTTACAATAGGTATGCTATAATTGTCTCCCCCCATGAAAAGCATCAATATGATTTTATAATAGTTATCTCCACTTCATTCAAATTTAATGACTTGAATGCAACTTAAGCCTCATTGGTTATTTCATTGTTCTAGGTATTCAGCTGAACTGAATAGCTAGAAGAGCAATTTATAGATACTTTATGAGATCAGAACATTTTCGCTTAATAATACTTCTTTTCTCCATTTATTAAATGATTAGTGATGTACTTGCTTTAGAAGACAAAAACAAAAACAAAAAACACAAACATATGTTCTGTTTACAGGGGTGTGTTATTGGACTTCACTGAAATCAAGTATTTACCTGTCAAATATCTTTGTGTGACTTCTTAGATAAATATTTGAAGGAATTAATTGATTCCAAAGGGAGTCTTTGAAGTTTGCTCTGTAGTCCTATGGGATAATTCCAGTTTCTTTCGAAATTTGCTGGGCCTGAAGCAAAAAAAAAAAAAAAAAGCAATTGCCTACCCTTTTTTCTTTTACCATACTTGTACCTTCTTCTTGTTTTATACTTGTGGGGTGCCTTTCTTCCCAGTTTCTGATGCAAGCAGCAAATTACCAATCTTATCACCATTCCCCTTTCCAGCTCACCCCACTCTGTTAGGGTTTAGAATTTAAATCATTCCTGCAGAAGGTGGATCTTGTTGCTTAGACCGTGAGGAATATGAGATTCCCACTTTAATCCCTAATCAGATTTTGGCTCCCTACCTCAAAGGATAACCCCAAGTCAAATTTCTCCTTAAGTTCCAGCTCTGTCCTTTTGATATCCCCTCACCATGTAGCTCTATGTTTTGGTTTCTTATTTCTCAGCTAGGTGACGAAGTTACTTAGAATCATGTCTTCATGATCACATAGCCTTACTGACCAGCCCTCCTTAGGGCTAACATCACCCCCATCATTGTAGCCTTATCCTATGTCCTCCTCTTACTGATGCCTAATGAGAAACATAAGACTACCCTACTACTTTCTGCGCAATCTCAGTTGCCAAGACTTTGATAAGAAATATGTAAAACTTGATAAATTAGTCTCTTGTTTAATAATTTACTTTTTGATAACGAGAAACTATGAAGCAATCACTTGGGCTTGCTATTGTGCAGATACAGTGCTGTAAATAGCAACTTCTCAGGATTACTTACCATACCTAACGTTCTTTCATATTTTAAGATTTGCATAGAATTTTACTTTACTTTGTTGAGTTTATTTTTCTTCAACCCTATTGTCTAAGGTAGGGGTCCCCAAGGGCTGCATGCGGCCCCCTGAGGCCATTTATCAGCCTCTCTGCACTTCCAGAAGGGGCGCCTCTTTCATTGGTGGTCAGTGAGAGGAGCATAGTTCCTATTGAAATACTGGTCCATTTGTTGATTTAAATTTACTTGTTTTTTTTATTTTAAATATTGTATTTGTTCCGTTTTTGTTCTTTGTTTTTTTTTTTGCTTTAAAATAAGATATGTGCAGTGTGCATAGGGATTTGTTCATAGTTTTTTTTATAGTCTGGCCCTCCAACGGTCTGAGGGACAGTGAACTGGCCCCCTGTGTAAAAAGTTTGGGGACCTCTGGTCTAAGGAATAAGAGCAATGCCAATTGTGTTTTAAAAACTGTCAAATCACACACAAATACACACACACACACACACTCTGATATATATATAAAAATTTTGTATGTGGAAAATTATGATATATGAACCATGATTTAGATATTTGCACAAAGTTAGGAAAGGTAAAATAGAGGTGGTTCATAAATTAAAGATGTTGTTAATGCTTAAAATGATAAGGCACTCACAGTGAACTTTAGTTTTTTGGGGTTTTTTTCATCCGTTCTAGACTTTTATCTTCAATATCTGCAATTCTTTGTTTCTGGGTTTGCCAGGGCATCTCTGAGGTCAAAATTAGTCCAGCTACTTTCATTGTTGAGGCTTCTGATGCATTAGAAAATAAAGACATGTCTATTATTCTCATTAAAATTTTTATATTTTGAGAATTTTAATTGAATGAATGCCCTTTTCATTTGATTGTTTCAGTTTATCTCAAATAGACATAAATTCAAAGTCTAAGCCTCAGGTCCTTTGGGAAGGTGAGGTTCAGACTAAGTGGTTCTCATAGTCCCTCAGTGGTAAGGACTTCCACAGTGACTGTGTGACTGAATATATATCTTTTAGTCTCTGCCACTGTTCCCCAAATCTTCTTGTAACTCTGTGGTCACATTGGCAGCTGTGCACCTGCCACCATTGCTTGATGCCTCCTGTTTTATTGTGTGAGACTCACTCTCTCTTTTTTCCCCTCTTTGTGGTTCAGCACATCAAGCTCTGTAACTTGTGTTGCCATGAATTATCCTGGCAAATAAACTATTTCTATAAAATAATTGAATTTCTGAGCTAATTAATCAATTGTGTCAAATTAATCATGTATAATTCAAGTGAGATTAAACCATATTTAGAATGTATAGCCCTGATTCCTGTTGGGTAAGTTAAAAAGAAATCTACTATGGATGACTGAGCCTTCAGCACAATTTCACCTTTAAATTATTAGACTTTAATTTATGGTAACATCTGTTTCTGATACCGTATCATTTCCTTAAACTGCATATTTTCCTTATGTCAGTATCAGGTTCATTCAATCTTTATTATGGCTTTGGAGAATAATGTATAATTAGTAACAGTTATTTCAAAATCTGTAACCACCTGTATAGTCTTATTTGCATAATAAAATGGGAGGGTAATTGGCTCACAACAATGTTGCTGTGTTCTGGTAGGTTAATGGGGAATTTAGTTGGTGAGGAGAGAAAAGTAAAGTCTTTTAAAATTTAAAGAACCTTACATGTAAGTAGTGATTTTAAGAAGGAACACCTGTAATTTCCATGTCACACATTACTAATTTCCCTAAAATTATATTTATTGTCTACCTTTTTCCCTTAATGTTGATTATATAAAATATTATTAAAAATGTTTTTGAAATATATTGCTCTGATATGCACATGAAGGTGGATGTGCTTTAAATGAAATTTACACTTAGATTTTTAAATCTAATTTACATGGAGCTTAAAAACTCTCGCTTGTTAATAAAATTATCACCGTGGACATTTTACATGATTCCCTTAAGGCACCTGAAGTCTTTTCATCATTTTCAGATGATTTGCCTTAAAAAATTAACCGTTGCATTATGTCTAATGGTTATGTTATTGATTGTACTGTACAAAGGGAAAACAATTAGAATTGGAGGCAACTTGCTGAATTGCTGCTAGCTCTAAAGAACAACTAACTCTGATAGAGTAAAACTGTAAATTCTGTAAACCAAATTGTTTAGCTTCCAAAGAACTCTCTAGGTTGATATTCTTTTGTTCTCCCTATCACCTTGCTGGGTAAAGTGGCAAAGTTAAGGCCACGTGAATCTGTGCTCTGTGCATCAGAGTGAGAGTCATGGCATCCATCTATGGCATTGATTGACAGTCCCCTCGTATTGGGAACCTGTGATTCAGATGCCATCCTTGGGCATTCTGGATGCTATTATACCCAGGAAAGAGGATCTTTCCTGCTGGAGCCTTTACTAATCTGTTCTATATGTCTCTACAAGCTTGTCTTCCTATATTGAACAGGATGGAGTGTCAGATTTGGGAGTCATCTTCACCTGGACCTCTGTGCCTTTAAGGGTCAGTGCCTCAGTTGATTTGGAAAAGTGATTTGGCTGCATAAATCAGTTATTCTAGCCCTTTGTTGTCTTTGCTAGAACTCTGATCAAGGAAGCATGCTATAGCTAATTTATATCAAGCTTTATACAACTCTTTGACTTTTTCTTGCTTTATGAGCCCATCTAGCTTAAACTGAACACGTGTGTCTCTATTCCATGAAAATCCGGATTATGGATTTTGGCACTGGGGAAAAAGATAATGACATTTCATATATTATTATATTTGTGAAAATTAACTGTATTCAATCCTCTCAAGTATTCCTTCAGGTTATGTTTACCCCTCTTTTTGTACACCACCAGAATATGACTGAGATCCTGTGGTACAAAAAGCTTTAATTTAAGACATGGTTAAGGGTTTAAGAGCATATATCTGATATTGTATACTTCTTTTAGCCATGGCCAGAGAACCAGGAACATGGTTGCTAAAGCTTTAAGAGTTCTTTATCTACTCCTGCTCATGCCCTTTCCCTGTCCCCCACTGCTGCCTCAGCCCTAGAACATCACAGCTGTTGAGTCTAGGGTCTCCGGGCCATCTTTTTGGCTTGTGTTCTTTGTTGGGTATCACAATGGCTTGTCCTTTTTTGACATCCTATCTAAGCATTTGAGCCGTTTGGGACATAAGAGCTGAACTTTCTGACCAGAGAATTGGGAGCAGATGTGTTAAGAACATTTCAAGTAAAAGAGGCTAGAAGCAGAGAAAATTTGGAAGGAAGCCCTGTACAGGGACCTGTGATCTATGCTCTGTGGAGATGTACTTAGGGGAAGAGGTGCAGAAAGTAGGAGTAGTAGAGAGAGAGTGAAAGAGAGAGAAAAAGAGAGGGTAAGAGGAGAAAAGAAGAGGGAAGGGAAGGAAAGGGAAGGGGAGGGGAGGGGAGGGGAGGGGAGAGGAGAGGAGAGGAGAGGAGAGGAGAGGAGAGGAGAGGAGAGGAGAGGAGAGGAGAGGAGAGGAGAGGAGAGGAGAGGAGAGGAGAGGAGAGGAGAGGAGAGGAGAGGAGAGGAAAGGGCATATACACTGCTCACAAAATCTAGGGGATATATTATCACTTCATATTCATTTTGAAATATCCCCTAATTTTTGTGAGCAGTACATATAGATAGAACTGATTAAACACACCATTCACTATTTAAAAGCAAACTTGTGTTATATGACACATTTGTGGTTATAGGGGAATTGTATATAGCTGATTCTCAAGGAGATACTGAAGAACTGAAGAAGAGAAAATTCAAAATTTATTTAGTTATGTAAATGTAGAACTGATAGTATTAATTTATGAGAATTATTATCTGTGGCTTACTGTCATGACACAAACTGATGATTATGGATATCATGAATGCACTTTTTTTTACCATTATACTAAATGGTTCATATACACTTACTCTACTTCATCTTTCAAACTTGATTGCTCATTACAAAAATATGTAGGGCATTTTGCATGAGCACTATTCATTCTTCAAATTCTTCATTATAGAAATAACTAGGTAAAGAGTACTGACGAAAGCTTCAAAAAACCAACTATGTAGTCATGTTATTTCTTTAAAATCATTGTGAGGCTAAACAGTTATATTTAAAGGCACTATTTTATTAATAGACTTGATTGTAATTAAATATCAAATGCTGTATATATCTCTTTAAATATACTTGGATGCTTGCTTTGCAAGAAAGGAAGGACAGGCCCTGGCCGGTTGGCTCAGCGGTAGAGCGTCGGCCTAGCGTGCGGAGGACCCGGGTTCGATTCCCGGCCAGGGCACATAGGAGAAGCGCCCATTTGCTTCTCCACCCCTCCACCGCGCTTTCCCTCTCTGTCTCTCTCTTCCCCTCCCGCAGCCAAAGCTCCATTGGAGCAAAGATGGCCTGGGCGCTGGGGATGGCTCTGTGGCCTCTGCTCCAGGCGCTAGAGTGGCTCTGGTCGCAACATGGCGACGCCCAGGATGGGCAGAGCATCGCCCCCTGGTGGGCAGAGCATCGCCCCTGGTGGGCATGCCGGGTGGATCCCGGTCGGGCGCATGCGGGAGTCTGTCTGACTGTCTCTCCCTGTTTCCAGCTTCAGAAAAAAAAAAAAAGAAAGAAAGGAAGGACAACTAATTATCTGGTCCTTATTTTCACTAGTAATAACATCGGTTCTGGAAGATTGGTGTGTTTCAATTTGGGGATACCTACGTCCTTGCTGCCTCTTCATTCTAGTTCAGACCCATCATATTTCTCAGAATTTTCTGGTAGACGTGTTTCTAACACTTTCACCCAAGTTATAAGTTGAATCAAGAGAAAGAATATACTACACTTCATATCTGTTATGCCATTTGTTTGTGCTTTATTCAAGAGACAAAGCTACTGTCTCTGTAGGTCAATGCTAAAAGAATAAAAATAAATTTAGTTAAAGACTTCTTTGACTCTACTGTCAATTATTTTTTAACATAAAAACCGGTGTCAAAATTGGCTGTGTAAACATAGCTTTCTATACAAAAATATTACTGACCTTTAGAAAAATAATAAATGCTCCACAGTATTCAGCTTTAAAATATATAAGTGAATCATCATATAGTGATTGATCTAACATTATCTTTATTATCTTTTCAAAATTTTTTGTATCATCAGTACCTGGCACAGTGCTGGTTACATCATGAAAACTCAAAAAAAGTATACTGAATAAATAAATGTAATAACATAGTATATAGCAATGTTTTTCAAAAAACATGATCTTTTCAGTTAATATTATATTTAACAGCTCTAGATGACATTAATTAGTTTTGAAAAATTCTTTAATTGTATGTGGTGATTATATATCAAATTATAATCAAGGCTCTCAATTCTAACATAACTTATTTTCCTGATATAATTTTGCTTTTAGTTTTAGATGTATACAAGTGTATTCAGGTAGTATAGACTTGAATTACAAAATAGAATTATCTACTTTGATATAACTTATTCTTAGTGGAATTGTATCTTTAAAATGCCATTGTTAAAGTTAATATACTACAGAAAAAGACAACATATTTCTTAATATAATTGAGAAGGTGAGAGGTTAAAATGCAATTTAGAAAGTAAATTTACTTACATTGAACCTTAGTGTTCTTGTTATATGATTTTTTTTGCTTTTCACTTAAATTCTAGTCATTTAAAATATTCTATGTGGGCATTATGCTCTTATGGTTAAAATGGATGACTGTTTTATAGAAGGATAATGTATAGGTAATACTTGTAAAATACAATGTGTCATGATACTGGTAATATTTTTAGGAGTGGAAGGGATATTTGCTGTTAATATCTCTTCCCTTAATCATAGCTATTGTCTTTCTAAACTTTTGACCCTGAAAAGTCAGAAAGAGGAAGAAAGCTTTGAGGGTGTCAGTTTTGCAACAGCTTAGAGACTAGGCAATGTAAGTTACCCTTAGGCCCTTTCCAGTGCTACAGTACCTGGGACCTGGGAAGGGAAAGAGAACTTTTGTAGGATAACAATAATTTGCAGCTCATCAGAAGTCATGGGAAGAGTAAACAGGAATACAAAATCTGAAACTTTATTCTGTTCCCTCTATTGTCCTTAACCCTATGAAAGCTGTGGGCAACTCCAGTGAGGCAAGATGCCCCAAGAACGGCTGCATCTCCTCTCTTCGCCTGTCTTCATGTGGAGTCATCTGTCACTCAGTCTCTGGCCATTAGTGCTTAGGTAGGTAGGGTGGTTAATATCTGTGTCTGCCTGAATTTGGTTTAAAGTTCCCCCAGTTGGATTAAAAGTTGTTTCACAGTAGTTCCCTTCTCTGTGCCATTATGTTTCTCTTCAGATCAGCTGATGCAAGACATGCCAGATTTCAATATTAGCTGCACTGAAAATTACATTAAAATTGCATTTTTTTTTTTTTTTTTTTGTATTTTTCTGAAGCTGGAAACGGGGAGAGACAGTCAGACAGACTCCCGCATGCGCCCGACTGGGATCCATCCGGCACGCCCACCAGGGGCGACGCTCTGCCCACCAGGGGGCGATGCTCTGCCCCTCCGGGGCATCGCTATGCCACGACCAGAGCCACTCTAGCACCTGGGGCAGAGGCCAAGGAGCCATCCCCAGCGCCGGGCCATCTTTGCTCCAATGGAGCCTTGGCTGGGGGAGGGGAAGAGAGAGACAGAGAAGAAGGGGGGGGTGGAGAAGCAAATGGGCACTTCTCCTATGTGCCCTGGCCGGAATTGAACCCGGGTCCCCCGCACGCCAGGCCGACGCTCTACTGCTGAGCCAACCGGCCAGGGCGCATTTTTTTTTTTTTTACTATTGCTTACAAGACTTTACTTGGCCTAAACTTGCCCACAAACTTCTGTCCCCTCCAATTCTTTACTATGCCCCCACAAGAAATAACTGACTACTAATAGAAAACCTAGTAGTATATTTACATTGTACAAATTTATTTGATCATAACTCTAAATACCCTTCATCTGTTGATTAACATATACTATTAGCTCTATCTTCAAAATATTTTTCTGATCATACTGCTGCTATCCATGCGCACAGACTATTCTTGGTCTCTCCTGGACTTCCGCAATAGCTATTCTTCTTGTGCTTTCTTTCTACTGTCACTCTTCCATAACAATGAGTGTGATCTTTTGGAAACAGACTCATATCATGCCAGCTTGTTCCAATTATTGGTGCATTTGATGAGAATCTCTTGGTGGCTTATGATACATAACCCTTCTTTGTGGCCTACACGATCTTAGAAGACTTTGCTTCTATCTCTGATCTCACTTCATAACAATTCCTGTCCTTTCTTACCATCCAGCCAGGTCATCTTGGCTATTTTTTGCCATTGGAACATTCCGGTTATTGTTCTTTTCAACTAGAATATTCTTTACTCTAGACCTTCATTTTGACTCTATTCTCTACTCACATGTCATCTCCTATTAAAGACTACCATAACCAATTTATCTAAAATAGCATCCTGTAAGCCCTGGCTGGTTGACTCAGTGGTAGAGTGTTGACCCAGCATGTGGAAGTCCCGGGTTTGATTCCTGGTCAGGGCACACAGGAGAAGTGACCATCTGCTTCTCTACTCCTACTCCCCCCCCTTCCCCTTCTCTGTTTCTCTCTCTCTCCCTTCTCCTCCTGAAGCCATGGCTCGATTGGTTCAAGTGAGTTGGCCTCTGGCACTGAGTATGGCTCAATGGCCTCCATTTCAGGCACTAAAAAAAGGTATCTTGGTCGCTGAGCAATGGAGTAAGGGCCCCAGATGCGCAGAGCACAACTCCCTAGTGCAGTGGTACCCAACACCCAGGCCATGGACCGGTATTGGTCCATGGGTCATTTGGTACTGGTCCGCAGAGAAAGAATAAGTAACTTACATTATTTCCATTTTATTTATATTTAAGTCTGAATGATGTTTTATTATTTAAAAAACACTAGATTCTCTCTGTTACATCCGTCTAAGACTCTCTCTTGATGCTGTCTCAGTCACATGATACATTTATCCATCCCAACCTAAAGGCCAGTCCATGAAAATATTTTCTGACATTAAACCGGTCTGTGGCCCAAAAAAGGTTGGGGACCACTGCCCTAGTGGACTTGCCAGGTGGATCCTGGTTGGAGTGCATGCAGGATCTGTCTCTGTTCCTCCCCTCCTCTCACTAAAAAATAGAAGAATAAAAGCCCCCTGTATTAACTGTCCTGTTTAACTTTCTTTTAAAGCACTTGACACCAGATGACATTATATATTTCTTTATCTCTATAATTGTCTTAAATATAAGCTTAAGGAAAGCGGGGATTGGGTGAATTATTTGCCTCATTCTCAAGGTTTACAAGAGGGCTGGCCATATAATTAGCATATCAGTAAATATCTGTGGAATGAATGAATGCTTATTCTTCTTAAAATGGAAGAAATCTTTATAATTGAGAAAAGAAATTCCAAATGGCCAGTAGTATTTTTTTGGCAATTATTGGCCAATGTTCTTGAGTATGGGGCTTACATTAATGAGGGACTTTTCCTTGAGAAAAACCCCAGTGAAGTTTTACTCCTCAGTAGTTGAAAGATTTACTCAAGTTATTAGTGTGAGTATTTGAGGGCTATGGACTGGGAGGAGGAGATGATATAGGAAAGAAAATGTTTATGAAGGGGTTATATATACAGTAAGTCAATGGGTCTGGAAAATGAACCATGTTTTGCCAGATCTATATGGCAGTAGAATTAGATGGAGAAAGGTGTTCTCCCTTTGTGACCATTTAATACATTGTTGCAGTAAATCTTTAGTTTGCTTTGGCCTAAGGAGTGAACCTGTCTCTATAAATGCCTCCTTTAAGATTATTGAGACCTCATGGAGGGATTTGCCTGGTAGCACACAGAAGAGCCAGAAGGCACTGGGCCAGACGCCCGTGTCTTCCTGCATGTGGCGGGCCTGCACTGCCAGGAGCCCTTCGGGTGACTGGGGGAAAGGAAGACAAATGAAAAACATAGATTTAATATTGGCAACCACTGTATTCACTTTACAGTGCTTATTTTGAGAAAGTGGTGGTTGTAAAAACATTTTTTTTACATCCTTGAACATGATATTCCTTCAGTTTCTATTGTGATTGCCAAATAGATATATTCATATTCTTTTCTAAATGAAGAAACAGATTCTCCTGCTCAAATTGGGTTTTGTGTTTCTTAAATCTGTTAATATCATGCATAAGACAGAAATATATTAACTGAACTATGAAAATATTTGCTAGTTTGTTGTGTAACTTGAGTTTCAAATAACAAGTGGCTAGGGAAATGAGAGTTTGAGAAATGTTTTCCCCCATAAGGCATATTGTCTTAGTCAGTTAAGGCAGCTATAACACATATCATAACTGGGTGGCTTATAAACAACAGAATTTATTTCTCACAGTTCTGGGGAGTCCAAGGTCAAGGTGCCCGCAGTTTTAGTGTTTCTTCTTGGTTCACAGAAAGCTGTCTTCTTGCTGTGCCCTCACATGTTGGCAAGGGCAAGGCTGTTCTTTATTTGGGCACTAAGATCACTCATGAGGTCCACCCACATGATCTAATTCCTTCCCAAAGGCCCCACCACCTAATACTATCATATTGAAGATTAGGATTTCAACATAACAAATTTGAGGTAAGGGACACAAATATTTAGTCTATAGCACATATCTCGATCTATCTTTCTCTTTTCCCTCTTATATGTAGGGATAGATAAAACATAATACATAGTCAGGAGTTGTGGAAATCTAGGAACTGAGAACAGGTACCTTTCTAAAGAGAGAAATACTATGGGCCCTAGCTGATTATTGTCATGTGGGTTTGCTGTAATGCAAGATTATAGAATTTTAAAATAAATTGGAAATACTACTTCTGTATTGTAATATTTACTTTCTAAGGAAACATTTGTAGAATTCTGGCCCGTTGGTTTAGTGGTTGAGTGTTGACCCAGTGTGTGGCAGTCCCAGATTTGATTCCCGGTCAAGACACATAGGAGACGCGCCCATCTATTTCTTTTCTTCTCCTCCTTCTCTCTCTCTCTCCCTCTACCATAGCAATGGCTCAATTGATTGGAGTGTGTTGGTCCTGGGCACTGAGGATGGTTCAGTGGAGCCTCTGCCTCAGGTGCTAAAAATTACTCAGTTGCAAGCATTGACCCCAGATGGGCAGAGCATCAGTCCCAGATGGGTATCACCAGGTGGGGTGGGGGCACATGCAGGAGTCTTTCTACCTCCCCTTCCTTTCATTTAGATTTTTTTTTTTAAAAGGAAGAAAACATTTGTAGGTCAACCCTAACCAGCCCATCAATTAAAGAGATGGATGAGCTTATGGCCATTGTTTTGCTATCTCTGGTTGAAATCTATGTCACGTGTTAGTCCCATCCACATCCCCACCACTGTGTGTGTGCTCAACAATCCCTTGCTATTGCCACTCACCTTGTGGAGGGACCACTCCCCCTCCCCAGATTTTCTCTATTCTTTCTCCCTGAAAGACTCAGCAAGGTCTGTGTCTCTAGGCAGACTTTGGAAGAAAGCTTTGACTTTTCTCCAGAGAGATCCTTCTTCAGAATGTTTGGCTGGATCCCAGTGAGCAGAGAGGGAGGTCCTGCCTCCTCGGCCATTCTTGAAATGAGTTCTTCACATAATTTCCACTCCAGTGTTTTCCTGAAGAAGGCCTTCTAAACAGCTCTTCTCCTTTCCACCATGACCACTTCACGTACTCTCCCTTGCTCCTCTGCCTGGGCCACAGGCACTGGCCACCTGTTTTCATTAGGGTGAAGCATAACCCCAGGAGGTATTACCGACCTAGCCAATAATACCAACGTTTTTTTGGACTCAAGGCAGAGAGAAATATCTCCAACTTACATTCATATTCAAAAATTAAAAAAAAATAGTTGTGAGTGGCATTTCTAGCTTGAGCAGGTGGCTTAGAGGCACATGCAGTGGCAGATGCAAAGCAGAAGGTGTGTGTCAGTCCCCTTGTACAGTTCCGCAGCCTGCAATTGTAGCTATTGCACTCGGTGATTGGAAATGCACGTTGGGGACTCTAAATCTGGATGTGACATTTTAGTAAAGGAAACAAAGCAGAAGGAAAAAAACATAGTGTCATAAGTGCAGCAAGTTCCCTCCTGTGTCCCATTTTCTACAACAACGACAAAAATAAGTCTTAAAACTGTACAGAAAGCCTTTCTCGTCATGTACTACTATTATTCCTGATTCATTAAATACTTTTGCAGCTGTAATCAAACTTGTTTAAAGCACACATGTTCATGGGTTAGAAAAACACTTTAGAAGAAATGTGAACAATAATAGCACAATTGCCTGCATATCATTATTGGTATTTTTCAGCATAATGCAGTTTCTGTTCTAGTCTACTCCCCTTTCTGAACATTTTATGTCTGTAGGCATATGCAAATCCAGATCCCTAATAGAATTCTTATTATGTCAACACTTGGGCTATATTTACATGCCAGAATATTCATAATATTAGTTGCCTTGTAAACCCCCTCCTTTTTTTTTAATGGCTAAGAGTGTATTGGAGAGATGGTGGTGTGAACCAAGAATGACAACCGCTACTTGCTATTTGTGGAATGATATAATCTATTTTCTCTGTTTGATAATAGAAAAGAACACCTTTTTAACATCTGGTAATAAATCTTTTCCTCTTTCCACAACTTCTTAAAGTGTTAATGTTGATAAATGTTAGTGTTGAACTTCAGTAGTTAAAGAATGACATAACACTTTACAAGCTTTAGCTGACACCAACCCGAATATCTGGCATGATTGCAAAAAAAGTGAGCATGATTGCAAACCATCCTCTTGCCCATCTTTACCAGACAGTATCCTATCTAGTCCTATTTCCTTCCGTTCTCTGTGCATGCATGCATGTGTGCATGTGCACACACACACACACACACATGCATGTGCACACAAACACTACAAGAGGATGGACCCTTGGAGATGCTGTTTGCATAATCCTGAAATGAAATTTCTGTAAGATGAATTGTTCAAGAAGAAACTGGTCATAAATCTTTACGCGGGACCCTTTGCCCTGGTGGGGTAGCTAAGTTGGTGAGAGTGTTGTCCTGGTAGCCAAGGTTTTGGGTTTGATCCCCGATCAGGGCACATACAGGAGTCAACCAATGAAAGCATAAATAAGTGGAACAGCAAATCAGTGTTTCTCTCCCTCTTTCTCCTTTCTTCTTTCTCTAAAATCAATAAAATAATTAAAACAGGGACCCTATTCAGTATATACAGGTTGAGACAAAAGTAGGTTTACAGTTGTTTGTATGAAAAATAATACAGTAATCAATACAAGAAGGGAAAGGTAGGAGGCGGCGAGGTGGATGTGCCCAAAGGGTGGGGCGGGGACAGAGAGCGACACTGCGAGGGGCAGAGGGCACATGCTGGGGTTTGTGGAGTTGTGCACTTAAAACCTGTATGGTTTTGTGAACCTATGTCACCCCAATAAATTCAATAAAAATAAACTTTGTGTTTCGCATACTCACAGTGTAAACCTACTTTTGCCTTACCTTTATGTGACAAAGAGTAAAATTCAACATTTGTCAGCCAGCAGAGAGAGGGAGGATTGAAAAAATAAAAAAATGGCTAAAAATGTACTTCCCAACATTATGCATGAAGGGTTATAGACCTACTTAGAGCACTTGTAAGTCCAAGGGACAGTATAAATAGAAAATACAAATGAGGTTATAAAGGACTCAAAAGAGACATTGATTCTAAACACCTCTCTAAGGAGAGGGAAGGAAATGAGAATGTGCCTGACTCTGAAGTGATGAAGAATGAATGGGCTCTCCCCAAATTCAGCACCCCCCTCCTTCAGAGACTTTTCTTCAGACAATATTTCTAGACTAGAGCGATAAAAGGGGGCCTTAATATAAAATATATCTGTACACCAACATATGTTCCAAAGTGACCAAATGAAAAACCACATGTTCTTTCAGAGTAAGTAAGATTTGAAAATAGCAAATGTTAAGTGTTTGGCTGGTGTGATACTGTTAGAGGTTTTCACTCAGATAAACTAAGTATGATATTTATTTTCTAGGTGTCTTAAGATTAAATATAAAACGGTCAGATTGCACATAAAATTCATTTTATCTTTTTGTTTTCATTAATATACAGTATAAAATGGGGTAAAGTTAGGATATGAACATCTAAGCTGTTTGATGTAGAGATTTAAATAGTTTACTTTTTTATCACATCTTTTTGTTTCTTTAAAGTACTAATTTCAATAAAGCTTCTATTGGTATACTTCACTATGTTTCAAAATTATGCATTTAACCCTGATTATATATTTCTAACATAACTGAATCTCTAGTCACCAACAATTTTGGAGAAATGCTAGTCAAATAATGGTGTCTTTAAACTATGTTTTGCTAAGATACATATATATATTATATCTGTGTGTGTATATATATATACACATATGTATCACATGCAAACACATGCCACAGGTATAATAAGACTTTGTGATTATATACAAAGGTAGGCAAAAGTAGGTTTAATGTTGTGAGTAGTTGAGTATGTGAGAGTTTATACTTGTATTATGATTTAATTATTGTGTTGTTTATTTGTATTATAACTGTAAACCTATTTGTGCCCACCCCTTCTATTGAAAACTACTACCCTTGCATTAAAATGAAGGGTTTATCATTTTTCCAATAAAAATAAGAAGTGCTTATGCATATTGGTTGTGCATGGGCAGGCATGTGTATATGACATTGGTGGTCAGATCCAGTGTAACTCTTTTTCTTGCTAATTAGAAATTTGATGTGTTTTTCAGAAACTGATTATCACAGATACTTACATTTTTTTATGCTAATATATATTCATCATTATATTATATGTTACATATATATGTGATTATTATGCAGGTTGTGGGAAAAGTAAGTTTACAGTTGTGAGTCTGTGGAAATTTATTCTTATATTATTATTTATTAATTGTACTATTTTTCATATGAACAACTGTAAATTTACACTTGCCCTACCCTGTAATATTGAATGTAAACCATAATAGAAAAATAAAAATGTACAGTAGTCCCTGAGCCCCTAGACTTTTAGAGGTAAAGAAGGTCCAGTGAGGCCACATTTTCTTATTTCCTTTTCAGATGTATCCAGTGAGGTATATTGGCTCATTGTTACCGTAAACTTGGTGGTTGAAGCGAACAGTGATGGGTGAAAACATTGCTTCATTCAGAAAAATATTGTTTGTACAAGGGAGAGGGCGTTGTATCGGGGAGGAAAAACAGTGAGTTGACTGGTGTTTCGAAGCCATGAAACTCACATGCTTACCGTAGCACCATCCTCATCAGGGTTGAGGACTTGTGCAGCATAAGCAATTGTGTACTAAGAATCACTTTTTAAGTTGTTATTTTATGACCTCCTTTTACCTTCTAGGTAGTATTTAAGGTTTTTGGAGTGAGGAAATTAAAGGGAAAGAGGTGAACTAAAGAACCATGGGTAAAACTCTTCCCTTCAAATCCTCACAAGAAAAGTTGAAGTGACTTTTTGAAATGAAAACTCTCAGCTTTGAACACAGCTCAGATGTCTTTGGGATGCTTCTTCTGTTACATAGAAGTTTTCGGAGGAAAAGCGCTTGTCCAGAGAGGTGGTCCAGTGTAGAGCTTTGGATCCTGCCTTTAAAACCTGGCTCTGTGCCTTATTGCTGTGTGAATTTAGTCAAGTTGCCTCATTTCACTCAGTTATAAAGTGAGCGTCATAGTTGCACCAACATTATAGTGTTGTTATGAGGACTAAATAAGTTAGTACCTATAAAATACTTAGAAGAGAACTTGCAACATAGCAACATTATAGACAGAGGCAGATACATAGATATGAATAGAAAAAAAATAGAAAAGAAAGGAGATACTCCAGGAAATTTTCATCATGTCTATTTTCAGGTTCCAATACTAACCTTCCAAAATAGTCCATCTGAATACTAAGAAGGCACTTAATATTGTTGATTAAGTATTTCAATTATATTTATAATAGCCTGTCTATTCATTTTTAGATAGGTAAAATTCACAAGGCAGCTAGGTTGTAATATTATATGTGATGTGTACAGTTTTATAGTGCATTTGGGTCCCTTGTATAATTAACATGTACTGTTCATTTATGCCCATTTTATAAGGACTAGGAATATAAAGATGATATTTTAAATTACTAGATGGGCCTACCATTATTCTATCTTTGCCTTTATAACATAATGTTGATCATATCTCTGACTTATTTGAAAATGAAGCCTTGTTCAGGAACAAAATATGCAATTACAAAATTATTCCTTGGGGAAAATACAAACTGCTTCATGGTGTGATTTCCAAGAGTGTGTTATAGTGCAAAGTAGAAATTACCTACATCAATTTTGTTTTCAATGTTTTTATTTGAAAACTATCTCTGCCTTTAAGTTTTACCTTCTTTGTCCTAGTAACCTAGAATTTAGTAAGTCAGCATTTCTTCATTCCTTTACAAGTGTTTATTCATCCCTTGATCTTTCGGTTGCCTTTTTTTGAACCTTCTCTACTTTCATTAGATTTAATTAGCATCAGTCTTCTGTGTCAGCAACATTGGATTGCTTTCTAAGGCTGTATGAATGGCCTCTGATGGCATAAATGTAAATCCTAGCCATCCTAGCTCAGATGTAGAAAAACTGCTTAAAGGTGGTTTCTGCTATAACAGTATATCATTTCCCCCTCATCTCTCTCTATGATATCTCAGTTTCCTCATTTCACTATAGAAAGGACATGAAGATGTTTTAAAGGGCATATATAAGAGTTCCAAAAAATGACTAGAGGTTTGAAAAATAATTCTGAAGCAAAAATGTCCAATGGATTTTGGAGTGTTGCCCAGCCCCTTCGCCCCACCCACGTTCATCCAGGACCCGTCAAGTTCTCCTTCCCCATCTGGAAGCTCAGCTTCACTCCTGCTCCTGGAACCAGGCCAGCCCACATTGGAAACTAAACGAGCCTTGCATTCTTTCTGACCTAACAGATTCCAGCGAAACACGTTTCCTGGTCCTGTCATTGGGGCTCTTGCTTCATTCCTTTGCTCATGTCTCATGTTCTCACCTTGTACGTCTCACTAGTCTTCCATCTTTTTGTCTAAATGTGGATCCTTGCTTAAATTTATTGACCAGGTAAGCATTTTCCCCTGGATTTCATTGTTTACTATAACTGGGTCCCTGTTTTCTGTGCCGGTCTCCTTCTATGCAGAATATCTTTGTATTTAGCTTTTACTTTACTAAGTGCTTTTTTTTTTTGAGAGATAAATCAACCCCGTTACCACTGGCAATCCCTGAAGGGAGAATCCTCCCCAGTCCTATCCTGCTCACCTATGTAGTTATTGAATCCAGAAACATCCTAAAATAGCCAGAGATGCCAAAAATAAAAGCTGGACCCTGATAATTTGGACTTGGTTATCAAAAAGTAGAGCGAAGTTCATCGGTAATTGGTGATTTTTCGTTTACAGTGAAAAGGCAAGATCAGAAATGTTCTTACAGCATTTGGAGATGAGTTTGCTGGAGAGATCAGAACTGGAAATGTAGGTTTGGGGATGATCACACTTACCTATGATGTTAAGCCCCTTACTCCAGGTTTCCAAAACTCTGTTGTCTCCCAGTGCTGCCAACATTTTGCTCAAATCTTATCAGATTATGCAAGATTCTAATCAATCAGTATTCATTCTTTTAAATGTCTTCCTGCTTTATTCCCCTACACATATCCTGTGATCGAATAAAACTAAACTACTACTTTATTTTCAGAATCCCTCACAATAGGCACCTTGATGCTTTTGTTCATCTTGTTACCTTTACTTGTAATTATATTCCCATTTCCATCTCTCAGAATATGCTCTAGCCTTTGAAGTCAGATTTGAAATGTCCATGATTCATGTTCTCTTGTCTCCAATCTATCACATGTGAGCTCTTCCTCCTTTGAATTCACGCAATGATTTGTTTTGGCATCTCTTCTTGAATCTGTCCTTAAGTTTTGTCTTGTATTATTGGTGTACAATGAAATGCAGTCTAGTTAACATTCTCCAACGCTAAAATGCTTAAAATGTTAGCGCACTTTATTGAGTGATTAATACAGGAAGTATAGGCAGTCTAATTAATTAAAGGGGCTCAACATTCCTAAATGATAAAACACTTAAAAGCTGTTAGTGCACCTTATTAAGAGATTTATACATTAAGTATAGGCAAGCCTGAGTAACTAGTTGGCACGTAGTTCATTCATAAGGTAGTGCTGACTCCTAAAACCACCCCATTCTGATCTTGGCTGTGGTTTGACGCCACCTGCTGGTCAGGGTCCACAAAAGCTTAAATTTCTGGTGGTGTGATTCTGGTCCTGTGGTTGCCTGAAACTTCTAAGACAATGGTAGCATTTTCAGGAATCTTTGTTTTCCTTAATGCTCCTTTTGTCAGTCTGGCCCAGTGAATTCTTGCTGGGAGAATACTGGAAATGCAGGGCACTTTGCTTTTGTTTTGTCTGTCACTCAGTTGCTTGCCTCATGCCAGTTCTGCCTACTTGTCTTCTTCCCTACACATTAAATTAAGTCACCACCCCCAAACAGAAAAAACTCTCATTCTGGTCCTTACCCCATTAGCTTGAGGCAGGAGCCCAGGTGATGCGTAGACTCAACTGCCAATTATTTAACATCTTAGTTTGCTTTTCTACCAACGCACCTTTTCATAGGATTTTACTACATATGTTTTGTATGCTGCACCAGGGAAATGGTTCTCTTTGTAATCCAACAGCCAGGGGGCAAAGTGTACTGATACAATTAGTGTTAAATAGTTTGTTCCATGGATAGAAGCTGAGACTCACTGAGCTCTCCCAGCAAGAGTTTGTAGAAGGTGGATTTTCTTCAGAAAAGTTCTTGATGTTAAAAGAAGCAAGACACCACAGTTCATTTTTTTGTGTATCAGAAACACCCAACATGATTGAGCAAGTCACAGAACTTTGGGGCTCAAGAGCTTCATCTTTAAAATGTTAACAGTAAAGCCTACTGCAGAGGGCTATTTTTCACTTCCCAAATATTTATTGGTTACTTATCTTGTGCCAACTTTTAGGAATATTTGAGTGAAAACCACAGGTGTGGTTCCAGATCTTATGACATTTTAAAACTCGCAATAGGATTATTTAATGCTTTAACTATTAAAATATTAAAGACATGGTTTACATAAATATTGTAACAGTCCCTCTAGTCCTATAGAAGGGAAAGAATCCTCTGGCTTTCCAGAAGGCTCGCGGCAGGCGTCTATGCTCGCTGGAAGGAGACTCAGAGCTGCTCTTAAGCGGAACTGGATTAGGCAACACTTTTGTTATATGTTTTGAGGCGCATAGGGGTAGCTTTCTCATAATTTTCCTTCAAAAACAGCTTTACCTACCTATTTAAAGTCCATTGTCGGCATTACAGTATGTGCGCACACGTATACCGGTGTATGTTTTTTTTTTTGTTGTTGTTTTTTTGTTTTTGTATTTTTCTGAAGCTGGAAATGGGGAGAGACAGTCAGACAGACTCCCGCATGCGCCCGACCGGGATCCACCCGGCACGCCCACCAGGGGGGATCCACCCGGCACGCCCACCAGGGCCGATGCTCTGCCCACCAGGGGGCGACGCTCTGCCCACCAGGGGGCGATGCTCTGCCCCTCCGGGGCGTCACTCTGCTGCGACCAGAGCCACTCTAGCGCCTGGGGCAGAGACCAAGGAGCCATCCCCAGTGCCCGGGCCATCTTTGCTCCAATGGAGCCTCGGCTGCGGGAGGGGAAGAGAGAGACAGAGAGGAAGGAGAGGGGAGGGGGGTGGAGAAGCAGATGGGCACTTCTCCTGTGTGCCCTAGCCGGGAATCGAACCTGGGACTTCTGCACGCCAGGCTGACACTCTACCACTGAGCCAACCAGCCAGGGCTCGGTGTATGTTTTAAACCATTGCAACTCTGAGAATTTCCTTTGATATAAAATCGCTATTTCAAAATAATTATTACCTGCAGGGTGTAACAATTATTATCAGTTATAAATATAATTAGTTTCTCTGATTCTTCTCTTCACGACACAGGGAAGTCCACTAGTGCTGCACTCAGTAAGCTCTGGGGCACGCTCAATTTCTGTGCTAAAGAAACTTAAAAGGTATCCTCTTTTCTCTCTACTACTCTATTTACTGTTACCCATTATTTTACGAAATGTCCTCCTTAATGTTTGAAGTGCACTTGGTCAGAAATGATGCTAGAACACCCTACCTGTGGCTTTTCACCTCCACCTGTGGGCGGAGGTCTGTGTGGAGTATGAAAGTTTAACATGGCCAGTGTTTCACCCCTTCGTGCTAAACACCGTGACAAAAACATGGTCTGTATATGTATTTATACACAGATATGTGTTTATGCATGTATAATATATATGTACGCAAACACGTGCACGTAGGGGTATGTGTAATGTACACACAGCGTACATTATTTCTTAATATGTATAAGCAAAATAGCAAACTATTGTGTGGGAATTTTTCTCCCTTTTATCAAGCCCGTGCTCCGAATATGAAGAAACCACCTCAAGGTATTGAAAGTGCTCAGAGGAACCTGTGTGCTTGATCTCCATAGCATCACAACGTTTTACTAATTGTGCCTTTAAAGTAACACTCTGAGGGCTCCTTAACGAGAAGAGAAGAGGGTTCAGGTGCCTCTCAGGATGTAGAATGATGAATTCTGGATGCACACTTTCAGCAGATGGACACGGCATTAAGAAGGCAGCCACGAAAGGCGGCAGGTGGAGGAGGCAGCAGGAAAGCGATGCCACTTGCAGGAGCACTTGACATTAATTACACCTGTTGGAATTCTCGCTCAACCTTTTGTTTTCAAATGTGTTCTCAATATAATCATTTTGAGGCATGAGGGCAAGGAAAAGAAGCTGAGGATTGTACACAGGAAACGGAGCACTTGTGCAGTAAGAACAAGAGAACAGTGGTAGGTGGGGCTTCTCTGGCTTGTGTCCTCCAACTAGTCCCATGCACAAAAAGAGGAGCCAGGCATGTGGTTACTTATAGTGATCAAGTGATTCCATCTTGGAGCTGAGCAGGGTAATTTAGAAACTGAACAGTTAAAGCTGGAGTGTACATTTAGGTCTTCAAAAATTAAACATGTCCCTCTGTTTCTGATGAGATTAAATATATACATTTTTTTCCATTTTAGATCATCTGAATAGAATGAAAAATATTTTCTTTGATTTGATGATGTTTTGTAATGTTTAAGCTTCTTCATTCACCTATGCCAATAGAATTGGATCCTAACTTCCCCTGGGCTGCCCCCTTGTCAACCAGCACAGCCTGGGTCTACTGCTCCACTGTGGCTCACACCGAGATTCCATTCATAATAAACTCCGACAACTGCCTGAAACTACCTGGGGGCCATTTTTTCTTTCTGGAATGCCTTTGTTTGCCTCTCACATTTCTCATCATTAAATGTCAACTCAAGGGTTAAATCTGCAGTGAAGATTTTATTGATTAGCTCCGGTAGACCCTCCCCTGCCTTTCTCACTCCCAAAGTCAGAGGGCCCGCACATTCACCTGTAAGCGCCTGGCTGTGTGCCCGGGCCTCCCCCCCACCCCCGCCACCCGCCACCTGCTATGAACTCCGAGGAGAATCCCATTCCTGCTCTTCTGTGAGTCCCCTCCCCTGTCCTAGCACAGGCTCAGCTCTTGATTTACTCTCTATACAGACAGTGTTTGGACCTTAGTTTTCTCATTTGAGAGATGAAGATTCTATGTCAGATTAATTTTTTTTTTACATTATTTAACAACATTCATCATCTTGCAATAAGGCATAGTTTAAAAAAATTTATTGTTTGAATAATAAGCTATAATGAGCATATGTTTTATAAAGTATCAAAATTCTTCATTTATTTAGTTTATATTTATTAAATACCTGCTATATGCCAGAAGCTGTTTTAGCATTGGGGACTATGGTATAAAAGAAAAAGTCTTTGTTCTGATGAAGGTAATATTCTAGTTGGGGGAGATTAGTAATCAGTACTGTATACACACAGAATAGAAGTGGTGATAAATCCATAAAGCCGAATGCAGCAGGATTAGAGTGCCTAGGACAGGATACAGGAGAGCCTGTATTATTCCAGGTAGATAAAGTTTCTCTGCAAGGGGCCATTTAGTATGGAAAGAACATAAAAGCAAAGGTTCTGTCAGGTATGCTTTCAATTATATACAGTATATATAATATACCTTAATTATAATCACTTTAACTGCACTCTTTTTTAATATGGGGTTGTATGTGCTTCCCTGGAGTTGGCTCATTCTTATTGTACACACAGTTCTTCTCCTGGAAGTACTCCTGTCTTGCCAAGATGGACTCTGCTTCCTAGTCAAACTCTTTGTGTCAGTTTGGATGGAAACCTGTGGTTTGATCCCTGCACATTTAACATTTTAGGCTGATATTCATGAAGCACTATGTTAAAAGCGTCTCCATTAGGCAAGCTTGTTGCCCTCATCACATCTGTATTAAGCACGTGTTACATACCAGTGTTGGCTAGTGTTGGAAGCGTTAAAAGGTTTTTTGTTTGTTTTTATCAGTTATATTCTTCCTGGACAAGTGAAATGTAATAAGATCCAGATAGGTTATATATTCGTTTTTCAATTGAAAGTTTAGCTTTTGTGGGTGAAGATTAATGTAGTAAAAGTTGATATATTCCTAAACAGCTTTAAAATGGTGAAAAATGATGCTTTAAAAGTTAATTGTATTCTGGAATAATCTGGACAACACATATGTTATTATTCAGATTTGATCAATGTGAATTTTTAATATGTCTTTGATTTTATAACATCACAGAACTCAAGGGGTTCTTGTGACAAATAGCATAGTGGGAGGTTAATTGCAAAATGCAAAGGTCTTAATATGCTGTGAAAATTGACAATAGGAGCCAAGTTTTAGCATCTCGGTAACTGAGAGTGCTGCCTCTTAGCTCAGTGTCTGAAATGAGGGTATTGTTAAATGTTTGAAAGAAAAAACACATAATTTAACTGTGAGACTTCTTGGACGTTGTAGAGAGCTTCATAAGATAGAACACTACCATGTTAGCTTGGAGTAAGTCCCTCTTGTCCCACTGATATTGGCCTGACCTTGTTCCTACTCAGAAAATAACTACCATTGGCCCTGGCCGGTTGGCTCAGCGGTAGAGCGTCGGCCTGGCGTGCAGGGGACCCGGGTTCAATTCCCGGCCAGGGCACATAGGAGAAGTGCCCATTTGCTTCTTCTCCAACACCCCCTCCTTCCTCCCTCTCTCTTCCCCTCCCACAGCCAAGTCTCCATTGGAGCAAAGATGGCCCGGTCGCTGGGGATGGCTCCTTGGCCTCTGCCCCAGGCGCTAGAGTGGCTCTGGTCTTGGCAGAGCGACTCCCGGGGGGGGGGGGGGGGGGGGCAGAGCACCGCCCCCTGGTGGGCAGAGCGTGGCCCCTGGTGGGCGTGCCGGATGGATCCTGGTCGGGCGCATACGGAGTCTGTCTGACTATCTCTCCCCGTTTCCAGCTTCAGAAAAATACAAAAATAAAAATAAAAAAAGAAAAGAACTACCATTGCTAAAACCCACAGACGTTTTCATAAGCCTGTAGTATTTTTTCTACATTTTAGCCCTACAGCATTTACTGGAGATACAGGTCCTTTTCCCTGCTATGCAGATCATAGGACTGTAGATTCTGGCCTATCATAGGTAGATATACTGCTGTCATGAGGTCTACATAGATCATAGAAGACACAAACTATGCTTAGACCAGAATAGTGCCTGATGCATGGTAAGCACACAGTATTTATCATTTTAATATTATTAAGCAAATAAAACAGGTACTTGATACTAGCAAAATCAGAGATCAATGTATTTTATAACTTTTATATTTGCTGCAAGATTTCCTTTATTCTTCAGATACCAAAACAAATACTGTGTGTTTGGAAAAAATCTAAGATTTAAGAAATTGATGCAGAAGAGTTCTGACTTCACCTCTAAGTGGTCCTCTCTGTGCTGCAATGTCTTCTGGGAAGAGGGCTGTTATCTTCCAAGTACATTTTCCCTGCTACAACCAGGAAGTCTGATTTCACCATCAGCACTTACTGTTTTCTGTCTACACGTGTTTAAGCTATACATATTCCTCAAAGCTAATAGCTATTAATGATGGTTAAAAACTGCAAGTTAAATAACATATTCCTAATGAGTGAGAGACATGCTAGGATTGAAGTGAATTTGGACAGGGGAAGAAATGGGGGCAGATATCAGGAGAGAAGGAAGAGATGCCCAAAGGGCCGGGGAAGGCATCCGGTTTCTTGTAACCTACACCATTCTTGTGTCTGGAGCAAGCTCTGGCCTGTCTGAACAGAAGATGAGAAGGTTACTGGCTATCAGTAGATGATTCAAGTTGAAGGGTCCTAGACTTCATATTTAAGGGAAAGAATCAAGAGTTTATCACCATAGCAGGACCACAGTTTGCTTTCTGGGCTCCAATCTATTCATAATTCCAGGTTCACAATTTTTATTCATGAAATACTAGAAGCTATTTACCATGTTTATGAATCCTGCTGTTCTGTTAGATACTTGGCCTGAATATTTGAAGAATTGTTAGAGACTCAAACTCTTCTTGTACAGCTCACTGTTGTGATAAATGCACAGCCCTAAAAATAAAGTAAAACTATTTATAAGAGCTAAGTCCCCTAGTTTTTTTTTTTAAAGCTTATAAATTTAGTTAGGAAAGAAAAAGTTTCATGGAAATTTTTGATATTATGGCTAAAAGTCATGAAACTTTTTCATTGTAAGAAAAAAGAAAAAAAAAGAAAGTAGAAGTGCTTTCACAAATGATGAAAATGAATCTGTAATACCTATCCATTCATCTATAGAGAATGTTATTAGATCAGAATGAGAACATCCTAATAAAGAAAGGAAATTGAATAGGTGCGTTATGAAGCATTACAGGATGCACAAAAAAATGGTTTGGATCCTCTACAGCTGCCTGAGGTGAGTGCCATTATAAGCCCCCAAATTAGTGAAACTATAATTCTCCTAAAAAAAAGGATATTTTCTGTGAAAGATGAGAAAAAGTAAAAAAAAAAAAAGACCTTATTTCATACAAAACTTTGAAGTCAGGATGGCAGTAGGCTCGATCGGTTCCTGCTGCTTCTTTTTTCTTTACTTTAAAACTATATGTGTTCCAAGGCGAAATGACCACATCAGTTAAAATAAAAATTAACACGGTTCTTGCAAGCATCTTCTTTTAGTGGCTTCAATAGAGGCTGTGAAGTTTTCAATGAAGATCATAGACTGTGCATATAAGTACCAGATTTCTGTGCATAACTAAGGACAGACCCCAGTGTCAGAATATAAGCATACTGCATTGGCATTTTGCTTTGAGAGTTTTCAGCCTGTGTAGGCAAAAGGTTGGCCATTGAATTGAGGAATGTGCTTTTCACTATAATCAGTTTTTGCCTGGGAAAGGTCAGCTGGCTCAGAGGTAAGATTATGCAACTGAGGTGGAGCATGGTCAGTGGGGGACCTTTGAACAGGAACTGACATTATGGCAGACAGTAACTTCTACTTTTGAAGTTCTAACAGAAAATTTAATAGAACTCAGAGAAGTCTAAGTTTATGGCCTGCACACCTCTTATTAACATTTTTGTCTTGTTCTTGAGAGACTGTGTCTTGCAGAAGGTAAGAGAAGATAAAGCACTTGTCATGCTTATAATAATGAAATGTTAGTGTGCTTGACTTCTGCAGCTACCCTTCATTAAAGAATTAATTTTCTGGACCTGAATCCATTTATTTTCTCATTTTGGCTTATATTGAGTTATTAAGAGGTAGGAAGAGGAAAACTTTAAAAATGGAACAAAAAATAAAATCATTAACCCGCCTTGCCAACAACCCATTACAAGTAATAGGGAAAATATTGAACTCTTTGTTAGGTATTCTTTCTATAAGGTTAAACAGATAAAATAATACCATTCTAAGAAGTAACAAATGGTGACTGAACTGGGTTTGAAGAAATATTATGATACATTTCTTAAAAGGGAATCCACTACTCAGTTTATGTTTCTTTTTCTGCACCTGCATATGAAATAATAGGTATAGAATTTTATTTCCATGTGAGTGAAAAACTGCATAAATGAATCACAGCACAACTAAACTATTCTCATGTACAAGGAAAGCTTCCTGAAGTACTGTAACTCAATTATGGATTAAAAAAATTCTTTGTGGAAAGAATTTTTAGAAAGTCAGTGGTCTACACACTATTTATTAGTCAGTTGTCTCCAGAGAAAAAGAACCAATAGACCCTATACAGAACACGTATAGAAAGAGATTCATGATAAGGACTTGGCTCATGTGATTATGGAGGCTGGTGACCTTTAGATCTACCATGTGGACTGGCAAACTGGAGACCCGGTTAGCCAGTAGAGCAGTTAGAGTCCACAGTTTGCTGGAGAATTTCCTCTTGCTCAGGGAAGCCAAACTTTTTGTCCTAATCAGAATTTCATCTAATTGAATGAAGCCTTTTCACATCTCCGCCTTCCAAGTTAACACCTAAAATTGACAATGACACACCATGTTTTCACAAATGCCCAAGATTTAGGATGTGCTAATTTGATACTTAACTGCATTGGAAGCAACTTTTTTTATGAGAATACTGAGGTAAAAATCAAAGTATACAAATTATAGAAAGTTGTGAAAAATTTTCCATTCTATCATTTCAGTGTCATTATCAATACATTTCAATGTCTAAGGATTTGGTACAGATAGGATAGGGGCAAGGAGAATGCTGGTGTGCACTCTCCTTTATCCACCTGACTATTTTGGCCTTTCCCCAGTTTAGAACAATCAAAACAGAGATGTAGGATATATGATATTCCATTCATAAGTGTGTTTTAACATTAACATGAGTATTGACTTAAAATCGGGAAGTCAGCTTTCTAATAGTGATTTAAAAATTGAAAAGAGAAAACTAGTTCAGGCTTATAAGGACTGTATATATAAGGGTTGCATTTTAGTCCAATGATTCTCTATTGAGAGGAAGGCTGTAACTCAGTAGTGGACGTGCAGTTTATATCTCATTTAGGAAAATATGCTAACATGTAAGATAAATTTTCTTGCTATTACTTATATGTTTATATGTTTTCAAAGCCCTTTCAACAACAGTAATTTAATGAGTACAGTCTTTCTTCTGTAATCTTGGTCATGTTTGCACTTCAGATAACCTTGCACAGTTGGGGAAGGAAGAACAATGGGTTATGCAATATATTTTCTAAATTCTGAATGTACATCTCTTGTATAGAAAAAAATTGTATCACTCATATTTTTCTGTTAAGCAATTGACTTATTTTTTTCCTTTTATCTTAACTCCCATTGGATGAAAACATATTCATATTTGAATTTATTTGAACAAACCTCAAATTTCACAGAAAGACGCTATATTGTAGGGAAAATTTAAAAGCAGTTAGCTCATGTATTTTGAGGAGAATTATACAATACTAAATGAGCGTGATAAGCAATCCAAAAATGTGTATATCAGTTAAATATTAATATGCTATTTTAACTTACAAATATTTATCATTTTAATGTGTTATCATTATAAAACAACTCTTTCGTTACTTAAATTTTCACTATACATTAACTTTAGGTATATTTAAAGGTAACTTTAAAAATTTACCTTTTAGGAATCATTGTTTTTGTTTTTATGTTAGATGCATATCAAATAAGATTTTTTTTTTTATTAATTGAGAGGCAGGGAGGCAGAGGACAGATTCTCACATGCACCCCAACCAGGATCCACCTGGCAACCCCTTGTACAGGGTGATGCTCTGCCTATCTGGGGCCGCTGCTCCATTGCTCAACAACTGAGCTATTTTAGTGCCTGTGGGGAGGTTAGGAGCCATCCTCAGCACCTGGGGCCAATTTGCTCAAACCAATCAAGCCATGACTTTGGGAGGAGGAGGGTGATGAGAGAAAGGAAGGAAGGAAGAAAGGAAGGAAGGAAGGAAGGAAGGAAGGGTGGAGAAATAGATGGTCGCTTCTCTGTGTGCCCTGACTGGGAATTGAACCCAGAACTTGCACATGCTTGGCAGATGCTCTACTGCTGAGCCAAATGGCCAGGGACTCAAATAAGATCTTGAATGTACTTGTTCAATTGTAATTGGACTGTTGGTTTTCTCACATTATGTTTAGATCAAAGAGAAGAGTCCCAGAAGCCTACAGGACTACAAATAAATTGTGGTTGAAGTATAAAACAGATTACTAATGTGTACACCATAGTCCCTATTGAGTTATGAGTCTCTAAAGGCATTAAAATTTGTAACTTGAAATCATTTTAGAGTTCTCAATGGAACTTCATAGTTTGGGTCAAAATGTAAACAGAGTGTAGCCTGTTAACAATTATTAACATGATACAATGCAAATTTAAGCATCAAACAGTGAATGTTTGTCCTAACTACCTGTGTTGATATATAGTGTCAAATATGCAACTTGTTTTTATCATAGTCTCCCAGAAAATGAATGTATCATATTATTGAACAACTTAATTAAAAACACAATAGAAAACGAGACTAAGAGACATGGACAAGAGTGTGGTAGTTATGGGGGGGAGGGAGGAAGGAGAGAGAGGGAGAGGGGGAAGGGAGGGGCACAAAGAAAACCAGATAGAAGGTGACAGAAGACAATTTGACTTTGGGTGATGGGTATGCAACATAATTAAATGTCAAAAAAAACCTGGAGATCTTTTCTCTGAACATATATACCCTGATTTATTAATGTCACCCCATTAAAATTAATAATTAAAAAAGGAAAAAAATTAGATCATGTCATCTTCCCATGCTTATAAAAAATCTTATCAATAAATCTAATAAAAAATTTTTTGTAAAAAAAAATAGAAATTAACACTAAGGTTTTGTTTTCCTGTTTGGTTTTTAATTTCTAAAGCTCAAATATTCATGTATTTGTGTATGAGTGAGTCAGCACATACACATTACACATACACATATACATTATTAGATATCTAATTAAGGCATGTTCTCAACTGATTGACTTGCTTCTACAGGGCAAAGTATATTGTCAATAAATTCAAGAACTCAATATTTATTAGACCAATTAGTTTCATGTTTAAATAGCTATAGATTGACTGCCTTCTAAGTCAGAGATGAGAAATTTTTGTTTTTTTAAACATCATTACAAAGCATATGCATACAGGTAACTGATTAGTACTTTATCCCATAGGTATAGAAAATTACTGCATTTAAGCACTGGGGTGAATATATACTGAGCTCTCCTTAGGAGATATACTGAGATGAAACAAATACTGTATAATTATTTACCACTTGCAAGCATAAATTTTGATCAGTTACTGTTGTGACTATTGCCTAGTATTGCTGCATAAAAATATCCTTTATATTCTTCATTTGTCTCCATATTTTAAATAATGATAAAAAAATCATTTCTGATCTGAGCTGGACAATGCCTAACTCTAAGACAAACTTATGTATTTTTTTAAATAAAATGTTAATATCTTGTCATTAGTAACTTCATAAAGTTAAATAGTTTTTTTAGGTGATAGCATTTTATTATCAAATAATTGAGCTCCAGTCTTTCAAGACAGTGTATCCATGGGGTATGGTGCACATGTGTGTACACAAACATAATGCATTTCTGGCCTAAATTATCTACTTCAGTATGGAACTGTCATTGTGACTTTGTGGGTTTCACTCATGTTTTGAGACATTTAAAAATCTTTAGCTCTGTTAGACAGCAAATGATGTCAGAGCCCAAATCCTCTGCAAGTCCAGTAGTGTATGCCAGCCAGCATTCCAGAGAATTATCTCTGTGGCTATTTCTCTGGTTTCCATTTAAGGAGCTTCACTTACCTGACTAAGACCCAATACAAATATTATTAAAAAAATAAAATCCCATTGCACTGCACTGCACTGCATTGTTCTGCTCCTCCTCTATACTGCCGGCCGACTTATGGTCCTCATGGCCCCATGCATTTTGGAAAGTTCAGTTAACGCAAAGTGATGTTTTACAGAATGAGGTTTTAGTTTTCCATATCTCCTCATCAGCCTTCCAGGCTCACGCTGGTTTGAATGAGTCATAAGGAGAAGGCAGTGAAACCTGAGCAAAGGATATCTCTTCTTTGTGTCTGTTTCTCTCTGTCTCTGTAACTTCAGTGTCGCCCAGGTATCTCCTGCAACTATCATCAGAATTGTTAGTCAACATTATGACACAGGTATTCGACAGTCATTCGTCTAATTAGTTTTGTGAACATTTGCATTTTCAGAGAGATTTTAATAAATTGGGAATATTTTTGAATTTGATCTTCATATAGACGTTTTGTATCCTTGCGGATGATTTGATAATTGCCATTAAGTTTTTGATATGTTTCATTATAGAAGCCAGAATACTTCTTGCTCATTATAACAAATAGATAAATATTATTCTAGTAACACCTCTAAGAGTAAAGCAGATTTTTTAGGCGTCTCCTGACATAAATGCTTTTGAAGATTGTAGGCTGTGAAGCTGCTAATGAGATAGGGAAGGGGCATTTGTAAAAGTGACAAGTTATTTTAATCAAAAAGGTCATGCATGTCAAATAGCATTATTGTTTCCTAAATTGGTTTGACTTTGCCTAAGTCAGTGAGAATTAAGATTTCAATTATACATCACTAATGGCTAGGACAGAGGCTGAGTGAGGTAGAGGTTTAAAGCTAAGCATTGCTGAAACGTCTTCTTGATTTACTGATATCACTGACTGCTAAGTACTCTGTAAATGCCAGCAGTTTCTACCATGTCACTAATGCCCGAGAGTAATGCCATGTTAGAATTACAAAAAAAAAGAAAAAAGAAAAAGACTTTCTGCAGTTCAGGCATCAGAGTTACCTTCCAAACAAGATTTGAATACTAAAATTAATGCCCTATTTGAAAAGGAAAAGCTTTTGAATGATTGAGTCAGTCCTGTTTAATTATTTAAGTGATGCGTAGGGGATATGTTCTCTGTAGAACTTCTCATCCCTTAGTGGGCTTTCTTTATGCTGAGTTGGGATCCAAGAAGAATGGAATAAAGCAGAGATCCTGGGATTGAGTGGGAGTGTTCCATACTACTTTATCTTATCTTTTTTGTCTGCTAATCCTTTCCTGCTAAGTGTACAGTGTACATACAGTCTTTAATGATGAAGATCTCTTTATCACATAAGTCCAGTAATATGTATACCAATGTTTCAATTTACATAGAGAGGGAGAGCAGGTGTACTCTGCTGTGAAGCCTCTGGGGTTTTATTTCTCTTATAGGATTGTGTCTTCTAATGGCAGAAGGGCTAAATTCATAGGAGGCTGAAATAATGTCCAAATTACTTTACTGATATAAGATCACTTGGTGTTGAGAGATCACTGAGCCAATGAAGGGGGTTATATCCAAAACACCATAGTTATTCTTAGGGCTGTGTATGTGTGTATATTTACGAGGGGCGGTGGAAGCATGGAGAGAGAGAGAGGCAAGGTGGTAGGGTGGGGGACAGAGAAAGGTCAAACAGACCAGTGGAGCAGAAGGTAGGGAGGAGATGTTTTCTGGGGAGTCTAGATCAGTATGTCTAACTAGGTTACTATTTATTGAAGTCAGTCATCTTTGGAGTGATCTGGGGTGGTGATTACAACAAATGTGAGGATCCCTGGAGCACTGCACTGCTATGCAAAGGATCACGTTAAAATGATATAACCTCTTTGATAAGCTTAAAGCATTTTTTAGGTCTATCAGAAGTGTTAATGTCAGGTAACTTAATATCTTTTTTCTAGAAAATCATTTTCAGGTTACTGTCCACTAAGTAGACTGACATTTGCAGAGCTGGTGTGCATTGTGACTTGGTGCTGGAAGTATAAAGGTCCATGAGATGCAGACCCTTGTCAAGCTTTCAGGAAACAGCATCCCAGGGAATTGCGGAATATAAAATTAGGCGCTAGTATTAGTTATGTTTGGATTAAAATGAATACTGTTACTCGTCTTAAAATTTTGTAGACACATAAAGAAGTTGGATTTTCTTATTTCTGAAAGTGTCAAAGGATTTATAGAGGTGACCTTTAGGTTGACTGTTCAGGAAATATTTATCCGCACAGGGTTTATGTGAGAAGGAATCAGGTTATGAGACTAGTCTGGGGACACAGAATGGAGAATGGTGGGAAGAGTGCTGTATCCATTTCATGTATGACTTTGGTGGGGATGGGAGCAGGCAAAGGGTTGGGTTTGGGGCTGCCAGAGGTGGAACTATGAAAACATACTAAGCCTGTGGTGGAGCAGTGGATAAAGCGTTGACCCGGAACACTGAGGTCACTAGTTCAAAACCCTGGGCTTGCCTGGTCAAGGCACATATGGAAATTGATGCTTCCTGCTCCTCCCCCTTCTCTCTCTCTCTCTCTCTCTCTCTTTCTCTCTTTCTCTTCTCTCTAAAATGAATAAAAATTTAAAAAACCCATTTTTTTAAAAAAAGCATACTAGTAGGATTTCAAGAGCCCAAATTAAGCTGAGAAGTTTGAACGTGACTTATAAATAGCGGGGTCCATTAAATAAATTTTTAAACCAGAGTTGATCATTACTATAAAAGATGTTGTACAAGAATGGTAAGTTTAATGGCAGGATAACAGTGGAGAGATGAGAAAGTGGTGGACAAGTAGCAGGAGACAAGTTAGAAGGCTATGGCAAAACTCCAATGAGAAAAAATCGCAGTGCCTGTCCAGGAGCCATCGAAGTGGATACAGTACAATAAAAACGGTTCATGTGGGGCTCAAGTTAACTCCCAGATGGAGAGAAACTCCCTTCTTTCCGTTCTCCCTTTTTCTCTATCTCTCCTACTGTTCTCTTCTTCCCTTCCTCCATTCTCTTCTTTTCTTCTCTTTTTCTTTTCATTTACATCTTTTTTTCCAGTTTGTGCTGTGTGCCAGGCTGTGGAGTAGGGAAGGGATTGGATCAAAGAAATGCCAGAAGGTCTAGCTTGTTGAAGTAGGAGAGCTGTTTACTATGACAGGGAACATTTAGCAAAAGAAACAGTTTCACAGCAGGGAATAAAATGACTTTGAATTTGAAAAGATTGATTTGGAAATGCCTGTAGCACTTGCCCATTGAGATGTCCAGCAAAGGCCAGAAAGAGCTCCCTGATGTGACTGTGACTGTAGAATAAACAGCCTGCTGCGTAGGCCTTGAACTCTTGTCACCAGGACGGTGCATGACTTGGTCAGGTAGCCTTGGGTCAGACTTACTACATGGACGTCTGATGTGGGATTATCAATGTACGTGAACCAAAGGGAATACACTGTTCTTCTGAAGATACAAGGCTGTAAGTTTGCAGATGTGCACACACATGTGTGTGTATGTGTGTGTGTGTGTGTGTCAGAGAGAGAGACCTTGCCTTCTTTCCTTGGTCTGTGACTGCGTCTACCTAGCCTACTAAGCATATTCTAATACCACTATTTCTCCACTACACACGCACTTCTTGTCTATTTAGCAGATATTCATGGTATTTTCTATAATCTAAATATTTGGTACTTCCTATTCTCAAATTAGGGCCAGTAGTCAATAGTTGAGGATGTATTTTTCTATCTATAATATTAAGTGTAAGAATATTCTATTATAATTTACAATGGAAAATTTTATAGAGTGTCATTCTTGCACATTTTCTTTGTTAAATTTTTGTAAATAAGGGTGAACCAATATTTTGTCTGAGACTGTTCTTGAAAGTGAAAGCTCAGATTGTATTATTATTATTATTACTATTGTTACTTCTATTAATTATTTAGTTCTCATTTTCTAAAATAGTTATTATACTTAAATTTTTACATATACTTGTGTGGATTTCCAAGGGTTTGGAAAATATGTGAATTGGTGTAAAATTAAACATATATAAAAATACAATTCACATCTTACATAAGCATCTAAACTGTGGAACCTCCCAAACTATAGTATCAAAATTAAAAAATGATATTGTATCTACCATCTTATTTTTAATCTGTACATGTACTACTAAAACTGTGCTTCCCACACATGAAAGTTAATTTTAGATCCTGTGAGGTTTATTACTGGATTAGATTTAGGGTAAACAAAGCAAATACTTAGGAAAGCTGTTACTACCATTCTGTCATCTCTCATGAATTTGACAGTTGAGTTAAGATGAGAAATTTTGGGCTAGAGTGCTATTTTGCAATATTTCATTTTCACAGCTGTGTGGTCATTATTGAATGATTCATAGAGGCTGATAATATGCGTTGATTAAGATAAACATAAACATCTTTTATAATAGTAAATAAAATAAAATGATAAGTCTTAACATTTTATAAATAAAAAATATAGATAAACATTAAAATAATTAATACTATTGAGGGAAGTATATATTAGAAAACTTTTGGAGAAAAATCTGGCAAAAAGTGTCAAAATAAAATTAAAATTAAATTACTAATTTTTAACTCAATGATCCCACCTTAGAACACTAGGCAGCCTGACCAAGCAGTAGCGCAGTGGATAGAGCGTCGGACTGGGATGTGGAGGACCCAGGTTCGAGACCCTGTGGTCGCCAGCTTGAGCGCAGGATCATCTGGCTTGAGCAAAAGCCCACCAGCTTGGGCCCAAGGTCACTGGCTCGAGCAAGGGGTTACTCAGTCTGCTGAAGGCCCGCGGTCAAGGTACATATGAGAAAGCAATCAATGAACAATTAAAGTATCGCAACAAAAAACTAATGATTGATGCTTCTCATCTCTCTCTGTTTCTATCTGTCTGTCCCTATCTATCCCTCTCTCTGACTCTATCTCTGTCCCTGAATAAAAATTAAAAAAAGAAAAAAAGAACACCAAGCAAATAAATATGCTAGTGACCAAATATGTTTGTAAAGTAGTACTTCCTCTTATATGCTGGATATATGATCCAAGGCCCTCAGTGGATGCCCGAAGCCTCAGATAGTACCAAACCCTATTTATACAGTGTTTTTTCTTATACATACATATCTTTTCCCTTAAAGGAAGCACTTTACAGATTCTCTTTGGAATATCTCAATTGCCAGCATCCCTACTCTTGCACCTTGAAGCCAATATTAAGTAAAATAGAATTACCTGAACACAAGCACCAGAATACCAGGATCTGATAAATGAGTCTCAGTAATCAATGGATGGGTAGCTATACAGCTTGGGTACGCTGGACAATGGGATGCTTTGCATCCTGGGTGGAACGAGCCAGGACAGGGTGCTCAAGATTTCATTATGCTGCTCAGAACATACAATTTAAAACTTATGAATTGCTTATTTCTGGAATTTCCCATTTAATATTTTCAGACCATGGTTAACCATGGGTAGCTGACACTGTGGAAAGTGAAACCAGGGGTAAGTGGGACTGCTGAGCAAGGACCTTGACTCCACCTGAGTTCTACTGGTGAAAGATTGTACCAAACTAATTGGTAAAGACAGTAGGTTATAAACAAAACAAAAGAAATAAATGGAATCCTATAAAGTTTAAAAATGAGTCAGATCTACATGTACTGATTTGGAAACATTCAGGACATCCTAGTGAACAAAAATTAAACACAACATACATGGTGTGATTCCAGTTATAAATATATTTATATGCATGCAAAATCTGGGAAGATGCATACCACACTGTTAGCAGTCTTTCAGTCAATAAATATTTAGTGAGTGCCAATTATACACTGAGTACATAACAAGTGGCAAAGAGATCTATTAAACATTTAATAAAATTGAGCTTGATATATATTTATAGTATGTTTGATTTTAATTGAGGGTACAAAGATTACCTATGAGGGGTAACTCCTAGTTTAAACACTGGGAAGACAGTCCTGAAAAACTGATGTTTAATTAGAAACATAAAAAGAAAGAAGAATTGCCTGACCTGTGGTGGCGCAGTGAATAAAGCGTCAACCTGGAATGCTGAGGTCGCCAGTTCAAAACCCTGGGATTACCTGGTCAAGGCACATATGGGAGTTGATGCTTCCTGCTCCTCCCCTAAAAAAAAAAAAAAAAAAAAAAAAAAAAGAAAAAAAAAAAGAAAGAAGAATTAATTATAGAAAAATTATGTAAGGTAGTGGGAACAACATGTAGTCAAGGAACTGAAAAAGGTAGGTATGAATGGATTATAGAGTATAAGAGAGGTTACCTTTGGGGTTGGCATTATACATGCAAATTTATTTTCTGTTTTATACATTTCTATTTTTCTTATTGAAGATGTTCCCATTCCAGCATAAATAATTAAGAAACTATCTAAAATTATCACAAACACAAAGGAAAAAATAATGAAACACCTTAAATAGGATACAGAGAAGGAATAAGACAAAAGAAGTTGTGAACAATTAAGTTGAAGCCTATAACAAAAAGGTAACATTATGTATTAGGCTTAATGAAGGAGAGGAATGCACACTGTGATTTTAGAAGACAAAGATACTCTTGTAAGTAGTCTTAAATAGCAACATTAAACAAAACAACAATGTAAATGTTTTCAAATTAGACTCCCATTGTAGAAAGGCTCTCAGGAATATTTGTTATCAACATAGCTGTGAAACATGTAGCTGACCTTCCTTTCAACCATTTTTCTAAGGACTCGGCTGCCTAGATAGAGATTTTGAGGCAAAAACAGAACCCCATAGCCCCATTGCATTGAGTTCAGTTAATATTTCTTGTAGTTCCTTTCTAAAGGTATGAGCCAACTCTAGACAATTGGCTCTTTACAGGATCCATGCTAGAATCAGCTGGGAAGGTATTTAAAATTTAGACACTCAGGCCCCACTTCAGGTCAATGAAATCATTATCTCTGACATGATAACCCAGGCATTAATAGTCAGATGATTCTCATGTGCAACTGAAATGGAAAATTACTGCTCTAGGGAGGTTTATCCTATCAACACCTTCAGTAGCATATAAGTTATAAACAAAAGTGGCTAACAGCAAACGCAGGGACATCACTGAAATGGACAGCTCCAAAGAACTGAGTCAAGAATGAGAGGATTCAGAATGCACTATCTGGTTTGATGGTGAGGTTGTCTGGGATGTAATCCTTGAAAGGTATTTTATGCTGAATGAAGATGTGGAATTTGGTGGAGATACACCTTAGCTGTAAAATATAGGAGAGGGAGAAGGTTGAGATAACATTATATATATTAAAGACAAACTTCAATAGCCAGGGCTCTTCATTTTGTTGTCTATGAAATGAGAATGTAACCTCTTCATCAGGAAGTTGTGGCAGTTAAATGAGAATGCTTATATGAGCAAAGTGCACAGTGTAGTTCACTCATAGGTCAGAGGCTCAATAAATAGGATAATGGAGAAGCAGAGACGTCTCCTTCAAATCTTGTTTGTCCAATGTTATATCTTCAATTCCTTTTTACCATCAAGTTATTTTATTTTCCTTTTAATAGACACCAGTGGGCTTTTACTTCAAAGTATACAGCCCAAAACAGTAAATAAGCAAACATTGTACTCTACTATCCTGGAGAGGTAGAGGGGTAGTGCCCTTTTAGACATTTTGAAGTTACTTGAATTTCTCTTAATGATTCATTTGTGGAATGCATATATGTTAGTTTTCTGTCACTGTATATCAAGATACCACTGTGGATGTTAGAGGAGGTCATTGAGAGGATGTTAGAGGAGAGCATGAGACCCCTGGTGGATCCGTAGGAGGAGGTAGCAGAGGCTCCTACCCCCCCCGCCCCCCGCTTCTCTTTGGAATAAACTTCTGTCCACCTTAACACAGAGGGAGCTAATCAAAGGAGGTAGCCCTGAATGAGTTAGGTGGTGCTGAGACCATCTGGATGATACAAGTGACTGAACCAAGTTAAGGCCTCTTTGTAAACATTTAAGGTCCTAGCAGGCAGGTGCAGATCTCTACATCTCTTGAGGCGCCCAAGACAAGCTTCATACGTATGTTCTCTTGCTTGTTAAGCTGCCTCCTTGTCTATATGGAATGACCTTCCCTCTTTCTTAGGTCTCAGTTTGCCTCCGTGTGTAGGGACCAGTTTGCAAATCAACAGTGCTTTAAGACACCTGTTTTTCAGCTCACAGTTGTGTAAGAAGACGACTGATGAGGCTTGCTTCTCCGCTTTCTAAGATCTTACATGCTAAAGTCGAGGTGTCAGCTGGGCTGCATTACCATCTGCAACTCAGGGCATTTCTGCACGCTCATGAGCTTTTGGCAGAGTTCAGTTTCAGGGAATTCTCAGCCTGAGATTTTTGTTTCCTTTCTGGCCAGGGTGCTCTCACCTTTTAGAGGCAACCTGCATTCCTTGTCAGGTGGCCCCTCCACCTACTGAGCCAGTGACAGAAAATTTCCCTGTTATGCTTCAAACCTCTGAGTTTTCTCTCTCACACTTTTTCTGATGTCTATGTCTGTATTTAAAGGGCTCCTGTGACTGTTTAAGGTGTCCTGGAGAGAATTGTGTTTCCTTCAAGTCAGTTGTACCAAATAACCTAATTATGATGGGAGTGACAGCCCATCATATTCACAAGTATCTGTTATGCCAAAGATAGAGGTGATTCTATAAGCGTGTGGGCCATTGAGGATCCGCTTAGGAGGCTGCCTGCTGCTGCATATGAGAAGTGTGTGCAGACAGTGGCACCCGTCTGATACAGAGGTTTGAAGGAAGGAATGAAAAGAATACTTCTACTTCACTTTATCAGTGAGCACCCATTTCATTTGGGTGGTGTATAAGCTTTTATGTTTTTTTTGTGGGGGAGTTGCATTATGGTTTTAATGCCTAGCAAAGGCTATGTGTTGTTTCTTGTTTTCTTTCTTTTCATTCTTAATACATAAAGTTTCTCAAACCACTTAATCCAATGAAAAATATATGCTAAAAATACAAACCAAAAATAAATCTTCCTAAAGGAATTAGCTTCCACAGAAAATGATTGGCACATATTTGTGATTTGTGGTGGTGGGGGGCGATTGTGTTGTTTGATATAAGAAACCAACAATAGCTTGTTGTACCCTCAGATACGTTGAGTGTATGTGGTTTCGTGAGTTTTAAGGATTTAGTACAGAACAAGGAAAAGCTCCTGAGCTGTAAAATTGCTCAGCACCTGCACTAAGTACTTAGCTGCTTTCTTACAAAGTCCCTGTAACTCTTTAAGAAATGATGGTGTTCATAGGAAACATGGTTTAGGTTTGAGCCAATTTTTATTTCTTAGAACTTAACTAAGAACTTCTAGTTGTTTTCCCATTAAATGAATGAGTATTATTAATAATGCAGTGTCTTTTTGGCTAATACAATCTTGCTGAAAGAATGAAACAAATCCTGGTATTTTGGGGGAAAGTTCTGCATAATTTGAATTAAAAATGAATACATTGCCATAAATGTTTGAACCGTTAATATATGTGTATATCTAGAGGATGCGTGTATATGTTTTTGCTGATGATATTAGGCCGATCCTTAGGACATCTTGCCTTTAAAGCATTTGATCCATATCTCCTCTGCTCTCTTTTTACTTGTAGTTATACTTTCAGGAGAACTGAACACATCTAAATGTCATTCAAATAAACATCATGTTCTTGTGTAGTGGACTTTAAACTAGAGTATGCATATCACTGGGGCTATATGAGGATTTTTCTATTGTGATAGATATAGCCTCAGAAAGCTTGGAGCAGGGGTCCCCAAACTTTTTACACAGGGGGCCAGTTCACTGTCCCTCAGACTGTTGGAGGGCCGAACTATAAAAAAAAACTATGAACAAATCCCTATGCATACTACACATATCTTATTTTAAAGTAAAAAAACAAAACGGGAACAAATACAATGTTTAAAATAAAGAACAAGTAAATTTAAATCAACAAACTGACCAGTATTTCAATGGGAACTATGGGCCTGCTTTTGGCTAATGAGATGGTCAATGAACGGTTCCATATTTGTCACTGCTAGCCGTAACAAGTGATATGACGCGCTTCCGGAGCCATGATGTGTGTGGCCTGCATCACGGAAGTAGTACTATACGTGAGCGACGCCGTGCTTTGCGCTGCACTCACCACATACAGTACTCCAGATCCGCATCCTGTGCTCCTCTCACTGACCACCAATGAAAGAGGTGCCCCTTCTGGAAGTGCGGTGGGTGCCGGATAAATGGCCTCAGGGGGCCACAGTTTGGGAACCCCTGGCTTGGAGGATACAGAGAAAAAAAGAGAAAGTGAGAGGATAATTTGTTGTAATAGTGACAGATGAAATGACTGATGACTGGGTAACAAATCTATTTGCAAGTCATGTAGTTTACAGTTCTCCAAGCAAAGTTGCAGAAGGGTCCAATTGAGTTGTCAGCTGGTATATGATTAAAATAATTTTTGATGAAAAACCACTGACTTTTGGCATATAACTGAGAAGGAGCACAAGGAATTGAGTGGCATTGCTATAATAGAAGGATTTTCTTCCAGTCCCAACTATTTATTTATTTGAACAAAGAATCTTCACAATTATAGTAGTAAAAACATAAACTAAAGAAAGGAAAAAAAGTGCAGAGGACCCAGGTTCGATTCCCGGCCAGGGCACATAGGAGAAGCGCCCATTTGCTTCTCCACCCCTCCGCCGCGCCTTCCTCTCTGTCTCTCTCTTCCCCTCCCGCAGCCAAGGCTCCATTGGAGCAAAGATGGCCCGGGCGCTGGGGATGGCTCTGTGGCCTCTGCCCCAGGCGCTAGAGTGGCTCTGGTCGCAACATGGCGACACCCAGGAGGGTCGCAACATGGCGACGCCCAGGATGGGCAGAGCATCGCCCCCTGGTGGGCAGAGCGTCGCCCCCTGGTGGGCGTGCCGGGTGGATCCCGGTCGGGCGCATGCGGGAGTCTGTCTGACTGTCTCTCCCTGTTTCCAGCTTCAGAAAAATGAAAAAAAAAAAAAAAAAAAAAAAAAAAGAAAGGAAAAAAAAATGATTCTAGGCCCTGTTTTCTTGTATTTATAGGTAGTAGTAACTATGGAATATATGAAAAAAAAAAGGGGGGGTGAGGAGCCAAATACATGCATCTCAGTAAGAGATTCATTTCCAGTAATTGTGAGATCTTTGTTTAATAATCATTTATCACACTTTTAAAAATGTTTTTGATAATTGTGCTCTTCAAATAATTTTAATTATAAGTCAACCCAGAAGAAATATTAGTTTTCCGTATGAGTCACAGGGTAACGGGAGATGTTTTACAAGTCATTTTCAAATATATATTTTTCCAGAGAAATACCACTAGAGAGATTTTCATACATAAAACTTAGTACTTTAAGCTAAAATTCAGGGGAGGTGGAAATGTAAAAAAAAACAAACAAAAAACAAAACAGGAATGAAGCAAAATTTTCAACTGAAAGACAATCTTGTTCATGTAATTAATTCTCTTGAGTATTTAGAATACTCTGGACTCCTTAAAAATTATGTGTTTTATTCCACAATATCAGTATTTTAACTGCTACAGCTCATATCCCTAGCACTTGGAAGTTAGAAAAAATTAAAGGTCCACCTGAACTTGTGTGAAGGGTCCATAGTTTTGCATGGTTTTTTTTTTTATTTTTTTTTAAATTTTATTTATTCATTTTAGAGAGGAGAGAGAAAGGGAGAGAGAGAGACAGAGAGGGAGAGAGAGAGGAGAGAGAGACAGAGAGAAGTGGGGAGGAGCTGGAAGCATCAATTCCCAAATGTGCTTTGACCAGGCAAGCCCAGGGTTTCAAACCGGCGACCTCAGCATTTCCAGGTCGAAGCTTTATCCACTGCGCCACCACAGGTCAGGCAGTTTTGCATGGTTATTTCAGCAGTGCAGGTGGAAGACTAGTGCTGTTGTGGAAGGGCTCTCGGTGCAGCCTGTGCTTCCTCAGTGCTGCCCTGGGGTGCTGTGGGGGCCAGTGCCCCAGCCAGCCCACACTGACAGTAACTCTCCTTTCTCCCGAACTACTGTGGCCTTTACAAAGTACCTCAAACATTTGATGCTCATTATGTTTCTGATGTTGTTGACTCAGTGTTTTGGTCATGTTAAATTGGATATTGGCTACATTTTGGGTAAGCTCTTAATATGCAATCAAAACAATGTCACAGTTGGTTTCAATGAAATAATGAACCCACTGGTTTTCTAATAGTAAAATAACATTTCATGGCATGTGTTTACTGTCCTCTAAGTCATAAAACTAGGCAAGTGATAATAGATGTCCAGAATGATTTCATATATATGTACATATTGTATGTTTTAATAAGCGTGAAAATAGATGGTACAAATTAGAGTTGGAAAGAAGTAAAGCTAAGTTCTTCATTTTTCTAAAGAGATAAAAGATTAATTTAAGCCAATGTTTATTTGAGGAATGTCAATTTGTTTTTTTAATGCAATTTAAAATCCCACAATGACAATTGTGATTAACAGACACATAATGAGTACTTAAATACTTGACCCTGTGCACTCTGACGGGCTCTAGCCAATAGAATCATCAGTTCTACCATTTGAAGTCAATGACATAGAGAGGGCATTTGAAATTACTGGCAGGAAGGAGATGAAGTAGGCAGAGGGTGTACTGTTACAAGTGGGGTCCTCTGATGTCAAATGATGGTGGGAGAGGAGACGTGAGGCTCGGGAGGATCCTGAGATGTATTGTTAGCCAACAAAACTTGAAAAGTGTGGGGATTCCAAAACAGCAGGAAGAAGGAGTGCCGTGGAATGCTTAGCAATGAACTTGAGGAATGAAGAATGAATATTTTCACTGGATTCCTTTTTAATCTTAAAATATTTCCAAGGACATTTAAAAAAATTCAAAGGGTGAAGGGAAGCCTCATTTTCTCTAGGTTGGTTAGATTTAGGAAAAAACTTGCCGTGATCTTTTGTGGTCAGATTTGTCCTTTCATGTCATACTTCCAGTGAGAAAAGGGCCAAAAAAGACGCTTTTAATGGTCTCTGGTGTGAGCAATGCCTCTGGGCTGGGGGTGGAAAGAATGGTGGATGCCGGGGTGAAGGTGTGGAACAGAGGGAGGGAGTTAGGGGAGAGCCTAAGTTCTTCTCCACTGACCTTGCTTCTTTCTGCATCCTTGTGTTTTCTTCTTTCTTCTCCCAAGCAAGAATGTTGCACCTGAGAGAGAAGGGAAAACAAATCGTCCATAGGCAGAAGAATGACAATTGCATATCCTACCAGGTAGAAGGAAGAAGGAATGAAATATAGGCAGTGGTATGTGGCTGGAAGAAAAGTTTTCTTTTATCTGCTTATGGAAATGGATAGTAGTATTTTCTTATGAAGTATGAAATAATTTCTGCTGAAAAGGAAAGAGTGGGGAGGGGCAGATTCCAATTGTTGTCGGAGGCTGAAGATGATGTGGAACATTTTGGAGAGCATGTGCAGAGTGGAAAGATAAATTGATCTGGAAATATAGCAGGGTCACTGGATTGAATGGGTTAACATATTAACCCAAATCTTGAGTCTTCCTTGAAGATAGAATAAATGAACATAAAGGTTGTGGGGCAGCTGTGGTAGGTTTGCGCTCACTCGTTTACCAGCCTAAAGCACTTTGCCTGATGGGTGTGTGAGCATGTGGCAGTGCCACTGGCCTATGTAAGGCTATGGGTGCTGTGCTTACGCTCAGGGGCACTGTGGATGGCGGATTGTGGATTGCCTGCCCTCCCACCACTGTGAGGCGCCATTTTGCTGTTTGTTTCCTGGAGAAGATGTTTTCCTCTGCCTGTTTGCTTGTCCGCCATTGCGAGACTTTGTTAAACGCTGTCTCCATAGTTTCTCTACTGTCTGCGTGAATTCAGTGTGGACCTGCCTGGCCTCGGCCACTGTTATTACAAAGGTATATATTAATAATCAAATCAGAACAACAGGTATTAAGAATGTAATGATGAAGTGATAAGATAACCTATGATGTCTGACCTGTGGTGGCGCAGTGGATAAAGCATTGGAATGCTGAGGTTGCCGGTTAGAAGCCCTGGGTTTGCCTGGTGAAGGCACAGTATTGGAAGCAACTGCGGATTTAGGCCTCCTATTCCTCCCACTCCCTCTCCCCTTTTCTCCTCTCTTTCAAATGAATAAATAATTTTTTTCTTTTTTTTTTTAAGAAAAGGTACATAACAGAAAACGCAAAGGTTGCCTTTTTGAACAGAAGTTAGTAAAAGCTGATAAACTGTAAATACTATTGGCAGGCACATCTGGGACTGGAAGTACCAAAGCTGGGATGATCCCATTAAAGTAAGTAAAATGACCAAGGGTTATCTTTATTAGTGAGAGTTATGTAGAGTCACTTCTAGGTATATTCATTATTTCTTGTTTTTGTTATTCCCTTTTGATACCTAAATAAGGGCCTCTTGCTTTTGTCTGCCTCTAAAATAAGCTATATAACAAAACTATTATGAGCCCATAATCTTAGTCATACTATCAGGTTTTGACGGCCAGCTCTTTTTTCTAACTAGTAAAACAGAGATAATAATACACCTATCTCAAAGGTGCATTGTTAAGGATAAATAGGATAAACACACAACAAGGTTATAGTATAAGGAAAGTTACTCAATAATTGTTAGCATAGTATCACTATTAACTTTCGTAACAGGGCTCTTAAGGCACAAGGGTATTCACCTATCTCTGTTCATATCATTTTCTGTCATTGCTGTACTGTGCTGATTAAGCTAATTCATTTCATTATAATTAATTGGTGATGATACAACTGGGGTATGAAAAACTCATTTTGATAATTATACCGGAATCAATATGGTAACAGCTCTTCAGTTTTGCAGTCTGACCAGTGTTGGATGAAGATCAATCGTAGCCTGTAAATGCTAAAACCTGATAAAACTTGTTAATATAGTAGGAAATGTTTTGTTTTATAATATATTGAAAAGGATACTTTCTTTACATGCATCAAAATATTGTATACATATGGATATGGTATAAGACATAAAAGATCTTTCATTGTCATCCAATGTGCTGACTTACTATTCTGAAACAACACCTTTAAATGTTGACTCTTGCTGTTGACGACACCACTACCACAGTTTTAATGAAAGCCACATAGGTAGTTATTTTGACAATCGGGGCTGCAAGGGTGATCCACATCAAGTGTGCATTCTCCCCGGAGTTCCACTGCTTGTAAATTTTATGATTCATATAAGGTTTTATGTTCCATTATTTTTCCAAAGGACATCCTTTATGTCCATGTGCCTGCCTTTAGTTATATCAGTAACTGTCCATTTTGTATTAAGGATCACATTGAACGTAGTTTTTATGGTATTTCTGAATTATGAAAGAATTTCATTCCTTTTCCAATAGACTGTGCTGCAGCTGATATATATTGTGTCTGTGTGGTAAGCTAATTATAGGAAAATATCATAATTTGGGTGACCTTCCATGGTATTGGAATGGCTAATAAAACTCACTTCATCTCAGCTAAGTGAAGGGTTCAGGTGTGGAGCCAGATTGCTACAGGCATCTATGCTACATCCTGAGAGAGTTCAGATTGTTGGAAATTTTTCTATTGAGACTAGAATATGTGTGTCCTTGGGCAGTAGTGGCTCTAAATTTTTGTTTTGCCCACAGGGCTCACTGGAATAAATCTCAGTTGGAGAAGGCAGAGTGACAAAGAAACAAATGTGTGTGTGTGTGTGTGTGTGTGTGTGTGTGTGTCTATATATATATATATATATATGTTTTGTTTTATTTTTCAGATTCTGTGATAGCATTCACCAACCTCCTCAGCATACCTCTGGGGACCCTGAATAGTGCATAGAATGGCTGTTTTGTTTTTGTTTGATTTTAAAATCAATCTGCTCTTAAACTTCTTCAAATATTTACTGCTATGGGTGGAAGGAAGGAATTTTTTTTTCCTCTCAATTTTGCCTTGGGGAGGAAACATTTCCATGCTGTCTCTAGCCCAAAAGGGAGAGTAGGATTAGGGTGTCTGATCTAGACATAATTTTCCACTTTATTGTAGGTCATGCCCAGCTGCTGTGTAAGCAAATAGTAAGGCTTCTGGGACATTGCTCGCCGAGGTCAATAAGCTCTCCACCTACACCAGGGAGAAAAGCATAAGCCAGTTACAACCACTGTCCTCTTACAACCTTCCCCACTCACCTCCAATAGGCTGCCTCCCGGTAAACCTCAGGTGTCTGTGTCCTCCCTCATTTGTTTGCTGCTTTAATTACAAATAGAATATTGGGTGATTTTATTTTTAAAAAAGTGTTGAGATTTGATTGACTGTTAAATGTGATCTCCCTCTCTCTGTATTCAAGATCCACATACCTTTGTGTGCCTGTGTTCTAGTTGCAGAAGTAATTTAAAACTGGGAACTACATCAATCTGTTCTGTTGTTACAAGGTCCCAAGAAACTTTCTACTCTGCCTTTACTTTGTGCTATGGCATATTTGTATGAAGGCTGTTATGCTCCCTTTTTAAGGAGAAAGCCAAGCATAACTAAGGACCAACTTGCTAAAGAGAGTTCAAATTCTGATTACTTTTAAGCCCTCTAAATAAAAAGCCCTTGATGGCGGGGACTGATATATTTTGTAAACATTTGCTGAATGTTTGCCCTGTGCCAGGCACTGTTGGCAAGCCTGGGAACCCCAAGAAAAGAAAGACAGGCCACCTGCACACAAGGACCTCACATCTACTGGGAGAGATGAAATGAGATGTTCTAACCAATGACATGATTGAAGTAGGCACTGTAGATACCAGGAATACAAAGGAACCAGCCAGGTGACAAAAAATGACAAGACAGTTCCAGGCTAAATATTTGGAGGTGGGAGAAGGTAACAGACAGAACCTGCCCTTCATAAACTTCCTCCCCACGACGGAACTCTGTGAACTAGTTTCCTGAAAAGTAAAAACAAGAGTTAATAATTCTTGCCTACTAAAAGGTTTCCTGAGGGATAAATAAGATAATTTATGTAAGGTACCAAGCTGCGTATGTGAAGTTGCTCAAAAAAGTAAATTCCCTTTTATTGTCTTACACTTGTGTGTCCGTAAATGCGATGAACTTAAACAGGATGAATTGCCACTTTTTGGATGCAGTCAAATCCATCACATAGAAATCCAGAATAGCCACCTTTGTTACTAATTTAAGGCACTGAAACTTTGCTAACTCTTTCGTAATTTACGTAAAGATTTTTTTTTATAAGTTACTCTTGAGAATTTTCTTGGTAGATGCTTTAATAGTTAATGAATACGCCACAGGTTGGTTATATATGATCAGTTGGCTGAATATACATTATATCCGTCATTTATTGTTATTGTTTTCATTGTTAGCAAAACATTAATAAAATTTATGATTGGAGTCAAGTACCAAACATACTCAAGTAAATTTATTTTGACTTTTCAACAAATTAGCTCGTAAACTTGATAAATGGGAAGGTCTCACTTTTAATTACAATCTTCATGAATCAGTGAGATCTAGGTATAAAATCTAAAAGCTTGTAACTTGACAATATTTAAAGCAACAGAAATGAGTATGAGAGGGAAAACATCAACATATATAGATGATGTTTTTCCTTATATGTTGTTACTTTTAATCCATCCTTCCTTTCTCTTCTTTCCCTCTTTCTTTCTTACTTGCATTGACCTATTAATAAGAGTAAACAATAAATAATACCTTTTTTTTCCTTGTGAGGCTCATAAGACTTGCTCATTAATATTCACAGTAACCTATTCTCAAAAATTTCAAGTAAATATTATGCCATTGTACTCTTAAATAATAGATTATTTTCCAATCAAGAAAATAATTATCGCCTGGCCAGGTGGTGACGCAGTGGATAGAGTGTCGGACTGGGATGCCGAGGACCCAGGTTCGAGACCCCGAGGTCGCCAGCTTGAGCCCGGGCTCATCTGGTTTGAGCAAAAGCTCACCAGCTTGAACCTGAGGTCGCTGGCTCGAGCAAAGGGTTACTCAGTCTGCTGAAGGCCCACGGTCAAGGCACATATGAGAAAGCAATCAGTGAACAACTAAGGTGTCGCAATGCGCAACAAAAACTAATGATTGATGCTTCTCATCTCTTCATTCCTGTCTGTCGGTCCCTGCCTATCCCTCTCTCTGACTCTCTCTCTCTGTAAAAAAAAAAATTAATTAATTAAATAATAATAATAATTTTCTTGTAGTTAGAAGTTAGCTAACAAGCTGTAATATCTCATATTAGTATTAATGTACAAAGAACACATGATGACACACTTGATCCATTTGAATGCTTAAAATTCAAAAGGCACATTTCCTTAAATATTTGCAAACTATCAACTAATAAGGTTTTAAATATAACTTTTCTCATAATTAAAAAACAAATGCATTGCCTTGCTTATGTCTGGGGCACCTGAAAATGCTTTTGCTCTTATTGACATTATAAAGGATAGGTTGTTTCTCTTTAAAGCTAAACTCCTTAATTATTTGAGACTTAGCACATGTGAGAAATTTCTTAGTATGTATATCTTGTCAAATCTTAGGAACTTTATTTCTCGAAAGATGCTTATTCTGATTAGGAGGCCCTTTGAGCTTTGTTTCAGCATATGCCTACTTAGTTATAATTTTACCTTGCCAAAATGGTAAAATACAATTGAATCTTTTATAAATGGAAACAGAACATTTTAGCTGTGAATACCTTCATTTTGATACTATTATTTGAAAGTTGTTTTGAAATATACAGACCTATATTTTGTTCCAAATTATATATCTTTTTTATTAAAAGAATGTTAAAGATTTGAGGTGATTGAGCTGTGCCAATCCAATGGGTAGTAGCTTTCTGCACATAGCAAATATTTGTCACCTGTCAGTAAATCTGATTAATGTGTGATCAGAAGATAAAGGTATTACATTAAGGCATTTTAAATTTTTTTCTATTTTAGGCTAATGTGTTTTGAATATCAAACTCTAGTTTTCATAGATATTATGCATTAAGTACAATCATTTCAAGCATTTTCTCATGCATTAGTCCTTTCTCTATTCTTTATAAACATAGTGAAACAGAAGCAACCTATAAAATATGTTTTATATAAATCGTTGCTACCCATTTATGGCTGTACCATGTGGTAGGAATCGAGAAACATCAGGTCTGCTGTTCTCATAACATTCAAGCAGCCCCCAGGTGACAGGCTTGGCCCACTCTCTTGGCCCAGTGCCAACTCACAATGGTCCTACCAACCAGCACCACTTAACAAATTACGTTGAGGCACTGAACAATTTTATATGAAACAAGTAAGGATTTTGCAAAGTGGATATTTTTCAGTTCCTTTCTCTGTGAACCAGGATTTGTCACCAGCTGGAGTCTGTTGTTCTCTGTTGAAAGAATAATTTGCTTTTTGGCCTCTGTAGGTTTTCTTAAGTGGAATGCTGAAAATAGTTGTGTTTGGTTCTCCTAGTCCTTAACCCTAGCTCTCCATACATTCCACACCAGGTAGATTTCTTTTTTTTATTTGTTTGTTTGTTTGCTATTTATTTATTTTTGATCAAGTGCATTTTATGTTAGTGAGAATTGCGGGTTTTACTCCTTAAATAACTTACATTTGTTTGGCTTTGGCTCTTTGACATAACAAAATAAAACAGGGGAAAAAGGGAACCTACCAAAAAAATTAATTTATTGGTACTAACAGAGATTACTTAATATTGAATTTCTCAGTTATACTTAAAAGAAATTCCCCAAGGGAAGAATAGGTATGTAAGTAATCTTACTGAAATTTATTATGTAGTATATTAAATAGTAATGATTAATAAGCATATAGAGGCAAAATCAAATTATATGATAAAAAATATGTTCTCTTTTTGTTGTAAAATTTTGTTCTTGTCAACTTGGTTCCTTGTAGCAATGAGAACAGGAGAAAGCTATGCTGTGTTGTATGCTCAGGCTTTAAAATGAGGAGACACTTGGAAAAATGGAAACCTCAATATTTTCAAAATTAGGGGCAGATCTAGACTCTGAAATCAAAGGTTCTTATAGGGTGCTGGCTGTGGCATCTATTGGTAGTTATTTTAAAGAGACATGGTCAAATTACATAGTTCTTCTCTTTGAGGAATTTACAGACAAAATATACAGAACATGTAAAAAAAACATTTGTACTGCAGGGCATTTATAATCAGAAATATAAAAATGGTAACAGGATTGTTACTAGTTAAACAGTTTTAGTAAGTTCAGTTATCGCTTACCTAAACTCTAGACCCTTTGAACTACCATTGTTCCTGGTTGATGTGAGTTGATACCACCTGGCCTCCTGCACTCCATGGTGGTATAAGAATCAGAATATATTTTTGTGTAGATGGGATGATGACATCAAGAAATGTTCCTTAATAATTTCTTCTCATCCTAAGTTTGATTTTAGTTTACATTTTTCAAAATTAAATACCAGTTGTTTCTTATACCGTCATTATTTAAGACTTGATCGTTTTAATTTTATTTTAATAAACTTAAGCATTTGCTTGATTTTTAAGAACCAGGCATCAGCTTCTAAAGTAAATAGTTCATTAATTTTTATGTCAGCCTTGGTGCTGTTTACATGCATACAAATGAAACTAAACTACCCCAGGGAACTTGTCAAGGGTAGGTTTCAAATCCATGAATTAATGCAAATGGTTAGGTTACATCATTTGAGTATAAGCTATAAGCTTTGGAGAATGGAGACAAAGCAATCAAGGTGAAATAGCTGTATAGCCTGAATAATTTATGAACATGAGGCCCTTGCATTCATATTCTAACATGCTGTTAAAGGAGACAGAGCCGCCTGTTTGTGCAGGTGCACGACAAAGGTCACTGTGACACGTGGGAAGAGACACCACTTGCTGCGTCTTCATTCCCGGGAAATCCGCAGTTTTAATTTGATCTACTCCATTTCTCATGGTTATTGCTACCACATCTGAAGTCTATACAGGTTGAGGGCAATTATATTTCCTCCATTCTAAAATGTCATCAGTTCAAAAATGCATTATGTTCAAAGTAGGACCAAGAAAGGAAAAGTACTTCCAATTAAAGACTGACTTGATCAACTGAAGATTTATTCCAATATCAACACTGTGAATGTGTGAAAAATAAAGTCACCTTAGAGTGGTTGAACCGCATTGCTGCATTTATTTTGTCACATGCACTTGCTAGCTTAGAGGTGAAGCTTAAGCGTTACTTTCAGAGAACTGTTAGACACAGATACTACTTTCAGGGAATGAGAGGTCAGAGACTGCGTCTCTCCCATTAGCACATTAGAGTGAGAAATGTGGGAATGTTAGGGTTTTATCTGATAGGGTGCTTGTGATCTCTGCCTCCGTATCTATGGCTTAGATTTAACCCACTGCCAGTGAATTTTAGTATGACATAAACAGTCATATGAACACTTCAGGTGCTTCACATTCTATTACTCTATTAATACAATTGTTTGAATTCTCAAATTCAAAGAATGCAGACATTCTTAATAAAATGTCATTATAAGATCTATTTCTAGTAACTAGTTAATGAAACAACAACAGCAACAAAAACCCTGATCTCTTCAACATCTCATCCTACTCCAAAAAGCCACTTTCGTAGCAGCATCAGTGTGACAGCTGGTGGCTTGGTAAGGACATAGTAACAAGAAGTAACTTCTCTATTCTTAAGAGACTCAGAATTTCAATTCTACTACATGTACATCTACTTTATTAATTAGAGCCAAGAGTCCATAGAAAAAAATATAGTGGCCAGAACTTGAATTTTAATAAATGCAAATGAGCCAAAAGTAAGAATAATCAGCTGAAGTTTCAGGATAGAATATTTGTATTTATTTGGAATTCATCAGCTTTTATTCAGAAGCCAGAGGAGTGAGGATAAAATGTATGAAATTATTCCAGGATTTGGCCACAAGGAAATACAGGTCATAAATACTTAGTGTGAGAAAACAATCTATATCCCAGGAAACCAAATGAAGAAAGAGAGAGCCTTGCCATCTCTTTTTCAGTTTATTTCAGTTGCATGGATAATGCCTCCTGCCAGGTCTTTAGGACTCTGGGTTCTTAAATTATCTCCTACAGATAATCTGCAGGATTTATAGCCTTTAAATATACAGCAAGAAGGTGAGTGTGTTATTCTCACCAAGTGATGGGTTACATCTCTTTAATGCAAACATCTCTAAATTACCAATAGATTTCTTACTTATTAGCAGGCTAAATTCTGTTATTTGTTGCTTTTGTTCGTCTTTAGGGATGGAGATTGTTAGTTTGTGGCAACGCTTGCGATGTCTCTTCTCTCATCCCAGTACGATTCCATGGTTAATAGTCGCTCTGCTCCAGTAAACTAAAAATCTGTAAACTAGTTGTTCATCATTGAAGGAAATACGAAATCCCCTACACTCAGCGCAGAGCCTGGCACATAGTATTAAATATTAAACATCATATGACCTAGTAGTATCAATAGCATTGACATGTGATTACCCATCTTTTCAGAATGATCTAGACCAGACCAAATTGGAGATGCCATCTACTGATGCTGGGAAACTCCCATTATAACCTCTTTCTTCATTGCTTTTGGCATAACTTTGTTTTGGAAATTTATTTTTCCTTCACTTCCGGTCACTAAAGGGAATGGCTTTGAGTGTCAGATTATAAATTAGGCTATTTTAAGAACTATTTAGTTCTGAAAGCTGTGACTGACTAAAGCTATATCTACAGAGGGAAAAGGGAGATGAGTGATTTTGTAGTAGATCTGAGCTAGTAAGATTGATTATATGAAAAATGCAGTTACCCAGAACTATTAATATAATTGATTTAAATCCTTATTTTCATATAAATACTTCAACAATAGCAAATAAGACAAAGTAAGGTATTCCTTAAATTTGACATCTGCCAACATAATAGAATCTCACATACTGGTTTTCATTTACAAACATCTAGGTTTTTGTAAAGAAATCATAATCAATGTATTTTCTAAAAATAATCTAGTAATATACCAACTAAATATAGAAATACAGGGTGTTAACTCTTTAGGAAGGAAGGAGAATTTATTGGTACTAAATTGACAGATTTTAAGGAATTGCTGCTTAGCAAGCTAAACAACAAATCATGCAGATAAAAATGAAGTGAATTCTATAGGAATGAGAGGGATAAACCAGTATTTATACCACATACTTGTATAAGATGTTCTAAGTTCTGATTATACACACAAGCATAACACACTGTAACTAAGATTTACTCAGAGGAAAAACATCATGTGCCCTGTATTATGATCATGCTGGTATTTCTACACTGAGTCATGATCACTGTTAGTTTAATACATTCTTATGAAATTTGTTCATTGAGCAACATTTATGGAACCCCAGGACTGCATCAGAGTGCTACACCATAGTGACACAGAGACGTACTCATTCCCGAAGGATTCTATTTAAAGAATGATGTTTCATATTTGATTTTTCCCAAAATGTTAATCTATAACAGTAATAACCAAATTTTATTTATCATAACTTGTATGTCTGCCTCCAACAGTAAATAAACACAATTTTTGGTGCCCCCTAAGTCATATCAATGCCCCAGGTGTATCTGATGCTTGAGTGTTGTGGACATTCCAAGTCTACAATATGATTGAGGATAAAGGGCAAACACTAAAAAAAGTGATTAACAATATTGTGGTCACCCCTTATCCTCCGGCTCCCTTTCCGTGGGTTTAGTTACCCATGGTCAACCACAGTCTGAAATATGAGACAGAAAATTCCAGAAGTATACAGTGCATACAATTGCATGACATTTTGAGTAGCATGAATGATAAAATGTTGCAATGTGCACTTTGTCCTGCCCGGAGTGAATCACTCCTTGTTGAGCATGTGCTACCTTACCTGTCTGTTAGTCATGTAGTATCCATCTTGGTTATCAGATGGACTGTCCTGGTTAGGAGTCCTTGTGTTCAAGTCACCTTTTTTTATAGTAGCTTGAAGCTACCTCCTTCCCCTCGCTTCATCTCATCACATGGGCGTTGCATCCTGCACACTGTCATTGCTGTCACCATAAGTGTCAGTGTGGTATACAATAAGATATTTTGAGACAGACCACATTCATATAACTTTTATTACAGTATATTGTTATAATAGTTCTATTTTATTATCATTGTTGATCTCTTACTATGACTAGTTTATAAATTAAATTTTATCACAGGTATTATGTATAGAAAAAAAAAACAGTATATGTCGGGTTAGGTCCTGTCTGCTGCTGGGGGGACTTGGAATGTATCTGCCAAGGATAAGGGGGAATAATGTATAAATAATTTGAGTCAAATGAATGTCTATACAGAAATAGAAAATCTTGTGCTGGCGCTGGATCACTGAAGAAATGACAGAGAATGAAGTATTTCTGCTTGTTTTTAAATTTATTTTTTAAATTAAATTTATTTGGGTGATATTAGTTAATAAAATTATATTTGTTTTAAGTGTATAATTCTATGATACATAATCTGTAGATTGCATGTGCACATCACACCCCAGATCATATCTTCTTCTGTCACCATATATTTGACCTCCTTTACCCTTGACTACCCACGGCGCCCCCTTTGCTCTGGTAACCACTGTACTGTTGCACGTTTGTGTAAGTTTTTCTGTCTGCCCCTTCCTTTTCTTCCTCCATACCACTCACCTAATTCAGAATTTTATTTTCTTCCTGAATTATTTTTTAAAATTATTAATATAACCCATAATTTACCTGCATACTATCAACAAATCAGTCTTTCATAAATCAGCTTTGGCTCTAGAGTGTAAGCTTTATGTGCTTGATTTTGGCACTTAACCTAGTTCAAAACTTGGCCTTTTAGCCCTGGCCGGTTGGCTCAGTGGTGGAGCGTCCGCCTGGTGTGCAGAAGTCCCGGGTTCGATTCCCGGCCAGGGCACACAGGAGAAGCGCCCATCTGCTTCTCCACCCCTCCCCCTCTCCTTCCTCTCTGTCTCTCTCTTCCCCTCCCGCAGCCGAGGCTCCATTGGAGCAAAGATAGCCCGGGCACTGGGGATGGCTTCTCGACCTCTGCCCCAGGCGCTGGAGTGGCTCTGGTCGCAACAGAGCGACGCCCTGGAGGGGCAGAGCATCGCCCCCTGGTGGGCAGAGCATCGCCCCTGGTGGGTGTGCCGAGTGGATCGGTCGGGTGCATGCGGGAGTCTGTCTGACTGTCTCTCCCCATTTCCAACTTCAGAAAAATAAAAAAACAAAACAGAACAAAAGAAACTTGGCCTGGCTATAGCACTCGTTTTCATTTGCCTTTGCTCTGTCCAGAAGAGAGTGCTAAATTTCTTTTCTGCTTATTACAACAAAGAATTAGAAGAGTAATCATAAAAACAATTTACTGAGAGAGAATTGACAACCCTTGCTGTATTATATTGTATTTGAATTTTCAAATCCACTGAGAAGGAGACAGGGCTCAATATGGATTATAAATAGACTTTGGCAAGCTTTGAACTGCCCACATTTTGTTCTAAGCTTTGAGCAAATCTCTGCTGGCATGCTGGACCAACTTCAGTTCTGATGTGAGTTACAAAGACACAGAGATGAGTGGCTCCATTTGGAGCATTCTGTTAGCCAAGCAGGTAAAATAAATTTATGGTTAGACTTTCTTTCCACATCCCTTTTATTCATCAGAGGATAATTATGACATCTCTTTTTGACCCAATGCAGATGAATTCCACTATTCTCTATAAAAATGATGCTTCATTACTTTAAATAACAATATAAGGCACCAAGATTCATTTCATTGTCAGTCATCTGTCAAAAAGTGATAACATCAGGGGTATAGATAGAGATTCATAATTACATTTTTATAGACTTATTAACTGATGACAAGTTTGAACACTTACATGTCTTAGATTTTCTTTTAAAAACCATATTAATGTGTGATGATCTTATACCTTCTAAATTATATTCGACTGCTGCCATGATGATATATGTATAAAGATCATGTTAATAGTGCTCAACATCAGAGAAACCAGACATCACCTTGGGTAGTACCATCATCTCTACCACTTGATATTCTCATGTTTGGTACAGCTAGTCTTGTTCAGAACTTTCTGATGGAATGCAGTTAGTTGTTCACCAAACATTTTTCTATGGACTATTTAATGTTTCTGGTACTGATTTACTAACTGGGTGTTATATCTCTTGGGATATTGATAAGACATGAGATTTTGTACACACCAATACAGAGCAGGTATGGTAAAGTGCGTGCTTTACCATACACAGTAAAGGGCTAAGCAGAGTTGCTGTTGAAGGAATTAACTGCCCGCAAGACCTGCCTGCTGATTGCAGAGGCACAGAGCAGTGACTAAGACAGTGCATAAAGGGCACAGCCTTCTCAGAGCTGCAGCACAGCTGCAGGGGCTCCAAAGGGGGCAGCAGGGGTCCACGAAGGTGAATGGAGCTCAGCAATGGGAAGTACAGTGTTAGATGCCAAGATATCAATGAGGCAGGCGATTGCCATCAGCCTTTGCCCAGAGCTCCAGACTTCAAAGGCGGAATGCAGAAACTAGACTGGAAATGAGACAAGAAATTCTACTACTAGAGGTGAAAGTACACAGAGAACATGGATTTTTGTGTGCATGTTTATAATTTGTATGGGCTGAAATACTAAGCTAATTCCAAAGCAGGTGATATAATCTACTTATTATTTGCTTAGTAACTAATATTTTCAGATACATGATTTCTCAAACTTGGGATATGGATCACTTTTAATACCTCCGAAAAATTTATTTGAATGCTATACCAATCTCAAGTCTCTTCCTACAAAGCCTGCTATAGCATCTGGATAATGTAGCTGTGGTACCGTGGGTCTGCTCAGTTGAATGAAGACCAATCACAATTACGCTTTTATTCAAGAATTTGGTTATATGGTTGATTTTCAGTGAAGAGAAATGAAGCCTAAGAGCAGTCAGTTTACACATTATTTTGAAATGAAAAAACTTACTGAGTAAAAACGCTTGCCAGCAATAAAATTTTCGGAAAGAGGGTAATTCAAATGAAAAAAAAAAAAAAAATGAAAGGAAAAAGAAGAGGAAAGGCAGGCAGAAAAGGGAGAGGAAATGAAAGAACTAAAATTTATCAACCACTTTGTTTAAAAAGTAAACTTCCAAGATTGAAAGAATGTTCAGGAAAACATAATGATCTCGTCCCACTTCTTATCTAATTCAGAAATACAAATTCATTCTTAACTTTCTTTTTATTAATGCAAAAATAATCCATGAGATGATTACAAATATTTGCAAACATCTAGAACATACTACTGCAAGTGTATTCTTCTTGGAAACCAATTTAACATCATTTAACTCTATTTAAATGTATATATGTATATCATAGAATGTTGTATATGTATATGCATTCTTTATATGTTATATGCTATGTCATGGTCATTTAATGGAGTATGTTCCTAGATTGGAAATATTTAATACCTTTGTTCATGTCTCAAATATTATTGTCCCTTTTATCTATTATTTTTGTACCAACTATGGCAGAGTGCCTACTTTATTTGGATATAGTCATTTAAATATCAAAACCAAAAATCACATTCCAATATATCTCTATTGCCAATTCCATCCATTTGTTTCCTAAAATAATTTTAGTTCTGATAGTCTGGTATGATTATACCAGGTGACAATGGAACATGATTCAGAAAACCTAGTTTTTGCTGTTATACCTTTATAAACCCTTCCAGCCACTGGGGCAGTCTGTCACCAATCTTATCAGTCTTCCCTGAAGCTTAGAATTGCTCCTTCCTTTCATTGCCACTGTCAGTCTTTGAGCTGGGCCTTTGTCCTGTCTCCGTGGGATTCCTGTGAGAGACTCATAGCACTTCCTCGGCTTCGTTTTCTCTCCCCGATCATCCATCCCTGTACTCAAAACAATGCTGTTAGTCCTGGCTGGGTACCTTGGTTCGTTAGAGTATTGTCCCAAAACATCAAGGTTGCAGCTTTAATCCCCAGTCAAAGCACATACAAGACTCAACCAATGAATGCATAAATAAGTGGAACAACAAAGCAATGTTTCTCTCTCTCTCCCTCTCTTCCTTCCATTCTCTCTCTCAAAATTAATAAATTAAAAAAAAAAACAGTGCAGTTAAACAGGGGTTGGCAAATGTAGGTTTAGAGTTCTTTGTGTGGAAAAAGACATGCAGGTTATAATAATAACACAAGAATAAACTCTTTCACTTACTTGCAACTGCAAACCTGTTTCAGCCCAATCCTCTGTATTGTTTGTGTAAAATTTGCTTTAAACAATCCTTCTGTCTGGACACCATAAAATAAAACGGTGTTTAAGGAGGAGACTGAGGTGGTCCCAAGAGGAGGGATGTCTGAGAGGATTTTTAAAAGGATGTGCAGTTTCTGCAGCGTTTTTAAGAACAAGTAGCATTTACACAGGCACCGATTCCAGGGAAAAGCAATGTCATGAGCAAGATTTCAACACTCCTGACTTTTTCAGACAATGATGAGTAAATGAGATTGAGGCCCCAGCATTTGTTGGAGATAAAGTTGTTGAGTGGCTCTAATTCGGACTGTGCACGGAAGGGGCTGTCATGCCGAATTGGAATTTCATTTTCTCACCCTCGGGAGCAGAGTCCGGGAGAGATGCACTCATTGCTACTCTTTCAGTTTCCAGTGATAGAAGCATAATTCACACCTAGCTTAAAGTGTAAAAAGAATATATTTTTTACTTGGCTCACATAACTGAAAATTTTAAGGGGAATTTTGGTATTAGGTCCTGTAAAGCCAAAGGCTACAAATTCAAATATTAGAATATTAGAAATCAAACTCCTTCCTTTATTTTTACTCCTTCGGCCTTGGAGTTATACCATAGTGTCTGCAAATCTAGTGGCCTTGTGTTCTAGCTTTTCCAGCAAAAACCCTGGGGTTGTTCTAATTCAGCGGTTCTCAACATGTGGGTCGTGACCCCGGAGGGGGTCGAACGACCAAAACACAGGGGTCGCCTAAAGCCATCGGAAATAGGCGACCCCTGTGTTTTGGTCATTCGACCCCCGCTGGGGTCGCGACCCACAGGTTGAGAACCGCTGTTCTAATTGAAGTTGGCAAGGTGTGGGGTTCCCAGAGTCCTGCCCACAAACCTGAAGCTAGGGGTGAGGGTAGGACATCTCAACCTAATGGACCAAGGGAGGAGGAAGACCGGGGTCCCAGAAGGGGAAGAGATCTATTGTCAGAGGGCTGCAGGTGGCTGAAACTGAAAGATGTCACTCCAGGTGTTTGTCGGGAGAATATAGTGAGTAAAATAGCTGGGATGGCTGACCTGAGCAAATCTGTCCGTTCAGCAATAGAATATTTTGGTAAATTTCTGTAGTCAGTCTCTGTTGGTTAGAGTTAAGTGGGCTCTGTGCCCCCACCTTCACAGCCTTGGCACTGCCACCAGTGAGCCTGCCCAACAAAAACAGCACTCAGATTAAATTCTGTTAAATGTACAAATATTTACTGTCACACCATCACAGGACTGTCACATGGTTCCATCTTATAGCTCAAGGACCGCTCCACTCTGCCCATGTGCACCTGGCCAGCACCCTACATTGACGTTTACTGAGACAGATACAGTGATATTTTTAAGGCAGGACTGGCTAATCCTTCTAGCTGGATCAGGTGACAGTTGTTGAAGTAGAGCGACACAGGACTAATGGGGACCTAGACCTCCACCTGCAGTGATGTTTATTATAAGGGGGTTTGCCCGATTGTTGGGCTATCATTGCAACCAACTGCTTACATTGAACACCTCTTATGATATCATTGAAATATGATTTTATGTATTCATTATACTCTCTTTTGTACACTTTGAGATTTGAAGTCTAGCTTCACCGCCGTCGGGTTCATTTCTGTTCAGGCACTCCAACACTAACTAACCATGAGAATGTGGAATTAAACTACACAGATCAGAATTTAATTCTGTTTTTTCAAATTGTGATTAGTTGATCAGGATATCAATTTACTCGGTCATAACCACCTTTGAAAAAGTGAAAATAGCCCTGGCCGGTTGGCTCAGCGGTAGAGCGTCGGCCTAGCGTGCGGAGGACCCGGGTTCGATTCCCGGCCAGGGCACACAGGAGAAGCGCCCATTTGCTTCTCCACCCCTCCGCCGCGCTTTCCTCTCTGTCTCTCTCTTCCCCTCCCGCAGCCAAGGCTCCATTGGAGCAGAGATGGCCCGGGCGCTGGGCATGGCTCTGTGGCCTCTGCCTCAGGCGCTAGAGTGGCTCTGGCCGCAATATAGCGACGCCCAGGATGGGCAGAGCATCGCCCCCTGGGGGGCAGAGCACCGCCCCTGGTGGGCGTGCCGGGTGGATCCCGGTCGGGCGCATGCGGGAGTCTGTCTGACTGTCTCTCCCTGTTTCCAGCTTCAGAAAAATGAAAAAAAAAAAAAAAAAAAAGAAAAAGTGAAAATAAAAGATCAAAATACAACAGAATAGGATATTTTAGAATCAAATATTTAAAAAGGATAGGGACTGTTTTGTAAAATTTTATTTTCAAGTTTTAAATGTCTTGTTTGTCATAAAGTATACTTTTGATGGTCTGCTATTAAAAATGTGAAAGTCACTGATTTACCGCAGGGGGTATTTTATTCCCCTACTTCGTTACTGGCACAGCTGCTAGCTGTAGGTTAGTAAATACTTTTACCACATTTATGAGTTTCTTTAAAGTTAGATTTGAGTGTGTTTATATTGTATCCATAATTTGTGAGTGTGTGTGTGTTTCCGAAGTGAGATGCGGGCGGCAGCAGACAGAAAGACTTCCGCATGTGCTTGTCCAGGATCCATCTGGTATGGGCATGCCCACCAGGGTGCTCTGCTGCATCCAGAGCCATTCTAGCACCTGAGGAGGAGGCCATGGAGCCATTTTCAGTGCCCGGATCAACTTTGCTCTAATAGGGCCTTGGCTGTGGGAGAGGAAGAAAGAGATAAAGGAGAGGGGGAAGAGTGGAGAAGCAGATGGGTGCTTCTCCTGTGTGCCCTGGTCAGGAATCGAACTCGGGACTTCTACACGCTGGGCCAACACTCTATCACTGAGCTAACTGGCCAGGACCGTCCGTATGCATAACTTTTAACACAAAATGCACTTCTGATTTTGTTATATGGTAAATAGGAAATTGAATTTATTCAGCCTAATTGTATTAGAAACCGCTGCTGCTAGAATGACCTGTTCTCTCTCCTTCACTCTCACTCACTCACTCTTCCTCTTTCCCTTCCTTCTCCCATTCTTTCTTTACTAATAGATATTGAGTGTTAAGCACTTTCTAAATATTATCTCATTTAATATTCTCCCTTTGAGGCATTTAATATTGTCCACATATTACAGACGGGAATATTAGGTCCAAGAGACTTAGTAACTTGACAAGGGTCACCCAGTTAGTGTATGAACCAGGTAGTTTGACTCTGGAGCCTGATATTTTTATTGACAATTTTTCTTTCAGATTTAAAAGAGACCAAGTTGGCTCTTTGTATCAATGCCTTTTGTACCTATTTGCCCTGAACCCAGCGATCATGGGGAAGGGAAACCCTGAAGAGTCCCCATCCACTTAGCCACACGATATCCTGCCAACTCCATAGCCTCATGTCTCTGGGGCTCTGAACCTTGGGATTCCAGGTACAAGGGCAAATAAATGAACAGAGAAATAAAATATTGAAAGCAAGTTGTGCAACTGTTAATTCAATGAAGAGCAAATACATAATGGCGTATTAGACCATGTCGTATTTAGAGCCCAACACCTTCTCACGGGCAGAGGGTACAGCCAAGTGGAAGAATACAGGTTGTTGGTGTTTGTTTGTTTTAATTGAGCTCTCCAATAGCTCTACTTCGGTCAGATGCTATCAATGATGTCAGAAAGGGGAAAGTGATCTTTCGTCTCTCGCGTTCTTACTTTCCTTCCACTTTGCCTTCCCACCCTGCCATTCAAGTGTATATTTATAAACATCAGTTCTTTTTTTCTTAACTAAAGAGTAGGACTGTTGTACAGACCAAATCAAATGTAAGCACTTTTGTCAAAGGGAACCAGATTATCTTAGGTCATGGCGTCTTTTATGAAAAAGAACTATATATTATGTACATCTCTTTGTAAAATATCTGAGAATTATCAGTTCAGTCGATTGTGAATGTGAAATGCATTATTGTGTGTTTTATTCCCTAAAGGAATCCGTTTGCTCCAGGAGCCCCTTGGGTAGGAGAGGAAATGGCATGTGGGAAGCAGTTCCAGGGAATCAGAACAAATCCCGTTGTTAGGCCTTGGGGAAGACCAGCTTGACCTTAGTCATTTAAAAGTAGCAGGGACTGTGGCAAAGCATGTTTGCTTGGATGAGTGTTTCTGAAAACTTGTGCTAATCCCCTAGATTCCAAAGGAGACACTCAATATCTAGAAATTGGGTCAAGCTTTAAATCTCATGTTTGTCATCCTAAAAAGTAACCCTGGTAAATGGCTGTGTTAGCAGCAGACAACATGTTAAAACCGACATTTGACCTGCCCAGGTGACCTGTAGCATTTTTGATGCACAGGTAGATCCTTTGAGGGCATACGTACGTAAACGAATAAATCGGTATGCCAATCATTGTGGCTATGCTTGGATTGGCGGTAATAAACCTCTTGTGAGATTTGGGCGTGTGCTTTTAAAGACGGTTTTCAACATTTCTGTATATGAAAGGAAATTTTATATTAAAATTAAAAAGACCTAAAATAGATGACTGGGATATCCTTGATATGTCACAATTAATATTGACCATCACAAATTTATGCTGGACAGTTGTAATCTTGAAATACAAAGCTTTGTTCTGTCCCTTCTCTGGTCATTTGAGGTGCCCCTTCCTCACATACCCTCTTTCTCTTCTGTTTTTTTCTTGATTTCTCTCTTTCTCTGTTTCTACATCTGTCTGTCTCTTTTTTTTCTCCTCTCAGTATGTCTCATATCTTGTCTCTTCCTCTCTCTCTCTCTCTGACTCTCTGAAGAAGACTACCTAATCTACATATTTAGCTATCCACCTGTCTCTTATTTTCAACTGATACTGAGAACGTATGTTTTGTAAGCATGCTGGTAAGAACTAATCAGAGCTGATTATTGCATTCTCAGAAGTGCTAAGTCTGCTTTAGTGCTTACTTTACCAAGAATGGGGCGCTTGCTCGACAAGTGCAAAGAAATAACGGCGAGCGGCAGCTCAGGAGGACCAGCTACTCCTGCCACTCCACATCCCTCATGTCCTGCCCCTCGTCTTCAATGTTGAGGCCTGTAGGTTGTTCTTTTACCAAAAGGGTACATCTGCCTTTTACTGCTTGTATTTTCACACTTGCCTTTATACCTCGGAAAACAGAAGTTTTCTTTCTGGTTAGGTGTCGTCACTTTGGAGACTTTCTGAAGTTAATTGTTTTGATTTTTACAAAACAAATAATAGGAACATTATGAGTGAATCAAGGCAGTGATGGTACTGAACAGGCTTGAAAACTGTTCCCACTGGTTTTGGAAAGTGTTTTGTTGGTGGTTTCTTTCCCTCTCTCCCCTGCTCCCCTTTCTCTCTCACACTCTCTTGCACTCACACAGGGAGTGTTTGTCCTTTAATTTTAAACTCTGTTTGATTTGGCTAACTACAGTCTTTAACAAATAGGCATAGATAATTTGAAGGGGGATGGTGTGCCTTTTATTTTCCTTCTTAATATTTAAGAATTTAAGACTAGAATATTAATAGCACTATATAAAAGTATACGCATTTACTTGTTACTATTGTCTAATGGCATTTCTCAGATTCTGATTTGTGGACCATTCAAGGAGTCAGGAAGGTCAAACTATTTTTCTAATAATTCTGAGACGTTACTTACCTTATTCACTGTGTTGACTTTTGTGCTGATGGTGCAAAAACTAACGATGTTACAGTCACCTTGGCACGAACCAAGGTGGCAGCACCAAACCGTACTGGTCATGGTGTTCTTCATCCCTATGTCCTCACCCTGTAAAATAAGCAAAAGGACAACAACCTTAAAATCCTTCATGAAGCAGTAAACATGACAAATTTTGTTGACACTCAGCCTTTAAGGAAACATTTTAATATTCCCTGTGACAAAACGGGAAAGGTGAGTGCAGTGCTTTTGCTGCCCGCCAAAGGGAAGGTGCATGTGGTGGGGTTGTGAGCTGAACCAGGTGCTTTTATCCACATTCCACACAATTTTCACTTGGAAAACAATTGACAGGCAAACTCTGATTATTTAGACAGGTATTTTCAGTCATTTTCTTGAAAATGGATGAAATGAGTTTGTCACTTTAAGAAAGACAGAGGACAGTGTTTTTTGTCAATGGTAACATTTGTTTTCATTTTTCAGTTTTGAAAAAGTTGTCTCTGTCGTTGTGAGTTTGTCAGCTTCCTAATACTTGAAGACTTTTCTTATGCAATACATGGTTGATATCAATGAATATGTCTTTTAAATATTGTTAAGTGAAATTAATCAACATTTGGAAAGTCTGAATAATCAGAAAACCATTATTTTCAAATTGCCAATGGAGGATATTACAAAATTATTTGTGGGCAAAAAAATCCATTCAAAGTGCAAGATACACCAATTGATTTTAATGATACAAACTGTGAAAATTTTATTGATAAGAGTTTTAGATCCACATTGCAAATTAACTTATTTTGGAGAGAGGAAAGGAGAGAGAGAGAGAGAGAGAGAGAGAGAGAGAGAGAGAGATATCACATTGATTTGTTTCTCCACTTATTTATGTGTTCATTGGTTGATTTTTATATGTGCCCTCACTAGGGGTCAAACCCTCAACCTTGGCAAATACGGACATCACTCTAACCAACTGGGCCACCTAGCGAGGGTTCAATTTACCTTTTAAATGACTGTGACTTTCATTTTATGGTGTAGTATCAAATAATATTGAAAGGCTATTATATTACTTCCCCTCTTTCCAACTATATATCTGTATGAAACTAGATTTTCTACATATTCTTCTTCAACCAAAATGGCATAAGCAATGGAGAACCAATATGAGAATCAGACTTTCTTTTATTAAATACTGCCATTTTAAGATACATAAAAATAACACTTAAAAAATTGTATAAATGAGTTTTTTTTCAAAAATATATATTTAAATTATAATACCATAGTTTTATTATGCTATTTTAAAATAAATACATATGAAAAGTATTCTAACTTTTGATGTGGTAAATAGCTATCTATTGATCTATAAAACTTACATGAACCTCTTAGATTCTCAATAATGTTTTAACACTATGAAGAGGTTCTAGAGCCAAATATTTTAACAACTGCTCTAACGCATTCATATTGAATAAATTGACTTTTATAACAACATACAGAATTGTAAAGAATCATAATGCAGCTTACTCAGTAAAGAAATTAAATTGATTTAACCGGAACATAAAAAAGTCAGGTAATATTCTATAGAAAGTGATATCTCGCCATAGTCTATGTGAAATCTCATCAGAAAATTCTGTCATCATCTACAGTACAGCCTTGGCCTCTTAGTGCTACTTCTTCCTTTCATGCTGAAGTCAGAGTGCATCAAAGGAACAAGATTGGCATCTGAAGGATACTAGCGTCTTGCTTTGAAATGAATATTCCAAGTTTTGATTTAGCCTCTCACAGGGCCCAAACTATAAAATCCATTTCTTTAAAAATTTAAGGAAGTCCAGTTTCTTTGGTGAGAGACAGACATTTCCCTTTGAACTGCGTGGGCCACTCTCACTTCTAATTGAGATGCTGCTCTCTGGAGAATTGAAGAAATCAAAGGGACCTTGTAGGATGACATTACTCTCCCCTGAGTACAGATCAAAGTAGCACCTGGGCATTTTGTAACTGACAAGGGTATAACCTACTCTCAATAGTGAGGGTCAGTTAAAGTAAAGTGTGTAGTAGTAACTTCATGATCATCACTTCAGTAGTCATAGCAATGGCTGTGGTGAATTTTTACATTTTTCCTCCATAGTTTAATGTTGTAGGTAACATAATTATTTTGCATGCTTTCATTGCAAATTTAAAAGATGATCCCTGGGTCATGTTGAGAAAGTTAGGGGTGTCACATTAGATTCCTTTCCTTTGGAGGCATATTTATATCATAATATCATTGCTAAGAGTAGTACCTAAGCTCAAACATTAGCTCTATTACTCATTAATCATGGATAAACTGCTTAATGTTTTTCCTCTCAATTTTCTCATCTGGAAAACAGGCATAATAATAGTTTAGATATTATAATAGCTCTCTGGAAATTAAAGTATTTGTATGTGTCTTTAGATTACTGACTGACATAATAAGGAATTAGTAAAATAAGCTAGTATAGTTATTGCTGTAATAGAACATTTATGATTATTCTTTTTGTTCTTAGAATTTATTTTTTAAAAACAGCAAAATGGAAATTGGGAATTTTTTTTCTCTTTTTGTTCATACAGTTTTTAATATTCAGAGTGATAAATATATTTTTTCTTTACTCTCATAAATTTGTACTGATCTACCTACTGTTAAGTTTGTAAGTAGTAATTCCTAATCAATATCTCCACTTTATTTTATTTTTTTAACTCTTAATTCATTGGTTAAACTGTTTTTGACCAGATTCTGCTCACAAGGCTGTGCATCAAGTATTTTAATGACCACCTATTTGCTGAATCCAGAAACTATTTTCATGTTGATGCCCAACATCTTGACTTTCCTACAGCTATTGTTAAGCATCTTCTACGTTTGGTCTCCTCTGTCTCTCTGGCCCTTTGTGTTGGATTCAGTCTTTCTCCACTCATATTAACCCACCCTTCTTGAAAGTTTCCGAGGCCCAACTGAAGTCCTCCTTTGTTTCTGTTTTATACACTCTGCCTGAGTGATACTCTGCATCTTCTTTATTTTGAACTATTATACGAAAAGTGTTTACTCCACAATCTACGTTTCCTTTCCCAACTTCTTTTTAAGCTCTAAACTCATATTTCTAACTGCTAGTCTCTATTTGAATATTTTTTATGCACTTCCTAGTCAAAATCTCTAAACCTAAATCATTACATTTCTTTCTCAAATTTGTTTTATACCTCAGGCATCATTATGTACTGAGCCTCTCATAGTTGGTTTATCTTTTATCCAGCATTCTCCAAGTGCCCTTACATTTTTTTTTTTTTATTGAATTACTTGGGGCAATGCTGGTTAACAAAATTATACATTTTTTTATGTTCACAATTCCACAGCACGTCATCTGTACACTCTATCGTGAGTTCACCACCCCAAGTCACGCTTCGGTCCATCGCCATTGATTCCCCCCATACCCTCCTCCACTTCCACCTTCACATTTAATGCTTGATTTTTATAGACTGCATTTTTACACTTTACAGATATATCTCAAATCAGTCTCCCCCACCCCCCTTTCTTTCTGATCCGTAGTCAGACGCGTTATCCATTGCGCCACTGGCCCCGTACTTCACCCCCCTTTTTTTATTAGCCTTGCTTAGCTTAAGCTTTCATCAAATTTTAATTAAAGAACTATATAATAACTGATATGTTCCTGTCACCAGACTCTTGTCATCTAAATTCAGAATCCATACTATTTGCTTCATGGTCTGTTTCTTAATGGTCTGGATAAATCACTTACATGTTATCAATCTCAGTTGGTTTTCCATTGCACACACAGGACAGAATTCACACATGCAACAGATTGTATGACAATCTGAGTTTTACTTTACTTGTTCAGGTTTATCACCTACTCTTTCTTCTATTTATACTGGCAATTTATCTTTTTTTCTGTATTTTTTTACAATTTTTTGAGGTATATTGAGTTTAGGCACATGAATGTGGCATGGGACTAGGACCATAATCAAGATTAAAAAATATATTCACTACTTCCAAGCTCCTTTGTTTTCCTACTCTCCCATCTCTTCAATGCTAATCCCAAAGAGCAATCAATACGTTTTATGCCACTATAGACAGTTTCCATTTCCTAGAATTTTTAAAATTGGAATCATAAGTTTTAGTCTTTCTTTGTCTGGCTACTTTCTCTCAGCAGAATGGTTTGAGAACCATGCTCATACTGTCTTACATATTAACGGCCCCTTTTCACTGCGGAATAGTGTACCATTTATGGATATACCATCATTTGTCTGTCCTCTCACCAGTTGAGGGACATTTGGGTTGTTTCCAGTTTGGAAATTAAAATAAAATAAGCTTCTGTGAGCATTTGTTTTAACATCTTGGTGTCAAGCGTTTGGGGGTTTTGTTTTAGAGAACATATTTGCAAAGAAAGAAGTTTTAGTATGACTTTTTAACAAACTCTCATCAAAATTTGTATGTCATTATTTTGAAAGGCTATATATATCAACCATACAAACATTTTATTAATACATTTTCTGCTAATGCATATCTTTTTTATTATTAAATTTGATATTTTAAATATTTCTAAATGCAGTAATATCATATGTGTGCTTTTTTTACATTTTCTTTTATTACAATGGTAACATTTTTAGAGATAAATTTCCTATTCTAATGGGATGTGCATTTTGAAGGACTGGGATTAATATTATCAGATTGTCTTCAAGGAAATTTTAATTCTGGTCATGAATAGCAGAGTACGAAGGGCATATGCTGACTGATTGCTTGCTCAGAGGAATTTCTCCCATTTTCTCTGCCTCTAGAACATATAGTATAGTTGGGTTTGACAGCTCAGAGAGAAGTATGTTTCCCTTTCTTGACAGTAAATTCTAACTGGTATAAGCAACCCATTGTTAATCCCCTAACCTTTGTCAGTGAATTTTTTAGTAATAGGACTATAACCTAATTTTGGCCAAAATCTTTTTTAAAAAGGTTTCTTTTCAAAAGAGATAACAGTCAACTCTTTTTTATCTCCCCCAATTACATTTATCAGTAATTTTGATAGTTTTAGTGGGATCTTAAGTTTTAATTCTTTATTTCTTTAAATTTTCAAATTGAGACTTGGCTTCTTAAATCCCATCGACATGAAGTCACACAGGATATCTCATGCTTGAGAGGATCTTATTGGATTATTTCATAGTTCATTAAAAGAACCACATTTTAAATGGTTCAGCAGAGACTAAAAACCACTGTGAGATGATGCAAAGCTGTTCTGTAAGTTTAGCATAACTACTCAGGCCTCTGGTTAGCCATAAAATCATTAGCTGTAACTGGGTCATTAGTAAGGATAACATCTCCTCTTATATGTACATCAGGCCAAAGAAGTTCTCTTCATTTTACTCAATATATCTTGTATGAGTCAGTATTTATAAGTTCTTCTCTTAAGAAAATACCATTCTAGGTTTGTTTTTTCCCTTAAGTACACTGGGAGATATCCCACCATCTACAATGACAAGCACTATGGACTGGTATCATTACTGGATTTCTTTTCTGGAATACACCTTACATCACACATGTATCTCTCACTCTCTGTGTGCAATTAATCATTCTACACTGCTGAAGTTCCTATAGTCCATTTTTTATCTTTCTAGTTGTTTATAAATCTAAGATTCTTTTTTTTTTAAGTGAGAGGAGAGATACTGAGACATGTGCCCTGACCGGGATCCACCAGGCAACCCTATCTAGGGCCAGTGCTCAAACCAACCAAACTATTTTTAATACCTGAAGCTGATGCACTTGGATCAACAAAGCCATCCTCAGTGCTGAGGTCCATGCTTGAGCCACTGGATACTAGAGAGGAAGAGAGAGAGAAAGGGGAAAGGGAAGGGAAGAGAAGCAGATAGTCACTTCTCTTGTGTGTTCTGACTGGGAACGAACCTGGGATAATCGTATGCCAGGCCAATGCTCTATCCATTGAGCCAACCAGCCAGGGCCTAAGATTTTTTTTACTTTCCATTAAATAATTTTAGTTTTGATCTGTGGATTCAGTGATCAACTTATAGAACAAGTTTCACATTTCAAATAAACGCATGAAAACTATTTAGATTTTTTTAAATTTTTAAACTTTAAATTTTATAACAAAAAAAAATTAAGGCAACAGTATTACTTACCAATTAATTCATAGAGTAAAAACTGCTAATATTAGATCTCTTTTGGCAAAGGTTATATGTGGCAAAGAGATCAAATATTTCTTTATAATTATGAATGAAGACCAAGGAATCATAGTTAGATTTTGTTGTAAAACTTGCAAATTTAACTACTGAAGAAATTTGTTAAAGCCTCAGGAAAGTGTACTGTCAAGAACTAGTTAATCATAAATAAAATAATCTGAATCGCTGGATATAAAAATTCATTTGCATTTATATGCACTGCATGATGTACCTTGATTAACTTGGCAGTTTAGCGCATGCTTTCCCTGAAAGCAGTGATCAGTTTTTGCTCAAAATAGATTGAACTGCGTGTGAATTCATGCCACAGTCCACAATGCTAATCAGTTTTGAAGAAGAAGAAATTATGTTTTTAAGTTGGCTCTGAAATAAATTTTCATTGCTCAGCTTTCTTTCCTCAAATAATTTCACTTTCTCTGAGGCTACCTCCCTGGACCACAGGCCTCTTCTATCTATATCCATAAATTAGCCATCCCAACAAGGGGATCAACCATCCCTTAACCACTGAGACCATTTGTTAGCCATCCATTTTTTGCCGTGAAGAGTTTTAAATCCTGCACATACTTTTTCTGTTATAGTGCCTAATGCTTTTATTTCTATCTTACAAATTAAGCAAAATAACCAAATAGCAGAGATTTTCATTAATTTGCCTGCATTAGGAATACATTGGAGACAGTATTTGAATCCAGGTTTGTGCTGCTACAAAAGTCCAACGCTTATGTTATAGTAAGGGGACACTCCAAACCAGTGGTCCCCAAACTATGGCGCTTGGGCCGCATGCAGCCCCCTGAGGCCATTTATCCGGCCCCCGCCACACTTCTGGAAGGGGCACCTCTTTCATTGGTGGTCAGTGAGAGGAGCACATTGACCATCTCATTAGCTAAAAGCAGGCCCATAGTTCCCACTGAAATACTGGTCAGTTTGTTGATTTAAATTTACTTGTTCTTTATTTTAAATATTGTATTTGTTCCCGTTTTGTTTTTTTACTTTAAAATAAGGTATGTGCAGTGTGCATAGGGATTTGTTCATAGTTGTTTTTTTTTTTATAGTCCAGCCCTCCAACGGTCTGAGGGACAGTAAACAGGCCCCCTGTGTAAAAAGTTTGGGGACCCTTGCTCCAGACTGTCAACATGCCTATCAGAACATCACACCTACTCACTCTGGTACAGTTTCTCACCATGAAATGTAATCCTTTAGTTATGTGTATTTTCCTAACATTCCCTCATTGATGTGCATCCCTTAAGTATATTAACTTAGAGTGAGATTGCCTTAATTCTTCACAGTATGATTCCTGCCTCCCTCACTGTGGGGATGGGAAGAAAACATATTGAAGTAAATTTAGATTTTGTAGGCATTTAAATCATGAAAACTTCTGAAATTTGCCTGTTTAAGGTCTTTGATCTTGCAGTTTAAATTAAATTGTCAGATTTGAAAACATAAGATTTGTTTTCTAAATCCTTTTGAATATTTTTCTAGAGTAATAAACTCTTCTTGATCACCTGTACCTAATGTCATCATTTTTGTAGTTAAGGAAAGAGTATCTTAGTAAAAATGTAGTAAATATCTTGAGTTATCTTATAGAGAAGATAAATATTTTAGATCAATTTCATAATAAGGGTGTCTATTTGGAGGAAAATGTACATCTCAGTCATGGAAATTCAGTTCATTTATCATCTGCATTTAAATAAATCAATGCATTAATATTATCAGAAACTGTAAAAAGTTCTTGGCATGATCACACCTAAAAATCAATTACCCCCCTACCCTAATTGGACATAACCACTTTTTCCCATTGTAACTAAACAATTTTATTATAAATTTTTAATATTAAATTTTTTACACACCTAGAAACTCTTTCTGATGAAAAAGTGTTCAGTGGAAGCTATGGAAATATAATTTATTGGTGTTTTGTTTGTTGTTCTTTTCTGAGAGAGACGGGCACATGAAGCTGCTTCTGAATGTACCCAGACTGAGAAATCAAACTGGCAGTCTCTGTGTTCTGGGATGACACTTCAACCCACTTAGCTATCTGGCCAGGGCTTAATTTTTTTTACAGACACAGAGAGCAAAGGAGAGAGAGGGGTGGGGGAAGGCAAGCGTTCATTTGTTGTTCCACTCAGTCGTGCATTCATTGGTTGCTTCCTGTATGTCCTAACTGGTGATGAGGATCGAACCCACAACCTTGTTGTTTCAGGACGAGGCTCTTAATCAACTGAGCTAACTGGCCAGGACCTTCCTTCTTTCTTTCTTTCTTTCTTTCTTTCTTTCTTTCTTTCTTTCTTTCTTTCTTTCTTTCTTTCTTTCTTTCTTTCTTTCTTTCTTTCTTTCTTTCTTCCTTCCTTCCTTCCTTCCTTCCTTCCTTCCTTCCTTCCTTCCTTCTTTCCTTCCTCTCTCTTTCTCTCTTTATTTCCTCCTTCCTACCCTTTCTCTCTCCCTCCTCCCTTCCCTCCCTTCCTTTCCCTTCCCTTCCCTTTTCATTTTTTCTTTCTTTCCTTTCTTTCTTTTTATTAATTTTTAGTAAACTTAAATTGTTTAGGTGCTATAGAAGATAGGCATCTTTTTGCTTATTCACTTATTCTTCTTACTACTATTGTTCACTTCATTCTGAAATAATACTTCTTTGAGTGATCTCTATATTCTGCTTCATAATATGTGAACAGAGAAAGTTCAGGGAGCAGACATGACTTTTTCCCTGAGATCCTGTGAAGGGCACAGCTATACCTATGCTGTCTATGCTTTTTCTTTGTGTTTTCAAAAGCTAATGTGAAAATGAGTCATTCTTTCTTGGTGAAGGAGTTTTTCTGCAAAAATTAATGGATATATCATTAATCAATGTCTTTTGCATATTAATATTAGAACAGTGTTTTGACACATTTTTATTGGATCCAATCTTTTGGCATCACATCTTCTCATGCAAATTATCCAAAATTAGTGAGCAGGGGTAAGAGTGCCTAGTTCTAACCTTTGTGTTTATGTCTTCAGACTAGGCTGAAATAGGAGTAATATAAAATAAGAGTTTCTTCTCTATATTTCAGGGAGAAACCTGATACATATTTTATTGTTATATAAAAATATTATTTAATGTTTTGAAGGAGGATAAAAAACCAACATAAGGACATTTATTATGTACTGCCATTAAGTGAAATAGATAATAAATAAGAGTATTCATTCAGCTGATACTTGTTGAGCACCTGCTATATTCTGGATACAGTTATAAATCCTGAAGATAAGTCTTCTCATTAGCTTGAAGTCTAGTCTGACTTATTACCTATATGATGCCATTTCAATTTGTATAACATATATTTCCCATTTTACATCCCTATTTTTTTTTTTTTTTTGGCAGAGACAGGGAAAGTCAGAGAGAGGGACATATAGGAACAGACAGACAGGAAGGGAGAGAGATGAGAAACATCAATTCTTTGTTGCGGTTCCTCAGTTGTACATTGATTGATTTCTCATATGTGCCTTAACTGGAGGTCTATAGCAGACCGAGTGACCCCTTGCTCGAGACAGGGACCTTGGGCTCAAGCTGGTGATCCTTGCTCAAACCAGATGAGCCCATGCTCAAGCTGGCGACCTCGGGGTCTTGGCCTGGGTCCTCCACATCCCAGTCCGATGCTCTATCCACTATGCCACCGCCTGATCAGGCACATCCCTAAATATTATAATATATGCTGTGAATACTATTCTCTCAAGGAATGAGAAATTTTTTCTTGTAAAAGTGATTCAGAAATAAAGTCAAATTGTATACATTTTACCTTTACATTTTTATGGAATTTTGAATCATATTTATTTTAAAAATAAAAAAGCAAGTTTTAATTTCTTTGCTTTATAGATTTGCTGTGTAGGCATGTATTTTGTATGCCTTTGCTGGGAAATGTATTCAGCAATTTTCTTCTTTTCATATTTAATTATATCATCTAGGTCTGCATAAGGTTTTTTTTAATGAAAGTTAATTAAACACATGTAGAATCTAGTCATTTTATGATCACACCCTTTAACTGGGTGGATATTAAAAATTGAGTTACAATTCTAGTGGGCCTAGACATTTTGGACCATTATTTATTTTCCAAATGAAATAAAAGGAGGGTAAATGACAACTTACTCCATTCTTTTCCAATTACAAGTTACAGTTAGAAAAGTCAAATTCAGTCAGCTTAAGATGAGTTATCTACAAATGAGCCTACTTGGAAACAGATTAGCAATTTAAATGACTAAGTTAATAAAACCCAATTATATCTAATTTGCCCACTCTTCTTTTCCTTTGGCCTCCCAAGGCTTCAGAGTATGAGTGCCTTGCTTGGGTTCCTGGGTGCAAGGGTGGGGCAGGTTTGTAGAACAGAAGACTTTGTGAGAAAAACACAGTCACAGTAATTATACCTGTTGCAGCTAGCTGGATGCGCTCAGCACCCCATATATGTGTGTGTGTGTGTGTGTGTGTGTGTGTGTGTGTGTTTAGTTAAATGCATTGTATATACACACACATGTATGTGTGTTCATCTTTGCATTATAGAACATACACATGTACACACACACTGGACATCACTCCCACAGCAACTTCACCTTGACTGAATCAAATGCCAAGTTTCAAATGAATTCCAAGTAGTTCTTAATTCTGTTCCCCCTCTCCATATCTTGTCATGACTGCCCTAAGTCAAGGTTTATAACCTCCTAACTAATCTTCGACTTCTCATTTTATCACCCTTATACTACTTACTGCAGGTAATATATATATATATATATTCATATATATATATTCATATATATATATATATATATATTCTAAATGAAAATTCAGCCATGCCAGTAACCTAATGACAATCTTTTTTTTTTTTTTTTTGTATTTTTCTGAAGCTGGAAACGGGGAGAGACAGTCAGACTCCCGCATGCGCCCGACCGGGATCCATCCGGCACACCCACCAGGGGCAATGCTCTGCCCACCAGGGGGCGATGCTCTGCCCCTCTGGGGCGTCGCTCTGCCGTGACCAGAGCCACTCTAGCGTTTGGGGCAGAGGCCAAGGAGCCATCCCCAGCGCCCGGGCCATCTTTGCTCCAATGGAGCCTTGGCTGCAGGAGGGGAAGAGAGAAACAGGGGAAGGAGGGGGGGGTGGAGAAGCAAATGGGTGCTTCTCCTATGTGCCCTGGCTGGGAATTGAACCCGGGTCCCCCGCACGCCAGGCCGATGCTCTACCGCTGAGCCAACCGGCCAGGGCCCTAATGACAATCTTTAAATGCCTCCCTAATGCCTATAGAATAAAGACCAATCTTCATAACTTAGAATAGTTAGGCCTCCATGATCTAATTCTTATCTAATGATACCTTTGGATCTTAGACTGTAATGGCACTGGAAGATGTGGTGTTCTCTGCACAAACCATGGTCTCTCATGAAATTATATCTCTATCCTTAGCACTATCTAGAATACCCTTTCCTTTCTTTGATGGTCTAACTCACACATCTTTTAAATTCTATATAATCCTACATTCACTCTATAAAACCTTCACTAATGTCTCAGTCTAGCTTAAAATCCTCTTCTCTGACCTCCATAGCATTTTTTAACATGCACTGGGTTACATCATACTGACATAACTTAAGGTGTAAATTTTAGACTCTAACTCCTAATACAGAGTGACATAGGACTTGACCTATTACAGACAGTGTTCAAGAGCCTGAGAGTGATGGTTATTAATTAGCGTCACAGTGGCACCACTTTGGAAAGACACAGAAGCACAAGCTCAGTTTTTCTCTGTACTGTATTTTTCTTCTCTTTTCTATTTTATTTTTTTTTAGTGAGGAGCAGGATAGACAGACAGGAAAAGAGAGAGATGAGAAGCCTCAGTTCTTCCTTGTGGCACCTGAGTTGTTCATTGATTGCTTTCTTGTATGTTCCTTGACCGGGGGGCTGCAGCACAGTGAGAGACTCCTGCTCAAACCAGTAACCTTGGGTTCAAGCCAGCGACCATGGAGTCGTGTCTATGATTCCACACTCAAGCCCATGACCCCGTGCTCAAGTTGGTGAGCCAGCGCTCAAACCAGCGACCTCAGGGTTCCAAATCTGGGTCCTCAGCGTCCCAGGCAGATAGATGCTCTATCCACTGCTCCACTGCCTGGTCAGGCTTTCTATATTTTTTAAATGCTGATCTGATAAAGACTTTGTTCAAATCCAGCAAATAATAATTGGTACCATCCATATGCTACTTAAGTAGCTTTTAAATATATTATCATGTTTTGAATATCATATAAACAATCAATCTTTAAGAAGAAAGGTTCAATATTAAAACTGAAGTGAGTTAATATGTAGCTATGCAGGTATTTAAAAAATCCTCCACCATTTCCCCATTCATTTAATAATTTAATAATTATGAACAAAATATGTTGAACAGTCATTTCCACAAACTTATATTTCAATTTTTTCTTGAGTTCTACTCAGCGGTTTTGACTATGTTCAATGCAAAACAATGAGGACATTGATGGTGTATAAAATGTTGTATACTGGATTTTGTGGGTGATTTACAAAATTTACAGGGATAATTTTGTCTGTGTACCAAATGGGCTTTCTTTAAAAACTAATCTCACTTAAGATATCAACTATGACATAACTCTGTTAGCTGTCAAAACTATTTCCTTTGGGAGCTGACAGCTTCATACACATTATAAGGATGCTCCTGGAATGCATGAAATTATTCTTACATATTTCTGTATCCATGTGTGGGCCAAATAAGTTTGCAAATATGATGTATATGTTTGCTCACCTATAGTTTGCATTAGGTGTGGGGACAGGCAGTAAGCAGGCAGGATCCTTATAGCCTAAGGCTTAGTTTTAAGACTAAGCCTTTCCCACCCTTTTAATACTAAGATCTTCTCAACACTAAGCTTTTCCCCCACACCCTTGACTGTTGCATGAATTGGGGTGGTGCACTCTTATAAGAAATCCCATTATGCGTCAGATAAGTGGCTTTGTATCAGAGACTTCCTTGTTTGTATATTGGCTTAAAGGTTTTGATTTCTACACTATAAAATGGGGCAGACTGGGGACTTGCTTGCTCTTGGTTCCTGCTGTTAGGTTGCAAGGAGAGGCAGCCAAAATGGTGGAGTGCTGAAGGAGAAGCCAGTTTGTGCAGAGTTTGTGCAGAGAGAAGGAGATGTGGAACAGAGGTGGATAAGGCTGGTGAGCTAGAAACCTTTGATTCTAGGAATACATAGATGTGTCAGTGGCTTTGGAAGCCCTGAATGGAAAGGGAAGTGTTTTCCCACTGTGTGTATTCCTTGCCTGCCGGGTGCGAGCTAGGATTAAAGAAAATGGCCCACCAGTTCTTGGCTCCTTTGTTTCATTACCATCTGTCCGAATCAAATGCGAACCTGCGCAGGTGGCTGTGATGGTGGCCGTGGCTACTGGCTTTACACTACGGCACTCAGCTTAGTGGTTGGAATGAGTTAAGTGTGCAATTAATCTGTTCCACTGAACTAAACTGGAGGTCAACACTCCTAGCACCTTAAATGGAGGAGAGCCACCTGCTCCCTTTAGTTCATTGTTAACCACAGAATGATTCATGTGTTGTTTCTAGTTCGCCGGCTCTTACTTCTCAAGAAAACCCAACCAGGTTCTCTGACAGAGGTAGCAGAGGGCGGGAAGAAAAGCAGCAGCACTTTTGAAGTCATTTGCTGGAAGAAAGCAAAAATAAAATCTGCAGCTGAAACATGAGTGAGGTGGGTTAAAGATAGTATCAAAGACCAATGAAATACAAGTATAATGCTAGGGTTCTAGTTGACCAGTATTACTCTACTGATATGTATGCTTCAATACAAGAGATTGCCAGGAAGTGACCTTTCTACTATTATCTTCACTAATTTGTCTCTAGAGTGTTGAGACATTTTTTTAAAAAGTCTTTAGGAAGAAATCAATGATTATCTGCCTGTGAAATTTCAGAACTTCATCTAGTGACAGTAATATGTTTTTATATGCCGTCTAGTTTATTGTTGTTGTTGTCATTTTTACCATTTGATAGAAGTAAGTAGGTAGGTAGGTAGATAGATAACTCATTCATATTGGGACATTTATTAAAAGTCTAGGGGGGAAGTTCTATGAAACTCAAGGACAGGGACTATAAACCAATTAAAAAAAAAAAATAAGCCAGGCAGAAAAAGAAAATTATCATATGACCTCACTCATTTGAGGAATCCAGTGAACTATGTGAACTGAGGAATGGAATTGAGACAGAGGAGAGATCAAAGGGACCAGAGGAAAAGAGAACTGGGGGAAAGAAGATGACAGGATGGGATAAACCTGAAGGAAAGGGGGGAGGGCACTATAGGGAGGGGGGGCAAGGGAGATGTTGAGGGGAATACGGGGGAGGGAAATGCATTTGGGGCAATGCTAGAATCTATGTAAACACAATAAATTAAAATCAATAAAAAAACAAAAGAAAAGATCAGGATTGTCATGTTATTATAATAGTGAAATTCCAACATTTTAAACATCATTTAATGTTTTCCAATTAAAATATAATAAAAAATAAAAACAAAGCCTTCAAAGCAAGATTAATTTTTTTCCTGGAAGATGTATCTATTTAGCTATTCCTTCATTGTAATGTCATGGCTGCAAAGAAGTGAAGGTTAAATTGCAATAGCATAACATTATTTCTTTTCAGGTAATGTCTCTTTTGCCTAGCGCCCTATTTTTTGTCTATAATTCTTTGCACTGTTTCGTTCTGTAGGAAAAAAAAAGTCAATAAAATGCCATTGATTAACAACACTCAGCCTACATGTTTTAGTAAACTGAACCATATTGCCTATTGCTGGCATGATCGACACTATTTAAGATAAAATGCTGAGCCAAAGGAAAGCAAGCATGTTTCTCTTTTAGCAAAAATGTACGGATCATAGAGGCAAGTGATTCACAGTATAAAAAGTTTTAAAACAATGATTGATAGCTCTGGCCAGTTTGCTCAGCGGTGGAGCATCAGCCCAGCATGTGCAAGTCCTGGGTTCAATTTCTGGCCATGGCACACAGGAGAAGCACCCATCTGCTTCTCCACTCTTTCCCCTCTCCTTTCTCTTTTTCTCTTTCTTCCTTTCCAGCAGCCAAGGCTCCATTGGAGCAAAGTTGGCCTGGGTGCTGAGATGGCTCCATGGCCTTTGCCTCAGGCCCTAGAATGGCTCTGTTGGCAGCGGAGCAACACCCTGGATGAGTCAAGCATTGCCCCTTTGGGGGCATGCCGGGTGGATCCTGGTAGGGTGCATGCAGGGGTCTGTCTGCTGCCCCCACCCGCCGCTTCTAACTTGGGGGAGGGGGTCATTGACAATCACTTGATGAATTAGCCACTTACAAGCGGAAAGGGGTAGCATATTGGCTGTTTCCCAGGACCTGAGAAAGGACAAAGATTACTGCTCCATTATGCAAAGTCAAATGTGTTGCATTAATGCCTTAAAATAACTTGGATGATTATATAAAAATCTGTTAGGTTTTTTAAATACCTGTTCAAATATATCACAATGAATAGTATTTTGCCCTTCTTGTATTAGTTGAACAGATTAAAAGTTATTTAAAATAAATTAGTGATATATGAGTAGATAGAAGAAAGGCAACAGTGTTTTAAGCACCTGCTTATTCAGAGTCCTTGGACATCAATTGTATTATGGTCAATTGTATTATGGTTATAAATGTGCTTTCTAACTACTATCTCGTGTAAGATGATCTGAGAACTGGTTAACAAAGGTTAAGTCACATTTAAGACATTGAAAGAAAAATTGATGAACAGTTTGTTGGTGGGTGATTCCATTCTCAATAAGAGGATATTCCATCAAAAGAAAAAAAAAAGCTGTTTGCATTATTAAGCCTGTTCTGTACCACAGTTGGGAACTTGGTTGGGTCATGAATGCTGGCAGGTTGTCAGGGAAACAGGAATAATGCAATTGAATGCATAGTCTTCTTGCAAAATGGTTTTAGCTTTGCTTGAATTGTCTAATGGCTGACCTGGAAATTCTAAAAATAATTAATGGAGAAAAACAAATTTTCTAGTTTAATTACATATACCTCTTTGTTGAAAGATAGTAATAAAACTATTTCTCTAGGGGTAGAGTATTATGCTTATAATTCAGAGAAAAATATCTTCTTACAAACTTTGAAATCTTCTAGTGATTAAGTGTTTTTAGTAGTGATGTAAGAGTGTGCATAAAGGTCAGACACATCCACATTCTCTTGACCCTTTTTCTAATCACTGTCGCTTAGAAAGAGGCCTTGGAGAGTCTATACCCAAGATATTCTCTGAGAAAAGCAGATTACAGATAGTTTGATTGGAACCTCAGTAGAAACCACAAATACATACTTTATCACAAATATTTATAATGATTCAAATCTATAGACATGCAAGAAAATAAAGAAATTGGGCCTCATGCAAGAGACTAAAATCTGAAGTGAAAAAGGGCTGTCAATTGTTTGTTTATCAATTAGGATTTGATATTTCCAAAACCAAACCAATACTTGGAGCATAACTAGTTAAGTGCTATATTATAGGTCAAACATGAGCTTAGAAAGCCTGGACATTACATTAGAGCACCTTTTGAGTATGTAGCAAGTTTATCTTGATAAATACATTTTTCCTTAGCTTACTTCAGCAAACTACCTTTAATATCTCTTTAAAACTTTGTATTAATGTCTGACCTGTGGTGGCGCAGTGGATAAAGCGTGACCTGGAAATGCTGAGGTCGCCGGTTCGAAACCCTGGGCTTGCCTGGTCAAGGCACATATGGGAGTTGATGCTTCCAGCTCCTCCCCCTTCTCTCTCTCTGTCTCTCTCTCCTCCCTCTCCCTCTCTCTCCTCTCTAAAAATGAATAAATAAATTAATTAATTTAAAAAAACTTTGTATTAGAATAAAAGCATCGTCTTCATGTTGTCTGGCATTCAGAACCCTGCATTTGCCCCCTTCAGAATCATCCCCCATTACTGCCCTCTAGTTTCTTCGTGGTGCCTTATTCCTTCAGATACGCGCTGCTCTTTCCCAGCTGTCCCACTTACTATGTGATTCTGTGCAAGTTATTTCATCATTATTTCTCTTTGTTTGTCTATGACTTGGTCTCAGGAACAGTGGCTAGCACACAAAAGTACTTAATGACTGTGAACCAATGTTTGTATTATAATCATTCTCAACTATGTGATTGAATCATACTGTTTTTGCCAAAAATGCTTGCCATCCCTTTCACCACCATTCAAACCCTCCCATGCCTTTAAATCATAGTAAGACACTTTTATTTAATACTGTGCAAAAGAAATTCAAGACTCTGTCACTGTAGTTTAGTACTACTTGTGAGTTGGATATAATGTGTGGGGAGGTTCCCTTGGGAGAGCAGAAAGGGCTGGCCCGGTGTCCCAAAGCAGTGGTCCCCAACCCCCGGGCTGTGGACCAGTACCAGTCTGTGGGCCATTAGGTACCGGTCCTCAGAGAAAGAATAAATAACTTACATTATTTCCGTTTTATTTATGTTTAAGTCTGAACGATGTTTGGTTTTTAAAAAATGACCAGATTCATCTGTTACATCTATCTAAGACTCACTCTTGATGCTTGTCTCAGTCATGTGATATATTTATCCATCCCACCTTAAAGGCCCGTCCATGAAAATATTTTCTGACATTAAACTGGTCCGTGGCCCAAAAAAGATTGGGGACCAATGTCCCAAAGGACTTGTCTATCAGGAGCACTTGATGACAGACAATATGGGAGAAAAAATAACAAGGATGCCAGAAGTGTGTGTTGAAAAGCTTGCCACTGTGATAATGTTAAAACAGCTTAGTATTACTAGATATTAAAGAAATAATGGACATTGTCATTCCTTAAGATCGATATCATGTGGCGGTATGTAACTACAAGTTCTCTTTTATATTTCAGCTCACTTATTATATCCATATAATATCATTGATCTGATAGCCACAAAACCCACATTGCATCTGGCAGGCAGGACTTTTCTCAAGGCAGGAATTTTGGGTGGGAAATCTTTTAGATTATTAGTGTTGGGGACATGGTTTTGACTTGACCTGTTTTTCTCTTTACAAACTTGGATGGCCTTTGAATGATATAGTTTGGTTTAGTCCACATGTATTTTTCTGTTAGACAGCTCACAGTATTTTTGCTTCTTTTCCTCCCTCTCCTCACTTCCTTGCCGGAGGTGGAGACTGTAGAGTCACCTGCTTGCCCTTTTCATTGCAACTTCTCTGTAGTCTCTTCCAGATGTTTTTATACCATGTTTGTTTAAAAGTGAAAATGGTGCCTTTGCATTAAAACTCAGGGGATAGTTTTTTTGTTTTTTTTTTTTGTTTTTTTTTTAGAAAGAATGTTTCATCTCCCTTTCACTCTGAATATAACAGATATTTCTCTTTTATTGAGGGAACTAAATGAACAGTTCATCAGCTGATCGCTTCCTTATGTATTTATTTTGGTTTCTTTACAAACAAAGTATTTTACAAGCCCAACAGCAGTTAAAGAAATTCCTGACCTTGCCTATTTTTTTTAAAGATTGGGAAGTTAAACTGCACCCCATAGCAATCAGGCGCCAGAATCACTTCTTTTCTACTTCAAAAGTGTGTATGTGGTTTTTTAAACTGCTAATGAAAGCATTACAAAGATTAGCTTTTGAAGTGGCTAGCAGCTTTCATTTATTTTCCTTCTGGTATTCCCTCTGCCTCCAGCTAAAATTTAGAACCTTAAAAATGTTTCTCTTCTTTGCTAAATTCCGTTGATGTTCTATCAAAGTGCATTTGGATTATATAAAGCTTCGTTCTTATCTTGCAGCTCAGTATTCCTGAGAGAACAGTAGTCAGGTTAGAATTGACAAGCCTGTATCTGGTACTTTCAAACTAGGATGTGCTCCCAGCCCTACCGGGGGCATTGGATAACTCTTTTTCCTGTTGCCATGCAGGGAGATGGACGCCCACACTGTGATGATAAAGGAGGCAGTGTTTCCTTGCAAAAGGCAAAGAGCAGCTTCATCCCTCAACACAGCAATTTTCAACAGGTGTACCAAAGAAAGTTTTTCAACATGCAATGCCTGACTGTTTAGTCAGGGGTACTGATGTCTTTTCCCTTAGATTGTTAAATAAAGAAAAATGACAACAGCCAACACAACAATAGCCGTCTGGTGTGAATGAATCAAAGTGATGTCTATATTTTATCAGATCAGCAAAAAATATATTTTTGATGTACTGCAGGATTTTAGTAATTAGTTTATGTGTACCGTGAGATAAAAAAAAAAAAAAAAAAAAAAAAGGATGAAAATCGCTGCCTTAGTACAATCCGAGAGAGTCACACCAAAGTTACCAGTGGGGAGAGATACGTGATAATGTAAATAGATTCATAAAACTAAGGAAGTTTAGAAATTTTTTGCCACATTGTATTATTACTTAATAAGGAAGGTTTAAATTTTTGGTTCTTTTATTGACTTCTTATATGAAAACTTTTGAGCAGTAATCATCCAGTGAAGATTTTATATTAATAGTCTTTCTCTTCTTCAATGTTGTAACTTAGCACCAGGAAAATTTGTTTTGATATTTTTTATCACATCTCATTTTTTCTGAGTCCCCATAAATATTGGCTTCTAAAAACCTGGGTAATTTGGAATTTCCTAGCTTGTGTCTCCTAAGAAATTCAAACACATCAAATTTAATCATAGAAATCAGATTAAATCAGTATTATCACCCATGTGCACCTAGTAACGTCTTGATGCCGATTTGGAAACTGCATAAGCTTACTTTGTGGTTTTGTTGATCCTTGCGTGTTACATTAGTAGTAGTATCTAAAATCTAACCTTTGGAATTCTGTAATTGTCTGGGATAATTAAATGGCAGAATTTCGGTAGAGTGATGGGAGCAAAAGTTAACATTTTAGGTCTGAAGACAGAATGGTAGTGCAAGAAAGAGAAGCCTTTAGCATGAACCTTGTGTTCCGTGAGCTTGGGAATGTAGGAGAGGCCCATGATTGGGCAGATTTTAGAAGGGACAGCAAGATCAAGTGGATGTATTTTAAAACAGATATATTTTGCCTAACCTGTGATGGCGCAGTGGATAAAGCATTGACCTGGAATGCAGAGGTTGCCAGTTCGAAACCCTGGGCTTTCCTGGTCAAGGCAAATATGGGGGAGTTGATGCTTCCTGCTCCTCCCCACTTCTCTCTCTTTCTCTTCCCCCCTCTGCTTCTCTCCAGAAATGAATAAAGTCTTAGAAAAAAAAAAGAAAAAACCAGCTATTTTGTAAATGTCAGGGTCATATGATTTCCTTGAGTTCTCTGGTGAGGCCTGAATCTTGGATGAGTGAGTGTGTCTCCTGAAGGGATGTGCTTGCTTGCATTGAGGACAGTGAAAATGAGTTGTTGTTTTTTATTTTGGGTTTTTTTTGTTTGTTTTTTGTTTTTTTTCAGAGAAAGATAAAGAGTCAGAGAAAGGGACAGATAGGGACAGACAGGAAGGGAGAGAGAGTATCAATTCTTTGTTGCGGCACCTTAGTTGTTCATTGACTACTTTCTCATATGTGCCTTGACTGAAGGCTACAGCAGACCAAGTAACCCCTTGCTCAAGCCAGCGACCTTGGGCTCAAACTGGTGAGCTTTGCTCAAACCAGATGAACCCATACTCAAGCGGGCGACCTCGGGGTCTCAAACCTGGGTCCTCCATCTCCCAGTCCGACACTCTATCTACTGCACCACCACTGGGTCAGGCTGAAAATGAGTTTTAAGAGATCTTTTCTTTTTGTGATTTTAAAATCAACCAAGCTGACCACAAATTCTATGTTAATTTACATGAGGTTGAAATATGGAGGGTATTTCAGTGAGATGGTACACAATTTAGCTGACATGAGATGTTTTGTTTTTTACATGGTTGTTGATCATTACAGACTCTTGCTGCTACATGAAACTGACCAGGGCACTTAAACTTTGTATTCTCAAAGTAAATATAAGACCCCAAAATGACTGTATCTAAGTTTTGGCATATTTAACAACTTTACATTTTGTACTGTAAGATTTGAGGTAAAGTTTAAGAAATCACTGGTGGATACAGAATTCTAATTTTTATCAGAATATATTGGTAATTTTCTACTCTCCCTCCTACCTTCTTCCCTCCCCCCTCAACCTTCCTCCTCTTCTTCATGTTTCCTCCCATGAATTAAGTTTATGGTTCCTATGCTAGAACTGGCTCAAAAAAGAATAAATTCAAAGGTAATTTCTGTGGTAGATAACTTTGATAAAATGCACCCAAGCAGTTTTATTTTAATGGATATGCACATGAGATCTTGAGACCTTTATTTAGGACTGTGTACACACTGATAATTTCTAATTTCATCAAAAGCAAGTGAACAGAAAAGTTCAGTATTTTATAATTTGCTTCACTTAAAATCAAGGGTGTTCATTCAACAGTGCTTTCCTTCAGAAGATCTCTAATCACGCTGATCATTTTAAATCAGTCCCTTTTTTATTTTACGACAAGTTTTCATGGTCCTGGATAATAGTTGGGGGCCTTTTTATTCTCATATCCTATATTTCTTATATAAAAATATTTTGTAGTTTTCGACTGCTGTTTTAAAATATTAATTTATGCATACTTATTTTAAAAATACAGAAGTTTGCTAAATATTGCCAATAGAAGTTAAAAAAATATTTTGAAATACTAGCACATAGAGAAAACTCTATACATAAGCCATTATATAGGTTCTATTGCACAACAGTATTGTACTGTTTTAATTATTATGACTGTATAGCATTATTTAAAATATGACAGAGCAAGTAGCCCTTACCAATCTATTTCAAATATCAATGCTGATTTAAAGTGTTTTCAAAACTACAAAATAATTTCTCTTTGATTACTAGAAATGCATTGCATAGGGATGTATTATAGATTCATGTATGTGTGTGTGAATATATGTACTATTTATATTATGTATTTATAATATTGAACTTGGTCATTTATTTATTCACTTATTATTTTATATCTCCATATGGAGTAGATTAATTTTTTCTTGTTACTTCTATATTTAATGTTTTGGATGGCTATCATTAATTGGCAATTATTTTTGTCTATTTTTAGTCACTAATCTATTTATTCAATTTCTCTCTGTTGTGTGCCTTTTAGAAACTGGGCATGTAAATACAGAGATGAGGTTATTCTTCTATTTAGTTCAAAAAAGTGATAGCTTTTTATGTTAATTATAAAATTACCCTTTACTGAAATTGCATCTTTTTAAATATAGATTTTTGGTTGTTTATCTTAGGCTTTATATTTACCTATACTCACACTTCTTACAAAGAAGATAATTTTTTTCCTTTTTCATTATCTTTGTTTTCTCTTCTTTTGATAACCTAATTGCAGTGATTAAAACTACCCAAACAACTATAATATTTGTGGACCTTCTTACCTTAACAAGAAGAATGTTTTCTATAATTCACAAATCATGACTTGGCTTTTGTTTGACAATACACATACAGGTGTCTGCATCCTTACCCTCCCCTTCAACACATATGCATAGAGGACAACTGTATGCTTATGATCTGGTTCGAGTATCCATTTGTTTCTACCTTGTGAGAGGTTTACTTCTTCCCTTTATCAGGACCTTGCTGAGGCCTAACCGATTAATATATGTCAAATACTAACAGATTTCCTGATGGGGAATCATCCTTAAATTTTAAAAATAAGTTTCACTTGGTTACATTTTATTATTTTAATGTAGTATGTGATTATATTTGCTAATATTTTATTTTTGAATTAATATTTGTGTGATTTCCTTATACTTTTCTAATTCTTTACTCTTGGTTTCCATCTTTATTTATATTTTTCTGCTTTCCTGAAGTCCATTTTTGTAGTTTAAAATTTCAAAACTGAATTGTAGTCACTTTAATTTTTATTTGTTTAATAAATGTGTTTAAGGCTATGATTTTTTTTTTTTTTTTGGCATACTACTTTATTCATATCTGATAGGTTTTTGTGTTATGGTATTTTCTTATTGCCAGAACTATCTCAAGATATAATTTTCATTTTGCAGATATTTTGTCCTTTTGTTGTTGTTTTTATTGGTTCTCGATTCTCCTCTTCCTCATACTCTTTCCCCCTCCCTTCTTTTTGCCTTCTTCCTCCATTATTTATTATTATATTAGCATAAATGTACTAAGTTCTATATCCTGTGCTAAGAATTTCCTTGATGATAGTGTTGAATGCTCCCAGATAACCATGATGCAGGTGTTTTCAGATGGAGACTCTAGGACTACCCATACGGCATTTGTGGTTAAGTGTGTGTCTCTCTTTAGGCTAAACTTCCTAGGTTTAACTCTTTAAAGTCATGTTTCCAGAACAAGTTGCATAACATTTTTTACCTCAGTATAATCATCATTAAAAAGGGGATAAAAGTGTTACTTATTTTAATGAGATGAAAATTAAGTTATATAATGCAATTATCATAGAAACTATTAGTCATTATTATTGTTACAATTATTATTATTATTATTTATTTACACTCAGTATTATACTACTACTGCTGGACACCATTCCTAGTTTGCTATTTTTGTGTTCTTTTAGTCATCTGAATAGTTTACAAATTAGAAGGGGGGCTTGCAATTGTGTATTAGCAAGTACACTGTTTAGGAAGTCTTGTTGAGCTATTGTTATGAGAACATTTTCTACTTTATCGTTATTGCAATATCTATTATGTCTTATTTAGCCTTTAATTCATAGATTTAAGTACTGCCTCTGTCAATATTATCAACTGAATGGCTTATGCTTTTAATAATTTTTCCATATTGGCTCATACTATTGTGAGGATATTTCTATCTTAGTGATTATAGAAACTAAAATAATAAAGGAAACTTCTGCCTTTTAACCATGTAGCATAAGCAGAAATCCTAAAAATTTCAGGACAAGTTGAGTTTGTTCAAACTAATTGCAAATACGTTTGGTTAATTTTATCCTACTTAAATATTTTTGGCCTTGTTATTCAACATTTTAACAATGCTTTCCTGCTTTGAAATGCAAACAGTATTTCAAATAGATTAGTTTTATACCAATTACAATGAAGTGAGATTTTACTTGAAAACCCATGTATTTGTGACTTGATTCATTTTACTGTTTGTTATAAAATATTTACGCTGAGCAATAAAAATAACATTTTTGTTGCTATTAATAAAACAAAATATTGGCTCTCATATTTTTTTGCACAGCATAAATAAGAGTATTAAACTAATTTATGAATATGTTCACTTTTATAGTTGTTTAAATTGGGGTAAAGGTGAAGTCATAGTAGTATAATGCTTTTAAATTTTTTAAATAAAGCCATGTTAACTTTTAATTAAATCAATAATTATTTATTAATGTGATACCCCTAATGACTAATTTTTCCCCCAAAATAGACTCTTTTATTTGGTTAACTTATTTGCAAGAATAACTAAGGTGTCCATGACTTTCCTCACTAAGACAAACTGAAAAAATATATATTATTGCTAATTCTCAGTTTTAAATAAACTGAAATAAGCAGATTTGATTACTTTGTTTTTGCCATCTGAGTGATGTTTGGGAATCTCGGTGATAATGGATGAAACTGATACAGATGACATTGGGCTTCTAGGAAAGAAGGCTTGGATTTAAATCATGAATAAATGATAGTGGAACTGTATGTTTGTTAAATTACTTCACTTGTGTTTCAATTTATTCTTGTGCCCTTTCTTACTTATGTGCTCAATAGTACAGGAGTCACAGCTCACTGGTTCACCACAGTGTTTCATGCCAGAATAGAAAGAAGTGTGCTCAGAGAAACTTAAAAGTATGTTACTTGGCAGAGGTATTAATACCTTTCCTGACTGGGCATATGGTTCCTAAAACTCTAGTGCATATGACAACAGAACCATATTAATGGGTGGCCTGTCAGTAGCTGGGCAGGGCTCCAAAACATCACTGCATTAATTAGAAAATATAAGTCCAGTTAACTCATATTTTCTCATCCTACTCCTTATAGAACATGAGAAATTGAAATTGCTTTTAGTATTTACTTCACTTGTGGTGGGGAAAAATCCATACACATACAGAAGTCAGTAATGTTAGTATATACTAACAACACATTTTTTTTGAAAGAGAAATAAAGAAATTGATTTAATTTATAATAGCATCAAAAACAATAAAATACTTAGGGATAAATTTAAGCAGATGAAAAATCTCTACTCTAAAAACTAAAAAAAAATTGATGAAAGAAATTGAAAAAGACACAAATAAACAGAAAGATATCCTGTGTTCATGAATTTGAAGAATTAATATTGTAAAATGTCAATATTACCCAAAGCCATTTACAGATTCAATGATATTCCTATCCAGGGTCCAATGATACTTTTTACCGAAGTAAATACTCCTAAAGTTTATGTGGAACTGCAAAAGACCCCAAATAGCCACAGGTATCCTGGGAAAGAACAAAGTAGGAGGCATCACACTTCCTGAATTGAAGTTATATGACAATGTCCCGGCCAGGTAGCTCAGTTGGGTTCTGTCCCCATCAGGGCACATACAAAAATCAACCAATAAATGTGTAAGTTGAACAAACAAATCAGTGTTTTTTCTCTTTTTTCTCCCTTCCTCTTTCTCTTTTTATGTCAATAAGTCAATACATTAAACAATTTATACTATAATGCTATAGTCATCAAAACAGTACATTATTGGCATAAAAACACACATAGACCAACTGATCCGAATCAATAACCCAGAAATAAACCCAAGCATATATTATCAGCTAATATTTGACAAGTGAGTCAAGAATACTCAATAGAGAAAAGGCACTTTTTTCAATAAATTGTGCTGGAATAACTGATTTTTCACATGCAAAAGAAAGAAACTGGACTATATCTTACACCCCTCATAGAAACAAATTCAAAGTGGATTAAAGACATAAATGTGTGACCTGAAATCATGAAACTACGAGAAGAAAACATAGGTGTAAAGCTCTTTGAACTGGGTCTTGGCAATGATTTTTTAGATATGACACCTAAAAGTACAGGCAACAAAATAAAAATAAATAAACAAGGAGGGCCACATCAAACTAAAATGTTTCTATCCAGCAAAAAAAAAAAAACCATAAAAAAAGTTAAAAGACAATCTGGGGAATGAGGAAAAAAAGTATTTTCAAACCCTATATCTGATTAAGGGTTAATATTCAAAATATATAAAGAACTCATTCCACTTGTTGGAATTTATCCAAAAGAAATGCAAACTCAAAAAATTATCTGCACTCCTATGTTCATAGCAGCATTATTTACAATAGGCAAGATTTGGAAGCAGCCTAAGTGTCCATCAGTGATTGAATGGATAAAGAAGTTCTGGTATATACAATGAAATATTATTCACACACACACACACACACACCCCGCCAAATTCCTGCCATTTGTGCCATTGATGGACTTTGAAGGGATTATTTAAGTAAAATAAGACAGAGAAAGAAAGACAAATACTGTATGATCTTATATGTAGAATCTAAACAAGACAAAAAAAATAGAAAAAGAGACCAAATTGCTATCAAACCCAGAGATAGGGGGAAGAGGAATTGGAGGGAGGTAGTCAAGTGATGCAAACTTCTAGTTATAAGTAAGTCCTAGAGGTGTAATGTACAACATGATAACTATTGCTAACAAGGATACAAGATATATAGGAGAGCTGTTAAGAGAGTAAATCTCAAGAGTTCTCATTTCAAGGAAATTTTTTTTTCTTTTTTTTATTGGATTTGTATGATTAGTTTAGCTAAACCTATTGTGGTAATCATTTCTTATACAATGATGTATTTCACTTAATAATAAAATGAGGAAAATAAAGAGTTGTGGGGAAAAGATCATTTAAGAAAATGGGAAAATTAGCTCAGATAATTTTGTAAAACAAGGAAAGTTGACTTGCTGCAGCTGATATAAAGCATTGCTATTATCGAGTTAATTAAGTACCATAGTGTTTAAAATTGTTCACTATTACTTAAGGAGCTGAAAACACATGAATAAAAAGAAATGAAAATTCATGGAATGTATCAACATATATATCAGAAGTTAGAATATGCCAAAAATATTATTTAAAATAGAAGAGAAAAAAAATAGCCAATAAATGTTTTTGGAATAAAAATAGATATCCACAGAGTTCTCTCTGAAGAGTACATTTATTACCTGTGCATTCCTGAAAATTTCATGGTGCCACCATAGGCCTTGCACTAATTCTGAGACAGGAAAATCCACAGGCAGCTGGAATTGGCAATTTTGGTCCACAGAAATCTTGTGCATTGTATATAGCAGTTTGCAGATAAATTGTACACTGAATTTTCTTAAAAAATTAAAATTTATAACACTATTGAGCATCAGAATAATATTTTTTTTTTACAAACTGAAATTCCTAAAGTGTCCAGGTGGGGTTTGGAAAAACACTATTTTGAAAGAAAGACTTTTGCAATTATATCAACCTTTTCTTTTGAGAAAAATTTGTCATACTCTGGATCAGGCATCCCCAAACTACGGCCCGCGGGCCGCATGTGGCCACCTGAAACCATTTATACAGCTCCCACCGCACTTCCGGAAAGGGGCACCTCTTTCACTGGTGGTCAGTGAGAGGAGCACTGTATGTGGCGGCCCCCCAACAGTCTGAGGGACAGTGAACTGGCCCCCTGTGTAAAAAGTTTGGGGACCCCTGCGTTTGGATGAATGGAAAACTCCTGTGAAAGGAAATTAACTCCAAATGGAATGACTTGCTCTGATATATATACTTAGCACATGTAATAATTATTTTATTTTGAAGGAGAATTAAACATTTTTAATATAAAAGCTTGTTTTACACAATGCCTACTAAAATTGTAGGCTAAAGGATAAGAGGTGCTGATTCAGAAACCTTCCCAACTGTCCACCATTGAAGTTCTATCTTATATAGTAGCAATCAATGTAAAATTTTTATTTTATGCAGACATCAAAGCTCACTTAAAAGGGATTTAAAATATAGTCTTGCCCATAAACTCACAATAAACATAATGTCCTGTGGTGGTCAAGATCCATTTTGAGAAAATTTTTAATAGTACCTCTTTAAACAGAGTGTGAGCTTTAAAACAAAACTTACTATATAACACCTGTCAGACCAAACAATCGGATGGTAGCTGAGGTCATACGTTTTTACATTATAACTTTTAAATATTATGGGGTTTGAAGTAGTTTCTTAGCAGATTGTCTTATATTCCTTGAATGCTCAACTCTCAGATGTATTTGGAGTAGCGATGACATCTGGGACATTGTATTGGCACTGATAATATAGGGAAGAATGGGGTGCTACTTGCTTGAAGACAATGTATTTGGGATGTTGTACAACTATGGATCATGCATATTAAACACTGACTTCCCTCGTGAATGGAAAACAAGGCAGCCTACAGTCACTGTAAGAGGCTGGGGGCATAACTCGTTTCTGGTCATTATTATCTGGACAAGTATTCTGTAGGTGAAACTCGACTGAGTTGCAGTGGCATGGTGGAAAAAACCTTGGCTTGACAGCCAAGACCCTGCTTCCAGTCCTTGATCTGCCACTCATGATTTTTAGCAAATACTTTAATATTTTAAAGATTAATATCTTACAAAGGAAGAAGTAGTATCTCTAGGGCTCCTTGTAAAACATTCAGGCTTTTTTTGGGGGGGGGAGGCTTTATAACTGCATTAACCTGCAAGGTTGCAACTCCTCATAGTAGGCTTTTACAAGATGATCCAGGCATTTTAAGGAATCATGATTTATGATGAAATTAGTTTTAGAATCTAAGCAAAAGTAGTTATTTGCAACTGTAGGAAAGTTCTAAGTCTTCTGAAAGACAGTGTTGTAAAATTCTCCAAATACGAAAAGTGTTGAGATGGTTTCCACAGACACCAGGACAGGACTACTCTGAATTAATACCTCATTGCCTGCCCATCTCAGGAAATGTCCAGTTTACCTTCGGCCCATTGGGAACTGCCTTTTAAAGTAGTTATCTCCCCATTAATGGTTGCCAGTTAAATATGGACATTATTTTTGAGTACAGGTACTGTCTGGGTGATCAGTCCTAAAGACCAGAAATTTCTTCTCTGGAACCATTCATCGCACATCTGCTGATTCCTCACACAGTGCTGGGGTGCAGACCCTTTATGAGACTCAGTGCTATTTCCTCATTCTCTGTGCATTTAACAAGGTCATTCACCTAGATAGAATTTAAATGGCATTTTTTGAACTCCTACTTTGCAGGTCAATTGCTTTGGCAGAATACTAACCTTTCTCCAGAGTGCCAATCAGTTATCTGTATTTTCTGCAACATCCTCAAATTATCATTGAAAGATGTTAAAGTTGGAATTTTCTTACCAACCAAGAAACACAGAATCAGAAAACTTCCTTTTGGTGGGTAGAGCTGATGTTGAGTACACAAAATCTCTTGAAAGAAAATAAGTTAATTTTTCACTCTTCACCCCCACCTTGACACCCCCAAGTTGCCTAAACTAGGTTTTCTGATTTTCTTCAAGAGTAGAATCTTTGCCTTCATGCTTAGAATAACCCAACTGAGTTAAATTAGTGAGCTCATCAAAAAGTGGTTTCTTCATTAAGGAGCTCTCTCTTTTAAGGCACCACTCAGCTTTATATATTGTTATTTCATTATAAGTCAAAATCATCCTGATTGACTATATACTATATTATTATAGTATATGTTTATAATTCTAACTTTTGTTCTATAGTGTGGTATCATCTCACATATCATTGAAACTGAATAAACACTTGTTGGATGGATGAGTGAATGAATGCATGCCCTTTTGCCATGGAAAAATAAAAGGATTTCATGGAATTTATGTAATGCCATATAAAAAGTGAAAAATATCTTGGTTTTACACTTACAGTTAATATTAAACACATTCATGAGGAGAGGAAATATTGGCATATGTAGTTATAAATACAGTTTTTACTTTCTTGTTTCAAAAACAATTGGTGTCTGCCCTTGTATAAGAGCTTTGTGAAATCTTCAAAATTAAGTACTTAATGCTCAACAAGTAGAAAACAAGGACTGTCGTCTAGTAACCTTTGTCTGAAGCAGAGGATTAGAAATGAGGCTAAGTGGTGATTCATGAAGATGTTGATTATATGTTTCAGTTTATTTCAATATATAAATGACATTTAAACTGTGTTCTATAATTTGAAATTGATACATTATGGTTTTAAAAGGTTACTAACAGTAATCCCTATCAACCTCTGACCTTTTCAGTCAATACCCAATGTTTAACCTAATAGCTTAATGATCTTTTGATGTATTAGAGATATGTAGAAGTTTAAATTGAAATAATTATGAAATTCACAAATTTGATTTAATAATTGGGGTTGTCTGAAAAAGGAAACATTTAAGTCTTTTGTAAATTTTTGGTTTAACCATCAAGTACATCATAAATAAACTTAATAGCAGGCATTCTAATAATTACTACCCAGTTCAAGAGAAAGAAAAGAAAAAAAAATTACAGTTTTTTCCTTCAGGTTTTGAATTTGGATATGGATTCAATAATAGGTGTAATAAAAACTGATTTCAATTGTGGGCTTAAATATATTAGAGTGAGTTCTTTTAAAAACTAATCAATCTTTTAAAATTTATATACAGCACACTAATATACTAATAATGCCTTTCTTTTAAAAGTGATTTAGAAGCAAAATGATCCTACCTAGCTTAAGTCAGTCAGTTGAGTCCTTGGGGAAATGATACTACATCACAAATTGTATTCCCATAACACTAGTGTTCTACCACAAAATAATTCCATAATGAAACAAGTTCTGTAAAATCCTGTCACTACTAGTACCTGGACAGCCAAGATGCACATTAGCTCATCTAACACACTGAGAAGTTCTCCAATAAAGAAACTTACTTAACTTTGCTTTACACAGTTTTCCAAATTCTCTTGACCACTTGACCCTTCCCGATTCTGCGTAAACCCTTCTGACATTTATTGCAGTAGATTTCAGAGGGGGAGAGTTTGAATTCAGTGATAAAGAGCTCATCTTACACTCTTATTAGTTTGTTCTTTTCTATACATTTGGTAGAGGAAAAGTGCTCTTCAATATAAAATGAGTGTTTTTGTTTTAAAGACTATGGTTTTTTAAAGCAGTTTTACAACAAAATTGAAAGGAAGGTACAGAGATTTTGCATATACTCCCTTCCCCCTCCCTGCAAGCATAGCCTCCCCAGAAGGTACCTTTTTTTCACAACTGAATGACACTGCGTTGACTTACCATGATTACCTGAAGTCCACAGTCTACATATGTGTTCACTCTTGGTGCTCTACATTGTTTGGATTTGGACATATGCATATTGCCATCAATCCACCATTATAGCATACACGGTATTTTCACTGCCCCAAGAAAGGTGTTTTTTATTTAACTCTGTGCCATGAACACACCTTCCAAATCAAGGATATTTTATGGAAAGGGAGAGAGAAGAAATATAGAGGAAATGAGAAAGAAATGGTGGTAAAGATAATAATACGTGGGTGCCCTGGCTGGATGGCTCAGTTGAGCTGGAGCATCATCCAAAGCACAGAAGTTGCCAATTCGATCCCTGGTCAAGGCACATGTATGAACAGATTGATGTTTCTGTCTCTCTCCCTTCCTCTCTCTCTAAAATCAATAAAATAAATGTTTAAAAAAAGGTAATACATGGGTAATGCAGTTATTGAATCTCTAGCAGTTTTTTCTCCTGATATGATTTCTGGACTAGCAGCATGAGAATCACCTGAAATCTTGTTAAGAAGGCAAAATCCCAGACCTGCTGAATCAGAAATTCTGCAGCAAGCATGTTTTAATCAGCTTTCCAGGCTATCCTGATGGATGATAAATATGGAGACCACTGTCCTACAGGTGTAGTGCTACGAGAGCGTGGGAATTCTGCTACCTAAGCATGGGAATGTAGATGTTGAGATCTCTAGTCTCTGCGTGTGATAAGTGGGCTCTACAACCTGTCTCTGAAGTGTTGCTGAAAAGCTGTCAAAGAGTAAAGTAGGGTAGTTCTGGGGTATCTGTTATGATGACAAGGCCTATACCAAGCTATTCAAAATGCCATTTCTGCTTCATGAAGTCACATTCTATATGTCAAACAAGAGAGAGCTCCTGTGAGCAATCATAGGTTTGGAGCAAAGGCCAACACCTGGACTTCTTCTGTTTCTTCAGAGGATACTTTCTGGTTAACCCTTTACAATCTGATCACTGTCATGGAAAGCCTTTGGGTAAATCTAATTTGTGAGGTGTGAGGTCTTTGTATTTGCCTTGTGACATATTTTTCTCTGGTAGGATTGTGAACACAATACAAAATGTGGAGTGTCTCAGATCTCTGCCATTTTCTAAGCATAGGCTGTATTCGCAATTGATGACTGTATAGGTAATCTACAAATCCCATGTAGAGAACTCTGCATTGATAGTCAATATGAGCTTGCTTTTCATGTATCTGTAATGATGTGGGGAAAGTATAATGCAGAATAGAATGAAGACATGGGGAAAATTTACTCTTCTAAATGTGTAATTAAGAGCAAGCTGCATGGTTTTAATGAAGTAAAAGTGTTGACGTGGGCCACAGAATAGCACACTTGAGTAAAACATTAAAGACGAAGCTTCTTCTCTGGCTACCAAGCTGCATTTTAAATGGCTCTCCTGTAAAATCCAGGCAACCAGTTTGTCATCTGTCCTTAAAGACTCAGTGAGTGATGTCAGTTCTGGAGCCCAAGATATTTTGGATAGTGACCAATTCCTTTATAAGCAGAGGGCAGGAGCAATTTATATAATACTCAGCTAGTTCTTGGCACTGGTTTTCACAAGGATAAGGAGAGAGTGATAAACTTTGATTGGTCTATCTCTTGGCACACAGAAATATTTACTTATTGCTATATAAATAATCAAGGTGGCAGCTTGGCTAGGAAGTGTAGTTATTTCTTATTTTGATAGACCCCCAACTAAATTCCCTAGCTCTCAGGATTCCAGGAATTTGAACCAATACTAACCAGATCAAGCTAGACTTAACTTTGTGCTTCGGGTGTACTTGAGCCCTTTCAGAAATATATGGCCATGAATATCATTATCAATTATATTGCTTTAGTCTTGAACATCCTTCATATCTTTGTATGATTGAGCATCAAAGTTTCTGCACACTTGTTTTAATAGTTTTCAGTGTCATCTTCCAACCCTCCTGCGCCATCTGAGCACTTTCACACCCTCTGTCTGTGGATGCTTTCTTCTTGCTTCTGAATGAGGATACTTAATACTCAAAAGAATATTAAGCCACACACTAACTGTAGGAATCAAAATTTTTTTTTGGCCTATACTAAACTCTTTCTTTCACCTTTATTATTTTTATAAATAAACCTGGTGCTTTAATTACTTTTGTGTAGATTTGAAGAAAATTTATTTTCGGACTGTGCTTAAATTGCTCAGATAGTACTACTGTTTGGTCTATATTCCTTTTATTTTTTCTGTGTACACACACATGTTTGATATTCAGACTGGTATTCTACTCATTTTGCTTAATATTATGCATTGTGTATTTTCTTGTATATTAAAAATCCTGGTGAATAGGCTTTTAATATCTCCATCAGCTACACCATATGGATGCATTTCACTGTTAATTGATGTTCCTAATGATGTCTCTGAAGTGCCGTGTGATCCTAAAGAAACTGGTGAATCATAAAAGAAAGGTTAGATTATATTGAGTGAAATTTGTATTCATTATCTATTTCTTTATTTCATTTTTTTTTTGTATTTTTCTGAAGTGAGTAGTGGGGAGGCAGAGAGATAGACTCCTGCATAAGCCCAACCTGGATCCACCAGCTAGCCCACTAGGGGATGATGCTCTGCCCATCTGGGGCATGCTCCATTGCAACCGGAGCCATTCTAGTACCTGAAGCAGAGGCCATGGAGCCATTCTTAGCACCTGGGCCAACTTTGCTACAAAGGAGCCTTGACTGTGGGAGGGGAAGAGAGAGAAAAAGAGAGAGAGAGAGAGAAAGGAGAGGGGGAAGGGTGGAGAAGCAAATGGGCATTTCTCCTGTGTGCCCTGGCGGGGAATTGAATTTGGGACTTCCCCATGCTAGGCTGACACTCTACCATTGAGCCAACTGGCCAGGGCTCTATTTCTTTTTAAATTACCAATTCATATATGGAATGTAAGTCATGTTAGCTATCCTAAATAGCATATTTTATAACTAACCATACAACCCTATATAATTAGAGACTTGGCAGAATCATTAGTGTCAGTCAGCACTTAAGACATATTGTGGATTTGTGCAGGTTTGATGACTGCTTAGATTGTTTCATAAGTGAATGTTTAACAAAAATAAAAAAGCTGTTTATTTAAAATAACATTAAACACCGTTTTGAAATTTTGTAATTTCAAAAAATAAAGTCATTTTCACTGAAGATATCTAAGATTAATTAGAAATATTTCAAGCAGACTTTGTAGAGTTGGTTTTTACACAGAGCAACAAAAACAAGAAAAAGAGACAGTGTAGATCTGTGGTACATAATTGGTTCCTTTGCAGGAAAAACAGAAACAACTAAGTACATACAATTAAATATATCTGTCTACTAATTACTTAGACCCTCAACAAAAGCAATGAATTTTCATTAAGTCATAAAGACAAGAATATATCGGAGGATACATTTAGATAGTAGGAGGAACACAAAGACTATTAGGTGTCTAACACTTAAGAAATCATCAACAGCCAGACCAGGCAGTGGCTCAGTGGATAGAGCATCTGACTGGGACAAAGAGGAGCCGGGTTCGAGACCCCAAGGTCGCCAGCTTGAGGGCGGGCTCATCTGGTTTGAGTAAGGCTCACTAGCTTGAGCCCAAGGTTGCTGGCTCGAGCAAGGGGTCACTCGGTCTGCTGTAGCCCCCCAGTCAAGGCACATATGAGAAATCAATCAATGGACAACTAAGGAACCACAATGAAGAATTGATGCTTCTCATCTCTCTCCCTTCCTGTCTGTCTGTCCCTTAATGTCCCTGTCTCTGACTCTCTTTGTCTCTGCCACAAAAAAGAAAGGAAGAAAAAAAAAAGAAATCATCAATAGAAGGATCCGAAAAGTCATGAGCAATATTCAGATTAGATTCATGTGTCCTTCTGTAGCCGAAGGATACATACCTTTATGGTTTTTCTATTTATGCCAAAGTGAAATTTCTAAATCTAAGAAAATACATTGGAATGGTCATTCACAATATTATTTAAAGATAAAATAACTTAGTTTGATTGAGAATTGAGTCCCTTTCATTACTTCTTATACATTTTTGAAGTTCTAATGAGCCCAACTTCCATTACAACTTTGTCATTGAGCCCTTTACTTTATGGTACTTTAAAATTCACTGAGGGATATTGAAAATATGGGGAAAAGATATAAGGAAAAGGAGAAAATAGTATAGTTCTAGATGTGTCTTCTCAGATGAAGGAATGTGGAACTGAAGAGTAAAAGAGCCTTGAAACAGGATAGATGATGAATGAAAACACTTGTTGTATCTTGACAAAGAAATATAAAAAAAAAATTATCTATTTGAGTTACCATTTTCATGTTAATGTGATCATGAGAAGGAGACCTTCTTAGAAAAGGAAGTGACTCTTAAACATAAGTATGTAGTTGGCAATTGCATGGGTTGGAAGGAGACATTCCAATGCATGAGAAAAGAAGAAAGACATAAACAGCCTGTTATTTACAGAAATTGAAGCAGTTAGAATACCCACCATGGGGAATGGAAAGTAGGCACAGTAGTTATGCCACAAAACATTCTGAGCTCAGATACTAAATGCTTTTTTTTATGATAATATAGATTTGGAGTTTCTAATATGTAGTGGAGAACTAGTGTGGGATTTTGAATAGGGAAAACATATAATCAGATTTATATTTGAGAAACATTACTCTGATAAAATTATGCAGGGAGGAAAAAGATCTGGCTTAGAGTTATATCACTGAACATAATCACTATCTAGTTGGTAGAAGAAGCTATTAGGGTGGATGAGTTGGTTTTATGAATATACTTAATTAGAAGAAAGACAACTCAGAGCCCTGGAAACTACCTACTCTTTGTGTTTACAATTAAATAGACTTCTATATAACTGATATAAAGAGAATGAGGAAGACTTAAATATTATGCAAGAATTTTCTGAACTGACTATTGCTAAGACAGTATGAGTAAACATTTTGTTCTGACTGATCAATCTTTCCTCCTACTAGTGGACAATATGCCTGCATTTATATAAGTCTGATAGTTTGAGAATGTGCAAGAGAAAAAAAAATCTTCTGGGCTCTAAATCCATGGAGATACTTTTGAGTCTCTAAATTGTTTATCAATTGATGGAAAGCTAATTTTATTTTTGATGTAAAGACTATTGGAATAGTTAGCTTGTCAATAGGATAGACGCAAAGGAAAGGCAGTGTTTTTGGATATACAGCAAACTACTTAATGCTGTTACAGTAATTTTTCTAAGAGTATCTCTCAATCTCATTAGTTCTGTATTCTGAACTCATTGATCCTTAAAGACTGGACATGGACACCTACTGAATTGACCATGACTGATAGTATGAATTTACCAATTGTTCTTGAAGAGTTTGTAGGATCTGTTTGAAAACGTTTTTATTGTTCTTATTGTTCAGACTCTAGTTTCATTTATTTTTTTCGTTTATTGAATTTATTGGGGCGACACTGGTTAACAGAGTTATACAGATTTCAGATGCACAATTATATAATACATAGTCTGTTCACTAACTACCTCAAGTCAAGTATCCTCCACAGGCATCTATCCATCACATCCTCTGCCCTGTCCCCCACACGCCTCCCCGCCACAGTCACCACACTATTGTCCGTGTCCATGAGGCTTTTCTCTTTTTTCTTTCTTTTTTGCTCCATCTCTTCCATCTAGTTTTGTTTCTAAGATTACATCATTTTTAAAACATACTTTTTGTGGTCAGTATTGATTTCTAAGTTGTGACAACCTTGACAGTCTTTGAATCGATTCCCTATATTTTATTTTTATAATTATAGAAATCCCAATGTTAAGTTAGAAGGAAGGACTTTTATACATAGCTCTGTTTAAGTCATATTTTTGTCTACACATAACCCCTAGTATAGTTTTCTTGCATAAAACAGGTGTTAAAAAAATGTATACTAAATAATTATAAAAAGTAGGCCCTTATGCATCTCAGCTGAAAACAATATGTAGAGATATTGATGCAAGGCAGGCTCTGGAAGTTCCTGTGACCCCTTCCTCTGATTTTTTTCAGATCTTTCCTAGATAGTTCAGGGCTCCATCTGGCCTCTGAAGAGTACCTGGAGGCAAGGTCATTAAATGTAGTTACCTATTCTGTCTGTCCTCCATCTACTTCTCATTCAGACTGTATTAGCAAGTGGACTTGACTCAAAGGAACCATTGAGCTAAAGCCAGCCCACAGAATGTATTAAATAAACTGTGCCAAACAGTGTGCTGATTGGCAAGTGAAGAGAAAATGTTATCCTTGACCCCATGGAGTTTATAGTTCTGTGGAGCATTCATACATTGAAGCAGTAAGGATGATGAGTTTTGCCAAAAATTAAATTCTTGGTGGTAGTTTACTAATGGAACATATGACAAAGGGATTTCATTTAGTCTAATTGATCAGAGTACGGGATGAGATGTCTATAGAAGAAATAAAATATATAATCGTACATTTAGCAAAGTTAATGAGAAGACCTTGGGTCCTGTTGTCCGGTTGCATAATTAGAAGGTCAATATTTGCATGGTTCTTCCCAAGTCTTAATATATTTGCTACATTACAGAGAAAGGTTGGGCCAGCAAGCTCTCTTCAACCTGACCTGGGGATGAGTGGTTAAACTACCCTGCAAAGAGATTGGCAAATAAAATTCATTCTGTGTTAACCTGACGTACCCAGTGTGGGGCAGCTGTGATAGGCTTGCTCACTGGTTTACCAGCTGCAAGCACTTTTCCTGATTGGTATGTGAGTGTTTGGCTGCATCACATGCGTATGGCCTATGAAAGGCTATGGTGCTTGCACTCAAGGGGATTGGGGATTGTGGATTGTGGATGGTAGATTGTCTGCCCGCCTTTGTGAGGGGCCATTCTTGCTGTTTGCATGCCGAGAAGTTTCCCCTGCCTGTGTGTTTGTCTGCCATTGTGAGACTATTAAACAGAATGGACCAATACTTCTGGCTCCACAATTTCTCTACTATCTGTCCGAATTCAATGTGGACCTGCTTGGCCATGACAGTGGCCACTGGTGTTATACCCAGTGACAGTGGTTAATTAAGTCAAATTATGATCAATTTGTGCCTTTACATCAGCACAAAGAAAGCGAGCTAAATTTACTTATTTTTTACAATTGACTTTGTTCCTTAGTTTAGATAGGGCTATTCATCCAATTAAATCCAATAACTCTTAAATATAATTTACTCAGAAGCATTTTAATTTTTTTTACATTTCTAAAAGTTGAGTATTTCAAATAATATAAAAACCTCAAGTTAAGATCAGAACTGTGTAAAATCAATTGTAGTTATTGAATTAGTGAGCAGTTTTAAGAATTTTGTAGATGATTAAGATCTTTAAATGCTTATTCTTTTGTCCTTTTGTAAGGGAAAAGAGAAACGTGAGTCAAAATAAATATCAAGCAATATGCTTCTAAATAATCTGTTTTAACAGGTTAACTTTATAGCATGTAATAGTTCTAAATAAAAATTGATTTTATTTTATGAGCTATTTAAATAATTTTAAGTGAATTTCTGTGACTAAACACTTGTTTTTTGTTCATGCATTTGAACAGATAATATTTTAATGATAGTCATGGTGAACTTTGTAGACATTTTTGTCTTCCCAAACACCCCCTCAGAACCTCTCTGTGTGCATTAGGATTAATTCGATAATGTTTCCAAGGTGCTTAGAGCTTTATGGAGAAAGCGAATGAAGCACTGTGTCAAAATTATTATTACTGATTTCAAAGACAGCTCTATGAGAGTACAGAAAGTATAATTTTTATTAATAGTGACTCATAAATGCCATTGAGAGATAGCATTGTATGATGTTTCAAATGGTCATTTATTCTGTTCAGAGGGCAGTCACCTTTTCTTTCTCTGATAGAGAACAGGTAAAACATGGCAAAGGCACATAAAATAAGATGCAAGAGTAGAAGGAGATCAATGGCATCCATATTTTATCAACATGCATGAATGTTATATAAATAGGTATTAGTGGGAATAGCAATTTTCATAAGCATACATGAACTGCTAAAGTTTGTAGTTTCAAAGTTATGTATAGAACAAACACAAAAAATCCACAAAAACAAAATAATATATATATATATACTTTTATAGGTAGATACAACCTCGAAAAGAAGGTGGTTTAAGGAAGATATATATTAAATGAATATAGTAACTGTTCATAGAATGTGGAATTGAGGATGGAGGGATAACGGGGACACACATTGATATTTTAATATGGAATTGAGTCACTAACCAAGGCTTATGCTTGATTGAATCAATGTACTCCTATGTACATAATTTGCAGGCAGAACTCAAAATCTAAAAATGGGTATTTGATTCATACAGTAAGGCTATGTTTATGTAACTATATTAATAATAACTTTGACCACTGTTTTCATCATCTTTTAAAACAATAGGACATAACCAAAATCTCACAAGCCATGGGTATATTGATCTCAGAAGAAAGGGTTAGAATCACAAGCTAATACTTTTTACAAATAAAGGTTACTTTATTTGTGATGTCTGCAGTCAGATGATATAAATTCAGGCTCTTTTGCAAATATTTCACAAATATAAAAAAAGCATGCCTTACTAAGAAAACAATGTCAAGGAAATAGATTTTATACTTACACATATGTATGTGTATACTTTTAAGCATTTGAATAATATTTTAAATTTTGTGTTAGAAAGCAAAAGTTCTGGAGAATAGAAATTGAATTTATAGAGGATTTTTTATTAAACGATTAACCAAAAGAAATTACAAGTATTGGTGAAAGGCTAATACAAAGGATTCAAAATTAAGAAGTACAAATTAATAAATGTTTTTGCTCCAAAATACAACAATATTTATATTTTGCTTTACAAGATAAGCTCTACAAAGATGATAAGCTATTTGTACGCAGGACTGTAACAGATGGCAGAATATTGTAAGTGCCCCAAATTATCTACCACAAAGTGTTTAGAGGTATTTACAGAATGGTAAAGACCATTTTCAGTTAACAGAATGATGAGGAAAATCAAGAAAAACTACTCTTATAATAGAAGGCAGGTGTGAGATAGGCCTTTATGTATGGGGCTTTGATATGTTGATTCTTTCTGACTTTAGTGATCTGAATATGGAAATACAAAAGGGTAAACAAGTGAAGACCCAGAAATAAGAATGGAGGCAAACTGAAAAGGAAGAGGGTAGAAGAAGGGATGGAGAGAAGGAAAGAATGGAGGAGGATCAGAGAAGTGGAGAGATGTGAGATGCAGAGGGAGAATATGAATGAATGTAGTGGAGAAAGGAGCAAAAATGATTAACTTTAAATGTAACATCTGGGGCACTGACCAGTAATAAATGGGTAAAAATACCAAACCAGTGGAGAAGGTTCATAGCTCAAAATGTGAGGTGGAAGAATGGTTGAAAGCAGGAGACAGAATTTTAGTCATATCTCGTTTCTTTCTCGCATTGACCATTAAACACCTCCTGTCCTAGATGAGAACCCTTGGCAATTGGCTGTTTGCTACACCTGGATAGGTGTAGGCAGAGTCCTTACCTTATTGAGTTTCTGCAAATCCTGACAAAGAATTTACAATTCTGGCAATTTCCCAAAAAGGGGCACTGTTGTTATCTGTTTAAACAATACTTACTTCTTGATCCTGTGTGTTCCTAATACACCATGAAGACCAGTTCTCTAAGGAGTAGATTAGGTTCACTGAATTACTAATACTTTTTTATCCTCTTCTGTGAGGTAAGGTCTGAAATAGGTACAAAGATGAGCCTATGAGTCTATCTAACAGGTTTGAAGAGAAAAAAAAAAAGTAAGAATAATAAAATTTAAAATCTGGATTAGTCTGGCAGTTATGAAATTCTAGGAACAATGAGTTTAGTGTGTTATAATTAACAATTATATCCTTACAGATTTGAAGTCCCTAAGGATTGAGAAAATATTATTAAGATTGATGTTTACAAATGTAAGGGTACTGAAAGACAGTACAGTTTATTTATAAGGAAGAAAGTAGTATAATAAATTGATGGCATAAATAGAAATAATATTAATATTTGGTAAAGCATTTTAGATATATTGTCTATGTTGTCTTCAGAAGAATACTCCAAAGAGAAGTCAAGCTAAGAGAATCATTGGGATTTGAATAAAATCACAGCAGATATAGGCAGTATGGGGAAGCTGTGATAGGCTTGCTCGCTGGTTTACCACTTTGCCTGATTGGTGCATGAGTGCGTGGCTATGCCACGTGTGTGTGGTCTATGTAAGACTATGGGTGCTTGCGCTCAGGAGGACTGTGGATTGCTGATTGCCTGCCCACCCGCCACTGTGAGGGGCCATTTTTGCTGTTTCTTTGCCTGAGAAGTTTCCCCCTGCCCGTGTGCTTGTCCATTGGGAGACTGTTAAACAGGGATGGCACAACGCTTCCTAGCTCCGCAGTTTCTCTACTGTCTGCCCAAATCCACTGAAATCCAATGAGGACCTGCCTGGCCTCGCCACTCAGTATTACAGGTAGGAAATACTTTTCATGACACTGGTCTTCTGTATCAAAACCTTATTTTTCCTGTAACTTCACATTGCCTCCTGTAAAGCCAGTAACCAGGGCCACCATCACAGTAGCCTGGCCCATGCAGGTTCGCATTGGATTCGGACAGTCGGTAAAGAAACAACGGAGCCACAAACTGGTCAGCCATAGTCTTTAATTCTAGCTTGCACCCAGCGGGCAAGTAAAAAACACACACTGGGCTCCAAAACCCACTCACATTCAGTGCTCACAAAGCCACTGACTTATCCGAGTTTCCTAGAATCAAAGGTTTCTAGCTCACCAGCCTTATTCTCCTCAGTTCCCCATCTCCTTCCTTATCCCAGATACAAACTGCACAAACTGGCATCTCACTCAGCACTCTGCCATCTTGGTTGCTTCTCCTGGCCACGTGGCTTCTTTCTGCTCTGCTCTGCTCCCTCTGCTCTCTCATGCTAATCATCCCAGGAACCAAGAGAGCAAGCTCCTGCTCCATCCCCATTTTATAGTGTAGAAATCCAAACCCTTAATCCAATATACAAAATAGGGAAGTCTCTAATACAAAGTCACTTCTCTGAGGCATTATTGGATTGTACCACCCCACATCAAAAAAGTGTGGGAAAGGCTTAATCCCAAAACCAAGCCCCAGGCTACAAGGATTCTCAACACATTAATATCACCTGGGCGACGGCCTCACATGGGCAGCGCTATTTTTAACAAAGTGAGCATAATACATTTTATCTGCCCAACACCTCCAAAGGGATTTCTATTGTGTCATTGGTCTGATGGACTGGTAGAGAAGTCCTGGGGTGTAAGATAGGACAGAGATAGATTAAAAGAACTGGTTGGAAATAGCAAGGTTTGTGCCTAAGTTTATGATCATAGAGGACATTGAAAATTAGATAAAGAAGGCTTTGTAAGATAGGAGGAATTGAAAGTTTTACTCAGACAGTACCCTGTGAAAAATGGGTGAATTGCAAGAGTATGCCTGGGTTCTACTCATCTTCATAATGTTATTGGGATAGATGCTCAAGCTAGAATAGTTTGCCTAGGTGTAAAGAAACAATATCAACATTGACTGCCTTTATTTAGTTCATTGGTAACATTCAGCAAACATGTCAGGTAGTGTTTTCCTCTGCCCAGGCCTTCTGGGAACAGTGCTTTCCAAGTTTTAAACAGCTTGTTCCCTTCCTCCTCACTCTCACCATAGGGTCAGAATAGGAGATTTTGTCTCCTAGCAAACCTGACTCCCTGTGACCCAGATTGCTGTTCACAGTGATTAGGAAGGAATGGGCTTTTTATCTGCAGTCAGCACCTCCTAGAAACACACGCATATGTACACACATGTGCACACGCGCGTGTGTGCGCGCGCACACACACACACACTCACACACACCAGCTTTACTTTCAGCCTGTGAGAAACGGAGGGGAGGTGAGAGGAAAGGAGGATCCTAACTGTACTCAGGTCTCAGGGTCCTGGGTTCCAGTAGGCTGACTCCATCACAGCCCTCCCTGTGGTTAATTGGAGGAACCAATAGTTTTCCTATGTTTTGTTGAATTTCTGTCACTTGTGATTTAAAGTGCCTGGAAGATAATAACCAAAGGATTTTCTTGATGAAATATGTCAATATAATTCAAAGGGAAACAATTTTTACTAATTTGACATTGGATATTAGTTTTCAGCTAGAACAAATAATTTACAAAGTTGGCTTAAATTCAAGTGAAATATTATTAAAATACTATTTCATCTATTTTTTCTTATATATTACTCATTTTCAAAAAAAAGTACTGCCACCTAGACAGAATTATAGTTTACTTTAAGCATAGGGAGATGACAGAAACAACTTGTATTCTAAATTCCACAAAGTTTTAAGTACCCTTTTCTCCTAAATTATCACTGCATTTAATTTCTTTCTTATGAAAATACAAAAGGCAGCATAAAGAGAATGCATAATTTATAATATAATAACACTATGGCACCGCTGAGTAATATTTTCTTTTTATATACTAGTGCTGGGAGAATCTTTTAAATAAGAAAAACAATACTTGTATCATAGGCTGAAAAATCTATTAGTTTTGCAAGAGTGAATTTAAAAATGGGCAGACAGTTTGATATTAGGTGTATATTTAGTTGTTGCTTGTTTTTCTAATTATCCCTTTTTTAAACTCAACAAGACAGTTCGCCTTTGAATGAACTTTTCTCTTTCATCCATAGAGATTAGACATTTACAAACCCTGGAAACAAGAGACCCCTTAGTTAGTCAAGTCATGGAAGCTCTGGGTGGAATTCGCAATTACTGGATAATTGTGTGATCTAGAACAGCACAGCACAGTTAAACACTATGACCCTTAGGCCCAGGAAGAATCTGAAAATTTTAGCTGAGTATGGAGCATGGTTGTTTTTTTTGTTTTTTTTTTTTCATTTTGATTGGCTTTTAAATACTTTGCTTCTCTGTTGTTTGTTGAAATTAATAAAAATGCATCATTTTTATCTATTTCAGAATACAACTAACAGGAAATGCAAAATTCAAAAAGGAATGGGAATAGCTTCAAATACCTTAAACTAGATGATCTAATACAGGGGTCCCCAAACTTTTTACACAGGGGGCCAGTTCACTGTCCCTCAGACCGTTTGAGGGCCAGATTATATAAAAAACTATGAACAAATCCCTATTCACACTGCACATATCTTATTTTAAAGTAAAAAAAAAAAACAAAATGAGAACAAATACAATATTTAAAATAAAGAACAAGTAAATTTAAATCAACAAACTGACCAGTATTTCAATGGGAACTATGCTCCTCTCACTGACCACCAATGAAAGAGGTGCCCCCTCCGGAAGTGTGGTGGGGGCTGGATAAATGGCCTCAGGGGGCCGCATGCGACCCGCGGGCCGTAGTTTGGGGACCCCTGGTCTAATATATCAAGAACTGAGTTTGACAGTTGAAGTTCTCTTTCATTTTCTAGCAGCCCCTTTCTTGGTTGATAGCTTTTCTCCTATCTGCATAGAACATGATGAATGTGTAACTATAATATTTGCTATGCTCTGATTTTGCTCGCATGTCCTCCTGCTTTTAAGTGAGCTGATCCATTGCCCACCTTCCTCTGAGTATGCCACAGATCCTGTGCCTAAACAAAACCTGACAGTAGACTTGGCTGAGCAAGGCAGGGTAATAAAAGTAATGAGGCCATTGAAATCCCGTTAGCTTTGTGCGGATGCTTGGAAACTGGCATTTATTTTGTAGCACCTTTAATTGAGGAGGTTCTTTTATTTTTTAAATTCCACACAGTAATTGGTACTACAATTTCCCCTCTCATATTAAAAAAAAAATAAAGCTGTGCATATTGTTTCGTGATTCTTAACAGGCTTTGATCGTTTGAGATTTATACAAAATTTTATTTTTATCCATTTATTTTGGTATTATTGTCACAGAAAGCTTAAAGACCCTCTTTGGTACAGCCAATGTAGAGATAAAGGCCAGTTCTTGGGAAATTTATATGTATGCAAGATTAAGAACTAACCTTCTTCAACTGTTTCTTTTCTCCTTTGCAGTGCATAATACAGAGTCTCTAAATATAGGTGAATAATAAATGTGCATCATTAATAATTAATAGGATTGTAACAAAACACAGTATCAGCATAATCCTCTAAGACATTGATGGCTACATGTTGCCACTTTAAATAATGGCGTGGAAGGCAGTGGTGAGCTCCAATATGGATTTGCCATAGTAAATGAGTTTGTGTTACTGTATACATTTTGTTCTACATACCTAGTTATCAATAATCATCGTCATGCCTCTCAAAGGGCAGCACAAGCAGAAAAAGAATAATTGCCGCTCTTCGTGGAGCCGGCTTATTGATGAGGTGGACACAAGTAATATTTTTAGCCTGCTGGCTGTCCATCTGTAAGCAGTTTCCTAGAGCTGTCACTTCTCCTTTCTCTGGAAACTGTTATGGCTTTGTCTGCCCAAGAAAAATAATGAGAGCCATCTATCAAGAGAAAAACAACAACAACAAAACACTAAACTCTATACCTTCCAATTAATTTGTTTTCAGCTCTGTTTACCTATGTGCATTCAGTTAACTATCCATCATGTTATATGCATGTAAAGAAGTGAGTTTTTCAAAAGGTTGAAATCATTAACCCTTTTCCTAACTAAATATATAGGTACCCCTTCCAGTTAAATCAGGGGTTTGTAAAAATCAATTCTTTCACAGAGCTCATAAACACCCACTCTCTTTCCTTTGCATGCCCATTGTTGATAAATCTGCAAGCTTAGTATAAACCAGAAAGGTTGTTCTCATTCATCCCTCTGAACTACGTGCATGTTTCTCCTTAAATGCATCTTTGATTTTAATGCCACCCTAACATTTTCAGAAATTGGTATGGAATGAGCAAGTTAAATCAGCTGCTTCAACTTGATAATTTTTTTTTTATTTGTTAACAATTTAGTAGAAAATGGTAGCATATATCAACATTAAAGTAGAATCATTTTTTTTCTCCTCTCACAAAAAGAATGTGATTTTCCAAGTAAAAGACACTAAAAAAAACTGACAGGGCAGTAATTTGTTGATAAGATTTTGCTGACACTTATAAACTATTTGTGTTTTCCTGTGGCTGTGTTGATGGCAAGATGATCCAACAGTGAAAGTGATCCTGAAATTAAGTACCCTCTCTCTTTCATCCATCTGTACTGTCAAACTAGAGAGCCACCGTTAAATAAACACTTATCGAATGCTTTAAAACCATAAAGGATTGGGGCAGAGAACACTGAAAACCCCCCAATTTAAAAACAACATGTGTTTCAAGAATTTATTTTTAAAGAGACTTGTTTGAAATATAGAAGCTATAATCCTCAATTTGGAGGTAAAATTTTCTTTTTAATGCACTAGGTCTAGGACTATAGTGTATCAGATATTTAAGAATGTGCAGTAACTTATTCGGATCTTGTTTAGTTGGACACTGCTTCATTATAGATATGAGGAAACAGAATTAGGAATCTGTTCACAAGACAATTGCAAGGAAAACAACTGTTATACTGGTTATTATAAGATAAATACAATGAAAGTAGATAACAGGTATATTTCTAACTAAAAAAATTAGTGCTTAAGGAGAAAATAAGTTTAATTTGAGGAATATAAAGGGAATGATTATATTTAGAAATTCTAAAGAATTTACAAATAATGATTAAATGGGGTGAAAACACTGATTCTTGATTCTGCACAGTCTAATTTTTGGTATCTTGTTTGAGGCACATAACTTGGTTAGAATTATAATTTTGATTAGAGGATGAGAAAGAGCAGTATCAAAATGAAAGCAAGAGGGCGGTAATGGAGTAAGAGAGACTAAAAATATGCAAGAATTAGAAACAAAATTAGAAAGAGAATGCCCATAATAAGGGTGAAAATGAAAGTGGATTGTGATATACTTTGAAATGTGGTTAAGAATATAGGCTCTATAACTAGATTATTAGTGTGGAGACCTTGGGTTAGTTCCTTAGACTTGCCTCTGTTTCTTCATTGCAAAACACACATAATACTAGCAATTACCTCATAGGCTTGTTATGAAGATTGCCTGGCACATAATAAGCCCTCAATAAATGGTAGTTACTGTAGTGTAAGGGTAACCATCTAGTTTATCATCTTCATTGGAGATCAGCAAACTACAAACCATGGACCAAATCCAGCCACTTATTTTTTTTTGTAGCCTGTGATTTAAGAATGATTTTGATGTTTTTAAATGATTGGGAAAAATATAAAAGAATAATACTTTATGATGCATTAAAATGATATGAACTTAAATTTTGGTATCCATAAATAAAGTTTTATTCCCTGCCTGGTTGACCCAGAGTGTGTATGTCCTGGGTTCAATTCCTGGTCAGGGCACACAGGGGAGGTGACCATCTGCTTTTCCACCCCTTTCCTTCTCCCTTCTCTCTCTGTATCTTTCTCTTCCCTTCCCATAGCCATGGCTGAGTTGAAGCAAGTTGGCCCTGGGTGCTGAGGATGGCTCCACGGCATCACCTCATGCACTAAAATAGCTTGGTTGCCAAGCTATGGATCAGCAGCCCCAGATGGGAAGAGCATCGTCCTATAGGGGGCTTGCCTGGTGGATCCCGGTCAAGGTGCATGCAGGAATTGGTCTCTCTGCCTCCCTGCTTCTCACTTAAGAAAAATTTTTTTAAAAAAAAGAAAATATGGTTTTATTGAAACATAGCTATACTCCACACTCATTAGTTTACATATTGTTTGTGGTTGCTGTTGTGTGATGGTGGCAGAGTTTAGTTGTCCAACCAGCAAAGCCTAAAACCCTTGCTCCTTTAGCCCTCACCAGAAAAAGAGCTGGTCACCCTGGGCTAAGCCAGGATATATTTCAGAGTGAATATTGATATTGATAATATTCATATCAATATTATTGAAGATATTGATAATAGCATTGGAAAATGAAAGAGCACACACAGAATGTCTGAGCAATCTAGTAAGTACCATCACCTTCAATGTATTTATTAATCACAAAAAGAAATAAAAAATTGTGGATGGTGAACAAAAATGATGAAAAAGATCACATGTTATGCAAATGATTGCGTCTAGGGTCTATATTAAATTGTAAATTTACTGTTGCTGTGCTTGCATCAAAACCACCAGCTGTTCCCAGTGCTAGTGGAGTAATAAGCCAGACTCATTCTACACAAGGGCTTACGGAGTCCAGCCCATACCTGCTTCTTGGAAACCTTCTCCAGTAGCTTTCCTTTTTTTCACTGTGCTCTCATAATATTCCCTTTCCTGTTCCAGGAACATACCAAGCTAGTCACTGTCTTATAGCTTATTCAAAAAAGGAATGAAAAGAATAATTTTCTGGCTATTATTGCATCTCTGGCTGGAAGAAATGCACTTTTCCACACTTTTACAAGCCAGGTACCTTACCTCTGTAAGCCGATGAACCTGGCAGCGCTTGCCCTTCATTCCTTTATTCAGTTTTATTAGCTCCTCAGATGTGCCACTGTGAGAAATCTTGAGCCTGAGCTCCACAAGAGCAGGGTTTTTTTTTCTAGTACCCTGGCCTTTGTCGCCTGCTGCAGTGCCCACCACAGTTCCTGGCACAGAGCAGGCACTCAGTCTTTGTGAGTGTGTCCTCCTGGGTGTTGTATCATCGCTACTTCGTTTGTGCTGAGCGAGTAACTCGTTCCACACTCTGCCCTTCTCCTTCCCTTCCAGCAGGTGTTGGTTCTAGGTGGGTAGGTTGACAAGTTTTCGTCTAGGTCTCAGGTCTAGATGGACTCTCTGGGCATGGAAAATCTATTTCATTGCTTTGTCCTTCCCTGCTAACATTTGGCTTGTGTAAAGCCAGTAGCTACGGCCACCATCACAGCCACCAGGCCTGTGCAGGTTTGCATTAGATTCAGACAGACGGTAATGAAACAACAGAGCCAAGAATTTGTGGGCCATTAGCTTTAATCCTAGCTTGCACCCGGCAGGCAAGTAAAAACACACACTGGGCTCCAAAACCCACTCATTCAGTGCTCACAAAGCTACTGACTTATCCGAGTTCCCTAGAATCAAAGGTTTCTAGCTCACCAGACTTATTCACCTCTGTTCCCCATCTCTTTCCTTCTCCCTGCACAAACTCTGCACAAACTGGCTTTTCCCTCAGCACTCCACCCTCTTGGCTGCTTTTCCTGGCCTCCTCCACATGACCTTTTTCTGCTCTCCTCTCTAATGCTAATCTCAGGAACTGGGAAAGAGCAAGCTCCCAGTCTTTCCCACTTTATAGTGTAGAAATCCAAACCTTTAATCCAATATACAAAATAGGGAAGTCTCTAATACAAAGTCACTTATCTGAGGCATGATGGGATTGCACCACCCCACATCCAAAAGGGTGGGAAAGGCTTAGTCCTAAAACCAAGCCCCAGGCTACAAGAATTCTGCCTGCCCACAGCCCGCCCCCAACACACATTAATATCACCTGGGTGATGGGCTTCCATGTGGGCAGTGCCATCTTTAACAAAGTGAACATAATATATTTTATCTGCCCAACAGAGCATAATATATTTTATCTGCCCAACACCTGCCAGTTTGTGAGCCAACAAAGAGAAGAAACATTTTATTTCCCCCAAGCTCTACGGTTGATTGCTAAGAAGTGCATAGAGGATCATATGAGGCAAGGTTGGCTTCATTGAGCTCTGAGAGTACAAATCCATCACCAACCTAACAGAAAACACAAACGAGAAGAACCTGTGACTGCCACAGGGCTAGAGGTGGCAGGGTCGCAGGATGCCTCTGGAAATCAAATAAGTTGAATATTATCAGGCATTCTGATTGTTTTTCCGGATGCTTATTTCATTAGCTCAGAGAGTCATGGAGAGTGAACCATGCTCTTCATTTGTGAATATTCCTTAAATCTGGTCCCTGCCTGCCCCAGTACTTTGCTGGATGTAGGGAACCACCTATTTAACCTTGAACCTTTTATGCCTTGGATTGTGGAACTTTAGTTAAAAGCCCTGAGTGAATGTCTCTTGGATGCAAACACTAAGAAAGTGTGAGTGAGTGATCTTTGTGCATACACAAAGGAATGTGTGAACTGAAGGAGCTTTAGAAAATTAGCCAAGTGGTTCTAGATTGCCCCTTCCTTTGTGCTTGTTAATTAGCAAAAGAAAAGAAGCAACAACATGGATGGACCAGGAAACTGTTATGTTAAGTGAAATAAGCCAGGCAGAGAAAGAAAAATATCATATGACTTCAATCATTTGAGGAATCCAAGAAACAATGAGAACTGAGGAACAGAATTGAGAGAGGAGGGATCAAAGGGACCAGTGGAAAAGAGGACAGAGGGAAAGGGGATGATTGGATGGGATAAACCTGAAGGGAAGGGGGGAGGACACTGTTGGAAAGGGGGAAAAGGAGATGTTGAGGGGAATACAGGGGAGGGGAGATGCATTTGGGGCAACACTAGAATCTATGTAAACACAAGTGTTGGGCAGATAAAATATATTATGCTCACTACCTTAAAGATGGCGCTGCCCACATGGAGGCCGGTCGCCCAGGGGATATGAATGTGTGTTGGGGGCGGGCTGTGGGCAGGCAGAATCCTTGTAGCCTGGGGCTTGGTTTTAGGACTAAGCCTTTCCCACCCTTTTTTATGTGGGGTGGTACAATCCCATCATGCCCCAGATAAGTGACTTGTATTAGAGACTTCCTTATTTTTATTTTTTTTTCAATGTTATGATTTTATGTGATGCTCTTAAATTTATTTATTTATTTTATTTATTCATTTTTAGAGAGGAGAGGGAGAGACAGAGAGACAGAGAGAGAGAGAGAGAGAGAGAGGGAGAGAGGAGAGACAGAGAGAGAGAAGGGGGGGAGAGCTGGAAGCATCAACTCCTATATGTGCTGTAAAGCCAGGAGCTGTCATCGTGACCATTCACATGCAGGTTCCCATTGGATTCGGGCAGGCGATAAAGAAATGGAGGAGTCAGAGGATGGGGGGCCATCCTATTTAATGGTGTCTCACCAAGACAGGCAAACCACAAAAGAAGACAAGGGAAAAGCAGAAAACCAGCTCTTCCCATGAAGGGCAAGGGATCAGGGGAGCCCCTGCAATTGTGATAGCAGGAACTGTGTGTCTGAGCTCCTGGTCTGTCCCACTTTATAGTGTAGAAAACCAAAATCCCTTAATCCGATATACAAACAAGGAAGTCTCCGATACAAAGTCACTTATCCAAGGCATAATTGGATTTCTCATGAGAGTGCACCACCCAGATCATACAATCAGTCAAGGGTGTGGGGAAAAGCTTAGTCCCAAAACCAAACCTCAGGCTACAACAACCTGGCCTGCTTATAGCCTGTCCCCCACACCCATTATAAGTCACAAGCGAGCAAACATATATATCATGTTTACAAACTTATTTGACCAACATGTGCCTTGACCAGGCAAGCCCAGGGTTTCGAACCAGCGACCTCAGCATTTCCAGGTTGATGCTTTATCCACTGCGCCACCACAGGTCAGGTGAGACTTCCTTATTTTGTATATTGGATTAAAGGTTTTGATTTCTATACTATAAAATGGAGGCAGAACAGGAGCTTGCTCTCTCAGTTCCTGAGATTAGCATTAGAGAACAGAGCAGAGAAAGGCCACGTGGAGGAGGCCAAGAGAAGCAGCCAAGATGGTGGAATGCTGAAAGAAAAGCCAGTTTGTGCAGTTTGTGCAGGGGGAAGGAAGAAGATGGGGAACAGAGGTGAATAAGTCTGGTGAGCTAGAAATCTTTGATTCTAGGGAACTCAGATAAGTCAGTAGCTTTGTGAGCACTGAATGAGCTGAATGAGTGGGTTTTGGAGCCCAGTGTGTGTTTTTACTTGCCTGCCGGGTGCAAGCTAGGATTAAAGATGATGACCCATCAGCTTTTTGCTCCATTGTTTCTTTATCGACTGTCTGAATCCAATGAGAACCTGCATGGGCCAGGCTGCTGTGATGGTGGTTGTGCCTACTGGCTTCACAACAATAAATAAATAAAAGAAAATGTTCTGATCAATTTAGCCCATTCTCCATGTCAGCAAAATGGTCATTAATCATTCTTCCCCTTGTCACCTGATCTCCCACCCTTTTAATTCTGTTACCTCGTTTTTGCTTCTGATAATAAAAGCTAAGGGAGAAGGAGATTCAGGAGGTCTCTCTTTGCCTCCATTGGCAAGCCTCCCTCTCTCTTCCTCTTGACATAAGTGTGTGTCTTGAGTAGGTGTTGTGCAGATAAAATATATTATGCTCACTTTGTTAAAGATGGCACTGCCCATGTGGAAGCCCATTGCCCAAGTGATATTAATGTGTGTTGGAGGTGGACTGTGGGCAGGCAGGATCTTTGTAGCCTGGGAATTGGTTTTAGGACTAAGCCTTTCCCACCCTTTTGGATGTGGGGTGGTGCAATCCCATCATGCCTCAGATAAGTGACTTTGTATTAGAGACTTCCTTGTTTGTATATTGGATTAAAGGTTTTGATTTCTATACAATAAAGTGGGGCACACAGGGAGCTTGCTCTCTCTTGGTTCCTGAGATTAGCACTAGAGAGCAGAGAGCAGAGAAAGGCCACATGGAGGAGGCCAGCAGAAGCAGCCAAGATGGTGGAGTGTTGAAGGAGAAAGATGGTGGAGTGTTGAAGGAGAAGCCAGTTTTTGCAGAGTTTGTGTAGAGAGAAGGAGATGGGTAACAAAGGAGAATGAAGCTATTGAGTTAGAAACCTTTGATTCTAGGAAACTCGAATAAGTCAGTGGCTTTGGGAGGCCTGAATGGAAAGGGAAGTGTTTTCCCACTGTGTGTATTTCTTGCCCGCCAGGTGTAGGCTAGGATTAAGGCTAATGGCCCACCAGTTCTTGGCTCCATTGTTTCATTACTGTCTGTCCAAATTAAATGCAAAACTGCATGGGCCAGGCAGCTGTAATGGTGGCCGTGGCTACTGGTTTTACACCAGGGCACATAGGAGAAGTGCCCATCTGCTTCTCCACCCCTCCCCCTTTCCTTCCTCTCTGTCTCTCTCTTCCCTTCCTGCGGCCAAGGTTCCATTGGAGCAAAGTTGGCCTGGGCACTGAGGAAGGCTCCATGCCTTTACCTCAGGCACTAGAATGACTCTGATTGCAATGGAGCAACACCCCAGATGGGCAGAGCATTGCCCCCTGGTTGGCATGCTGGGTGGATCCTGGTCAGGCATATGTGGGAGTCTCTCTGCCTCCCTGATTCTCACTTCAGAAAAATTTAAAAAAATAAAAATAATAATAATAAATTGGTAGGTGGCAGTTTTATCAAACAAGGGCAATTACCATATTCATTTTTGGTGGTATCAAGGTAAGGAGATTTCCACACTTGCCCATCAGAATCTTAAAAGTTTATTTAGAGACTTTTACAGGGTTTATAGTGACATATACATTCCAGAATGTCTTCGAAACACCTTACCCTTTCAAGGATACCTCCTTGGAACAACTTTTAATGTGGGAATGATGAGGAGAGGGTGCAGAGCCTCTGATGGCTGGGTCCACCTCCTGTCCATGACTTCCTCCAACACTAATCTTATCCACCCATCCTCCAAATTGAGGTTACATAGAAAAGAGAAGTAGAAGCAAATGCAGGTTGCTTGGTGGAAAGAAAGCCTGTATCTATGTAAATCCAGAAGCCACGGCCACTATCACAGCAGCCTGGCCAGTGCAGGTTCGCATTGGATTCGGACAGTCAGTAAAGAAACAACGGAGCCAAAAACTGACGGGCCATCTTCTTTAATTCTAGCTTGCACCGGTGGGCAAGTAAAAACACACACTGGGCTCCAAAACCCACTCACATTCAGTGCTCACAAAGCTACTGATTTATCCGAGTTTTCTAGAATCAAAGGTTTCTAGCTCACCAGACTTTATTCACCTGTGTTCTCCATCTCCTTCCTCCTCCCTGCACAAACTCTGCATAAACTGGCTTCTCACTCAACACTCCGCCATCTTGGCTGCTTCTCCTGGCCTCTTCCACATGGCCTTTCTCTGCTCTCTGCTCTCTAATGGTAATCTCAGGAACCAAGAGAGCAAGCTCCCATTCTGCCCCTATTTTATAGTGTAGAAATCCAAACCTTTAATCCAATATACAAAATAGGAAAGTCTCTAATACAAAGTAATTTATCTGAGGCATGATGAGATTATACCACCCCATATCAAAAAGGGTGGGAAAGGCTTAATCCCAAAACCAAGCCCCAGGCTACAGGGATTCTGCCTGCCCACAGCTGGCCCCCAACACACATTAATATCACCTGGACAACAGCCTCCTCGTGGGCAGTGCCATCTTTAACAAAGTGAGCATAATATATTTTATCTGCCCAACAGTCTACACATTTAGAAACTATATTTTAGAGTTTCTAAAGAGAACAATGCACTGTTCACCAGAATGTAAGTTGCAGGGGAGAAAGTATGTCTGTCTTATTTAACATTATTTACTATAAACCCATTGCCCAGAACATTAGGGAATAAAGAAATATATTTTTTTTTGCATGAAAGGATGACTTTTACCCTCACTTCCTTGCTTAGGTAATCATTTAGTAATGTTTAGCAGACCATGTAGATGAAAAAGAATTGCATATTCAGTGTTTAAGATATTTTAAAAATATGAAACCTAACAATGGAAGAATTAGAAAATATGCAACATGAGGTTCTCTCTGGGATGTTGTCAGATTCTTTGGTATGAAAATATTCATCCACAACAAACAAAGTATCATCCAGCACTGGAAAAATATAACACACAAAAACAAGCATTGCTATAATGATTAATGAAAGTATGGTTTCTTATTGTAAGTACGTGCAATTTAGGAGGAAGCTTTCAACATATATATAACACTTTGAAAATGAAAGTTCATGTGATTTGATAAAAAAAAAAAACTCCAACCTTTGAAAGATAGTAAATAATAGAGTTATTTAGGAAATTGCTTTAAATATTTATTTCTCTGATTGGCTAAGATTGCTCACAAATTGCTGCGCATTTTAGGTATTGAAAAACAAGTCTGAATAACACATGCATCTTGATGACAAGTGGGAATCTAACACTATTTTTATGCTAAGAGATGGGGAGAAATATTCTCCATAGTAATGATGTTCCCTTAGGTATTTATAATGTTTTTCATTGACTTTCATAGCTATTTTATGGAGAAGATAGAAGCCAGACATTTTTTTTTCAAAACTTTATCAAAATGTCTTTAATCTTTCTTTTCTCCTTTTGTCAAAAATTAGATAAATGCATACGATTCTATAGTGAGGAGCCCTTTAACTAAGATGTAATTTAAATGATAAAAAGCTTCTCACACTATTAGTATATTTTATAAAAAGGCAAGCAAGCTTACTGTTCAAAGAAAAGAAATAGAGAATTGTTCAAATATTCCTTTCCTTCCTACTACTCTTTGGGTCTTTTCATAACTAGTTTCTTTACAAAAATGCTTTTAATATTAGGAGATATATTATCCCTAAGCACTATCTGCAAACTATTTATATTGCTCACAGTAGTTAGCAATCTTAGTAAGAGCTGTTTCCAAAGAGAAGATCTATTAAAAATTCTCAGAAGTAAGTTCACAAATACACAATATAAAAAATTTTCAGACTTTTTACAAATAATGCTCATTCAGTTAAGAAGAATTTTGAAATACTGCCTGTAGTTAATCCCAATATTTTCAAAATATATTCTTCATTGGTTTATCAGGATTAAGCTGATTGAAGTAGACTAGAGACAAGAGAGTAGAGAAAATAACAAAAAAATATCACTATACGTGTTTCAATATAAACAGTGCAGAATTTAAAAGACCTTTGGTAATGGAAACAGTTACACTTATCATTCTACCTGACAAATCAAACCACCATTATAATTCTAAAACAGTTATTCTAGTCTGTTACCCAAGATGTCTTTGTCTATCATAGTGATATGTAAATACAAATTAAAATATAAACAAACATACACATGAAATTTGCTAATGTATTCTTTTTTCATTTAAGATTATGGCCTAAAAGTTGTTTTTTTTATATATTTTACATAGTCTTTAAGATAAAGAGTTGAAAAATCAAGATTAAGATCACTGTTAGTTTTAGCATATTTTTCTAATGAGGAAAATACTATATATCATTATGTAATTTTTCTAGTATAGGGTATATTCCCCACATTTTTGCTGTGATCAATATTGTGAAAATTAATAGGTTTGTGTTTGTGCATGTATGTATTTCTCCAAAATTTTGTATATTTTCCATAGGAGTGGGCTCCAGGAATGGAATGTTAATGTCTTATTGGTCATTAATAATGGATTTTGAAACATAATTCTTGTGTATATTCTAAAATATTTTTATCATTAGTAGTATAAGATAGTTAATACTCACTAGGTTCTTATTTACTAGGCACTCTTGTGAATAAACTTTCACATAAATTCGCATATTTAATTCTCACAACAGTCCTTAAGATATATGGTGTTATTGCTCTCATTATACAAAAAGAAATCGAAGAATTAAATGTGAAGAAATTGTACCCCAGAGATGTTAATTAACTTACCCAAGGATGAACATTTAATAAGTGATACTAACAGTACTAATTTCCATATGCTCTTTAATAGTAGACAAAATATATTGAAATGTATTTTTGCTAAGATAATGGACAAAATAATAGCTTTAACTATCATTTATTTGATTAGTGACAGGACAACTATTTTTCTTTTTTTTTTCCTCCCACCTCTCTTTTACTACTGGATAAGTTACCTATCTCACAGGAATTGTAGGAAATGGAATTAACATGTGAAGGACAGCCAATGTCAAGCATGGTCTTAGCTATTTGGCTTTAAAAGGTTTTTGGTTTTTTTTTTACCTAGCTACTGAGAGAGTGAAGACGAAAATCTGGAACCATGTGTCTATATTGAATATACTGTTTTTCCTGAATACCATTTTTTTATTAAAAGAAAACCAGTCTTGGCCCTGGCCAGTTAGTTCAGTTGGTTGGAGCACTGTTGCACAATGACAAGATTGCAGGTTCAATTCTGGGGAAGGGCACATATGAGAAGCAACCAATGAATGCACAGCTAAGTGAAACAACAAAAGAATGCTTCTCTCTCTCTCCTCTCTCTTTTTTCTCTCTCTTCCTCTCTCTGTTTCTCTAAAATTAAAAAAATAATTTAATAAAGTAAATCAGTCTTAGTACAACATATTTATTTTATGTATAATTGCTCCTGAAAGTAAGGTGAACTAACATATTAGCTAAATGTAATTTCTGGAACGGAATTGAGTTTTGTAAACTGTTTTGATATCTCATCTCTGATAATAAAATATATTTTAGCACACACTACAAATATATGTATAATTATTTATACTGCATTTATAAATATGTATATATATTCTGTACTTATGAAACAAAAATTGACTATAAATAGACTATATATGTAATATGTCAAATTTTATAAATAAAATATTTTAAATAAGCATTTTATATTATTTATATATGTTATAAAATATTTGTTTCACTAAAAAGTATAAATATATTTTATAAAAAGAGTGTAAATATTTTATTAAAGCCATGATTATATTGTTTTGTTTTGTTTGTTTTAGCCAGAGAGAGAGAGAGAGAGGGACAGACAGACAGGAAGGGACAGAGATGAGAAGCATCAATTCTTTGTTGCAGCATCTTAGTTGTTCATTAATTGCTTTCTCATATGTGCCTTGACTGGGAAACTTCAGCCAATCCAGTGACCCCTTGCTCAAGCCAGAGACCTTGGGCTTCAAACCAGCCTACAACCTTTGGGTTCAATCTAGCGACCATGGGGTCATGTCTATGATCCCATGCTCAAGCCGGTGACCCTATGCTTAAGTTAGTGAGCCCACGTTCAAGTAAAATGAAACTGTGCTCAAGCTGGGAACCTCTGCGTTTCAAACCTGGGTCCTCTGAGTCCCAGGCCAACACTCTTCTGTGCCACCACCTGGTCAGGCTAGATATTTTAATCTTTACTTTGTAATCTGACAGACAAGAAACTCCTACCATCTGTTTCTTTTCTTTATCATTTGCTTTCATTTTTAAAAATTATATTACATTTAATCTATGGAGCATATCGTAGAAATCTTTTAGACCATTTTTGAGGGTGGAATTAATGAAAACTAGACAATGAAATTTCTAAATTCATTTCATTTGGCATAAGTAAACTGAAAGGCGTCAAAATATTCTAGACTTTAAAATTTTACTCTCGAGAGATCTGTAGGAGGTAACATTTGACATCTGAACCAAGTGAGAATGCAAATTTAAATGAAGCTATTTTTACATATAAATAAATATTATTAAATGTTGCTGTGGGAGAAATATGTTTAAATGCATGTAGTTTAAAAGTATGTGTATGCATTGGGGGGACACTAGAATCTATGTAAACACAATTAAATAAGAAAGTATATGTATGCCTTTTTTCATGAGTCTGAACACATGAGCATCAATATTGATATTCTGGGGTGGCAGAATCCTCTGAGTGGTCTGGGAGCCCAGATTGGGGACAAGTGCTTTGGTGCTTTGAACTAGAATAAGAAGATGTCAGGCCCTTGGACAGAGCATCCTGGAGCACTAAGGTTGCTTGTTTGCTCCTGGGTTTCCCCTCTGGACCCTGAGGGCACCGGCTTTACCCTTAAAGTCACCAGTTTGATTACTGGTCAGGGCACATATGAGAAGCAGTCAATGGCACAACTAAGTGGAACAACAAATTGATGACTTTCTTCCTTTCCCTTTCCTCCTCCTCCCCCTTTCTCCCTGTCTCCCTTTCTCTCTCTCTCTCTCTCAAAAAAAAAAAAAATGCCAGAAATTTTTGGCAAACTATAGGGGAAGCCCAACTACAGAGGAAGGGTGGTGATGTAGATTGTGGGAGGACTGAGGACGTCTGTCACCCTATGATCCTTGAGCATTTCACAGACCTAGGTTTCTGTCCAAACCTACTGTTTAGAAGATGTATTACATTGGGAGCTTTTATATATGTAAAAATGATTTTTATATATGTAAAAATGGAGGCATTTTCTCATGGGCGGCAAGAAAATATGAAATTACTTAAGCAGATTGTTTAGACTAGGTTCTAGTGCTTAATAAGTGCCCAACCATTGTTGTTGGTGTAGCCAGCATTTGGTGGAGGCAGAACACCTCGGTTCATCCGCACATCACAAAGAATGTTTGTGAACCTTGAGCACAACAAATAAATGCTTTATGCCTCCTTTTTCTCTCCAGGAAAATGGTAACAACAATGATACCTACTTCATGAGGTTGTTATGAGGGTAAAATTCAATAAGTTTTTATAGTTGAGAGTGCTTAAAAGTGCCTGTCTTTCACCTAGAAACAATAAACGATTGCTTTTATTATTATTATTATTGTTTTAAATATTAGCACTAGGATTTTAAAACAGTTTGTAATGTTAGCAACCTCTCTATTATCTAGTTTATTTTCTTTTCTTCTCCCTCTTCCTCTCCCTTTCCTCATCCCATGACATAATTGTTCATATTAGATTATCTTTCTGCTTTTGATCAATTAACTCACTGGGTTTTAGTATGGAGGTGTGTCCATATCTTTATGCTCAGTAATCTCTGGTGCTGAGTTAGTCTTTTCTTTCTTTTTTTAATTTTATTCTTTATTTTTCTGAAGTGAGAAGTGGGGAGACAGAGAGATAGACTCCCACATGTGCCCGACTGGGATCCACCCAACATGCCCATGGGCAATGCTCTGCCCATCTGGGCCATTGCTCCCTTGCAACCAAAGCCATTCTAGTGCCTGAGGCAGAGGCCATGGAGCCATCTTAGTGCCCGAGCCAACTTTGCTCCAATGGAGCCTTGGCTGCGGGAGGGGAAGACAGAGATAGAGAGGAGGGAGAGAGGGAAGGGTAGAGAAGAAGATGGATGCTTCCTGTGTGTCCTGGCAGGGATTCAAACCTGGGACTTCTACATGCTGGGCCAATGCTCTACCACTGAACCACCCGACCATGACTAGTCATTCTTTTCAATGAACAGAAATGTGAGACAGTTTTTAAAAGTGAACCATGAAAATTATACAGACTTATTTTTATGTGTTTTTATTTGTCTTCCCTTAAGCACTTTTACTCACAATGTTATACAAAGTACAGCCATTAATTACTTCTACAAAAGTGAAGATCTTACTGTATTTCCTTGAACTTTCCAATCTTTTATTTATCTTCTTTTAAGTTCTTAAACTTTAAGTGTACAACTTTAACAACTTTTAGTTTCTATTGATATAATAAAATGAAGGTGTGTATGTATATATGTGTATATATGTGGTGTAAATGAACACATATCTGTGCATATGTAACTATACATATGTAACTTCTAGCATGAGTGAAAGTGAGCATAGGAAATGAGAAAGAACATAACTCAAGTTTCTTATGATTTGCACCATCTCAACTTTTTAACTCCTTCTCCAGGTTTTGTTACCAAGAAGTATGAAATACTTGCCTCACTGAGAATGACACAGAAGGGTATGACCTCCTACTTTGTCCTTGTTAGAATGTCCTCATTGAGAATGACACAGAAGGGTGTGACCTCCTACTTTGTCCTTATTAGAATGTTATTTTTTTTCTGAACTATAGGTATATTGGGGACCTACAGATAATTATTTTTATTTCTCTGTGTCCTGAGCTGTGTTATCAATGTGGCATCCTTCTGCTCTCCTTTGCCATCCGCTGCACCCCCCTCCTTGTTTGACTGTGGCTCCTAATGGCACTGGCAGGAACATGCATAGTGTTGGCTAATTAACTGCTTTGTCAGAGCAGGAAAGTGTACTTTCCTAAAGTGCACTTCCAGCAGGTGCTATAGATTAGGAAAAGTTACGGATCTTGATTCATAGCTCATATACACATATGCACATTAGAATTAGAATTAAGTCTTTATAAATAGTGTGTTAAGGACCTCTCGGCAATAACAGGTCTAAGACCGCTGTAAATACAAGAAGTAGAAAAGCAGAGCTTGATTTTTAAAATAAAATTGTAACATATGATTAGCCATGTGTGTTTATACGTAAAAAGCTTGTTATTTAGAATGGGTTAGTTTCTGCATCTGTAACCACTTTAATAAACTGGAAAGCATATAATCCTTTGAGTTTGGAGCATATTGTCAGGATCTTATTTCAAAACACATTGGTGCAACTTGAAAGGGTATTTCAACTGTGCTGCGTTATTGTTTGTGTTAAAAGCAGCAAATACTCCAACCCCCAGCTTGAGAATATGTTGAATGCAGTTTGCCCTTTATTTGTCTCTCTAAGCCAGCTTCTTTTAGACCAGATGAGAATATCCTCATCTTGGCTGATCGTTGAAATGTGACAGAGGCATCTTGTAATGGGCATTTTCTAGGAGCATCAAGTAGCAGGTTTCTCCCAGTATTTTTGATCAGTTTCCTTGTCAGTTACTCCGCTTCTTTCAACCTCTTCCAAGTTCTTCCCTCCGGAGTCTGAGGCAGACGGGCAGAGCAGGTTGGACTTCAGTGTGACAGCTGGGCCTTCTTCCTAGAACAGACCCAGCATGGATAATACTATTTCTGAGTCACATATATCTCATACTGAACCCTCTCTAAGGAAAACATTGGAGTGGGTTGCAGGATGTCTCGCCATTTTGTGAAGATCATTCTTCTAAGTCTGTCTATAGTTATGTCTTCTTTTGTGCCTGCCCTTCCTTTTCACTCCAGAGTCGTTGCTTTCTTTTAACCACAGTCCATTATGAGAAGCCCTGATTCTCACTGTACTTCACTTGGATGTGCTCATTATAGCAACAGAACAAACGCTGGAAATAGAAGTCTGCGGATGAGATACCTAATTACCGAATTACAATGAGCATCTCTAGAATGAAACAGAACATAAAAAACACTTTGTACTGAGTGGTTTTTGTTGGACATTTTCCCAAGTGAAACTTTCATGCAGTTGTGTCTCAACAGCAAAGCCTTATATTTATTATACCCAATTTCTCTGTGTGACACAGTGAGAAAGCGTAGACTATATTGATTTCTCGTCTCCGTTCTCCCATTGACTAGCTGCATTTCTTCTTTATTTTTTAATGTGAAACTTTGTATTAGTTTAAGGTATACAACATAATGTTTTGATATATGTTTATATTGTGAAATGATCAGCACAGATAAATTTTGTTCATATCTATCACTTTACATAGTTACAGATTATGTTTTTTGTGATGAGAACATTTAAGAGCTACTCTCTTACAACTTTCACTTGTACAATACAGTACTGTTACCTATAGTCATCATGTTGTACAACACATCCCCAGAACTTACTTAAAATTGGAATTTTATACTTTTTGACCACCTTTACCCATTTACCCCTCCTCCCTCCCACCCCTGCCTCTGGAGGACACCAATCTGTTATTTCTAAATTTTTTAGGTTTTCCATATAAGTGAGTCAATAAAGTATTTCTTTCATGTATTTCACTTATCATAATACCCACAAGGTCCATCCATATTGTCACAAATGGCAGAATGTCCTTTTATATGGTATATCACATTTTCTTTATCCATTCATTCGTTGGCGGGCAGTTACATAGTTTCCTTGTCTTGACTGTTGTCGAAAATGCTGCAGTAGACATGGGTGCAAATAGCTGTTTGAGATAGTGATTACATTTCCCTCAGACATATACCCAGAAGTGGAATTAATGAGTCATATGGTAATTGTGTTTTCAATTTGTTGAGGAACAAATTAAATGGTCATATGGTTTTGTGTTTGACTCTCTTTTTGAAGATGGCAATTTCTCAGTTATAATTCAAAAAATAATGATAATGATTTCTACCTTACAGAGCTAGTGTGTGGATTAAATTAAATCCATCCTTTTATCTAGATATTTATTGTCACCTGTTTTGAGGTAGGCATATAAGAGCCATATAATCAGTAACAGAACAAAAAAAAAAGTTGAGGAAATGGACATGTAAAGAGAATGATAGTAATGTGGGTCACACACTGTTCTAAAGTCTTTACATGAATTAAATAATGCAATCTGTAATACAGCTTTATGGAATGGGCACTATTTTTATTCTCCTTTTATATGGGGGGAAACTGAGGTATATGGAATTTTAGTGACTTAAGGTTATGTAGTTAGTAAGTAGAAGGTTAAAGATGCAAATTGAAACAGTGAGCCTCCACCACTAAACCTTTTAAAAACTCTAGTAATGATAATTATTCTAAAACAAATACTACGCGGCTGTGAAAAAGAAGGAAATCTTACCTTTTGCAACAGCATGAATGGACCTAGAGATTATTATGCTAAGTGAAATAATCCAGGCAGAGAAAGAAAATATCATATGACCTCACATATATGTGGAATCTAATGAGCAATGTGAACTCTAAGGAGGAACGGAATAGAAGGCAGAGGCGAGGCCACAGGGACCAGAGGGACAGCATTCACAGGGAAGGGGGATACAGGGGTGGGATCAGATAAGGTAAAGGGATTAGTAAAACTATATATACATAACACAGAGATATAGATAATAGGACAGCTAGTCCTAGAGGGGCGGGGGGAGGGAGTTGGGGTGTAAAAAGGGGCACAGGTGGGAGATGGGGAGTTATATTCAGTGGAACACTTAAATCCATGTAAACACAATAAATTAAAATTAATAAAAAATATGAAAAAAGAAGGAGAGAGAAATGCAGTTTCTTAAAATAGCACTTGAGTGAGAGAAGATGATATAATTTACAAGATACACAGTATGTGCTCAATAAATGTTACTCTTTTCCTATTTTCAGTAGCTGGAGTTTGGACTTACAGGCTACATTGGTATGTCAATGAAACTTAGACTTAAAATAATGTTGTCACCTTTGTCTCAGCCAATGATTTTAAAAGCCTGTTCAATGAACTTGGCTTTCAGTCTTTCACCATACTCTCGGTTGTATTGTACATTACTGTATTGTACTGCAGACATGTGTATGTTTCTTTTTTTTGGGGGGGGGGAGTATGGGAGAGCCTAGGTGTAGGTAGCAGGGCCCATTAGTTGGTGCATGTTGGCAGCATTCAATAGTATTTTTGATCCTGAAGAATAATGTTTTCTGGCCCACTGAGCGTTTGCACTTATTTTGAAGGATAAATTAATTATAAATTTTGGGAAAGTGGACCAACATAACCAAGCCACTTAGTATCATATTAATTTCCAAGGGGCAACACAGCTGGCAATCCAGGGAGGAGTAAGAGGGAAGAGTTTTGTGAGAAAGGACCCTCTCAGAGATGAGTAGTGCAGGGTAGGCACCCATGCTATCTGGGAAGACACTCTAGCACAGAAGCTGTCCCTGCTGGTCTAATGAGGTGACCTGCATCATGTCCAGACTTAGTGTGTGGCTTGCTCAGTCCTAGTTTCCCTGTGGTGATATGGTTCAATGTTGGTAAATGGATAAGAGCCATGTACAGAAGTGATGCTGCTAGTTTTACTTCCTGAGTTCTGCTAACAGGTGCCACCTGCGATGGCTGTGCTCACTCAGGAACCATCCAGGAGGTATCCATCCCCTTCTGGCACTCACAGAAAATTCCAGATGGCTTCTTGTGAAGCTGACCCCCAAGTCCAGGCCAGAGTAAGCTGTGAGAAGTCATTGTTGTGTCAGTCATTTATGACATTTTCTTCACACTTGTAAACTTCCTGATATAAAATGGCATTGAGTCTGAGATTAGGAAGCAGGAGAGCAATTATTGATTTGTTATTTTAATCTATCAAATCAGTATCTACTTACATTTTGCCTTTGGTCATACCACGGTCAGCGCGTCTCCCCTTTGAGGCTAAAAGCCTGTATCTCCTTTGTGTCTTCTCGCCTGGAATACCACAGTGCTCACTGCTTTCCTTCAGCTACACAGGCCCCTGGTGGCTTTTGTGCTATTGATTGCACACACATTTTAGATAACTAATGAACTTGTTTTTGTCTGGAGCATGACTTTCAAGCCTTCATCCCTTTCTAATTCTCCTAACCTGTCACCTCTCTGAGCCAGAGGCTATATATAATCCTTTATATAATGTACTGGCTTCCAACCTGCCCTAAAACTTCTTGATTGTTTTTTTTTGTTTGTTTGTTTTTTATTCCTCAAACCTAGATGCGGCTTCCTGTCTGGAGCGGCAGTCCTGGAGTGAGATAGAACTGGAGAAGGCTCTCACAAGCCATACTGCTGAGGTCTGGCCTCCAGCTCTGTCCACTCTTCCAAGCACAATCTGAATATATTACACCTGTGTTCAAACACCTGCGAATGACTCCCATCCCTACCAGAAATTTCATCTTGTAGCACTCAGAAGCCTTCACCTTTGCCATTACCTTCTGTCCCAGACATACGTGCCATTTCTTCTCTCCGTCTGCCCCTTTAGGTCATTCCCAGTGGCAACACAGACCTTGAGGCCACTCTCTTTGTTAGCACTGTTCTTCCTGCCTGAATAGCAAAGGCTCACTTGATAAAAATATCAGTGATTTCTAGATTTTCAAAGAGTATTTCAATATATACATTTTTCTATGAAACATCTCTGTATTTGCCAAACCAAGTTTTATTTTTTTCCTCCTTGGAACTGTGTCCCTCTGCTGTTATACTCATCACAGTATACTTTGTAGGTTATTATTCATTCATTTTTTAAATTCATCTCTGGTTTCATGGAACAGACGTTTTGGCCCTCGATTCCCGATTGAATTGTAGGTTATTGAAGGACTGGGACAACATACCCTTCATTTTCAGTCCATCTGTACTTACAGTTTGCTCATTTTCCCTGGGAAACATGCTCTGAAACAGGGAATTGCTTGCAGGTAGATCACTGACTAGCACTCTTGGAAAGAACACTTGTAAGGGATTGAGAAGTGCGGATTTGAGCAGAGAGAGATGAACAGTGATGAGGTTGCAGCAAAGGTTCTGCCAATTTCACAAAGAGCTCTAGAGTTTGGAGGATATTTCATTTCCCCAAATCCATGTCAGGAGCCTGGACTTTTCTACTCTGATCTTGGCCAGTGGTTGGATGGGGCGGGCATCCAGGAAAAAGGTGTAACCTTGGGGAAAGCAGCTTCATTTCAACCAGGCAATTCCAAGAGGGATTGAGCTCTTATCTGTCAGTAGCCAAGAGCCAGCAGCATCTGGGAGGACACACATTTCAGTCTTGAAGAGGGGCTGGCGCGGCACACAGCATCCACTCCACTGGAGAGAGATGAATACATGGCCAAGGCTCGGTACATATTTTACCAAACTGTATTTAAGGTGATTCATCAAAGTCTTATAACTGCTAAGACTTTATAAAGCAAACTTCATGTACACAGGTTTGACCATGACCTATAGAGGCTACATGCTTTACCCTTTCCTCTCTCAATTATTGCTTTACATGAAGTATTCTATTATTTTTAATGTAATAGCAACAGTTATTTATTGAATAGTTACTAATGCCATATTATGTCCAAAATTATATAGATTTATAGAAGAATTGATACATATATTTTCTCTTTCTTTTTTTGTATTTTTCTGAAGTTGGAAATGGGGAGGCAGTCAGACACATATATCTTCTTACAACATGTTTTGGTTTTTACAATGGCTATCCTGCTGCATATCTCTCCACCATTTTGTAATTTTTTTAAACATTTTAAATTAAATGTATTGGGTGACATTGATTAATAAGGTTATATAGGTTTCTCCCTGGTCCAATAACTTGGTTGGTTAGAGCATCGTCCCAATACACAAAGGTTGTGGGTTCAATTCTCGGTTAGTGCACATACAAAAACAGATTTGTGTCTCTGTCTCTCTCTCCCTTCCTCTTCCTCTAAAATCAGTAAATAAAAATATGGTTATATAGGTTTTAAGTGTACAATTCTATGATACATCATCTGTGCATTGTTTTGTGTGCCTATGATCCCATGTCGAATCTTCTGTTACCATGTATTTGACTCCCTTTATCCTTTACTGACCATTCACCCCCTTTTCTCTAGTAACCACCATACTCTTGTCATATCTCTCCAATTGAATGTCTGACTACACATGCCTTTGTCACTAATGTAGCCTGTCCCACCCAGGCAGAGGAGGATCTGGATTTTGTGGAACTAAAAAGCTAGAGAATTTGGGGCTCCTCTTTAAGAAAGGAAATACAAAACAGTTTACTTTTGAACATCTTCTTAAACATAGTGAGTTGGAATCCTCCGAGAACTCCCAGGATTGATGGTATACTAGAAAGACCCGTAGGACTCAGCACTTACTTGAATTTCAAGCTTCATGGCTGTGATTTATTATGGTAAAAGCATACAAGACAAAATCAGCAAAGGAAAAAGGTTTATTGGGAAAAGTCCAGGGGATACCAGGTGCAAACTTGCAAGAGTCCTTTCCCAGTAGAGTCACACAAGAATTGTTCAATTCTTCAAGCAACAGATTGTGACAGGTGTGAAATGTTGCCCACCAGAAAAACTCATTAGTGACCAGTGCCCAGATTTTTTTTAATTGGGTGCTGGTTTTATAAATGCCCTAGCATGTACCCAGATTCCAAAGCCCCAGAAGGAAAATGAGTATTCAACTTAGATGATTTTATTTGTACAAATGGCTTAGGTGCAGTGAGCCACTCTTACCATTTAGGTACTAAGTGGAATCCCTCATGAAATCTAAGTTACAAGATGCTAACTAAGAGCCAACCTTGTAAGCATGCCTTTCCAAGGATGGCAGTCTAAGGGCTCATAGGTTTACTCTTTCCTGTACACATATAAACATTTGAATCCTTTGCTAGGGCACCTCCAGGGCCTTGGATAAGGCTGTTGCAAGTGTAGGGCCTGACATTGAAGCTTTATTAACTTCAGTGGTAAGTGCTTCTCAGGATTCAGACACATGGTGATACTTTCAATACCTCGACTCACTAAGTTCACTTGCCTGTGGCCTTTGCCTGTGCTAGTCGCTTACCTGGACCCACTCTTGTTCTTTTCTTCAAACTCGCATTCCTCATTGAGCTTTCAGTTTAGATGTCACTTCCTCTTGGAAGTCTGGACCCCCTGGTTCTAGTTCATTTTGCCTCCTACTGTGAACTCCTCGTGAAACTGAACATAGTACTTTGCTTAGTTACCAAATCTCATCCTGCTATGCCCCATGAGATTTGAGCTCCTTGAGAGCAATTTCTGTTTATTCTTCACCTGCCTAGCACTGTGCTTGGCTCATGGCAGACTTACATTAATATTTGTTGAATGATCTTACTCATTAATATTGATCAGAAATACCATAGCACTACATTAGTCCACCAGTTAAATAGTTCAGTTAAATTTTGAGGCATTGCCCTGGCCTGATATCTCCATTGGTTAGAACATCGTCCCAATATGCAGAGGTTGTAGGTTCAATCACCAGTCGGGGCTCATATAGAAACAGACTGATATTTCTCTCTCTTTCTGTCTCTCTTCCCCTCTCTCTAAAATCATTAAATAAATTTAAAAAATAGAATAAAAAATACATCTTGAAACATGATAAATAGCGGTATTACAGTGCAGGGATGTCCGAGAAACCCTTCTGCTATCCTCCTCCTGTCTCTAATCCTCCTGGAAAACCTCCAGGTAGCCTCCCTTAGCAGCAAATAATCGATTAAAAAAAAAACAGTGACCCGGCCCTGGCTGGATGGCTCAGCAGTAGAGTGTCGGCCTGGCATGCGGGGGACCCGGGTTCGATTCCCGGCCAGGGCACATAGGAGAAGCGCCCATTTGCTTCTCCACCCACCCCCCTTCCTCTCTGTCTCTCTCTTCCCCTCCCGCAGCCAAGGCTCCATTGGAGCAAAGATGGCCTGGGCGCTGGGGATGGCTCCTTGGCCTCTGCCCCAGGCGCTAGAGTGGCTCTGGTCACGGCAGAGCGACGCCTGGTGGGTGTGCCGGGTGGATCCCGGTCGGGCGCATGCGGGAGTCTGTCTGTCTCTCCCTGTTTCCAGCTTCAGAAAAATAAAAATGAAAAAAAAAAAGAAAAAACAAACAAAAAAAAAACAGTGACCCATATAGACTTGGTTGCATAGATTTTCATGCAACAATGTATCACATAAAAAACTGCTTGCCATATTTTTGGTAACATTTATCTTTCATGTCTGTGCATAAAAGCATGATATCTTAAGTGACATTAATCATTTGCATTAATTTTATTAAATTTTTGGAAAGCTCCTACACCTGTTATTAAATAAGCATAATTAATTTTGTTGCAATAATTTTAAGATGCATTTCAAGATTGGCTATAACTCAACCAGACCTACTCAGAATTCTCTGACTCAAAGATGTGTTATGGATTGCTCCCACAAAACTTTCAAAACAGAGCACTTAAAACTGCCACATTTGGCACATGGAGCACAGACATACTCAGTGTTCATTCATATATGCACAATATAGAAGTGGAAAGAGAGACGGTCTGTTTCCTTTGAATCCCACAGATAGGCTGTATGTGGATTAATGTTAAAACCGCTGGATGAAGTTGCAGTAGTGAGTGGTGTCTTAAGCCCCAGCATTGGCTGTCAGAAACATTAGAACTGAAAACATAGTTCTTGATTCTAGTGTGCATAGTTTTGATTAGGTGTAGTTTATTCTGTAAGAACTTATAACTGAAGGCGATGCTAAGAGGATAAAGATTCAGCAGCAACAACAAGACATTTTCCCAGGAGTAAGAGTCTTAAGAGTTGAGGCAGACGCCAGCCATCTGAGCTGAATGTAGTGGCTCGGTAAGGGGGGCAATAAGACACGTGGCTGGAGAGGAATGGAGAAGAGAGTTGAGGTGATTGACATTTCCAAGGGCCCTATTCATTTGGGTTTGTCTCAAGGCTTTTTTTTTTTTTTTTTTTTTTTTTTTTTTTTTTTTTTGGTGGTATAGATAATTACCAGATTAAAGGTCTTTGTTTTGTTAGGCCGTTGATGAGCTGACTACTAAACAAAAAAGAAAGGAGGAGGTGAAGGAAAGTAAATCCACTTTATGTTGCCATCTGTGTACTTAGATGCTTCACATGGAACATCTGAGGTTAAAACGGGTTATTGACTAGAGTCGATGTTTATAATACAGAAATAACAGAAGTTTTTCCTTTACAAACATTTCTTAAGTGCATTAAGACCTCAGTGTGTGGAGATGTTCTTACATGTGAGATTATAGTCAGAAAGGAGCCTCATGCATTTAGGCTTAACCCTTGAAAATCTCTGTAAATATAAGGGTAAATCTGGTACACAAACTGCTGGATTTATGCTCTGGCTTTACTAGCAGCTTTGTGGCCTCTCACAGGTTTAATACTCTCTCACCCTTGGCTATCATTAGCTCTTGCATAAATGGGAGGTCATAAATCCTCCCAGATATGACCATGGAAAGATGGTCATAGCGAGCACCTTGTAATTATTTAATAAATGAATGTTTATGAAGCGTTTGCCGCCTAAGGCATTTAGTAAGTACAAAATAACACTAAGTTGTCACCTGCCTTGTTAAAATGAAATGGCTTGAGACATCTTAATTCAAAGCCTTCATTCTGGGCATCATTACTGGTCTGCGCTGCAGTGCAGTAGTGAGCTCCCTGTATGGCTGGGAGACATTAGAACTATGTGTGCGTGAGCAGGCACGCATGCCCACACTTAAACCCAGTGGCATTTTGACTCTGAAAACTTTTCAATGATTACTTTTTTACTCGTGCATTTTACTTCTGTCGAGGTTTTTGTATCTATCTTCTCATTCTTCTCTTTGCTGCTTGTGAGTTGCTGTTAGTTTGGAAACCATGTAGGAGACTTGATAGAGTTGCAGATAAGCTCAGAAAAAGCAGTTTAATGGGTTGAAGAGGAGAAGTTTAGTTCTGATTCAAGCGGGTGAGGTTTGGTACAGGGACCACAGACATTAACTTGATCTTCTCTGTGGTCTTTCAGAATGAACTGATTCCTGGGTTTAAAACATTTCATCAGTGCAGCAGCCAAATGCAGTAAATTAGAAAGTTCTTATTGTCAGAGCAATTTATATCATATCCCACACTTTTAAATTCTTAATTCAAATATACTTCATAATGAAAAACTGAAAGTTTAGCTATGGAAAATTTAACAATGAGATAAATATTTCTTTTTATTTTGCATTTTACTCTAAGTAACAACTAATTCCCTTTTTTTATCTCAATCCTCTTTATTTTTATTTAGCATATATATTGTGAGACTACAATATATATAGTTTCTTGTCAGGTTTGTAGCATGGTACCTTTTTAAATAGGGCTGGGGGCTGGTCTTGAAGATGTGGATTAATCAAGTATTCCTATAGAAAGCTAAGCTAACCATTGTGGAATTCTTTTGTATAATGAACTGTTTTCCATATTTTTGGACTTTTACATTTATTGCCTTTGATTTGGCACAGCTAAAAATAATCTCTTAGGGATACACTGTGAAGTAGTGGAAATTAAATCTAGTTTTAAATCAAAAGTAGTTATTAAAATGCCAACTATGTGGCAGAGATTATTGTCAACACTTTACCAATATTAACTTATTAAATCTTATAACAACTCTCTGAGATAGTTGCTATTATTAAGTCCCTTTTACAGATGAGGAAATGGCAGCACAGAGTGGTTAAGTCATTTATCCAAGGTCACACTGCTAAGAAATGGAAAACCAGGTTTGATCCCAGGTGATCTAATACCACAGTCCATGCACCTATTCACATCTGAGAATTATCTGCAGGAAAAGCAAAGTGAAGAACTCTCATCTCTGGCCCTGGCCGGTTGGCTCAGCGGAAGAGCGTCGGCCTGGCGTGCGGGGGACGTGGGTTCGATTCCCGGCCAGGGCACATAGGAGAAGTGCCCATTTGCTTCTCCACCCCCCCTTCCTCTCTGTCTCTCTCTTCCCCTCCCGTAGCCAAGGCTCCATTGGAGCAAAGATGGCCCGGGAGCTGGGGATGGCTCCTTGGCCTCTGCCCCAGGCGCTAGAGTGGCTCTCGTTGCGGCAGAGCGACGCCCCGGAGGGGCAGAGCATCACCCCCTGGTGGGCAGAGCTTTGCCCCTGGTGGGCGTGCCGGGTGGATCCTGGTCGGGCGCATGCGGGAGTCTGACTGTCTCTCCCCGTTTCCAGCTTCAGAAAAATACAAAAAAAAAAAAACAAAAAAACAACTCTCATCTTCTGCATGCTATAATCTTTGTCTAAGAAGTTCTCTAGATTATTTTTTTTATTTCTATTATATTAAATATTTTCACATGTTTTGAAAATACAGGATTTATTTTACCTATGACACTGTAAGTGAACAAAACAAAATGACTATATGTTATTTGTATGTGTATGTAATTATAAATCAAGTAAAATTCATTATAAACCAAGTAAAAGAGATTTTATTTTGAAGTAGTAGATTATAGGTTTAAATCTTATATCCCTACTGTAACTATTTTATCATTACTTAAATAAGAAAATATTGAAGTGATTTGTCTTAGCAATTTTAACAAACATGTATCCCAGCTTATTTTTCCTCTTTCTCTTCAATCTGGGGTGTTATTTTCTCACTGTTGCTATGTTTTTACCAAGCACAAGTGGTGGCAACAAAAAAAGTGCACAAACTCCAGATTAGTCCATTGGGAAAAAACTTAGTAGAATTGAGGAATGATTCTTCAATAAGAGGTAGAACTCACTAGCAAAAATATATTTGTACTTTATATTATATTTTCTCTTCCATGCAAAAGTGTAAATTGGAGTTTTCTACTATGTGTATGTGTGTGTGTGTGTAAGAGAGAAAGAGACGTACATTTACTTTATTAGGTATTTATATATTTTTTTAATTTATGATTTTAACTTGTGTTTCAATAGATTCAAGTGTCCCACCAAATATATCTCCCCCCATGCTCCCTCCCTCCAATGCCTTCTCCCCTTCCCTCCAGGATTTGCTGTCCTGTTTTCTGTAATGCTGTGTTATGTATATATAATTTCATTAATCTCTTTCCCTCTGGTCCCTTTGATCCCACCTATGCCTCTGTTCTGTTGCTCAGTTCACATTGTTCATTGGATTCCTAAAATGAGTGAGGTCATATGGTATTTTTCTTTCTCTGCCTGGCTTATTTCACTTAGCATAATAGTTTCCAGGTCCATCTATGTTGTCGTGAAAGGTAAGATTTCCTTCTTCCTCATGGCTGCGAAGTATTCTATTGTGTATATGTACCACAGCTTTTTTTTTTTTTTTTTTGTATTTTTTTGAAATTGGAAACGGGGAAGCAGTCAGACAGGCTCACGCATGCGCCCAACCGGGATCCACCCGGCATGCCCACCAGGGGGCAATGCTCTGCCCATCTGGGGCATTGCTCTATTGCAACCGGAGCCATTCTAGCGCCTGAGGCAGAGGCCATGGAGTCATTCTCAGTGCCCGGGCCACCTTTGCTCCAATGGAGCCTTGGCTGCAGGAGGGGAAGAGAGAGACAGAGAGGAAGGAGAGGGGGAGGGGTGGAGAAGCAGATGGGTGCTTCTCCTGTGTGCCCTGGCCGGGAATCGAACCCAGACTCCTGCATGCCAGGCCGATGCTTTACCACTGAGCCAACTGGCCAGGGCCTGTACCACAGCTTTTTAATCCACTCGTCCACTGATGGACACTTGAGCTGTTTCCAGATCTTGGCTATTTTAAAAAATGCTGCACCCATGTTTATTGCCAGTTTACAGCCTATTGTCTTCCAAGATGTTTATGGTTTCACGACTTACATTTAAATCTTTTATCCATTTTGAGTTTACTTTTGTGAATGGTGTAAGTTGGTGACCCAGTTTCATTTTTTTGCAAGCACCTGTCCAATTTTTCCAACACCATTTGATGAAGAGGCTGTCTTTACTCCACTGTATGCTCTTACCTCCTTTGTCAAATATCAGCTGTCCATAAAGGCGTGGGCTTATTTCTGGGTTCTCTGTTCTGTTCCATTGATCTATATGCCTGTTCTTATGCCAGAACCAAGCTGTTTTGAGTACAATGGCCTTGTAGTATAATTTTGTAGGTAGAGCACAGAGCGCATTCCTAGCAGCTGTGGCTGATGCAATGCTATGAGAACACTTCAGCTCCTGGAACCCTCCTGGGCACACCCAGGAAGGGAGCTCGCCCGCTATAAGGAAGTGACTCAGTGCTAACCAGGCAGCTCCCTGATCTTTTCAGCCATTGGCTTTGAAGAACATGCTGTAACACCCTATAGGCCAAACCTGTGTATATAAGCTAGCTTACTTCCTGAATAAATTGGATCTGAGTCACTGAACCTGGTCCCCAGAGTTGAGTCTCTGCGTCTCCATCATCCTCACCCCCCGGTTGGCCTTGTCCACATAACTTGATATCAGGAAATGTGATACCCCCCACTTTATTCTTTTTTTCAGGATTGCTGAGGCTATTCGTGTTCTTTTTTGGTTCCATATAAATTTTTGGAATATTTGTTCTATATCTTTGAAGTATGTCATTGGTATTTTAATGGGAACTGTATTGAATTTATAGATTGCTTTGGGTAATACAGACATTTTAATGATGTTTATTCTTCCTATCCATGAACACGGTATATGCTTTCATTTGTTTGTATCTTCCTTGATTTCCTTTAACAATGTTTTATAATTTTCTGAGTACAATTCTTTAACCTCCTTGGTTAAATTTACTCCTAGGTAGTTTATTTTTTTGGTTGCAATAGTGAAGGGGATTGCTTCCTTAATTTCTCTTTCTGACAGTTCATTGTTGGTGTATAAAAATGCCACTGATTTCTGAGTATTGATTTAATATCCTGTCACCTTGCTGAATTTATTTATCAGGTCCAGTAGTTTTTTAACTGTGACTTTAGGGTTTTCTATGTACAGTATCATATCATCAGAAAATAATGATAGTTTTACTTCTTCTTTTCCAATTTGAATGCCTTTTATCCCTTCTTGTCTGATTGCTGTGATTAGGATTTCCTAAACTATGTTGAATAAGAGTGGTGAAAGGCAGCACCCCTGCCTTGTTTCAGACCTTAAGAGGATTTTTTTTTTTTTCCCATTGAATATGATGTTGGCTTTGGGTTTGTCATAGATGGCCTTTATCATGTTGAGGTATGATTCCTGTATCCCCACTTTGCTGAGAGTTTTGATTATAAATATGTGCTGGATTTTATCAAATGCTTTTTCTGCATCTATTGATATTATCATGTGATTTTTATCCTTTCTTTTGTTTATGTGTTGAATCACATTGATTGATTTGCGGATGTTGTACCAGCTTTGTCTCCTAAATCCCACCTGATCATGATGTATGATTTTTTTCATGTATTGCAGGATCCAGTTTGCTAATATTTTGTTGAGAATTTTAGCATCTAAGTTCATCATGGATATTGGTCTACAGTTTTTTTTCTTTGTAGTGTCTTTGCCTGGTTTTGGAATGAGTATTGTACTTGCCTCATAAAAGGAGTTTGGAAGTCTTCCCTCCTCTTGAATTTTTTGAAATAGCTTGAGAAGGATAGGAGTTAGTTCTTCTTTGAATATTTAGTAAAATTTGCCAGTGAAGCCATCAGGCCCAGGACTTTTGTTTGTTGGGAGTTTTTTGATAACTGTTTCAATCTCATTTAATAAAATCGGTCTGTTTAGGTTTTCTGCTTCTTCTATATTGATTTTTGTAAGATTATATGTTTTGAGCAATTTGTCCATTTTGCCTAGGTTGTCTAATTTTATGGCATACAGTTCTTTATATATAGTATTTTCTTACAATCCTTTGTATTTCTGCTGTGTCAGTTGTTACTTCTCCTCTCTCATTTCTAATTTTATTTATTTGTGTCCTCTCTCTTTTTCTTATGGTGAATCTGGTTAAAGGTTCATCAGTTTTGTTTACTTTTTCAAAGAACCAGCTCTTGGTTTCATTGATCCTCTGTATTTTTTTTAGCATTTATATCATTTATTTCCGCTCTGATTTTTATTATTTCCTTCCTTCTACTTTCTCTGGGTTTTACTTGCTTTTCTTTTTCTAGTTCTTTGATCTGCAGAGTTAAATTGTTTATTTGAGCTTTTTCTAGTTTCTTAAGATATGCCTGTAGTGCTATGAACTTCTCTCTCAGGACTGCTTTTGCTGTGTTCCATAAATTTTGAGTTGTTGTATGTTCTTTTCATTTGTTTCAAGGAAATTTTTGATTTTTTCCTTGATTTCATTGTTAACCCATTCATTATTTAATAACCTGCTATTTAGTTTCCAAGTATTTGAATGTTTTCCAGTTTTTCTATTGTAGTTGATTTCTAGTTTCATGCCATTGTGATCTGAGAAGATGGTTGATATTATATTAATCTTCTTAAATCTGTTGATACTTGTTTTGTGTCCTAGCATGTGGCCTATTCTAGAGAATGTACCATGAGCATTTGAATAGAATGTATATTCTGCTGCTTTAGCATGAAAGGTTCTGAAGATATTTATTAAATCCTGTTGATCTACTGTGTCCTTTAAGTCTGCTGTTTCTTTATTAATTTTCTTTCTTGATGATCTATCCAGTGATGTTAGTGGGGTATTAAAATCCCCTATTATTATAGTATTGCTGTTGATGTTGCCCTTTATGCCCATCAAAATTTGCTTTATGTATTTAGGTGCTCCTATATTAGGTGCATAGATATTTATAATGGTTATATCTTTCTGTTGGATTGCTGCCTTTATCATTATGTAGTGACCTCCAGTGAGCACTCTACAGTGTGTTTGTGTGTGGGGGGAGCAATGCATCTCAGATTTTAGCACTCAATACTGTATTCCTGATGACTCCCTGCTTCTAAGCAACTTCCATCTGAGTGCAGCAGGAGAGCTTCTTCTTGGCTGGTGACCTGCTTCCCTTTGCTGCTTCCAGGAAAAATATTTACTTCAGATTTGGGGAGTTACTCAGTCCAGTGGTTAGGGTGGCTGTCCCTCTAAGTGTTTCTCCCTGTGCCTCCTAGATTACACTCTTTTCTGCTACTCCGGTCCTCTCATCTCTCCCTGTCCCCTGGAGCTCCGGGTGAGTGGTTGTGAAAGAGGAGGTTTTCTGTGTGGTACCTTTAAGACGAATCCTGGGTCTGAGATATCTGACTCTTTCTCAGAAACACTATTCTGGCTTGTTTTGCCACTAAATACTGTTCGTATGTCTTTTCTCGGTTCTGGGGCTGCAGGCTGGGGCTTTGTTCCTGGGGCCCAAAACCCTCCCCTCTCCACTAAACTCTCTTCCCACCACGCGAGTCCCTGCAGGCTGCTGTTCACTCCTGGGAGCCGGGCAGCTCTCTCCGTGTTTCTGCTTTTTCTACCAGTCTCAGTGTGGCTTCTTCAGTGTTTATTGGTTAAAGAGTCCTCTTAGTTTAGTCCAAAGTTGGTTTTTCCAGATGATTGTTCTTAAAATTAAGTTGCAATCCACTTTGGTTCTGGAAGGTGTAAGTTGGTAAGTCCACCTACTCCATCGCCATTTTGCCGCCCTCCAGTAGTGATACCTTTTGGATTTATTAAAGCCTATGCCTTCTCCATTGATAGGGAAGACACTCTAATGAGGAACACTCTCACAAATGGGGATTTCACTTATGATGACCAATGTCCCTTCAGGAAGAGTAACTTCCATTTGGTCTTCAGAGCTTCTCCCATGTCAGCTGTTTTTTAACATGAACCGGTACCTAGGAGGGTGTCCCTGTGTAGGTCATCAGTTTGAGAGAGTTTGAGGCCGGGGCCCGAGCAGGCTCCTGTCTTCTCCTGGCCAGGACGACCACATGGTTACCCGCCTTTCTTGTTCCTCTCTCTATGCACCTCCCCACCTTTTTTAAGTATTTATAATCTTATATAATAATGTAATCACTTGAAAAAATTAATAGTGTTCTAACTTTTCATATAGCTAAAGCAGTGTATGGTTTACTGACTTGTAAGTCTGCTCACTTCCTCCCTCTTTCAGCTTAGCTAAGTTGGCATTTAACTGGATAAAAGGCTGTATCAGTCCTAAACTTTCTGTTCTGGGATGCCATTTAATTTGTGAAGCCCATAGCATAACTTACCCTAAAGCAGGGGTCCCCAAACTACGGCCCTCAGGCCACATGCGGCCCCCTGAGGCCATTTAACCGGCCCCTGCCGCACTTCTGGAAAGGGCACCTCTTTCATTGGTGGTCAGTGAGAGGAGCATAGTTCCCATTGAAATACTGGTCAGTTTGTTGATTTAAATTTACTTGTTCTTTATTTTAAATATTGGATTTGTTCCCTTTTTTTTTTTTTTTTTTTACTTTAAAATAAGATATGTGCAGTGTGCATAGGGATTTGTTCATAGTTTTTTTTATAGTCCGGCCCTCCAATGGTCTGAGGGACAGTGAACTGGCCCCCTGTGTAAAAAGTTTGGGGACCCCTGCCCTAAAGTGATAGCTTCCTGACACACAGGACACCTGCTTTTCTCCTGCCAATGAGAGAAGAAATTACTCAAGGCAAAATTAAAGGCAGTGGACAGAGAAGAAAGAATTGATAATCAGATTTAAAAAAAAAAAAGAAGAAAAAGGCAAAACATTCTCAGAGAGAAATGGTGGGAGGAATGGGATTACAGACCTAGAAGAGAAAGGAAGCTTTGGCATCAAAGAATTAAAGAAGTGTGAAATATAGATTCAAAACCATAGGAATCAGCTAGGAAAGCTGGTGCTGAAGGTTTGCTCAGCAGTCTGCTGAGAGGTCTCCAGTCTGGCTCTCTACACTGGGCAGCTAATCTGAGTCAACCTTGGCTGATGTACGTATTACCCCATTTCCTCTTGGGGTTCTACATCTGTAAATTGAAGATATTAAGCAATTTGCCACAGATATTTGCTAAAATCTTCAAGATCTTACTTGAAAAGCTGACTTCTTCCTAGAAGGTTAGAACTGGGTTAGTTGGTCTCCTGCAATTTTTTCTAGATCAATCAGTCTAAATATACTCTATACTCTTCACAATTTTTTACTTAATTATTTCCTATGGTCAATAATATTTTTAAGATGTGAACATCACCTTTTACATTTTACTAAGTTCTTCTGTGTATCTTAAATATTTGTTTTATCATTTGTCAATTTGTATTTAATGTGCAGATAGACTATTGGTGATGTTGTATGTAATAATCTTCCAACAGCTACAAAATTACTTCTCTTGAGTTTATATTATTCCAAAAATCATTAAAATAACTAAAATTTTCTATATAAAGATAAACAAAAATGATGAAAATACACTGAAGATAATTAGCACTTTAGCTTAATGGCCTTCCTTGATTGGATCTAGGCTTGCAGAAAAATACACAAACACTACTAGAATAAATATACAATATTTTCCAGCTCATTATAAGAGACCTTTTATATCTTTTTCATTATTCCCTCTATTTTTATAAGTGAGGGAAGCACTTTTGTGATAAACATTCTGGGAATATGGATCCTAACATTTTCTACTACTCTATTGCCAGGTATGTCATATAGACACATCATATTGACAAACTTCAGATAAATCAGGTCTTGCAGACGATTTTAGATTATAGGTTAACTTACTTACATCTGGGTAAATGCAACCATAGTAACAAAACCAGATTACAGAGAAGTTGGTTTCAAGGATTTATTTATTCATTGTCTTATGATGATATAGGTAAAATAAAAATACAATTTCTAGTTTTAAAAAAATAACTTAGTCTGATATTAAAAGATTTGTATTGCATATTGACATTCCTGTATGTAGCTTTCTTTTGGTACATTTATCCCAAAGATGTTGATTTGCCACGGACTCCTTGATGACTGAGGCACTTTGCATTTGTTTTTAAATAGCCTATTCTGTTTCTGCTTTTTACTAGAATGAATGGTGTTATTTTCAGAATGTCTAAGTGTAGACTGTAGGTCTATACCTTGGTAATTACTCCTAAATTCTATTTTCTTTTGAAGATATATTTTATAAAAGGAACTTGGGAAGGAGAAAATTACTTGCTTATTACTTCTAGTAAAATATACTATCGTTTAGTAAACTTGAGTTAAATCTTTTAGCAGAGTCATAATATAGATAATTTATTAAAATATACTATGATGGGTCTTGAAAATACTGAGAAAGGCCCCAATTCGCAATGTGAAACTATAGACTTTTTTTGTGTGACAGATACAGAGAGACAGAGAGAGGGACAGATAGGGACAGACAGACAGGAAGGGAGAGTTGAGAAGCATCAATTCTTTGTTGCAGCACCTTAGTTGTTCATTGATTTCTTTCTCATATGTGCCTTGACTGGGGGGCTACAGCAAACTGAATAACCCCTTGCTCAAGCCAGCAACATTGGGCTCAAGCTGGTGAGCCTTGCTCAAACCAAATGAGCCTGCGCTCAAGCTGGCAACCTCGGGGTTTCGAATCTGGCTCATCCGCACCCCAGTCCGACGCTCTATCCACTGCACCATCACCTGGTCAAGCGAAACTAGACTTTCAAGACCAGAATTTAATTGAGAAAATCCAGTTATAATATCCTGTTACAACTTGAGGAAAATAAGGTCCAAAAATGATAAATGACATTTTTGTTGAATGACAATGCTTGTCAGAGCAAATACAATTATATTTATGTTAAGTATAATTAATTATTACTAAATTAATAATCTGACCTCTCCAGCATCTGAATTAGCTCCATGAGGATCGCAGCTAGGCAAATAGAGCACACAGGTAAATACAACTCAAATCCTCAGGAGAGAGATAATAAAGCCAATGTGAAGTGTTAGGGTTGGAAAAGATGTTTTAGGAACACAAATAAAGAGGTAAATAACCCAGCATTAAACACAAGATGGCATGGCGGAATCTATGGCCCTGAGTGGTGAGATAGGGAAGGGAGACTGGAGCAGTATTTTGGATTCTGAGTTAGTAGTGGTAAGGACTGGATCTGAGTTAGCATTAGTCCTCTAACTCTGACGCTAGTGATCTTTTCACTCTATTCTATGCCAGATACCAAGAAAATCAAACTGTTATTATATGAGATGTTTACTAGATTCTTTTTCCCCCAGTTGGTTAACATTACTAGGTATTGTTGTAAGTGTATAATTTTCTTTAATTTTAGAACCATTTAAATGTAGACAGGTCCTATGTATGTGAGAAAGTTACGTAAAAGATGTGATAATTGGTTCCTAATATGTATTTGTATACAATTTAAATTAGTGAAGTCCTGAGGTTTTATTTATGTTGTTTTTTTCCTTATAGATTCCTTTTTATTATCTATTCATTGAGAAATGGAAATTTGGATTAAAAAGCTATTTTATTAGAAGTAAAACATTTAGAAAAATAAAAGTTTGCTATACCAGCTCCAAATATTTGCTCTTAGCAAATGGCCAATAGAAACATTTAAATTATTATTTTTTCTTTTTTTTTCCAACTGAGAGGAGGGGAGATAAAGAGACTCCTGCATGCACCCAACTGGGATCTACCCAGCCACCCCTATCTGGGGTCATGCTTGCAACCAAGCTATTTTTAGTGCCTGAGATGAAGGCTGCATGAAGCCATCCTCAGAGCCTGGGCCAATGTGCTCAAACTAATCAAGCCATGGATGTAGTAGCGGAAGAGAGGAAGTGAGAAAGAGAAGGGAAGGGGAGGGATGCAGAAGCAGATGGCCGCCTCTCCTGTGTGCCCTGTGAATCAAACCTGGGATAGCCACTCTACCATTGACCCGACTGGCCAGGACCACATTTAAATTATTTACTAAAATTCTTCCATGTTTAGGGAGCCTATATCATAAGTTTTTATATTTCAAAATAAAAGAAATTCTTCTTATAAGCCAGACTCTCTTTTAGACTTTCTGTGTGATATTTGCATTTGAATTAGATCTTACAAAATAGAAATCAATGTAATTTTGTTGAGAATTGAGAAATCTACAGACATATACACACATTTCAAATATGCAACATTAAAGAATCCATATTCACAAGTTGTGGATAGTTATGCAAGTAGAGTTATATAAGGTTATTTTTTAGCATTTATTATTACAATAAATAATTATGCCTTTCACACATATATATATATATATAAATCTTTTATCTCAAAGAAAAGGTCTTCCAAATGTGAAAAAAATGTTTGAAAGAAAATTAGATGGCTTTTTATTTTGATTCCTAATAAACTCATTCTAGAATATATACCTATTTTCAGACCATATATTCATAAAGGAAGTTAATATTTATATATTATATACATATATAATATGTTACATACATATATAACATATATTTGTTTTGAATTAATTTAGATGATAAATTGAATTCAGATTTTTTATTACTAATTCTGATTTTAGGTTAACTAGTTAACATCTCTACCATTGTACTCATTAATGAAAGTGATACTTATAAAAAGTTTTATAGGGCTGTTTCAATAATTGCAGTAAATAATTTAGGCAAAACATCTAGTAGAGTGTTTGTCACACAGTTATTCTCAGTTAAGTGTTAACTAGTCTTTTAGACATTGTTATTGTCATCATTACTATTTTACACAGAAAAATATTATTAGAAAATACTACTTGTGTAAATATTTTTCTTTTGATGAAAGATGATAATGGCTATTTTATTTTTCTCTATATTTCAAATTTTTCTGAATTTTGGTTTTAATTTATATTTAGTGATGGCATCAATATACTCTCCTTATGTGTTCATAAAAGTTTTAATTGATATTTATATGCATAGATTTTAAATCAATCTATTAATATTCATTACAGTCTTTGACTTGTTTCCTGTTCTGTGCCAAATTCAAGTTAAGGCCAATTCTCGGTCATTGGTAGCAGTGCTGAGTCTCTACAATTAGAATATTTATAAAAATGCTCATATCCTTTCTTAAATGTGCTATTAGCCCTTAACTCTGAGAGAAATTGTGACAAAAATCAGGTATCTACAATTGACATATATGTGATGGCATTTTTATTAAAGTCCCTGAGGTAATAGAAAACATAATGTTTTCACAGACTTGCAAATTGCAGCATGCCTATATCCTAAGTGAAAAAGAGGAGCCAGATACAACACCGCCTTAGAAAACATAATAAAGGTTTTGACCTTAATCCTAAGAACAACAGGGACCAATTGAAGATTTTAAGGAATGAAGTGACAAAATTAGATTTTACATTTGGGAAAGTAATTTTGGCTGCTTGAATACTGAAATAAAGGGGCAAGGATCCCAGTAGGTTGATCATTACAATTATCTAATGAAAAGGTATGAAGGCAAGGATTTAAGTGGTGACTATAAAGATATAGACTTGCTAACTGTCCAGGATAGTTATATCAGTAGTGATGTAGATACAGTGGTTTTAGATGACCTCAGGTTTCTGGCTTGAGGGGCATGGTGGGTATGTCCTAATCAACAAGGGAGGTAAACAATATGCAACAGGTTAGAGTAGATGGAGGATATGAATGCCCTTTGTTTTGGATATTATGTCTTTAATGTCTCAGACCCAAACTGTAAATTCTCCTTTATAATTTGTGGATGGTATTAACCTTATATTTCTACATAGCCAGATAGTTCCCAAAGTGTTTTCTTGTGTGCTACCTCATCTAATCCACAAGAGACTATGAGAAAAGAGAGAGAGAATGCCCTTCATCCACTTGTGGAAATCGAGGCTCAGAAATCAAACACATACAAATTGGCATGTCTAGAACTAAAGTCAAAGTAATTATACTGCAATCACACAAGAATCTTTTTGGATCAAGAAGAAAGCTTACTTGGCAAGACTGTAGTAGGATTTACAAGGATCTTTTCCTGTCTTTATAGAATGAAAAAAAAATCTCTATACTTGAGATTTTGATAATCTTGCTGAGAAACCCAAATAGCATTTTTCACCAAAAAGCAGTGCACAGCAGGTAAATGATATGATGTTTGCTCAGTTTAAAATTTGTTAAAAGAAGGCTCGCACTGGGATCTTGCATGTCAAATTTCCACATGTATTTTGTAACTGAGTTACAAATACAGTAAATAGTGTATTTTGTGGTAAGAAACTGACAATGTCATCCTCAATGATGTGAAAGCAAACTCAGAACGAGTGTTTTTTAATAGATTATGAATGCATTTCAGCAAATTATTGAATGCTCATCAGTTTGAATTTGCATGTATGTAGCAATGATATATATATATATATATTTTGATTCAATGAGAGGAAGGAAGGCAGAGAGACAGACTCCTGCATGTGCCCCAACTGGGATCCACCCAGCAAGCCCACTATGGGGTGATGATCTGCCCATCTGGGACATTGCTCCATTGCAACCAGAGCCACTTCTTAGCACATGAGTCAGAGGCCATGGAGCCATCCTCAGCAGCTGGGGCCAACTTGCTGTAATCAAGCCATGGCTACAGGAGGAGAAAACAGAAGTGAGAGGGGGAGGGGTGAAGTAGATGGGCACTTCTTCTGTGTGCCCTGACCGGGAATTAAGCTGGGACTTCCACACACCGGGCCAATGCTCTACCACTGAGCCAGCCAGCCAGGGCCTAGCAATGATTTTTTTAATGCAACTATTAAATGGAAAATTTATAAATTTCCCAGTAGTTTATTTCTGAAAGAACTTTAAGAACTATCATTTATACTACAGAGAAATGAAATAATCCTGATTTGGTGTTTTAAAAAAATGTATGAATAATAAGTTTAAAATCATTATATCAAATGGTATGGGCAATATACATACTTGGAGAGTATCTATGTATATCTCTATTGCAAAACTGAGTGAGAGAGTAGGGAAGTTTACAGAATAGGCAGCACATGGCATTTTGCATCTTGCTGTTGCAGAATTAGGCTTAAATCTTAGAAATGACAATGTTTGGCTTGGTAGCCTTGGCATGTGGTTCACATTTGCTGACTGCCATTTCTTCATGGGTAAATTGGAGATAGTAATGCTTATTTTATATGAATTCAAGAGAATTAAGTAAATCCAACACATTATTTATGCACACAACCAATATATACTTAGGGACAGCTATGTATCAGGCATCATTTTAGATACTCATGATGCTTCTACCTGCTCCCCAGGAGACTGTATATATCAAGAGCTCCACAAAGTGACTGGCATGAATGATTAATAAATTTTAGTTGTGAATGAGAGGTTATGAAGATTTAGCTAATGTGTGTTTACTTATGTAGAGGGAAGCAGTTATTTTTTTAAAAAAAAATCTCATCCCTCCCCTATATTAGTCATTTAAATAAGATTTTTTGAGACTAGTTACAATGTAAAGGCATCATTTTCTTCTCTCTCCTGGATAATCTGCATTCGACCTAAACACTGTCATTGTCTTTGCATTTCAAAGTAATATATCTTTAAGAGTTCTTAATTCTTAGAAATAGGATAAGGACTTTCATTATTATAGGTCACTAGTGTCATATTGATCAAATCACAACTTAAGATTTAAAGACATAGTCCATCTCAAAAGGCTCAATAAGTTATTAATTATTCATTAGCAGAGGTATTTTTACAGATGCTCCAAGTGTTATTTTACTCCTCTCTAGCACCCAGCTCATATAAAAATTTCATAATGATAATGATTTAAATTTTGTGACTGAAATATGACTGATGACCATACTACAGAGTCATTTGACTAAGTTTAGATGATAATTTCTGAATCTATAGTCATGGATTGGCTCCTTTTTTTAAAAAAAAAAACAGTAATATTAAACATGACTGTAAGGAGCTGGTGAGAGCAAAATAATTCTAAAATATACTGGAAGCAGTATACATTTTTGGTATTGATAGTTTTCTTGTTTTGTTTCATGTGGATATTGTAGGTCTTTACTTTGTTTTGGGGGAGTACTATAACTAATATATCAGTTGTGTGGAGCATAATTTAAGCTCCTCAAAGAATTCCAAGGAATTTAGTTAAAATGCATGTGCAGGACATCATCAGTACAGATCCTATGGACAGTAAAAGAATGATAAAAAAGTGCTATAAACAGCTTTTTGTTCACTAATTTAATAACCTAGATGTAATGTTTCAGACCAGTTTTTTGAAAAAATCATTTGTTAAAGCCCACAAAAAAAGAAATAAGCAACCTAAATAGGCTTAATATGTATAAAAAAAATAGTACAATTAAACGCTTCGAAACAGAAAGCATCAGTCCCAGATAGGTTCACTGATGAATTCTACCAAAAAAATAAGAAATTTTACTAGTTCTCTACACTCATTCAGAAGACAGAATCATAGGGCATAGTTCTTAACTCATTCTATGAGACCAGCATCAATCTATAACTAAAACAAAAGATATAAGAAAACTCCAGGACACTGCTTTTATGAGCATTGATACAGAAATATTCAACGCAATACCAGCAAACTCAAATCCAGCAATGTATGAAAAAGAATCACACTATGACCAAGGGAATTTATCCCAGTTATGTAATATAGTTCAAATTTGAAAATCAATTAATGTAATTAATTATATTAACAGGCTAAAGTAGAAAGATATATCAATAAATGAAGAAAAAACATTTGATAAAATGTAATATCCATTAAAGATAAAAACTCTTAGCAAGTTAGGAATAAAGGGAAACTTCCTAAACTTAATAGATGTCATCCACAAAATCCTATAGCTAATGTCATATTTAATGTAAGAAGCTTGAAGCTTTCCCACTAAGACCTAGAATGGGGCAAGGATATATTCTTTCACCACTTCTCTAAACATTTTATTGAAAATCTTTCCTAATGCAGTAAGATGAGGAAAACAAAAAGTATACAGACTAAAAAGGAAGAAATAAAACTCTTTGTTTGAATATGACACAATTTTCTATGTAGAAATTCCAAAAAAAAAAAATGGAAAAGAAAATCTTGGAACTCATAAGCAGTTACAACAAAGTTATAAGATATGAGGTTAATATACAGAAGTGCAACCATTTTTCAATATATCAAAAATGAGCAAATAGAATTTGAAATTAAAAACACAGTATCAATTGCGTTAGCATCCCTCAAAATGAAATACTTAGATATAAGTCTAACAAAGATATATACATTGATCTACATGAGGAAAACAACAAGACTGAATCTAGAAATCAAAGAACCAAACAAATGGAGAAGTGCTTAATGTTCATGGATAAGAAGAATAAATACAGTATTGTTAAGATATCAGTTCTTTTCAATTTGGCCTAAATATTCAATACAATTGCAATAAATATTCCAGCAACCTTTTTTTGGGGGGGATGGCAAAAGACTGATTTAAAGTTTATATGGAAAGGCAAAAGACCTAGAAAACTAATGCTTACTTTGAGAGTTACTATAAAGCTATAACAATCAAGATAGGATGGTATTAGTAAAAGAAGATACACATAGATCAATGAAACAGAATAGAGCCAAGAAATAGACCTACATAAATATAGTAGCAGACCATTGCTAAAGAAGCAAAGGCAATTCAATGGAAAAAAATATATAGTTTTTTTCAACAAATGATGCTGGAAACAAGAAGACATCTACATGCAAAAAAAAAAAATCTAGAGACCTTACACTGTTCACAAAATGTAATGCAACTTAGAGTACAAGACTAAAGCACAAAACTATAAAACTCTTAGAGGAGAACATGAAAGGAATCTAGATAATCTTGGAAGAATGATAACTTATTAGAAACAATATCAAAGACTACATCCACTAAGAAAGTGATTGTTAAGCTGGACTTCATTAAAGTTAAAAACTTTTACTCTGCAAAAGATACTGTGAAGACAATAAGAAGACAAGTCACGGACTTGTGGAATATATTTCAAAAGTCATATATGATAAAGGACTGTTACCCAAAATATAAAAGAACTTAAAAAATGAAATACCAAAGATATTAACAGACACTTCACCAATGAAGATATATGACATCATATGTCCTTATGGAAATGCAAATTAAAACAACAATAATAAGATACTATATATATGATATCTATAATATGAGCAGTATCTGAAACACTGACACCACCAAATCCTGGTGAGGATATGGATCAATAGAACTCTCATTTATTGCTGATGAGAATGCAGAATGCCACAACAACTTTGAAAGACAATTTGGCAATTTCTTATAAAACCAAGCATACTCCTACTATGTGATCCAGCAATCACACTCATTGGTATTTATCCAAAGTTAAAAATTTATGTCCACCCAAAAACTTGCACATGGATGTTTACTGTGGCTTTATTTATAATTGCCAAAATGTGGAAGCAAACAAAATATCCTTGAGTAGGTGAATGGGTGTAAATGTGTTACAGCCAGACAATGAAATATATTTTAGTGTTAAAAAAGAAATGAGCCCTGGCGGGATAGGTCATTTGGTTAGAACATTGTTCTGAAGCACGGAGGTTGCCAATTCAATCACTGGTAAAGGCAATACCAGAACAGATCGATGTTCCTGTCTCTATCTCCCTCTCTCCCTTCCTGTCTCTAAAATCAATAAAATTTACATTAAAATAAATAAAATGAGCTATCAAGTCATGAAAGATATAGGGAAACCTTAAATGCATATTACTATGTGAAAGAAGCCCATCCTAAAGGCTACGTACTGTATTGTACAGTTTTTAGCATGACATCCTGGAAAAGACAGCGTAAAAAGTGAAAAGATCAGTGGTTTCCAGGGACTGGGTGAAAGGAGGGATGGATGAATGAAATACAGAGGTTTTTTTTTTAGAGCGATGATACTATTGTGTATGGCGTATACATTTGACACTTGTTCAAACACATAGAATGAGCAGCATTAAGAGTATACCCTAATGTAAACCATGAGCTTTGGGTCAGAATGATGTGTCAGTGTAGCTTCAGTGATTGTAATAAATATGCCACTCTGGTGGAAGACATTTATAATGGGGGATATAAGGAGGAGTCAGTGGGGATATGGGAACTCTATTTCAGTTCAGTTTTTCTGTGAACCTAAAACTGCTCTAAAAATAGTCTATTAAAATATAAGAAATAAAGAAAACATATTACTTATGGAATAGTAGTAACAGAGTTCCACATAAAAGACCTGTGCACTGTATTTATGTCAAATATCTTAATTAAATTAGCATACTTTATTTGCAGTGGTAGACACGAATAGTTGGCATACAGCTTCCTTTGGGGAAAAATGTTTTAGCTATACTCCAAAGTATACACAGCTAAGAATGTTAGTTAACAGTCTTTGAAGATTTTATTACAGTGGAATCCATTTAATTTTCATATCCCAGGGGAATCCAAAACTGTGCGGCTTAAGTATTTACCACAATTATTAGAGAATGTTTATATTATGTGCATTCTCGTTTTCTCTTATGGGATTTCTTTCAGAATAAGCAATATATATTAGAGTCACACATCCTTTAAAGCAGTTGTAACAAAGCAGGTGAGTAAGGAACTTGCCAAAGGTCTGTACGGCACAAAAATGTGTTTTGCAGAAAAATAAATTCTGGTTTTTTTGCAGAAGGCTGTCTTCCAGATGGCTCTGCTACTGACAAGGTGATTCAAAACATTGACAAACGGCTAAACTTGGGTAAATGGAAAATTGATGTTGATCTTAGAACTATCTTTAGTCGTACTTATCAATTTGGTTACTAATTTTTTTTTCATTGTTCCTACAAAATGATTCAGTTTTAACCTGCTCAATCTATAGTGCTCACAAAAATTAGGGGATATTTCAAAATGAATATGAAGTGACAAAATATTCCCTAATTTTTCTGAGCAGTAGTTATCTCTAGTACCACTGCTTTCTGTAACAAGTAATGGAGCGTGATCAAACCAGAAATCTGGAAAACATTAGACTTAGTAATTTAAGTGCGACCATAGGAAGAACATACTGGAATATTGATTGGCTACATAAGATGGTGTGTTGATTTACATGTGCTACATTATTTATTATCATAGGTTTGTGTTTACCAAAGGAAATAAAAGGACTTATGTGCTAAACCTGCTGAACTCACATATGTAATTGAGTTTATTATTTGTCTATTTTGTACATTACTGTAAAAATCTTTGACTTCAGCTAAACTTTGATTTCACTTTTATATGCCTTCATGATAGTATAATAGCGGAATATGTTGCTGTAGATATTACCTATAGGACTTTTGCAAATCCTTGAAGCATTCAAAAATTATCCTCTACTTTCTCAAACAGTTCTGTAGAATCATGCTGAACATGGTTCAAGTTAACTATGATATAATTTTGATTGAGTATAAAACAAAGTCAATCACCATTGACTTAATTGACGTATGTCATCTATCCCAGGACTAATTTCTTTTGAAATTGGATACTTGGGTTACTACTCTCAATTTAATTGGTAATGTGCACTATGCTTGATTAAATCAAATGCAGTACATAGATATAGCCTACTCTTCAAAATGGGCTATATATAATGATATGAATTACCTGAAGTCATCATCAATTATCCATGCTAATGCGGAGGGATAGAGTTAATTTAAAATAGCATATATTATTTTGAAGTAGTGTGCTTTTTATGTTGAATTTTAGCAGAAATATAGGTTGCTTAACTGTATGGGTAGAAAAGTTAAAGTGAAAGAAATCTTCATGCATTCATAGGAAATGTGTGAACTCTCTCCTGCGTCCAGTGGAGAGTATTTGAAAAAATGTCCAATACATGCTCTATGTTGATCTAATAAAAGTGTTAGTTTATGTACTTAACATAAAATTACAAAGTTGGTAACAAAATTTTCAAATAAATGCAGACTTTTATTAGTCAGTTGTTGTTTACAGAATATATTCAGCAGGCTATATAAGTTAGAACTTGTGAGTTGTTTTATTTTGCTTTATGAGTTCAATCCAACAATCACTTACTGGGCACTGAATTTGAGCAAAGCTACAATTCAACCCAGCAGATTAGTGCTTGTACTGTGAGTGGGCCTGATAGTCATGGTCATTCCCCTGACTTGTTGAGTACCTAGAAACGTAGTTGGCATTTGAGGATAACTGCTGGCACATATTGTTTTTATCTTTCCTTTAGTGTGTTTGTCTTTACAATCGGTATCTTACCACTTTTCTCATTTAGGTTTTAAACCATCCATTTTAACCCCAAACTGATGCTCCACCATGGTGAGCAGCAGCGCTTTGCCAGTCTATCATACATTTCTATCTCTCTCTGCCCTTGTGCAGGTGGTTCCCCCTCCCCCGAGAAAATAGCTCTACTTCCGTCTTCATACAACCAAGTCAGGGACAGGACTAATCAAGTTAGAACTCTGAAAAGAATTGCTTGACACTAGCTATCTGTCTCTCTGCCTAGAAAGAATAGATTGTCCATTTATCTGGGTCCCTATCAAACTTTATTGATACATATTTAGCACATTCCATGATAATAAATAAAACAGATTAGCTATAATTGTCAAGCACTAACATTATCTTGCCGAATTCTCAATATCACTTTATACAGAAATATCCTTACCCTCTTTGTATGGATAAGAAATCTGAAGTACACAGTTTTTATGTCAGTTTCCCAGTCTTGCTCAGCTGGTAAATGACTGGATCATTATTCAAACTCAAGAAGTTTTTTCTAGAATCTTCTCTCTTAAGAGCTTGCTTTTGTACATCTTCAGACTGTGTTACAAGTAATTGTAAGTGTGCACCATTACACTTTTTATTCCCCCATCTCAATATTGATGTTCTGAAGTTCAAAACTATATTTATATCCTGGTATTCAAAACACTAACCAGTATTTAATAGATGCTTCGTAAATATTTGCAGAATGGTTGTTGAATATTCAAGCTACAAGTATGCCATGATTTATAGGAGTGCTTTAGTAATCTTGTTTTGAGACATTTATAAAAATGTTGCTTTTGCCTTCAGCTCTTCTAAACATAACCCATTTGAGAACTTTTAGCTGAAGTAGTCAAAAGTTTGTTATGAGAAAAGAGGTCAGAGATTCTCTAATTTGAAAGAGGATGGCTTCAAGATATGAAATCCTAACAGGAAAATATTTTTATGTTTATATGAACATTCTGACTGCAATCATTTAGAAATAATTGTATAATAGTTACAGGACTTTATAAAACCTTGTGTATAAATTAACAGTGGAGCTTTTACCCTATTTTGAATGGTCAGAAAATTATCCATCTCTGGGCAGAAGTCAGATCAAGTGACAGTAGCTATAGTGGTTAAAATCAACTCCCAAGTCAACATACATATTCTTTTTTTTTTTAAAGATTTTATTTATTCATTACAGATAGGGGGGGGGGAGGAGCAGGAAGCATCAACTCCCATATGTGCCTTGACCAGGCAAGCCCAGGGTTTTGAACCGGCAACCTCAGTGTTTCCAGGTTGACACTTTATCCATTGCACCACCACAGGTCAGGCCAACATACATATTCTTAAATCTAGCCCTGGCCGGTTGGCTCAGCGGTAGAGCGTCGGCCTAGCGTGCGGAGGACCCGGGTTCGATTCCCGGCCAGGGCACACAGGAGAAGCGCCCATTTGCTTCTCCACCCCTCCGCCGCGCTTTCCTCTCTGTCTCTCTCGTCCCCTCCCGCAGCCAAGGCTCCATTGGAGCAAAGATGGCCCGGGCGCTGGGGATGGCTCTGTGGCCTCTGCCCCAGGCGCTAGAGTGGCTCTGGTCGCAACATGGCGACGCCCAGGATGGGCAGAGCATCACCCCCTGGTGGGCAGAGCGTCGCCCCTGGTGGGCGTGCCGGGTGGATCCCGGTCGGGCGCATGCGGGAGTCTGTCTGACTGTCTCTCCCTGTTTCCAGCTTCAGAAAAATGGAAAAAATATATATATATTCTTAAATCTAAGCTCTGTTTTCTATTTAGAAAGCCATTTAACTTTTCTGAGCTGGGACCTGCCACTTCTTAATTATGCAGATTACTTAACTGCTCTTCACCTCAGTGAAACCACAGTAAAGATAAACTTATCTCAGTTTTTTTTTGTTAAGATTAAGTAACAGAACATTCATAAAGTGCTCAGCATATTGCCTGCATTCATTACTTGATGAATTGTAAGAATTGTTCAGTGTCTTTACCTACACAATATCATGAATAATGATAATGTTTGCCTTATAGAGTTATTTGAAGAATTAAATGTGATCATGTACACAAGACATATTAATGCTATGCTTGGCATGTAGTAAACTATAAATAAGTGGTAGCTATAAAACATTATATTATCAGATGGACATCCATAAATTCTTCCAGCTGCACACTCCTTTCGATCATGTCATAACAATTAAATTCTGTTATATTTTAAGTACACATTTAGTTGGATATTAGTATAGTATATTACTATGATTGTTATGTTCTATGTGACCTAACCTCAAAGTAAAAATAAAAGGCTAACAATTTGTATGTGAAGTAAACATGAAGTGAGTTTAAAAAGGAAGGGAAAGAGAGAGGGAGAGAGAGATCAGTTTGTTGTTTCACTTATTTATGCATTCATTGGTTGATTCTTGTATGTGCCCTGACTGGGGATTGGACCTGCAACCTTAGTGTATTAGGACAATGCTCTAACCCACTGAGATACCAGGCTAGGACCACATTAAGTTGATTTTAAGTGAAGCCTATGCAACATGTTGTGAGGTCTAAAGAAGCTGTACGCTGCATGAAGTATTGAGACCACATTATAATCTGCCACTATAAAGGAGTAACCCAAGGCTATAAATTAGGAAGATTATTAAAGCAGACACATAAACACTTGATGTCCTACCATAAAAATGTACAATCTGATGCCAGGAATCTTCCTTTGATGATATATTCTACTTTATCAACTGCTGTTTTGTCTATAGGTTTATATCAAAGAATGTAAATGTTTTAAAGTAAGGAATGAGATTTGAGAAAACTAAAATATAACTATTGCTACAACTACAAGTATAGATAATGGAAAAATAGTTTTGTATCAATAAAGTCTTTAAACATTGATTTTCCAGCAGTGAGGAATCTGAAAATAATATTTTTTCTATAAATGGCAAATATTTAGAATAGAATATTATTATCAAATTCTGAATCATTGACTGTAAGCATACTAGATTACAGAGGAGTACCTGGTAGAAGAGTTGCTTTTTCCCTGCTCAGTAGCCACCCACATTTTAGCCTCACAACCTGTAATATCACGTTATTGCTTTTCACAAATAATGTTTACACCATGTTTTTTATTTTCAGTGGTTCCCTTTCAATATGCATTGAAGTCCATCTCCTGCCTCTTTAACCCTCATCCCCTTAGTCTTTCTTTCCCAGATCACAGCCAAATATTTCATTCCTTTCACCTTGAACTTTCTGTGTAGGTCAAGAATTCCCTATGCAAACTCAGTTATCGCACCTTATTCCATTTCACCTCACACTGGTCGATCTTTGCATTTTAATTTTCCTACCACTATATGCTTTGTTTGTCTTAAATTTCATTGTCTTTTGTTTTTTGAATAGTTCAGTATTCATTTTTTTTTTTTTTTTTTGGTATTTTTCTGAAGTTGGAAACGGAGAGGCAGTCAGACAGACTCCCGCATGCACCCGACTGAGACCCACCCGATATGCCCACCAGGGGGCGATGCTCTGCCCATCTGGGGCACCGCTCTTTTGCAACCAGAGCCATTCCAGCACCTGAGGCAGAGGCCATAGAGCCATCCTCAGCGCCCAGGCCAACCTTGCTACAGTGGAGCCTTGGCTGCGGGAGGGGAAGAGAGAGAGAGGAAGGAGAGGGGGAGGTGTGGAGAAGCAGATGGGCGCCTCTCCTGTGTGCCCCAGCCGGGAATCAAACCTGGGACTCCTGCACGCCAGGCCGATGCTCTACCACTGAGCCAACCGGCCAGGGCCTGAATAGTTCAGTATTCTTTATGTCTGCATGTCGTATGCCTTTTCACCTCAAGAAGTTGTTTGTTTTTTACAGAGACACAAAGAGAGTCAGAGAGAGGGATAGATAGGGACAGACAGACAGGAATGGAGAGAGATGAGAAGCATCAATCATCAGTTTTTTGTTGTGACACATTAGTTGTTCATTGATTGCTTTCTCATATGTGCCTTGACTGCGGGCCTTCAGCAGACCAAGTAACCCCTTGCTCAAGCCAGTGACCTTGGGTCCAAGCTGGTGAGCTTTTTGCACAAACCAGATCAACCCATGCTCAAGCTGGCAACCTCGGGGTCTCGAACCTCGGTCCTTCCGCATCTCAGTCCAATGCTTTATCCACTGCACCACTGCCTGGTCAGGCTCAAGTACTTTTTGAAGGAGTCAAAACAGCATTTACAAACTTAAAATTCTGAATGCCCACATTTTCTGTTTTATGTATTGACCAGGTTGTAAGAAATTGAAAAAAAAAAATCTTGTAGTTGGTTTTAGATAATAACATGCAGGCATCATCAGAATTTAGAAAATCTAAAAGGAATACTTTTATGTAAAAATATTTTAATGATTACAATTATTTACCATCTTTTATAATATTTTTGCTGCTGATTTTCAAAAGGATTTAAAGGAAATATTTAAAGTATTTTTATCTGTAGTCCTTACATTTATGAGACACTACACATTAGATTTTTAAAAATTATCTCTCTATAGACTCTACCACTACATAAGTATTTTACTCAAGCTTACATTAATCAACTTTAGAGTGACCTCAAGTAAGCTTAATTAACCTCTTCTGGTCTCAATATTTCCTGATGCAGCTGAGTGATATCAAAATTCCTTTTTAACTCTCAAACTTTGAGTCAATTTAAATAAAATTTTGCACTTAGAGTTTGTCTCAGTCCTGCCAGAGTAAGTTATTATGAGATAGAACTGAAAAAAAAAAAATCACCTGAATTGGGCTGATTTCAGTAGATATGAAACTATTAACCATTTCCACATTATCAACCTCTTTTGTCTTCAGCACTTTGACTTGCTTAAAGATTCCACACACAACCCCAACACACTGATTTTTCTCTCTATTTAATCTACTTAAATTTGCATCATTTTGTTTTATCATCATTGCTTGCGGCTTCCTGCCAGTATGAACTGTAAAGTCTTATAGTCCCTCATTCTCATCTCTTAAATGTTATAAATGTTGTTTAGATCTTGGCTGCATGATTCCCTCTGGGCACTTTTTTTAATAAAACTTACTTAAAATCATCAAAAGTCCCCTTTCAAATCTACAAATTCAAGTTTTATTTAGTATATATGTCTATGGAAACATGGATAGATATAAGAGTAGAAATATATTTGAATAGTCTCAGGCCAAGAGGAATTTGATCCTGCTACAGTTTCAGATGAGCAGCTTATTGTTGTAATGATGCTGCCAAGATAATTGGGGTAACTAGGATAGTGTAAGTGTAAAAACTCTAAAGCCACACTACCTAGGGTCATGTCCAGGACCTGCTACTTACTAGCTGTGTGGTCTTGAGCAAGATGCTTCGCTGCTACTGCCTGGGGTTGTTATGAGAGTTAAATAAAGTGATAGATGGTATAGTAACTAAAATAGCACCTAGTTCATAGCCTTCAATAGATGTTATTATTGTTAACATATTCAATACACTACACTACATATTTAGTGTAGTCTTTTAAGTAGACAGTTTGGGGAGGAGGAGATAGCATTCAAACTTTTTCAGGATTCAAAAATATGTATACTTTGGTATAC